>NC_083609.1:27744645-28994645 GCF_029168945.1 Cannabis sativa | reverse complement strand
AGTAATTTGGGGACGGGTTTTAGACATTGGGAATGTCGGGAATGGCCGGGAATTTAGAATTTCCCAAAAATACCCCTTTAGTATGATTCATGTGGTTTTATGGTGGAGGGGCAAAATGGTCTTTTTGCCCCATTAGTGTTTTGTCCTATGTGAGTTATTAATTGAAATTAATGTTTATTTTAATTGTTTATCTTGGCTGAAATAAATGGTTTAAGTGGCTTTATTCAATTACTCTTCTCATTTTCCACACTTAGCATATTTTAGAAAACTTTGAAAAAGGAAAAGAACTCTCCATTCTCTCTCTATTTTCGGCTGAGACATTAGGGTGCATGAAGCTGATTTTTCCCTTTGATTTCCAAGCAAACTCTCATCCTTTCTAAGCATTCTTCAAGCTAGGTTAGCTTCTCTTAATTTTCTTCTTTGAAATTATGGAAAATGGTGAAATTTTGAGTATATGCATGCTTCTTGTGGCTGTGGTTATTACTGTGTTTTGTTGTTGATTTCTGAAGTGTAAAGCATGTCTATTTGAAGTTAATTAAGTGATTTTGAAAGCATGTTAGATAGGTTGTGCAAGCTTTAAGTTTTTATGCAAAGTTATGATTTTTGGTGAAAATATTGTGAATGTTCTTTGGGTTATTGTTGAGGTTTTTGTTTGATTTCAGAAGCTATTTCAAGCTTATTTGAGTAGAATTAACTAGGTTTGGATGCATGTTAGTGGATTTAACCAAGTTTGAGTTTTGGAACTCAAAGCTTGGTCTTTAATGGTGAATTTTGTCTCTGTGAGTTCTGGGTGAATTTGTTGCCTTTAAATGGTTATTTGGGGCATATAGAGCAGGTCTGGAAGGTTTGGATTGATTTGGGTTAGAATTGATCAAGTTAGGAATTTTTGAAAAATTCTGAGGAACCGGAATTAGGTTGTGCAACGGAATTCGGATGGGTGTCCGGTAATTCCCGGAGAGAATTCCGGTTGGGCAGCCGATCTACCGGTTGGGGAATTTTCAGAAACCCTAGTTTTCCTCGTTTTTATGTTTTTAGGGGTATTGCCATGCTTTTTATCGATAGGGAAACTTTTAGTTCCTAGTTTAAGTCCCCGGGAAGTGATTTAGCGTGTCACTTATAGCGTTGTGATTTTTATGGTTTAGGAGCCAGTAATCCGCCGCTCAGCTTCAGTTCCAGTCAGGTTGACCGGCACACCTGAAATCGGAATCCAGGTAAGATTAGTATAACAGTATGCTTATGTAGATTACATGTTTAGCGTGCATGTAGGAAGCCTGCTAGATTACATTAGTTATGTATTTAGGCTTCGAACCATTCAACCCTGTCACGTCGGTACGAAATTTGGAGTATGACCAATGGCGGAGTATGACCGGTTCGACCGATCAGTGACATTTGGTTGGTGGTTCGGTGCTATTGACCTATCCCGTCGGTACGAGCTGGAGTATGACCAGCAGCCGGAGTATGACCGGTTCGACCGATCAGGAGGATACTTGTCAATAGTACCGTCCCTGTGAACGTTCAAAACTCAGTACCATGTTGGACATGGCAGTAGTGGCTCAGTACCATGTTGGACATGGCAGTAGCGGGACTCAGTATCGTGTTGGACACGGCAGTTAGAATTATGTATGATATTATTATGCTTTTCTTACTGAGTCTGTCGACTCACAGTTTATGTTCATGTGTAGGTAAAGGCAAGGCTATAGCTGATGGACCGTGAGCGAGCTTATGAGATTGTACATGTCGGGGCGGTTAGGCCTGGAGCGTACGATCCTCGGGACAGCAAGGCTGAGTTTTTGTAACTGGTCGTTAGACGACTTTATTTTGATGTAACAGTTAAACAGTTAAATTTTTTGTAAATATTTTTATAATCGGGATCCCGAGTCTTTTGTAATATGGTTTACAAGTTTAATCAAAAAGCAAAATTTTAATTAATCACGTTTTTCCATAAACCTCGTTGATTAGCAACGAGCTGCACAGTACGTTTCAAAATCACGTAATATGCCTAAGTTAGTTAGGGTGTTACAGTTATAGTCCAAACACTACATGGGACCTTTCTGTATAACGTCGCATGCTACATCAACAAATTATTTGAATAATTGAGCATAATGTAACTATAGGATGATATTTGCAATAATTTTTATTGTGGGTGTATGTCGGTCGGTTTATATTACATTTTATTAAGCCCAATGGTTACAAAAGTTCAAGTGCAACCTACCTAAATAAAGAAAGAAAAAGTAACCCGTCCCATGGGTTCAACCTCGTTCTTCATAATCTCTACACTAAAATAAAGATTTATGCGCTTGCGAATTGATAAATGTAAAACGTACCATTTTTTGTCACTATAATTTACTCAGCTTCAATAATCACAAAGTACTTTAGACCTAATTTATGGTTTGATTGCCACCAAAAATGTTTTAAGATCCACAATTTCACTAATCAACAATGTTCTTTGTGACTTTACTGGTCAAAAGGCACACATTGGTCTTGATCATCATTGATCTCACCGAGAAGATGTATATTATCATCACCTTAACTAAATACAAGATATTTCAAACCTAATCAATTGTCTGATCGACACCAGCGATCTTCCAAGATCATCAATCGCACTAATATATAGATTTTTTACTAGAAACCATTCATTAAAATTTCTTACTTTAATATAGTGCTGACTGTTTTATTCATAGCTAGTGATCTTAATTCTCTCATTTGAAAAATGTGTTGTACACCTCCCTAAAGGGTTGTTTCTATAGACACCCCTATCTATTTTGACATTTAGGAGAGCTTTTTTGTGTATTTTTCATGTCATGTATGTTGTAGCTATTTAGGATCACCTATAAATTTTAGAAAATTTTGAATAGTTTATAGTACAAAAATAAAGTTTAAACAGTTGTTTACCACACGTATAAGAAAAAATAGTCATACGTGAAATAAAATATTTAATATTTTATTTTTGGCGTTGTTAAATCTTTAAAATTTTCTAAAAATTTGTAGGTGGTCCTAAATAATTACAACGTACACGATCATGAAAATACTTAAAACAAACTAGGTAAAGGGTCTACTGGAACACCCCTTTAAGTGGGTGTGCTATATATTTTCCCTTGTTTATTTTATTCCATATATAGGGTAAGTCTACAATATATCCCCTTAAAAATGAATATTTTGGTAGACCGATTATTTATTTCAGCATATATAAAAGTTTTTTTTTTTCAAATCGTGTATGTTGTAATTATTTAGAACCATCAGTAAATTTTTAGAAAATTTTGAATAATGTACAATGTTGAAAATAAGATTTAAGTATTTTGTTGCACAAGTGACTGTGTTCTTTATATGCGTAGTAAGCAACTGATTGTTATTTTTGACATTGTAAATTATTCAAAATATTCTAAAATTTACACGTAGTCCTAAATAATTTTTACGTACATGATTATGAAAAAAAAAACTAAAAAATTCTCCTAGATACCATAACAGATAAGAATTTTATGGGAATATCATTTTAGAAAGTGTGCATACTTTCATCTATACATATTAAAATAGTGATATATTCAGTAATATTTATGCACTAATAAGATAATTTTGTTATTTTTCTAAAAAAATATATGTTTTTGATATTTATTGGAGTGGTTTGCCTCTTCTAGTTATGTAATGAGTTTTGTTAGTGGATTTATATAATGAGTTCAACATATGAAATAAATATTAGAATAAGATGTTTTTTAATGAGCAATATTAAAATAAATTGTTGGAATTATTTTTTTTTTAAAGATTTTCATGTTCAAAATCGATAAATATAGTTTAGATTTATGGAAGGCACAGATTCTCTGCCTTCATGTCCGGCATGACAAAATAGGCTCCCTATAACAGAATTTTTGGTTTATGAAACATTATTTGGTGACTTTTTTTAAAATTTTATTTTTTTTAAAAAAAAGTTTTCTATTTAAAAATAACAATTTTTCTTTTGGCTAAGGTGGTTTAACAATTTTTTTTAACAATTCTTTTTTTATTATTTTGAAAACAGACGGAACGGTAACGTGATACGGTAACGTGATAACGTGAGCCTCTCAATTGAAACCTCTTGAACAATAGCTCAATCGGTTCTTTTTTTGTTTCAAAATTTGTAAATTAATCGCGCACACACAATATCTTATCCATCTTTTTTGTTGACGTTAACCTTCTCTCTGAAATCCCCTCCTAAAATTGACTATGACTGTAAAATATATTGATGGTTTGAGAATAAATTTGTATTGGTTTTGTTTAGAATAGGTGGATATGTAGTTAATAGTTTGATGATGTTGATAAGTTGGATGATTGGTGGGATAAGGAAGAATTATGTAGTGTTTTAATTTTTATGTGTGTAGTAAGAGAGGAGACAAGGTAGTAGGCTAGTAGTAAAAGACTTGCTTCGGCTACTCAAGCTTGGTTACAATTTGGAAGTTTGATGGGGTATTTATAGTTGCTCACCCCTTACACTTTATGGCTAGAATTATTTCTTCTAGATCTTTCTAGTTCAAGGATTTTATCCATACATTTCTACATATTTCTTAAGCATGCATAACTAGAAACTTCTAGACTAAAGTTTTCTAGAAATGCCTATGTTCTATTGAATTTCTACATGTCTAGAAAATTCTAAATTATTCTACAATTATCTAAAAGTTTAGAGTATGTTTTTCTACAAATGTGTAGAAAATTCTAGACTTAATTTAGTATTGTAGAAATGTGTATCAATTTCTAATACTCCTCCTTGGTACACATTTCTGTAACTCCAATCATGTTTCGTAGTAGCTCGAACTTGCCTCTTGGTAGTGCCTTTGTGAATATTGTTAGGTTTTATGCCCTAAATAAATCTCCATTTCAATGTAATCTATTTTATTCAACATCAATAAAGAAACAGATGTATTTTTCATTCATTTGTGTATGTTTTGGTTCACTTTATCAATTGCTTGTCTAATTGATTTATAAATTCATCTTAAACCCTTTTCACATACTTGATCATGTTTATTGTGCTGTCATCACATTGGAAAGTAAACATGACTATGTGAATAAAGTTTCCTAGATTTATCAGACACAGGGTTTTACTGATATGATAATCTACAACAAGAGTTTACTTGTATTTGGAGAAATACTATGTTCTTTTCAGAACATTGGTTAAAGTAAAGCTCAGGTTGGATGCATGGAGTATGCATCGGAAGGGACCGATATTGAACTTTGAATTAGATTTAATTAAACTTACCGTAAAATCTATTCAAGTCAATATCGCCAAGTTGATCCTAGATCAAATGATCTTAATCCTGTTATGATTAGGCTCAATCTTGAAAGGCTATTCGTGTTCCTTTGAATTGTTAGTTAAGCCTACTTTTAGGTCAGGGTGATACATACTTTTTGGGAACACGGTAGTGCAATTGAGTGGGAGCGCTAGCATAAACATGGAATCTATAGCTTCTATCTGGCAAATAGTAAGCAAAGGATGATTTCCTTCGAGCTTGACCAAACGAAAATAAATGGTGGAGATCTCATTTCACATAAGCTGAAATATCATTTATACGGGGTCAAGTGTTTTAAGGATAAAATACATAGTAGGGTGTTACGGTAATTTAATCCCCTTACTGTGTAGATCATTCATATAGAGGATCATTGATCACATTAGGATTATAACAATGGATAACTAATGATGTGTCTATATGGTGGAACATATAGAGCATTCTATATACTGAGAGTGCAATTCTAAGTTCTATGCGTGGATTCAACGAAGAATTAATAAGTTAGTGAATTTTAGTGCTAAATTCTTGATCTACTTATTGGAAGCTCAGTTATATAGACCCATGGTCCCCCCACTAGTTGAGATAATATTGCTTGTAAGACTCATGTAATTGGTTTTGATTAATAAATTATAATTCACGAATTAGACTATGTCTATTTGTGAAATTTTCACTAAGTAAGGGCGAAATTGTAAAGAAAGAGTTAACATGGGCATATTTGTTAATTATGATACTTTGTATGGTTCAATTAATAAATATGATAAATGACAATATTATTTAATAATTATTTATAGTTATTAAATAGTTAGAATTGGCATTTAAATGATTGAATTAGGAAATTGGCATTTTTGAGAAAATCAGATACAAAAGGTGGTAAAATTGCAAAATTGCAAAAATCAAGGCCCAGTCCACCTAGCCAGGGCCGGCCACCTATGTTATCTTTTTTTAAATGATTTTTTCATTATTTTAATGTCATATAATTCAAATCTAACCCTAGTGGAATGCTATAAATAGATAGTGAAGGCTTCAGGAAAATTACACTTTCTGAATCAGAAAAAACTGAGCCTCCACTCTCTTCTCTAGCCGCCACTCTCTCTCTCTATTCTTCCTCTATATTTCGAACCTCTCTTAGTGATTAGAGTAGTGCCCACACACATCAAGCAATACCTCAATCATAGTGAGGAACATCGTGAAGAAAGATCATCAGCAAAGGAGATACAGCATCAAGGATTCAGAGAAGAAGATCCGAGTTCAGATCTTGATAATACTCTGCTACAGAAAGGAATCAAGGGTTAGAGATCTGAACGGAAGGAGTCATTATAATTCCGCTGCACCCAATGTAAGGTTTCTTAAACTTTATATGTGTTTAATTTATCGTTTTAGAAAGTTCATATTTAGGATGTTAATAAACATACTTGTGAGTAGATCTAAGATCCTGGTAAAAGAATATCCAACAACTGGCCTCAGAGCCATGGTAATTGATTTACTTACATGAAATTTGGACTTTAAAACGATTGTTTGTATGTTCTTTGGGTGGTATCATGTTGTATTGAGTGGTATTTGATGAATGATTGATGTTTGTGAAATTTTCGTGAAAAATAATTGTGATTTCGATTCTGGAATTATTTTATTGGATAGTATGGAAAAAATTAAGCAAGTTAGCCTTTTACAGAACTCAATTTGGATTTTATTTGAATTAGTTATGATTTTTTGAAGATTTGACAAAATCGGGACTGTGCTGATTTTTCTGCGATCGCAGAACTGTCCGTACAGTTTCGAAATTTTTCCTTTTTCTTCAATTTTTCATACCTTTTCATGGAATTAACTTCCAATTTTTTGTATGGTTTTGTATATATACTATTACTATTCCTAATTCAATTCTAATTATCATTTTGAATTAATTTAATTCTTTTTTAAATTAATTCAAGATATTAGTGTAATTTGAATTCAAATAGAATTAGTATTTATCTTTTTGCTTAAAAATCTATCTTATTTTTAAATTTGATTATATTTTTTTTTAAATTTAAGGTCAGATTTTTTAGATATTTATAATATCTTTTAAGATATTTATAATATCTTTTAAGATATTTAAGATATTTTAAAAATATCTTTTAAGATATTTATAAAATCTTTTAAGATATTTTAAAATATCTTATCTTTTAAGATATTTAAAAATATCTTATCTTTTAAGATTTTTTTAAAAATCTTTTTAAGATATTTTGACCTTATTTAAATTTAAAATAGATATTTATAATCATGTAATTTTAAATAGATATAAGATAAAAAGTAGGTTTAATTTTAAATTTTTTTTTTATTTTTGAAATTTAATTTTAAATTCCGAAATTTTTTTTTTTTATTTTTCGAATATTAAATTTTTTTTTAATTATTTATTTATTCGAAATTATTTATTTAAAATTAAATAAATCCTACTTCCAACTATCCAGCTAACCCTGTTGCAGGAGTATGTGTTTTAACTTATGTGTAAGTTTTCAAAACCTATTATTACTTGATTGCAAATAGCCATGGTTACCTTTTGCCAGATCTAATGATCTGATGGCTCCCTTGGTCAAGATAATAATTTGTAACATGTATAATTTACAATCTTCTTTCATCTCTGTATGACCTAGCAACATGATAGGACCCATCCAAAGTGTGCCTGTGTGAGCCTATGTGTTTAATTTTATTATAGATGCATGTAGGTTAATGTTGCTAAAATAAATTATCATAGTTCTTGATAGGATTTATTTAGGCCCATTTAGTTTTTGGGCCTATTCAATTAATAACAGTTGTTCTTATTAAGGTTAAATTCCTCTCTTTTGGGCCTTGTGTGAGAGTTGGGAGCCATAGAAGTGGGTACGACATACTGAACCCAGCACCCCCTCACACAAACTACCCCAATTGTGAAGGCCCATTTGCCTGATTTGAATGATTGTACTAGGTTAATTACACTAGTTTAACCTAATTAAAATTGAATTAGCAACATAATTAATTTCATTTATTTTGAAATTAATTTAGAAAATCATAGTTTAAAGAATTTAATATTCTAAGCTAAACTATATGTATTTTCTTGTATTTAATTAAATATAGAATTATAACCATCTAGATTCTTTCTGGAACTTATTTTCAATTTTTCATTAAATATTCCTATTTAAGTTGATATTTAGTTATCCATAACTAACCAACTTAAATCTGAATATCTTTTGAATTCAAAATTTCAAAATTAAGTTGAGGAATTTTAGGAATTGGTTATTAAGATTCTTAAGATATTTTTTAAGTTGATATTTTTCAAATATTAACTTAAAATGGAATATCTTAGATATTTTTAGGTTAATATCTTTTTGAATATTAACTTAAAATATCTACAAAATTAAGTGGTTACAACTTAATTTTAAATTTAATTAAATTTGATTTGAAAGATATTTAAGTTGATTTTTTAGATTCTTTCTAAAACAACTTAAACAAGATATTTTCAAATTTGTTCCATTTAAAATTCAAATTTTATTTTGAATTTAATTAATAATTGAAAATTAATTAAAGTTGATTTTTTTATTTAAATCAATTTTGATTTTTAATTTTTCATTATTATATTATGGAACTTATTCGATATTTATTTGAATTTATTTTTCAAATTTAAATAATAATTGAAAATTAATTAAAGTTGATTTTATTTAAACCAACTTTAGTTTGTAATTTTTCATTATTATAATATCGAATTTATATGATTATACAAAATACATATATTATTTTTTAAATAATGAGCTTTTAATCAAAAGACATTCGATCTCCATTGTTGGTCTTACAATAGTTAAACTTATTCAATATAACCTCGAGACGCTAGACTTCGTCCCCCTATGGATGGTTATTCGTTGAACACTTTTAACACCGTAAGATTTCATTTGATAAGTGTTTTGTGAGTTTTCGTCTCTATTTAGACTCTCCCCTACGGTGACTACTTAGAGATAAACTCATAGAACATGAAACAATGGTGGAAGCTCATAAAATGAGAATAACCTTGACTCTCGCCTACCGGGACAACGTTGGATTCTCATTTTGATCGAATAAAAGGTTGCTAAAATGTTTATTTTAGATGAGCTGACAACTCTATTCAACTAATGTTATCTTTGACTCTCGCCTACCGGGACACTGTATTTCATTATGTTGGAAACCTTGGAAAATAACTATGTTAGATTTAGTATTTCTATAACATATGTCATTACTTCTTATTTTCTAAACTTGTGTATGAATTTTGAACCAAAACCTTACTTCTGTTTTATTGATGTGTTGTAGTGTCTATAATCCCCTTCTCATTCCACTCCTAGTTAATATCTTAGCAATTGAACTTGAAGTTATAAACTCCTTGTCAGAGTAATACTTCACATATGCTCATGATGGACTTTAAGTTCCAGAAAGCAGGTAAGCTGGGAATTGTTCACTCTGAAGAGCAAATAGTTCATAACTCCATAAATCCTACTACTTCAAGCTTAGTTGAGAAGATAAGAGAAAGTGATTCTACTTCCTCAAGTTATACTTCACAACAAAATAAACTAGCAAAAACAACAATTAACAAACGAATAAGCAGTAATGCTTTAGTCTTCGAATCATGTGTGTTAGAGAATGATAAATCCATTTGGATTCTTGATTCTGGGTCTACAAACCATGTAAGTTGTTCATTGCAATTGCTTGAGAATTGGAATTATTTGAAATCCGGAGAGTTGAAACTTAAAGTTGGTAATGGCGAAATGGTTTCGGTTAGAGCTAGAGGAAAAGCCAAACTCAAGTTTCAAAACAAAATTTTGGAATTAGACAATGTCTTATACATTCCAAATTTCAGTAGAAACTTGGTTTCTGTTTCATGCTTACAATTGCAACAATACAAATTAGATTTTTCGGATTCTGGTTCTACCATTTCTCGAAATGACATTCAGATTTGTGTTGCATCCATGGAGCAGGGGCTTTATGTTCTTAGACCAGAAACACCATTTGCTCTACATAACGAACTTTTTAAAGTAGCTAAACCTAGAAACCACAAAAAGCAAAAGATCGATGATGATAATGAAACATATCTATGGCATTTACGTTTAGGTCATATAGGCTTTGATAGACTCAATAGGCTAACCAAAGACGGTCCATTGAAAAATGTCGTCTTAGGTGAACTGCCAGTATGCGAGTCCTGCCTAGAAGGAAAAATGACTAAACGTTCTTTCTCTGCAAAGGGAGAGCGTGCCAAAATCCCTCTAGGGTTAGTGCATTCCGATGTCTGCGGACCTTTGAATGTCAAAGCCCGAGGTGGTTATGAGTACTTCGTCACTTTCATTGACGATTACTCTAGATATGGACATATTTACCTTATGCATAAGAAATCTGAAACATTTGCAAAGTTTCAAGAATTTCATGCTTTGGCCCAAAACCAATTAGGTAAATCATTAAAGATCTTGCGAACTGATAGGGGTGGAGAATATATGGATATGCAGTTCAAAGATCATTTAATTGAACTTGGAATTGAATCTCAATTAACCGCCCCTAGCACTCCACAACAAAATGGAGTTGCAGAAAGACGGAATCGCACGCTTTTGGAAATGGTTAGGTCTATGCTTAGTTTTTCAACTCTACCTACGTCTTTCTGGGGATATGCAATTCAGATGGCAACTGACATTTTAAATGTTGTTCCATCTAAATCAATCCCTAAGACACCTTTAGAACTTTGGAATGGCCGTACACCTAGTTTACGCCATTACAGAATCTGGGGGTGCCCTGCTCATGTCTTAAGAAAGAAAGACGGCAAACTTGAGTCACGTACTGAAGTTTGCATGTTTGTCGGTAATTCTAAAGAGACTAGGGGTGGACTATTTTATAGTCGCAAGGATGATAAAGTGTTTGTTTCTACAAATGCCACTTTCCTTGAAGATGACTATATTAAGAATTTCAAATCACAAAGTAAAGTAGTGTTGGAGGAAATGCTTTCAGATATAAGTCCTTCCAATGTTCCGTTCTCTTCCACACGAGAAGAGGACAATCCCACTCCCTCAGTTGAACAAACTGAGAAATATACTACTAAAGTTTCTGTTCAGAAGACAACCGTACCTCGTCGTAGTGGGAGGGTTTCAACAAAACCTGCTCGTTATGGCTTGGATGGTGAAATCAATATGGTCGTAGGTGACGGTATTGATGACGATCCATTAACCTATAAACAGGCAATGGCTAGTCCGCAACGGAAACGATGGTCAGCCGGCATGGATTCAGAAATGGATTCCATGAAAAAGAACAAAGTCTGGGTATATGTAGACGCACCTGATGACTATCACCCGATAGGATGCAAGTGGGTTTACAAGAAGAAAAGAGGAGCTGGAGGCGAAGTCGAAACTTTTAAAGCTAGACTTGTAGCCAAGGGTTATACCCAAAGAGAAGGCGTGGACTATGAGGAAAGTTTTAGTCCTGTTGCCATGCTCAAATCCATCCGAATTCTTCTCTCCATAGCTGCTGCTTTCGATTATGAAATCTGGCAAATGGATGTCAAGACTGCCTTCCTTAATGGGGTACTTGAAGAAACCATCTATATGGAGCAACCAGAAGGTTATGTTCTTCCTGGGCAAGAAAAGAAAGTTTGCAAGTTAAACAAGTCTATCTATGGACTTAAGCAAGCTTCTCGCTCATGGAACAAAAGGTTTGATGAAATCATCAAGACCTACGGCTTTCTTCAGAATGAAGATGAACCTTGTGTTTACCAACTCAAGGAAGACCAAATAGTAGTATTCATGGTCCTTTATGTTGATGACATTTTGATCATTGGAAACAATATCAAGAAAATGACTCACATTAAGGAATGGCTCAACACTCAATTCGAAATGAAAGATTTGGGTGAAGCAGCCTATGTTCTTGGTATTCAGATTATCAGAAACCGGAAGAACAGATCTCTTGCTCTCTCTCAAACTGCCTACATAGACAAAGTCTTAGAGAGATTCTTCATGAACAATGCCAATGGGACAAACATGCCCTCTAGATTTGGTATTCGTCTATCTAAGGAACAGTCACCGACTGATCCTCAAGAGATAGAGGACATGGCAAATATTCCCTATGCCTCTGCAGTTGGAAGTCTAATGTATGCAATGTTGTGCACTAGACCTGACATCTGTTACAATAAAAGGCTTTTTCACATATATATACAAACGGTAAAGTTATTATATATGCGCACACCTAAATTAATGCGGCAGTCACCAAAGTTATTATCTCTAGCCCTCGTCATTTTTTTCCTTCTATTTCTCTGCACATGAACTTTGTTTCTTTTCCTTTAGAAAAGATGCTGTTATTTAATTTTTAATATATTTTTTTATCAATACAAAAAAGACAAAAATAAAAAATAACCTTTCAATTTATTTTATAACTAGAGAATTAAGCTCTGTTGCCAAACTTCTATAATCTTTTTATATATATATCTGTAATTATTCAGTAATATAATTAATCTAAAATATAACATTTTAATGTATGTATTATAAACAAAATAATATTATTAAAATTAGAAACATAATTTATTATTTTTAAAATATATAGAAAGGTAGTAATATTGTGTCAAATATATATATATACATAAAAAAAAACAAAGTAGAATTAACAAAGAAATTGCAATGTATTTTTAAAATAAAATAAACGAAAAGATAACGGGTTTCGCTTTAATAAACTGGAGTTGTGATTGATGATGCAATTGTTTTTCAAAAACTATTTAAACTATTTTTTCTTCTAAAATTAGAAGAAATACTTTAATTACTGTTTATGAAAGTTTTTACATTTTGTTCAGTGGTTTAGTTTGAATGCTTTCTCCACAAAGATAAATGTAGTTAGATGACAACTGTAAAATGAGTTGCAAAACATTATGTGTTTCTAAAAACTAAAAATGTGGAATTATATAAAAATGTTAGTCATAGAATTTTTCATATGAAATGTTTACATAAAAAGATAAATTTTAATAGTTTATATAAATGTATAATTTATACTTTAAATTGTAACGATGAGAATTGAAGTATGCTTCTAGCATTTTTTAATAATTTTTTAAAATTACATATAGAAAATTAATTTATTAATTACGAATTAAATTTCAAATGTAAAATTTATTATTTTTTATGAATAATATAAAATTTTATAATATACTTATAATTTTTTTTATGTGATTAGCACAAGTATTAATCATAATATAATAAAAATCATAAGCCCACTTTACATGAAGGTATTTATAATAATTAAAAGCTATTTAAATTATAAATTTATTTAAATGAGTTAGATATTAATAATAATTAATAAAATATATGTTATTATAGACTACACATTAAAATTTAAAAAATTATAAATAATTAATTGAGAAAAATTAAAAATAGCAAAAGAAATGTTTTTTTATATATATAATAAAATATATATTATTATAGAGTATAGATCACATGAATTTAAAAAATATATATATATCTATTCTATATAAAGTGTGCCTATATAACAGAATTCTTGGTTTATGAGAAATTCATGGGTGACTTTTTATTTATATTAAAAATAAAATAGTTTATTGTTAAAAATAAAATAGTTTATGGGAAATTCATGGGTCACTTTTTATTTATATATAATAAAATAAATAAAATAAATCTCATTAAATCAAAAAAAATAAGATTGGGTTTTTGCTGTTGTACATCTACGATTAGGCTTTCTAAATATACTTATGTTATATAGTTGGATTTTATTCTAAATAAGAATTTACTACTATTTATATATTATATATATATACATTGCTAAAGAATTTTTCTATTTGTTTTTTGGCTCGATCAGGTTATAAGTGTTTGGCTCCACATTTATTCTATATAAAATATGATTATATAACAAAATTTTTGGTTTATGAGAAATTATTGGGTGACTTGTTTTTAAATTAAAAAAATAACAAATTATTAGATGTTGTCACGTAAGGGTCAGCATCCTACATTTAGAATTAGTTAAATTTTAAATTAAATTTGAATGTTTTGATAGTTTAACCAGATGAACATTTTCATTAATTCCGAAGATAAATTTAGAACGAATAATAATTTTTTTTAATTACTATTACAAAGTATAATAGTAATTTTTATTTTTATTTAAATCATTATTATGCTTTCAAATTTCAATGATTATCACTACATTGAAGATTATTAATTTTAAAATTATGATATTAAAAGAAACTAAAAACTAAAGTAAAATTAACATACGTGACTTGGCACGTAACATCTAGCTAGTATATATATATATAACTAATTAATTGGGTAATATTGATTTAATCAATTATCCTAGAAGATTGAATATAATCTTTGGACAAATTAAAATGGAAAAAGGAAGATAGTGTAAAATATACTCATAAAATTATTACAGAGTAAATAGGAGTTGAGGTTGGATGCTAGGTTTTGTTTAGCTATTGATCTGTATTATTTTGGTTGGTTGATTAATGAAATTTCTTTTCTTGTGTTTCTAGGGTTCCACTCTCTCTCTCTCTCTCTCTCTCTCTCTCTCTCTCTCTCTCTCTCTCTCTCTCTCTCTCTCTCTCTCTCTCTCTCTCTCTCTCTCTCTCTCTCTCTCTCTCTCTCTCTCTCTCTCTCTCTCTCTCTCTCTCTCTCTCTCTCTCTCTCTCTCTCTCTCTCTCTCTCTCTAATTTGCGGCCCCTTTCATTAAATAGAGTTTTTTAGCCCAAAAATGAGAAAAGAAGAAGTTCTCCTTGACCCATACAGAGTCGTTGTCGAGGCGACTAATAGCCTCATCGCGGCGATTGTAGAAAGTTAAATTTCAGGCTTTTTGTAGCCATCTCGCTCCGGTCATAAGTCGTGCTCGTTGTGGCCACGAATATTGGTCGCCACCAAAATGTTCCTACTTCAATATCTCTAAGTAAAATATGCATAACTTTCACATACAAACTCCAAATGAGCTGATTCAAGATGCGTTGGAAAGTTGAAAAAGAGATCTAAAACTTTTATGTTTTGACATTTTCCAAAATCAGAACAAAACATAATTGAATTCAGGCGTCAAATTTCAGCTTTATTTTTTGACAAAAATTTTCTCAATTTTATAGATCACTGTTTTCCAAAATTTGACCAATTTATACATTCCAAGTGTCAAAACCTGAAACCAAACAAAATAAGCGTAATTATATTCCAAAAATAATAACAAAAAAGAAAAATAACTATAAAAAGTAATTGAAACTTAGGCTAAAATAGCCTAACAAAGGCAACCAAAGCAGTAATTTCCTTGGGAGCGGTTAAGGGGTCACGATCACCCTCTCGACTGCTATAGGGTTCAATAATTTGGCTCCCAGCTATGAGCCCAACGCTACTGGGGTTCTCCATCGTAACCAAATCTTCTACCTTCCAGACGTCTTCAAGGATCTTCTTGTATTGCATTTCCTTTAATGCGAAGATCTGGGAAAGTTTTTGCTTGGTGTTGACTGCAAAACTGAGGTTGTCTCCATTAGAAAAATAGAGTCAACACACAACAAAATGAAGAAAGAGATGTAAAGTTTGGAATTCTTACTAGGAGTGGAGAAGTCCAGAGATAGCATTGGAACCCTCTTCAACAGGAATTCAAAGGTAAAAAACTAGTAGTCCCAGAAGTCAGAGACATACTTGGTGAAGCTAGTTGGGAAAGTTGACCTGGTGGAACATTTTTCCAACTTATAAAATCCAATTTTGGTTTTGTTTTTCCTTATCGGTTGTGACTGACTACATAGAAATAAAGAATTTCTTCTGGGCTTAGAATCTCTAGCTTCTAGAACTTACACAGACGTACCATCCGACCAGAAGTTTGTACGATTGAGGGATAAGTTAGAAAGTTGCAATCCTTATATGTGCACAAAAATTGGGAAAGTAACTTTGCAGGAGTAGGTGGGTTCTGTAAATAATATGTGCCCAGTGTTGGGAATATTTTACCAGGATTTAGATTTACTAACAAGTATGTTGATTAACATCCTTAATATGAATTCTCTAAAATAATGAAATAAACACATAAGGGTTTAAGAAAACCTTACATTGATTGCAGCAAAATATTATGACTCCTTTCGTTCAAGATCTCTAGCCCTTGATTCCTTTTTGTAGCAGAGCATTATCAAGATCTGAACCTGAATCTCTTTCTCCACTTCAAGTTTGGTTACCACCGTCTTACTCACTATGATTGAGTACTTGACTTGCTATGTGTGGGCATGTCACTCACTCACTATAGGCCGAAATAGGTGAAGAACAATGAAGGAGGTTTGAATCACTAAGGAAGGAACTCTCTCATCTAGTTTTGGTTGAAGGCATTAATTTAACAAAGTGTCAAAAGTGGATGAGATGAGAGCATCATGTTCCTTTTATAGTGTTTCAACTAGGGCTTAGGGTTGAATTATATGGATTAAAAAAAATTGGGCAAAAATCACACTTGGCCGTACACATTAAATGAGCCAGTCTCTAGTTACAATTTTGCCACTTTTTCCAACCACTTATTCTTCTTTTCAATAATACCATATTTTCCAACTCAATCCTTATAAATGCCAAAACTATTTATTTAATAATTATAATTAATTACTAAATAAAATTTTCATTTATGTAATTTATTAATTAGACCATACAAAGTTTCTTAATTAACAAATTGACCCCAAAACCTCTATTTTCTTCACAATTAAGCCCTTGCTTAGTGAAAATTCATAAATAAGACATAGTCTAATTTTACAATTATAATTGATTAATTAAAATCAATTAACTGAGTCTGCAAGCACTATTATCTCAACTAGTGAGGGGACCATGGGCCTATATAACCAAGCTTTAAATAAGTAGATCTAGAATTTACCAAGTAAATTCTCTAACTTATTAATTCCTCATTGAACCACTATAGAACTTGGAATTGAATACACTCTCAGCTATATAGAACGCTCTATATGTACCACGATATAGATACGTTATGATTATCCATTGTTACAATCCTAATAGTCAAGGATTCTCTATAGATGATCTACACTGAATAGGGACAAATTTACCGTTCTACCCTTCAATGTATTTTATCCTTAAAACACTTAGCTACCTATAAATGATATTTCAGTAAACTAATATAATTACTGAAATGAGATCTCAATCATTTATCTCTATTCAGCCAAGCTCGAAGGAAATCATCGTTTCACTTCTATGTCCAGATAGAAGCTATAAATTCCATATCTATGATTAGCGCTCCCACTCAATTGTACTATCATGTTCCCAAAATGTACGTATCACCCAGACCAAAAGGTAGCTTAACTAACAAATCAAAGAACACAAATAACACTCTTGAGATCGAACCTAACCATGTCAGGATTAAGATCCATAGACCTAAGATCAACCATTGATATTGACTTAGAAAGATATAACGGTAAGTTTATGATATCTTATTTAAGATCAATATCGGTCCCTTCCAATGTATACTCCATACATCCGATACTGGTAAACTTTGCTAATGCCCTAGAAAGGACATAACACTTATCCAAGGTGTAAGTATACCTATCGCTGATTATCATGCCAGTCTAAATCCAGTGAACTGACAAATCAGGGAATTAAACTTTTGAACATATAATCATGATTATATTCCACTGTGCTGACAACACTATAATCATGAAATATGTTCTGGACTTAATAGAATTTATACATTAAACATAATCATGAAATAAATCATGTGAACCATGCAACATAAAATGCGATTTCTAATCTTTATTAATTAGTAAATCTGATTATATTGAAATGGATTTTATTTAGAGCACAAAACCCAACACCCAGCTCCATGCTCTGAAGCCATCATCACACTTGGTTGTAGACTCGCTCACCAAGGAGAGCATGTTCCAACACAACCCTAAAACATTGGTCACGCCCGAAACTTGTCATATTTTTTAGAGCACTTCTAAGTTATAAACTTGTTCTCAATTTGATCCATCTCCTAGATGGACGAACTGTGGACTGTTGGAGCAACTTTTGTTGGAAATTATTTTACCAGGATCTTAGATCTACTCACAAGTATGTTGATTAACACCCTAAATATGAACTTTCTAAAACGATGAAATAAACACATATAAAGTTTAGTAAACCTTACATTGGGTGCAGCGGAATATAATGACTCCTTTCGTTCAGATATCTAGCCCTTGATTCCTTTCTGTAGCAGAGCATTATCAATATCTGAACCTGGATCTCTTTCTCTGAATCTTTGATGCTGAAACTCCTTTTTGCTGAAAGTCTTTCTTCACGATCTTCCTCACTATGATTGAGGTATCACTTGCTGTGTGTGGGCACTACTCATACACTAAGAATTTCGAAATTCAAGAGGAAGAGAGAGAGAGTGGGTTCGGCCAAAGATAGGGAGAGAGAAGGCTCAGTTTTTTCTGAATCAGAAGTGTTAGAAGAAAAGTGTAATTTTCCTGAAGCCTTCACTATCTATTTATAGCATTCCACTAGGGTTAGGTTTGAATTATTTGGCATTAAAATAATGAAAATATCAGTTTAAATTTCCTACAAAAGTGGCAGGCCCTATACTAGTGGATTTGGGCCTCACTTTTTGTAATTTTGCAGTTTTACCTTTTCTGCATCTGATTTTCTCAAAAACGCCAATTTTCAAATTCAACCATTTAAATGCCAATTCTAACTATTTAATAACTATAAATAATTATTAAATAATATTGTCATTTATCATATTTATTAATTGAACCATACAAAGTATCATAATTAACAAATATGCCCCTAAAACTCTTTCTTTACAATTTCGCCCTTACTTAGTGAAAAATTCACAAATAGACATAGTCTAATTTGAGAATTATAATTGATTAATCAAAACCAATTACATGAGTCTTACAAGAAATATTATCTCAACTAGTGCGGGGACCATGGGTCTATATAACCGAGCTTCCAATAAGTAGATAAAGAATATATCACTGAAATTCACTAACTTATTAATTCTTCGTTGAATCCACGCATAGAACTTAGAATTGCACGCTCAGTATATAGAATGCTCTATATGTTCCACCATATAGACACATCTTTAGTTATCCATTGTTATAATCCTAATGTGATCACTGATCCTCTATATGAATGATCTACACTGTAAAGGGATTAAATTACCGTTATACCCTACAATGTATTTATTCCTTAAAACACTTGACCCCGTATAAATGATATTTCAGCTTATGTGTAATGAGTACTCCACCATTTATGTTCGTTTGGTAGAGCTCGAAGGAGATCATCCTTTGCTTACTATTCGCCAGATAGAAGCTATAGATTCCATGTTTATGATAGCGCTCCTACTCAATTGCACTACCGTGTTCCCAAAATGTACGTATCACCCTGACCTAAAAGTAGGCTTAACTAACAAATCAAAGAACACGAATAGCCTTTCAAGATTGAGCCTAATCATAACAGGATTAAGAACATTTGATCTAGGATCAACTAGGCGATATTGACTCGAATAGATTTTACGGTAAGTTTAATAAATCTAAGTCAAAGTTCAATATCGGTCCCTTCCGATGCATACTCCATGCATCTAACCTGAGCTTTACTTTAACCAATGCTCTGGAAAGAACATAGCATTTCTCCAAATGCAAGTAAACTCTTGTTGTAGATTATCATATCAGTAAAACCCTATGTCTGATAAATCTAGGAAACTTTATTCACATAGTCATGTTTACTTTCCAATGTGTTGACGGCACAATAAACAGGATCAAGTATGTGAAAAGGGTTTCAGATGAATTTATACATTATGTACATATAATCATTAAATAAATCATGTGAACCATGCAACATTAAATGTTATTTCTGATCTATATTAATAAGTAAATCTGATTATATTGAAATGAGTTTTATTTAGGGCATAAAACCCAACAAACTCCCACTTGCACTAATATAAAACAAAAAGTACGTTTCAAATAATCTCAACACCTTGATATACAAATCAAGTGTAATAGTAGTAAACTCCTCGTAATAGGATCTGAAAGGTTGAATTAAACACAACCTTTTCTCCACCATTACTCTTCCTTTAATCACAAAATGATTGATAATGTGAAATTCCTCTCTATATGTCTTACTTTCTTGGGATACTGGATTCTATACCTTTGGCAACTACTTTTGGTTAATCAGGAAATTAACACTAGTAGTTTAAGGCAATTTGGAATGGTGCCAAAGATGTATAGAACTTTTCTTAGACTGAATAAGTACCTTTCCTGCAACCTTAACATTCAGTCCCTCTCTGGTAGACCTAGAGACTTCAGATAGGTTGTTACACTTCTCCAAAATCACTATTCCACCCCCAGAGTAATCACTATCTTATCAGACAGATTTACTAGCACAAAGGCAAATTTCGAAATCTGATATGGTGTAGTCTAAGAGTTTTAAACACACCCTTATAGACTAACATATAGTTCCTCTTCTTTATCTTAAGATTTACTTGATTGTCTTCCAATGTTCTTCTCCTGGATTAATCTGATACCTACTCATTACTCCCACTCTACAACAGGTGTCTGGTCTAAGGCATACAAAAGCATATCTAAGACCTCTCACTGTTGATATAAGAAATGGCTTTATCTTTTCTGGAATAGTTGAGACTTTTCCTTAGATAAATAAAATCTATACCTAAGAAGTTTTGAAGCTTCTATAGATTGCCATTAGAAAGAAAATGCTTCAGCATCTTACTAAAGTAAGTTGCTTGCATTAGAGTAAGTAATTACCAGGTATACCACAAGCCATAGGTTTAGATGAACTCAAACCTATAATACTAGGAACATGAAGTTTTGTTAAGTCCATTGAATGGACTTATAAACGAAAATTTCCTTTTATGTCCTTGTAATAGAAAAATTTAGGTTACTCCATGTGAATGGATTAAACCATAGTTCTTTTGGCTTTCTTCTTAGTTTCTTATCTTGACAATCCATTACTTGTTTAAACTCACAATGGATTTTAATCACTAGTGTCTCCCAAGTCATAAGAAGGTGAGTTCCTAGAAACTCTCCCACTACGACAAGGTACCGTGAATTATGTCTAAGAAAACTAAATGGTATTGATCTCTTCGGTTGTGACAAGACAACAGAGACAGTGGGATCATCATATGTTATATAAGTTGATAGAACACTTTTGGAATCAAGAAAAATATCTCTTTTATTTGCTACTTGTTTTCAGACTTAGTCATTATCTTAGAAAAGTAGTATTTGTTTGAACAAACACTTTCTTATCTATTGACAATGGGATGGTCCACCCCTAATCACTTAGAATAACTAACAAACCATGGTTAACAGTTCTAGCTTTTCTTAAGATTTTGATTAGGTCATCCATGAATCTAGTAATGATTTACATTAAGTATACAACCATTACATCATTCTAAAATTGTATTACCATAGAAGGATTTAGGCAAGGACTAGTAACTAATCATCAATATGCAAATCGAAATTTCTGGGGAGGTAAGTTTGGATATAATTCAAAAATTAAATTTAATGATCTTTGAACTGCATATCTACTAACTATTTCTCCACCCCTATCAGTTCGCAAGATCTTTAACCACTTACCTGAATGGTTTTAACCATTGCTAGAAATTAATGAAATTTTTCAAACATTTCAAATTTCTTGCTGAAAGGTATAATCTAAAGTTATCGTTTTAAGAATACAACGAAAAACTCATATCCACCCCTGAATGTACATCCATCTGCGAATGAGATGAACTACTTTCAGTGGATATAGGCATATTAACTCTTTGCAGAGATTGATCTTGTCAAATCCACTATGAACAAGATACAAATGCCATAGATTAAAAAAAATGGTAGTGTCTTTTGATGACATAGGTTTAGTTACATCAACGAGTTTTTAGAATACTGCAAGTGGATCCTGGTCACAGAATACCTAACTCATATTCCATACAGTTTTAATCCATTAATATAAGATGGATATTAAACACTTGAGAAAGTGTAACTGTATTGTATTCTGGAATTAGAAATATAAGAAAATTTCTATTTGGAATCTAAAATTAAAGTCAAAGAATTAAATTTATACCAAATATAATGAGTAATTCTATCTTGGACCAGCACTACTAATACAAACTCTAAGTCAGATTTGCCTATACAAGTATGAGATTTCTAAGATTGAGGATTTATATCAATTGGGAATAGAATTTCGGGATTATAATCATATGCGTCATTTAATTTCTTAAGAGAAAATATAATGACATGAAATGATTTATAGACCATTCATCCTATGATATGTTATTGAGCTAATTCGAAATGAATAAGCTAAGAGGAATTAGGATAATTTCGTTGAAAATAAGAATCCAACGATGCTTCGATTAGCGAAAGTCAAAGTAATCTTATTTATACAATCTTCTTGTTTCATATTGTAAAAATACTAGTCTAAGGTGTCATCAATTGATGAACAGCTAGATGTCGCATATACAATATTTATCTTTCGAGATCTAACACTATTATGTATGTCTAATGGTGAAAATCCACTAGGGATTTATCTCATTAGATAAACAAGCCAAGTTAGACCAACAATGAAGATTCGAAATTAAACTACAACTTAATAATAGAAAATAACATGGTTCAATATAAATTCATACACAATTCATAAATTATAAAACATATAGCAAGTAGGAATGACAAGTGAAAATACTAAAACTTACAATCCTAAATAATTTCCAAGTTTTTCAACAAACTGATATTAGTGTCCCGTTTAGGCGAGAGTCAAAGCTACCATCCTTTGAATAGAGTTGTCAGCTCATCTAAAATGTTAAACATTCTAGCAACCTTTTATTCGATCAAGAATGGAATTCAGCGTTGTCCCGTTTAGGCGAGAGTCAAGGCAATTCTATCTTATGAGCTTCCACCATTGTTTCATAATTTGCAAGTCAAGTATGGTCGCCACCATTAGGGTGATCCATACCATACAAAACACTTACAAACTACTTATCATTCGAGGTTAAACGGTGCGAAATTGCTAATGAATGTTCCTCCATTAGGGAGGATTACTCACTAAAACAAACGCGGTGTAAAACCCACAATGGAGATCGAATATCTTAATAATAAAGCTCATTATTTAAAGAGAGTTGTATTTTCTTTGATTCTCTTTATTTAATCTATTTATTTTAAATATATATTTATTTAATTAAAATTTCCAATTTAGAATGAAAAATTCTAAATATAAATTGTAATTTAATTTTTATAAATTTTACTTAGATGGATATGAATATAACATGAATTATTTCCATCTTAGTAATAATTTCCAATAAATATTTAGAAAAATATTCAATTTAAGTTGTTACAAAATTAATTTAAATTAATTTACAACTCAAATTTAATTTTCTATAAATATATATTGCATTTCGAAAAATTAAAGTATTTAAGAATAGAATTTTCGAAATTGCATATTAAAATAAAAAATAAATCCTAGAAAAATTATTCTAATTTAATGTTGGCCCAAAATTAATTAATAAAATTAATTTACAACAAAAAATATAATTTTCCTATTTAATTAAATATATAAGAAAAATTTCAAATATTTAAGTATGATGATGAAAATCAACTTAAATATTAATTTTCTATTTAATTAAATACACTAGAAAAATACTTCAAGCAAAAATATCATCTATCTAGATTTTTCTTTGACTAATTAATTCAATTTCTAATAATATACTTTAATTCAATTTATTTTAAATTAATCAATAAATGAAAAAATCATTGATTTAAGTTGATCCAAAAATTAATTAAAATAAATAATTAATTTACAACTTAATCTATTTTTCAAGATAGATGCAAAATCATCTTGCATTATGAAATGCAATTTCGAAAATTGATTAATAAAATAAAGAAAAAATATATTTTACTTCATTTATTTTAATTAATCATTAAATGAAAAAATCATTGATTTAAGTTGGTCCAAAATTAAAATAAATAATTTACAACTTTAATCTATTTTTCAGATAAAATTCGAAATTCCACCATTTAAGAAATGCAATTTCGAAATTTGATTAATAAAATAAAGAAAAAATATATTTTGAAAATTATTTAAATTTAGTTGAAAAAATAAATTTCAACTAAAAATAATTTTCTATTTAATTAAGTGTCATGAAAAAGAAATATTTAAGTATCATGATGAAAATCAACTTAGATATTTAATTTTCAAATTAATTAAATGTATTAAATTCAAGAAATAAATAATTAAGTGTAGAGAAGGCTTAATTATTAATCTCTAGTTTAATACTAGGAAAAATATACTTAAAATAAATTGTACCAAAATTAATTATATAAATAATTAATTTCACAATGTATAATATTTTCCTATTTTAATATTAGAAATAATAAGTAGTCTAGAAATAACTATCTAGAAAATATCTTATTTGACTAAGTATCTTTTCCACAAAATTTGAAAAAATATCTAATTTAAGTTATATTAGAAAAAATCTAGACCTTAAATATTTTCAAATTTAAATTTAATTAAATATCAAAAATTAAGTTGTAACCACTTAATTCAAAAATATTCCATTTTAAGTTAATATTCGAAAAGATATTAACCTAAAAAATATCTAAAATATTCCATTTTAAGTTAATATTCGAAAAGATATTAACTTAAAAAAAATATCTTAAAGAATCTTAATAACCAATGCCTAAAATTCCTCAACTTAATTTTAAAATTTTAAATCCAAAAGATATTCAGATTTAAGTTGGTTAGTTGTAGATAACTAAATATCAACTTAAATAGGAATATTTAATGAAAAATTTAAATTAAGCTTCAGAAAGAATCTAGATGGTTATAATTCTATATTTAATTAAATACAAGAAAATACATATAGTTTAGCTTAGAATAAAAAATTCTTTAAACTATAATTTTCTTAAATTAATTTCAAAATAAATGAAATTAATTATGTTGCTAATCAATTTTATTAGCTTAAACTAGTTTAATTAACCTAGTACAGTTATTCAAATCAGGCAAATGGGCATTCACAATTGGGGTGGTTCATGTGAGGGGGTGCTGGGTTCAGTATGTCGTACCCACTACTATGGCTCCCAACTCTCACACAAGACCCAAAAGAGAGGAATTTAACCTTAATAAGAACAACTATTATTAATTGAATAGGCCCAAAAACTAAATGGGCCTAAATAAATTCTATCAAGAACTATGATAATTTATTTTAGCAACAAGAACCTATATGCATCTATAATAAAATTAAACACATAGGCTCACACAGGTACACTTTGGATGGGTCCTATCATGTTGCTAGGTCATACACAGATGAAAGAAGATTGTAAATATACCTGTTACAAATTATTATCTTGACCAAGGGAGCCATCAGATCATTAGATCTGGCAAAAAGTAACCATGACTATTTGCAATCAAGTAATAATAGGTTTTGAAAACTTACAGACAAGCTAAAACACATACTCCTGCAACAAGGTTAGCTGGATAGTTGGATGTAGGATTTATTTAATTTTAAATTAAACTATTAATTTCGAAATAATTAATTAAATAGAAAATAATTTTTCGAAAATTTAAAAAAAAAAATTTGAATAATTCGAAATTTTAAAAAAAAAATTAAATTTAAAATTAAACCTACAATTTTGAAAAATTAGGTTTCAACCAACCTAAATATCATTTCAAAATTTGCTAACTACTTTTAAAATTTAAATGTTATTTTATAAATAAAAATTAAATAAAAAATTAAAAAAGATAAATGATTATCTTTTTCAGATTTTAAATGTAATTTAAATAAATAAAATAACAAAATTTAAAAGTTAGCAAAATATCTTATATCTATTTAAAATTACATGATTATAGTTATCTTATTTTAAATTTAAATAAGGTCAAATTATTAAAAAAAAAGATTTAATTTAAAAATTTAAAATCTGACCTTAAATTTAAAAATAAGATAAGATATAATCAAATTTAAAAATAAGATAGATAATTAAGCAAAAAAGATAGATACTAACTATTTTAAATTCAAATTACACTAATATCTTGAATTAAATTTAAAAAATATTAAATTAATTCATAATGATAATTAGAATTGAATTAGGAATAGTAATAGTATAAATATAGAAATACACAAAAAATCGGAAGTTAATTCCATGAAAAAGCATGAAAAATCGAAGAAAAACACAAAAAAAAATTGTGAGCTGTACGGACAGTTTTCGCGATCGCAGGAAAATTTCAGCACAGCTCCGATTTTTTCGAATCTTCAAAAAATCATAACTAATTCAAATTAAATCGAAATTGAGTTCTGTAAAAAAGTAACTTGCTTAATTTTTTCCATACTATCCAATAAAAATAATTCCAGAAACAGAATCGCAATTATTTTTCACGAAAATTTACAAACATAAATCAATCATCAAATAACACTCAATAGAACATGATACCATCCAAAAACAAACAAACAATCGTTTTAGAGTCCAAATTTCTTGCAAGTAAATCAATTACCATGGCTCTGAGGCCAGTTGTTGGAAATTATTTTACCAGGATCTTAGATCTACTCACAAGTATGTTGATTAACACCCTAAATATGAACTTTCTAAAACGATGAAATAAACACATATAAAGTTTAGTAAACCTTACATTGGGTGCAGCGGAATATAATGACTCCTTTCGTTCAGATATCTAGCCCTTGATTCCTTTCTGTAGCAGAGCATTATCAATATCTGAACCTGGATCTCTTTCTCTGAATCTTTGATGCTGAAACTCCTTTTTGCTGAAAGTCTTTCTTCACGATCTTCCTCACTATGATTGAGGTATCACTTGCTGTGTGTGGGCACTACTCATACACTAAGAATTTCGAAATTCAAGATGAAGAGAGAGAGAGTGGGTTCGGCCAAAGATAGGGAGAGAGAAGGCTCAGTTTTTTCTGAATCAGAAGTGTCAGAAGAAAAGTGTAATTTTCCTGAAGCCTTCACTATCTATTTATAGCATTCCACTAGGGTTAGGTTTGAATTATTTGGCATTAAAATAATGAAAATATCAGTTTAAATTTCCTACAAAAATGGCAGGCCCTATACTAGTGGATTTGGGCCTCACTTTTTGTAATTTTGCAGTTTTACCTTTTCTGCATCTGATTTTCTCAAAGATGCCAATTTTCAAATTCAACCATTTAAATGCCAATTCTAACTATTTAATAACTATAAATAATTATTAAATAATATTGTCATTTATCATATTTATTAATTGAACCATACAAAGTATCATAATTAACAAATATGCCCCTAAAACTCTTTCTTTACAATTTCGCCCTTACTTAGTGAAAAATTCACAAATAGACATAGTCTAATTTGAGAATTATAATTGATTAATCAAAACCAATTACATGAGTCTTACAAGCAATATTATCTCAACTAGTGCGGGGACCATGGGTCTATATAACCGAGCTTCCAATAAGTAGATCAAGAATTTATCACTAAAATTCACTAACTTATTAATTCTTCGTTGAATCCACGCATAGAACTTAGAATTGCACTCTCAGTATATAGAATGCTCTATATGTTCCACCATATAGACACATCATTAGTTATCCATTGTTATAATCCTAATGTGATCGATGATCCTCTATATGAATGATCTACACTGTAAAGGGATTAGATTACCGTAACACCCTACAATGTATTTTATCCTTAAAACACTTGACCCCGTATAAATGATATTTCAGCTTATGTGAAATGAGTACTCCACCATTTATGTTCGTTTGGTCAAGCTCGAAGGAGATCATCCTTTGCTTACTATTCGCCAGATAGAAGCTATAGATTCCATGTTTATGTTAGCGCTCCCACTCAATTGCACTACCGTGTTCCCAAAATGTACGTATCACCCTGACCTAAAAGTAGGCTTAACTAACAAATCAAAGAACACGAATAGCCTTTCAAGATTGAGCCTAATCATAACAGGATTAAGAACATTTGATCTAGGATCAACTAGGTTATATTGACTTGAATAGATATTACGGTAAGTTTAATAAATCTAAGTCAAAATTCAATATCGGTCCCTTCCGATGCATACTCCATGCATCCAACCTGAGCTTTACTTTAACCAATGCTCTTGAAAGAACATAGCACTTCTCCAAATGCAAGTAAACTCTGTTGTAGATTATCATATCAGTAAAACCCTATGTTTGATAAATCTAGGAAACTTTATTCACATAGTCATGTTTACTTTCCAATGTGTTGACGGCACAATAAACAGGATCAAGTATGTGAAAAGGGTTTCAGATGAATTTATACATTATGTACATATAATCATGAAATAAATCATGTTAACCATGCAACATTAAATGTTATTTCTGATCTATATTAGTAAGTAAATCTGATTATATTGAAATGAGTTTTATTTAGGGCATAAAACCCAACAACTTTCTTCTTTCTATTCCTCCTCCGAGGAGCTTCTAGAGCTGTTAACTCTCCCCCTGGAAGAGCTCCCAGGGTTTCCACCTCTCCTTCAAGAAAGACTTCCAAAGCTTTAATTTATTCTTTTGGGCCCATTTCATGCAGTCCAGCCTCAGTTTCTTCTCCAACAAGATCTATAGCTCTGAGGTCGAAATCGCTATTGGACATGTTGTTTGTAGCTGAAAGAAAGGTGAACTTCAAGCAGTTAATATCCTAGACTTGAGATGAATAGCATGGGTACTGGGAAGGCCTCCCCTATGAACTACTTGGAGAGTCCCCACCGGACTGGTCATCTGGAGGCATAACCTAGTCCTTACGAAAACTACATCTCCTTATAATCAGTTCGAAACACAGAGAATAGGCAATGTAAACCCTAATATGTTGCCTAGACCCCTAATGACTCTAGACCAGAGGAAATCCATACACGACTACAAAAGTTAGAATTCGTGACGGTCCTAAAAATGCTTTTTTTTTGGACCATCGTTGAAAAAATTAAGTAACTGTTTAAAACCGTCAGGAAAAATTACTATTCTTAACGGTTTTTATAATAGTAATTACAGGAATAGGTGACGATTATAATTGGAATTCGTAAATTTATTGGGTCCTTATACCCGACGGTTTAAAACCGTCGCCTATAGTATAGGCGACGGTTTTAAACCATCGGGTATAAGGGCCCAATAAAAAATCGTTACCTACTTCTCGCCACATTTTCCACGTGCCCACCTACTTCTTTTCTATTTCTCATATGCCCACCTATTTCTTCTCCATTTCCCACACCCTAAAACGAAAATCTTAACTCTCCAAAACCCCACCAACACCTCCGTACAATCGCCCTCCTCTCTTGCCGTCTTCCTCCCTCTCTCAATCTCCCTTTCTTCTCGTCTCTCTCGTCCATCGATCTCTACCCATCCCTCCTCATGTCAGTCTCCCTCTCCTCTCTACCGCATACGTCGAACCACCACCACCTACTGTCAGTGTCCCTCTCATCTCCGTCTCATATGTCGGACCACCACCACCTCTCGTCCGTCTCCTTCTCTCTCTTTCTCTCTCCAAGCTCGGTATAAATACATTTATTTATTTATAACTTTTTTATTTATTATATATATATATTTTATTATTGTATAAATTTAATGTGTTTTAAGGTTAGTTGTTATTGTAATAAAATTAATTGGTTGTTTTATTATTATTTTTTGACGCGAATTAGTTATTTTATTTTAATTTAGGTAAAATTATAAAACTAATGCAAGAAAAAAATAGGAGAAAATACAGATTTTTCTGCCATTAATGGCAGAAAAAATTGTATTTTTTTCTTTTTTTTCCCGACGGTTTAAAATCGTCGCCTATAACAGGGTATAGGCGACGGTTTAAAATCCTACATATGAAAAAGCTAAAAGGACCTAATGTCTCTGGTTTTACCCAAATTAAACACATTTAGTCCTCACCTTCCTATACAAACAAGTTACCCATCGGATTCCAAAATAGGATTATACAAAAACATGTACAAAGAATGCATAAAATAAATGAAGCTTACTTGTAATAGGAAGCAGGGGTAGATGAACATCGTGGTGGCCAACGCGATAGGTGAATGACCAGTCAAGGATCCTATCGATGTTTTCATGAACATCTAAGCGCTCCTGTGACTAGGGGTCCATTACAATCAAGTTTAAAGGAGGTGCGTTACGGTACTCTCGTAGTTTAATACGAAGAAGGTGGTGGATTGCAATGTCGAAAATCTTGAACATCCTCTGAGAACAAAAGTGGAGTATTATGGTTTCTCTCTTAAAGCATGAATTTGAAATGGCGTGAAAGTAAAAGAGATGAAAGAGTTTCCCCCTTTTGTATTTATATTATGGGCTGGCGACCTGTGTGCTTTCAAATTAAGGGCCCAAATCTTATTTGAAGAAACACAATGCCAATTTAACAAATGGGGAAATGGAAGGGCTGCATTAAATGTACCATATAATATTTGAGGTGCTTTCCCATTATTAATATTTCTCTTGATACCTACACTTATATCAAATAGTCGTCATTGTGATGTCCCAAGCCACAAGCGCTTTCCAAGAATGCATGAATTTCACGAGTCAACTGAACAATGACACGTGCACAATGCAAGCTGTAATCTACAAAAGGTTTTCACCTTTCCGTATCTCACGATATGGAAGATGAATATTTTTCTCAAAAACATCCACGTGTCAAAAGTGCTCAGAGTCATTTGGAGGGTAGATTGTAAGCTTCCGCCACTCTAAAGTACTAGAAGCTTAAGGGGTAAATGTTATCCACGTTTCCAGATGAATGACACGTGACATATTAAGGATGTACCTGATCTGCGTCATCAACAGCCTGAGCCTTCTAGCATGCAAAGGCCGAGTCCAAACCAGAGGTGGGACCCAACCCTTCGTACCTCCAAGAGCCTCATCCCTGGTGATAAGATTCTCCTGCTCGCGAAAAGCCCCTTTTGCCTTCCAAGAGATGAAGCGAACACCGCCCTCTTGAGGGTTAAGGAGGCGCATCCGAATGGGGAAGCCTAAGAGGTGCATCTGGAAGTCTTCTTACAGTGATGTGGCTATCCTCTGATGTTTGGGCCCACCTCGTCAGATGATGTCCCCTCTGCCAAAACATGGTAATGCGCGTACGGCAAGGAGATATACACTTCTCTTTATCCAACGATGACACTCTAACACTCATGTCTACTGTAGCAACACCCATGTGTGACACTTGTTCAAATCATTGTTGGAAATTATTTTACCAGGATCTTAGATCTACTCACAAGTATGTTGATTAACACCCTAAATATGAACTTCTAAAACGATGAAATAAACACATATAAAGTTTAGTAAACCTTACATTGGGTGCAGCGGAATAATATGACTCCTTCCGTTCAGATCTCTAACCCTTGTATCCTTTCTTTCGCAGAGTATTATCAAGATCTGAACCTGGATCTCTTTCTCTGATTCTTTAGTGTTGAAATTCCTTCTTGTTGAAAGTCTTTCTTCACGATCTTCCTCACTATGATTGAGGTATCACTTGCTGTGTGTGGGCACTACTCTAACACTAAGTAATTTTGAAATTGAAGAGGGAAGAAAGAGAAGAAGGTGGCGGCTAGGTATAGAGAGAGAAGGCTCAGGTTTTTCTCTAAAGGTAAAGTAGAAAGTTAAGTGTAAATTTCTTGAAGCCTTCACTATCTATTTGTAGCATTCCACTAGGGTTAGGTTTGAATTATTTGGCATTAAAATAATGAAAATATAAGAGGTAAAACCCTACAAAAGTGGTCGGCCCTATAAAATGTGGATATGGGCCTGACTTTTTGCAATTTTGCAGTTTTATCACTTTTGCATCTGATTTTCTCAAAAACGCCAATTTTCTAATTCAACCATTTAAATGCCAATTCTAATTATTTAATAACTATAAATAATTATTAAATAATATTGTCATTTATCATATTTATTAATTGAACCATACAAAGTATCATAATTAACAAATATGCCCCTAAAACTCTTTCTTTACAATTTCGCCCTTACTTAGTGAAAAATTCACAAATAGACATAGTCTAAATTGAGAATTATAATTGATTAATCAAAACTAACTATATGAGTCTTACAAGCAATATTATCTCAACTAGTGGGGGGACCATGGGTCTATATAACCGAGCTTCCAATAAGCAGATCAAGAATTTATAACCTAAATTCACTGACTTAGAATCCACGCATAGAACTTAGAATTGCACTCTCAGTATATAGAATGCTCTATATGTTCCACCATATAGACACATCATTAGTTATCCATTGTTATAATCCTAATTTGATTAATGATCCTCTATATGAATGATCTACACTGTAAAGGGATTAGATTACCGTTACACCCTACAATGTATTTAATCCTTAAAACACTTAACCCCGTATAAATGATATTTCAGCTTATGCGAAATGAGTACTCCACCATTTATATTCGTTTGGTCAAGCTCGAAGGAGATCATCCTTTACTTACTATTTGCCAGATAGAAGCTATAGATTCCATGTTTATGTTAGCGCTCCCACTCAATTGCACTACCGTGTTCCCAAAATGTACGTATCACCCTGACCCAAAAGTAGGCTTAATTAACAAATCAAAGAACACGAATAACACTCTTAAGATTGAGCCTAATCATACCAGGATTTAGATCAATATTTGATCTAGGATCAACAAGGCGATATTGAATTGAATAGATATTACGGTAAATTTAATAAATCTAAGTCAAAGTTCAATATCGGTCCCTTCCGATGCATACTCCATGCACCCAACCTGAGCTTTACTTTAACCAATGCTCTGGAAAGAACATAGCATTTCTCCAAATGCAAGTAAACTCTTTTGTAGATTATCATATCAGTAAAACCCTGTGTCTGATAAATCTAGGAAACTTTATTCACATAGTCATGTTTACTTTCCAAAGTGTTGACAACATAATAAACAGGATCAAGTATGTGAAAAGGGTTTCAGATGAATTCATACATTATGTACATATAATCATGAAATAAATCATGTGAACCATGCAACACTAAATGTTATTTCTGATCTATATTAATAAGTAAATCTGATTATATTGAAATGAGTTTTATTTAGGGCATAAAACCCAACAATCATATGGGTCCCCCATTGTACGGACGCTTTTGCCCAAAGGTAGTATCTTACCATGGGCCTTAGTGTCATATATTTAATGTATTTACCCTAAAAGTGGGCATATTTTTACGCAGAAACCCTAGCAGTCGCAAGTATGCCAAGATTCATGTAAATAGAAAGGAAAAAAACACTTTTGATAAATCATCTTTAAGATTTCTTCTTCACTAATAAAAACCTAAAGGAGAAATAAGATAGCAGGAACTAGGGTTCTTCAAGCTGTAAAACTTCACTTGTAATTTATTCAAAACCTCTAAAGGCTAATATACTGACTCGTGGACTAAGAATCTTTAACACCCAAACCACGTAAAAATCTCTATCTCGGTTATTTAATCGCTCATTTATTTACTTAATAATATTGTTGTGGAACCACTATGACCACAATAATATTATTTTTTATTGAAAAAATTTCTTAGTTACTTCTTTTTTTGAGAAAAAGACTATTATATTATTTCAGAAGAATTACATAAGAGTCATTAGTGGAGATGGAAAAGTCTCCAACCAAATACAATCAGCATCCACCGTAAGAGCAAACTTAGCCAAAGTATGGGCATAAGTATTAGCAGATCGAGAAACATGATCAATCTGTGCTCGTGAGAAAAAGGATACTAGATAGTTAATATTATTAAGAATAGCATGAAAAGCAGAAGGAAATAAATGGGATGATTTCAATCCTTGGACAACTAACAGTGAATCGGTTTCTATGTAATCAACTGAGAGATTGTGCAAAAGTAACCAATTCAGGCTTAGCGCAAGTCCTAGAGCCTCCATCTCTTCTGCCTTGAAATTTCCTTTGATAGGCTTCGATAGTGCAGCAATAACAAAGCCATCAGAATCCCTGAGAATCGCTCCAATACCAACAATATTATGTTCTTTGTCGATTACAGCATCTATGTTTAGTTTGAGTTTTCCCTGGGGTGGAGCTGTCCATTTAGGTACATGAGTGAACTCTGAGGAAGGCCGAGGATCCTTGACAGTAGACGCTGGTTGAGTAGAAGCTTGTGTACGTTTAGCACGGGCAGCTTGAAACTCTTGTAGGTACGATGGTGCATATTGAGCAACATCCTTTGGTGTTCGGACAATATTACCATGATAAATAGCATTCCTTTCATGCCAAATACTCCAACAAAGAACAAGAAACAGTTCAAATTCTGGTGTGGAAAGTGTTGATGACAGCTGAAGTAATATATCAGCGCCAGAGCTGTGTCCAAAAGATGGGAAGTTAATGCGCAAATTAGAAAAATACCAGACGGATTTTGCTCTTGGACAGAAAAACAAAGCATGGTTTATTGTTTCTTCACAAGAATTACAAATGGAGCAGTATGGTGAATTGGTAATATGTCTTCGATAGAGCTCTGCTGCAACAGGAAGAGATGTGTGGAAGATTTTCCAAACAAAGATTCTCACTTTTGGAGGGAGCTTCAGCTTCCAAAAATTTGACCACCAATGTTCAATTGAACTGCTACATGTTGAGTCATCTTGTTCAGCAAGTGAAATAGCAAGCTGGTAACCAGATTTGACATTATAAATCCCTGTGAAGGACTGATTCCAAACCAGTACATCTTCATGAGGAAATAAGCTTAAAGGAATGGTAAGTATACGATCAATGTCAGGTTGGTCAAAATTAGCCTGAAGTGATAGCAGATCCCATTGTCTTTGCCCATTAATTAAGTCTGCAACCATCAAATTGGGGTCTGATCCTTTGAAGAAATATGGTTTAAAGGTAGTGTGCCCTGGCAACCAAGAGTCTATCTTACAGTTCATGTTTAGACCCGATCCAACCCTCCATCTCAGACCTTGCAAGAGTAAATCCTTTCCCCAAACAATGCTTCTCCAAGTTAATGAAGGATTAGACCCTAGACCAGATTTAAGGAAATTACCACTGGAGAAATATCTATGTTGGAGCAGGTTACTTAAAAGGGAGTTAGGAGACTCAATGATACGCCAAGCTTGTTTAGCCAAGAGAGCTTGATTAAAGTGGATGAAGTTGCGAAATCCCAATCCTCCTTGAACTTTGGCCTTACAAAGAAAATTCCAATTCTTCCAGTGAATGGTCTTACCCGAGGCAGAGGAACCCCACCAAAATCTTGCCATCATACTTTCAATTTGGTGGCACAAAGTAACAGGCAATCGAAAGCAACTCATTGCATAAGTGGGAATGGCTTGTACTACCACTTTTAGTAAAACTTCTTTACCACCAACAGAGAATAAATGCTCTTTCCAAGAACTAAGAAGTTTCGAAATCTTATCTGTTATTCCTCCAAAAATCTTTTTTTTATCCCTACCAGCAAAAGAAGGTAACCCCAAATATTGTTCATGGCATGGTTGAATAGGCATACCAAGTAGATCTTTGAAAAAAACATGTTCATGCTGTCTTGTGTTTTCCGAGAAGGAGAGGACACACTTGTCTGGGTTGATTAATTGACCTGAGACTTTGCTGTAAGTTTGAAGACATCTGTGGATAGACCGAGCTGATTGTTGATTGGCATGACAGAATAAGACACTATCATTAGCAAAAAACAAGTGTGATATAGAAGGAGCAGATCTTGAAATTTTCAACCCTTGTAAAGCACTTGATGCTTCTTCATATTACAGGAGACGAGAGAGACCCTCAGCACAGATAAGAAACAAATAAGGCGAAAGCGGGTCACCTTGCCTAATACCTCGAGATGGTGTCACTTGGCCTTGAATTCAACCATTCAACAAAAAAGAGTAAGAGACCGATGACAGACAGCAAAGAATAAGATTGACAATTGTTGTTCCAAAACCCATCTTGATCATAACTTGAGCAACAAAGCACCACTCCACTCGATCGAATGCTTTGCTCATATCAAGCTTAATAGCAGCAAACCCTTTTGAACCTCTTTTTCTATTCTTCAGTGAGTGCAATAATTCAAAAGCCACAAGTATATTATCTGTAATGAGCCTCTGAGATAAGAAAGCACTTTGGTATTCAGAAATAACTTGAGGGAGATAAGGCTTTAATCTCATCACAATGGCTTTGGAAACAAGCTTGTAGAGGACATTGCAAAGGCTAATAGGCCTACATTGTGAAATGTGACTTGGCTTCTTCACTTTAGGAATGAGTGTTATCAGAGTTTTGTTAAATGTACTAGGATCGGCACCATGATTCAGAACATCTAAAACAGCAGCTGAGACTAGTGGACCAACAATGTCCTAGTAGTTAGTGAAGAACATCACCGACATGCCATCAATGCCTGGACTTTTGTCATCACTCATAGTTTTAAGTGCTTCATAGACATCAGTAGCAGTATATGGAGCAAAAATGAGGTTTCTTGAATCAGCATCGATGTTGGAGGGGATGTGGTCAAGAATTATATCCAAAGAGGCTTGATCAACACCATTACTTGTGAAAAGATTCTGATAGTAGTCTGAAATTATGTTCAAAAGAGCTGGTGGATTTGTTTGTGTATTTCCATTAGCATCAATAAGCTTTCTGATCTGATTATTTTTCTTCCTGGTACTAGCATCTGTTGGGTTTTATGCCCTAAATAAAACTCCATTTCAATGTAATCCATTTATAAAGAAACAGAAGTATTTTTCATTCATTTGTGTATGTTTTGGTTCATCTTATCAATTGCTTGTCTATTTGATTTATAAATTCATCTAAAACCCTTTTCACATACTTGATCCTGTTTATTGTGTTGTCAACACATTGGAAAGTAAACATGACTATGTGAATAAAGATTCCTAGATTTATCAGACACAGGGTTTTACTGATATGATAATCTACAACAGAGTTTACTTGCATTTGGTATAATGCTATGTTCTTTCCAGAGCATTGGTTAAAGTAAAGCTCAGGTTGGGTGCATGGAGTATGCATCGGAAGGGACCGATATTGAACTTTGAACTAGATTTATTAAACTTACCGTAATATTTATTCAAGTCAATATCGCCTAGTTGATCCTAGATCAAATATTGATCTAAATCCTGGTATGATTAGGCTCAATCTTAAGAGTGTTATTCGTGTTCTTTGATTTGTTAGTTAAGCCTACTTTTGGGTCAGGGTGATACGTACATTTTGGGAACACGGTAGTGCAATTGAGTGGGAGCGCTAACATAAATATGGAATCTATAGCTTCTATCTGCCAAATAGAAAGTAAAGGATGATCTCCTTCGAGCTTGACCAAACGAAAATAAATGGTGGAGTACTCATTTCACATAGTGAAATATCATTTATACGGGGTTAAGTGTTTTAAGGATAAAATACATTGTAGGGTGTCACGGTAATCTAATTCCTTTACAGTGTAGATCATTCATATAGAGGATCATTGATCAAATTAGGATTATTACAATGGATAACTAATGACGTGTCTATATGGTGGAACATATAGAGCGTTCTATATACTGAGAGTGAAATTCTAAGTTCTATGCATGGATTCAATGAAGAATTACTAAGTTAGTGAATTTAGGTTATAAATTCTTGATTTGCTTATTGGAAGCTCGGTTATATAGACCCATGGTCCCCCCACTAGTTGAGACAATATTACTTGTAAGATTCATTTAATTAGTTTTGATTAATCAATTATAATTCTCAAATTAGACTATGTCTATTTGTGAATTTTTCACTAAGTAAGGGCGAAATTGTAAAGAAAGAGTTTTTAGGGCATATTTGTTAATTAAGATACTTTGTATGGTTCAATTAATAAATATGATAAATGACAATATTATTTAATAATTATTTATAGTTATTAAATAGTTAGAATTGGCATTTAAATGGTTGAATTTAAAAATTGGCATTTTTGAGAAAATGAGATGTAGAAATGATAAAACTGCAAAATTGTAAAAAGTGAGGCCCAAATCCATATAGCCATGGCCGGCCACTTTTATAGGCTTTATCATTTGATATTTTCATTATTTTAATGCCAAATAATTCAAACCTAACCCTATGTGGTATGCTATAAATAGATAGTGAAGGCTTCAGGAAATTTACACTTTCACATCTTGTTTTCTTCAGAGAAAAACCTGAGCCTTCTCTCTCTAACCTAGCCGCCACCTATACTCTTCTTCTTCCTTGAATAATTTCGAACCTCTTAGTGATAGAGTAGTGCCCACACACAGCAAGTGATACCTCAATCATAGTGAGGAAGATCGTGAAGAAAGACATTCAACAAGAAGGAGATTCAGCACTAAAGAAAGGAGAGAAAGAGATCCAGGTTCATATCTTGATAATACTCTGCGACAGAAAGGATACAAGGGTTAGAGATCTGAACGAAAGGAGACATTTTATTCCACTGCACCCAATGTAGGGTTTCTCATACTTTATATGTGTTTATTTTATAATCGTTTTAGAAGTTCATATTTAGGGTGTTAATCAACATACTTGTGAGTAGATCTAAGATCCTGGTAAAATAATTTCCAACAACTGGCCTCAGAGCCATGGTAATTGATTTGCTTGCAAGAAATTTGGACTTAAAACGATTTGTTTGTGTTTTGGATGGTATCATGTTGTTTTGTGTGTTGTAAGATGATTGATTGATGTTTGTAAATTTTCGTGAACAATAATTGATTATCTGTTTCTGGAATTATTTTTATTGGATAGTTTGGGAAAAACTAAGCAATTTACTTTTTTATAGAACTCAATTTCGATTTAATTTGAATTAGTTATGATTTTTTGAAGTTTCGAAAAATATCGGGATGGTGCAACTGTCACGCGCGAGCGCATGAGGGGCTTCCCTCAGACAGCACGCGCACGGACACGAATTTGTGTCTGAATCCGAGCCTGCGCACGCGGAGAGGCTGCTAGCAGCCTCTTGCGCCGAGGTTTCTCAGTCAGTCTAGCCCGTGCACGCCCATGGACAGTATGCAATGCATACTGTCCGTACAGCTCGCAATTTTTTCATTTTTCTTCGATTTTTCATGCTATTTCATGGAATTAACTTCCGATTTTTTGTGTAGTTTTGTATTTTGATTTTTACTTTTCAATTTTCAAGTCTAATATCAGAAATAAATTAATTTGAATTTTTTAAATTTAATTTTAGATATTAGTGTAATTTGAATTTGAAAACAAGTAAAAATCTATATTTTTGCTTAATTTTATATCTTATTTTTAAATTTGATTATTTTATGTTATCTTTTAAATTTAAACGTCAGATATTAAATATATTTTAAATTAAATTTTTTTAAAATTATTTGACCTTATTTAAATTTAAAATAAGATTACTATAATCATGTAATTTTAAATTTTGTTATTTTTTATTTAAATTAAATTATAAAATCTGAAAAATGCTTTTTTTTTTATTTTATATTTAATTTATAAAATAACTTTAAAAAATTTATAAGGTAGTTAGCAATTATTTTTGAAATGATATTTAGGTTAGTTGAAACCTATTTTTTTTCAAAAATTGTAGGTTTAAATTTAAATTTTTTTATTATTTTATTTTATTTAAATACCGAATTTTTTTTAAAATTATTTAAATATTTTCGAAAATAATTATTTGAAATTAAATAAATCCTACATCCAACTATCCAATTCATCTTGTCAGAGGAGTATGTGTTTTAGCTTGTATGTAAGTTTTATAAAACCTATTATTGCTTGATCTAAATTGCCATGGTTAACTTGTTGATAGATCTAATGATCTGATTTTAACCCATGGTTCAATTGTCAATAGGTCAAGTAAATAATTTGTAACAGGTAAATTTTACAATCTTCTTTAATCTGTGTATGACCTAGCAACATGATAGGATCCATCCAAATGTGTGCCTGTGTGAGCCTATATGTTTAATTTTGTTATAGATGCATATAGGTTATTGTTGCTAAATAAAATATCATAGTTTTTGATAGATTTTATTTAGGCCCATTTAGTTTCTTTTTTTGACCTATTCAATTCATAACAGTTTTTCATTTTAAGGTTAAATTCCTCTTTTTTGGGCCTTGTGTGAGAGTTGGGGGCCATAGAAGTGGGTACGACATACTGAACCCAGTTCCCCCTCACACGAACTACCCCAATTGTGAGGGCCCATTTGCCTGATTTGGATAACTGTACTAGGTGTATTAAATTAGTTTAACATAATAAAATTGATTAGCAACATAATTAATTTCATTTATTTTGGAATTAATTTAAGAAAAATATAGTTTAATGAATTATATTCTAAGCTAAACTATATGTATTTTCTTGTATTTAATTAAATATAGAATTATAACCAACTAGATTCTTTCTGAAGCTTAATTTAAATTTTTCATTAAATATTCCTATTTAAGTTGAAAATTAGTTATCTCTAACTAATCAACTTAAATCTGAATATCTTTTAAATTTTAAATTTCAAAATTAAGTTGAGGAATTTTAGGAATTGGTTATTAAGATTCTTTAGATATTTTTTGAGTTGATATTTTTTCAAATATTAACTTAAAATGGAATATTTTTAAATTAAGTGGTTACAACTTAATTTTATATTTAATTAAATCTAATTTGAAAGATACTTTTAAGTTGATTTTTTAGATTCTTCTAAACAACTTAAACAAGATATTTTCAAATTTTTTCCATTAATTTCGAATTTTTTTTCGAATTGAAATTTAATTAAAGTTGATTTTTTATTTAAACCAACCTAAATTTGTAATTTTTCATTATTAAAATATGGAACAAATGATTAATAAAATACATATTTTTTAAATAATGAGCTTTAATCAAAAAGATATTCGATCTCCATTGTTGGTCTTACAATAGTTAAATTTTTTCAATATAACCTCGAGACGCTAGACTTCGTCCCCCTTATCGATGGTTATTCGTTGAAAACTTTTAACACCGTAAGATCTCATTTGATAAGTGTTTTGTGAGTTTTCGTCTCTATTAGACTCTCCCCTACGGTGACTACTTAGAGATAAACTCATAAAACATGAAACAATGGTGGAAGCTCATAAAATGAGAATAATCTTGACTCTCGCCTACCGGGACAACGTTGGATTCTCATTTTGATCGAATAAAAGGTTGCTAAAATGGTTTTATTTTAGATGAGCTGACTACTCTATTCAAATAATGTTATCTTTGAGTCTCGCCTACCGGGACACTGTATTTCATTATGTTGGGAACCTTGGAAAATAAACTATGTTAGATTTAGTATTTTTATAACATAAGTGATTATTCGTTATTTTCTAAACTTGTGTATGAATTTGAACCAAAACCTTACTTCTGTTTTATTGATGTATTGTAGTGCCAATAACCCTCATCCCAATCTACTCCTAGTTAATATCTTATCAAATGAACTTGAAGATATGAATAAAACTCCTGGTCAGAGTAATACTTCAAATGTGCTCATGATGAACATGAAATTCCAGATAGCAGGAAAGCTGGGAATTGTTCACTCTGAAGAGCAAATAGTTCATAACTCCATAAATCCTACTATTTCAAGCTTAGTTGAGAAGATAAGAGAAAGTGATTCCACTTCCTCAAGTTATACTTCACAACAAAATGAACCAGCAAGAACAACAATTCACAAACGAATAAGCAGCGATGATTTAGTCTTCGAATCATGTGTTTTAGAGAATGATAAATCCATTTGGATTCTTGATTCTGGGTCTACAAACCATGTAAGTTGTTCATTGCAATTGCTTTAGAAATGGAATTATTTGAAATTCGGAGAGTTGAAACTTAAGGTTGGTAATGGCGAAATGGTTTCGGTTAGAGCTAGAGGAAAAGCCAAACTCAAGTTTCAAAACAAAATTTTGGAATTAGACAATGTCTTATACATTCCAAATTTCAGTAGAAACTTGGTTTCTGTTTCATGCTTACAATTGCAACAATACAAATTAGATTTTTCGAGTTCTGGTTCTACCATTTCTCGAAATGACATTCATATTTGTGTTGCATCCATGGAACAGGGGCTTTATGTTCTTAGACTAGAAACACCATTTGCCCTACATAACGAACTTTTTAAAGTAGCTAAACCTAGAAACCACAAAAAGCAAAAGATCGATGATGATAATGAAACATATCTATGGCATTTACGTTTGGGTCACATAGGCTATGACCGACTAAATAGGCTAACCAAAGACGGTCCATTGAAAAATGTCGTCTTAGGTGAATTACCTGTTTGCGAGTCTTGCCTAGAAGGAAAGATGACCAAACGTTCTTTCTCTGCAAAGGGAGAGCGTGCCAAACAACCCCTAGGGTTAGTGCATTCAGATGTTTGCGGACCTTTGAATGTAAAAGCCCGAGGTGGTTATGAGTAATTTGTCACTTTCATTGACGATTACTCTAGATATGGACATATTTACCTTATGCATAAGAAATCTGAAACGTTTGAAAAGTTTCAGGAATTTCATGCTTTGGCTCAAAACCAATTAGGTAAAACATTAAAGATCTTCCGAACTGATAGGGGTGGAGAATATATAGATATGCAGTTCAAAGATCATTTAATTGAACTTGGAATTGAATCCCAATTAACTGCCCCTAGCACTCCACAGCAAAATGGAGTTGCAGAAAGACGGAATCGCACGCTTTTGGAAATGGTTAGGTCCATGCTTAGTTACTCAACTCTACCTACGTCCTTCTGGGGATATGCAATTCAGATGGCAACCGACATTTTAAATGTTGTTCCATCTAAATCAATCCCTAAGACACCTTTAGAACTATGGAATGGTCGTACACCTAGTTTACGCCATTATAGAATCTGGGGGTGCCCTGCTCATGTCTTGAGAAAGAAAGAAGGCAAACTTGAATAACGAACTGAAGTTTGCATGTTTGTTGGAAATTCTAAAGAGACTAGGGGTGGACTATTTTATAGTCACAAGGATGATAAAGTGTTTGTTTCCACAAATGCCACTTTCCTTGAAGATGACTATATTAAGAATTTCAAACCACAAAGTAAAGTTGTGTTGGAGGAAATGCTTTCAGATATAAGTCCTTCCAATGTACCGTCCTCTTCCCCTCAAGAAGAGGATAATCTAACTCCCTCAGTCGAACCAACTGAGAAAACTACTACCAAAGTTCATGTTCAGAAGATCACCTCTCATCGTCGTAGTGGGAGGGTTTCAACAAAACCAGCTTGTTATGGCTTGGATTGTGAAATCAATATGGTCGTTGGTGACGGTATTGATGACGACCCATGAACCTATAAACAGGCAATGGCTAGTCCGCAACGAAAACGATGGTCAGTCAGCATGGATTCAAAAATAGATTCCATGAAAAAGAACAAAGTCTGGGAATATGTAGACGCACCTGATGACTATCATCCAATCGGATGTAAGTGGGTTTACAAGAAGAAAAGAGGCGCTGGAGGCGAAGTCGAAACTTTTAAAGCTAGATTTGTAGCCAAGGGTTATGCAGTTCAAAGATCATTTGATCGAACTTGGCATTGAATCCCAATTAACTGCCCCTAGCACTCCACAACAAAATGGAGTTGCAGAAAGAAGGAATCGCACGCTTTTGTAAATGGTTAGGTCCATGCTTAGTTACTCAACTTTACCTACGTCCTTCTGGGAATATGCAATTCAGATGGCAACTGACATTTTAAATGTTGTTCCATCTAAATCAGTCCCTAAGACACCTTTAGAACTATGGAATGGTCGTACACCTAGCTTATGCCATTATAGAATCTGGGGGTGCCCTGCTCATGTCTTAAGAAAGAAAGATGGAAAACTTGAAAAACGAACTGAGGTTTGCATGTTTGTCAGAAATTCTAAAGAGACTAGGGGTGGACTATTTTATAGTCACAAGGATGATAAAGTGTTTGTTTCCACAAACGCCACTTTCCTTGAAGATGACTATATTAAGAATTTCAAATCACAAAGTAAAGTAGTATTGGAGGAAATGCTTGCAGATATAAGACCTTCTAATGTTCCGTCCTCTTCCACTCAAGTAGAGGACAATCCCACTCCCTCAGTCGAACCAACTGAGAAAACTACTACCAAAGTTCTTGTTCAGAAGATCACCGCTCCTCGTCGTAGTGGGAGGGTTTCAACAAAACCACCTTGTTATGGCTTGGATGGTGAAATCAATATGGTCGTTGGTGACGGTATTGATGACGACCCATTAACCTATAAACAAGCAATGGCAAGTCCGCAACAGAAACGATGGTCAGTCGGCATGGATTCAGAGATGGATTCCATGAAAAAGAACAAAGTCTGGGAATATGTAGACGCACCCGATGACTATCGTCCAATCGGATGTAAGTGGGTTTACAAGAAGAAAAGAGGAGCTGGAGGCGAAGTCGAAACTTTTAAAGCTAGACTGTTTGCCATGGATTATACCCAAAGAGAAGGTGTGGACTATGAGGAAACTTTTAGTCCTATTGCCATGCTAAAATCCATCCGAATTCTTCTCTCCATAGCTGCTGCTTTCGATTATGAAATCTGGCAAATGGATGTCAAGACTACCTTCCTTAATGGGGTACTTGAAGAAACCATCTATATGGAGCAACCAGAAGGCTATGTTCTTCCAGGGCAAGAAAAGAAAGTTTGCAAATTAAATAAGTCTATCTATGGACTAAAGCAAGCTTCTCGCTCATGGAACAAAAGGTTTGATGAAATCATCAAGACCTACGGCTTTCTTCAGAATGAAGATGAACCTTGTGTTTACCAACTCAAGGAAGACCAAGTAGTAGTATTCTTGGTCCTTTATGTTGACGACATTTTGATTATTGGAAATAATATCAAGAAAATGACTAACATCAAGGAATGGCTTAACACTCAATTCGATATGAAAGATTTGGGTGAGGCAGCCTATGTTCTTGGTATTCAGATTATTAGAAACCGGAAGAACAGATCTCTTGCTCTATCTAAAACAACCTACATTGACAAAGTTTTAGAGAGGTTCTCCATGAACAACACCAATGTGGCGAACATGCCTTCTAGATATGGTATTCGTCTATCTAAGGAACGGTCTCCTACTGATCCTCAAGAGATAGAGGACATGGCAAAAATTCCTTATGCTTCTGCAGTTGGAAGTCTAATGTATGCAATGTTATGCACTAGACCTGACATCTGCTATGCTAGACCTGAAATCTTGTATTAGTCTATAAGGGTGGTGCTTTAAATCCCATAGGCTATACTGATTCAGATTTCTAGGCATGTCTTGAAGACAGGAAATCTACATCTGGGATGGTGTTTACTCTTGGGGGTGGAGCAGTGGTTTGGAGAAGTGCAAAACAAATCGCGATATCGGACTCGACAATGGAAGCAGAATACATAGCTACAGCAGAAGCTGCTAAAGAGCTTGTCTGGCTAAGAAAGTTCTTCACCAGTATATCGGTGTCGTGCCTGGAATGGAAAAGCCTCTGGTCCTACTTTGTGATAATAATGGAGCAATAGCCAATAGTAAGGAACCTCAAAGTCACAAGAGAAGCAAACACATAGAAAGGAAGTATCACATCATCAGAGAATATGTGGCAAGAGAGGATGTACTGGTTGAGAAAGTGGACACAGAAGACAACTTAGCTGATCCATTCACCAAAGTCTTGGTCGTAACTGCATTTGAAAAGCACCGTCAGAATTTAGGATTAATTGATATGTACTGATTAGTTTTATATTAGAGCAAGTGGGAGTTTGTTGGGTTTTATGCCCTAAATAAAACTCCATTTCAATGTAATCCATTTTATTCAACATCATTCATTTGTGTATGTTTTGGTTCATCTTATCAATTGCTTGTCTATTTGATTTATAAATTCATTTGAAACCCTTTTCACATACTTGATCCTATTTATTGTGTTGTCAACACATTGGAAAGAGATCAATCTTAGAAAAGACCGTCTTCCCCTGAAGCTGATCGAACAAGTCATCGATCCTAGGTAATGGATATTTATTCTTTACAGTCAGCTTGTTCAACTCCCTATAGTCGATGCACATCCTCATAGATCCATCCTTCTTCTTGACGAATAAAACCGGGGCTCCCCAGGGTGACACACTGGGCCGAATGAACCCTATGTCAAGCAACCCTTGGAGCTGAATCTTTAATTCCTTAAGTTCAGCTGGAGCCATTCTATACGGGGCTTTGGAAACCGGTTCCACCCCTGGTGCCAAGTCAATCACGAAATCAATCTCCCGCTGAGGTGGTAACCCTGGAAGTTCTTCGGGAAAAACATCCAAAAATTCCCGAACCACTCTGATGTCCTCTGGCCGAGTGGTGTCCACCACCACGGCCAGAAACCCTAAGCAACCGCCGTGCAACAATTCTCTCGCTGACATAGCCGAGATCACCGGGATCCGAGATCCCTGAACCGAACCAACAAATACAAATGGTTCTTCACTTTCCGGTTGGAAGACCACCATCTTCCTTTTGCAGTCAATGCTCGCCGAATATTTAGATAGGAAATCCATTCCTAAAATAATATCGAATTCGACTAAACTTATCTCTATCAGATCAGCACTTAACTCTCTACCATCTATCCTGATCGGCATAGACCTAATCCACCTATTGGAGATAACCAATTCTCCGCCAGGTAACAGGGTTCCAAACCCTGATTCATATCTATCATAGGGTCTACCCAATTTACTAAAGACTCTGGCCGCCACATAAGAATGTGTAGCCCCAGAATCAAACAGCACTGAATATAGCGAGTTGTTAATAGAAAGCTGACCTGTGACAACTGATGGGCTGGCATCTGCATCAGCCTGCGTGATAGCGAACACCCTGGCTGGAGTGGGTATCGCGGGAGCTCGCGGTGCCTCTGGTCGAAGCTGGGGACAGTCCCTCTTGAAATGTCCGGGCATCCCACAATGAAAGCATCCCTGACCTTTGCAATCACCCCGATGGTGCCTCTTGCAGCTAGGGCACTCGGGATAGGAGAATCGGGTCTCAGTACCACCAGGACGACTCCCTCTGTTCTGGTTCCCCCGGAACCTCTTGTTCTGACTCGAGCCACCGGAAGCAGTGGGTGCTCTCTTCCTCTGATCAATGGCCGAACCACTACTCCCCCTGCTAAAGCCTGATGCAGGAGGGGTAGGAGCCCCGCCACTAACCGGAGTACTGGCTGATTCTGACAAACACCCCACTGCGCCCTCAGCTCGCAGTGCCTTCTCCACCATCTGAGCATAGGTGGTGCTGTCGTCGGTGGTGATCATCAGGTCATGCCTGATCTTGGGATTCAACCCGTCCAGATACTTCTCCTTCTTGCTGAAGTCGGTCGGCACAATTCCCGAGGCTAACCTCGCCAACCGATCAAACTGAGTAGTATACTCAGTGACGCTCATGTTCTCACGCTGGGTCAGGTGAGCGAACTCTTTCCTCTTGGCGCTTCTGACCGCCTCATTGTAATACTTTGCGTTGAAGAGTTCCTGGAACCTTTCCCAGGTCATGGTGGTGACGTCATGGATCTGAGACACCATATCCCACCAGACCAAAGCGTCCTCCTGGAACTGAAATGTGGCGCACACCACTCTGTCGTTACCGGTGACACCCATGAAATTCAGAATCTTGGTGATCACCGTCAGCCACTGCTCGGCTTTCATCACGTCCGGACCTCCCAGGAAAACCGGAGGTGCTTGCTTCCAGAACCGCTCATACAATGGTTCCAATCTATGGGTCGCCGCCACTATCTCGGCCTGAGCAGCAGGGGCAGGTGCCACTGGAACTATGGGCACTGGAACTGCAGGAGCACCCTGCTGTCTCAACCTCTGAATCTCGAGGTCTTGCTCTTCGATCCGGGCTTGCATTTCCGCAAACCGCAACTCCCAATTCTGGGCTCCCTGATCGGCTGGGGGAGCCTGGGCAGCCTGTGGTGGGTTCTCATCACCCCGACCACGAGCCCTGCCTCGGGGACCTCTACCTCGGCCCCTAACAGGTGGGGGAAACTGAGCTCCCTGACCTTGATTCGACCCCACTGAGTTGCCCTGACTCCTGGTGGTCCGCCTGGCGTCCATCTGATTAGAACCGCCTGCGAAACCAAGAGTTGGCATATCAGGTCGTATTCAAGGAGAGCTTACTAATGCCGCTTAATTTGGAAATTAAAAACGAAACATGCGCCTATTCTACTATCAGGCTACTAACATGCTTCCTAACAGGCTTTTCTTTTTCATAACTGAATAAAATAAACTACTAAAGCAATAAAGGCTTACTGAACCGTGAAACGAGCTAACTGCTGATGATGATTGTACATGTCGTGACGATCTTCGGAAGACAACCTGGCGGCTCTGATACCAAATTGTAACACCCTAACTACCATAGGCGTATTACGTGAGTTTTAAATATACTGTGCAGCTCGTTGCTAATCAACGAGGTTTATGGAAAAACGTGATTAATTAAAATTTTGCTTTTTAATTAAACTTATAAACAATATTACAAAAGACTCGGGATCCCGATTATAAAATCATTTACAAAAAGATTTAACTGATTAATTGTTACAAAAATAAAAGTCGTCTAACGACCAGTTACAAAAATCAGCCTCGCTGTCCCGATGATCGTACGCTCCAGGCCTAACCGCCCCGACATGTACAACCTTCATAAGCTCGCTCACGGTCCATCAGCTTTAGCCTTGCCTTTACCTACACATAACGTAGAACTGTGAGTCGACAGACTCAGTAAGAAAAGCATAATAATATCATACATAATTCTAACTGTCGTGTCCAACACGATACTGAGTCCCGCTACTGCCATGTCCAACATGGTACTGAGCCACTACTGCCATGTCCAACATGGTACTGAGTTCTGAACGTTCATAGGGACGGTACTATTGACACGTAACAACCTGATCGGTCGAACCGGTCATACTCATTCTTGGTCATACTCCACTGTACCGACGTGTTACTAGAGCCTCCTGATTGGTCGAACCGGTCATACTCCGGCTGGTCATACTCCAGCCTGTACCGACGGGATACGTCAATAGCACGGAACCACCAACCAAGTGTCAGCCTGATCGGTCAAACCGGTCATACTCCGGCTGCTGGTCATACTCCAGCCTGTACCGACGTGACAGGGTTGGATGGCTCGAAGCCAACATACAACTAATGTAATCTAATAGGCTTCCTACATGCTCACTAAACATGTAATCTACATATGCATACTGTTATACTAATTTTACCTGGATTCCAAATTCAGGTGTGTCGGTCAACCTGATTGGAACTGAAGCTGAGCGGCGGATTACTGGCTCCTAAACCATAAAAATCACAACGCTATAAGTGACACGCTAAATCACTTCCCGGGGACTAAAACTAGGAACTAAAAGTTTCCCTATCGATAAAAAGCATGGCAATACCCCTTAAAACATAAAAACGAGGAAAACTAGGGTCCCTGAATTTTCCCCAACCGGTAGACCGGTTGCCCAACCGGAATTTCGGTTCTGGAAAATTCAGAACCCTCATCCGGAATTCCGGATGCACAACCGGAATTCCGGTTCCTCGCAGGCAGCAAACCCAAATTTTCATAACTCGACCAATTCAACCCCAAAATGATTCAAACCTTCCAGACCTGTTCTATACCTTCCCTAGAACATTTCTAAGGCCTCAAAACAACCCAGAATACTCAGAAACAAAAATCACCATGTGAGCTCCAAGCTTTGAGTTAGAACTCAAACTTGGCTAAAGCTCACTCACAAGCCTCAAAGCTAGCTTAGAATTACATAATCAAGCATAGCACACTGCAGAAAACAAAACCTAGTTCATGCAACAACTACAGCCACTAATTTCTCAATTTTTACTTTGAAAACCAAACTTTTGCATAAGAAAATTCTAGCATGCTCAACCTAGGAATCATGCATCACAAGTAGCTTAATTAACATCTAGAAATCATGCTTTTAACCTCAGAAAATAACCACAGAATACAGCAGCAACAACATCCAAATTAACATGCATTTACTCATTTTTTATCAAAAATTCGAAGAAGACAAAGAAGGACAAGTAAGAAATACATACCACAATCAAGAGTTCCTAAAAATGTGATGAATCAAGCTTGAAAAACCCAGCCTTTGAATCCCCAATACCCAGCCGAAAATGGAGAGGAAAAGAGAGCTTTTCTTTTGAAATTTTCTTTCTTTTCTAACTTATGATTTTTTTTGATGTAAAATGAAAAATAATTAAATGACACCTAGCATAACACTTTCAGCCAAATAACACTCAAATAAATATTTATTTTTCAAATAATAAACTCACATAAGACAAAACACTAATGGGGCAAAAAGACCATTTTGCCCCTCCACCATAAAATCACATAAATCATACTAAAGGGGTATTTTTGGGAAATTCTAAATTCTCGGCCATTCCCGACATTCCCAATGTCTAAAACCCGTCCCCAAACTGCTAGCATACTAAGTTGTGATTTCTACTGAGCCAAACGCCGAGTTCCAAAATATCGGGCACCGGAAATGCGAAATATGAAAACTACTAAATACATAACATGCATTTCTGAATTCCATAAATAACAGTATAATAAATTATTTAAATAGCTATAAATAATTTCATAAATAATCACAATTAACTGATGATTTCCAAATTAACTAAGCGGGCTTTACAGATAATCTACAACAGAGTTTACTTGCATTTGGTATAATGTTATGTTCTTTCCAGAGCATTGGTTAAAGTAAAGCTCAGGTTGGGTGCATGGAGTATGCATCAGAAGGGACTGATATTGAACTTTGAACTAAATTTATTAAACTTACCGTAATATTTATTCAAGTCAATATCGCCTAGTTGATCCTAGATCAAATGATCTAAATCCTGATATGATTAGGCTCAATCTCAAGAGTGTTATTCGTGTTTTTTGATTTGTTAGTTAAGCCTACTTTTGGTTCAGGGTGATACGTACATTTTGGGAACACGGTAGTGAAATTGAGTGGGAGCTCTAACATAAATATGGAATCTATAGCTTCTATCTGGCGAATAGAAAGTGAAGGATGATCTCCTTCGAGCTTGACCAAACGAAAATAAATGGTGGAGTACTCATTTCACATAACTGAAATGTCATTTATACGGGGTTAAGTGTTTTAAGGATAAAATACATTGTAGGGTGTCACGGTAATCTAATCCCTTTATAGTGTAGATCATTCATATAGAGGATCATTGATCAAATTAGGATTATAACAATGGATAACTAATGATGTGTCTATATGGTGGAGCATATAGAGCGTTCTATATACAGAGAGTGCAATTCTAAGTTCTATGCATGGATTCAACGAAGAATTAATAAGTCAGTGAATTTAGGTTATAAATTCTTGATCTACTTATTGGAAGCTCGGTTATATAGACCCATGGTCCCCCCCACTAGTTGAGACAATATTACTTGTAAGACTCATTTAATTGGTTTTGATTAATCAATTAGAATTCTCAAATTAGACTATGTCTATTTGTGAATTTTTCACTAAGTAAGTGCGAAATTGTAAAGAAAGAGTTTTTGGGGCATATTTTTTAATTAAGATACTTTGTATGGTTCAATTAATAAATATGATAAATGATAATATTATTTAATAATTATTTATAGTTATTAAATATTTAGAATTGGCATTTAAATGGTTGAATTTGAAAATTGGCGTTTTTGAGAAAATGAGATGCAGAAATGATAAAACTGCAAAATTGTAAAAAGTGAGGCCCAAATCCATATAGCCATGGCCGGCCACTTTTATAGGCTTTATCATCTGATATTTTCATTATTTTAATGCCCAATAATTCAAACCTAACCCTATGTGGTATGCTATAAATAGATAGTGAAGGCTTCAGGAAATTTACACTTTCACATCTTGTTTTCTTCAGAGAAAAACCTGAGCCTTCTCTCTCTAACCTAGCCGCCACCTTTACTCTTCTTCTTCCTTGAATAATTTCGAACCTCTTAGTGATAGAGTAGTGCCCACACACAGCAAGTGATTCCTCAATCATAGTGAGGAAGATCGTGAAGAAAGACATTCAACAAGAAGGAGATTCAGCACTAAAGAAAGGAGAGAAAGAGATCCAGGTTCAGATCTTGATAATACTCTGCTACAGAACGGATACAAGGGCTTAGAGATCTGAACGAAAGGAGACATTTTATTCCGCTGCAAAACCAAGTGGGGCCCATTACACACACCATGGCCGGCCACTTAAAGTGGATTTTCAAATTAATATTTTCATTATTTTAATGCCAAATAATTCCTAACCTAAACCTAGTAGTTGCCTATAAATAGAAAGTGATGGCTCAGTCAAAATTACTTCTTTCATTAGTTTTCTGTCAGAAAATTTTCTCTTCAGAAAAACTGAGCCTTCCCTTTCTCTTCTTTGGCCGAACCTATTCTCTCTCTTTTCTTCTTCAAAAATTTCGAACCTTAGTGATAGAGTAAGTTCCCACACACAGCAAGTGGTAACTCAATCATAGATTGGAAGACTGTGAAGGATCACACACAAAGAGAAGGACATTCGGGCTCAGATCTTGGTAATACTCTGTGACAGAAAGGATACAAGGGTTAGAGATCTGAGTGGAAAGAGACCTTAATTCCGCTGCATCAATGTAAGGTTTTCTTAACTTTATATGTGTTTATTTATCGTTTCAGAAAGTTCATATTTAGGGTGTTAAACAACATACTTGTGAGTAGATCTAAGATCCTGGTAAAATAAATTCCAACAACTGGCCTCAGAGCCATGGTAATTGATTTGCATGCAAGAAATTTGGACTTTAAAACGATTGTTTGTGTTTTGGATGGTATCATGTTGTTTTGTGTGTTGTAAGATGATTGATTGATGTTTGTGAATTTTCGTAACAAATAATTGAAATTTTGTTTCTGGAATTATTTTTATTAGATAGTATGAAAAAAATTAAGCAATTTACTTTTTTACAGAACTCAATTTTGATTTAATTTGAATTAGTTATGATTTTTTGAAGATTCGGAAAAAATCAGGAGTGGTGCACTCACTTACGCGCGCGGACGAGGGTGTCACCCTCGGACAGCACGCGTTCAGACAAGTGCTCGACCGAGCGCCTGTCTGAACACACCCCATCCGCGCGCGGAAATCATGCAATCTTCCCCCTGCGCCGAGGTTTCTCGGCAGTGCACCTCCTGGAGCGCGCGCGGACATACTGTCCGTACAGCTCGCATTTTTTTCGTTTTTCTTCGATTTTTCATGCTTTTTCATGGATTTAACTTCTGATTTTTTGTGTAGTTTTGTAATTAGACATTTACTATTCCTATTTCAATTCTAAATATCGTAATTAAATTAATTAATATTTTTTTTAATTTAATTCATGATATTAGTGTAATTTGAATTTGAAAATAGTAAATATCTATCTTTTTGCTTAATTATCTATCTTATTTTTAAATTTGATTATATCTTATCTTATTTTTAAATTTAAGGTCAGATATTAAATTTTTTTTATAAATTAAATATTTTCTTTTATAATTTGACCTTATTTAAATTTAAAATAAGATAACTATAATCATGATATTTTAAATAGATGTAAGATATTTTGCTAACTTTTAAATTTTGTTATTTTATTTATTTAAATTAAATTATAAAATCTGAAAAAGATATTTATTTATCTTTTTTAATTTTTATTTAGAAAATAACATTAATTTTTAAAAGTAGTTAGCAAATTTTGAAATGATATTTAGGTTAGTTGAAACCTAATTTTTCAAAATTGTAGGTTTAATTTTAAATATTATTTTTAAATTAATTTCGAGATATATATATTTATTTTTTAATTTCGAAACAAATATTTTTTTAATTATTATTTATTTAATTTTTGAAATTTATTTATTTAAAATTAAATAAATCCTACATCCAACTATCCAGCTAGCCTTGTTGCAGGAGTATGTATTTTAGCTTATTTGTAAGTGTTTAAAACCTATTATTGCTTGATTGCAAATAGCCATGGTTAACTTGTTGACAGATCCAATGATCTGATTTTAACTCATGGCTCCCTTGGTCAAGTAAATAATTTGTAACAGGTAAATTTTACAATCTTCTTTCATCTGTGTATGACTTAGCAACATAATAGGATCCATCCAAATGTGTGCCTGTGTCAGCCTATATGTTTATTTTATTATATAGATGCATATAAGTTGTTGCTAAATAAAATGTCACACCATAATAGATTTTATTTAGGTCCGTTTAGTTTTTGGACCTATTCAATTAATAACAGTCATTTATTTTAAGGTTAAATTCCTCTCTTTTGGGTCTTGTGTGAGAGTTGGGAGCCATAGAAGTGGGTACGACATACTGAACCCAGCTCCCCCTCACATGAACTACCCCAATTGTGAAGGCCCATTTGCCTGATTTGAATAACTGTGCTAGGTTAATTATATTAGTTTGACCTAATAAAATTGAATTAACAACATAATTAACTTTTAAAATATATGAAATTTATTTTTCATTTTAATATTTTAAAGTTAATTTTAAGAAAAGCCTTTTAGTTTTAGATATTATTTCTAGACAAACTATTTGTATTTTTCTTATATTTAATAAAATAAAGAATTTTAACTAACTAGATTCTTTCTGGAGCTTATTTAATTAAATATTCCTATTTAAGTTATAAATTAGTTATATCAACTGATTTTTCATATCTAACTTAAATTTGAATATTTTATTTAAATTTAAAATTAAGTTGAGGAATTCTAGGCATTGGTTATTAAAGATTCTTAAGATATTTTTTTTAAGTTAGTTTTAAACTTAAAATGGAATATTTTTCAAATTAAGTGGTTACAACTTAATTTTTGATATTTAATTAAATCTAAATTTGAAAATATATTTAAGTTCTAGATTTTTTCTAACAACTTAAATTAGATACTTTTTCAAATTTTTTGTTGAAAAGATACTTAGTCATATAAGATATTTTCTAGATAGTTATTTCTAGACTACTTATTATTTCTAATATTAAATAGGAAAATATTATACATTGTGAAATTAATTATTTAAATAATTAATTTTGGTACAATTTTATTTTAAGTATATTTTTTCTTAGTATTAAACTAGAGATTAATAATTAAGCCTTCTCTACACTTAATTATTTATTTCTTGAATTTAATACATTTAATTAAATTGAAAAACTAAATATCTAAGTTGATTTTCGTCATGATACTTAAATATTTTTTTTTTCATGACACTTAATTAAATAGAAAATTATTTTTAGGTTGAAATTTAATTTTTCAACTTAAATTTAAATAATTTTCAAAATATATTTTTCTTTACTTTGTTAATCAATTTCGAAATTGCATTTTAATTATGCAAGATAATTTTGAATTTATCTTAAAAAATAGATTAAGTTGTAAATTAATTATTTATTTTAATTAATTCTTGGACCAACTTAAATCAATGATTTTTTCATTTATTGATTAATTTAAAATAAATGAATTAAAGTATATTATTAGAAATTGAATTAATTAGTCAAAAGAAAAATCTAGATAGGTGATTTTTTTGCTTGAAGTATTTTTTCTAAGTATTTATTATTTAAGTATTTTCGAAAATTAAGTTATACTTTCTTTTTCAAAATACAATCAATATATTCTCATGAAAATTTATTTTAAGTTGCTAATTAATTTAAATTAATACAACTTAAATTAATTTTTCTTATTATTTATATTTCAAAATTACTACTAAGATGGAAATAATTCATTTTATTTCAATCACCATCTAAGTATAATTTTATAAATATTAAATGAAATTCTAATTTAGAATTTTAATTCTAAATTTGATATTTAATGAATATATTTTATTAGAATAATAAAGAAGATACATTTTAAAGAATGAACTTTATTATTATTAAGATATTCGATCTCCATTGTTGGTTTTACATCGCGTTTGTTTTAGTGAGTAATCCTCCCTAATGGAGGAATGTTCATTAGCGATTTCGCACCGTTTAATCTTGAAAGATAAGTAGTTTGTAAGTGTTTTATATGGTATGGATCACCCTAATGGTGGCGACCATATTTGACTTGCAAATTATGAAACAATGGTAGAAGCTCATAAGATAGAATAGCCTTGACTCTCGCCTAAACGGGACAACGCTGGATTCCAATCTTGATCGAATAAAAGGTTGCTAGAATGTTTAACATTTTAGATGAGCTGACAACTCTATTCAATGGATGGTAGCTTTGACTCTCGCCTAAACGGGACACTGATATCAGTTTGTTGAAAAACCTTGGAAATTATTTAGGATTGTATTTTTTTTTAGTATTTTCTCTTATCATGCCTACATGCTATGTGCTTATAATTTTGAATTGATTTTGTGTTAAACCATTATTGATTTCTATTTATTATTTTGTAGTATCTTGTATAACCATGATGAATTCCATGTTATCACTGTTGACTGAAAAATAAGCTAAATGGATCTAACTTTCCAAAATAGAATGAGAACATTAATATTGCTCTCATAGGAGAAAGTGCCTTGTTTGTGTTAACTGAGCCGTCTCCTGAAGTGCCGGGGGATAATGCATCCAAAGCTGTGAAAGAAAAGTATGAGCGTTGGCAGAAAGCAAATGACAAAGCTCTATACTTTATGCTTTCCAGCATGGTTGACACCCTCAAAACTCGGTTTTCTAAAACCGAAAAGGCTGCTGAAGTAATGACGAAGTTAACTGAGCTATTCGGTAGGGCATCTCTTCAGTCTCGCTTTGACGCGACTAAGAAATACATCAATGCACGGATGGAACCCCATCAAAACGTGCGTGATCATGTTCTCCTCATGGCAAGTTATTTCCAAGAAGCCCAGGATCATGGTGCTGAAATGGATCATACTACTCAAGTAAGTCTTATCTTGAATAGTCTGACTCCAGCATTTCTGCCCTATACATCAAATTATGTCATGAATAAGAAGGACATAGACTTTCATGAGTTAGTCAATGACCTTCAGACTTATGAAAATTTGATTGGAGGACCCAAGAAGAAAGGGAGTAAGCCTCAAAATTCTGGGAATGGTAATGGAACGGTCAAACCGGAAGCAAATGTTGCCTCTGCTTCTAAACCCAAATCGAAGAAGAAGTGGAAAAACACCAAGAAGCATGCAAAAGCCATGAAAAACAAAAAGGCTGCTGCTTCTGGTGATACACTCAAAGGAAAGTGTTTCTACTGCAATGAGAAAGGTCATTGGAAACCCCAATGTCCTAAACTTCTTGCAAAGAAACAAGGTATTTCTTTCTATAAACTTTAAGAGTTTTAGTGAATTATTATCCAATTGGATTATTGATTCTGGACTAACTTTGTTTATTTGTTTCTTCTTCTTATAGGCCAAGCTACTTGAACTCAGATGAGTTGGATCGGAAAGTTGGACAAAGGGTAAAGATCGTTCAAGATGAACATAAAGCTCAATTATCTAATTTTGAATTAATTGTTTTAGTTTAAAGACAATTTGAATTTCGACTTTTAGTTAGGGATTTTTATCCTTGTTTTTCTCATATTGTTGCAATACATTTTTATTATTAATAAAGTTTATTTTATTTTCTCTTCAAACCAATTGCAATTTATGAGATTGAGCTTCATTTACTTTATCTTAAACCACATTTACCACATTATATTTATATGTTTGTATGTGTAAGTGTTTTTATTATTGATGCAAATTCTATAATATTTACAACTCTTCATAGAGTTATATTTAATAAACACTAGAAATTAATTCTATGTTTATTAATAATTGTTAATTCTAATACAATTATTAAGAATTTGTTTAATAAAAGGATCTTTTGATCTGATAGGGGTGGAGAAAAGTTAAGAAAACTATGCAGTTCAACGATCTTTTATATCTGATGAACTCTGGATAGCATTCAACTCCACATAAACTCTATTACACTTAGAGAATCATGATCTTTACAACCTTTAGGGGTGGATCATAATCTCTATATACTTAGGGGTGGAGTTTATATCCACAATACCCTATGTAACACATATTTTCTTTGAACATGGAAGTAATATAATGACTTAGCTAGTATCAATATAAATTCTTGATCTTGATTGTATGTTCCAATTTAGTTTTACTGTTGTAGTAAAAATTGATACCTATAAAAGTTCTTTGATAATGTTTCACACTACCTTAATTGAGTGGGAGAATTTTAAAATTCTTTACCCATCTTCATTAGGTTGACACTTGTGTTAGGAACTTAAGAACACTACTGAAAAGCAAATCTAACCATTCACATGGATAGATATAACTTGTCAGAATTATGAGAATAAGATAAAGAACTCTAGTTCAGTCTATTCGAATGACTTGAACCCAGATTTCTTAATTCTCATAACATTTTATGGTATCTTAATTTTTGATTGCTTAATCTCTATTAAGTATTTTTCACTTCAAATACTAGTATGCTATGTTGATGACTTAGTCTTAACTTAAAGTTTCAGACTAATACAAAAGTCACAACTAGATAACTCTCCAAACAATAAAGAGGTTAAATGCATTATTTAACCAGGCATCTGCTATTGAGTGGGAGCTATCTGAGATGTAATCAAATATGGAACATTAGAAGATATTCAAGAAAGATTTATGAAAGTGATCTATATGTTAGATATTAAGGAATTGTATATCAGTTATCTACCCCAACTCATTCGAAATTATGAGATGGTGGTTACTTTGGGGGTGGAGGAGTTATTCTATAATAATTCAAGCTCTACCAGAGAAGATTTATAACTTTGTAAATTCGAAATTACCAGAAAGTTATATTACTGAAGAAAAGTCTATGCTGTATTATCTCAATTCCATATTTTAAAATATGAGAGATATGTTTTCTGTTTATTCAGATGTAATTTAAAACAGTAATGATTTCAGTATCCCTTGATGAGTAATGCATATAGTAAAGGATGTTTCATAATTGTATTTATGAACTAGTTTCTAGAAGTTTGGGTGGATTCAAATATACTACACTTGATCTGAAGATCAAGACATCAGATTGACTTATTTGCACACTTTGTTTTATGTTAGTGCAAGTGGGAGTTTGTTGGGTTTTATGCCCTAAATAAAACTCTTTACAATCTGATTAGTAATCAATATAAGAAATTTGAAGTGATTTATGTTTGCATGAATTTTACATGCTAATGGTTTAATATGTTTATTACATTTACACACAAAATCAGTTAAGTCCAGATCATATGCTTATTCACAATTACAGTATCGTCAACACAGTGGAATGTGATTGTGATCATATGAATCAAAAGACTAAGTCCCTATTTCATCAGTGTTTTGGATTTACACTAATGTGATAATCAGCGATGATGTGTACTTACACTTGGAGTAAGTGTTATGTTCTTTCCAGGACATTAGTAAAGTATACTAGTTTCGAATGTATGGAGTATACATTGGACTGGACTGATATTGCAACTTAGTTAAGATATTATAAACTTATCGTTATGTCTTTCCAAGTCAATATCAGTAGTTGATCTTAAGATTAAAAGAATCTAAATCCTGATATGCTTAGGCTCAACTCAGGAGTACTATTCATGTTCTTTGATTTATTAGTTAAGCCTACTTTTGGGTCAGGGTGATACGTATATTTTGGGAACATGATAGTATGATTGAATGGGAGTGCTGAACATAAATATGGAATCTATAGCTTCTACTGGTGTATAGAAGTCAAGTGATGATTCCCTTCGAGCTTAGCTAAATAGAAGTAAATGGATGAGCTCTTGTTTAAGTGACTAATTCTTAGATCACTAAACATCATTTACAGGTAGCTAAGTGTTTTAAGGGGCAAAATACATTGAGGGGTGAGAACGGTAAAATTATCCCATCTCGATGTAAATCATCTATATAGAGGATCTTTGATCACAATAAGATTATAACAATGGTTAAATGAGATAGCATATCTATATCGTGGAACATATAATATGTTCTATATAAGTCTGAGAGTGCAATTCTAAGTTCTAAGAGTGGATTCAACGAAGAATTAATAAGTAGGAATTTACTTAGTAAATTCGGTCCACTTATTGGAAGCTCAGCATATAGATCCATGGTCCCCATTCTAGTTGAGAATATACTGCTTGTAAGACTCAATAATTGATTCGTGATTAATCAATTATAATTCTAAAGTTAGACTATGTCTAATTTGTGAATTTTCACTAAGTAGGGGCGAAATTGTAATGAAAAGAGATTCTAGGTTTATTTATTTATTAATAGACTTTATATGTCTAATTAATAATTAAATTAAATGACAATATTATTTAATAATCTATTTTAGTTATTAAATAATTAGTTTTGGCATTTAAAAGGTTAGAATTAGAAAATTGGCGTTTTTGAGAAAATAGAAATAAAATTTGTGAAAACTGCAAAACCAAGTGGGGCCCATTACACACACCATGGCCGGCCACTTAAAGTGGATTTTCAAATTAATATTTTCATTATTTTAATGCCAAATAATTCCTAACCTAAACCTAGTAGTTGCCTATAAATAGAAAGTGATGGCTCAGTCAAAATTACTTCTTTCATTAGTTTTCTGTCAGAAAATTTTCTCTTCAGAAAAACTGAGCCTTCCCTTTCTCTTCTTTGGCCGAACCTATTCTCTCTCTTTTCTTCTTCATAAAATTCAAACCTTAGTGATAGAGTAAGTTCCCACACACAGCAAGTGGTAACTCAATCATAGATTGGAAGACTGTGAAGGATCACACACAAAGAGAAGGACATTCGGGCTCAGATCTTGGTAATACTCTGTGACAGAAAGGATACAAGGGTTAGAGATCTGAGTGGAAGGAGACATTAATTCCGCTGCATCAATGTAAGATTTTCTTAACTTTATATGTGTTTATTTATCGTTTTAGAAAGTTCATGTTTAGGGTGTTAAACAACATACTTGTGAGTAGATCTAAGATCCTAGTAAAATAAATTCCAACACCAATCATCTCTGGTCCATAGGATAGTGGGGGATCAACACCATTATAGATTTTTTTCGAGAAATTGATGGCAGTGCTCAAAGGGATGACCAATAGTCCCATATTCAAAGCAAAATTCTGGTAGTCTTTCATAACGAAATTCTAACCAGAATTCATCCCTAGAATCTTTCAGTTTAACCATTTTACCCCTCAGTAATGGTTTAGAGATATCAATAGTGGCACGAAATCGGAGTAAAGGGCCCCAACCTTCATTGAGAGAGTCCTCATGAACATCGATATAGGTTCCCACCATATTGCCAGTCCATTCAGCCATAATTTTCGTTTTGGTTAAAAAAGGCAATCGATGAAGTTGATGTTGGAAATTATTTTACCAGGATCTTAGATCTACTCACAAGTATGTTGATTAACACCCTAAATATGAACTTCTAAAACGATTATGAAATAAACGCATATAAAGTATGAGAAACCTTACATTGGGTGCAGCGGAATAATATGACTCCTTCCGTTCAGATATCTAGCCCTTGATTCCTTTCTGTCGCAGAGCATTATCAATATCTGAACCTGGATCTCTTTCTCTCCTTCTTTAGTGCTGAAACTCCTTCTTGTTGAATGTCTTTCTTCACGATCTTCCTCGATATGATTCAGGTATCACTTGCTGTGTGTGGGCACTACTCTAATCACTAAGTGGTTCGAAATTTCAAGGAAGAAGAAGAGCAAGGAGTGGTGGCTAGGGTTTAGAAAGTGAAGGCTCAGGTTTTTCTCTGAAGGAAAGTGTGAAAGTTAAGTGTAAACTTCCTGAAGCCTTCACTATCTATTTATAGCATTCCACTAGGGTTATGTTTGAATTATTTGGCATTAAAATAATGACAATATCAGATGAAAAACCCTATAAAAGTGGCCGGCCCTATACAATATGGATTTGGGGCTCACTTTTTGTAATTTTGCAGTTTTATTATTTCTGCATCTCATTTTCTCAAAAACGCCAATTTTCAAATTCAACCATTTAAATGCCAATTCTAACTATTTAATAACAATAAATAATTATTAAATAATATTGTCATTTATCATATTTATAAAAAAAAAAACCATACAAAGTATCATAATTAACAAATATGCCCCTAAAACTCTTTCTTTACAATTTCGCCCTTACTTAGTGAAAAATTCACAAATAGACATAGTCTAATTTGAGAATTATAATTGATTAATCAAAACCAATTATATGAGTCTTACAAGTAATATTATCTCAACTAGTGGGGGGACCATGGGTCTATATAACCGAGCTTCCAATAAGTAGATCAAGAATTTATAACCTAAATTCACTAACTTATTAATTCTTCGTTGAATCCATGCATGGAACTTAGAATTGCACTCTCAGTATATAGAATGCTCTATATGTTCCACCATATAGACACATCATTAGTTATCCATTGTTATAATCCTAATTTGATCAATGATCCTCTATATGAATGATCTACACTGTAAAGGGATTAGATTACCGTTACACCCTACAATATATTTTATCCTTAAAACACTTAACCCCGTATAAATGATATTTCAGCTTATGTGAAATGAGTACTCCACCATTTATATTCGTTTGGTCAAGCTCGAAGGAGATCATCCTTTACTTACTATTCGCCAGATAGAAGCTATAGATTCCATGTTTATGTTAGCGCTCCCTGTTGTGAAAATTATATACGCAAGTATACGCAGTCACACAAGTAATAAAGTGATAAGTAAGATCGTCTCCACAGGGATTGCAAACAAAGTTTGATATAAAATCAACTAATTACAACTTAAAATAAAAAGAAATAATATGTAAATGGTTGAGTAATGATTCAAAATTAAAATTGACAAGAATTAAACTTGCTAAAATTAAAACTACTGCTGCTAGAAAAATTGTTTGCAAGATAAAAAATATAATATGGCAAAAATGGCTTGAATAACTAATTCCTTCTAGTCAGGTTTTTTACAGTCAGTACAGCATTGGTTCAGCATTACTTTAGCATTCTGCACAGAGATAACAACAAATTCCTCTAGGCTTGTGAGAATTTTCCAACACTCACAACTTTAATCCTACCATTAAGCTCAATATATTCCTATATCAAACCAAACAGTTATGACACCATTCAAGCATTCATTTGGTAAGTTATGCAAGGTAAATGAAATATTCCTATCCACTTACAAAGAAAAGCCTAAATCTAGGTTTTCACTTGCTTCATTCAAGTTGAACTACTAGATCTAGCCCTTCCAGTACAAGATCTAGCTTAGCAAATTGTTATTCATGGCCAAAAAAACAACAATCAATTAAAATGAAACTCACTTGAATGAACAAAGGCAAAAAAATACTAAAGTAAGCTTAAAATTTAATCATACCCAACTTAGAAGTTCATAGTCATTCAAGCCTCAAAAGCTTAGCTCATATTCAAATAAAAAGATAAAATCCAAGCTAAAAATACTTCATCCATGGCTGCTGCCCAAATTTACAATCTCAAGAAGTTTTGAATACTAAGTACAAACAACAATAACAAAGAGAAAAATAAAGAAGACTATCAAGAAAGGGTAAAAGAAAATTCAAACACTAGGCTTGGTCCCCTCTTCTTTCTTCTTTGTTGTACTTCCTGCTGCAATTAAAGCTCCTCCATAGAAAAAATGGCAGCTGCCCCGTACTGTACATACAAGATGATGAAGATGACTATGGTGTACTTCCTTTTCCTTCTCTTTTTGTTGTTGGGTTTTTAGGGTACAAACTTCATACCCCAAAATAGAAGCCCAAACTTTTCCACTTTGGCCCACTAGGGTTAGACCCCTTTCTTCCACGTCAGCTGGCTGATGCAATTTGAGTGATTGGACCGAAGTTGCTGAGGTGGATAAGTGAAATTCGTGTTTCCACGTCACTGCCAGGATGCTGAATTCACTTCAGCATTGCTTTAGCATTGCTTCAGCAACCAACCCAGTTCCAGCTTGTACTCCTTTTCTTCCTTGCTTCTTTCTCTTTTACCTATCAATTTAATTCCTCCTTTTTCAACAAAATAAGCACAGTTAATTGGAAAAACACACCCAACAATATCAATATTTACAAAACTTAAAGGTTAGATTACTAAATAGAAAATAACACTAAAACTAATTAAAAATAAGCAAAATAAACACATTTTCATTACTCTCCTCACAATACTTTAGTTTAAAAGCATAAAAATTAACTCTATACCATAGAGTTATCACTCCCACTCAATTGCACTACCGTGTTCCCAAAATGTACGTATCACCCTGACCCAAAAGTAGGCTTAACTAACAAATCAAAGAACACGAATAACCTCTTGAGATTGAGCCTAATCATAACAGGATTAAGATCATTTGATCTAGGATCAACTAGGCGATATTGACTTGAATAGATATTACGGTAAGTTTAATAAATCTAAGTCAAAGTTCAATATCGGTCCCTTCCGATGCATACTCCATGCATCCAACCTGAGCTTTACTTTAACCAATGCTCTGGAAAGAACATAGCATTTCTCCAAATGCAAGTAAACTCTGTTGTAGATTATCATATCAGTAAAACTCTATGTCTGATAAATCTAGGAAATTTATTTACATAGTCATGTGTACTTTCCAAAGTGTTGACAACACAATAAACAGGATCAAGTATGTGAAAAGGGTTTCAGATGAATTCATACATTATGTACATATAATCATGAAATAAATCATGTGAACCATGCAACATTAAATGTTATTTCTGATCTATATTAATAAGTAAATCTGATTATATTGAAATGATTTTTATTTAGGGCATAAAACCCAACAGTTGAACCCAGAAAGGAGATAGGTGTAGCGATTCAGTAGAAGCAATTTGAAGTGCAGTAGGAGGACATAAGACAATGTGATGATTCTGAAAGTGCCATGGCTCCATAAATAAAACTTTCTTTAGATCACCCAAACAGCCAAATGAAACTAAGAAGAGGCCTGGGTGATGATCAGTAATAGTAACAGGATACTGCCCTTTCCAATGCCCACTCATTTTGATTTTGAAGGTTTTGCGATTAAACTCACGAGAAGTAACTACTCGTGCATAGAGACTAAAATTCTGGGTAGCAGCAATCCTAGAAGATGGTAACACAGGAAGGATTTGAACATCTCTTTCTCTATCAGATAGTGTCATGGTATGGTTTAAATCAGATAGAAGATTGTCCATTATCAATAGAGTAAAACAGAGTACCAGAATTGTAGAAATCGTATAGGAATTGAAGGAGAAATTTGAAAATACATGGAGGCGGGGACGGTTAAGCAGAAATGATTTGTTTGGAAACTAAAATGTAACCCAGGAAAATGGAAAGAGAAACTGTTAAAATCGTTAAAAAGACAAAATAAACCCAACTGCCACATAGCTTTTTAAGGGCACACAATGCTCACAATATATGAAGTCCATAAAGAGATTTTTATTTTTTATTTTCCTTACTTACTTAATAATTCTTAAAATTTATTATTAATATAATTTTAGTTTAACTATAAATATAAATATAAATAGATAAATTTCTTTAAAGATAAAATAAAATTAAACATTTTCAAAAAAAATAAAAAAAAAATTAAACATATCATACGAAACGGCGCAGCTTTGATTCTAAACCCTAAACCCTTCGCCTCATATCTCTCTCCTTTCTTTCTTCTCGTTGTCTCACAGTTCCTCCGCCGTGAGTCGCTTCTCCGCCGCGATTTGTTGCTTCACCGTTGAGTTAGGTATGTGTGCTTTTTTAATTGTTTCTTTTTTGTATTTTGAAGTGCGGCAAAAGTTTAATTTTTCTTCTGATTCTTCTTCTCTTCTTTCGACTCGTTTTGAACTGTTTATTGGGATTTCTGGGGTGTAATTTGAGCGTCAGGTTATGAATTAGAGTTTTATTTCTTTTTTGGGTTTGTTTGATTGCTTTGATTTTTTGTGTTTTGAAGATTTAGTTTCGTATTCAACAAAGGGTTTTGGTTGATAAAAGTAAAATTAATTCTAATTATTTGGGTTTAAGGCCTTAGAATTCTTTAATCTGTTTCAGTTGCAACTGTTCTCTTCCTGGGAAAACCGTTGAAAGAAGCATCAGCAACTCACTTGTTAGGGTCTTACAAAATCAAAGAGATGGGTAAGGCGAAGAAGGGCCCTAAATTTGCTGTTATGAAGAAGGTCGTCACTTCCAAAGCCATTAAAAAGTAAGCTTAAGATTTTATTTATTTGATTTCCTTTGCTTAATATAATTTGATTTTATTTAATAATGGATTGATTCTACAATTCAGCTACAAGGAGGAAGTTCTTAACCCTAATAAAAAAGATCTCCGCACGGTTCCAAGAAATGTGTAAGTTTCTTAAACAATTTAATATATATTTTTAAAATATATAATTTAAATTTTTGCAATTTGGGGATATAACAGTTTGAATTTGGTTATTGTCTGCAATATTTAGGCCAAACGTTTCTTCTGCACTGTTCTTCAAATATAACTCTGCACTGGGACCACCTTATCGGGTTTTGGTCGATACTAACTTCATCAATTTCTCTATCCAGAATAAAGTGAGTATTGGAAGATGTTTTCATGTTGAGTAGTTAATGCACTGAGTTTCATATAATATTCTGTTTCAATTCAATTTCAAACTTACTAATTGTTTATTTCATAACCTATCAATTGTCAAATAAAAACTTTATGCAGCTGATTGTTTCGATCATGCATGTTTGTTCTTCTAAAATAGATGCTGCCCTTCTAGTATCACAGTTTTTGTAACATTGATATACCGCAAAATATCTTTTGTTTTGGATTGTTGATTGTGTAAGATAACTTACACTGTTCTTGTCTTCCTTTGTGTAGTTGGATCTGGAAAAGGGTATGTTGGACTGCTTATACGCAAAATGTAAGTGTTGGTTGCTTGGTAGTCGGTACAAGAGCTTCATCACTTTTTTTTTCCTTTTGTTGTTATTGTACTTGCTCTTTTGACTTTAAATTTAATGTAGTATTTGATATAGTTTTTTTTTGATAAATTTTAATCACACTCAATAGCATTTATCCAATTACCAAAACCCAAAACCCTATCATGGGGTTATGGCTTGGTAGCTATGAGGTGGTGTTTGGTATAGTGGGTAGAGTATGGTTGTGGGGAAATGTGTAGGTCCCATATGAATTTAAAAGGGAAAGCTAAATATTTTGTAGAGGAGAGTTTTAGATGCCCCAAGTTCAATCCCTCTACACTTTCCCATGCAACTCAAAGGCCAAAGCAAACACTCCTTGAGTGTAAAATAAATCTCACAAATCACTCACACATGAACAATATTGGACAAAACACAAGTTTTTTTTTTTTTATATATATATATTTATATAAATTTCAATCACACTCCTAGCATTATCCAATTACTAAAATCCTATCATGGGGTTATGTCTTGGCAGCTATGAGTGTAATCTAAATCTCACAAATCACTCACTTAAACAATGTGGAACAAAATACACACGTTTCCTTTTTGATAAATTTCAATCACACTCATAGCATGTATTTGATATAGCTTGTGAAGCACGTTTCGTATTGTAACATCCACAGAAGCTGTTGAATGCTAGATTCTAGTAATAAATTAAATAAGCACCATTTGGTAAATGCAAAATGTTAGTGCTTTGATCAGCACCTTATACTAGTTATCGTTGATAAGCTTAAATATCATTGATTATTTTGTCCTAAGATTTTATTGTTTTTGTCTTAATATGAATGTAAACATTGTTATTAGTCATAAGTACTTTTGTATTTGTTATTTTTATTTTCTAATTGTTTCTCTCTTGGAAACTATAGGCACACCTTGTATTACTGACTGTGTAATGGCGGAGCTTGAGAAATTAGGCCAGAAATACCGTGTGGCTCTGAGGTATTTTCACGTGTTTCACCTTCTTCTTTTTCTTCTTTTTTTTGGAAGTGTTATAAAGTTGCATTTTTTTTTTTCATAAATATCTTTGCCTGTTTTCATCAAGTTAGAAATATTTCTTTATTAAAGAGAACATTCATTTTCTACTTTGAAGGATTGCAAAGGATCCTCGTTTTGAGAGACTACCCTGCATCCATAGAGGAACCTATGCTGATGACTGTATTGTTGATAGAGTTACTCAGGTATTTACTTTTTCCTGGATTTTTTAGTCTTAATGATAACATCAGTGCTAGATTTTGTTGCTGTTCTGATTGTATTTGTAGTGGTCAATTGTTGAAAACCATATAATGGTTGTCTTTAGTGTTCGAATTTAGGATGAACAATCTGGTTGACGATAGTATTAGATGATGTGTTTACTACTATTATTGTAAACCATTTTTGGGTATCTATATAAAAATAAAAAATACATCAGACTGCGAAGCTGAAGTGCTTGAAAATGTTTCTTTTATTATTTTAGATGAACCTGATTGGCTGCTGCTTTTAAGTTTTTTATTATGAAGTTCCGTTCATCTAACTGATATTCTTATATAATTTGAACAGCATAAATGCTTCATTGTTGCTACATGCGATCGAGATTTGAAGAGAAGGATTCGAAAGGTATTTTATGCAGCCAGTAATTACTTGGACTTTACACATTTATACTTATTAGAACAAATAATTACATATAAATTATAATGTGAGTTAAGAAATAACATAACCAAATTCTATAATTTATTACTTTAAAAAAACAAATGTATATTATTACTGTATATAGTTTTGATACCAAAATCATGGCGGGATAGAAGATAATCTTTTTTTTAAAAAAAATAAAAATAAAAATAAAAATAAAAATTAAGGAAATTTAACTTACAATTGAGCACCAAAAATACATATGGTAACAAAATAAAGAAAATAGAATACCAAATAGTATTTAAATAAAAAATTTTAAAAATTAGAAATAAACATAGAATAGTGCTCAATGCTTAAATAAAAAACCTACTTAATTGTATCCAAAACATAGTGAATATGTAATAGGAAATAAAGAAGAGTATCAAATAGTATCCAACCAATATTTCTATTGAATTTTCACAAGTAGCTATAACATTTAATAAATCCAAGCTTATTATTAATTAGCGTAATAGCTATAACATATAATAAATCCAAGCTTATTATTAATTAGCGTAATAAAATTAAAATGTATATTCATTAGTAGTTGATGTACGTAATATAGCTGATGGTGTTTAGTGGTTCAATTTGGATACCAATTAGTAAAATTATAAATAGAAAGTGTAAAAAGTAGTAGAATCACAAAAACTTATTTTAATAAATATTAAAAAATATAAGATAGTAGAAAATCAGCCCAAATTAATTACTCATTGATAAACTTAAACACCAAATTATATTCAAATTTTGAGAAATACCAAATAAATATAATCTAGATTAAAAAATAATACTATCCCTTAAATACTAATTAGTTAAATAAGGAAGAATCACTACAAAAAATCTAATCCAACTACATATCAATACAAAGAAATAGTAGAAAAATATACCAAAAAGTACCTATTATGTTTTGAATACCAATTAGTAGAAAAATACTTATCATATAAACTTACAAATACCACCATATATCTACCATAAAGAACACAGAAAAAGTTTGTGAATGATCCCATATTGAACACCCAAACCTTTTTTTTAAAACAAAATATATACAGCTTTTAAACAAAATTATAACAAAAAGATTGAGTTTTTTTTTTCTTTAATTGAAACAAATAGTGTATATGAATACCCAAACTTTTTCTTAAACACCATCCTTTTCTTTTAAACAAATAATTCAGATTAAACACCATTGTTTTCTTTTATAGATCATCCTTTTCTTGTAAAGGAGTTTGTATATTAAAACAAAAGGTGTCTAAATGTAAATTAGTAAAACCAAAAAAGGAAATAAATGAAATGCTTAAAAAAATGATATTTATTGACATAAATCAGTTTCATAACATATAGGTATTAAAGTTTAAAAATTAGTTATTTAAGCTATTAAATTTTGTATGGTATATTAGTAATTATTTATATTATAAGGTGTGTACATATAAATTTCCCGATTCAATGCTTGACATGATGGCCTTATGCAAACAAATTTGTTTTGTTGGCAGATTCCTGGAGTGCCAATCATGTACATCACTCAGCACAAGTATTCAATTGAGCGGATGCCTGAAGCAACAATTGGTGGAGGTAAGCTAGACACTAATAAGTGTGCTGTGAAGCTAAAAAATTGTATTAGGAAGTTATATTTGTGTATCTTTTGGAGAAAGATAATGTTTTAGTGAGTTGGATTGAATTTGTCGGGAACGAGAGAAGTTCTGTTTGTTTCAATGACGCTTTGTGCTTTTGTTCTGTGCAGCTCCTAGAATATGATCAAACAACACAAACTATCCTTTTGCACGAGGAAGACCAAACGAGTGAGACATACCCTGTGCTGCCTTGATATCCAAGTTTTTGGGTTGCTCTTTTAGTATGAAATCTGCAAAATATGTCACAAGTGATGATGTTTTTTCATGTATAAGTTTGTCTAACAGCTCATCAACCCAGATTTATCACACAAATGAAGTGCTAATTTTTCAGTTGATCTTTTGCTTCCTTCTCACCAATTTTCTCCAGCTGCTCGTATATAAACCTTGATGTCAATTTAGGAAATATATTTGAAATGAGTGCCCTAGGGTTAAAATAAATTTTATTTTAATAAAAAGATGTAAACAATCAACAAAAATATTAATTTTTTTTATTGAAATTCATATTAAATATATAAATACAAATATAAATTATATTAATAAGTGGTAAAAGAGTAAATAGAAAAGTAATTTATTATGTTGTAAACTTTAGTTTATTGTGTCAAATTTGACACAAGTTTTAGGTTGTTTTAAATTTAAATTACATTATACATCACTATTTGAGTTTAATTTTATAATCATTAGTTAAAAAAATGCATGTACACTACATTTATAGTGTAGTGCTATACTTTAGCACTCTTAAGAAGATTAGTTTGAGCTATGCTAAAAGTTCTAAATTTGATACAATATTATAGTATTGTGCAAAATTTGACACATAATAACTATAAGGTTTTTTTTTTTTTTTTTTTTAAATTACACTTTTACCATTGACCATTTATATTAATTTTTAATATATATATTTTTAATTACAATATTACCATTAGTTATTTTTTATATATTTAATTAATTAATTGTAGTGGCTAGAGGAATATGAGGAAACGACAACTTGAGCTATCTCACCTCTCCTCCACTCCTAGCAAAGTCAAAGGATGGAGAAACCTTATAGATGTATTTGGCGATTTTAGAAGCAGCGATTAGTGTCTAAGAAGATGAAGGAAAGCAACAACTGATTACCATGTTTCGAAGACATTACTATATGCTGAAATGAGATACACTCAACTGGAAAAATTGGCCTTAACACTTGTCACAACATGGCCCAAGCTTAGGTCCGATTTCTAGTGTTGTCCAATAGTGGTGATGACCCAATATCCACTCTGTAGCATTCTATACAAACGAGAACTTTCTGGAAGCTTGAGCAAATGGGATGTTGAGTTCTATGAATATGACATAACATATCAACCGAGGACAACCATCAAATCACATGTATTGGCAGATTTTATTGCTAATTTTTCTTGTGTTGGACAAGTACAAGCAGAAAAAGAATTATTATATTTGAACGAGCAAACTAACTCGGCATGGACGCTAGCAGTAGATGGATCAAGCAATAACAAGGGGAGTGGCCTAGGCATTGTCCTTACCTCCCCTCAAGGAGATGTTATCCAACGGGCAATCAGATGTGATTTCAAACTTAGCAACAATGAGACTGAATACGAGGGGCTAGACCTATCCATTGAGTTGAACGCCAAAACCATTGAAGTCACATCATATTTTCAACTTACTCTAAACTAACTTAACGTGGCATACCAGGCCAAAGATTTAAAAATGGTAGCCTACCTCTAGATTGTCAAGATAAGATTTCTAGATTTACAAAATTCACCATTAACCAAGTGCCGAGACCAGAGAATAACCATGTCGACGCCCTAGCTAATCTCGACTCAACTATTCAAACCAAAGAGGGAGTCACCATCCGTGTGGTGATCATGCAATGGCCAACGACATGGAAACCCAATGAAGATGTAAAAAGTTTGACTGAACAAGACAATTGGGTGACACCAATAATACAATACCTAGAGGATGGAACCCTCACACATGACAATAATGAGTGAAGAAAACTAAGAGCTAAAGTGACCAGAGTTATGCTATACAATGGGAAACTCTATAGATGACCATTCTTAGGGCCATTGCTCTGATGTCTCTTGCTGGTTGAATCTAGCTACATTCTCAAAGAGCTACATAAAGGAGAATGCAGAAACCATTCAGGCCACCATAATCTATGCAACAAAGCCCTAACAATAGGCTACTATTGGCCAACCATGCGAGGAGACTCCTATAGTTTTGTTCAACAATGTGACAAGTATTGTTGGGTTTTGTGCCCTAAATAAAACCCATTTCAATATAATCAGATTTACTTATTAATAAAGATTAGAAATAACATTTTGTTGGGTTTTATGCCCTAAATAAAACTCATTTCAATATAATCAGATTTACTTATTAATATAGATCAGAAATAACATTTAATGTTGCATGGTTCACATGATTTATTTCATGATTATATGTACATAATGTATAAATTCATCTGAAACCCTTTTCACATACCTGATCCTGTTTATTGTGCTGTCAACACATTGGAAAGTAAACATGACTATGTGAATAAAGTTTCCTAGATTTATCAGACATAGGGTTTTACTGATATGATAATCTACAACAGAGTTTACTTGCATTTGGAGAAGTGTTATGTTCTTTCCAGAGCATTGGTTAAAGTAAAGCTCAGGTTGGATGCATGGAGTATGCATCGGAAGGGACCGATATTGAACTTTGACTTAGATTTATTAAACTTACCGTAATATCTATTCAAGTCAATATCGCCTAGTTGATCCTAGATCAAATGATCTTAATCCTGTTACGATTAAGCTCGATCTCGAGAGGCAATTCGTGTTCTTTGATTTGTTAGATAAGCCTACTTTTGGGTCAGGGTGATACGTACATTTTGGGAACACGGTAGTGCAATTGAGTGGGAGCGCTAACATAAACATGCAATCTATAGCTTCTATCTGGCGAATAATAAGTAAAGGATGATCTCCTTCAAGCTTGACCAAACGAAAATAAATGGTGGAGATCTCATTTCACATAAGCTGAAATATCATTTATACGGGGTTAAGTGTTTTAAGGATTAAATACATTGTAGGGTGTAACGGTAATCTAATCTCTTTACAGTGTAGATCATTCATATAGAGGATCATTGATCAAATTAAGATTATAACAATGGATAACTAATGATGTGTCTATATGGTGGAACATATAGAGCATTCTATATACTGAGAGTGCAATTCTAAGTTCTATGCGTGGATTCAACGAAGAATTAATAGGTTAGTGAATTTTAGTAATAAATTCTTGATCTACTTATTGGAAGCTCATTTATATAGACCCATGGTCCCCGCACTAGTTGAGATAATATTGCTTGTAAGACTCATATAATTGGTTTTGATTAATCAATTATAATTCTCAAATTAGACTATGTCTATTTGTGAATTTTTCACTAAGTAAGGGCGAAATTGTAAAGAAAGAGTTTTAGGGGCATATTTGTTAATTATGATACTTTGTATGGTTCAATTAATAAATATGATAAATGACAATATTATTTAATAATTATTTATAGTTATTAAATAGTTAGAATTGGCATTTAAATGGTTGAATTTGAAAATTGGCGTTTTTGAGAAAATCAGATGCAGAAAAGATAAAACTACAAAATTGCAAACCTAACCCTAGTGGAGTGCTATAAATAGATAGTGAAGGCTTCAGGAAATTTACACTAAATTTTCTACTTTTTCCTTCAGAGAAAAACCTGAGCCTTTCTCTCTCCCTATCTTTGGCCGACCCTTTCTCTTTCTTCTTCCTCTTGAATTTTGAAATTCTTAGTGTTAGAGTAGTGCCCACACACAGCAAGTGATACCTCAATCATAGTGAGGAAGATCGTGAAGAAAGACTTTCAGCAAGAAGGAGTTTCAGCACTAAAGAATCAGAGAAAGAGATCCAGGTTCAGATATTGATAATGCTCTGCTACAGAAAGGAATCAAGGGCTAGACATCTAAACGGAAGGAGTCATTATATTCCGCTGCACCCAATGTAAGGTTTCCTAAACTTTATATGTGTTTATTTCATCGTTTTAGAAAGTTCATATTTAGGGTGTTACTCAACATACTTGTGAGTAGATCTAAGATCCTGGTAAAATAATTTCCAACAACTGGCATCAGAGCCATGGTAATTGATTTGCTTGCAAGAAATTTGGACTTTAAAACGACTGTTTGATGTTTTGGATGGTATCATGTTGTATTGAGTGTTATTTGATGATTGATTGATGTTTGAGAATTTTTCGTGAAAAATAATTGAATATCTATTTCTGGAATTATTTTTATGGGATAGTATGGAAAAAATAGCAATTTACTTTTTTACAGAACTCAATTTCGATTTAATTTGAATTAGTTATGATTTTTTGAAGTTTCGGAACAACTTCGGGATTGAGCAACAAAGGTGCGCGCGCGGAAATCCTGCCAAATCACACCAGCGTCGAGATTTCACGCCCAGCACACCCACTTACGCGCGCGGACGGGTATGCACAACATCCCGTACGTATGGCTCGCAATTTTTTCCTTTTTCTTTGATTTTTCATGCTTTTTCATGGATTTAACTTCCAATTTTTTGTGTAGTTCTGTATTTATACATTTACTATTCCTAATTCAATTCTAATTATCATAATTAAATTAATTAATATATTTTTTTAAAAATTTAATTCATGATATTAGTTTAATTTGAATTTGAAAAATAGTAAATATCTATCTTTTTTGCTTAATTATCTATCTTATTTTTAAATTTGATTATATCTTATCTTATTTTTAAATTTAAGGTCAGATTTTAAATTTCTTAAATTAAATCTTTTTTTTAAATAATTTGACCTTATTTAAATTTAAAATAAGATAACTATAATCATGTAATTTAAAAAGATGTAAGATATTTTGCTAACTTTTAAATTTTGTTATTTTATTTATTTAAATTACATTTAAAATCTGAAAAAGATATTCATTTATCTTTTTTAATTTTTTATTTAATTTTTATTTATAAAATAACATTAAATTTTTAAAAGTAGTTAGCAAATTTTGAAATAATATTTAGGTTGGTTGAAACCTAATTTTTCAAAATTGTAGGTTTAATTTTAAATATTATTTTAATTAATTTCGAAATATATATTTTTAAAATTTTTCGAAATTTAATTATTTAAAATTAAATAAATCCTACATCCAACTATCCAGCTAACCTTGTTGCAGGAGTATATGTTTTAGCTTGTTTGTAAGTTTTTAAAACCTATTATTGCTTGATTGCAAATAGCCATGGTTAACTTGTTGACAGATCCAATGATCTGATTTTAACTCATGGCTCCCTTGGTCAAGTAAATAATTTGTAACAGGTATATTTACAATCTTCTTTCATCTGTGTATGACCTAGCAACATGATAGGATCCATCCAAATTGTGTGCCTGTGTGAGCCTATGTGTTTAATTTCATTATTGATGCATATAGGTTGTTGTTGCTAAATAAAATATCATAGTTCTTGATAGATTTTATTTAGGCCCATTTAGTTTTTGGGCCTATTCAATTAATAACAGTTGTTCATTTTAAGGTTAAATTCCTCTCTTTTGGGACTTGTGTGAGAGTTGGGAGCCATAGTAGTGGGTACGACATACTGAACCCAGCACCCCCTCACACTAACCACCCCAATTGTGAAGGCCCATTTGCCTGATTTGAATAACTGTACTAGGTTAATTAAACTAGTTTAACCTAATAAAATTGATTAGCAACATAATTAATTTCATTTATTTTGAAATTTAATTTAAGAAAACCATAGTTTAAAGAATTTTATATTCTAAGCTAAACTATATGTATTTTCTTGTATTTAATTAAATATAGAATTATAACCATCTAGATTCTTTCTGAAGCTTAATTTAAATTTTTCATTAAATATTTCTATTTAAGTTGATATTTAGTTATCTATAACTAACCAACTTAAATCTGAATATCTTTTGGATTTAAAATTTCAAAATTAAGTTGAGGAATTTTAGGTATTGGTTATTAAGATTCTTTAGATATTTTTTTTAAGTTGATATCTTTTCGAATATTAACTTAAAATGGAATATTTTCAAATTAAGTGGTTACAACTTAATTTTTGATATTTACTTAAATTTAAATTTGAAAATATTTAAGTTCTAGATTTTTTCTAATACAACTTAAATTAGATATTTTTTCAAATTTTGTGGAAAAGATACTTAGTCAAATAAGATATTTTCTAGATAGTTATTTCTAGACTACTTATTATTTCTAATATTAAATAGAAAAATATTATAAATTGTGAAATTAATTATTTAAATAATTAATTTTGGTACAATTTATTTTAAGTATTTTTTTCCTAGTATTAAACTAGAGATTAATAATTAAGCCTTCTTTACACTTAATTATTTATTTCTTGAATTTAATACATTTAATTAATTTGAAAATTAAATATCTAAGTTGATTTTCATCATGATACTTAAATATTTCTTTTTCATGACACTTAATTAAATAGAAAATTATTTTTAGTTGAAATTTATTTTTTCAACTACATTTAAATAATTTTTAAAATATATTTTTCTTTATTTTATTAATCAAATTTCGAAATTGTATTTCTTAAATGCTGAAATTTCGAATTTTATTTGAAAAATAGATTAAAGTTGTAAATTATTTATTTTAATTTTGGACCAACTTAAATCAATGATTTTTTTTCATTTAATGATTAATTAAAATAAATGAAGTAAAATATATTTTATTAGAAATTTAATTAATTAGTCAAAGGAAAATCTAGATACGTGATATTTTACTTGAAGTATTTTTCTAGTGTATTTAATTAAATAGAAAATTAATATTTAAGTTGATTTTCATCATCATACTTAAATATTTAAAAATTTTCTTATATATTTAATTAAATAGGAAAATTATATTTTTTGTTGTAAATTAATTTTATTAATTAATTTGGGGCCAACATTAAATTAGAATAATTTTTTCAGGATTTATTTTTTATTTTAACATGCATTTTTCGAAAATTGTATCCTTAAATACTTTAATTTTTCGAAATGCAATATATATTTATAGAAAATTAAATTTGAGTTGTAAATTAATTTAAATTAATTTTGTAACAACTTAAATTGAATATTTTTCTAAATATTTATTGGAAATTATTACTAAGATGGAAATAATTCATGTTATTTTCATATCCATCTAAGTAAAATTTATAAATATTAAATTAAAATTTATATTTAGAATTTTTCATTCTAAATTGGAAATTTTAATTAAATAAATATATATTTAAAATAAATAGATTAAATAAAGAGAATCAAAGAAAATACTACTCTCTTTAAATAATCAGCTTTATTATTAAGATATTCGATCTTCATTGTTGGTTTTACATCGCGTTTGTTTTAGTGAGTAATCCTCCCTAATGGAGGAACGTTCATTATCAATTTCGCACCGTTTAATCTCGAAAGATAAGTAGTTTGTAAGTATTTTATATGGTATGAATCCCCCTAATGGTGGCGACCATATTTGAATTGCAAATTATGAAACAATGGTGGAAGCTCATAAGATAGAATTGCCTTGACTCTCGCCTAAACGGGACAACGCTGAATTCCAATCTTGATCGAATAAAAGGTTGCTAGAATGTTTAACATTTTAGATGAGCTGACAACTCTATTCAATGGATGGTAGCTTTGACTCTCGCCTAAACGGGACACTGATATCAGTTTGTTGAAAACCTTGGAAATTATTTAGGATTGTATGTTTTAGTATTTTCACTTGTCATTCCTACTTGCTATATGTTTAATAATTTCTGAATTGTGTATGAATTTATATTGAACCATGTTATTTTCTGTTATTAAGTTGTAGTTTAATTTCGAATCTTCATTGTTGGTCTAACTTGGTTTGTTTATCTAACGAGATAAATCCCTAGTGGATTTTCACCATTAGACATACATAATAGTGTTAGATCTCGAAAGATAAATATTGTATATGCAACATCTAGCTGTTCATCAATTGATGACACCTTAGACTAGTATTTTTACAATATGAAACAAGAAGATTATATAAATAAGATTACTTTGTCTTTCGGTAATCGAAGCATCGTTGGATTCTTATTTAAACGACAAAATTATCCTAATTCCTCTTAGCTTATTCATTTCGAATTAGCTCAATAACATATCATTGGATGAATGGTCTATAAATCATTTCATGTCATTCTATATTTTCTCTTAAGAAATTAAATGACGCATATGATTATAATCCCGAAATTCTATCCCAATTGAGATAAATCCTCAATCTTAGAAATCTCCTACTTGTATGGGCAAATCAGACTTAGAGTTAAATTAGTAGTGGTGGTCCAAGATAGAATTACTCATTATATTTGGTATAAATTTAAGTCTTTGACTTTAATTTTAGATTCCAAACAGAAATTTTCTTATATTTCTAAGAATACAATACAGTTACACTTTTACAAGTGTTTAATAACCATTTTCTATCATTGGTTTCAAACTGTATGGAATATGAGTTTAGTATTCTGTGACCAGGATCCACTTGCACTATTCTAAGAACTCTTTGATGTAACTAAACCTAAGTCATCAAAAGACACTACCACACTTTATTAATCTATGGCATTTGTATCTTGTTCATAGTGGTTTTGACAAGATCAATCTCTGCAAAGAGTTAATATGCCTATATCCACTGAAAGTAGTTCATCTCATTCGCAGATGGATGTACATTCAAGGGTGGGTGTGAGTTTTTTGTTGTATTCTTTAAAAGATCACTCTAGATTTTACCTTATGCAAAATAAATTTGAAATGTTTGACAAATTTCTTAAATTTCTAGCAATGGTTAAAACCATTAAGGTAAGTGGTTAAAGATCTTGCGAACTGATAGGGGTGGAGAAATAGTTAGTAGATATGCAGTTCAAAGATCATTAAATTGATTTTTGAATTATATCCAAACTTACCTCCCCAGAAATTTCGAGTTGCATGTTGATGATTAGTTACTAGTCGTTGCCTAATTCCTTCTATGGTAATACAATTTCAGAATGATGTAATGGTTGTATACTTAATGTAAATCATTACTAGATTCATGGATGACCTAATCAAAATCTTAAGAAAAGCTAGAACTGTTAACCATGGTTTGTTAGCTATTCTAAGTGATTAGGGGTGGACCATCCCATAGTCAATAGATAAGAAAGTGTTTGTTTAAACAAATACTACTTTTCTAAGAAAATGACTAAGTCTGAAAAATAAAGTAGCAAATAAAGGAGATATTTTCTTGATTCCAAAAGTGTTCTATCATCTTATATGACATATGATGATCCCACTGTCTCTGTTTTCTTGTCACAACCAAAGAGGTTAATACCATTTAGTTTTCTTAGACATAATTCACGGTACCTTGTCGTAGTGGGAGAGTTTCTAGGAACTCACCTTCTTATGACTTGGGAGACACTAGTGATTAAAATCCATTGTGAGTTTAAACAAGTAATGGATTGTCAAGATACGAAACTAAGAAGAAAGCCAAAAGAACTATAGTTTAATCCATTCACATGGAGCAACCTAAAGTTTTCTATTACAAGGACATAAAAGGAAATTTTCGTTTATAAGTCTATTCAATGGACTTAACAAAACTTCCTGTTCCTAGTATTATAGGTTTGAGTTTATCTAAAGCTATGGCTTGTGGTATACCTGGTAATTACTTACTCTAATGCAAGCAACTTACTTTAGTAGGATGCTGAAGCATTTTCTTTCTAATGGCAATCTATAGAAGCTTCACAACTTCTTAGACATAGATTTTATTTATCTAAGGAAAAGTCTCAACTATTCCAGAAAAGATAAAGCCATGAAAAAATTTCTTAAATCAACAGTGAGAGGTCTTAGATATGCTTTTCTATGCCTTAGACCAGACACCTGCTGTTGAGTGGGAGTAATGAGTAGGTATCAGATTAATCCAGGAGAAGAACATTGGAAGAGAATCAAGTAAATCTTAAGATTAAGAAGAGGAACTATATGTTAGTCTATGAGGGTGCATTTAAAACTCTTAGACTACACCACATCAGATTTCGAAATTTGCCTTTGTGCTAGAAAATCTTTCTGATAAGATGGTGATTACTCTGGGGGTGGAATAGTGATTTTGGAGAAGTGTAAAAACCTATCTGAAGTCTCTAGGTCTACCAGGAAGGGACTGAATGTTAAAGTTGCAGGAAAGGTATTTATTCAGTCAAAGGAAAGTTCTATACATTTTTGGCACCATTCCAAATTGCCTTAACTACTAGTGTTACTTCCTGAATAACCAAGTAGTAGTTGCCAAAGGTATAGAATCTAGGATCCCAAGAGAGTAGACATATAGAGAGGAATTTCACATTATCAATGATTTTGTGATTAAGGAAGAGTAATGGTGGAGAAAAGGTTGTGTTTAATTCAACCTTTCAGATCCTATTACGAGGAGTTTACTACTACTACACTTGATTTGTATATCGAGGTGTTGAGATTATTTGAAATGCACTTTTTGTTTTATATTAGTGCAAGTGGGAGTTTGTTGGGTTTTATGCCCTTAATAAAACTCATTTCAATATAATCAGATTTACTTGTTAATATAGATCAGAAATAACATTTAATGCATGGTTCACATGATTTATTTCATGATTATATGTACATAATGTATAAATTCATCTAAAACCCTTTTCACATACCTGATCCTGTTTATTGTGCTGTCAACACATTGGAAAGTAAACATGACTATGTGAATAAAGTTTCCTAGATTTATCATACATAGGGTTTTACTGATATGATAATCTACAACAGATTTTACTTGCATTTGGAGAAGTGCTATGTTCTTTCCAGAGCATTAGTTAAAGTAAAGCTCAGGTTGGATGCATGGAGTATGCATCGGAAGGGACCAATATTGAACTTTGACTTAGATTTATTAAACTTACTGTAATATCTATTCAAGTCAATATCGCCTAGTTGATCCTAGATCAAATGTTCTTAATCCTGTTATGATTAGGCTCGATCTCGAGAGGCTATTCGTGTTCTTTGATTTGTTAGTTAAGCCTACTTTTGGGTCAGGGTGATACGTACATTTTGGGAACACGGTAGTGCAATTGAGTGGGAGCGCTAACATAAACATGGAATCTATAGCTTCTATCTGGCGAATAGTAAGTAAAGGATGATCTCCTTCGAGCTTGACCAAACAAAAATAAATGGTGGAGATCTCATTTCACATAAGCTGAAATATCATTTATACGAGGTTAAGTGTTTTAAGGATTAAATACATTGTAGGGTGTAACGGTAATGTAATCCCTTTACAGTGTAGATCATTCATATAGAGGATCATTGATCAAATTAGGATTATAACAATGGATAACTAATGATGTGTCTATATGGTGGAACATATAGAGCATTCTATATACTGAGAGTGCAATTCTAAGTTCTATGCGTGGATTCAACGAAGAATTAATAAGTTAGTGAATTTTAGTAATAAATTCTTGATCTACTTATTGGAAGCTCAGTTATATAGACACATGGTCCCCGCACTAGTTGAGATAATATTGCTTGTAAGACTCATATAATTGGTTTTGATTAATTTATTATAATTCTCAAATTAGACTATGTCTATTTGTGAATTTTTCACTAAGTAAGGGCGAAATTGTGAAGAAAGAGTTTTAGGGGCATATTTGTTAATTATGATATTTTGTATGATTCAATTAATAAATATGATAAATGACAATATTATTTAATAATTATTTATAGTTATTAAATAGTTAGAATTTGCATTTAAATGGTTGAATTTGAAAATTGGCGTTTTTGAGAAAATCAGATGCAGAAAAGATAAAACTGCAAAATTGCAAAAAGTGAGGCCCAAATCCACTATGCATGGCCGGCCACTTTTGTAGGGTTTTCCCTCTGATATTTTCATTATTTTAAATGCCAAATAATTCAAACCTAACCCTAGTGGAATGCTATAAATAGATAGTGAAGGCTTCAGGAAATTTACACTAAATTTTCTACTTTTTCCTTCAGAGAAAAACCTGAGCCTTTCTCTCTCCCTATCTTTGGCCGACCCTTTCTCTTTCTTCTTCCTCTTGAATTTCGAAATTCTTAGTGTTAGAGTAGTGCCCACACACAGCAAGTGATACCTCAATCATAGTGAGGAAGATCGTGAAGAAAGACTTTCAGCAATAAGGAGTTTCAGCACTAAAGAATCAGAGAAAGAGATCTAGGTTCAAATATTGATAATGCTCTGCTACAGAAAGGAATCAAGGGCTAGATATCTGAACGGAAGGAGTCATTATATTCCGCTGCACCCAATGTAAGGTTTCCTAAACTTTATATGTGTTTATTTCATTGTTTTAGAAAGTTCATATTTAGGGTGTTAATCAACATACTTGTGAGTAGATCTAAGATCCTGGTAAAATAATTTCTAACAGCTGGCCTCAGAGCCATGGTAATTGATTTGCTTGCAAGAAATTTGGACTTTAAAACGATTGCTTGATGTTTTGGATGGTATCATGTTGTATTGAGTCTTATTTGATGATTGATTGATGTTTGTGAATTTTCGTGAAAAATAATTAAATATCTGTTTCTGGAATTATTTTTATTGGATAGTATGGAAAAAATTAAGCAATTTACCTTTTTACAGAACTCAATTTCGATTTAATTTGAATTAGTTATGATTTTTTGAAGTTTCGGAAAAATTTCGGGATTGAGCAACAAAGGTGCGCGCGCGGAAATCCTGCCAAATCCCACCAGCGCCGAGATTTCACGCCCAGCACACCCACTTGCGCGCGCGGACGGGCATGCACAACATCCCGTCCGTACAGCTCGCAATTTTTTCGTTTTTCTTCGATTTTTCATGCTTTTTCATGGATTTAACTTCCGATTTTTTGTGTAGTTCTGTATTTATACATTTACTATTCCTAATTCAATTCTAATTATCATAATTAAATTAATTAATATTTTTTTAAAATTTAATTCATGATATTAGTGTAATTTGAATTTGAAAAATAGTAAATATCTATCTTTTTTGCTTAATTATATGTTTGAAAGTTTATTCCCTGATTTTTCAGTTCACTGGATTTAGACTGACATGATAATCAACCATAGGTATTCTTACACCTTGGATAAGTGTTATGTCCTTTCCAGGGCATTGGCAAAGTTTACCAGTATCGGATGTATGGAGTATACATCGGAACGGACCGATATTGAACTTTGATTAAATATATTAAAATTTACCGTAATATCTATTCAATTCAATATCACCCGTTGATCCTAGATCAAATGATCTTAATCCTGATATGATTAGGTTCAATCTCAAGAGTACTATACATGTTCTTTGATTTGTTAGTTAAGCCTACTTTTGGGTCAGGGTGATACGTACATTTTGGAAACATGATAGTATAATTAAGTGGAAGCGCTAACATAAATATGGAGTCAATAACTTCTATAGGAATTTAGAAGTGAAACGATTATATCTTTCGAGCTTGGCTAAACAGAGATAAATGGTGGAGATCTCATTTCACTTCGCTGAAATATCATTTATACGGAGCTAAGTGTTTTAAGGATAAAATACATTGAAGGTGTAACGGTAATTTAGTGCCTATTCAATGTAGATCATCTATTAGAGGGTCATTGATTAAATTAGGATTATAACAATGGATAAATATGACTGAGAGTGCAATTCCAAGTTCTAACTGTGGATTCAATAAGGAATTAATAAGTTATTTTACAATAAAAAATACTATTTTCATGCATAATTTGAAAAGATGAAAAAAAAAAAATTAAATACAACAGTGGATTTTAAAAATCAAAATGCAACAGAGAAGGATCCTTCATTTGTAAAACAAGATACAGTAAGTAAATAATTTTAAATAATGCATTTCCACTGTGTTAGATTTATCAACTGCTTAAAATAAAACTAAGGCACCACCGGCGTTCTAGATCGTTTGCCCATCCGTAGCCGCTCACAGTATACGTACCAGATCTGACCCTGCTCACTATACATACTTCCCTGTCTAATACCTGTAGGAGGAAAGTAAGGGGGGTGAGCTAAAAGCTCAGTAAGGAAATGCTTATCATACAATACCATATAATATCACACATACCATTAATGTATTTATTAAGTTTTAGCAATATCATACACCTTATTTTATAACCATAACCAAATAACTGTATACATAGAAACCTTTATCATATAGGTCCATAATAATTGTTCACACCATACATATATACAGAGATCATAACTCCAGTATCATATTCATAACATAATCATATCAATACTATAAATAATAATGTAATTACCATAATATTAGCATATCATAGCCATTGCTTACATAACCCGGGCCTAGCCTGGCCCTACAGTATCCTGGGCCTATGCAGCCCTACCATTGTTATAGGATAGGGTATCTCTATATTCAACAGTAACATTACTGTATCATACCCACCATAACAATCTCATACACGACTCAGTAAAATGTAGGGTAGGGTATCTCTACATTCAACGGCCTTATCACGTATCATACCCCACCATGGTCCCTCACTTTACCTGAGACGTTAGCATACAACATATAACATACAACATAAACCATACACCATACAACATACAATACACAACATACAACATACAATATATACAAGTCATAACAACCATAATTTATATATCAATTTACGAATATTGTGTCCATACCACACATTCTCAGTACCATATACAGACTTATAATAACAAATCATAACTCATTTTTCAGTACACAAAGAATCTAAATTTATGCAGATAAACACATATAAAACTATCTAATTTCCTTACCTCAAATCATGCTGCTTAAGACTTGTTATCTCGTCACTACTACCTATAACAACACATGGGTCAACGCCATAACATTAAAATTCGTACTCTTACAATACAACGGAAAGATCACTATTTTTGACCAGCAACTACACTAATTCAGTGAAAGTTGTATTCATACAAATTATAGGAAATTAAATTATCTTTCCAATGATATAAATATCACTAAAAATGGATTAAAACTGAGGGAGTTATCATAGTTTTACCGAAACAGTTTTTTAGAAATCCTAAAGCAAACGAACTTTAGACTACAGCAACAAAACGATAATTTTCGACCAAAGAAAACTCCAAATTAGAGAAACCTCTCTGAAGGGAAAATGTAGATAACTTTCTAAGCTTTAAAATGATATATAGATTATTAAAAACGGGCTGGAATTGAAAAAAATATTCCAATTTTACTGAGACAACTTTTTTAGGAAATATGAGAAAAATAATTCACGACAAACTGTATACAAATACTGATTTTGGACATAGAAACATTCCGAATTTGTAAGAGGTTTTTTCATAAAAATTATAGGTCATTGAATCAGCTTTTCAATGATATCAAGACCGCTGGAATCGGATAAGTATTCAGAGAGATATTCAAGTTTTACTGAGACAACTTATATAGAATATATAAAAAAATAATTTATAAGAAATAGCGTAGAAATATTAATTTTTGACATAGATAAGTTTCGATTCAGCAAAAACTTTCTTCATACGAATTATGGGAAATTTAATAAGCTTTCTATAGGCACCAAGATTGCGAGAATCGGATGAGTATTTAACGAGTTATGACAGTTTTACTGAAACATGTTTCATTCTGAAAAATAAGAAAATGAGACCTACGAATATTCTCCTATTGTGATCTTACCTCAAATACATCAAGCTTCTTGGATCAATAGACATAATATGATGGTGATCAAAGATGAGAGTGAAGAGTGGTATAGATTTGGCTAAGGATGTAATGAAAAGATGACTTGAAAATTTTAGGGTTAGTCTTGAGAATAGAACGATATAATTTTAGGGTTAATGAAACCTATACTCTTCTGACTCTTATTAACATAATAGCAATAATAATATGATAAATTATTAAATAAATAAATATTTTACTTTTAAGTTTAAATTATAAGCTCTAAATCTCGTAACTTTAGGGCTTAATTTTGACCTAGAAAAATTACGAATTATGATATAGCTATTTCTACAAAATTTATAGATCTTTGAATTATCTTTCCAATGCCACTAGAATCACCCCAATCAGAGTTATAAAACTACAGATATGGTCGTTTTAGTAAAACTGTTTCTAAACCTGCGAATTTCTCTAAACTTACGAATTTTCTCACATTAATTAAATAATAATATTATTTAATACCACTTATACAATTATTTAAATCAAATAAATATATTATAAGGAAAACTTAATGGACTTTCATATCGGGCTTTAATTAAATGATTACGTACTGATGAAAATACCATAATATTTTACTTTCGTAGTGAATACAACTTTAACTCTCTTTAGAAAATTGGTACAACTACTCTAAGCAATAGTCTCTACTCACTAACAACACAAATAAATGAGATAATTATCCTCGCACCATTAATATTCCAAAATAAATTAAATACTATTTTAATCTTGATATTACATTCTACCCTCCTTAAAAGAAATTTCGTCCTCGAAATTTAACTTTCCAAGCACTCAGGGTATTGTGTCTCCTACCTACCACATTACCTCATCTTCTACCACATGAACCCAATAGTCATGTATGTAACGTTTGTCTTATCTGTAAAATGATATCGCATTTAATATACTCCTTTATTTAAAAATTGTTATTCTACTATACTTTACTTAATAACAAAACATGCTCCTACAATTGCATGCTCGTAATATATTATAAAAGTTTTCCTTCTCTTATGAACATCCTTACATGCCATTAAGAGTAAACTATTTATTCTCCTCTGAACATCCTTACATGTCACTTGAGAACACATTATGCAATACAAAAAAAAAAAAAAATAATAACAAACAACAAAGAGTAGGTTAGAAGAGCTTATGCAAACTTCTCTTTACTATCATGCTCTTCCGTTGAATGTTACTACATACAAAAGCTTAACTTTCTATTTATTAATTTCCACCATAGAGTTACAGTGTCACCTATAGTTTCATAGTTGTTACTCTATCAGTTATAGATACTTGTTCTCATAACATTGGGAAATAAGCACTCAGGCCCTTTATAATTCCTTATATAATTTTAATGATCCATTCAGCCACCACTTAGTATGAGCTTGCTTTTTAGTTTCATTTAGTTGTATGTTCATTGCACTTGTCCTTCCTTCTATTTCTCGTATAGTATAGTCTTTGATTCCTTTTTTTTTTCAGTCTCTTGATTCTTGTACCACTCTATTGTATCTTCTTTGCTAATCTCTCCTCTGGTTCCTGGTCCTCCAATACTCTTCCAATCAAGTCGACTTAATTATGAGATTAGCTAGTTTTACATAATAACTTTTGTCTACTTTTGTGATACTTTACGATAGTGCATGGTCAAATCTGTAATCTTGATAAATTTGTAGTTATGCTCAATGATCACTTCTTCTGTAATACTAACTATCTGAGATGTCACATAACTTCATACTTATCATACCATTGATTATTCCAGCCGTATTCATGCCCTGTATCTTGCGCTTCTTTTAGTTCGCCAAAACATATCTTAACTTCTTAATTGTACCTCTAAAACTTCCAAATCTCTTAAACATACATTCCTATACTGATTATTTACTTAAGACTATACCATATATGTATTAAAAAAAACGCACTAATAACCCCTTTAAAATAACTTCAACCCTACCATGGGTTATCGTAACCCAACTATTTATTTTCCATGGACTTTTAACAATAAGTCAACCATACCTATCTCATAATGTATTGATCAACCAAGTTATTAGGGTAAGGATACTACATATATAATTGACAAACTATGCCGAACAGACCTTACTCTGTCCATCTCTATTATACCTCCTATACCCCCACTTGTATTTGATTTACTACTAGAGACTCACTATTTATAATTCCTTAGTCACGGATCTTTGATTCTTACTTCCCATACCACCTTTAAGCACAAGTCGATACTTTATTTAATTAGTTCATTTTATATCCAAGCGCAATCAAATTATCAATACCTATCTTGTTCTTTTCTTCTTATTTCCCCACTTCTAGTTGGATGATCTTCAATTGTTTGTATAGACGTTTGTTAATGGAGTATTCTGACTTTGGAAAGTCCATCTAAAAGTCCCCATGACTAGCCTTCCAGGTCGAGAAAATCTCCTAATATTTGTCAAAATTCTTAAATCTTAATCGCTTTATCTTTCTAAGAGATTTGTTGTCATTCTCTTCTCGAGCACTATAAGACCTAAAATGCCACCTCTTTAACCAAAAATTGGCACTCATTGAAAGTTTACCTCTTAATTCTCCTTGCGGTGACACTCCAACATACTTATGCTATTTTCCATGAATCATAAGTAGATTGTAGTATCATTTGATTATGTTGTTCCTTGAATCCATGTATGTTGCCTGAGAATTTAATAATCCCAACACTTCTCTGAAACCAGTATCGTCCTTTCCATGCCATAAAATTCTTCAAGACATGTCACTTTAGTCTTAGTTGTGTCTCCCTTGTCTCTTATCCCTAAGCGAGGCTTTCCAAACCTCTCCTCCTTGAGTGATGCTCCACACAGTTGTTGTTGTATCGATGAGTATTGGAATCTAGGGATGTCACCTTGAATGTAAATTTCTCCTTTTCCTCAAGTTTTTAATTTGCGATCTACTCTCTAACTTATTATCTTAGATTCTATTCAGCATACTACACTCCTTTACATGATGGCATTGTCCTCCTTGGACTAATTTCTATAACAGACTTATCTCTAAAGTCTTCACATACATACTTCTTACTATCTAACTTAGGAGTGTGTAACTTATAAAACATCCATCAAGATAGTACTTTTCCTTAAAGATATATTTTTTTTCATCCTTCTTAATAATCGAGTTTGGTGAAATGCCCTGTCCCAGTCTAGTATAGCATCAACTATCCTAAGCCATTACCTACTTCCTATAGGTTCGACTTTCTTTCATAACTAGGTGTGGGGACTGTTTCTTTAACCATTTGTAGACAGGTACAATCCTATGCATCGGTATTTAGTTAGCTATTGGTACATTTTATTATGTGCCTCAAGTTGCACTACCAGTGTTGGTGATCTATGGCATTGAGCCTATGAAAACTCTTCAACAAATCGTCTCAGTCATGCTCGTATTCCTTCCAAGGCCTCTATTAGATCGTTAGCCTTCACTACTATTGGTTTCTTTGGAACATCAACCATCTGTGGGTCAGCGGAACACACATCCTTAGCCCCCACCTCTATTGGTTGTTCCTTTCACATTCATTCTAATTGATTTTCTAGTTGTATTTGTGAGCCTCTTACAAGAAAACTTGATTTAATAGGTACAAAAGGGTCTCATTCTTGGGAGAGAAGATCCCATGCACATCTAAACTTAATGTTGCAAAAAAATAACAAGTACATATTTTTCTATTTATCAAACAAAGTCTTATGAATTCCTAATAACATAAATTCTAAATTTTTGAGAAAATGGTTAAATTCCTTTCCTTCTGAAATTTAAAAGTGGAAAGTAAATAAACAAACTAAATAGCTAAACAACTTAAAAAAATTCTCAATAACTAATTGTCCTCCACGCATGACTCAACTATTGACTCTTCAAGCCCTTTTTCTGAATATGTTACCATTCTCACATCCTCTTAAATTGGTGTTGGTGCAACTGAGACTTCTTGTCCTGGCGATGGGTGGTATGCCGGTAAATTTTCATTTTCTGACTCTGATTTTGATCTCTACCTCGAAATGATAATCCGGTATATCTCAATTTGACTTGTTATCATTTGTTGTTGGAGACAGTTCTGCATTTTCTAATTCCTCATTATCTAATGATGGGGAATACTCTGATTCGTCTAAATTTTCTACCATCTCTTCATCTTCAGATTTTGAGTCCAAAAGGAGTTCCATTGTTTCTATTATCTCTTCTACTTCAATTTCGGGTAGGCTCTTTAATTCCACTACTAACATATTTTCTATCACCTCAAAATAGTCAGGCCTTTTTGTTTCCTTACAGTCCCGTTCAACTGTAGGGTCAATGGAATCGGTAATATCTTTCTTACTCTTATCACTAAGTTTGTACCGTACGGTCTTGATGCATGTTTTCTCCACACCATTGACTTCTGCAGTATAAGTCTTCTCAAAAGAGAAACTATAGAATTTCATTGCTAAATAACTCCCGTATCAACATTGTGTACCTAGTTGTCTCATTAACATTCTTTATGGTACTATGCCAAATGCTATCGATATAATAAAGCAATTCGGGGACGTGAGACAGTGCCACCCTTAATACTAAAAACTTCTCTTGTGACCAGATCAAAGCTCCCCGTTTTCTTACTATTTTATTGATCTCTCCATTAATAGCAATAATCTCCCTCAAAGCTCTAAGTATTTTATCTTCCATGCCCAAAACCTGGTCAATCTTAAGCGATAAGATGCTCTTAATTTCTCTAAGTACCACATCACGTGACGCTCTTATTCTAGGAGGCATATTTTTATCAAAAATCTGCGTATCACATATAAAACTATTAATGGCAATACCAAATATATTAAAGCAACACTTACGTTATAGTGAGAGGGATCTTTTTCAGTCTTCTGTATGTATACCGTGAGTATCCTTCGAGCTAACGGACGATCGACTCTGATACCAATTGTAACGCCCCGATATTTTGCCTTATTTTACAAAAAATACTATTTTCATGCATAATTTGAAAAGATGAAAAAAAAAATAATTTAAATACAACAGTGGATTTTAAAAATCAAAATGCAACAGAGAAGGATCCTTCATTTGTAAAACAAGATACAGTAAATAAATAATTTTAAATAATGCATTTCCACTGTGTTAGATTTATCAACTGCTTAAAATAAAACTAAGGCACCACCGACGTTCTAGATCGTTTGCCCATCCGTAGCCGATCACAGTATACGTACCAGATCTGACCCTGCTCACTAGTCATACTTTCCTGTCTAATACCTGTAGGGGGAAAGTAAGGGGGGTGAGCTAAAAGCTCAGTAAGGAAATGCTTATCATACAATACCATATAGTATCACACATACTATTAATGTATTTATTAAGTTTTAGCAATATCATACACCTTATTTTATAACCATAAACAAATAACTGTATACATAGAAACCTTTATCATATAGGTCCATAATAATTGTTCACACCATACATATATACAGAGATCATAACTCTAGTATCATATTCATAACATAATCATATCAATACTATAAATAATAATGTAATTACCATAACATTGGCATATCATAGCCATTGCTTACATAACCCGCGCCTAGCCTGGCCCTACAGTATCCTGGGCCTATGCAGCCCTACCATTGTTATAGGATAGGGTATCTCTATATTCAACAGTAACATCACTGTATCATACCCACCATAACAATCTCATACACGACTCAGTAAAATGTAGGGTAGGGTATCTCTACATTCAACGGCCTTATCGCGTATCATACCCCACCATGGTCCCTCACTTTACCTGAGACGTTAGCATACAACATATAACATACAACATAAACCATACACCATACAACATACAATACACAACATACAACATACAATACACAACATACAACATACAACATATACAAGTCATAACAACCATAATTTATATATCAATTTACGAATATTGTGTCCATACCACACATTCTCAGTACCATATACAGACTTATAATAACAAATCATAACTCATTTTTCAGTACACAAAGAATCTAAATTTATGCAGATAAACACATATAAAACTATCTAATTTCCTTACCTCAAATCACACTGCTTAAGACTTGTTATCTTGTCACTACTACCTATAACAACACATGGGTCAATGCCCTAACATTAAAATTCGTACTCTTACAATACAGCGGAAAGATCACTATTTTTGACCAACAACTACACTAATTCAGTGAAAGTTGCCTTCATACAAATTATAGGAAATTAAATTATCTTTCCAATGATAGAAAGATCACTAAAAATGAATTAAAACTGAGGGAGTTATCATAGTTTTACCGAAACAGTTTTTTAAAAATCCTAAAGCAAACGAACTTTAGACTACAGCAACAAAACGATAATTTTCGGCCAAATAATACTCCAAATTAGAGAAAACTCTCTGAAAGGAAAATGTAGATAACTTTCTAAGCTTTAAAATGATATATAGATTATTAAAAACGGGCTAGAATTGAAAAAGATATTCCAATTTTACTGAGACAACTTTTTTAGGAAATATGAGAAAAATAATTCACGACAAACTGTATACAAATACTGATTTGTAAGAGGTTTCTTCATAAACATTATAGGTCATTGAATCAGCTTTTCAATGATATCAAGACCACTGGAATCGGATAAGTATTCAGAGAGATATTCAAGTTTTACTGAGACAACTTATATAGAATATATAAAAACATAATTTATAAGAAACAACGTAGAAATATTAATTTTTGACATAGATAAGTTTCGATTCAGCAAAACCTTTCTTCATACGAATTATGGGAAATTTAATAAGCTTTCTATAGGCACCAAGATTGCGAGAATCGGATGAGTATTTAAAGAGTTATGACAGTTTTACTGAGACATGTTTCATTCTGAAAAATAAGAAAAGGAGACCTACGAATATTATCCTATTGTGATCAATAAATAAGTAAATGCAGAGTTTCTTACCTCAAATACATCAAGCTTCTTGTATTAATAGACATAAGATGATGGTGATCAAAGATGAGAGTGAAGAGTGGTATAAATTTGGCTAAGGATGTAATGAAAAGATGACTTGAAAATTTTAGGGTTAGTCTTGAGAATAGAACGATATAATTTTAGGGTTAATGAAACCTATACTATTCTGACTCTTATTAGGTTTAGTTTTATGAATAATAATAATATTAACATAATAGCAATAATAATATGATAAATTATTAAATAAATAAATATCTTACTTTTAAGTTTAAATTATAAGCTCTAAATCTCGTAACTTTAGGGCTTAATTTTGACATAGAAAAATTACGAATTATGATATAGCTATTTCTACAAAATTTATAGATCTTTGAATTGTCTTTCCAACGCCACTGGAATCACCCCAATCGGAGTTATAAAACTACAGATATGGTCGTTTTAGTAAAACAGTTTCTAAACTTACGAATTTCTCTAAACTTACGAATTTTCTCATATTAATTAAATAATAATATTATTTAATACCACTTATACAATTATTTAAATCAAATAAATATATTATAAAGAAAACTTAATGGACTTTCATATCGGGCTTTAATTAAACGATTACGTACTGATAAAAATACCATAATATTTTACTTTCGTAATGAATACAACTTTAACTCTCTTTAGAAAATTGGTACAACTACTCTAAGCAATAGTCTCTACTCACTAACAACACAAATAAATGAGATAATTATCCTCGCACCATTAATATTCCAAAATAAATTAAATACTATTTTAATCTTGATATTACAGTAAATTCGGTTCAACTTATTGGAAGCTCGGTTTATATAGGCACATGGTCCCCATACTAGTTGAGACCATACTGCTTGTAAGACTCAATTAATTGATTTTAATTAATCAATTATAATTCTAAAGTTAGACTATGTCTACTTTATGAATTTTCACTAAGCAAGGGCGAAATTGTAAAGAAAAGAGATTTTAGGTTTATTTATTAATTAAGAGACTTTATATGTCTAAGTTAATAAATATATTAAATGATAATATTATTTAATAATTATTTTTTAAGTTATTAAATAACTAGAATTGGCATTTAAATGGTTAAAATTGAAAATTGGCATTTTTGAGAAAATGGGAATGAAAAATAACAAAATGGGAAAGTTGCAAAGTGAGGCTCAATTTCCTTATATGGCCAGCCACTATGCAAGCTTTTAAAATTTTATTTTTCCATTATTTTAATGCCATACAATTCTAACCTAAACCTAGATGGCATTTTATAAATAGAAAGTATTGGCTTCAGGAAACTCATGAGTTGCACATTGTTTCTTTCAGAGAAAGCCTTTGCCGCCCCTCTCTCTCTTTTCTTCTCTTCATATTTCGAAACCCTTGAGTGATAGAGTAGTGCCCACATACATCAAGTGGTATCTCAATCATAGTGTGTAAGACTGTAGGAGAATCCAAAAAACAAGAAGGAGAATCAGCATCAAAGGAAGGAGAGAAAGAGATCCAGATTCAGATCTTGATTATGCTATGCTACAGAAAGGAATCAAGGGCTAGAGATCTGAATGGAAGGAGTCATTATATTTCGCTGCACCCAATGTAAGGTTTCTTGAACTTTATATGCGTTTATTTCATTATCTTAGAATTCATATTAGGATGTTAATGAAACATACTTGGTAGTAAATCTAGATCTTGGTAAATTTTTCAACAACAAGTACCAGAGCCATGGTAATGATTTACTTTCATGAAATATGAATTAAAACGATGTTTTGTGTTGATTTGGATGGTTTCATGTTGGTTTATGTGCTTATGTGATGAATGTAAATGTTGTACGAAATTTTTCCATAAAAAATATTTTTTCTATTTTTGAAAATATTTTATTTGGATTCCTTGTGAAAAATTAAGCAATTTTTTTTACGGAACTCGATTCCGATAAAAATTGAAAGAGTTATGAATTTTGGAAAAATCAGGTTTCAATGGTGTCGAGGGTGGTGCTCATGCGCACCAGACCCTCGGACAAGACCCCCATCCGCGCGCGTGACACGCCCAGACGACCAGGAACCCTGCAGCCAGCCGAGATTTCTCGGCAGATAGGGCTGCAACCTCCTTGCTCCGCGCCCCGCGCGAGGCTGCGTGCAGCCTTCCTGGGCTGCACATGCAGCCTCCTGGGCAGCCAGCACTCCCAAACCGATTTTTGTGGGTTTTCCCCGAAAATCTGAATTTTCATGGGATTGTTTCCCAAAATTGGATTTTTCCAATTTAAAATATTTCCAATTTGAAATATTTCTTTTTTTTTTTTTGAAATATTTCCAATTTTAAATATTTCCAATTATGGTAAGATTTAAAAATTTGTTAACTTCTTTAATATTTATATATTATTTAATTATAAGATTAGATATTTTGATATTTAACATATTTTAAATTAAAAGACAACTTTGTTTTTTATTTAAAATATTATATTAAAATTATCTTATATGACAAATTAAATAATTAATAAATTTGAAATTAACATAGATATTTTTGTTGATATACTTACCATAATATTTTCAAATTCAAAAGTTTGTTATTTTGTTAAATATTTAATTATTTATAAATTATAAGTTTAAAGATGATATTTTTCTATATATATCATTTTTTTTACTTATTGGAAATTTATAAATCATATCTTAAATATTTAAATAACTTAGATATTTTTGTAGAAATTTGAATATTGCTTAATTCGAGATATTTTGACATATAATTATTGTAATTATTATTTTATTCCTAAAATAATAATTATCTAACCAAATCTATTTTAAAAATTGGTTTATTTTAATTAAATGATAAGATTTGAAAGTGATATTGAAGATTCTTTCTTTCAAGTCATTGATCTTATTTGATATTTAATTTAATTTGATTCAAATAAACCTAGATATTTTAAACTTAATTTCTTTATTTTGAGATTTTAAGATTTGTTTCTTTACATGGACAATGTTTGTTTTATTTATATTGTTTATTCAAAAAAAAATTTTAACAAACCTATTATTTATTTGATCTAAATTGCTATGATTAACTTGTTGACAGATCCAATGATCTGATTTTAATCATAGTCCAATTGTCAATAGATCTTATAAATAATTTGTAACAGGTAAATTTTGTAGTTCTTTCATCTGTGTAAACCTAGTAACATGATAGGACCCATCCAAATCATTTGACCTGTGTGAGCCTATATATTTGCTATTGGGCTTAGATGCATATAGGAAGCCCATTTAAGTTTTTACTAAGTAAATGGACTAGGTTGCTAAAATAAAATTTGACATAAGTAATTTTATTTAGGCCTAATTAGATTTGGGCTTATTCAATGAATAACAATTGTTTATTTGAATGTTAAATTCCTCTCTTTTGGGCCTTGTGTGAGAGTTGGGGGCCAATAGAAGTGGGTACGAAATACTGAACCCAGCTCCCCCTCACATGAACTACCCCAATTGTGAAGGCCCATTTGCCTTATTTAAATAATTGTATTAGGTTAATTATATTAGTCTAACTTAATTAAAATTGAATTAGCAACATAATTAACTTTTAAAATATATGAAATTTATTTTTCATTTTAATATTTTAAAGTTAATTTTAGAGAAACACTTAGTTAATGATATATATTCTAGATATTTATTTCTATACTAGTTATTATTTCTAAAATTAAATAGGAAAATATCATTGATTGTGAAATTAATTATTTAATAATTAATTTTGGTACAATCTAAGTTTAGTATATTTTTCTAGTATTAAACTAGAATTAATAATTAAGTTTCCTCTATACTTAATTATTTATTTCTTGAATTTAATACATTTAATTAAATTGAAAATTTCAATATCTAAGTTGATTTTCATCATGATACTTAAATATTGTTATTTTCATGATATTTAATTAAAGTGGAAAATTATTTTAAGTTTGGAATCTTATTTCAGAATAACTTAAATTTGAATAATTTTCAAAATATATTTTATTTTATTTTATTAATCTTTTTCCCACAATTTCGAAATTGCATTTCTTTAATGCAGAAATTTTGAATTTTATTTGAAAAATAGATTAAAGTTGAAAATTATTTATTCTAATTTTAGACCAACTTAAATCAATGATTTTTTCATTTAATGATTAATTAAAATAAATGAAATAAAATATATTATAATTAGAAATTGAATTAATTAGTCAATGAAAGTTTAGATAGTTATTATCTGTTTTGCTTGAAGTATTTTTCTAGTGTATTTAATTAAATAGAAAATTAATATTTAAGTTGATTCTTGATCATGATACTTAAACATTTGAAATTTTTCTTTAATATTTAATTAAAAAGGAAAATTATATTTTTTGTTGTAAATTAATTTTATTAATTAATTTTGGGCCAACATAAAATTAGAATAATTTTTTCAGGATTTATTTTTATTTTATTTTAACAAGCAATTTCGAAAATTGTATTCTTAAATACTTCAATTTTTCGAAATGCAATATATATTTATAGAAAGTTAAATTTGAATTGTAAATTAATTTAAATTAATTTTGAAACAACTTAAATTGAATAATTTTCTAAATATTTATTGGAAATTATCACTAAGATGGAAATAATTCACGTTATTTTCATATCCATCTAAGTACAATTTATAAATATTAAATTAAAATTTATATTTAGAATTTTTCATTCTAAATTGGAAATTTTAATTAAATAAATATATATTTAAAATAAATTGATTAAAATAAATATTAGAAGAAAATACACTTTAAATAATGAGCTTTATTATTAGGACATTCGATCTCCATTGTTGGTTTTACATAGCTATTGTTTTAGTGAGTAATCCTCCCTAATGGAGGAACGTTCATTAGCAAGTTAGCACCGTTTAATCTCAAAAGATAAGTATTTTTGTAAGTTTTTTATATAGTATTGATCACCCTAATGGTGACGACTGTATAAGACTTGCAAGAGTATGAAACAATGGTGGAAGCTCATAAGATAGAATAGCCTTGACTCTCGCCTAAGCGGGACAATGCTGGATTCCAATCTTGATCGAATAAAAGGTTGCTAGAATGTTTATCATTTTAGATGAGCTGACAACTCTATTCAATGGATGGTATCACTGACTCTCGCCTAAACGGGACACTGATATCAGTTTGTTGAAGACCTTGGAAATTATTTAGGATTGTATGTTTTAGTATTTTCACTTATCATTCCTACTTGCTATATGTTTAATAATTTCTGAATTGTGTATGAATTTATATTGAACCATGTTATTTTCTGTTATTAAATTGTAGTTTCATTTCGAATCTTCATTGTTGGTCTGACTTGGTTTGTTGTTCTAATGGGATAAATCCCTAATGGATTGTCACCATTAGACAAACATAATAGTGTTAGATCTCGAAAGATAAATATTGTAAATGCAACATCTAGCTGTTCATCAATTGATGACACCTTAGACTAGTATCTACAATATGAGACAAGAAGATTGTATAAATAAGATTACTTTGACTCTCGCTAATCGAAGCATCGTTGGATTCTTATTTAAAAACGAAATTATCCTAATTCCTCTTAGCTTATTCATTCCGAATTACCTCAATAACATATCATTGGATGAATGGTCTATAAATCATTTCATGTCATTCTATATTTTCTCTTAAGAAATTAAATGACGCGTATGATTATATTCCCAAAATTCTATCCCAAAATGATATAAATCCTCAATCTTAGAAATCTCCTACTTGTATGGGCAAATTAGACTTAGAGTTAAATTAGTAGTGGTGGTCCAAGAAAGAATTACTCATTATACAGTTACACTTTCACAATTGTTTAATAACCATTTTCTATCAATGGATTCAAACTGTATGAGTTTAGTATTCTGTGACCAGAATCCACTTGCACTATTCTAAGAACTCTTTGATGTAACTAAACTTAAGTCATCAAAAGATACAACCACATATTTTAAATCTATGGCATTTGTATCTTTTTCATAGTGGTTTTGACAAGATAATTCTCTGCAAAGAGTTAATATGTCTATATCCACTGAAAGTATAATCATCTCATTCGTAGATGGATGTACATTCAGGGGTGGATATGAGTTTTCGTTGTATTCTTAAAATGATCACTCTAGATTTTACCTTAAGCAAAAGAAATTTGAAATGTTTGAAAAATTTAAGGAATTTCTAGCAATGGTGAAAAACCATTAAGGTAAGTGGTTAAAGATCTTGCGAACTGATAGGGGTGGAGAAATAGTTAGTAGATATGCAGTTCAAAGATCATTAGTTCCAAACTTACCTCCCCAGAAATTTCGTTTTGCATATTGTTGATTAGTTACTAGTCGTTGCCTAAGTCCTTCTATGGTAATGTTGGAATTTATTTTACCAGGATCTTAAATCTACTCACAAGTATGTTGTTTAACACCCTAACTATGAACTTTCAAAAACGATAATTAAACACATATAAAGTTAAGAAAACCTTACATTGGTAGCAGCGGAATAATGTCTCCTTCCACTCAGATCTCTAACCCTTGTATCCTTTCTGTCGCAGAGTATTATCAAGATCTGAGCCCGAATGTCCTTCTCTTTGTGTGTGATCCTTCACAGTCTTCCAATCTATGATTGAGGTACCACTTGCTGTGTGTGGGCACTACTCTATCACTAGGGGGTTTCAAAATTGTCAAGAGGAAAAGAGAGAGAGGTAGGGTCGGCTATAGAGAGAGAAAGTGGAAGGCTTAGTTTTTCTAAAAAAAAAAGCAATCTTTGATTTTCTCACAAAAAGCTTGAAAAACTTGTTATTTGACTGAGCCATCACTTTCTATTTTTAGGCAACTACTAGGTTTAGGTTAGTAATTATTTGGCATTAAAATAATAAAAATATTAATTGGAAAAACTCATCCAAGTGGCCGGCCGTAGGTGTTAATGGGCCTTACTTGGATTTTGTAATTTTCACAATTTTTATTTCTATTTTCTCAAAAACGCTAATTTTCCAATTCTAACCATTTAAATGTCAAAACTAATTATTTAATAACTAAAATAGATTATTAAATAATATTGACATTTAATATAATTATTAATTAGACATATAGAGTCTCTTAATTAATAATTAAAATTAGAATCTCTTTTCTTTACAACTTCACCCCTGCTTAGTGAAAATTCACAAATTAGATATAGTCTAACTTTAGAATTATAATTGATTAATAATAAATCAATTATTGAGTCTTACAAGCAGTATGGTCTCAACTAGAATGGGGACCATGGATCTATATGCTGAGCTTCCAATAAGTGAACCGAATTTACTAAGTAAATCCCTACTTATTAATTCCTTGTTGAATCCACTCTTAGAACTTAGAATTACACTCTCAGACTTATATAGAGCATTCTATATGTTTCACGATATAGATATCTATCTCATTTAACCATTGTTATAATCTTAATGTGATCAAAGATCCTCTATATAGATGATTTACATCGAGATGGGATAATTTTACCGTTTTCACCCCTCAATGTATTTGACCCCTTAAAACACTTAGCTACCTATAAATGATGTTTTAGTGATCTATGAATTAGTCACTGAAACAAGATCTCATCCATTTACTTCTATTTAGCTAAGCTCGAAGGGAATCATCACTTGACTTCTATACACCAGTAGAAGCTATAGATTCCATATTTATGTTCAGCACTCCCACTCAATCATACTATCATGTTCCCAAAATATGCGTATCACCCTGACCCAAAAGTAGGCTTAACTAATAAATCAAAGAACATGAATATCATTCCTGAGTCGAGCCTAAGCATATCAGGATTTAGATTCTTTTAATCTAAGATCAACTACTGATATTGACTTGGAAAGATACAACGGTAAGTTTATAATATCTTAACTAAGTTCAATATCGGTCCAGTCCAATGTATACTTCATACATTCGAAACCAGTATACTTTACCAATGTCCTGGAAAGAACATAACACTTACTCCAAGTGTAAGTACACATCATCGCTGATTATCACATCAGTGTAAATCCAAAACACTGATGAAACAGGGACTTAGTCTTTTGAATCATATAATCACAATCACATTCCACTGTGTTGACAATACTGTAATTGTGAATAAATATATGTTTTGGACTTAACAGATTTTGTGCATATATTAAAACATATTAAACCATAAGCATGAAAAATCCATGCAAACATAAATCACTTCAAATTTCTTAAATTGATAACTAATTAGATTGTAATGGATTTTATTTAGGGCACAAAACCCAACCAACTCCCACGTGCACTAACATAAAACAAACTATGCATTTCAATCAATCTGTTGTCTTGATCTTCAGATCAAGTGTAGTATATTTGAATCCACCCAAACTTCTGGAAACAAGTTCATAAATACATTTATGAAACATCCTTTACTATATGCTTTACTCATCAAGGGATACTGAAATCCTTACTGTTTTTTAAAGTACATCTGAATGAACAGAAAACATATCTCTCATATTTTAAAATTTTGAATTGAGATAATACAGTTTAGAATTTTCTTCAGTAAAAATAACTTTCTGGTAATTTCGAATTTACAAAGTTATGAATCTTCTCTGGTAGAGCTTGAATTATTATAGAATAATTCCTCCACCCCCAGAGTAACCACCATCTCAAAATCTTGAATGAGTTGGTGTAGATATAAGGATAACTAATATATATAGTTCCTTAATATCTAACATATAGATCACTATCATAAATCCTTCTTGATATCTCCTAACGTTCCTTATTTGATTATATCTCAGATAACTCCCACTCAATAGTAGATGTCTGGTTAAATAATACTTTTAACCTCTTATTGCTTGGAGGGTTATCTAGTTGAGACTTATTGTATTAGTCTGAAACTATAAGTTTCTTTTAAGACTAAATCATCAACATAGCAGACTAGTATTTGAAGTGAAAAATACTTGCTAGAGATTAAGTAATCAAATTAAGATACCATAAAATGTTATGAGGATTAGAAATCTTGGCTCAAGTCATTCGAATAGATTATGCAAGATTTCTTCTATCTTATTCTCAGAATTCTGATAAGTTATTTCTATCCACATGAATGGTTAGATTTGCTTTTCAGTAGTGTTCTTAAGTTCCTATCACAAGTGTCAACCAAATAAAGATGGGAAAAGAATTTTAAAATTCTCCCACTCAATTAAGGAAGTGTGAAACATTATCAAAGAACTTTTATAGGTATCATTATTTACTACAACAGTAAAACTAAACTGGAACATATAATCAAGATCAAGGATTTATACTGATAATAGCTAATTTATTATATTACTTCCATGTTTAAAGAAAATATGTGTTACAGAGAGTACTGTGGATTAAAGTCCACCCCTAAGTATATAGAGATTATGATCCACCCCTAAAGGTTATAAAGATCATGATTCTCTAAGTGTTATAGAGATTATGTGGAGTTGAATATAATCCAGAGTTCATTAGATATAAAAGATCGTTGAACTGCATATTATTCTTAACGTTTCTCCACCCATATCAGATCAAAAGATCCTTTTATTAAATAAATTCTTAATAATTTTTTTAGAATTAACAATTATTTATAAACATAGAAATAATTCTAGTGTTTATATAATAATAACTCTATGAAGAGTTTAAAGTATTATAGAATTTGTACCAATAATAAAAACACTTACACATACAAACATATAAATATAATTGGTAATAGTGGTTAAGGATAAAGTAAATGAAGCTCAATCTCATAAATTGCAATTTATTTGTAAAAAAAATATTATTAAAATTAAATAAAAGTAAATAAAAATAAATGTATTGCAACATTATGAGAAAAACAGGGAATAAAAATCTCAAACTAAAATTCGAAATGAAAATTGTTTTTAAACTAAAACAATTAATTCAAAAAATATTAAATGAGCTTCATCTTTATCTAGGACGATCTTCATCCCTTTGTCCAGCTTTCCGATCCAACTCACTAAGATAGCATCTGAGCTCAAGCAACTTGGGCTATATAAGAAGAAAAACAAATAAACAAAGTTAGTCCAGAATCAATAATCCAATTGGATAATAATTCACTAAAACTCATCAAGTTTATAGAAAGAAATACCTTGTTTCTTTGCAAGAAGTTTAGGACATTGGGGTTTCCAATGGCCTTTCTCATTGCAGTAGAAACACTTTCCTTTTAGTGCATCACCAGTAGCAGTAGCCTTTTTGTTCTGAACTGTTTTCACAGCTTTGGCTCGCTTCTTGGTATTTTCCACTTCTTCTTTGTCTTGGGTCTTGAAGTAGAGGCTACATGTGGCTCAGGTTTAATCGTCCCATTACCATTTCCAGAATTGTGAGGTTTACTCCCTTTCTTCTTGGGTCCTCCAATCAAATTTTCATATGTTTGAAGGTCATTGACTAATGCATGAAAGTCTATTTCCTTTTTATTCATGACATAATTTGATGTATAGGGCAGAAAAGCTGGAGTCAGACTATTCAAGATAAGACTTACTTGAGTAGTGTGATCCATTTCAGCACCATGATTCTCGGCTTCCTGGAAATAACTTGCCATTAGGAGAACATGATCACACACATTCTGATGGGGTTCCATCCGTGCATTGATGAACTTCTTAGTCGCGTCAAAGCGAGACTGAATAGATGCCATACCGAATAGCTCAGTTAACTGCGTCATAATTTCTGCAGCCGTGTCGGTTTTTGCAAACCTTGTTTTAAGGGTGTCAGCCATGATGGAAAGCATGAAGTACCGAGCTTTATTGTTAGCATTCTCCAAACGCTCGAACTTCTCTTTAACAGCTTCGGTTGCATTGTCACCCGGCTGTTCAAGAGACGGCTCAGTTAACACAAACAAGACACTTTCTCCTATGAGAGCAATATTAATGTTCTCATTCCATTTTGGGAAGTTAGATCCATTTAGCTTATTTTCAGTCAAGAGTGATTACATGGGATTTGACTTGGCTATATAGGATACTACAAAATAATAAATAGAAATCAATTATGGTTTAACACAAAATCCAATTCAGAAATTATAAGCACATAGCAAGTAGGAATGATAAGAGAAAATATTAAAAAATACAATCCTAAATAATTTCTAAGGTTTTCAACAAACTGATACCAGTCTCCCGTTTAGGTGAGAGTCAAAGCTACTATCCATTGAATAGAGTTGTCAGCTCATCTAAAATAATAAATATTCTAGCAACCTTTTATTCGATCAAGATTGGAATCCAGCGTCGTCCCGTTTAGGCGAGAGTCAAGGCTATTCTATCTTATGAGCTTCTACCATTGTTTCATATTTTGTAAGTCAAATACAGTCGCCATCATTAGGGTGATCAATACCATATAAAACACTTACAAATATACTTATCTTTCGAGATTAAACGGTGCTAACTTGCTAATGAACGTTCCTCCATTAGGGAGGATTACTCACTAAAACAAAAGCTATGTAAAACCAACAATGGAGATCGAATATCTTAATAATAATAAAGCTCATTATTTAAAATGTATTTTCTTTTATTATTTATAATATATATTCATTAAATATCAAATTTAGAATGAAAACTCTAAATGAATTTGATTTAATATTTATAAAATTATACTTAGATGGTTATGAAAATAAATTGAATTATTTCCATCTTAGTATTAATTTTCCAATAAATATTAAGAAAATTATTTAATTTAAGTTGTATTAATTTAAATTAATTTGCAACTCAAATTTAAATTTTCATAAGAATATATTTATTGTATTTTGAAAAAGAAAGTATAATACTATACAATTTTTGAAATACTTAAATAATAATTACTAGAAAAAATACTTCAAGCAAAAATATTATCTATCTAGATTTTCTTTTGACTAGTTAATTCAATTTCTAATAATATATTTTAGTTCGTTTATTTTAAATTGATCATTAAATGAAAAAATCATTGATTTAAGTTGGTTCAAAAATTAATTAAAATAAATAATTAATTTACGACTTAATCTATTTTTCAAGATAAATTCAAAATCATCTTGCATAATTAAATGCAATTTCGAAATTGATTAATAAAATAAAGAAAATATATTTTGAAAATTATTTAAATTTAAGTTGTAAAAATAAATTTCAACTTAAAATAATTTTCTATTTAATTAAGTGTCATGAAAAAAAAAATATTTAAGTATCATGATGAAAATCAACTTAGATATTTAATTTTCAATTTAATTAAATGTATTAAATTCAAGAAATAAATAATTAAGTGTAGAGAATGTTTAATTATTAATCTCTAGTTTAATACTAGGAAAAAATATTATTAACTTTAATTGTACCAAAATTAATTATTTAAATAATTAATTTCACAATTTATAATATTTTCCTATTTGATATTAGAAATAATAAGTAGTCTAGATATAACTATCTATAAAATATCTCATTTCAACTAAGTATCTTTCAAAAAAATTTTGAAAAATATCTAATTTAAGTTGTTATAGAAAGAATCTAAAACTTAAATATTTTCAAATTTGAATTCAATTAAATATCAAAAATTAAGTTGTAACCACTTAATTTGAAAAATATTCCATTTTAAGTTTAAAACTAACTTAAAAAATATCTCAAGAATCTTCAATAACCAATTCCTAGAATTCCTCAACCTAATTTTAAATTCAAAAAATATTCAAATTTAAGTTAGATGAGAAAAATCAGTTAAAATAACTAATTTATAACTTAAATAGAAATATTTAATAAATAAGCTTCAGAAAGAATCTAGTTAGTTAAAATTCTTTATTTAATTAAATAAAAGAAAAATACAAATAGTTTATCTAGGAAAAATATGTAAAAACTAAGAGTGTTTTTCTTAAAATTAACTTTAAAATATTAAAATGAAAATAAATTTCATATATTTTAAAAGTTAATTATGTTGCTAATCAATTTTATTAGGTTAAACTAATTTAATTAACCTAGCACAGTTATTCAAATCAGGCAAATGGGCCTTCACAATTGGGGTAGTTCATGTGAGGGGGAGCTGGGTTCAGTATGTCCTACCCACTTCTATTGGCCCCCAACTCTCACACAAGGCCCAAAACAGAGGAATTTAACCTTAAAATAAATGACTGTTATTAATTGAATATCTCCAAAAATTAAATGGACCTAAATAAAATCTATCAGGGTGTGACATTTTATTTAGCAAAAACCTATATGCATCTATAATAAAATAAACATATAGGCTCACACAGGCACACAGATTTGGATGGACCCTATCATGTTACTAGGTCATACACAGATGAAAGAAGAATGTAAAATTTACCTGTTACAAATTATTTACTTGACCTATTGACAATTGAACCATGGGTTAAAATCAGATCATTGGATCTGTCAATAAGTTAACCATGACAATTTAAATCAAGCAATAATAGGTTTTATAAAACTTACACATAAGCTAAAACACATAATCCTGCAACAAGATGAACTGGATAGTTGGATGTAGGATTTATTTAATTTTAAATAATTAAATTTCGAAAAAAAAATAAATAATAATAAAAAATATTTTTGGATTTTAAAATTAAAATAAAATAATATTTAAAATTAAACCTACAACTTTGAAAAATTAGGTTTCAACTAACCTAAATATCATTTCAAAAAATTTGCTAACCACCTTTTTAAAAAAAAAATCATGTTATTTTATAAATTAAATATTCAATAAAAAAATAAAAAAAAAATAAATTAATATCCTTTTCTGATTTTATAATTTAATTGAAATAAAAAAATAACAAAATTTAAAAGTTAGCAAAATATCTTATTTCTATTCAAAATATCATGATTATAGTAATCTTATTTTAAATTTTAATAAGGTCAAATTATTTAAAAAAAATAATTTAAAAAATAAGATAAAATAATCAAATTTAAAAATAAGATAAAAAAAATTAAGCAAAAAGATAGATTTTTACCTATTTTTCAAATTCAAATTACATTAATATCTAAAATTAATTTTAAAAAATTCAAATTAATTTATTTCAGATATTTAGATTTGAAAATTGAAAAATAAAAAATCAAAATACAAAACTACACAAAAAAATAGGAAGTTAATTCCATGAAATAGCATGAAAAATCGAAGAAAACGAAAAAATTTGCAAGTGGTACGGACAGTATGCATTGCATACTGTCCGCGCGCGCCTGCATGGGTATCGATTTCACACAAAAATCGTGTCTGAGCGCGTGCTGTCTGAGGGTTGCCCCTCATCCGCGCGCGTAGGTCAGTTGCACGATCCTGATATTTTTTTAATTTTCAAAAATTCATAACTAATTCAAATAAAATCGAAATTGAGTTCTGTAAAAAGAAAATTGCTTAATTTTTTCCAAACTATCCAGTAAAAATAATTCTAGAAACATATTTTCAATTATGTTTCACGAAAATTCACAAACATCAATCGATCATCATACAACACATAGATCAACATGAAACCATCCAAATCACAAACAAATCGTTTTAAGTCCAAATTTCTTGCAAGCAAATCAATTAGCATGGCTCTGAGGCCAGTTGTTGAAATTTATTTTACCAGGATCTTAGATCTACTCACAAGTATGTTGTTTAACACCCTAAATATGAACTTTCAAAAACAATAATTAAACACATATAAAGTTAAGAAAACCTTACATTGGTAGCAGCGGAATAATATCTCCTTCCACTCAGATCTCTAACCCTTGTATCCTTTCTGTCGCAGAGTTTTATCAAGATCTGAGCCCGAATGTCCTTCTCTTTGTGTGTGATCCTTCACAGTCTTCCAATCTATGATTGAGGTACCACTTGCTATGTGTGGGCACTACTCTATCACTAGGGGGTTTCGAAATTGTCAAGAGGAAAAGAGAGAGAGGTAGGGCCGGCTATAGAGAGAGAAAGTGGAAGGCTCAGTTTTTCTAAAAAAAAGCAATCTTTGATTTTCTGACAAAAAGCTTGAAAAACTTGTTATTTGACTGAGCCATCACTTTCTATTTATAGGCAACTACTAGGTTTAGGTTAGTAATTATTTGGCATTAAAATAATGAAAATATTAATTGGAAAAACTCATCAAAGTGGCCGGCCATAGGTGTTAATGGGTCTTACTTGGATTTTGCAGTTTTCACAATTTTTATTTCTACTTTCTCAAAAACGCCAATTTTCCAATTCTAACCATTTAAATGTCAAAACTAATTATTTAATAACTAAAATAGATTATTAAATAATATTGTCATTTAATATAATTATTAATTAGACATATAGAGTCTCTTAATTAATAATTAAACCTAGAATCTCTTTTCTTTACAATTTTACCCCTACTTAGTGAAAATTCACAAATTAGACATAGTCTAACTTTAGAATTATAATTAATTAATAATAAATCAATTATTGAGTCTTACAAGCAGTATGGTCTCAACTAGAATGGGGACCATGGATCTATATGCTGAGCTTCCAATAAGTGAACCGAATTTACTAAGTAAATCCCTACTTATTAATTCCTTGTTGAATCCACTCTTAGAACTTAGAATTGCACTCTCAGACTTATATAGAGCATTCTATATGTTTCACGATATAGATATGCTATCTCATTTAACCATTGTTATAATCTTAATGTGATCAAAGATCCTCTATATAGATGATTTACATCGAGATGGGATAATTTTACCGTTTTCACCCCTCAATGTATTTGACCCCTTAAAACACTTAGCTACCTATAAATGATGTTTTAGTGATCTATGAATTAGTCACTGAAACAAGATCTCATCCATTTACTTCTATTTAGCTAAGCTCGAAGGGAATCATCACTTGACTTCTATACACCAGTAGAAGCTATAGATTCCATATTTATGTTCAGCACTCCCACTCAATCATACTATCATGTTCCCAAAATATACGTATCACCCTGACCCAAAAGTAGGCTTAACTAATAAATCAAAGAACATGAATATCATTCCTGAGTCGAGCCTAAGCATATCAGGATTTAGATTCTTTTAATCTAAGATCAACTACTGATATTGACTTGGAAAGATACAACGGTAAGTTTATAATATCTTAACTAAGTTCAATATCGGTCCAGTCCAATGTATACTCCATACATTCGAAACCAGTATACTTTACCAATGTCCTGGAAAGAACATAACACTTACTCCAAGTGTAAGTACACATCATCGCTGATTATCACATCAGTGTAAATCCAAAGCACTGATGAAACAGGGACTTAGTCTTTTGAATCATATAAGCATGACAAATCCATGCAAACATAAATCATTTCAAATTTCTTAAATTGATAACTAATTAGATTGTAATGGGTTTTATTTAGGGCACAAAACCCAACAGGTAATACAATTTCAGAATGATGCAATGGTTGTATACTTAATGTAAATCATTACTAGATTCATGGATGACCTAATCGAAATCTTAAGTAAAGCTAGAACTATTAACCTTGGTTTGCATGTTTGTTAGCTATTCTAAGTGATTAGGGGTGGAACATCCCATAGTCATTAGATAAGAATGTGTTTGTTTAAACAAATACTACTTTTCTAAGAAAATGACTAAGTCTGAAAAATAAAGTAGCAAATAAAGGAGATAATTTTTTCTTGATTCCAAAAGTGTTCTATCATCTTATTCTACATATGATGATCCCACTGCCTTAGTTGTCTTGACACAACCGAAGAGGTTAATACCATTTAGTTTTCTTAGACCTAATTCACGGTACCTTGTTGTAGTGGGAGGGTTTCTAGGAACTCAAGTTATTATGACTTGGAAGATACTAGTGATTAAAATCCATTGTAAGTTTAAACAAGTAATGGATTGTCAAGATAAGAAACTAAGAAGAAAAGCCAATAGAACTATGGTTTGATCCATTCACATGGAGTAACCTTAAGTTTTCTATTTAAAGGACATGAAAGGAAATTTTCGTTAATAAGTCTATTCAATGGACTTAACAAAACTTCTTGTTCCTAGTATTATAGGTTTGAGTTTATCTAAACCTATGGCTTATGGTATACCTGGTAATTACTTACTCTAATGCAAGCAACCTACTTTAATAAGATGCTGAAACATTTTCTTTCTAATGGCAATCTATAGAAGCTTTTCGACTTCTAGGCATATATTTTATTTATCTAAGGAAAAGTCTAAACTATTCCAGAAAAGATAAAGCCATGAAACAATTTCTTAAATCAACAGTGAGAGGTCTCAGATATGCTTTAGTATACCTTAGACTAGACACCTGCTGTTGAGTGGGAGTCATGAGTAGGTATCAGATTAATCCAGGAGAGGAACATTGGAAGACAATCAAGTAAATCTTAAGATTAAGAAGAGGAACTATATGTTAGTCGATAAGGGTGTGTTTAAAACTCTTAGACTACACCACATCAGATTTCGAGACTTGCCTTTGTGCTAGAAAGTCTGCTGATAAGATGGTGATTACTCTGGGGGTGGAGTAGTGATTTTGGAGAAGTGTGAAAATCTATCTGAAGTCTCTTAGTCTACCAGAGAGAGACTGAATGTTAAAGTTGCAGGAAAGGTACTTATTCAGTCTAAGGAAAGTTCTATACATTTGTGGCACCGTTCCAACTTGTCTTAACTACTAGTGTTATTTCCTGATTAACCAAAAAGTAGTTGCCAAAAGTATAGAATCCAGTATCCCAAGAGAGTAGACATATAGAGAGGAATTTCACAATATCAAGGATTTTGTGATTAAGGAAGAGTAATGGTGGGAAGAGATTGTGTTTAATTCAACCTGTCAGATCCTATTACGAGGAGTTTACTACTACTACACTTGATTTGTATATCAAGGTGTTGAGATTATTTGAAATGCACATTTTGTTTTATATTAGTGCAAGTGGGAGTTTGTTGGGTTTTGTGCCCTAAATAAAACCCATTTCAATATAATCAGATTTACTTATTAATAAAGATCAGAAATAACATTTTATGTTGCATGGTTCACATGATTTATTTCATGATTATATATATAATGTATGAATTCTATTTAAGTCCAGGACATATGAATTTGTTAATGATTATAGTGTTGTCAGCACAGTGGAATATAATCTTAATTATATGTTCGAAAGTTTATTCCCTGATTTGTCAGTTCACTGGATTTAGACTGCCATGATAATCAGCGATAGGTATTCTTACACCTTGGATAAGTGTTATGTCCTTTCCAGGGCATTGGCAAAGTTTACCAGTATCGGATGTATGGAGTATACATCGGAAGGGACCAATATTGAACTTTGATTAGATATATTAAAATTTACCGTAATATCTATTCAATTCAATATCACCTGTTGATCCTAGATCAAATGATCTTAATCCTGATATAATTAGGTTCGATCTCAAGAGTAATATACATGTTCTTTGATTTGTTAGTTAAGCCTACTTTTGGGTCAGGGTGATACGTACATTTTGGGAACATGATAGTATAATTGAGTGGGAGTGCTAACATAAATATGGAGTCTATAACTTCTATAGGAATTTAGAACTGAAACAATGATATCCTTCGAGCTTGGCTAAACAGAGATAAATGGTGGAGATCTCATTTCACTTTGCTTAAATATCATTTATACGAACCTAATTGTTTTAAGGATAAAATACATTGAAGGTGTAACGGTAATTTAGTGCCTATTCAATGTAGATCATCTATTAGAGGGTCATTGATCAAATTAGGATTATAACAATGGATAACTAATGACGTATCTATATCGTGGAACATATAGAGCGTTCTATATGACTGAGAGTACAATTCCAAGTTCTAAGTGTGGATTCAATAAGGAATTAATAAGTTAGGGAATTTACTTGGTAAATTCGGTTCAACTTATTGGAAGCTAGGTTTATATAGGCCCATGGTCCCCATACTAGTTGAGACCATACTGCTTGTAAGACTCAGTTAATTGATTTTAATTAATCAATTATAATTCTAAAATTAGACTATGTCTACTTTATGAATTTTCATTAAGCAATGGCGAAATTGTAAAGAAAAGAGATTCTAGGTTTATTTATTAATTAAGAGACTTTATATGTCAAAATTAATAAATATATTAAATGACAATATTATTAATTATTTTTTAAGTTATTAAATAATTAAAATTGGCATTTAAATGGTTAAAATTGAAAATTTGCATGTTTAAGAAAATGGGAATGAAAAATAACAAAATGGGAAAGTTGCAAAGTGAGGCCCAATTTCCTTATATGGCCGGCCCTATGCAAGCTTTTACCATTTTATTTTTCCATTATTTTAATGCCATGCAATTCTAACCTAAACCTAGATGACATTCTATAAATAGAAAGTATTGGCTTCAGGAAACTCATGACTTGCACATTGTTTCTTTCAGAGAAAGCCTTTGCCGCCCCTCTCTCTCTCTTTTCTTCTCTTCATATTTCGAAACCCTTGAGTCATAGAGTAGTGCCCACACACATCAAGTGGTATCTCAATCATAGTGTGTAAGACTGTAGGAGAATCCAAACAACAAGAAGGAGAATCAGCATCAAAGGAAGGAGAGAAAGAGATCCAGATTCAGATCTTGATTATGCCCTGCTACAGAAAGGAATCAAGGGCTAGAGATCTGAATGGAAGGAGTCATTATATTCAGCTGCACCCAATGTAAGGTTTCTTGAATTTTATATGTGTTTATTTCATTGTTTTAGAATTCATATTAGGATGTTAATGAAACATACTTGATAGTAAATCTAGATGCTGGTAAAATATTTCCAACAACAAGTACCAAAGGTTTGCTTAAATATCTCATCTACCTCTAGAGAAGCTCCACTCGTCACTTACACCTTGTCCATTTATGAGATGGGAGATGGACATTGTAGGCAAAATGCCAATTTCTCCAGGGCAGAGAGTATTCATGCTTGCTTAACTCACTACTTCACCAAATAGGTAGAAGCTGAGGACACAAGTTAGAGATCGAGAGGTAACAAACTTCATCTGGAAAAATATAATATGCAGGTTAAGAATTCCATATGAGATAGTTACGAACAACAGTTCACAGCTCATAAGCCAAGACTTCCAGAACTTTTGTGCATGGTGGGGGATACAACTATCATTCTCAACTCCAAGATACCCTCAAGAAAAAGGACAAGCAAAATCAAAAGGAGATGTGCAGATGAGTTACTAGGGGTACTGTGGTCTCACTAAACAACAACAAAGACCTAAACTAGAGAGACCCCACTTGCATTGACATATGGACTGAAGCGGTCATCCCAACAAAAATCAAAATACCGACGATCAGATACAAACACTTGATCGATGATTTAAATTAATAAAGCATGAACACATAACTTCATTTGTTAGACAAAAAGAGAGAATAAACCCTTATAAGAGTAGCAGCATACTAACAAAAGGTGGCCCAACACTTCAACAAGAACATCAGGGTCTAACAATTCAAGGAAAGAGAATAGATACTACAACGAGTGTTCCAAAACACTAAGGAGGAAAGAGCATGAAAGTTAAGACCCAATTAGGAAGGGCCTTACAAGATTACAAATATAGTTGGAACACTGTAAACCTTAAGAAATACCATTTTTAATCACATGTAAGGCAAAAAAAAGCCCTCCCTTGTACACTCTCATTTTCCATAGTGGATTTTTGCATGCTCTGATTGTGGTTTTTTCCTGAAAGTACGGGTGTTCATTAAACCGCTCACATCGCTCAAACCGCCCGCAACACACCACACCGTAAAAAATGCAGTTTGAAATTCTTCGCGGTGTGGTCGCAGTTTAAATTTTTCATAAATCGTGCGGTGCGGTGCGGTTTGCAGTTTTAAATTGTTAATATGCAGTTCAAACTGCACCGCACTACACATTATAAAAATACAAATTTTTATATTTATTTAGGTCTAATATGTGAATATCCAACCCAAAACCCACTAATTATTGTATTATTGAAATTTAATTTTTTTTTCATATTTATTTTCAAGCCTTATGGTATTTTTGACAAGTGTTGCTCAAGTTTTGTTGTACTTGTGATAGTTTAATTATTGGTGATAGTCCAAACTGCAGAAACCGCAAAAACTGCACCGCACCGCACCTTTTTTTGCGGTGCGATTTTTGCAGTTTTTTAGTTTCATGATGCGGGTACAATTTGAAAAATTGGAAAAACTGCATGTGCGAGTTGGTTTGAAAAAGTAGTCAAAAACCGCACCACCCGCACAGCGAACACCCTTACTCGAAAGGGTTTCCACGTAAATGTTTGTGTCAATTATTTTAAGTGCTTGTTACACTTTAGAGATCAAACATCTAAAGCAAAAACAATAACCAAAAAATTACGCTCAACCCAATTATTCGCTTACAAACTAAGTGATAGGAGCTACGCTCAACCCAACTATTTATTTATAAACTAAGTGATAGGAGCTATGCTCAACATAACTATTAATACAAACTAAGTGATGAGAGCTATGCTCAACCTAACTATTCACTTACAAAATAAGTGATAGGAGCTACGCTCAACCCAATTATTCACTTACAAACTCAATGATAAGAGCTACGCTCAACCATAGATCAAGTAGTAAGAGCTATGTTCAGCCTAAATTTTCAAATCATATATCGAGTCTTTAGAATTGTGTTCAACTGTAACTTAATAAACAAATTTTATTCAATGATGAAACGATCAGCGAAACTCGATATACTCAGTCAAGCTGCTCCAAAATCTAAGTTTTAGTGACACTCACTAAGACTTAGACTAGGGGATATAATATATGCGTCAACACCAAATTTGCATCAAATGACTAACACGAAACATCAACAATATATGAAATGAAGACTATTAATACCAAATTAAGATAATAAGTCATACAACCATAAAGGTAGCGTTCATACATCGCAACGTCATAAAATTCAAAAAGCAAACTCATCAAAAGGGAAACCACTAAGGGGGTCCGCACATCAAAAGGATTATCCAACATGCATACTCAATATCGCAATGGTGATGTTCATGCTTTAAATTACAAAAGAGACTTAAAAGTTTAAATTAATTATCACTTGTAAATAAAAAAAGAGAAACTTAGGAGACCCAGTATGGAGCAACAGTAGCATCTTCAACAATGGAGAACATCACAACGTCAATGCCACTCTCACCAGAGATAGAAGTATGAGCATCAACACCCACACCTACGACAGAGGTATGAGCATCAACGCGCACAGTAGAGACAAAGATGAGCGTCAACATCTGTTGACCTTACTTTTAGCCAATGATAGTGACTCAATTAAAGTAATTAGAAATAATAAATAATAATAATTAAGCAAAAAGAACACAATTTGTTATAGAGATTCGACCATGTGATAATGGGTACAGTGTTGGAAATTATTTTACCAGGATCTTAGATCTACTCAAAAGTATGTTGATTAACACCCTAAATATGAACTTCTAAAACGATTATATAATTAAACACATATAAAGTATGAGAAACCTTACATTGGGTGCAGCAGAATAAAATATCTCCTTCTGTTTAGATCTCTAACCCTTGTATCCTTTCTGTCGCAGAGTATTATCAAGATCTGAACCTGGCTCTCTTACTCTCCTTTCTTTAGTGTTGAATCTCCTTCTTGTTGAATGTCTGTCTTCACGATCTTCCTCACTATGATTGAGGTATCACTTGCTGTGTGTGGGCACTACTCTATCACTAAGAGGTTCGAAATTTACAAGAGAGAAGAAGAGAGTGAAGGTGGCAGCTAGGTTTAGAGAGAGAAGGCTCAGGTTTTTCTCTGAAGGAAACAAGATGTGAAAGTGTTAAGTGTAAATTTCCTGAAGCCTTCACTATCTATTTATAGCATACCACCTAGGGTTAGGTTTGAATTATTTGACATTAAAATAATGAAAATATCATATGATAATGCCTATAAAAGTGGTCGGCCATGGCATTATGGATTTGGGCCTCACTTTTGCAAATTTTGCAGTTTTATCATTTCTGCATCTCATTTTCTCAAAAATGCCAATTTTCAAATTCAACCATTTAAATTCCAATTCTAACTATTTAATAACTATAAATAATTATTAAACAATGTTGTCATTTATCATATTTATTAATTGAACCATACAAAGTATCTTAATTAACAAATATGCCCTAAAAACTCTTTCTTTACAATTTCGCCCTTACTTAGTGAAAAATTCACAAATAGACATAGTCTAATTTGAGAATTATAATTGATTAATCAAAACCAATTAAATGAGTCTTACAAGTAATATTTTCTCAACTAGTGGGGGGACCATGGGTCTATATAACCGAGCTTCAAATAAGCAGATCAAGAATTTATAACCTAAATTCACTGACTTATTAATTCTTCGTTGAATCTACGCATAGAACTTAGAATTGCACTCTCAGTATATAGAACGCTCTATATGTTCCACCATATAGACACGTCATTAGTTATCCATTGTTATAATCCTAATTTGATCAATGATCCTCTATATGAATGATCTACACCGTAAAGGGATTAGATTACCGTAACACCCTACAATGTATTTTATCCTTAAAACACTTAACCACGTATAAATGATACACTTAACCACGTATAAATGATATTTCAGCTATGTGAAATGAGTACTCCACCATTTATTTTCGTTTGGTCAAGCTCGAAGGAAATCATCCTTTACTTTCTATTCGTCAGATAGAAGCTATAGATTCCATATTTATGTTAGCGCTCCCACTCAATTGCACTACCGTATTCCCAAAATGTACGTATCACCCTGACCCAAAAGTAGGCTTAACTAACAAATCAAAGAACACGAATAACACTCTTGAGATTGAACCTAATCATATTAGGATTGAGATCATTTGATCTAGGATCAACTAGGCGATATTGACTTGAATAGATATTACGGTAAGTTTAATAAATCTATGTCAAAGTTCAATATCGGTCCCTTCCGATGCATACTCCGTGCACCCAACCTGAGCTTTACTTTAACCAATGCTCTGGAAAGAACATAGCACTTCTCCAAATGCAAGTAAACTCTGTTGTAGATTATCATATCAGTAAAACCCTGTGTTTGATAAATCTAGGAATCTTTATTCACATAGTCATGTTTACTTTCCAATGTGTTGACAACACAATAAACAGGATCAAGTATGTGAAAAGGGTTTCAGATGAATTTATAAATCAAATAGACAAGCAATTGATAACATGAACCAAAACATATACATATGAATGAAAAATACTTTTGTTTCTTTATTGATGTTAAATAAAATGGATTACATTGAAATGGAATTTTATTTAGGGCATAAAACCCAACATATAGTGCCTGTTATTCTGAATTCTGGCCACCTGACGTGACACCTCCATGGTAAAAAGCAGAAGACATATTGAAGACAGGTCAACACTAACCGGCTAGGTAAGTGTCGTACAACCTCCCAACCTACAAGATCTTATGGCTGCATAGTTGACACAAGCAGGTTCATCCTGTTATCAATATCATCTGCAAAGACAAAAATGTAAAAGAATTGTTAGATCCTTGACGGACCTATAGCTGGCTGGCCAAGCATACAGGCATGCCCCAACACTTGTGTTTTTCCCACAAGCCTTCTAATTTTTCCTCATCACTCCTGCGACTCCACAGTAGTTCGAATTGCCCACGTTTCTAGGGATTCTTCATAAAAAGATAACAACCCTATTCTTTAGGGATTATTAATTATTTATATTTCATTTCAAATATACGATGTAAATTACCTATTTTAAAAGGATATTTTCCTGTTTGTTAGACGTAGTAGCTTGCAACCCTAGTACTATATAATGGACAAGGTGCATATGCTCAAGATCTCAAGCTGAATTGTTCATGCAAATACGCTCAGAAGCAGTAAAGTAATAAGTCCTCTCTCTTTTATCATACTTCTCACCTGGTAAACACATTCTCATTATAATACTAAAATAAGCCTAGCTAGAAATTACAAGATTTCAGCCTGTAATCTGCTTGGTATTATCTCAAAAGTGAATACAACAAAAGAGGAGTAGGTTATTACCTGAACAAAGGGGCCAAACCTCTATAAATCTTTGTGTCTCCACAATTATTATTATTCCACACGTGACAGTCATAAGCGAAATCTGATCCTAGTTAGACTCCGTGTCGGTTGGCTAAATCCACAAGAAACATTTTGGTGATTTCATTGAGAGCCTAGAATTCTCGTCTAAAAAGCTCTCGTCTTTTTTTATCTCAATTCTACATGGCTGTCACAAGACATGAAAATTCAACTAAACCATAAGACCCAATGGCCATGGATACTACTGTCCAAGTGCCATTTGCCGTGACCAACCCGAGTGTGGCTGGCCGACCATCATGTTTCGGCCTGCTAGCTGGAGCCTCAACCACAGAGGTCTGGCCAAGAGAGTAGACTCCTATTGGACCCAGGGGCGGACCCACATTGTAGCGAGTGCCCCCCTGAAAAAAAAAATCGGGAAAAAAATATATATGTATTTTAATTAGTTACAACATAAATTTGTATTAAAAGATGATATTTATAGACATAATAGTAGGCTTGGTGTAATGGTTAAGGTAAATGGCAAATAGGTTAAAGGGTAAAGGTTCAAATCCCACTAACTACACTTTATATTCACTAACTACACTTTATATTTTTCTTTTTAAATTTATTTATGCCCTCCCTCCTTTTAAAAAAAAAATTACGGCCCCCGTCACTTTAAATTCTAGGTCCGCCACTGATTGGACCCACTGTCCAGCCAATAACTAAAATTCCTAGCACGGGGGTTGGACCTCGTGTTAATGCTGGTGAGACTGGGCTTGGGGTTGGTAACCCAATAATGAACCCCACGTGGACCTAGGGGATAATACTGAACTTCCCAGGCTGAAAGAGGTTGTAGGACAAGTTCAGGGTCATACGAATCTCATTCACCATGACCAACAAGAAACACGCGCTGCTATGGGCGATGCTTTTGCCTAACAGAGATGTGAATTCCAAGAATGGATGGATTAATAAGCCGCAATCCTCCAAGCCCAACAGTAGAGTTGAACCACCAAAATAGGGAGGCTAATGACCTGGCCAAATCGTTCAATGAGAAGGTTGGATCTTAGATCGAAGAGCCATCCCTCATAAGGGATCCCCGTCGGGGAAAAGTCCTTGTGTCCCAGAGGGAACTTAGCACCCAAGGCATTATGGGCAAACCTCAAGGCGAGGAGGGCCAATTGCATCCTAAACAAGGTTGTCTTATCAGCCTAATGATGGGAAGATCTTGTCTAAAAGATCATATGGCAGGATTGACCGATTTCAAGGCCTACCCAGAGATGAAGAGGGGAGGGAAGACATCCCACCAATGTAAGGGCAAAGAAGGTCTCATATTGGGGAGTCTTAACCCAATCCTATGATGATAGTGCCACTAGTCACCCAAGTGGTGAGCACACTAACCGCAGAACTCAGAATACTTGGTACACCAATGATGTTCTGCCCCAAAATGGCTAGGTACACGTTCTGACCCAAGATCTAGAGATTTTATGGTTGCTAGAATGGGCCCTCATGTCAGGGTAGATCTTTGGTCTAGTTTGAACCAAAGAATGAATGCTCAGGATGGTATGTCCTGCCCCTAAACACTCAACCAATAGAGCAAAACAGGCCAAATTTGGCCAACCCTCGCAAAATACCTCCTGCCCACCCACTGGCCACCCTGGCTGGGCAGGGGTTGGCAGGATAGGATTTTTCGAGAAAATGTAAGCTAATTTGATCCTTTAGTGCAGGCACAACTAGATCAACTTAAGAATATGATACAAGGCCTATCTGGCCCAAAGCTGTATGACTTAGAGTTGGACAGGACCCAAGGGTCACCTTTCTCTACGTGCATCAATGCACTGCTCTTGCCTACCAAGTTCAAAATGCCTACTTGGAGGATGTGCACAGGGAAAGAAGATCCCTTGACTCACATCAAATATTTGAAATCCAGATGGATTTGCAAAATGTTGAGGTTGATACCCGATGCCGAATCTTCCCAGTAGCCTTTTTTGAAACCGCACAGTAGTGGTTTTTCAAACTAGTTGTTGGGAGGTTTGATTCATGGAACTCGTTAACAAGAAAGTTCTTCACACAGTTCTCGTCTTCCAAGCAAATGCCTTATAGACTTAGTTGAAGTCAAATAGAGGCCAGGGGGACCTCTAAAAGACTATCTCCAAAGATTCATGGCTGAAGCTACCAAAGTCAAGAATCTGATGGAAGGAAAGTATACGACCATTATGAGTGGCATACTACCTTTGAGTGAGTTGTGGAAGGACATCCGCCGACACTCAACTAAAAACATGGTTGATTTCCTTGATCAGGCAGAAGGCTTTGTTAAGCTTGAAGAAGCTGTCTGGCAAGCCCAAAATGGGAGACATGCAGGTGCTGGACATGTCCTAAGTGGAGGATAGCCCTCAGCTCCGCCCAGCACACCTGCCAGCATAAGTGGTCAGCCCTCCAAAGGCCAAAACATTGGAGGTAAGAGTAACAGCAATAAATTTGGCCAAGCGAAAGGCAAAAAGAGGAAATTTAATAATTCCCCCACACCACAAGACTCAAAGGAGAAGGAGGAAAGCTTTACATGCTTCACCCTCCTAACAACAACTCCTAAAATAGTCTACTTGGCTACAGAGTCCATAGTTCCGTATAGGAAGCCTCCTCCCATGAGGAAAGACATCAGTAAGAGGGACAGTTTTAAACTCTTCCAATTTCACAACGATTTTGGCCATGATACCAGCAAGTGCAAGTACTTAAAGTTGGAAATTGAGTTCTTGATTAGAAAGAAAAATCCCCATATGTGTTGTTATGTACAAGACGACCAGATACGGGCACAAGGTGCCTAAAATAGAGACCCAATACCACCGCCAGTGGCGGGTCACTTAGGGGTCATAATTGGAGGACCCCATATTTCAGGCGAAATAAGCAAAGCTATGGAGCGCTATGCTCAGACCCTCCATCATGAGAAAAAAAGCAGTGTCTTGGCTGTAGAGGAAAGAGATCCCAAACAGCTAAAGCTTGAAGAACCTGCCATCTCCTTCACAAAAAGAGATGTTGCCCAGGCCAGGTTCCCTTATAATGACCCCTTGGTCATAACAACACATATAGGGAACATGACATTGGCTAATTGCATGATCAAAAATGGAGCCCCCTCAAACATACTTTTCAAGTCAACCTATGAAAAGGTGGGGCTCCAGTTGACAGATCTAGCACATTATACACAATTGATGTACGAGTTCTTTGGCCAAGGCCTTGCACTCCTAGGAAACATCTGACTGCCTTCGATAGTAAGGGAAAGTCCCACAATAAGAATATTAAAGGCTCAATTCATAGTGATCGATGTGCCATTAGCGTTCAATACAATGATAGGCCAGCCAACCCTGTACGACTTGAAAGTTATGATGTTAATTTACCACCTATGTCTAAAGTTCCCAATAAGGCATGGGTAGGGTGTCTGAGGGGAGATCAACAGACTGCCTGACACTGCTACAACTTGGCTTTATCCAAAGCCAAGAAATAAAAGATGCTTGCCAGAGCTCTAACAAAGAGTTCAGCCAAGGGAAATGATGTTCAGCCCAAAGCGAGAAGATAGATTTAAAACCTCGCTTTGGGGATCTTGTAGAAAGCTTTTGACCAGTAGAGGAATTAGAATAGTAGAGATCAATCCCACCCTTCCAACCAGGATATTGATGATTGAGAAAGATTTAGCACTAGAAATAAAATTAACATTGATAAAATTTCTAAGGGAAAACCTCGTTATCTTAGGCTGGTAGCATGAAGACATGGTGGGGATCAATCCATTCGTAATTTCTCATGCCCAAAGCATAGATACAAACTTTCAATCTGTATAATAAAAAAGGAGGTTGCTAGATAAAGAGCGAGCACAAGCTTTAAAAAATGAAGTCAAAAGGTTGTGCGTCAATGACTTCATCATTAGAGCTTTTTACCCGCGCTGGGTGTCCATTCCTTTCTTGGTACCCAAACCAAACAACAAGTAGCGAGTATGCATAGATTTTGCCGACCTAAATAAGGCTTGTCCAAAGGAATATTTCCCACTGCCAATCGACCAACTATTAGATGCTATAACTAGTCATGAAATTCTAAGCTCCATGGACGCCTATTCAGGCTCTAATCAAATCAAAATGCATCCACTAGACGAAGAGCATACAAGTTTCTTGACAAATACATGCCTGTAAATTTACAAAGTCATGCCTTTTAGATTGAAAAATGCAAGGGCTACTTATCAAAGACTTGTAAAACAAAATATTCAACGACCTGATCGGTCAGAACATGGAAGTTTATGTTGATGACATGCTTGTTAAGTCCAAAAAGGATTGGGGCATATGGAGGATCTAAATGAGTGCTTCAAGATCCTTTGAGAGTACAACATCAAACTCAATCCCCTCAAGTTTTCTTACAGAGTAGGCTTGGGCAAGTTTCTTGGCTTCATAGTGAATGCCCAGGGAATAAAAGCAAACCTAGAGAAGATCGAAGCCCTTTTGGACATGAAGTCGCCCACAAAGATAAAAGAAGTTCAAAGCTTAACTGGCCGCATAGCAGCACTAAGCAGATTCGTGTCAAATTCCATAGACAAATGTGTTCCTTTCTTCAACATACTTAGAGGAAATAAAAAATTTGAATGGACAGAGAAGTGTGAAGCTTCCTTCCAAGAGCTAAGAAAACAACTAGCTCAACCTCCCATCCTGTCAAAACCTCTATACAACGAGGAATTGGGCATATACTTGGCAGTCACGGAGTTTGCTCTGAGTGTGGTTCTCATTAGAGAAGAAATAGCATTCAGCACCCAGTGTACTATGCTAGCAAGAGACTTATTGACGCTGAGAGTCCATATCCACTCATTTAAAAATTGATATACTACTTGCTCTTAGCTTTGAGAAAGCTAAGACCTTACTTCCAAGCTCATCCAATAAAAGTGTATACTGACTAACCCTTCGACAGGTACTTCAGAAACCTGAAGCATCTGGCCGGTTACTCAAGTGGGCAATAAAACTTGGCCACTATGAAATCACACATGCAAAAGGAGAAAATGAGATACACATGTGGTCTATGCGGGCGAGTGAAACTCACACACGAGTGGGGGACCAAACCATCAAAGTTGGCTGACGCGCGCATGATTGCAGCGTCAGAACGCAGCAGTAGATGCCACGTGACAAGTTTGGATGAAGTGCACTTGGATGCGTGTTGGGCTTCTTTTTCAATACAACAATAATGCAACAACAACTAATCAGCAACGAAACAACAACTTCACAATAATCAAACTTTAAAATACAAATCGATTAAATATTGATTCTGCTATAAGACAAATGAAAATTATAAAAAGATTACAAAAGAAAATATTTTATAAATTCTTTACAATAAATATAGAAAATTATGAACACATAAGCTAAACAAATATATTTAAAAAATACTTAGTTAATAAATACTATACTAAAATAATACTTTAAAAAACTTAATTTAATTAACAAAAATATGTTTAATTAAAACCAACTAGATAACAATGTGAAATATATGAAAGCAAACATAGATATTATTTACAATCAACTTAGAAATATATCTATAAAAAATTATGCTTAAACACAAAATCAACTTGATAAATTTACTATAATACAATTCTAAAAAGTTAACAAATCATTTAAAAACTAAACATATATTCATTTTTCTTTAATCAATGACAGGCTACAAAACAAAATAAAAATATAAAAGTAGACAAAAATAAACACATAAACTCAAAATCAATTTAAAAAAATCATCAACTAAAAAATATATAAAAAAATAAATAAAAAAAATATACATAATAATAAATGCACAAAAATTGAAAAATCAACTAAAAAATAATTAAATAAAACTCAAGAATATATTTATATGAAAAATTGAGCTTATGTTTTTCAATCTTTTTAGGCAACTAAATAACAACGGAACAACAACAAGATATTAACATACTTGTCGAAAGTCGCAAAAAAACATGAAAAAATACCCAAAAAAAAAAAATCCTAATAAAATTTACAAAAATAACTATAAATCACCTGTATATTTATTTTTTCTCTTAGTTGAACAATTAAATAAGAACGAACAGTGAACTAACAATGATAAAATAAATAGACAAATAACTCAAAATTATGTATATAAAAAAAAATTGTATTTTGTTGGACAATAAAAGTACACCTACACAACAACACTAAATAAATATGCAAATTATTGGACATCATGATATTGTCGACAATCTTAAAGAAACATAACCTTCATATATGTTTGAACAACGAAATAACAACAAACAAACAACTTTATAACAACAACATGTTAATAGGCAAATTAAATATGTATGAATACATTGCGGCAAATAAAAATAAAAACAAGACATCAATAATCTTAAAAAAAAAAAGATAAAAGAAACTTAAAAATAATTACAAAATACTTGTACACTAACTCAAAAATATATGTACCCATAAAAATTTAAACATATACTAATTTAATCTTGGTTAAACAACTAAATAATAACAAACAAGAAACTGAATAATAACACTACAAAAATAATATTAATATATGTACCTATATAAATAGAATAGTAACAACAAAAATAATATTAACTGTTAACAAATATTTAACAACAACATGAAAACATAAAAATTACTGTATATAAAATTTAAGGAATCTACATATTTTCACCACTAAAGTTCAACATACAAATAACATGAAAATAACGTGTTTAAAAAAGCAATGAAATCAAATAACGTGTTTACAACTTTAAAACAACTCTAAAACAACAAACAATGTTTCTAAAAATATTAGTTTTCAATTGCATGTAAAATATGAGACTTCTGTCATACTTGATTTCCAATAGTGAATAGAATTTTTTAACTAGATATATATATAGTTGTATATGTGTTGTTGCATTTTTGTAATGTAGTTGTATATACCGTTTGAATTATGTAATTATTTTATTGGTTTAGTGCTATTTTGCCAAAAAAAGCAATTAAAAATGCAACAAAAATACAACTACAAAACAACACTAATTAAATATGAAAATCAAGTGGACATAAAAAATATTGTCGGCAACCTTTAAAAAACATACACAACACCAAACAACTTTAATACATGTTTGAACAACTATATAACAACAAACAAGTAACTGTATAACTACTCTACTTTAATATGCAAATTAAATAATAGGCATAAAAAAAACAAGACATCAATAATCTTATAAAATAAAAGAAACTTAAAATTAATTATAATACACTTACTCGCTAACTCAATAGTATATGTACCAAAAACTAAATATATATATATACTCGTTTTTCTGTTTTAGTTGAACAACTAAATAACAACAAATAAAAAAAATTAATTACAGCTCTACTTTATTAAGAAAATTAATCAGACATTAAAATAGTGCGCCCAAATGTAAAATTGAAATTAAAAACAATGAATAAATAATCTAAAAGAACAAATAAAAGAAATTGTACATCATCTCAAGAATAATATTTTCGACACATCAAGAAATTTATAAAAAAAAAAATAGTAAAAATAAAGAAGAAAAAAAAATTCTCCAAACATAAAGAATTTTTCAAAATTTTTTTATTTTAGATTGCTGAAAAATTATTTAATTTTTTTACTTTTTTATAATTACTTTTACTGTAACTTTTTTTAACATATTTTTTAAGTGATTCTCTTGTCACTTTCAACTGACAATAGCAGCATTTATACGTTTCGCTTTATGTTTTAAGTTTATAATTGTTTATTTAATATCATTTTTAATTTTCAAGCATTATTTGTTTTTTAGAAAAAAAATGACAAAATAAGCTCCAAACGCGCCAAGAGGCACATCCCCCCCCAACTAGTAGCAAGTGGGGGCCACAATCGTCAGCCACTCTCCTGACACCGTAAAAATGAAAAAAAAATATTGGAAAACGTAAAAAAGAAAAAAAAACGTGACAAACTAAAAATATAAATATAAAATTGTTTTAATTGTGTGGTGTAAATTTCCCATAAAAATACATGTAAAAGACCTTCGTTGTCTTGTTTATATAGAGAAATCATAGTTTTTGTCTTGCACATTGACTTCTTGTAGAAAATGAAACCTACGAAAATACTTTAGTGAAGTAGATTTATAAATTTGGGAGTCTTTTTAGGAGAAATGCATAATCTTCTTCATCTTTAAATATTGGGATAATTATGAGTTACAAAATAGAATCCTAAAAGATATTTTGTAGAAATCAATGAACTATGGGGAGTGGAAGAGATTTTTTTTAATTAGTTAAAAAAAATAGGAAAAATGTATAAACATTCATCAATAATTTTTTAATTTTTAATTAATTATTATTAATTAATAGTTATGTTATAGTGAGATTTCTCTCACCTAGAAACTCGAGACCACACCCCTACCAAGAGGACACGTATACTCAGTTTTTCCACAAAAAGCTGAGATGTCGCTGAGGGACTCCTCGAAGTTTTAAACCTCGCTTAAGGTATAACCAGCGAGAGGTGGCGAGCATGACCGAAGTCTAATCGCATCCAAGACAAGAGAGTAGATCGCATATATCGAATATATGCGATCATCCTCCCCTTGTCCTCGTATCAACCAGGAGAACGATTCTCTGTAAGTACGAGTTGATCTTAGGAACCCTACAGCCTTTATAAAGCGATATAGACTCGCATGTCTAGGTTCTATCAGCTCAACACACGATGTCTAGAAGAAGCGACTACCTAAAAACGCAGACATAGTGATGACCCTGCGAGCTGTACATCGGAATATGAACAGTCAACTCGCAGGGATGGAAGACACATACGTTGATGAACTTAGTAACTGCCATTCATTTATTAATGTTAATGTTGTTTAGTTTTATTATTGCAATTCAATGTGTAAATAATGGATTAACAATGAATGTGATCCTTGTGTAACCGATTGGACACCTGCTTTGTATATAAAGAGGTGATCCACCATGAAATGGCACCTACGAATCCTTTGCTACAGTGGACTAAGCAGATCACAATCTGACTGAACCACTATAATTCTCTGTCTTATTGATATTTTCCAGTTTTGTTGATTGTTTTCCCATTCCCAGTCGAGTACTCGCCGTTCTAGGTTGAATACTCGCACTTGTCGTTTCTCTTAAAATTCTCTTTCGTATTAGTAAAATCATATAATTTGGTGTTGCGAAATTCACTCGACAACATTTGGCGCCGTCTGTGGGAAATCGATTAAAAGATTTCATTCATTTCAAAGAACAATAATCATCATGGCTGGAAATCACACTAACGAAGCTAACAACGGGTCCATCAACATTGGAATGATGAATGTACCGCTATCTGGAGCTGGAGCGCCACCTGTGGACGTCATTAACGGCGGAGTAGGGAGAAGCAATATCAGACCTCTCAACCTATTCCCAGAAACGACTGACCCTCAAGTTGGGGACACATCCACGCCACCAGCAACCATGCATTTTCCCCCCGTCACTCCGGCGGTGGTATCCGAGGGAATGATCCAGCTCACCACTGATCAATATGCTGCGATCCAGGATCAACTGCGGGCACTACAGGCCGAAGTAGATGGACAAAGCCGAGCTCGACGCCCTCCTCGAGTTCCCGCTATTCGCACCGATAACCCTCAGGTAACAACTTCTAGACTTCATACTAATCGTGTACGCAGGGAACGAAGAACTAACCCTGAAGGTTTGGACCTGAACCATCCAATGTCGAGGGATCAATCCGCAAGGTATCCAAACCAGAGCGCACAAATCGATGAAGATCCCGAATGCCGTAATCCTCGCAGCCGACCATCAAGAGACAACGACGCAGAATCAGCCTCTTCGTCGTCGCATGGTCGCACTCCAAGCAGGTACACAAGGTCCGGCTCTGTACAGACACAACAGGGAGGACGTTATCAAGTACACCGAGGTGATCTGCGTGATCATCTCAACGCAGTTTTCAGGGCACGCTCTCGCGGCCCACATAATACTGAGACACTCCGTGATCCCCATGCGGGCGATCAGGGTGCCAACACTGATAATAACCCGCCTACCGCGCCGATCGCGACCACTGGGATTAATGTCCCAGCAAATCTCGCCGCAGTAGTTGCGAGCCCCGCAGTTGCAGCAACCCCGGCTCCTGCGACAGGAGGGATTGACCAAAGCATGCTTCTGCAGGCTTTGAAAATGCTCGAACAGCAACGAAAGCCTATATATAAGTTGCATGGCACCTCGCCTTTTACTACAGAAGTGCGACAGGCTCAACTTCCAAAAGGGTTTCGTCTATCCGAGTCCCTCAAATATAAAGGTACTTCTAACCCGATAGACTATCTTGAAAAATTTAATACTATAATGGAAGTGGACCCAGGAATCACAGCTCGCAAGAAAGTGTGCCGCATTCTTGCGGCAACACTCGAGGAAAATGCCCATGATTGGTTTACTTAATTACCCGAGGCATCGATATCGACGTGGGAAACCTTCGTCGACCTATTCCTCACACATTTCCAGGCCACAATGACATATAGGCCACCTTATACGACTTTGGCCAACATCAAACAAGAACCTGGTGAGTCTTTACAAGACTATTTCAAACGTTTTAACGCAGAAGTAACAAAGGTCGAGAAGGCCCCCGAGTCTTCGCTTGTTTGCATGTTGATAACAGGTATCTTGCCGAGGACCGACTTTTGGAAGGAACTACAAGCTCGAAGACCCGAATCTTTAGTGGAGTTCTTCGCCATGGCCGAACCCCACAAGAGAATCGAGAATTCTCTAGCGGAGTTAGAGAAAGGGAAGGACAAGCGCCGGTCACCCATACCGCGATCACGATCTCGCAGTCCACGAGGAAAAAACTCCAGGGGTCGAAGCCCGCGAAGACAGCGAAGTCCAAAGCTGGCCAAGTCTCCTCCAAAGAAGGAATCCTCGCCAAAAAGGAAAGGTGGACCTCGCTTCGTCAATTATACCGAACTCGCAGTCCCTCGAGACCATATCTACGCAATTGAAGAAAGAAACGGAGTCTTCAAGAAGCCGCCCCCCATCAGGGGAAATCGCGACAGGAGAGACCCTAAAAAATTCTGTAAGTACCACAAGGACATTGGTCACACTACTTTAGAATGTTGGGTCTTGCAGGATGAAATCGAGGAGCTAATCCGGAGAGGGAAATTCGACAAGTATAAGAAGAGCGAGGAAAGTCGTCCCCAAGCGGATGACAAAGGAGAAAACCAGAATGCGAGTGGCTCCAGAACACCTCGCAATATCCTGACTATAATTGGAGGACCTCACATCGCAGGGAACTCTCGCAAATCACAAGAACGATATGCCAGAGAAGCCAAGGAGAAGCCGCTTACTAATGTGAATAATCTTAGTGAGCGGCCCGAGAAGCTGTTTAAGAAAGAATGCGACGACATCACCTTTATGGAGAGTGATGCGAGGTGGGTCCATCACCCGCATTCTGATGCACTGGTGATAGTCGCCAATATTGGTGGGGACAATGTCCATCGCATACTGGTTGACAATGGGAGTTCAGTGAATCTGCTGAATTTCCAAGCCTTCAAACAAATGGGGTTACAGGAGAAGGATTTGCGACCTATGACATCGAGCATTTATGGTTTTTCGGGAGATGTCATAGCAATAAAAGGAATGATCAAACTCCCAATCACTTTGGGAACTGCCCCAGTGACAGCCAAGTCAATGGCAGATTTCGCAGTAATCGACCAGTACTCAGCGTATAACGCCGTAATTGGTCGACCAATCCTGAAGGAGATGAAGATCATAACCTCGATCTATCATCTGACAATGAAGTTCCCTACTCCCGCTGGAGTAGGTTCGGTGCGGGGAGTCCAATCCGAATCACGAGAATGTTATAACGCAGCAGTTAAACTCGCAGAAAAAAGGACGGTAAATGTTATCTACCTTTTGGAGGCACCACCTCCTCGCCAGGAGATCCTCAGAATCGAGGAAGTGCCGCACATAGATGAACCAGACTTGGATCCTAGAATCCTCGATCACACCGCCGCAGGCCAAGCCGCGGAAGACACAATTGAGGTACCTATAGATTCTGTAGATAATAACAAGGTTTTAAAAATTGGTTCTAAATTAAATTTTCAGCTACGAGAACAATTAACGACCTTTTTAAAGCAAAATCTTGATGTTTTTGCTTGGAAACATGCAGATATGGTCAGGATATCTCCGCAAGTCATGTGTCATCGCTTGAACATTGACCCCGAAGTGCGAGGTGTTCGACAAAAGCGCCGGAAAATGGACCCCGCGAGGTACCAAGCGCTAAAAGAAGAAGTCGACCGCCTCCTTGCCTGCGGCTTTATACGGGAGTCGTTTTACCCCAACTGGTTAGCAAACCCCGTACTTGTGCCAAAGCCTAATGGCTCATGGCGCACATGTGTTGACTTTACAGATCTAAACAAAGCCTGTCCCAAAGACAGCTTTCCCCTTCCTAGCATTGACCAGCTTGTCGATGCCACTGCAGGTCACGAACTCTTGAGTTTCATGGATGCATACTCGGGATATAATAAAATCCCGATGTATGAACCAGACCAGGAACATACCTCGTTCATTACTGATTGAGGATTATACTGTTACAAAGTAATGCCTTTTGGTTTAATAAATGCAGGTGCGATTTATCAAAGGCTAGTGAATATGATGTTCGCGATCTCATTGGAAAAACCATGGAGGTGTATGTTGACGATATGCTCGTGAAATCACAACATGCAAAGGATCATATTGCCCACTTACAGGCCATGTTTGATATATTGCGACGATATAAGATGCGTTTAAATCCACTGAAGTGCGTCTTTGGAGTTGGCTCTGGGAAATTCCTTGGATTCATGGTTAATCAGCGAGGAATAGAAGCCAATCCTGGGAAGATAGGGCATTGGTGGAAATGCCATCACTGACCAAACCAAAGGAGGTTCAAAGCCTCACAGGTAAAGTCACAGCTTTAAACCGCTTTATATCCCGATCCTCTAATAAGTGCAAGGAGTTTTTTCAGATTTTGAAAGGCAACGGAAAGTTCCATTGGAACGAAAAGTGCGAGCAGGCCTTTCAAGCTTTAAAAACACACTTGGGGCAGCCTCCGATCTTGTCAAAGCCATTGTCCGGAGAAATCTTGTCCATCTATTTGGCCGTCTCAGAATATGCGATTAGTTCGGTACTAATACGCGAGGACCAGGGACGCCAATACCCAGTGTATTACGTCAGTAAGCGATTACTGGATGCCGAGACGCGTTATCCCCAAATGGAGAAATTGGCTTTCGCCTTGATAATATCCTCAAGAAAATTGCGACCTTATTTCCAGGCTCACAGCATTGAAGTTTTGACGAACTACCCCTTAAGACAAGTTCTAGCAAAACCAGAGGCATCGGGGAGATTGTTAAAATGGGCGATGGAGTTGAGTCAGTTTGACATCAAGTATAAACCCCGAACTGCGATCAAGGGGCAAGCCTTGGCAGATTTTATACTTGAATTCCCGAGCACCGAGGTAGCACTCATAGAGGACAGAAGCGACATTGCTATAGTGAACAGAGAGACGTGGACATTGTATGTCGATGGAGTCTCAAATAGCGAAGGTTCTGGTAGTGGGATCTTGTTAATCAGTCCCAATAATTTCAAGGTACATGCTGCTTTACGTTTTGAATTTTCTGCATCTAACAATGAAGCCGAGTATGAAGCTTTAATCGCAGGATTGAAACTTGCTCTCGAGATGAAAGTCGAGTATCTTCAGGCTTTTAGCGACTCCCAAATCGTGGTATGCCAGGTGAATGGAGAATACCTAGCAAGAGGCGGGAGATTGGTTAAGTACTTAGCCATTGTTCGCAAAATAATGCAGAAGTTCAAAAGTATAGTCGTGTCTCGAGTACCACGTGCTCAAAATGCACATGCAGACGCATTGGCCCGTTTGGCCTCAACTAGAGAAGCCGAATTGCTCGATGTGATTCCGGTAGACATATTGGCTCACCCAACTATAAATCAAGAAGTGATCATGGAGATAGATACCATTCAGGAGATAACCTGGATGACACCTATCCTCGCATATCTGGAAAAAGGGCTCTTGCCCGATGATAAAATAGAAGCAAGAAAGTTGCGACAGCGAGCCGCCCGTTATGTAATATATAACCAAAGGTTGTATCGCAGGAGTTTTAGTCAACCCCTTCTCAAATGTATCAGCGGAGACGATTGTGGTTACATACTTCGTGAAGTACACGAGGGGATTTGTGGCAATCATACCGGAGGTAACTCCCTTGCGTTAAAAATCATGCGGCAAGGGTATTACTGGCCAACATTGCGACAAGATGCTCTCGCGTTTGCAAAGAAGTGTGACAGGTGTCAGCGAATAGCCACTTATACCCACCAGCCTCCGAGTAACCTCCATTCTATCACAAGTCCATGGCCCTTTGCAATATGGGGAATTGATCTAATCGGCGAGTTACCCAAAGGAAAAGGTGGAGTCAAATATGCGGTAGTCGCAGTTGATTACTTCACAAAGTGGGCCGAAGCCAAAGCACTCGCAACCATCACAACAACAAAATTGCGCGAGTTTGTATATACCTCCATCATTTGTCGCTTTGGCATTCTCCATAAACTCATTTCAGACAATGGAAAACAGTTTGACTGCAAAGAGATGCGACAACTATGCGACGATTTGGGAATTAAAAAGGCTTTTTCCGCAGTTGCTTACCCGCAGAGTAATGGACAAACTGAAGCCATTAATAAAATAATCAAGCACACCATAAAAGCGAAACTAGAAGATCGCAAAGGAGCTTGGCCGGACGAGTTACCGCAAGTCCTATGGTCTTATAATACAACTCCTCGATCTACAACTGGCGAAACACCCTTCTCACTTTCTTACGGGTGCAAGGCCATGTTGCCAGTTGAGATTGGGGCAGATTCCCTACGCAGAGATATTTTCAATACCTCGCAGAACAACGAGAAACAGCTATTCTGCCTCGATCTTTTGGAGGAAAAGCGTGACCAAGCGCACTTCAAAAATGCGGCTTACCAGCAGCGAACTGCAAGATACTTTAACTCCGGAGTGAAAGTAAAAGCCCTGGGAGCAGGAGACTTGGTCCTTAGAAGAGTAATGCCAAATACTAAAAACTCGTCGCATGGGGTCTTTGGGGATAATTGGGAAGGACCATACCTCATCGCAGAAAAAATTGGTGATGCCACATACCGACTCGCAACACTCGATGGAACTGCGATTCCACGAGCATGGAATGGCGAGAGTTTAAAATTATATTATCAATGGTACTCGCATTATTCGACTATGTTCACTCTTGTACTTATACTTAGATATTTTTCATGAAAAATCCTAAGTATAGGGGGGTATATATGCCCGAATGTACTATTGATTATATAAATGAAATTGATTCATGATTGCTAAATTTTCAAAATTTTATCAGACTTGTAAATATTTCTACTTATTACACCAAGCTGTAATTAAAGTCGCGAATATATTTATAGAAAACGTGAGTACCCATGTACTGCAAAAATGTTAAAGGATAATTATCCCCGCGAGGATATAAATTTGTCCAAAATAAAAGGAAATTTGTCTAAGTACAAAGCGCGAGTACCCCTGTACCGCATATAAAGAAAAAGAGAGAAGTAAAATTAAAAAGCATAACATAGAAAAAAATCAGACATCTAGAGCAACAGGAGCAGTCTCATCCGCAACTTTGCTGATGACCTCGTTCTCGACTTCTTCAGTATCCGCACCCTCGGCCTCATCAGGAAGGTCCCCTCCACTACCTTGGGTCTGAGTAGGCGACATAGCACGAAAAGCCTTGGCCATCTCAGCAGCTTCTGCTCTGAGGAGAGAGAAGTCGAAGTCTGGAACTTTGGAAAGAGTGGTGTAAATGTAATCAGACACTGCCTGATCATATTGTTTCTTCCCATTCTCTTTCTCAGCCTCCAAATCGCGAGTCATCTCCTCGATCTTCACCCGCGAGTTCCTGACCTCGAGCTCCGCCTGCTCCTTAGCTTTGCTAAGCTCTTCAAGCTCCTTCTCCTTCCTAGCCGCTTCTTGCTTCAGCCTTTTTATGTTCTCCTGAAACTGGGCATTTTGCCTCTTCAGCGAGTCGGCTTCCTTCGAACCTGCGGCAGCAGCCTTTATGAACAGAGTCATCGACTGCGAGGCCAACTCAGCAGAGCGCGTAACAAGCTCCTCAGAAGGGATCTCGGCCAGGAACTTCTCCTGCATGGCTAAGAAGTCGCGAGCTCGAACAGGTGGATCGATTACGACTTTCTTCCCCTTGTCTTGTGCAGTCTTGGCCAGCTTCTTGGAAGAGTCTGTGGCAAGGGTAGCCATCGCATCGCTCTTCCTCTTTTGGGCAACAACGGGCGAGGTCGTCGTTGCTCCACCCTTCAGCTTGATCTTAAGGACAGGTGCGGACTTCAAAAAAGTCATATCTGCGAAGATAAATGAAAGATAAGTATAAATAAAACTCCATCTACTAGTTTATAACAAGAGATAAATTACTTGAGATTGGTCGAGAAGTTTGCTTGGAGAGACGTTTGTCTATCCGCTCTTGTTGCCTCTCGGATGGTTCTTTGTATACTGGCTCCCTTTGAAGACTTGCGTTCTCAGGAATCAGCTAATGCTCTCGCAACTTCGCAGTTGTACACAGTAATCGCCAGTCGCGATCTTGTACCGGAAGGCTCCCGAGGATTTCAGCTGTCTCTCTGCGAGTGGCGTCAAGTGCCGGTCGAACTGGTCTATCTGCGAGAGCAGGAAAGAGCGAGTAAGCAAAGGATCTCAAAAGTAATTCAGAAAATGTCTAAGTTAAAAAATCACGCGACATACGAGGTCTGCGATTAAAGTCAGTTCTAATCCCAGGGACTTTAAAGACATAAAACCACTTCGATTTCCAGTCCCCCATGTTCGATACCATTCCTTCTACTCCATTGATCTCAGAAGTCGCCCATTTGCTAAAACAGTAGAAGCCGTTATGAAGACCTACGCTTTTTATGTCGTAGAAATAGCTGAACTCTTCTACTGAGGGAGCCCTATGAACATATTCCATGTACATCGCATAGAAGGCTAGGGCAGTGCGATAACTGTTTGGAGTTAGCTGAAAAGGTGATACATCGTATCGCCTGAGAATAGCTGCGATGAAAGGATGGAAGGGGACCGATACCCCACATCGGAGAATGGGTATTGAGACTACCACATCCTCTGTGGGAATAATCGCAGGGTTGGTAAACAGAAGATGCGCCCTCTGGGACGGTTTAGGTCGATGAAACGCAAGTCGCAGCAAATTTAACCTCACAAAGGTAGTGAAATCTGATTTGGAAACCCTCGAAATCATATCTTCACACGCGAAGGGCTCATTCAGCTGGGTATCGTCAACCGAGTCTGTCCCGCTCCCTTCCGCCTCCTCTTCATCCTCGCCTGACTCGCGAACTGGGGTCGTCCAGTCATCATCCATCTCCTCGACCTCGACGTCAGGAGCATGCCTCGAGTGTATAAGGTAGTCGCGGGCCGACACCGTGGACTCGCTGTCTCGAATGTCGATGGTCCCAGGTTCGGCGAGTTCCTGCACCATCCTTTTGATGTCTGTAGAAGACATCGGGCCTAGCTCTATTGGTGCGGCCTCCTCTTCTGAAATCGAGGTTAGGAGAAAGCTATCCTCCTCCTGGTCAACTTCACCATCGAATGCACGGCCTCCAGAGCCAAGCTGTTGGCTACCCGACAAGTCGCTCATCTGAAAGATAGAAGATCTTTTCAGCGTGATGGATGTGTGAAAAGCAAAATAAGTGATCTCACCCGCATTAAACTATAAAGTCGCACTTGATAGAATGATCAGCATCCTTGCGAATACTGACCGCCCCATCAATATGCGAGCAGAAATAATACTAAAAACACGAGTAAGTCACGCATCCCGGGCCAAGCGATATACCTCCAGAAACGGCTGGGAGAATCCCAGTGACTCAAGGGGTATGCATCTTCAAGCATGACCCTGAAGTTACTGGGGTACTCCCACCGTTCCGAGACTACCTATCAGCCAAGGAGTACGATCATTTGAGTATCATCGCATATTGCAAATGGCTGGGTGTATCTCAGTATCTCAAGGGGCATATAATCGTATATATGACCATTAGAATACTGAGACACACCCACCATTCGGAATAGCAATTGATACCCTCGCAATTCAACCCACAGCATATAAAAATCCTAAAAGATCTAGCCATCAATCAAAAGAAAGTAAATCTTGTCAATACGCGAGTATTCGAATTGTTCATCTGAATACCCGCGAGTATTCGAGTTGTTCATCTGAATACCCGCGAGTATTCAAGACATGAAATAGTGCCTATTCAAGTATATCATATGCAGTTATGTCAATTTACAGGTCATATTCTATGAAATTACCCAGGTTTTTACCTAAAACACATAGCCTCATAAACATTCATCCTTACACAACCCTCATGCACACTAAAAACCCAGAAAATATAGTCCCCACTCAAACAGAAAACGAAGCATGGTGAAGATTCAAAAAACTAACCTTTTACTTTGATAAATCTGTTTCCACGAATCGCCCTTGACAGTAATATAGAATCAAGAAGAATCCACGAATAAAGGCAAAAATCTGGGCAATTTACGAAGATTTTTCGTGTTGTTTTCTCTGAGAGTGAAAGAACAAGGAAGTTAAGGAAGTTAAAGGAAAGTGAGGGAAAATGGGGATTTTTGGTTCGAATCAGGGGGTTTAAATACTCAAATCCCTCATTCATTGGGATCATGACACGTGGCAGTTGGAATGCCTAGAGTCGCCTAATCCAACGGCCAGAGATGACCACGCCTACACAGAAACCGAAGAGTTTTGTGACGTGGCACCATAAATGCAATAAAAATAATGATTATAGCCGTCATTTTTCGAAACCCTCGAAGGGACAACCAAAGGTCACCTCCTTGTGACAACCTTTCACCTGTCTCTCGAATGTAGTTTCCCTTGTGACCGCACCTGTCACGTCGCGAAACTAGGGGCATGTGTTATAGTGAGATTTCTCTCACCTAGAAACTCGAGACCACACCCCTACCAAGAGGACACGTATGCTCAGTTTTTCCACAAAAAGCCGAGATGTCCCTGAGGGACTCCTCGAAGTTTTAAACCTCGCTTAAGGTATAACCAGCGAGAGGTGGCGAGCATGACCGAAGTCTAATCGCATCCAAGACAAGAGAGTAGATCGCGTATACCGAATATATGCGATCATCCTCCCCTTGTCCTCGTATCAACCAGGAGAACGATTCCCTGTAAGTACGAGTTGATCTTAGGAACCCTGCAGCCTTTATAAAGCGATATAGACTCGCATGTCTAGGTTCTATCAGCTCAACACACGATGTCTAGAACAAGCGACTACCTAAAAACGCAGACATAGTGATGACCCTGCGAGCTGTACATCGGAATATGAACAGTCAACTCGCAGGGATGGAAGACACATGCGTTGATGAGCTTAGTAACTGCCATTCATTTATTAATGTTAACGTTGCTTAGTTTTATTATTGCAATTCAATGTGTAAATAATGGATTAACAATGAATGTGATCCTTGTATAACCGATTGGACACCTGCTTTGTATATAAAGAGGTAATCCACCATGAAATGGCACCTACGAATCCTTTGCTACAGTGGACTAAGCAGATCACAATCTGACTGAACCACTATTGTAATACCCGGAATTAAGAAAAAGGATTAGCAAAGCCCTAATTAGATAATTATGAGTTAATTGAGGAATTATATTATTATATAGTTCAATATATATGAAATTTAAAATGTTAAAGACCCCGTTGGTGAGCCAGGGGCATTTTGGTAATTATGACCCGAGAAGGGTAAATTGTTGAGATTAATTTAATTACGTGCTTAATAGAACTATATTATTATATAGTATGCCTGTGTTGTCTTTTCAGGTGTGTTCTGACAGGTTGGCGCGGTATAGTCACAACCGGGTGTTTCGGGCCGAACCGGGTTCGGGCCCGAAATTCATTTGGGATTGAAATAATTGGCATTCTTATTATTGATGAATAATCTGAAATTATATTGGATTTATGTGTGAATAAAATGGCTAAATTGCCCATGTGAGTGAATATGTATGTTTTAAGCCCTAAGGGCAAAATGGTCATTTGACCATAAGTGATTTACTTGAACCAAATTGATTTTTGAGAGAAAATGAATTATTTTTCTGGTTTCATCTCTCTCTCATCTGAACCCTCTCTTTCCCTAAAGCCCATTTGATTTTCAAAGTTGATTGTTGAGAATTGCTTGAAGTTGGGTGTGAATTGGAGCTTTGGATTGTGGTTTCTTGAGCTTGAAGTTTAGGTAATTTCTTGCTGAGTTTTTATTGAATTTTAATTAGTGGAATCTTGCTGGAATTGTTATGGAAAAAGCATGATTTGAGTTGTATCTTGCCTTGTGATTGCATGTTCTTAAGTGTGGTTATAATCTTGATGAATTGAGTGTGTTAATCTTTGGATTTAAGTTCTTGAGCATGGATTTTGATTCTAGGGTACTTTCTAATATTGAATCATGTGTTATTGTGATGTTTTGTTGGTTGGAAAATTGTTTAAATGGCTGAAGATGAAGCTCTTGTTCTTGAGCTTGGAATTTGCTTAGTTTGAGCATGATTTTGTTGTGTTTATGCAATCTGAATTTTTGGCTTTTGCAATGAGAATTTAGATGCATTTGAGTTGTGATTTTTAAGCCTTATTATGTGTTTTTACCCTCTGTTTGGTTGGGGTTCGAAATCTAGGAAAGGTTGGCATTTTAAGACCTTAAAAATGGAGTTTTGGGGTGTTCTAAACCCAGTCGTCGCGACGGGATTTTCGGCCGTCGCGACTGGATTTGGCAGGGAGAAATTCTGTTTTCTCAATTTTGTTTTGGCCATAACTTTTGACTCGGGACTCTGTTTGGGATGTTCTTTATATCGTTGGAAAGCTCGTTCCGAGCTCTATTTGATTATATATGTTTTGAATGCCATGTTTATATTTTGTGAAAGTGAAATTGGGGATTAACCCTATTTGTGAAATCCCGTATTGTGTGACTAGGATTACCGGCACCTGATCAGGAGCACCCAGGGGTTTGGAATCTCTGTTATTGCGGGACAACAGGTAAGACAGTAGTTTGCACGTAGAGTATGCGCGGTGGCACTTATGTTGAATGTGATATATGTGAGTAATTGCAACCAGATTAGGGTTATTACCCTAACATGAGCGGTTTAATAGCCTAGGGTTATTACCCTAGTGATATATGTTGTGTAATACTATGCCATGTCGGATATATCTATATATTGGAATTATGAATTATGCGCTTAAGGCATAATTAAACTAGACTCGGTAAGCTAGTACCTTGAGTTTAATTTTAATGCGGTCTAGGGTTATTACCCTAGAATATTATGAGTCCAGTGAAAGCATGAGTCAGGGTTGATACTCTTAGTAAATGTCATCTAAGTATATAGAAGTGTATTATATGCGTGATTACATAGTATGCAAGTTAGGGTTATTACCCTAAGATTATATATGTTGTAGTAAATATTGAATACACGCATGTATGTTAGAAGTTATGTGTTTAAGACATAACTGGGTTAGACCTGGTATATATCACCAGGATAAACCACCGAAAGAACGTAATACATGGATTACGTATATACATGAATAGGGTTATGCGAGCAAGGCATAACCAGGTTAGGCTCGATAATCAGAACCGAGGTAAACCCTACTGAGGCCTTATTGTATATAGACGTGTGAGAGCAACACGTAGGTCTACGCCACGTAGACATAAATAGGCATGTGAGCGTAACATGCAGGTCTATAGCAAATAGACAAATAGTGCAGTGACACTAATAGTTATGTGATACATATTGAGATTAAGGGTTATGTGTCAAGGCATAATCAAGTTGGACTCAGTATCTAGAACCGAGATGAACTATTCTAAGGCCTTATTGTAATTAGACGTGTGAGAGCAACACGTAGGTCTACGCAACGTAGATATATATAGATGTGTGAGCGCAACACATAGGCCTACGCCACATAGACATAAATAGGCATGTGAGTGTGACATGCAGGTCTGTGACACACAGACATATATGAATGGCATTACTGTTTAAATAGCATGATGAGCATATTATATTTGTTATGATTTATACTGTCTTGCTGGGCTTGGCTCACGGGTGCTCTACTGTGCAGGAAAGGGTAAGTCAGTGGCTGATCAACCATGAGTTTGAGGAGCAAAACGAAGAATGTACATGTTCAAGTCATATCAGACCAAGCGGGTTAAGGGTCTATTAATGTTGAACTTTTAAATTCTGTTTTGCCGCTTAGGTCGGCTAGAAAGAAAAGACTTGTAATAAGTTTGTAATTATTTTTGGGATCCCAACTATTTTGAAAGTTTAAATATATTACAAGTTTATTTTCATTCTGTTTAATATAAAAGTTTAAATTCTGCGCTATTTTGATTAGTAATCCCGATTAGGGGATTAGAGTTTCATAAGTATTTTGGGTAGCGTGCCTGATTATTTAGGGCGTTACAACTATAATTCTCTGTCTTATTGATATTCTCTAGTTTTGTTGATTGTTTTCCCATTCCCAGTCAAGTACTCGTCGTTCTAGGTTGAATACTCGCACTTGTCGTTTCTCTTAAAATTCTCTTTCGTATTAGTAAAATCATATAACTTGGTGTTGCGAAATTCACTCGACAACAAGTTAAATGGGATAATTAAATTTTTAACTATTGAAATGAAAGAAAAATTGAGAAAATTAAAAATTAGGAAAGAAACTTATTGGAGTTGCCACATCAAACTCTCTAAAACACTCATTATACTATAAGCCATGTTTTAGAATACTATTAGTCATTGATTAATTTCTTTTAATTAAAAAATTGCACCTTTGTAGTTGTATAAGTAAAAATAATTAAACTTGAATGGTTGAATGGTTTTCGAGCTTCATTTTGGAGCTTTGAATCTCCTCACCCATATAACTTCAATTCTAAGGTTCTCATATGAAATAAATGTTTGTTTCATCAATTTCTATCAGCTAGAAACATCCTCTTACAGAACCCTCCAAATGTAATTAGTTTCTTGATTACATATGATCAAGTTTGGTCCATACGCAATTGCACCGACCACTTTGGTGTATCCAAATGCTCTGTAGGAGCTAACTTCGTGGAAGTATACAGTCTTGCTGTTCATCTCCTGTTTTGTTAATCAGTTTTCATTCAAAGCCACCATGGACCCTGCTCAAGTTAGTGACCTTTTTCATGATGCGGTTCAAATCTCCCCAGACGATATCACCTTCGCACTCAACCCTGGTGAAGTTGATGAACCTGAAGAAGCAAACCAAGTTTTAGTTGGGAAGATTATTAGTCGGTACAAACTAGGAAAAGCTGCTATTCAAGGCTCCCTCAAGCTATCTTGGAGTGCCATTTCGGGTTGGAAGTGGAAAGAAATTGAAGGAGGACTGATACAGTTCACGTTTGCTAAACGGGAGGATGCTATGAATGTCCTCGCTCGTTGCCCCTGGTTTGTGTGTGGTGCACTTATTGTCATAATGCCTTGGCCGGCTTGGCTAACCCCTGCGGAGATAAGATTCGATAAAACTCCATTATGGGTAAAAGTTGAAAGCATACCTCCGTTTTATTGGAATCTTTCTAATCTCAAGGAAATGGCTTCAAGAGCCTCTCCCGTGTATGATCTTCCATCGGGCATCGAGGATGCAATCGGCATGAGCTCCCTGAGATTCAGAGCTACCATTAATCTAAATAAACCCATCTTTTCAGGGTTCTTCCTAAGGCGGCAAAAACTAAAAGACCTTTGGATTCAGTATATATATATGAGAGGTTACCTAAGCTGTGTTTTAAATGTGGGCTTCTTACTCATGACCAGAGTATTTGTTTCAAGACACCCACAGTTGTTACAGACGGCTCAGGAAACTTTTATCCAATGTATGGCATCTGGCTCAAGAGCGACGCCCCTGAAAGATCAACATTCACATCTCCCTTGGCCAAGTGGTTTCAAGATTGGGTACTTCAAAAACAAATCTTTTTGGACCCTACACTTCGAAATCAATTGAAAATTCAAAAGTCGCTGCGCAATGGTGAATCGGCGGACCTTAGGGAATGCAGAAGACAACTTCCGGGCAAGAAAAGAATTGTTTCCGACGAGGAACACCAGGAGGCATCCCAAGACCCGCTGGTTATTACCCAACTTCTGTTGGTTAGTCTGCCGGGTATAGGAGAAATTGCCCTTTTTGGCAACAACACAAAAGAAGTTTCCATCCAAGAGTTGCAGGAACTCAAGAAAGTGGCTGCTGGAGATGAAGGGGAATCCTCCAATGGCAAACCGGCTGCTGTGAGGATGACAGATAAGCCTGAGGCAAGCCGCAACAGTCCAAAATCCACCTGGGTCAGGAAAAAGACCTCTCAAGCTTCTTCCCATAAATTTCCACATTTGGGTAAACATGATATAGCCGTTACACACGATGAAGTGTAGACTGCCTCTGTGACAGTCAGTAGTCCCGTGATCCGTAAGGGGAAACACCGGGTAAGCTGTGCAATCCCACACCGCCTGGGAAGGTCAAGTGGGATGATTCTGAGACTGTGTAGGTATGGGACTACACAGTTGAAGAGGGCTTAAATGGATTGATTGGTACTACCTATATCAACAAGGTGCATCTTGTTTTTCGGTAGCCCATCTCGAAAGAACTCCACAGTTAAGCGTGCTTGGCCTGGAGCAATTTCAAGGATGGGTGACCTCCTGGGAAGTTTTCCTAGGATGCGTGCGAGTGAGGACAAAGCACGCTGAAAACACTCGTGTTGGTATGTAGGGTCAGTCATCAGTCCATGAAGCAGCCAGAGTGACGTACTCGTGTATAAGAGCCATTCATTCCGTGGGTGTAAGGACCCAATGGAGGCTTGAAGCGGGGACGTTACAAATGGTATCAGAGCCTTGACCCAGCCGGAAGTGTGGTCGACGAGGACGTCGAACCCCGTAAGGGGGGGTGATTGTGACAGTCAGTAGTCCCGTGATCCGTAAGGGGAAACACCGGGTAAGCTGTGCAATCCCACACCGCCTGGGAAGGTCAAGTGGGATGATTCTGAGACTGTGTAGGTATGGGACTACACAGTTGAAGAGGGCTTAAATGGATTGATTGGTACTACCTATATCAACAAGGTGCATCTTGTTTTTCGGTAGCCCATCTCGAAAGAACTCCACAGTTAAGCGTGCTTGGCCTGGAGCAATTTCAAGGATGGGTGACCTCCTGGGAAGTTTTCCTAGGATGCGTGCGAGTGAGGACAAAGCACGCTGAAAACACTCGTGTTGGTCTGTAGGGTCAGTCATCAGTCCATGAAGCAGCCAGAGTGACGTACTCGTGTATAAGAGCCATTCATTCCGTGGGTGTAAGGACCCAATGGAGGCTTGAAGCGGGGACGTTACAGCCTCTGTTGAACAAAAGGAATCTGAGAATTCAAAGCAGACTTCTGAGGTTTTTACCACTATTGCACCGCATCAAATTGAGGCCCATAGTGATAGCCCAGTAACGAAGCCCATAACAAAAGATATCCCCTATTGTTCCTCTTTACTCGGGTCCCAAGCTACTCCTATGGATTGGCCTTCAGCTGATTGTTGGGCTCAGAAGAAGGCCCGTGAGTTGTTAATGGGAGGCCTCACTGTGGACAAGTACTTCAGAGAGCCCACGTTACTAAACCCATTCATGGACATTAATGATTTTAGAGTCCAAGAACATCTTGTAGGGCCCCGTAAAAGGAAAGCCTCAGATGGTATAATCGTTAAACCATCTCCTGAAAAACAAGCTCTTGACCCTGACCATGGTTATTATGCAACCAATTCCAATTTATCCAGTATCGATACATCACTACACTCACCTGAAACAACTCTGCAGCAAAGTTCTGAAAGCCACCACCAGTCCAATGCTATTGGTGAATTTAATTCGGGTTCGGCCAAAGCTCCCAGCTCCAGCAAGAGACGGGGAAGGCCACGAAAATGTCCCACTTCGACGATCAACACCAACTGCACTCCGAGGAAGAGGGGAAGACCACCAAAAACTAAAAATGGTCTCTCGGCCACACCTAAGACATTTAAATGGAAAAAATCTGCTGTATCAATGGCTAGAGGATCTACGACTGTGCATTTGCAAAAAGATGGTAAGTTTTTTTATTTAAAAGTTGATTTGGATAATCGTTTTGTGCTGGTCGAGAAACAACAAAGTCTAAAAGGATCGTGAACCATAACTGAGATTGAGGAGGAATTGCCAGTTCAGTTGACTTCGGAAATTGGCAAAGCGGATTCGGATTTTCACTTTGGGGCTGTGGAGACTTGCCCAGAAAAGTCTCCAAAGTCGCCATAAAAATCTTCGCTTGGAACTGTCGTGGTCTCGGGAAACTGCGACAGTTCGCCAATTGGCGGCCCTGCTCCGCCATCATAAACCCGACGTGCTTCTCCTTTCGGAGACTCGCTTAACTCCGGACAAGTTCATGAGATTATGCACAAAAATCCAGTTCAATAACTATCATTATGTTGCTCCTTTGGGTAGATCAGGTGGCTTAGGATTGTGTTGGAGCAACGATGTTAAATGTGAAATAGATGTCTCCTCAAAATATATAATTTCTGCTGCCATTGACTTTGAACCAAAAGGCTTCAAATGGTTGCTAATGGGAATCTATGGGCCACCTCATAGTGAAGACAAGGAAGCCTTTTGGATCAGCATTGGGGACATGGTTAATCAATCTTCACGACCTGTTCTACTCATTGGGGATATGAATGGAACTCTCAAAGACTCAGAATGCTTTCACTACTCCAACCGGGGGAACTCTTCAAGATATGCTTTCGACTTTCGCAGGATGGTTAATGGAGTGGGGCTAATTGACTTGGGATTCCAAGGCCCTTGTTATACCTGGGCTAAGGATCGAAATAGTAATAATCATGGGGGTTCAACCAAAAGAGCCAGACTTGATAGGGGCTTAGCGTCTCCGGATTGGCGTGTTCTGTTCTCTAATGCGATTGTCAAGCATCTCTCTTCCATGGGTTCTGATCATCGGCCCATCCTTCTAGACTCGACCGGGGGAGCAAATTGTAAGGGTCGCCTATTCAAGTATGAAAATATGTGGGCTAGGGACCCGAGATGCTTTTGGATTGTGAAGGAAACTTGGGCGAAACGGCTTCATCAACACCCCATGACAAACTTTTACCGAAAGGTGAAAGCTACAGGCTGAATGCTTCAGAAATGGAACTTTAGTCAATTTAGGCATGTTAAAAGACAAGTGGAGGAAGCCTCATCACTACTCCGTGATGCTGAAACTAACCGGCCTGATGATTTCCTAACCATCAACATGGCAAAAGAAAAGCTTTCGGAAGCTCTACTGAGAGAAGAGATCCATTGGAAGCAAAAATCTAGAGTTCAATGGCTCCAAGAGGGTGACAAATGCACGAAGTTTTTCATGGCATCGACGATTGTTAGAAGGCGAAGAAATTACATTCAGTGTATCAAGAGTGAATCCGGGTCAGATTGGATGGAGGATCCTAAAGAAATCTCTTGTTGCTTCCTATCCAAATTCAAGGAGTTATTTCAAAAAACGTCAATCTGTGCTTCGAACTCACTTGATCACATACTCCATCCGATGCTAGATGATTGTGATTTGGAGAGTCTTCAAACTATCCCCACAGCCGATGAAATCACTTCGGCCCTCTTCGAAATGGGCAGAGATAAAGCCCCGGGACCGGATGGTCTCCCAACTAGTTTCTACGCCCACCATTGGAATGTTGTCCAAGCCGATTTGATTGAAATGGTTCAACACTTCTTTCATACAACTGAGTTACCGAAAACTATCAACGACACATCCATTGTGTTAATTCCTAAGAAAGAATCTCCTGCCTTTATCACTGACTTCAGACAGATAGCTCTTTGTAACATATCCTACAAGGTAATCTCCAAAGTTCTTGCCTCTAGGATGAGATGGATACTCAACAAAGTTATTTCTCCTAATCAAGCGGATTTCGTTAAAGGAAGACATATAGCGGAGAACTCTATGATTGCTAGAGAGATAGTCCACTCAATGAATAGAAAGAAGGGTAAAAGAGGTTTTATGATGATAAAACTCGATATGGAAAAGGCGTATGACAAAATGGAATGGGATTTCATCGCCACGGTGTTGCAGCGCCTAGGCTTCCCAAGCCGTTTTATCCAATGGACCAATTCTTGCATTATGGTGGAAGAGATCAAGCTTCTTATCAATGGGTCAGTGGCAGGAAAATTTCAACCTCAACGTGGATTGAGACAAGGAGATCCGCTCTCCCCGGCTCTGTTTATCCTCAGAGCTGATGTTTTATCAAAAATGATTATCGAAAAGGTTGAGAGGGGCCTAATCAAAGGATTCAAAATGAGGAGGGATGGTCCGACCATAAGTCACCTTCTTTTTGCTGACGATATCATTCTGTTTGGGCAAGCCTCACTCCGTGAAGTAAGACAATTCATGGATAGCTTGAAGGAATACTGTAAGTACTCTGGTCAAAGTGTAAATGTCGAGAAATCCTCGGTTTTCTTTTCCAAAATGGTTCCAACACGCACGGCTCAAGCAATCTCTCAACTGCTGGGGATGAAAAGAATGTCCAAGAAGGCAAAGTATTTGGGCATACCATTGTTCAGGTCCCTTAAGCGTACCGAGGACACAAAATTTCTTGTCGATAGAGTGTTGGCTAGAGTGCAAGGGTGGAAATCGAAGCTTCTATCTTATGCGAGCAAGGCGTGCCTTATCAAGATAGTGGGTTCTTCTTTGGCTAACTATGTAGCATCCTCCGATGTCCTACCAACTTCAAGGACACACCAAATCGATAAACTACTAAGGGATTTTTGGTGGGGTGACTCACCAAACAAGAGAAAACTTCATCCGATTGCCTGGGAGACCCTTTGCCGTCCTAAAGTTAATGGGGGACTTGGATTCAAATCAAGCGAAGCCATTAATAAGGCTTTCCTAATGAAGTGGGCTTGGAAAATTTTAACAGATAAGGAAAGTCTATGGCATCATCTCATGGAGGCCAAATATCTAAAAAACCGAAATTTTTTGGATGTTGAAAGCAACAATTCTGATTCTACTCTCTGGAAAGCCATTCTTAAGGTTAGAGACAATTTGGAAAAGGGGTTATGTCGCAGGATTGGTGATGGGAACTCGACCTCCATTTGGTTTGACCCTTGGGTACCGGGGGGAAATCTTAAACCAAATCCCAAGTTTGATGCCTCGGCTGGAATGAGCATGGTCCACAACTTCATTACCCAAGGTGGTTGGAATGAATCGCTCATCCGAACATGGTTTTTAGAATCGGATGCAAAACGGATTTTAAACATCTCGCTTCCAAGTACACCAAGGGAGGATACATGGTTATGGCTTCCTGAGAGCAACGGTAATTTTTCTGTGAAATCGGCATACAAGGTGATCAAGAATGTGGATGTTAGAGCTGATAGTGACAACAAGTGGAGGATCATTTGGGGTTCAAAAATTCATGAGAGACTCAAAATGTTATGGTGGAAAATTATGGCCAATTGTCTACTCACCAAGGATAAGCTTAATACCATATTCCCAGTCACAGACCCAAGGTGTTCTTTATGCCATAGCGAGATTGAATCCTCTCTCCATCTGTTCTGGCACTGCGACTTTGCGAGAGTAGTGTGGTTTGGTAGCCAGTGGCAGATAAGAACGGATTCTTTCCACATAAGCTGCTGGGAAGGGTGGCTTGACTGGTTTTCTTTAGATATTAATCGCCCTGTGGGGCTTCATCTTCATCCTTTCCTTGGAGGGGCTGCCACCATATTCGAAAGCATATGGTGGGAAAGAAATGATTTGGCTCATGGGGGAACTCCTACACCTCTTCACATTATCATCCACCATATTAACACAAGGATCCTTGAAACCACGGAGGATGTGTAATCACAGCAAGCTAGATTAATTGAGTGGCTCCCCCCACCCCCGGATGGGTGATTTGTAATACGGATGTTGCGATCGGAAATCACCAGTCGGCTGGGGCTGCGGTTTTCAGAAACGAAGATGGAAGATTTATCAACTGTTTCACTTTTCGGCTGGCTGTGAGTGAGCCCCTCATCGGAGAGATAATGGTTCTTTGTAAAGGAGCGGAAGAAGCGCTGAAGCTTGGGTATGCGAAGATGATCTTCCAGAATGACTCGTCCACCGCAACTTCTGCACTGAAGTCTAATTTGCAGGAAGTTGGATCTCTTCATCATAATATTCAGGATCAGGTGGCGACCTTCAGGTGCTTAAGGGATCAGTTTGCTCTTTGGGAAGTCTCCTGGATCCCGAGGAACTGCAATGGTGTGGCCCATTCGGTGGCTAAATGGGCGAATCAGAACAATCGATTTGGTTGGATTGATTTATCTTCTGAGAGTGGCGCTCTGCCCTCTGCGCTAGCAGGGGTTGATTGTCCTTAATTCTCTGTTTGTTGTAGCTTTTAGGTTCTTTTCTTTCTCTTTCAGTTAGTAGTTTCCTTTCTTTGCTGCTTGGACTTCAGTTGTTCCTTTTGTTTGTTGTGCTTTGTTCTCTTTGTGCCCTGTTCCCACGGTTATTAATCAAAAAAAAAATTCTTTTAATTAGTTAGACTTTAGTGTTATTATAAAAAATAATTAAAAAAATTTAAAATCACCATAAAATAGAAAAGTGATAACACTATCTTTATAGAAAGCCAACTCAACTCTCCTCAAACCTTCCTCTATATATATTGATATTATTGATACTATAATGAAACATAATCAAAAGTGATAATTTCTGTTTCTTGGAACAATATTTTTTTTCAGTACAAAATAAACTATAATCAAACATAATAATATACGCCAGTAAACCTATTAATATACTTCAGATAATATAATAAGTATATGTATGAAATAATTTTATTTAGTATCCTTCATAGTAATATTCAAATAAAACGATATGATATACATTTCGTCACTCATATATTATAGGAAAATTTGACTTTTTATGCATTTTTATAAGGGAAAATTGGGGAGGAAAACTAATAATAAGGGTAATTTTAAAAACATGACACTTTTACAAAAACCCCTAAAATACCCTCCTCATAATTTCTAACCATTTCTCTCTCCTTCCCTCTCAAACTCAAACTCTCTCTCTCTGCCGACCACGAAATCACCACACCCACATCCCACCACCACCCGAAACCCCCATCGGAGCAACCCCAGTCCGACCCTAACCCCTCCGACCCAACCTGAAACCGCACACCCACCGTCATCAACGCCGATCCCTCTCTTCCTCCTCGAACCACCCACGCACGGCGTTCACCACCCACGTCGATCACCACGCACGTCGATCCACCACGCACGACGAACCACGAAAACCGGCCAAACACCACCGGAGACCCACAGCCGCACCATCTTGACCCCGCACCATCTCGACCGAACCGACTTGCAATTTGGGAAAAAAAAATTGGGTTGGGCCCGACGGGTCCGATGGGGACCGATGGGGGGTCCGATGCTTGCAAGCTGGGGGTCCGACGGGGCCGATGGGGTCCGATGGGGGGGTCCGACGGGTCCGATGGGGGGATCCGATGCATGTGTGGGTTGGGAAAAGATGGGGTTGAGTTATGTGAGGGTTATTTTTGGGTTTTTGATAAAAGTGTCATATATTTTTTAGTTTGAAATGTATTGGTTTATGAATAAAAAATTAAGGTTTTTAAAGTATAGTTTTTCAAATTTCCCTATATTATATAGGTATTCTGTATTTTAAAAATAAGATTTATTTGTTAACTAATAAAAATTGTAAAATGGTAACTAATGAGTATATAATTTGAGATATATTTTTTTTCTTCTAAAATTTATTTGTATACATCTTAATAATGAGTTAGTTGTTTTTAGGTTATATTATAGCATTTTATTATTTCATATACATTTGAGTAACCTTTAAGTTTATTTTCAAAATTAATGAGTAGTGATGTAGTTGATTATGATGTCGATAAGATATCAATTGGTTACCTTTTATAAAACGATCTACTTTTAAATGAAAATATCTCATATATGTAACCTTCAATATTTCGAGTAGTTATTTTTAAAACTATATATTCGTTGTTATAAAATAATATAAAGTAGATGAGAAGAAAGAAGAAGAAGATGAAGAGAGAAAGAGAAAGTGAATGAGAATATTTCTCGGTTGTTTATTCCAATGGGGTGAACCCCTATTTATACAAATACAAGAGTCAAATAATAAGAAACTAAGAAAAAGGGAAACTAAGAAAAAAGGAATGTTGATTACAATTAATGATAATAAATAAAAGATTTAGACATCCACATAATTATTAATATTTATAACACTCCCACTTGGATGTCCATAATAATTGACTCATTAAATTACAATAAAAAAAATATTTTACCATTTTATTAGTTGAGTCGATAACAAATTAAAAGAAACTTCAATATTAATTTCTTTTTGTTTTAATTTAGTTACCCTTAATTTTCTTAAAAACATTTTTTTACCAATTCTTTTCCTTTAATTTTCAAAACTTAGTACAATGTTTTCTTTAAATCAAAACTACAATTCATAACTTCACTAGTATTACGTTTAATATATTTTACTAATATGTTAGTTTGATTTTTATTTCATCACTATTATGCTTTTTACCATTATCATTCTATATTAAATATTGTTTATTTTAAATTTATACATAATTTTTAACTTTAGATAAAGTAAAGTAAATGTATACATTTATATTTTTCATGAAAGTAACGTAAAATTATCTTTAAAAATTATAATATAATCTAAAAACTGTTATAAATATTAATAATTATGTGGATGTCTAAATCTTTTATTTATTATCATTAATTGTAATCAACATTCTTTTCTTTTTTTTTTAGTTTCTCTTTTTGTTAGTTTCTTAATATTTGACTCTTGTATTTGTATAAATAGGGGTTCACCCCATTAGAATAAACAACTGAGAAATATTCTCATTCACTTTCTCTTTCTCTCTTCATCTTCTTCTTCTTTCTTCTCATCTACTTTATATTATTTTATAACACGTTATCAGCACGAGTCTTTGCCCAAGCTTCAAGCATGAGTCTTTGTCCAAGTCCCAATGTAAGTATTTTGTTAAAGTTCTTGAATTATTTCAAAGTCACGATACACTAAATATATATTTGTATATACACTCATCTGACTAAAACAATTTCAAGAATCATTTGTTTTCCTTTTTCTTTTTATTTATATATCTATATATTATATATGTAAAGCCCGCTTAGTTAATTTGGAAATTAGCAGTTATTTATGTTAATCATGAAATTATTTATAGCTATTTAAATAATTTATCATTGATATTTATGGAATTCAGATATGCATAATTATGTCATCAGCAGTTGTTATATTTCGCATTTCCGGTGTCCGGTATTTTGGAACGCGGCGTTTGGCTCAGTAGAAATCACAACTTAGTATGTTAGCATTTTGGGGACGGGTTTTAGACATTGGGAATGTCGGGAATGGCCGGGAATTTAGAATGTCCCAAAAATACCCCTTTAGTATGATTTTAGTGATTTTATGGTGGAGGGGCAAAATGGTCTTTTTGCCCCATTAGTGTTTTGTCTTATGTGAGTTTTTATTTGGAAATTAAATGTTTATTTGGAGTTAATTGTTGGCTGAAATAAATGAATAATGTGATTTAAATTCCTTTTTCTCAAACATTTTTACACTTAGTCAAATTTAAGAAAAATAGAAAAAACTCAAGCTCTCTTTTCCTTCTCTCCATTTCGGCTTGGTGTTGGCTGCTAGGGCAGAGATTTTTCTCTTCAATTCTTGTGATTTTCTTCTCATCTAAGTGTAATTCAATTGTAGGTAAGATCCTTGAACTTATCCTTCTATGTTTTCTTGGAATTTTTGATAAAAGATGAGTAAATGCATGTGATTTTGGATGTTGTTGGTGTCGTGTTTTGTGATTATTTTATGTGGTTCAAAGCATGTTAAATTGATAGGAATTAAGCTATGTTGAAAGCATGTAGGTTAGATTGTTAAGCTTGTAGTTTTTATGTGAAAAAGTATGAATTTTGGAAGGAAAATGTTGTGATTATGTTCTGTGTGGTTGCTGTTGTTCTTGTTAGTTTGCAGAGGTTATTTTATGCTTAGTTATGTTGAATTAAGCTAGTTTGGTTGCTTGTTTAGGTGGTTTGCTCAAGCTTGAGTTTGGAACTCAAAGCTTGAGCTCCAATGGTGAATTTTGCATGTGTGATTTCTGGGTAGGTTTGATGCTCTGGAATTGTTATTTGGGGCATATAGAACAGGTCTGGAAAGTTTGGGACCAATTGGGGTTGAATTGGTCAAGTTATGAGATTTTTAGTTGGCTGCCTGCGAGGAACCGGAATTCCGGTTGAGCATCCGGAATTCCGGATGGGGGTTCAGAATTTCCCAGAACCGGAATTCCGGTTGGGCAACCGGTCTGCCGGTTGGGGGATTTTTCAGAACCCTAGTTTTCCTCGTTTTTGGGTTTTTAGGGTATTGCCATGCTTTTTATCGATAGGGAAACTTTTAGTTTCAAGTTTTAGTCCCCGGGAAGTGATTTAGCGTGTCACTTATAGCGTTGTGATTTTTATGGTTTAGGAGCCAGTAATCCGCCGTTCAGCTTCAGTTCCAGTCAGGTTGACCGGCACACCTGAAATCGGAATCCAGGTAAGATTAGTATAACAGTATGCATATGTAGATTACATGTTTAGCGTGCATGTAGGAAGCCTGCTAGATTACATTAGATATGTATTTAGGCTTCGAACCACCCAACCCTGTCACGTCGGTACGAGTGGAGTATGACCAAATCGGAGTATGACCGGTTTGACCGATCAGCCGACACCGGGTTGGTGGTTCATCTTATTGACCTATCCCGTCTGGGTGATACAGTTTGAGTATGACCAGCAGCCGGAGTATGACCGGTTCGACCGATCAGGAGGATACTTGTCAATAGTACCGTCCCCTGAACGTTCAAAACTCAGTACCATGTTGGACATGGCAGTAGTGCTCGCACCATGTTGGACATGGCGATGGCGGGACTCAGTATCGTGTTGGACACGGCAGTCAGTTTTATGTATGATATTATTATGCTTTTCTTACTGAGTCTGTCGACTCACAGTTTACGTTCATGTGTAGGTAAAGGCAAGGCAGTTGCTGATGGACCGTGAGCGAGCTTATGAGATTGTACATGTCGGGGCGGTTAGGCCTGGAGCGTACGATCCTCGGGACAGCACGGCTGAGATTTTTGTAACTGTCGTTAGACGACTTTCATTTTGATGTAAAAGTTAATCAGTTAAAACTTTTGTAAATATTTTATAAATCGGGATCCCGAGACTTTTGTAAAATGGTTTATAAGTTTAATGAAAAAGCAAAATTTTAATTAATCACGTTTTTCCATAAACCTCGTTGATTAGCAACGAGCTGCACAGTACGTTTAAAAATCACGTAATACGCCTAAGATAGTTAGGGTGTTACAATTTGGTATCAGAGCCGCCAGGTTGTCTTCCGAAGATCGTCACGACATGTACAATCATCATCAGCAGTTAGCTCGGTTCACGGTTCAGTAAGCCTTTATTGCTTTAGTAGTTTATTTTATTCAGTTATGAAAAAGAAAAGCCTGTTAGGAAGCATGTTAGTAGCCTGATAGTAGAATAGGCGCATGTTTCATTTCTAGTTTCCAAATTAAGCGGCATTAGTAAGCTCGCCTTGATTACGACCTGATATGCCAACTCTTGGTTTCGCAGGCGGTTCTAACTAGATGGACGCCAGGCGGACTACCAGGAGTCGGGGCAACTCCGTGGGGTCGAATCAGGGTCAGGGAGCTCAGTTTCCCCCACCTGCTAGGGGCCGAGGTAGAGGTCCCCGAGGCAGGGCTCGTGGTCGGGGTGATGAGAACCCGCCACAGGCTGCCCAGGCTCCCCCAGCCGATCAGGGAGCCCCGAATTGGGAGTTGCGGTTTGCGGAGATGCAAGCCCGGATCAAAGAACAAGACCTCGAGATTCAGAAACTGTGCAATAAAAATCTAACAATGGTTCAAGATTGTTAAAGAAATATAAATTAAATATTTTCTATGTGTAAATATATGCACATTCTTCTTTTGAGCCTTATAAATTAACAATAAGAAGAATCTTCTGGTTTTTCAACAAAATTTAGTCAAATCCTTTGAAAATTTATTGCATATGATTGATCATGTCAAAATAATTCAATTCATAAACTTCAAGTTCACTATAATTTGTATTTCAATGAAACTTTCAAAAGGTAATGTAAATTCATTACAACATAATCATTACAAGTTGTATTTTTATATACACGAATAATATAATTATATCATTATCCAAAACATATACACTCTTCAGGAGTCACTATTATGTTTATCAAACTTTATATTTCTCCAGGAATCACTATCATCAATTCAATGATGTGTATAATTTACATGACAACTTTATCATGTTATTGTAATGATCAAATAGATATAACCATAATATATCATTCATTTTTCCTTGTATCTTTCTAACAAGTCGTCTAATTTATTAATAGACTATTCATCAGTCTAATTATCATGACTTGATGTATAGGGTTTAATTTATTAATAGACTATTCATCAGTCTAATTATCATGACTTGATGTATTTTATATTTAAATGTACAATCAGTACATATAATAAGTTATTTCTTATCACTTTCATAACTAGATAAAAGTTATACATCTAGGTACATACAAAGATATTTTACTACTCCAAGTAGCAATTGTATGTAAGACTTCTTCAGGAAGCTTTTAAAATAATCATTTTGTGATTCTTTATCACTTTGATTACATTGGATCACTAACAAATATTAGTAAATTATATATTCACTTCTGGGAATATATAAACTGAATTAAATAGTAACTGTATATTTACATATTTTGTACCAACAATAGTTTGAATTTTGAAACTATTAATTTCAAGAAATAATAAAATATGTATATATTAATTTGCTTTTGGCATTACCAATATATGTGAAATCTATATCTTTGAAATAGAATTTTATGTCTATTCATTCTCTTCAGGGAATGATATTTAAATATTCTAAATGTACAATAAATTTGTACAATTCACATTCTATTCAATAATCAAATATACTTTTATCTTGATTATAATTGTGTCCGTACTACAGGTACGCGACTACTATTATTCAATTCCACACATGATATATAGATTTTGTAACACCCTAACTAGCATAGGCGTGTTGACGTGATTTTAAACGTACTGTGCAGCTCGTTGCTAATCAATGAGGTTAATGAAAATCGTGATTAATTAAAATCTTGCTATTTAATTAAAACTTATAATATTACATACAAAATATTTCGGGATCCCGTTTACAAAATACTTTACAAAAGTTCACTAGTTCTTTACAAAATATTTGTCGCCCAACGACTAACTACAAAAGCACTGTTGTCCCGAGGATCGTACGCTCCAAGCCTAACCGCCCTAACATGTACAATCTTCATCTGCTCGTCCTCACGGTTCCTCAGTTTTGGCCTTACCCTTACCTACATATAAACATAGCACTGTGAGTCGACAGACTCAGTAAGAAAAGCATAACATAATAAACATACTAAATCCCGGGTTATAACCAAGCGCCCATACACCTGACCATAACCCTAACTGAATCAGGGACGTCCATGACAATGTATGATTAACCGCGAATCTAGCCTATACTCGGTACTCTAGTCGTACCGATGTGGTAGCAGTTAATCCATACTAATTGATAGCCTAGCATATATCTGTTGGCATCTCGGTGCAACTCTATGTACACCTCACTGTTGCCTTGATATGCTAATCTGACGGCTATATAAAATTTGCCTAACATATATCTAATATGTTAATCTGATGGCAACTGACATGTACGCTAAACATGTATAAGCATATGCATGACATTATACTAATCTTACCTCGATTCCGAATTCAGGTGTGCCGGTCAACCTGAGTGGAACAATCTGCTCGGCGAATTACATGCTCCTAAATCATAATAACCACAACACTGATAAGTGACACGCTAAATCACTTCCCGGGGACTTAAACTCGAAACTAGAAGTTTCCCTATCGATAAATAACATGGCAATACCCTAAACAACACAAAAATGGGAAGAACTAAGGTTCCCAAATTTGCCCCAACCGGTAGACCGGTTCCTCAACCGGAATTCTGGTTTTGGGAGGAAATCCTGGAAGCCAACCGGAATTCCGGTTCCTACAGGCCTCTCTGAACCGGAATTCCGGTTCAGTGCAGGAAACACTAAAAATTCCATATCTCAACCAATTCAACCCCAATCCTCCCCAAACTTTCCAGACCTGTTCTAAACATCCTAGAGGTCAATAACAAAGCAATAAAACAAAGCTTCATGCACAAGTACAAAAATCACCATTGATGAGTCAAGCTTGAGTTCAAAAACTCAAAGCTTGCTCATCCAACTAATTGGCTATCAAAACCTGCTTAAATCACCTTAAATAATCACAATATAACTACAGAAAACATACCCAAACTCAAACAGCAACTACAGTAGCTAAATCACCATTTCACTCATAAAAACTAAAGTTTTGAGTTAAAAATTCCAAACTTGCTTCAATCCAACCAACATGCATCACAACCTATTCTAATCCACTCCTTTAACCACAGAAAATAACAACAACATACACAGCAGCTACCACTATCAAAATCATCAAGCATGTAAATATTTTCTTCCTTAAAATTCAAGAACACAACAAGAAAATTACTAGAACTTGTACCTTAGTTTGAAATACACTTTGAACTGCTGAAAACACTTGAATTGCTGAAGAAAAAGGATGAACCCTAGCTGGCTCTAGGTGAATTCGAAAGAGAGAAAGAGAGAGAGAGTGAAAAATGAGGTCATTTCCTTTGATTTTGTAAAAATTGAAGTAAATGAATCCTCTTATTTCATTTTATTAAATTAATATCAGCCAATATTAAACAACTTGCTAAATGTATTCAAGTCCACTATAGGACAAAAATACATATGTGGCAAAATGACCATTTTGCCCCTCCACCCTAAAACACATAAAAAGGGGTACTAAGGGTATTTTGGGAAATTCTAAATTTCCGACCAATCCCAACATTTCCAATGTCTAAATAAACCGTCCCACTATGCTAAAAATAATAGATTGTGATTCTACTGAGCCATACACCGCGTTCCATGTTGCTGGGCACCGAAAATATAAAATTATGAAATTTCACTATATGACATAAAAATGCATTCTGAATTCAAATAAATCAACATAAATAATTATTTAAATATCCATAAATAATTTTCATAATCAAATCCTAATTATCTGCTAATTTCCAAATTTAAACTAAGCGGTCTTTACAGATTTCATGCACTTTGATTGTGTGTGGTATCTCATCTTTTGGTTGTTTCCACTTTCTTCTGGAAATATTTGAGTAGTAAATAATATTGCATTCACTTCAGGGAATGACGTTGAAAAAGTAGAACATCATTATAAATTTCTTTTACGATTGTTCAACCATAAAAATATAAGAAATTATTCATCAATTTCTTTTACAATATTTCAAAGAATATATGAATACAATTTTTGCATAATCTCCAAGATGTATGCAAAGTTTGATCTTTAATATATGTCACATGCAATAATTTCTAACATTGCAAGTAATAACAATGTATAATAACATGACTAATACGAACAATCTTTAAAAGTTATTGACTTCAATTTGTATCATTCTTTGCAGGGAATGATGAACAATAAATACATGCCTCATGTATTTAAATAACATTAGTCATGCTCATTGTTATTCTTATACTATGATGTTTCAATGCAATTTTCTTAATTTTTTTTTTGGTATTCAAAACCCACTATAAAATTACATCAATAATAATCATTTTTAATGATTCTTTAGTTGTATTCACATAAATACAATATTTTTTTTTTGACAAAAATAAAACATTTACTTCAGGAAATGTTTGTCAAAATCTATATCGATATTAGATTACTTTTCATTGTCCTCAAAGGATACAAAAATATATACATAAATATGTATTCATCTCTTTCATCATATATCCGTCAACTATATGATGAATATTACGTTTGCATAATCTTCAGGATATATGCAAGATTTTATTGAGGACGCATAATCTTCAGGATATATGCAATATTTTACCGAGGATGCATAATCATCAGGATATATGCAATATTTTATCGAGGATACATAATCTTCAAGATATATGTATAATTTATATAGATTTTCTTTACTATATCATAGATACATATATTATAAATATTATAAATGATAAGAACATAATATATATATATATGAAATCAATAATAAACATATAAAACATATGCATACATATATTGTAACACCCTAACTATCTTAGGCGTATTACGTGATTTTTAAACGTACTGTGCAGCTCGTTGCTAATCAACGAGGTTTATGGAAAAACGTGATTAATTAAAATTTTGCTTTTTCATTAAACTTATAAACCATTTTACAAAAGTCTCGGGATCCCGATTTATAAAATATTTACAAAAGTTTTAACTGATTAACTTTTACATCAAAATGAAAGTCGTCTAACGACAGTTACAAAAATCTCAGCCGTGCTGTCCCGAGGATCGTACGCTCCAGGCCTAACCGCCCCGACATGTACAATCTCATAAGCTCGCTCACGGTCCATCAGCAACTGCCTTGCCTTTACCTACACATGAACGTAAACTGTGAGTCGACAGACTCAGTAAGAAAAGCATAATAATATCATACATAAAACTGACTGCCGTGTCCAACACGATACTGAGTCCCGCTACTGCCATGTCCAACATGGTACTGAGCACTACTGCCATGTCCAACATGGTACTGAGTTTTGAACGTTCAGGGGACGGTACTATTGACAAGTATCCTCCTGATCGGTCGAACCGGTCATACTCCGGCTGCTGGTCATACTCCACTGTACCGACGGGATAGGTCAATAGCCGAACCACCAACCAAAGTGTCACTGATCGGTCAAACCGTCATACTCCGCCGCTGGTCATACTCCGGCTGTACCGACGTGACGGGGTTGGGTGGTTCGAAGCCTAAATACATATCTAATGTAATCTAACAGGCTTCCTACATGCACGCTAAACATGTAATCTACATATGCATACCGTTATACCAATCTTACCTGGATTCCGATTTCAGGTGTGCCGGTCAACCTGACTGGAACTGAAGCTGAACGGCGGATTACTGGCTCCTAAACCATAAAAATCACAACGCTATAAGTGACACGCTAAATCACTTCCCGGGGACTAAAACTTGAAACTAAAAGTTTCCCTATCGATAAAAAGCATGGCAATACCCCTAAAAACCCAAAAACGAGGAAAACTAGGGTTCTGAAAAATCCCCCAACCGGCAGACCGGTTGCCCAACCCAATTCCGGTTCGAAATTCTGAACCCCCATCCGGAATTCCGGATGCTCAACCGGAATTCCGGTTCCTCGCAGGCAGCCAACTAAAAATCTCATAACTTGACCAATTCAACCCCAATTGGTCCCAAACTTTCCAGACCTGTTCTATATGCCCCAAATAACAATTCCAGAGCATCAAACCTACCCAGAAATCACACATGCAAAATTCACCATTGGAGCTCAAGCTTTGAGTTCCAAACTCAAGCTTGAGCAAACCACCTAAACAAGCAACCAAACTAGCTTAATTCAACATAACTAAGCATAAAATAACCTCTGCAAACTAACAAGAACAACAGCAACCACACAGAACATAATCACAACATTTTCCTTCCAAAATTCATACTTTTTCACATAAAAACTACAAGCTTAACAATCTAACCTACATGCTTTCAACATAGCTTAATTCCTATCAATTTAACATGCTTTGAACCACATAAAATAATCACAAAACACAGCAGCCAACAACATCCAAAATCACATGCATTTACTCATCTTTTATCAAAAATTCCAAGAAAACATAGAAGGATAAGTTCAAGGATCTTACCTACAATTGAATTACACTTAGATGAGAAGAAAATCACAAGAATTGAAGAGAAAAATCTCTGCCCTAACAGCCAACACCAAGCCGAAATGGAGAGAAGGAAAAGAGAGCTTGAGTTTTTTCTATTTTTCTTAAATTTGACTAAGTGTAAAAATGTTTGAGAAAAAGGAATTTAAATCACATTATTCATTTATTTCAGCCAACAATTAACTCCAAATAAACATTTAATTTCCAAATAAAAACTCACATAAGACAAAACACTAATGGGGCAAAAAGACCATTTTGCCCCTCCACCATAAAATCACTAAAATCATACTAAAGGGGTATTTTTGGGACATTCTAAATTCCCGGCCATTCCCGACATTCCCAATGTCTAAAACCCGTCCCCAAAATGCTAACATACTAAGTTGTGATTTCTACTGAGCCAAACGCCGCGTTCCAAAATACCGGACACCGGAAATGCGAAATATAACAACTGCTGATGACATAATTATGCATATCTGAATTCCATAAATATCAATGATAAATTATTTAAATAGCTATAAATAATTTCATGATTAACATAAATAACTGCTAATTTCCAAATTAACTAAGCGGGCTTTACAACTATCCCCCCCTTAAAAGGATTTCGTCCCCGAAATCTAACCTGAATAACTCTGGAAATTGAGCTCGCATATCTGATTCTAGCTCCCAGGTGGCTTCTTCCACCTTACTGTTTCTCCAGAGAACCTTGACCAACGCTATGGTCTTATTCCGAAGGACTTTATCCTTTCTATCCAGGATCTGCACTGGCTGTTCCTCATAAGACATATCTGACTGAAGCTGAAGGCCCTCATAACTGAGTATATGAGAGGGGTCTGAAACGTATTTTCTCAACATTGAGACATGAAATACGTTGTGCACTGCTGATAAAGCTGGAGGCAATGCTAACCGATATGCCACTTGACCTATCTTCTCGAGAATCTCGAAAGGTCCTGTAAACCTAGGGCATAACTTGCCTCTTTTCCCGAAACGTTTAATCCCCTTCATCGGAGATACTCGCAAAAACACATGGTCCCCTACTCGGAACTCAACATTCCTACGTTTCGGATCTGCGTAACTCTTCTGTCTGCTCTGGGAGGCAAGCATTCTAGCTTTAATCTTCTCTATTGCCTCATTGGTCCGTTGAACTGACTCTGGACCTAGGTATTTCCTCTCCCCTGTCTCATCCCAGTGGATAGGGGATCTGCATTTTCTACCGTACAACAATTCGTAGGGTGCCATCCCTATCGTACTCTGGTAACTGTTGTTGTAAGAGAACTCTATCAACGGTAGATATTTACTCCATGAACCCTCAAAGTCCATAACACAGGCTCTCAGCATATCCTCCAATATCTGAATTGTCCTTTCGGACTGACCATCTGTCTGAGGATGGAATGCTGTACTGAATTTTAGCTTTGTACCCATTGCCCGTTGCAAACTTTGCCAAAATTTGGAGGTGAATTTCGGATCCCTGTCCGAAACTATAGACTTCGGTACCCCGTGAAGTCTCACTATCTCCCTGACGTATAACTCTGCCAATTGATCCACTGTAAACGTTGTTCTAACCGGCAGAAAATGAGCAGATTTCGTAAATCGGTCCACCACTACCCAGATGGAATCATACATACCCGTGGTCCTAGGTAACCCGACCACAAAATCCATCGTAATATCCTCCCATTTCCATTCTGGTAGGGTTAGAGGCTGCAACAACCCTGCTGGTCTCTGATGTTCAGCCTTGATCTGCTGACAAGTGAGGCATCTCGATACGAATTCTACCAAATTCTTCTTCATACCGCTCCACCGGAAGTACGGTTTCAAATCTTGGTACATCTTGGTGGTGCCGGGATGCAGAGAATATGGAGTAGAATGAGCCTCTTCAAAGATCTCGTTTCTCAAGTCCACACTGTTCGGGACACAAACCCTGGCTTTATACAAAAGCATTCCACTAGCTGACACTGAAAAGTCTTTGGCCTGACCAGCCAATACCTCATCTCGGATCTTCACTAACTCCGGATCTATCGTCTGAGCAACCTTTATTCTTTCTAGCAGATCAGATTGCAGCGTTAAGTTGTGAAGCTGACCTACCACAAACTCAATGCTGGATCTAACCATATCCTCTGCTAGCTGAGGTGAGATCTGAACCATGCTAGCTACTTGCCCGGGACCCTTTCTGCTCAGGGCATCGGCCACTACATTGGCTTTTCCGGGATGATAGAGGATCTCGCAATCGTAGTCCTTCACTAATTCTAACCAACGCCTTTGTCTCATGTTCAAATCTTTCTGAGTAAAGAAATACTTGAGACTCTTATGGTCGGTATAGATCTCGCACTTCTCCCCATAAAGGTAATGTCGCCAAATCTTCAGTGCAAAAACCACTGCGGCCAATTCTAAATCATGAGTCGGGTATCGCTGTTCATAATCCTTTAACTGACGGGAGGCGTAAGCGATAACCCGATCGGCTTGCATCAATACGCACCCCAAACCCTGTTTGGATGCGTCACAGTAGACCACGAACTTCTCCTCGTCCGAAGGCAAAGCTAGTACCGGAGCGAATCAACCTCTGTTTCAGCTCCTGAAAACTAGCTTCGCATTTATCTGACCAGATAAATCGCTGATTCTTCTTTGTAAGCTCGGTTAGGGGCATTGAAATTTTGGAGAACCCCTCCACGAACCTACGGTAGTATCCAGCTAATCCCAAGAAGCTTCTGATCTCTGTCACTGTCTTCGGTCTCGGCCAATCCCTGACGGATTCGATCTTCCCGGGATCCACCTTGATCCCGTCCTTGCCCACAATGTGCCCTAGAAAGGACACCTGAGACAACCAGAACTCACATTTCTTGAACTTGGCGTAGAGTCTATGTTCTCGAAGTCGTTGCAGTACCATCTGAAGATGTAACTCATGCTCCTCTTCTGACTGAGAGTACACGAGGATGTCGTCGATAAACACAATCACACAGATATCGAGGAAATCCTTGAATACTCTATTCATCGGTGTCCATGAATGCTTTGCGGGAGCATTGGTTAGTCCGAATGACATAACCAGGAACTCGTAGTGTCCATACCTAGTGCGGAAAGCCGTCTTTGGAATGTCCTCCTCTCGGATCCTCAACTGATGATAACCCGAACGGAGATCAATCTTAGAAAAGACCGTCTTCCCCTGAAGCTGATCGAACAAGTCATCGATCCTAGGTAATGGATATTTATTCTTCACCGTCAACTTGTTCAACTCTCTGTAGTCGATGCACATCCTCATAGACCCATCCTTCTTCTTGACGAACAAAACCGGGGCTCCCCAGGGTGACACACTGGGCCGAATGAACCCTATGTCAAGCAACCCTTGGAGCTGAATCTTCAATTCCTTAAGTTCAGCTGGAGCCATCCTATACGGGGCTTTGGAAACCGGATCCACCCCTGGTGCCAAGTCAATCACGAAGTCAATCTCCCGCTGAGGTGGTAACCCTGGAAGTTCTTCGGGAAAAACGTCCAAAAATTCCCGAACCACTCTGATGTCCTCTGGCCGAATGGTGTCTGGCCGAGTGGTGTCCACCACCACGGCCAGAAACCCTAAGCACCCACCGTGCAATAATTCTTTCGCTGACATAGCCGAGATCACCGGGATCCGAGATCCCCGAACCGAACCCACAAACACGAACGGTTCTTCACTTTCCGGTTGGAAGACCACCATCTTCCTCTTACAATCAATGCTCGCCGAATATTTAGATAGGAAATCCATTCCTAAAATAATATCAAATTCGACTAAGCTCATCTCTATCAGATCAGCGCTTAACTCTCTACCATCTATCCTGATCGGCATAGACCTAATCCACCTATTGGAGATAACCAATTCTCCGCCAGGTAACAGGGTTCCAAACCCTGATTCATATCTATCAAAGGGTCTACCCAACTTACTAAAGACTCTGGCCGCCACATAAGAATGTGTAGCCCCAGAATCAAACAGCACTGAATAAAACGAGTTGTTAATAAAGAGCTGACCTGTAACAACTGATGGGCTGGCATCTGCATCAGCCTGCGTGATAGCGAACACCTTGGCTGGAGTGGGTATCGCTGGAGCTCTCGGTGCCTCTGGCAGGAGCTGGGGACATTCCCTCTTGAAGTGCCCGGGCATGCCACAATGAAAGCATCCCTGCCCCTTGCACTCTCCCCGATGATGCCTCTTGCAGCTAGGGCACTCGGGATAGGAGAATCGGGTCTCATTACCACCAGGACGACTCCCTCTGTTCTGGTTCCCCCGGAACCTCTTGTTCTGACTCGAGCCGCCGGAAGCAGTGGGTGCCCTCTTCCTCTGATCAATGGCCGAACCACTACTCCCCCTGCTAAAGCCTGATGCAGGAGGGGTAGGAGCTCCGCCACTAACCGGAGTACTAACTGAATCTGACATGCACCCCACTGCGCCCTCAGCTCGCAGTGCCTTCTCCACCATCTGAGCATAAGTGGTGCTGTCGTCGGTGGTAATCATCAGGTCATGCCTGATCTTGGGATTCAACCCGTCCAGATACTTCTCCTTCCTGCTGAAATCGGTCGGCACAATTCCCGAGGCTAACCTCGCCAACCGGTCAAACTGAGTAGTATACTCAGTGACGCTCATGTTCTCCCGCTGGGTCAGGTGAACGAACTCTTTCCTCTTGGCGCTTCTGACCGCCTCATTATAGTACTTCGCGTTGAAGAGTTCCTGGAACCTTTCCCAGGTCATGGTGGTGACATCGTGAATCTGAGACACCATGTCCCACCATACCAGGGCATCCTCCTGGAACTGGAATGTGGCGCACACCACTCTGTCATTACCGGTGACACCCATATTCTCTCGATCAGGGGGACAAGCAGTTGGGATCGATGATAATTTTTGAAAAATGATCCTTGCACAAAGTATATAAGAACGATATATATACCAACTGCAAATAAATATTATTCATAGTTGAGATAGAATGAGTTGAAAACGCGTGAAGCGTAAATGAACAAAGTAGAAATCATTAATAAATGTTCATTTGATTTGTTCTGAAGTTGTTAAATCTAGAGGTACTCATGGAGATACCTTAATGTTATAAAGTATTGATCATCTAAAAATGATAATCGTGATAAAAACAGTACTCTAGAAGAGACTCCCAAGAGAAATAACATATTTGATTATAATTGAATCCCTGAAGTGATTCAATATAGGTACCTATAAATGATAAACATATTTGAAAAATATGTAATTTAAAGAGATCTCTATAAGTTATGTCAATATGGGAGGAAATTATCATATATTGAAATTTTTGTCGACAATAGATGTTAAATGTTTGCATATGCAATAAACTAACATGAGAAAGCAAGGATCATGGTATTAGATTTGTCGAGAATTATCGACATACATTTTGATTTTTGGCCAAAATATTATGACGCAGTCCAGGCAAATTTACTCGCATAAAGTGAAGTTTGACCTGTAGGGTGTGCAAATAAATATTTCTAATGAGAAATTTACATATATATTTGTACATAATGAATTGTTGTACAATGTTTGCATAGACATGAGATTGATTGAAGTAAGGCTTAAATATTGAGAAAATATAATCATGATTGATTATAGCCTGGAATATATTTTATGAGGATTTATAAGCGTCACATAAATGTTGCAACAAAAGGTTATTTATTTGGAGCTCGTAATATAGTAAAAATTTGAAATAAGCCTTATCTAAAAATTCTAGAAGAATATAATACATGTCTTAAGTGATATAAATTCAAAGTCGCGCACACTATATGACAAAGATCTTTGTATGAAATAAACACATGTAAGTAAATTATTGTTTAAAATACGTATGGTTGTCTATGCAATAAAATTCGTAAATTATACGTTGTGATAGACTCTTGAAGAGTTTTTGATTAGTTGAAGAACAAACTTTTATTTCTTTTGTATATCGAGAAATATTGAATGTATAAAGTTTGTTCATTTGTATTGAAGTCCTGAAGTACTTCATATGCATCAAGAATTATAGATATATTATCATTTGATATGGAAATTAAGATCATACAACAAGATAGAACAAATATATGGTCTTGGAGTACCATCATTATCACAAATGAAAATTTATATTATTATTAATGTGTTATGTTCATATCTACTTGAAATGTTAAATTTTAGTATGAACAAAATTGTATACACACATGAATGATACAATTAGTTGGATAAAGATTAATGTTCCACGAACCCCTCATCTATAATTTAGAAGTCCACACATACTCTGGAAGAGTTATAGAAAATATATGATCATAGATAGTATATGGTGATATTTTAAAAGTGATAACAATAATGTTATGAGATATATTATCACCAAAAGAATTATGGATCATATGTGCATGAAGGGGAGACATATTCATGTTGCACTCTTTTTCCCTTAGTTCAGGTTTTGTCCCACTAAGCTTTCCTAGCAAGGCTTTTAACGAGGCAACTTGCAAATAATTATATAGCTCAGATTTTGTCCTACTGGATTTTTCTGGCAAAGTTTTTAACGAGGCAACTATAAATCATGTTAACATACTTGCATTTTATGAAGCAAGTAGAGAATGTGTGGGAGTGAGATCATTGACATAGCATATTCGGGAAACATATGGATTGCACTCTAAAGATGTATCAACACAAGTAGTTCTCTATGAAGATACTACTGCTTGCATCGCTCAACTAAAAAGAGGGTACATTGAAGGAGATAGAGCTAGAACACATTTCACCAAATTCTTCTTTATACGTTTCAAGAAAATGCATATTGGTATTCAACAAATTCAATCAAGTGTCAATCTTGCAAACTTATTCACAAAGTTATTACCAACATCAACATTTGAGAAGACGGCAGACAAGATCGAAATTCATCGATTAGAAGATCTCTCTGCGAATGTCTAAATGAGGGGCAGTTAGTTTACACTAGACTCTTTTTCTTTTGATCAAGTTTTCAGCAAGATTTCAAAAATCAAACAATCTGAACGAAAACGAAAAAAAAAACAATAGATAAAGAAATTTGGATTTAAGTATCTTCAGGGCAATTATAAATATAAAGCTCAAAAGCCATATAAGATCTAAGAAGGAACCATATATTCAGCAAATAAAATTATGATGAAACACTCTCCAATTACAAGAGTGCTACCTTTGTTTAACCTACTCATAATAATAATGCCAATACAAATGTGAGTTTCTTTCTCCAAATCTTCACACAATTAATGAAAAATCAATTGAAATATGCTTCAATTTTCTTCATTCCATGGTCAACTACGTACTGTCATTAATTCATTCAGCATTAAATGTATGTAAACCAGAAACAATAGCCTTGAACCCACGTTACATTACGGCCTCCCACAATAATCATAAGTAAGAAACATAAACATAAGTAAGAAAATTAAAGAAACAATGAACTAATAATGAGACCAATATCAATATAACATATCAGAGAGAATTAAAGATACTACACACTATACAAGACAAGATTTAACCAACATGTATAACAAGATCATTGATCAAAGGATCAGAGTAAGGGACACCCAATTCAAATATATCAGATCCACACTAATCAAGAACCTTCAAAGCTTTTCCCATGGTCTCAAGATCAGGATCACCAGCAATGATAAAAGGGATAATTTCCACCTACAAATTAGACACTTGTTTGATTATAAACATTCTCAAAAACTACTTTCTTCAACCACGACAAAATTAGGTGTTCTCACTTTCACCTAACAATCATTTTTTTTCTTACCGGAGTGCAATTACAGTCAATTGATGAGACTGTGAAGAATTTCTTCAAACTGTTGGCGCCCAACTTTTGATTGAACGAGACAGCCTTGATTTAAGAAACATAACCCAACAAGTAGGAAACTTACAAGGAAAATTTCCTTTGGCTTTTTAAAATATTTTACACCTTCAAAGAACATCCCTTTTAGCTTTTTCAAAGAAACATTGGCTTCTCTGACTCAAGGGCAGTAACAAACAGATCAACACCAAAAGAATCAATATTATAGGAGAGAAGAGGATTCAGAGACATGCGAAAATGAGGATCAATTTACCTTGAGACTGCCATGGATGTTTGAAGCGGTCATTTTTTGTGACGCTGACGCCGTTTCTTGTTACTAGGCTAGACCGATGAAAACTCTTCAAAAATAAAAAAGGATGTAGCTATATAATACTTAACTATTTTCCAAGTTTTTAGGGGTGTAGCTAAATTGAATAATATTTTTTAACTTTTCAGTTAAAATATCTATAATTTTTATATTTTTTTTTATTAGAATAATTTATAAAATAATATAAATTTAATGATGGATATTCTGTTAAAATAAACAGATAAACTAAAAAGAATCGTTAAACTAAGAATGATAGGTTTGTTAGAGAGATATGTGGCTAAGATGATTTTTTTAATTTAAAAAGAGATTATTAATATTTAAAAGATTGTTTAATTTTTTGGTTTGATTATTGGATTTATTTGTTAAGAGGAGATCATAAATATATAAAGATATTACATTAGTAGTCAAAATAAAAACAGTATAAATAAACAGTAAAATTAATAATTAAATGTTGTATAATATTACTGATAATAAAATATGAAAAACGGATGAACATATAAATTTTCGATTATATATCCTACCTTACTGAATTGACTTACTGAATTGAACAATTTAGTTTGTCTAACCCAGTCTAGTTCTGCCTTCCAAATAGATCCTTATCACTCATTTTACAAAAAACAAAGAAAAATTGAATATTGTGTAATGAAAGGTCTAAATTAACCAAAAAGTTTTATTTTAATGGATATTATTATTAAGTGTTATAAAGAAGAATGGTAAGAAGTTTGGTTTTCGACATAATAAAGAGTTGTATAAACTATAAACCCTTAAAACCCAAAACCCAGCCATTTCCAAACTCCACTGCTTTGCTACCAACTCTTTGGGTTTATTTCCCACTACAAAAAACTCTGCAAAGGCCCGAAACATTTCGCCTTACTGCATCGTTCCCCACTCGGACCCATCATGCCTGAAACGGAGCCAGGAATCGACATCCTCCGAGCCTATGAGCTCCGTCTACTCCGCTGCACTCTCCCTCCTACCACCTCTGATGATGGTTGTACCACCCCCTCTCACCCTTTCCACTCGCTGATTGCCGACTTGCTGGGCTTCATTGAAACCGGTCGCTATCTCCAAGCTCTGACGTCTCCTGATGCCGCGCAACTCATCTTCAAACTCACTGATTCCGACCCGGTCGACTCGCTCGATGACAGTGCCGAGTGCGCCGAACTTGTCTACTCTGAGTTCCTAAAGCGAGTGGAATCCTTCTTGTCGGAAGGCGGTGACGGCAAGGAAAAGGGCTTCAGAGTTGTAATCGTTATGTCCATGGCGGTCGCTGCATTTCTCTTGTTCACTCAATGTAACACGACTGGGTGAGTGGGACAGCTCCGAGTTAACCAACCATTCTTTATAAGAGTTTTCCAATTTTTCAATTGAAATTTAGGTTTTTTTTTCATCTTAGTTTGAAATTTTTTTATTGCCTTTTATTTTTAGACCGTTGGAATTATTGCCAAAATGTCCCCTGCCATATATAGAAAGCAAAAGTGCAGATAAGTTTGTTGAGTGGGATAATTGGGCTCGTAATCAGCTCATGTCTGCTGGGTCTGACTTGCTTGGAAAGTTCTCTAATCTTCAGGTACTATATTGTTATTGTTGTCTTTAAGTTATTTTATCTTTAAGCTATTTTCTAAAACAGGCCCAGAAAATATAAGAGCATGTTTGGTATTGTTTTCTGTTTTTTATTTTAAAAAATTGTTTTTAGAAATGAGAACAAAAAATAATTTTTGAAGTTTTTAAAACACAAGTCACGTTTGGTTAGTGATTTTTAAAAACAATATGGACCAAAAGTGAATTGGTTTTTAAAACAGAAAACAACATTTTGTTGTTTTCAAAATTCTTGTTTTTTGTAACTTTGTTTTCTGAAAACTGTTTTTAAAAAGCAAGGCCAAACAAGCCAAATTGTTTTTAAAAACAATTTTCTGTTTTTAAAAACAAAAAACAGTTTTTTAGTTATGATGCCAAACATGCACTAAATGATTTAATTTAATATATCTTATTTTCACTATAAGTTAGATGTCAAGGGTGCGTTTGATGCTCCCTATTATGCTGAATTGTATAGTATAATATTGTATAAAAATGTTTTATATAGTCAGTATTATGTTTGTATTAAAATATTTTTTTTCCCTTTCCAAAGTACATAGTGTTTGCCAATATGCTGTTAACGAAGGCTAAAGACTTACTATTCCAATGGAGGAGTACCTCGGCTTTAGATGGGCTTAGGAGCATTTCATTGTGGCTTGCTCGAGTTATACTTGTTCAGCAGAGAATTTTGGATGATCGGTCGTCGTCATTGTTTGATCTCTTGCAAGTCTTTACACGTCAAACTTTGCTTCATTTTGGCTCATTAGAAAAAGTAACAAGTTATTGGGGTGACCATTTACATAAGGATGAGGGTTTCGCAATAGTCTCCATGCTTTATTTAGAAGCTGGGATAATGGAATATACCTATGGGCGAGTTGATTCTTGCAGGTGAGTGCTTATGAAATTATGTCATTTTTCTGTTTGCAGTAACTTTACACATTGTAATTTAATTCATCAAACTTTTATACAGTGTTTAAAAAAATCATTCGAGGCCTATGCCTCTAGACTTGATCTGCCAGTGTCATTGTTTAATGAATTTGAAATTATTAGTCTTTTTAGCTTTTTCTAGCTGCTTATGTGCTTTGTTGTACATGATTCAGGTTGAATTTTGAATCAGCGGAAGCTGCAGCTGGACTTGACATTTCTGTTACTGGCGTTCTTGGTTTTCGTACTTTACATCAGGTTAATAATTTATGCGTGTAACTGTATAATCGTTTTCTTTTTTCCTTTCTCAATTTGAGTTCTTAGCTTGACATGGCCTCAATAGGTTGAGCCAAAGGCACAAATGGTACTTGTTGCAAACAGAAACTCATCAAACAACAATGAAAATTGTCAATTGGATAGCAGTGGCCATTCAAAAACAGAGACTAGTAATGATGAAAATTATGAAGCCTCTGACATTTTGATCACCCCAAAACTTTTAGAGTGTGAAAATGGATATGGTACTAGAGAAGGCATTCAAGTTGATGCTGATTCCCCTTTGAGTGCAATACATCAGGCAGTGATCCTGGCTAAATGTCTTCTAATTGAGAAGAGCACTCGACATGATGACATGCAAAGTAAGTCGTTTAAGGTTTTGTTAATGTGGCTGTCTCTTTCTCCCTAGGGAACTAATCAGTGTTTGGTGATTCTATGCTACAATACTTGCTGGTGCTTGCTTTGGATTCTGCTAAAACTTAATTTATAAGTTTTGTTGTTGCTTTCCTGCAAAATTAAAAGGCCACAGTTCTTACGTTGTATCTAAACTGTAATATCTTCCTTGTTACTCAGTGAAAAAAAAAAATGGTAGATTAAGCTGCAATAGGGGCATCTTTTGCTGACTTCATTCAATGTTCATTATTTATAGACTGTTTTAGGGTGACATATCTTTATGCTCTGTTCATCTTGTGTATACAAATACATATATGCACCACGGGATATAATATTTGTGGTGCAATTGTGTATCAATTTCTAATTTTTCTATAAATCTTGAGTTTTATATGGTGGAAAATATTGGATTTTGATATTCCAATTCTTACTTTTAGGTGTGTGCTGGATAATACGGGCAAAATGAGAATGATAATTAGGTAGACCGTTGCCTTGCACAATATATATAAGAATAAGCCGAGAGCATATTATAGACCCAAAACATGGTAAAACTTTCTGCTTTGATGATACCATGATGTAGGTTATACCAATGCTCCCAAAATTTCAAGCTATTCAGAGGTGCGCGAACAAGCAACCCAACATGAGCTTTTATTTCCTAAAACTTGAGTCTTACTTGTGTGAGATGCTTTTTTGTTTCTGGGTATGAATATATGGTGGTTGGTAACTTGGTAGTGATATCCTGCTCTCTTGATCCTAAGAAGACTAAGTTCATAGTACTTTAATTTGTTTGTTAGTCATAGTTTTTGAACTTATGTCAGAATATTTACTGAAGTTTTCTAGGGCCGTCTCTTCTTAAAATGTCCCTTGCCTTTAATTTGTTTTACTTTTTTTTTTCCTTGAAACAAAACGACTGATAATAATAATATGAAAGTATGACAATACAAATAGGTAGTTAACAACCACCAGTACCACAAAACTACAATGTTTCTTTTCTATCACAAAAAAAAAAAAAAAAAAGAAAAGAAAAGAGTAGCGTAGAACAAAACATTTTTTTTTTAAAGATTTTGAGATATTTCTGAAAATCTATGGGAATAAGTTAGATGTTGGGTAGCTTTTTGGTTATGCAAAGTCAAAGAGTTCAAACTAATGTTATTTGCTAAGCTAGCTAGAGATTGGAGTTTCACTTAGATTTCTGTTTTTCCAATTTTTTTTTTTTTTTAAAATATTTTCAAGTAATGCTTTCATAGGGCGTATGTTTTTGGCTAACTACAGCATATTCGATGAGACTTCATTTAGGAGCTTAACAGCAAAGAAGTATAAGACCTTTCTTGATTCCTCTTTTTTTTGTATAGTGGATTTCTCATCTTTAAGATTTCGGGCCTTACTTTCACTGGCTGTAAATTTTAATATTGTTTTTTCTTTCTTAGTATACTTATTATAGTATAATAAACCATTTTTTTCCCTCACACTTTGTTGGAGGCCTAATTTGATAATTATTCAATTTCTTCACCTTCTTTTTCAGGGTGGGATATGGCTCCATACATAGAGGCAATTGATTCTCTAAAGTCATCATGCTTTGCTGTAAGTAATCAGTTAAAAAAACCACATTTTGGTGGTCTTTTACTCATAAATAACAAGTTCCATTTCTTATCCAAAAAAACTTGTTGCCTAATGCCAGCATTGAAGGAGTTAACCTCAAGTTATAATAAACTCTTCATGTTTTCTATTGCTTTTTGAACAGGACAAAAAATATTTCTACAATATTCTGTTTCTGACTTTAATCGTCATCATGATATTTCTTTGATTATAACAAATTGAAAGCAATGCAGTTGTCTATAGTTTCTGTGATAGTGTATTTTTTTATTTTTCTGAAAAAGGGACAGGAGTCAGACTTGTGACTGACCCTCTCTCATATAGTTTGAGAGCCCTCACTTATGGCGCAGGAAAACCGTAGTTACAAAAAATATCAACAATAATAATAAATTTACTTGAGAATATTGTTGATTAACTACCCAAACTGTGGTTTCTGTGATAGTGTATTATGATAGGAACCAGATCCTGCTATGAAACCCAGTCGATAGTAGTAGCACAAATACAGTAGAACAACAAAAATTAAGTAGAAAAGTTGCAATGAGAGAGAGATAATTGTCATTGAAACAGAAATAGCAAAGAGGTCACAAGCTTTAACAGAAATTCGAGAGCCTGGGTCTCTCCATTCCAGCATGACCCTATTTTCTCCCTGCACTATAACCAAATCCCACTCACCCACTATCCTTTCACACAATGACCTATATACCCCTGTTCTCCTTTTATGCTATCACATACTAATAATAGCAGGGTATACCATTAATATGTAATTTTGTTCATTCTCAAATCTTTTCAGTTTACTTCTCATGATCCACAGTCCACACACTCCTTGGTATCTAAACTTAACTAGCTACAAAGGTAAAACATTAAAAGTTTACTGAACTTACATGTGATGGATAGAAATCGAAATTCTGGACATGTGGTCTTTGTCTCTTTTTTAAACATTGAAACATCACCAAATATTGAAAGAGCACAGTAATTAGTTGGTGTTTGAGGTTACTCATGGACATGATACCTCTCTCTTAAAAAAAAGGATGGATAGAATCTCACTATTTAAGAGTATGTTATCCAGGATGATTTTTTTTTTTTTATTTTTCTCCCTTAAGTGGTGTGTTCTGGTTACTAATTTTGTGTGTTTCTTCAATGAGTTTTGTTAGGACCTAGGATTAGGGTGGTGTTCTAACATATATTAAATAAAAGGGTAATTGGGTCATTGTATTAAGAAGAGTGTTTGAGTGAGATTACAATGGTATATATAGAATACTTAGGAGGATGGGTGGGTATGCAATGTTTTGAGTAAATACTCTAATTGCACCAAAGGAGCCTAAGGGCTCCTATCTTTTGTAATTGGATTTCTCAATACATTTAATATACAATTCCTACTGTTTTGCTACTGTTTTGCTACTGTTTTGCTACTGTTTTATTGTATTCTTGATCGGAAGATCTCGGGGCTTATCAATTGGTATCAGAGCGAGTGATTCCGGTGGAGGCCGACTACTCGAATGGAGGAATTAGAGGAACAGTGGCGACTGGAGGCTTATGATCGTCCCTCTGAATTTAATACACTGGAGGACCTTGCTTCGCTTTTGGATCAAGTACTTCTTGGGCAAGTAAGGCTACTCCGCCTCTCCCGTGATCTCCGAAGTCATGTCACAACAAGATCGGAGGACAACGAACTCAATGAGTGGATCCACCAAGCTGTGCAATCTGTTCGGGTTCGCAAACAAGAAGGAATACGAAATTGCTACGCGCCGAATTTAACTTCTGGATCTCCTACAACAATAGAGACGGAGGTTGAATGTGATGAAAAGATGGAAATGGCAATACGGGAACACAAACGAGCCTTTGCTAGACTCGACAGTTTCAGCAAACACAAACAGCAGACAGCAATACAATTAGAGTTCCTAAATGAAGACTCTCTGCCGTCTGTGGCATCACCTGAGATTTTCGATGTTGCGAAGATCATCTCCGATGGAGAAGAAGATAAAGGGTTAGAGAAAAATCAGCAACGAGATTCGCCGCCTGAAAGGAGGAAGGAAGAGGTGCGGCTGCTGGTGGAGTCGTCTGAGCAGAAGGACTTGTCGGGATCGGCGCCGGATCTGGAAGTTGTTCCATGGAAGTCGATCGCACCTCGGCAACGAATGACATCCGAGAAGAACTACAAGACAGAGGTACAAGTGGGTGCGTCGACGGAGATCGCGTCCCTGGTGCCATCGCCGGAGAAGAAGGCTTTGTCGGAGTTGGTGCGGGACGAGGAAGGGAAGTCGAAGACGCCGTTAGTGCGAGCGGCAGAGGAAGACGAACTGCTGGGGGCGGCGTTGGAATGGATTTCATCGCCGATCCCAAGGTCGTTCACGTTGTGGGCAGTGACGGAGCCGAATCCACCACGGAAGTCGTCGCCGGAGTCGGAGAAGACGGAGGCGTGGACGCTGGAAGCTTCGCCGGAGATTCAGCAGCTGAAGACACCAGCCCGAAGAGCAAATCTGCGAAATACCATAAGGGCAGCCGCACAAGGTGGTCTTCTGTCGAAGAAGAAGATGAGGGGGAGGAGCTTCTGTTCACTCAAACCCTACCAAGTAAGGCCCAAGCCCAATTCCTTAAGATGTACTTCAGCTTTGGCCCACAAGAGCAAAATTAACACAATGGGTCACTTTGATTTACTTACTCCATCTTGGGCCCAGACATTCCAAAGTTTATATGGCTTTGACCAAGTTGTGGTTATGGCCCAATTAAACAAAGAAATGTGCCATTTTATTTTTAAAGCGGTGCAACTTTGGATGTCATACCCAAAAGGTTACATTCAAAATCATGAGACAAGAGATGGGAAAGAACACTTGAAAGTGACTTTTTTGCTCATAAATGGTGAAGGTTGTCATGTTATTGGAGGCAAGAATAAAATACTTTTGGTGGATGAGAAGTTTAACCTTGGTGCTTTACTAGTGCCATTCAAGTATTGGGTTTTTGATAGAGGGCGCCAAACACTACTTCAACCAGCGAAGGGTGCATCAAGGACACGTCAAAATATCACATTACTAACTTGGTTCTTTGACAGAGGTCGCATACAACATAGGACTCTAGATTTGAGTGAATTCAACAATCACCTTGAGGACAAGGTGAATTTCGGGCGGCTGGTAATGTTAGGACCTAGGATTAGGGTGGTGTTCTAACATATATTAAATAAAAGGGTAATTGGGTCATTGTATTAAGAAGAGTGTTTGAGTGAGATTACAATGGTATATATAGAATACTTAGGAGGATGGGTGGGTATGCAATGTTTTGAGTAAATACTCTAATGCACCAAAGGAGCCTAAGGGCTCCTGTCTTTTGTAATTGGATTTCTCAATACATTTAATATACAATTCCTACTGTTTTGCTACTGTTTTGCTACTGTTTTATTGTATTCTTGATCGGAAGATCTCGGGGCTTATCAAGTTTTCATTGGTTTTTTAAAAAATAACAGGCAAATGCAAAATAGTCACTGACTATAAAGTGAAAAAAGAATGCAAATAACAGTAATCTGATAGTAAAGATGCAAATGAGGTTACAAATATTTAATTCCATATTGCTGTGTTCTCACTTAAAGGCTTTTATTGACAGAATAGCTCCTTGAATTTGTTGTGAATTACTAATTAGCAAAGTGGTCTTTTTTTTCATTAAATTACAAAAATTAGTGCATAACTCGATTGTTGAGTTTTCGGAGTTTTATTCTATTTACAATTTTACCATGTGGGTGTTAATTTCTGTTGTTTTGTAATTTTGTTGATTTGATTTTACTTTTGGGAGTTATATGCCAATTTACAAGTTTAATGGACTGTTGTAATTCTACCACAAAAACAAGGAGCGAAATTTTCAATAAATTGTTGCAAATTTTACGATGTGGTGTTAATTGCTATTGTTTTGTGATTTCATTGACTTACTTGAATGCCAATTTATTTTTCAACGACTACATTGCCAGTTACGGCAAGAGGATAACCATTCCAAAAATCACTGATGCGAGTGATCCTACTCTATTTCATAGTATCTTCATGTTGCTTATGTGTTCAGGCACATGCTTTCATTCTTGGACAAATTGTTGTTATTGTTGGTGGAACTTACACATTTCTAGGTTTTCTTTGACATTTGGGCAGAAGGGTCTCTCTAGTTTTTCTTTTTGTTTCTTGATTTATGGGTGTGCATTTTGCAGTCAGTTATTAACCTTGCATCCTTCTTCGTTTTCATTATTATATTAAAGTTCAGTTTCTCACTAACATGGATAGTTTTCTTTTGATATTTTTTTAATGATCATTTAATAAATCTATTTTATATTATCAGGTTCGATGTTTTTGTGACACCTTACGCATTCGATGGGAGTCAACTCGTAGTCGTACGAAGGAACGTGCCTTGGTGATGATGGAAAAATTGGTACGACTTATCTTTGTTAATGTAAATTTTTTAGTTTTGAACAATTTGTTAATGTATATTGATCTTCGAGATATTCGAGCTTTTATCTGTTGTGATTGCTGGTTTTGAAGTGGTCGACAATTTGTTGTTAAGGGAGGGAGTGATGTCTTTATAACATTTTATTTTGTTTACTAGAATGGCTATTTTCTCTTTATGTATATATGTGTGTGTGTTGTTTATATAGTTTATACATTTATATTTATATGAATCAATATATATATTTTTATTGCAATTCAAATCTCATATAGACTACTCTTTTAAAACTGTTTTTAGGTCCAGGGGATGTATGAATCTTCTCCAGGAGTGGCGCAAAGGATTCCACTTTGTTATGGGGTCTGCATCCCAACAATTGCTTCCTTACGGAAGTATGATTCTCTTTTATTATATGACTGTACAACTTAAGGACTTTTTCTTCTGACATTTGCCCCTTGGTGCCAGTACTTGTTTAGGGACTATGCTGATTGGCCACCATGTTATTCTCCAAATATTGTTATATTCTCCCCCTTTCTTAATAAATATTATTTGTTGTGTAATTGTCTCGCTCTTTTTTTTAGAGAATATGGTGAACTTTTAGTTAGCTGTGGTTTAATTGGAGAAGCATTGAAGATTTACGAGGATTTGGAGTTATGGGACAGTCTTATTTTTTGTTACAGGTATGGCATCACTTAATGGATTCTTCAAATTACTTCATATTTTATTTTGATACATCTTCTGCTGCTGTGCGTGGGAATTTCATTAAAAGTGTGAAATGCATCACAGCTTATTGAAGAAGAAAGCAGCAGCTGTTGATGTCATCAAGACTAGATTGTCTGTAACACCCAATGACCCTAGGTTATGGTATGTTCAATTTTCTTTGCCTTTTTATTTCTATAACATTACCAAACGTATTGCTCTCTTTCTCTCTGTGTTTTATGTCGATTTAATATTACTTTGTCTATTGAGACTGATGTATATTGCAATACGAAGATGCAATTTATTATCATTTTGCAAGTTCTTAGATTCAAGCAATGGGAAGACTGGATTGTGAGGTGGTTCTCATTAGTTATGTTGCTAAGTTGTAAAATAAAATAGGCCACACTCCATAGTGGTTCCACGTAACTCATAAAAGAGTAATATTACTTATTTTTGGAATGATAGTTTTGTTGCTGGTCTTTTTAGTCAGATGCATTTGTGCTATATCAAATTTGTATATGCTTTTCCATAAAATAAAAGACAACAGATAGAAGATATTTATAAAATGATCATGAATGTGTTTATTAAATAGGACCTAGTCATATGTTAGTGTTATATCTGATGCTAGTCCTATGAAAATTTCAGTCTTGAAGTCAATTATGTACCAAAGCCTAATAAACCATCTCAACCTATTTCACCCATTCGCGAGGATATATGGGGTCCAAGAATCCTAAAGATTAGTGGGGTGCGTTGGTTTTTGCTATCAGTTGATAATCATACTCGGGTAAGCTGGACATTTCTCATGAAAGATAAATTTGAAACTAGTCAAATCCACCAAGTATTTCACAAAATGATCCAAAACAATTTACTAGCCAATATTTAGGTTCTCAAATCAGACTGCTCGTGACTTCTTCAATGGAATCTTATGGAATTGTCTATCAAAGTTAACACGTAGACACACCTCTACAAAGTGGTATGGTAGAACACAAAAATACCACCTTCTTGAAGTTGCATGCTCTATGCTACTTAAATCTCATGTCCCAAAAAGATTATGGGAGAAGCTGTGCTCACTACCTCATATCTCATTTATAGAATTAGAATGTCGTCACAAGTTCTTAATTATAAGACACCAATGCAAACTTCCCTTACTACCTATTTTCACTCACACCGAAGCAAACTTGATGTTAGAGCTACAAAATACATCTTTCTTTGCTACTCATCTTACAAAAAAGGATACAAATATTATTGTCCCATTACCAAGAAATTTTTCAACTCTATTACTCCAATTTTTCAACTCTATTGATATGACCTTTTTCGAGGACCAATCTTATTACTCCAATTCTACAGTCCAGGGGCAGAAAAATGCACAAGAATCACAAAATTGAGATTGGACATCTCTTATTGGCATTGGTGGATCATCATCGAATCCCACTTGCTCCCTCCTTCGTGAGCCTCTTATCATAACTCACACAATTCTCCACGAGCCTGTCTTATAATCACTAAATCCCACTCCTCACTCCATGAGTCTATTTTCATCACCTCACACCACTCTCCATGAGCCTATCTTATCATCACTAAATCTCACTTGCCCAAGCCTATCTTATCATTGTTAAGTCCTTCAGCTACCATAAGTCCTCCCACGCTCCTATAAAGCGTCCTCCAATGGAATCTAAAAACACAAGTCCCAATCTATACTCAATCAAGGTTTACACAAGGAGGAAAACATCAGAATAAATTTGGTAGAGCCAAGAACTTGACTCGAATTCAATCACCTTTGAAAACACACAAGAAAAAATTGAAGCTCTTAGTTTTGATTTGGACAGTCCTACTGCTGAAAGAAAAGGGCTGCATTGATGCACTCAGTGTCCACTTCATTACTACTTGACTTACTCAAACCTATCCCCTTTTTATAGAGCCTTTGCGACATCCCTGGACCAAATGAAGATTCCTAATTTTTTTTCAGAAAGCCCTTCAAGATCTAGAATGGAAAGTTGCCACTTTAGAAGAAATAAAAGCTCTTGAAAAGAATGGGACATGGACTCCCACAAGTCTCCCTTGAGGAACTTAAACAATTGAATGCAAATGGATTTTCTCAGTGAAGCACAAGGCTGATGGAGGTGTTGAGAGATTCAAGGCTCCTTTTGTGGCAAAAGAGGGCTCACTCAATCTTTTGGTATTAACTACCAGGGACTTTTGCTCCTACTGCTAAGCTAAATAGTGAATACTGTACGAGTTCTTCTATACTTTGTTGTTGATCAAAAATGGCTCTTGTTTCAACTTGATGTGGGAAATGATTTCCTCAACATAAATCTTGTTGAAGAAGTGTATATGGACATACCTCTTCGGTTTGAATACAAATTCAGCAAAGGAAAAGTGTGCAAATTGCAAAAATTTCTTTATGGCCTCAAGCAATCACCTGGAGTTTGATTTCACACTATTCACAAGAGTTGTAAGGCACACTGGAAACTCACACTGGAAACTCACTATAACAGATTGTATATGTGGTTGATATAGTGTTTATTGGCAAATGCGATGAGGAAATGGTAGAGTTGAAAATCAAGTATCTAGGACAACTAAAGTAATTTTTGGGAATGGAAGTGGCTTGGTAAAGCCAAGTGTGTCTTAGTTTCTCAACGAAAATATGTCCTAGATCTTTAACAAGAAACTTGAGTGAGTGGGTGTAAACCGAGACACCTATGGGCCTTAATACTAAACTCAGAGCTTCGACAAAGGGACCAACTCTCAATTGAGTTAGGTACCAACTTGAAGGTATCTAGTTAAAACGGCTACTTACAGAACTTCGAATTGAGATAGAGGGACTCATCTTCAAATAGTCCCTTACTTAGGGTAATATATTATCCCACCGAGATTATGGGGCTAATATAGTCCCCAGTAGCTTCTATTTATTTTTTTTAAGAGAAATGCTAAAAGACACTAGTGGTGCCTAGCATCACCTAATGTGCCATATCTCTATTGGTAAAATTAAATATCGAGTCTCGCTTGATTAAATTTAATAACTGTAATGGAATATTGCTAACCATTCGCCAAACACCATTTCGTAGCACCACTGGTACCTAATAACAATATTTTTTTTATAAGTATAAGAGAGTGTGAGTTAATATATAATACTTAACAAGCAAATTTTTAAAATATCATTATTTTACTTTAAAAATGTAAACATTGCAATTTTTGAACTTTTTTTAAACAACATTATTTTTATTAAAATATTACTAAATTTTAAATTTTAAATCTTAATTATTATATTTTCTTTATCTGCTAGAAAATTATTACAATATAGTATTTAGATAGTCTAATGCAATCTCAATTAATAGTCCAGTCCTGTATGCCAAAAGAACACTACTAGTTGAACCTTTGGGCTTTTTGGTAATAAGGCCATGATCTCAACTTTTCTCAGTTGGGAATCTGATTAGATTTATTATTTTATGTAAGTAAATTGTATGCTAAGCAAGAGCACAAGGTGACAGTCCTGAATTTTGCAACTATGTCTTGTCTGAAATAGTGATAACTTGGATCACACACACATATATATATATATAATATACATATATATATATATATAATATACATATATTTGTTTTTCTTAGTTTGTCTTGACGTTCTATTTCAGTGCAGATTTTTCTAAAGTTCCTTTTATTTGTTGTCTGCTTGCATCAACCAGTGAAAGATTCATAAGGAGCAATTTATTTGACTTGTACAATCATTTAACTTTTAGGTGCTCGTTGGGTGATTTTACGAATGATGATGCCTGCTATGAAAAAGCATTAGAAGTTTCAAGTAATAGGTCTGCTCGAGCTAAGGTGATAAGATTTCTAAATTAACTTTCTATTGAGTACCTTGTATGTCTCTCTTTATGTATCCTATTTTACAGCGCTCTCTCGCACGTAATGCATATAATAGAGGGGAGTATGAGGCATCAGTGGTTCTTTGGTATGTTTCAAACAGCTTTCCACTTTATCTTGTTATGCATATTTGATTAACTTTGTTTATTATTATGACACGAGTACGATGATGTTTACTTGAATATACCTCAGGGAGGCTGCAATGGCCTTAAATTCTTTGTATCCAGATGGTTGGTTTGCACTAGGATCTGCTGCATTAAAGGTAAATTATTGTTTTTTCATATTTGTGGTTTTTTTAGGCTATTATCTCGTAAATTTATTGACTTATTGCTGAATAAAAATTACAGGCTAAGGATGTTGAGAAAGCATTGGATGGCTTTACTCGTGCCGTTCAACTTGATCCAGAAAACGGCGAGGCATGGAATAATATTGCTTGTTTGTATGTTTCCTTGTCTTTACAGTAAAGCTAGTCTTTGTACTCAACGTTGATACTTGATATTGTATTGACATCTTAATATAGCAGATTGTGATAATACAAGATAGGAATTTAGGAGGAAAAAACTAGGTTCCTAGTTTTCTTCTACAACATTTGAGGAACAAGTATCTATATTAATCGATATGTAGGTACCCGTGAGGGTACTAGATAGTGATGTTTTTATTGTGCACTGAGATATTGGTTGATGCTGACAGGATTAGTATCTGAATGCAGCCTTTTTTCTTTTACTTCTTTATGGATACGAAACTTGAACCCTGAGTCAATGACTAGCCCAACCAATTGAACTATTTGACAAGTATTTTATTTTTATTCATTTTGGTCAAACAGAAAAATGCATGCATGTTAAGCGTCTGTTTTTAGGGCAATCAATTAAGCCAGATGAGAAAGTTAAGAGTTAGGATAAGAACGCGACATTGTTTTCAGGTCAATCTAAACATTTAATTTTTCTTGTAATTGTTATGGATTCTTTAATGCTGTTTTTCTGTTATATCTTATCGCTTTTTAATATTCATATTTGCATGTGCCATTCCATTGTATCAAATTATCAACAAGTGACGATGACTTACAGTTTCTTTGACTAAAATTGTCCAATTATTTACTAATATAAGAATCTTGTATGTGATTATATTTATGGGAAACATTTATAGAATGTTTTATGCTACTGTGTTTCTTGGTAAATAATCTTAACCTTAACTTTTGCAGGCATTTGTTACGGAAAAGAAGCAAAGAGGCTTTCATTGCTTATAAAGAGGCCTTGAAGTTTAAGTTCTGTCCTCTCTCAATTGATTACCATACTCTCTCTCTCTCTTCTCTGTGTGTGTGTAAACAGAAATTCTCTTTTGTATCACAATTAAAATATATATTGACTTTAAACCTTTTGACTTGGCAGACGCAACAGCTGGCAATTGTGGGAGAACTTTGGCCAAGTTGCTTTGGATCTGAAGAACATAAGCCAGGCAAGTTTCTCTTTTTCCCCGCCTTTTGTTATTTTTGGGAATATTGAGTTCTCCTAGCCCTTTGTGTCCTGTAAGACATACTTTGGCATGCAAAGAACATCTAGGCCATTGATTTTTGCTGCATGTTATGCATTATTAATATAAAGCTACTCATTGCACGAGTCATTGCCTTGCTCATGTGTTGACCAATTTGGCTTACCCGCTCATTACTTCTTTTCTTCAGGTTAAAATGCAATATGCCATTGTTAATTCTTTTGCCACATTCTCAAATGTGATTGATACTTCTCATGTTCGAAGATTGAAGTGTCATTGCGTATATCTACATGACATGCTTTCATTGTAGTTTATTGTATCCTAGAGAACTATTCATATTTTTATCTCACACGGATTGCTCGAAAAAGTATTTATATAATGTTATAGTGAAAGGAGTTTTAAAACTATATTTACAAAACGATAAATGACCCAATAGGGTATCTCAAGTGATTAGGCTTGATGTTTGCTCCACAATTGCTATATCTGAGGTTCAAGTACCCTCCTAGAAAACTAAAATGCAGTTTTTATAATTTCCTGCTCCTTTAAATCATTATAGGGATCCTACATAGCAATTGCTATAGTTCCTGGTCCCAAGTATTTTAGAGGGTTAGGGGGGGACCTTAGTTTCAAAAATAAATAAATAAATAAATTATAGGGTAGGTAGAGCTCCAGTTTTGAATCTGGGCCTGCTAAGCAAGTTATGGGAGAGGATAAATTAAATTATAAGTGATGGATTTATGGTGAGCAAGAAGAGCTTACTTTTTCCATAAGGGTTAGCTTTTAACACAGGTCATAGATATTATTAGTTTTATAGAAATCTGTCCGTACTTCATAAATTGTTTTTCTTGGAACTATATAAACTCATCAACTTCACAGTTGGTTGTTTTGTTTTGTTCTTCTATTCATTATTTTGGGACAAAATATCTTATGTTCAACTTCACATTCTTCGATTTATGGTGTTAACTTTGTGGTGCATAACTAAATATATGGTTTGACCTTTTGTTATTGTTGATTTCTTAAGCTGTTTTTTCCCTTTTCTTTTTAGGCTCTAGAAGCTATTAGGATGGTGTTGGAGATAACCAGAAATAAAAGAGTTTCTGTCGAACTGCTGGAAAGAACTGTGACAGAAGTAGAGAAAAGGGTTTCGGTTAGCCTGTCTTCCACAAAGATTGATGATTATGGTAATCAAGATTCTAGCATAGATGCTGAGAATGAGCCAACTATGGAATCTGGGGAGGGTAGATCACGGGAAACTGAGCAGCTGGTCGATTTTCTTGGAAAAGTCTTACAGAAGGTAAGTAAACTAGATAGTCTCCCGCATTCTTTCTATGTATGTGTTGAATTTTGTAGTGAGGGTTGAATCTGAACAACTGCATAGTCCAGAGGACATATGGACATTTTGATCGGAAAAGTAATCAAGATATTATGCTTATATAGTATACAAAAAACTGTATAAAAGTGTGGTCTTCTGTATTTTCTTCTTAAATTGGAGAATTGTATAGACTATAGTGTGGACATTGTATTATACTTCTCATCATGTTGATATAACCCCTTAAATATCTTCGCATAACAATTATTATTATTAATTTTGGTAAAAGAAATGAAAACCTTGTATTAATGCAGGAACGATCTGATAGGAGAGTCCACGATCATACAAGGAAATCTGTAAAATCACCCTTCATAGTTTTCTTTCACTAAATTGACTTTCTAATGTTGGCATTTCTAGGTGGGAGTGGAGTGGTTATGTGTAGAACCACACCTGCATAGTTTTCCTTCATTAAATTTGCTTTCTGATGTAGGCAGTACTAGGTGGGGGTGGAGTGGATATCTGGGGCTTGTATGCGAGGTGGCACAAGCTCAAAGGAGATCTCACAATGTGCTCTGAAGCCCTTCTCAAGCAAGTCAGATCCTACCAGGTATTGTTATATTTGTTTGTTGGTATCTTATAACCGCAGCTTAGTTTACTAGTCTTGCTGGTTTTGTAATCAATATGTGATCTTCTTTTATGTAACACCCCACTTTTCTCTTATATCTTTTAGGGATCTGACATATGGAATGACCGAGATCAGTTTAGAAAATTCGTCCATGCTTCCTTGGAACTTTGCAAGGTTTACATGGAAATTTCTTCATCTACTAGCAGCAGAAGAGAGCTCTTTTCAGCTGAGATGCATCTAAAGAACACAATTAAACAGGTAAGTTAGCTTTTCATATTACTTATACTTACTATGAAAGGGTAAAAAAGGTAAAGAACAAAAGACTAATGAGTAATAAATTATGGAATTTTAGGCGGTGGCCTTCTCTGACATGGAAGAATACAAGGATCTTCAGGCTTGCCTTGAAGCAGTACAGACAAAACTCCAATCAAATTCTGTTCTATCATAAAACAGCACCTGCCAATGATTTCGTGACTGAGGTTAGACTCCTATGTTTGTGTTTTCTTTTTTCTCAGGAAAAGTTAGGTAGGACTTGTGCATTTAGTGTCGATACATTTTGTACTAAGAATTATAATCCACTAATCTAGTTGCTATGTGGATTTTCTCATGCAGGGCTTATGTGGCTTCATGTATGGTGGCCGTTAATTGGAAGAAGAGAGCACATGTACATAGAATATGCTCATTTTCTCCAAATATTTATTCAAAATTTTGGTTTAGATGAATAATCTATCATTATCTAATTTTTTAAAAAAATTTATTCACCGTGATCTTTTCGATAGATCAGATTCATATTCTTAAACAAAAATGCGGCGGGCATAATTTTTTGCCTCTATTTTTATATTTGTTGTATTGGTATTTTTTTATCAGACAGATGTTCATGTTGTATTATTAATTATTGTGACAAATTTAAAAGCAACAATTTTGGTATGTTTCTTTTATTATTTTTTTTTTTAATATGTAATTTTTGGTATGTTAGCTCATATATTCATTGTGGGGAGATTATATTTGCACCCTCAAAAATTATAACTACACCCTATTATTAAATTGATTCCGATTAAATATTATTTTTTAGGGATATTGGCGGCTAAACTACCTGAACTTTACGGTTTGTAATACTTAATCACAAAAACTAAAATTTTGGCGGCTAAACTACCTAAACCCTGGTTTCGTTTTGCTCTGCACACTTCTGTCTAAAAATCACAGTTAAGTGCCACAGTGGGCTACCCACTTGTACACACTTGTACACGTGGCAATTTTTTTTAGTGGTCCACGTAATATTAATTTTAAAAAATAATTATAAATATTAAAAAATCAAAAAGGAAAAAAATTAAAAATATTTTTTTTTACTTTTTTTTTTCTTTTCCTTTTCTTTTTTTCTTTTCTTTTTTTTTTTCTTCTTCTTTCTTCTTTTTTTTTCCTACAGAACTCCCAGCCCTCTCCGACCCCCTTGCGCCCCTCGTGCGACGTCGACCAACCCCAGCGACCACCCTCGACCCCCTTGTGTGACGCGGACCAACTTCGGCGACCTCTCTCTCTCTCTCTCTCTCTCTCTCTCTCTCTCTCTCTCTCTCTCTCTCTCTCTCTCTCTCTCTCTCTCTCTCTCTCTCTCTCTCTTCGTGGTGGTCGCCGGAGTAAATACTTAACAAATAGACGAGAGAATAGCAAAAATTGTAGTTGACGACATGGTGAAGATGTGCATCTGCGCAAGTCCCTCTTCCTCTAGATTTCCAAGTGTTTATTCTAAAAGGTATAATCTTTGAAGATTCCTTTCAGTATTTTCTTTCTTTCTAGGTTCATTTCCATTTTAGTAACGTTTTCCATAGATCTCTTGCTTTTCATTCTTTGCATCCGTTCTGGGTTTCGTTGATTTCAAGAGATCATAGGCTAGGTTTGGATATAGTCTTTCTTTAGCGTTTCGTAACAATCTGTTCCGTTCTTTTCTTTCTCTCTTTATACAAGGTTTGAGGTCAAACAAATTTAATTTAATGATATCTACTTCTTCGATACTTTGTTTTTTAATTTTAAAGTTTAATTTTTCTTTCTCTAGGGATCTCTTTCATTTACATTCTTATTACCCCAATTTATAATGATTTTGTTTCATTGTTCTGGATTTTGATGTGGGTGTGTGAGAAATTTTGTTATTTGATTGTAAATCTAGGCTTTTGATGGAGGGGAAATATAGTGGGGATTGAATGTTGAAGGTGGTCGAGAGAGAGGTCGAGAGAGGTCGCTGGAGTTGGTCGACGTCACACAAGGGGGTCGGAGGTGGTCGCCGGGGTTGGTCTACGTCGCACAAGGGGCACAAGGGGGTCGGAGAGGGCTAGGAGTTCTGTAGGAAAAGAAGAAGAAAGAAGAAGAAAAGGAAAAAGAAGAAAAAGAAAAGAAAAGGAAAAAGAAAAAAAAAAGTAAAAAAAAAATATTTTAATTTTTTTTTTGATTTTTTAATTTTTTTTAATATTTATAATTATTTTTTAAAATTAATATTACGTGGACCACTAACAAAATTTCCATGTGTACAAGTGTGTACACGTGGACAGTCCACCGTAGCACTTAACTGTAATTTTTAGACAGAGGTGTGTAGAGCAAAACGGAATCAAGATTTAGGTAGTTTAGCCGCCAAAATTTCGGTTTTTGTGGTTAAGTATTACAAACCGTAAAATTCAGGTGTTTTAGCCGCCAATATCTCTATTTTTTTATAACCCCATCCCACTCTATTTAGGTATTATTTTATACACCCGAAAACTTCTCATTTTGAGTTTTTATTTTATTTTATTTATTTATTTATTTTTTGGAAAAAAACCCTCAAAGAATGGAAGGACTTCGCACCACTAAATTTTTTACGTTCACCAAATCATCCCTCTGCATTCACCAAATCCACGATTTTTCAATGTATGATTAATGTAAAGGCACATTTGTATATAAATTGGTGTATCAAATAAAGATATGCATATCCATTTAACATCACAAAACAAAGTCAAAAACAAAAATAAATCCCAATAAAACACTATTTACAAGAGTATATATATATATATAATAAATTTACTTTTTTATTCATTCCTCCAATGATAAAATCTTAAATTTTTGAAAGAATAACAAACATTTTTTTTAGAAGTTGTGGGGTGCACTTATTAAGAAATAAAATAATAAATGAAAGAAAAAAAAATTAAAGATATCTATTTTGGTCATTTTATAATAGGTCAAATATGTAATTAAATTTTTGGGGTGTAATTATATAGTTGGAAAATTTTATTTACACCCTAAAAATTTTTAAAGACACCCAATTTTAATAATTTTTATTTTTTTTAAAAAAATTTATATTTTTAATTATACTAAGTTTTTTTTAGGGCTATTTACAAAAATATGGGAAAATGAATATATGTTTTGATATATAGCATAAAAACTTAATTACCCTAAATATGACATTTTTTTAAAAAAAAACTTACAAATATAGGAAAAAGTCATGAGGAATGCCATAAAAAACTTTAAATTTGTGTTTCTTTTTATTTTTTTTCTTTATTATTTTTTGAAAAATAAAACACTAAAATAAATAAAAAAATGATCTCAACTATAGATGTTATTTTTTTTTACAGAAATTAAACTTGTTTTTTTTTATTTAAATTACTGTTTGTTTTTTTTCTTTATTTTGTTGTTAAAAATTAATTATTTCATTAAAAACGGCAAAAAAAAAAAAACCAGTTTCATCAACATCATCAAGAAAAAAAAAATAATATCAAAAAATATAATCTAAAAATAATACAAACTTTAAAAATCAGTTTCATCAACATTGAAAGAAACTAATAATTTCATTAAAAGAATAAAAAATAGTTTCGTTATGTTATTACAAAAATTTTATTTTAAGTTACTTTTTTATTATTTTGTTTCTAGGTTCGAAACTTACACTTATATTTTGTTTTTAATATTGGTGTGTATGGTGTGTTGTTTTTATTACATTTGTGATTAGTATTTTTTTTTTGTATTTTTGTGTGTGTATTTTTTTTTATTTGATTGTCTGATTAAACTGGTTTTAGTTAACTTTATAATTAACATTTATATTTTGTTATGATTTTTTATAGCGTCAAAATTGGTTTCACAGGTCGAAACTGGTTTCATAGGTTTTAACTGTTCTGTAATGGGGTTGCTCTATTTTTATGATATTATTGTATTTTTTTTAATTTGTATAAAACCAATTTTATTAATTGTATGATATTTGAACAACAATTTTTATTTTATTTTAAATAATTAGTTTCTGACACACATATTATTTTCATAACTGGTTTTTTTTAAATAGCTAGTTTTCATAACTGATTTTTTTATTGTTGTTCATAATAGAGTTTTAAGTTTCAATTTTTTATTTGATTATTTCAAGAAACTGGTTTTTATTTGTTTATTTTTATTTTGGTTGTTTTACTAACTGGTTTCTCACATTCCACTATTTTTTTTTTGTTATTCTTTTATTATTTTTATTGCATTTTTGTCTCTGTAATTTTCTTTGTTTGTTTCTTTCTTTTTGGTTTTAATTTCTGTTTCTCTTTGTTATATTTGCTACATAATGTATGTTTAAATCAATTCTATTTTTTGAGCAAGCAAATAAAAATTAAATGCTAAAATAAAGAATGAAGTTAGAAGTTTGGTTATTAGGTATTGATATAAAATTTATATGTTCAAAACTGGTTTTTAAATTTAGTATCGTTTGTAAGAGTTTAGTTATTAGGCATTGTGTATTTTTTATTATGTTATTGATGAAACTATTTTATTTTATTTTTTGCCTCTTTTAATGAAATAATTAGTTTATTTTAATATTGATGAAACTGGTTTTTAAAATTAGTATCTTTTTTAAATTGTAATTTTTTTCATTATCTTGTTGATGAAACTATTTTTTTTATTCTTTTAATGAAATTATTAGTTTCTTTCAATGTTGATGAAACTAGTTTTTAAAGTTTGTATTCTTTCAGGTTATGATTTTTTATATTATTTTTTTTTTCATGATGATGTTGATGAAACTGGTTTTTTTTTCCTGCTGTTTTTAATAAAATAATTAGTTTTTAACAAAAAAAAATAGTAGTTTAAATAAAAAAAATAAGTTTAATTTCTGTAAAAAAATGAGATACAAAAATGCACACTAATTATATATATTTATATATAAAGAGAAAAAAAAAATAGTTTGAGAAAAAAAAAAGAGAGACAAAGAAAAATTAGAAAAAAAAAATAAAAAAGAAAATTAGAGAGAGAGAGAGAGAGAGAGAGAGAGAGAGAGAGAGAGAGAGAGAGAGAGAGAGAGAGAGAGAGAGAGAGAGAGAGAGAGAGAGAGAGAGAGAGAGAGAGAGAAAGAAAAAAAAAATCAGCAACTCAAATTATAAATGTAATGTTTGGAAGAAAAAAAATTAGTGTTTGGTGTAAATTTTCCAAATAAAAAAAAAACCTTAAAATGTAAATGTAAAATAAACTAAAAAGAAAAATAAAAATAATTAAGTTAGAAACAAAAACATGAAATATGGGTATGGATAATAGGTTTACAAAAATATGGCATATCAAATACCATAAAAAGTTTTAAATGTGAAAAAATGCCATAGAAGAGTGGCAAACCGATAAATGCCATATTTTTGTAACTTTTTTACAAAATCCCATATTTCATGTAATTTTCACTTTTTTTTTTAACTTTTTTCTTCTAATTCATATTCCTAAAAAATATATCTATCAAGCAAAAATAAATTATATTTTAAATATTATGACAAAAAAATTAAAATAAAAAATTATACGAATTTTTTTAAAAAAATATATATATATACATTAGTTAGAAAAAAAATTATAAAAATAAAATCAAAATAAGTATTGAAGTTAACATAAAATAATGTGAGGAATTTTTTTTAAAAAAAAATATTAAGAGTAATTTTGAAAAATTATTTAAGTTTATATTTTTTTTAATAATAAGGTGTATTTATCATTTTATGGGATACAAATAAAACTTCCCTTATAATTTTAAGGGGTGTAAATATAACTTTCATTCATTGTGGTATGGAATTTTTACGCAAATTGTCTAAATTGACACTCTTTTTACATTTATACGAACTTCTATTTATTTTTCTACATTTTTTTTTTCATTTTCTATTTTACGGAGCTCCACAAAATTACAGGTCACAATCTTTTCTAATGGTTCCACGTATCTTTCTTTTTTTAAGTTTGTTTCATTATTTTATTTTTATACTTTATTTACCTATTTTAAACATGTCCTCATATAATAAAGAGAATATTACTTATTTATTTTTTAAAAAGACTTATTATTATTATTATTATTATATTACATTTTTAATAAAACAAATTTATCTTTATTGAATTGACACTATCACATTTTATTATTATCTTTTATCTTTATCAAGTATTTATTAAATAATCTAATAAATATTTACTTTGATTTTTCATCTTTTTATCTTATTAATTATTCTTTAGAATCCATTTTAAAAAAAAAATTATTTGTTTGAAATTAATAAATATTTACCTATTTTCTTACTCTATATATAATTAAATAATCTAATATTATTTTTTTTATAATATATATTTATATAAATATAATAGAATATATAATTACTGTTGATAATTATGATCGATGCTATTCTTAATATCTTACTATTATAAAAGTGTGGTAATGGTGTCTATATTAGTATACCAATTTTACCCCTAATAACTTTGTAAAATTACAATAATCTATTACTATATAAAAGGGAGAATGTGGCTTTGGGCTTCCCAAAGTAAATTACAATATTGTCCTTCTTTTTTCTATCTATAACCTTTATAAAAAAAAGAAAGTTTACTTAATTAACTTTTATTAAATATTAATCTACAAAAAATAATAAATTGTTCTTTTATAACTCAAAAAAAATTTAAGTCAAACAACCATACATATTGTAATCTTTGTTTTAAAAAAAAAAAATATTTTTGAAATCTTTTTATATCTCACATTTCATTAATGAATAATAATTTATCTTTTTACAAAATAACTTAAAAGTATATTATTTTATACAAATATTTAAAAAATTATTTCAATTGATGGAAATTATTTACTTATTATTTTATTAAATAAAAGATAATAAAAAAACACAATTTTAGTTATATAAATATATATAATATATGATTATTACCTTTCTCTCCATCACTTTAGATTATTAAAATAATAGATTTATAAACCCATTTATTGATGTGTGAGGACCATAGCCTTTACTAAAAAAATATCACACTTACAAAATATATGTATTTTCTAATTTCATAATTGTAAAGTAAAATAGTAAAAAAGCTCCACAAAATTAATTTAGTATAAGTGATTATAATTTTTGTTTAATGTGGGAAGTGAGCACAAATATCTTTAGGGGAATTTTATTTGCAATTTAAAAATTTATAAATGCACTATATTTTAATAATTTTTATTTTAAATAAAATTTATAATTGTATTTATATTAGTTTTTTTTTTTATCAAAATTCCTTCAATTCAAATTGTTAAAAAATAAATCTATAAAAAAAAAATTAAATATTATAATAAAAAAATTAAAATAAAAAATTATACGAAATTCTATTAGAAAAAAAAATTATATAAATTTGAAAAATAATTATAACTTTTTTTAAAAATAAATACTAAAATTAACACAAAATAATGTGCGAAAAATAATTCAAAAAAATATTAAGAGTGATTTTTAAAAATTATTTTAAGTTTATTTTTTATATACTTATTATACACTAGAAGAAATGTCACTTTTACCAGCACAATTCGCTACTGCGCTGGTAAAAGTAATTTTTACCAGCGCATTTCGCAAACTATACTGGCAAAAAGGTCAAAGTTTTACCAGTGCATATTTGTAGTGGCTAAAATCTAACTTTTTCAGTGCATTCACGCACTGCGAAAAGTTATTTTTGTCAGCGCTTTTCATTTTGTGCTGGTAAAAATTCTAATATCAATGTTGATTTGCCAATGCATCTGAAGTAAATTTTATTTTACTAGCGTAATACTAAACTTTTGCTAGCACAAAAATGTGCTTGCAAAAATGACATATTTTGTAGTTAATTTATGGAATGCAAATAAAATTTTGGCTAATTAGTAATTTTTCTCCCCGAACTTTGACATGTACTAAATCGTGCCCCCTGAACTTTTTTGGCCGTGAAAAAATTCCCCTCGAACTATTGAAATTGTTAAATTTAAGGACTTTTTGTCTAATTTTAGTAAAAAAATTCTAACATGGATGAAAGTTCAAGGGGCATTATTTAGTACATATCAAAGTTTGAGGGGTATGATTTGGTAAATATTAAATTTTGGGGAGCATGATTTAGTACATAAACAATCATTGAAACAGTACATTGAATGAAATTAGACAAAAGTCCTTAAATTTAACAATCTCAATAGTTCGAGGGGAATTTTTAACGGCCAAAAAAGTTCAGGGAGCACAATTTAATACATGTCAAAGTTCAGGGAGAAAAATTACTAATTAGCCTAAATTTTTTCATATTTTTATAATAAATGAGTTCCTTCAAAATAAAAAAAATCATGTATATACGTGCGGAGCACGTGTGCCTCCGACTAGTAAAGATAAAAAGCAAAATAAAACAATTCAACAAAGACTTTGACTTTTCTAATTACTATATTAAAAATCTCTTATTAGTATCTATATTAAATTTGGACTATTTTACCTTTATCATCTAATTTTATGACAACTTGACTATTTTACCCTTATCATCTAATTTTATGACAAACAATTTATTGTCTTTATTATTATAATTTTTTATCTAATCTTATCTTACTATTATAAATATGGCTTGTTGATGTGATAATTGATGACCAATTTTCCCTCACAAATTTAATATATATTACAAGTCTATTTCTTTTGCTCTTACTCTCACACATTGCTTTTGTTTTTACCCTCACACACGTTGAAGTCAAGCTTTTTAAATTACACTACACTAATCACTTTCTTGTGTTGCCAATTATATATAAATGATAATTGATGACCAATTTACCCTCACAAATTTAATATATATTACAAGTCTATTTCTTTTGTCCTTACCCTCACACATTGGTTTTGTTTTTACCCTCAGACACCTTGAAGTCAAGCTTTTTAAATTACACTACACTAATCACTTTCTTGTGTATTATATTTTAAATTACACCTTGAAGTCAAGCTTTTTAAATTACACTACACTTATAATAACTTTGATACCAAGTGGCTCAAAAAAAAAAACTTTGATACCAAGTATTATTAATAATTAGATGTTTTTTTTTTTTTAAAAAAATGAAAATAAAAACACCAAGTATTATGTTTTAAGATTTATAGCAAAAAATATTAAATATATTCATTTAAGTTCAAATATTTATTTGAGAGAAGATTCTTAAATGTGATTATATGAAAATAATATTAAAAAAAATAATTAGTGATAGATAGTCTTACTAAAAAAGAAATTGATAGATAAGATTATTTTTAATACTAGATTTAGAGAGATATTGTTAACTTCAACATAATAAATAAATAAATATTCTTGGCACAACATTTACCGTGTAAAATTTTAGATGAAATTAGTTATAAAAAAAAATAAAATTGTGTATTAAAATTTATCATTAATGCTTCATGATAAAATTACAATTAAAAAAAAGTTATATTTATTATTGTACAAATTTTGACACAATTATTATCATTTGTCAAATTTGACATTTTCACACGTGCCCCATTGAAGAATCTTACCATTATAAAAGGGGAAATTTGCGGCAAAAGTCTCCAAAAAGATCACTTTGATGCAGATTAGTTCCCAACCTCTAAAAATAGCGGCAATAGTCCTCAAGGTTACACTTTTTATTTGTCTGTTAGTCCTAATTTTAACTGAGCCGTTTTCTTTTTTTAAATTGCCACGTGTCGATATATTATTGGTCCAAATTATTATTTAAATTTTAAAAAATAAAAATAAATAAATAAATAAATAAATTATTTAAAAATGATTTTATTTTCTTTTTCTATTTTTTTAATTTTAATTTTTCTTTCTTTTCTTCTTCGTCTTCTTCTTCTTCTCACTGCCAGAAACCCACCCCCAACCCTCAACCCCAAACCAGCACCAGCACCACCACCACCATAACCACTCTCTCTCTCTCTCCCTAAGAGCCCCTTCGACCACCTTCTGACCCAAACAAGTCCGATCGCAAAAGCACTATTTCTCTCCACTTCATTCTCGTACAACCTTGGCGCAACCTCACCACCTCTAGCCAGCGACATCATCAATGTCTAGAGATGCTTAACAAGAACAGGAACAACTCCACAATCCACAATAACATTTAAAATTTCCTCTGAATCACAAAATTTACCAGAAACTCATAAACCCTAACCTCCCCCCAAAAAAATATTAGATCGAAAATCACGAAATGAAACAACAACAACAACAACAACAAAGAAATACTGTATATTTGCATGAAAACCGCACCGTTCTTGGCGAGTTCGCAGAGGGCTGTTGATCCAGTTCTTCTTAGAAATCTTGGTCGAGCTTCCTCTTTAAGCTTTTTCTGGAGGAGGAGGTTTGGTTCTGATCGCGTTCCATAGGGGGTTGGAGGAAGAAGACGACGGACGGAGGTGAGAGGAGAGGAGAGGAGATAGAATAGGTTTACGGTAATTTTGAGGTTGGGGGTTGGGGTGGGTTTTTGGCAGTGAGAAGAAGACGAAGACGAAGAAGACGAAGAAGAAAAGAAAGAAAAATAAAAATAAAAAGAAAATGAAAAAGAAAAAGAAAATGAAATCATTTTTAAATAATTTATTTATTTATTTATTTATTATTTTTTAAAATGAAAATAATAATTTGGACGAATAATATATTGACACGTGGAAATTTTAAAAAAGAAAACGACTCAGTTAAAATTAGGACTAACGGACAAATAAAAAGTGTAACCTTGAAGACTATTGCCGCTATTTTTGGAGGTTGGGGACTAATCTGCATCAAAGTGATCTTTTTGGGGACTTTTGCCGCAAATTTCCCTTATAAAAGTATGGGTAATATTAAGATTTACAATGTAATTTTGAAAACTGATATTCTATTGATAATTTTTGCAAAGTAACATTTTAGTATAAAAATACTTTGTAAAAATTTAATTAATTAGAAAATGTCATTTTTTAACACCGCTTAAGACTACGATTTGGCCTCAAGTTTTAAGTGATCAAAGTCCATAGGCAATACTAGAACATAAATGTTTAGTTTGAATTTCATGCACTAATGTTAAGTTAAAGAATATATGGTTGTAGAATGAAACAAATAGTTTATTAATTTCAGCATACAAAAGAGTTTTTTAGTCTAATTTTTTACATCATTGTTACATTGTAGTTATTTAGGAAAACCTCTAAATTTTCACAAAATTTCATATAGTTTATAATACTAAAAATAAGATTCAAATATTTTGTTGCACACGTGACTGTTTTTCCTTATACACGTGATAACCAATTGGCTGAATTTTATTTTTACAGGTAGTCCTAAATAACTACAATGTAAATGATCATAAAAAAATGAACTAAAAAACTCTTCTAAATGCTAAAATAGATAAGGGGATTAAAATTTTAATAGTAGTATATATTAGGGGTGTACGTCGGTCGGTTTAGTCGGGTTATAGCATATTTTTATTAACCCAATATAAATATCGGGTTGCAAAATTTAATCGTAACCCGCCCAATGAAAATTTAGAAAAAGTTCAACCCGCCCAATGATTTTGTCGGTTTGGTCGGGTTAACCCGTCCAAACCGTTCTTCATTTTTTTTTTTATAATTATTATTGTTCGTTTCTAGAATTCAAGTAACAAAAAAGTTAAAAAAATAAAAATATATTATTTATATTTCAAGTTAAATAATGCTATAGTTTAAATTAATTTTAAGAACTTTAATATAAGATAAATATAATTGAGTAAACATAAAATAATTGAATAAAATAATAAAAAAAGTGATAATATAGTGTAGATTTTAAACTTTAACTTCAATATCCAAATACATTAAAAATTATTAACTATAAAATCTAAGTTTTAAGTTAAAAATTAAAATGTCCAAACTTTAAATACAAAATAATTTAACTAATAAATGTAATTTATATAATATAAGATATACACTTTTATTAAAAAAATATATAAATCGGTTTAATTCGGTTTATTCGGGTTAATTGGGCGGTTTAGAATAATTTGTAAACCACCCAATATATTCATTGGGCGGGTTGGATTTTCATTATATTATTTCGGGTTGTATTTTTTGTCGGTTTATTCGGTTTGGTTTGGGCGGTTTATTCGGGTTGAGCGGTTTGTAAATTTTATTGAACACCCCTAGTATATATCGTAAGAAACTTCTATAGCGCACCCCTGAAAAAATGGTGCACCAATGCACCTCTTACTGTTTCAGCATTCAGAAAAAAATTTAGTCTATTTGTTTACCATTTATATGTTGTACTTATTTAAAACATTCTACAAAATTTTGAGAAATATAGAGTAATTTACAATATGACAAGCAGTGTTAAAAAAATTTATAATATGTGAAATTTAAATTATATGAATTTTTGTTATAATTAAAACTATAAATAAAATGTAACATGGAGAACTAGACACGTGCATTGCACATGTTAGCTTCACCTAGTAATGTTTAAGATGTTGAATATATCTCTCTAATATCTGTGTCATAATTTTCTTTCATGTTATTTTAAGTATTTATTTAGTTGTTTTTAAATTTATTTTATATTCTTATAGTATATTTTTGCTTAATTTTTTTCTTTTATTTATAAAAATAGTATTTTCTTCTTTTTTATTTTATTTGTTCAAATGTGCTGCAATTTTTTTTTTTGGACAAGCAGAATAAATTTTATTCATAACAAAACCAAACACATACAAAACTAGCACATTGCCACAAACAAGACACAGCCACAAACACCATCACATAGACAAAAAGAAATCTATTACATGCCTATCTCCCCTCTTAATTCTATCAAGAATCAAGTTTGACAATCTAGCTTTGATAGCTAGCTTAACATCAAGACTCAACGGCCTTGCCATTTTACATGATAAATTGGATACACAACATTCAGAGAAGTCTCTTTCAAATTAGTGATAGTTTTAGAGCAGAGATTACACCAGTCCTCAAGGCTTCGAGGCCAATGAACCGACCCTTGTCAAGAAGAGACCTCGGCCAACACTTTCTTGCCAAAGCTACATTCAAAGAAAGCATGTTAGTGAGTCTCCAAATCACTTTCACAAACAGGGCTGTCAAGAGACAATAACTTTAGAAATCTCCCAAGGTGATCTCGGGTGAACAATTAGTTATTCAAAGCTTGCCACGCAATAAAATGGTGCTTTAGAACACACAACTTGTGCCAAATAGCATTAGCATACGACACATTATCAACATCAGTTAGAGACAAGTAGAATAATTTGGCCTTGAATTTTCCAAATTGACCTGCTCAGTTCAGCTTCAATCTATCAAATGTACTTCTAAGTTTCAAAAGTTTCTTGTGATACCATCTCACTTCACCCTTTACCTGAACAACCCAAATTTTTTTACCTTTAAGGTAAATGGAGTTAACCAATTTAATCTATATATTATCTTGCTTGCTTGAAATTTCTCAAATGAATGGCCATTAAGGGATGATTCTATTTTTTTTCCATCTCGAAAGCTAATTCCATCATACTTCTTAGGAAGACAAAAAATTTTCCAAGAAACAAGGTGGATCTTACTCCGATTTCCATTAGTACCCCAAAGAAAGTCCCTGCATTTTTTTTTCTATGGTCGCAATAATTTTTTTAGGTAAAATAAAAATGTTCATCCAAAAATTCCTTACCCTCAGAAGAACCGAATTGATAAGTTGAGCTCTACCAGCAAAGGACAAATTCTTACTAGCTCAGATTTTAGCTTTTTGTGGATGTTGTCAAGGATGATTCCACAATCTGAGGCTCACCATTTGGTTGGGTGAAGATGAACACCAAGATACTTTAGTGGAAAAGTACCCTCCTCCATTTGTAAAATACTCAATAGATTCTCTTTACAATTGCCATTGATTCCTCCAAAGTAAGCATGAGACTTATGTTTGTTGGCCGATAAATTTGTAGCCTCACAAAACTTGTTGAAAGTATCATGGATTAATCTAATCGATCTATCATTGCCCTTGCAAAAAGTTACAAGATCATTAGCAAAGTAGAAGTGAACAAGCTTCGAAGACTTACAAAGCGGATGAAACTCGAAGCCTTTACAACTCGAAACTTGTTGAAGTAATCTCGTTAAATAATCCATGATAATGACAAACAAGAGGGAGGATATAGGATCTCCTTGACGAAGACCTTTTCTCCCTTTGATTGTACCATGAAGTCTATTCATAGTAACACATAGGTAGCACTCTTCAGGTAGGCCATTATCCATTCAATAAACCGAGAAGGAAAGCAGAGTTCCTTTAGTAAATCATAGACAAAATACCAGTTCATCGTATCGTATGCTTTGTTAAGATCAATCTTCATTATGCATCTAGTAGATATATTTTTCCTTGTGTAGCCTTTGAGGAGGTCTTGGAAGATTAGAATGCTATGAGCCAACAATCTATTCTTTATAAAAGCACCCTGGTTAGGGTGAATTAAGCCTAGAGAGTGACAAAGTCACTCAGCCACAAAAGTGACAATGTCACTCAACTATAAGAGTGACAAAAGTCACTCGACCCCATCATGACAAAGTCACTCAGCCATGAGAGTGACAAAGTCGCTTGACTATGAGAGTGATACAGTCATTCAGACATGGGAGTGATAATATCACTCAACCATGAGAGTGACAAAGTCAATCGGCCATGAGAGTCACTAGATATAGTAGGTGTTGTCTTGAAGTGCATGCCAAGGAAAGAAGTCCACAAGGCATTCAAAACTCACCCTAAAAGCTAGTCTCCCAAGAATACTTAAAAGAATTCTTGAAGACTAGAGGGCAACTGTTAACCCTGGAAATTGGTGCTTGTAAATTCTAAGGTTAGATAAATAAAGCATGAGAGACGATATGGTGGAAATCACCCGGCTCAAGAATGACTCAATGTCACTTGGCCATGAGAGTGAAGAAGTCACTTAGCCATAAGAGAGACGAAGGCACTCGGCTATGAGAGTGATAAAGTCACTCGGCCATAAGAGTGACAATGTCACTCGACCCTGACCTTGCCCAACTCGGAGCAATAGGGGAGTGAAGCAACAACGATACGGACACATGGACAAAGTAAGCACGCGAGGAGAGTACGGTCATGCCTCTGCAAGTTCTGAAAGCAAGGAAGTACGAGAAGTGGATGCACCGCGCCTGCAGGCTCTGAAGACCTGACCAAGGGTACGCTGCAGCCACTACTTCTGTAGCTTGGGACCACCTAACACCAGATAAGAGTACGAGGCGTAAGACCACATCCCCTGCACCTATAACTTGCAGCCGGAAAGTGACACATTGTCCCTTTGGGACCACCATGTACCTCAGGCCATTCGAGCCTATAAATACCCCCTTTCTTAGATATAAGAAGGGGTTAAAAAATCATTCTTGTAACCACTATATTGAAAGTAATAGAAAGTTTTTATTTTCTCTCTATTTTGAGATAAACACTTGAAGTTGTATTTTTATCTTCTTCTTCATCTTAGTTCTGATTTTGTAGTCAAGTTTGATTTTTTGACCAGCGAGTTCGTTGACGAGTTCTCACCGTCAACACATTCTTGGATACAACTTGCGAAAAGAAACACAGAAATCTTGATAGATTTTAAGAGGTAAATGTTTCTATTCATACTTTTATTTCTATTTTTTTTTTGAAAGAACTACATGTTCATTGATTAAGAAAGTCGATGGAAATCACAGGGGGATTACCCTCCCCTTGATACAAAACAACTAATTCGCTAGCGATTCTAGCATTTTTAGCAATACCATCCGCCAAAGTATTGAAACTACGGTTAATAAAAAAGAAACGAACAAACAGAAACTCTTTCATTACATTAACAATAGAATAGAAAATGCTAGACACCTTCCAATCATGGGTCCTTTTCCTTGCATACACATGTGGAGATCCTGAGCATGATATGATGATAATCACAATTAAGTTTCCGATGCACACCTAATTTAGTACCATAAAACCAACACATCTTCCATCAATTTTATTTATTTTTTCTCTACATCATTTAGATTTGATATATTTTATTTATTTAAATATATAATATTAATATACATATATATAAAAAAGAAAATTTAAAAGTAAAAAAGTAATAGAAAGTTTAAAATAATAAATAATGGTGCTTCACATGTAAAATAAAAAATCATTGCACGATATATTTTTTGATAAATTTGAATATTTTTTTCTCTTTCAGAGAAAGATTAAACATCTGTTATGAGTGCTCTTAAATTGACTTTTGTAATTAATGGTTATTTATAAATTGTAAATTCCCAAAAAAAAAGTTGCGTGTAATTTTTTTTTTAAAAAAGTAATAGCATTGCTATGGGACACCAAATTATCTAACACTACTATAAAGTATCACCCTACAATTAATTAACAATTCTGTATAATCTTTGAGACTTAATATTAAATTGACTAATTAGTAATCTTTCTCTCTGAATTTTGACAAGTAGTAAATTGTGCCTCCTGAACTTTTTTGGCCGTTAAAAATTTCCCTTGAACTATCGAGATTGTTAAATTTAAAGACTTTTGTCTAATTTCATTTAATTTTACTGTTTCAGTGATTGTTTATGTACTAAACCATGCTCCCCAAACTTTGATATCTACCAAATCATGCCCCTCAAACTTTGATATGTACTAAATCATGCCACTTGAACTTTCATCCATGTTAGAATTTTCTTACTAAAATTAAACAAAAGTCCTTAAATTTAACAATCTCAATAGTTCGGAAGGAATTTTTAATGGCTAAAAAAGTTCAGAGAACACGATTTACTATATGTCAAAATTCAGAGAGAAAAATTACTAATTAGCCTATTAAATTACATCAATAACCATATTACACCTTAGAAGAATGTTCTATAGTACCTTTAGCATTTCTCAAAATAAAATAAAACTAACACCCCAACGTATCCTCTATCTTGTAAATAATAAATTTCTATTCTATTCTCATATACAAAGCCAAAACATTGAAAATAAAAGAGCACCAAACAATGCCAATTAGCCGAAGGGTTTTCTTTTACAACATTAGACCTGCATTCCAAACTTTTGAATGGACAATTTTTTTTGGCTATTCTTTTGGATGGACAATTGCAGGCTACAATTTACAGATCTTGAGATGAGAGAGAGAGAGAGAAGCAGAAGGGTTTTGATTTTGGAATCTTGGAAGGAGTCCCAAACAAACAAGGGATCTTATTCAAGATACTGTGGAAATCTTGCTCAACTTGCATTCCCAGTCTTGGATATAGAATCAGCCTCAGCAGCAACACAAAATACTATGTCATGAAACGCTTTCTTTGGATTTCTGTAATATCATTCTTTACAGCTCTTAATTTGCCTTTGTATTGTATTCCTACATCACAGAGAACTTGTATCTTAGAAATGTCAAAACTGATGATACTTATCATAACACCTTAATACTAAAATATTCAGCAAAAAGATTAATGCTCAAATATACTTATCTAATTCGTAACAATGTTGTAAATGCCAAATCAATAATCTTCCAAATGATTGTATTGCATATAAATATAATCACTTACAGTTAAACTTTTCTGGCAAGGAATCGAATGTTCTTTTCTTCAAGCTTTTTGCATCTCATGTTACTTCACTAGACAAAGTACAACATTCAAAATCCTGCTGAATCCTTCAATTAGGCACAATATGCATCCATTTCCACAGGTTTTAAGTATGCCTGCAGGAATAATTATCTCTCTCATAGAAGCTTCGAGAAACCATTCGCAGTCATCAAACCAAGCCTCAATAAGCTATTCCTAAAGAGTCTAGTTTCCGTCAGGCGTCTCTTCTTGTTGCCAATGTATATCCTGGTCAGTTGGAATTTGACAAGATGGGTATCATTAGAAACTTCTAAATCTTTTCATTTAACATGTGGACGTTATATGTGATAAAGAGAAGAAAACCATGTCTATATACAATTAAGAAAAGAAAATAAGGAAAAATTGAATTGAAGAATCAAGGAAATTATCAATAGAAGTAAAATTTCGCATTCTTTTACACACCACAAGGGAAAAGAACCAGATAATGAGAGAGGACGGCTGACAAAATCAACTGCTGGGATACTATATCAGGCCTAAATTGGAAAATAAATTCAAGCAAGGGGGAAATAAGCCAAGAAGTCGTAACGGAAAGAAGCCAAACCATGTGTAAGCAGTAAGCAAACCATTCTGAACAAACATCAGACACTAGACCTTAATCAAATATTTAATTTCAAGATGGCACATCCAGTCATAAAAAAAAAAAGCCAATTTCTCAGCTAATTACAAAACAAAGGAGCAAAGGATGCACAAAGCTTCTAGTGGGTGCTTGCCTAAAAGCACAACAATGAGCAAACGAAAACCATCACATAAAAATTTCTGCACGAGTTTGTTATTGAAATAATTAATTATATTAATAAAATTTTATTCTCATTTAGAAAAAAATTAACTTTTCAAGAATACAAATATTAAGTCAAGAAACTTGAAAAACGCATAATGTGGTAACTTGAAAGAAACAATGAATTTAGCAATCTAGAAAATAAAAAGACAAACCATTTTTTGTATGCTGTCTGATAATTGAAGTGCTTCATCCCACATGTTATGTTTGGTGAGTCCTTTAATGAGGTGAACAAGAGTACCTAGGTGTGGAACTCCACCACGTCTTAACATATCAGCGAACAGTTCAAATGCCATGCCAACCTTACTTGCATTTGAAAGGCTCTCAATCAAAGAACTGTACATGTTGTTGCTTAAAGGGGTTAATGGTGTTGATGGTGAAATCTCTTCAAACAACTCCAAAGCCACTTCGAGATTTCCGGCCTTCAGAAAATTATCAATCAGAATACTATATACCGAAAATATTGGCGCTGAATCAGAATGACCCATCTCATTCAAAAGCCCAAGAGAGACTAGGAACTCTCTGCTATAACCTTCAATAACCTTTTGGTAGCTTGCCATATGCTTCGGCCAATATGTTTGTTTCATTTCATCCAAAAGTTCATGCGCCTCGTGCAAGCGGCCCACAACACAGCAATGATTAATTAAAACTTTGTACGTGATAAAATTTGGAGCACAACCCTTCAAGCTCATCTCTTGCAAGAGTTCGAGGCACTTGTCAATTTTACCAGCTTTTCCAAAACCATCTATCATTGCAGTATAAGTCACAACATTTGGGTGACACTTTTTTTCCTCCATCATTAACATAAGCTTATAGGCTTCATCTAGCTTGCCCACTTTACACAAGCCATCAATCATCTCTGTATAGATAACAACATTGGGGGTGCATGAGTTTTCTAGCATTTTAGACAATACTTTCAACACAAGATCCAATCTTTTATCCTTAAACAGCCTATCAATCAAAGAACCATAAGTGTATATGGTTGGACTATAGCCATGCTCTGACATCTTTGAAAATACATTCTGTGCTTCATCAAGCTTTCCAACCTTGCAAAATCCATCTATGAGAGCATCATACACAATTTGGTTAGGTTCACAACCTCCTGCAGACATAGCACCTAATAAATCACGAGCCTCTTTGACCTTATGAGCTTTGCACAAACCATCCACCAGAGCTCCATATGTGAAAACATTCGGTTTTTCTGAACTGCAATCCCCATTTCTGAAATAAATATCCAAGTCAGGGATGTCAACATTACCTGTCATTCTTTCATAAATTAGACAAGCTTTTTCAGTTTCACCAGCTTTACAATGTCCATCTATCAAAGCTGTATATGTGACAACATTTGGGGCACACCCTTCTTTTGACATCATTTGAAATAGTTCATCTGCATTGGACACCTTCTTAGCTTTAAGGTATGCATGTATAAGAGCAGTAAAAGTAACCACATTCGGGGAACAACCATTTAGTATCATCTCATCAAACAAATTGTGAGCCTGTTGAACAAGGCCAGCTTTACAAAAATTATCAATCATAATAGTATACGTATAGACATCAGGAACAACATTGTTCTTTTTCATTTCTTCGAACAATGAGAAAGCTTTTTCTATCCTGGTGGAGTTGCACAGAAAACTAATCACCTTATAGTATGTACTAGTATCAGGAACAAAACCCTTGCCTATCATATCATTGATAACACTGAAGGCTTTCTCAAATTTTCTGGCACCACAAAGACACCTAACGAGGTTACTAACATTGACCTTATTTAACACAATCCCTGCATCAAGCATCTCACTATAAGCATTTTCAGCCAAATCCAACAAATCTGAACTGGGTAATTCTTCTTTGCTACAGATACCCCCAATCAAGATATTATAAACAACATATCCAGGCTGACAACCACATTTTACCATATTCTTTACCAATTTATAGGCATAATTGTAATCTTCTGATCTGCAGTAAGCATGGATTAGAGAATTAAATATCTTAGGACTGGGATAACAACCTTCCGCAATCATCATATTAAGAATTCTCTTACATCTACCAAGCTGTTTTTTCCTTAAACAGCCACAAAGCAAAATCCTATAAGTCACAACATTAGGAATGCAAGAGCTAGACCGCATTCTGTTCAAGAAGTCCATAGCTTCTTCAAAAAGGGAAGCTTCACACAACCCAGATATCATTTTTGTGTAGAGAATTGTATCAGGCATAAACTCTTCCTTCTCAATCAAACTGAGGGCTTCCCTCCATTTCCCAACCTTGCAAAGCGCATGGGCAAAACAACCTAACGTAAACTCATCCATCCTAAACCCCAAGTCCCACATCTCCCGGTGAACCAACTGTGCAGTGTCCAACCGATTAGCTGTTGTGAATACTTGAACTAACGCATTGTAAGTTGCTCTGGTAGGTTTGTACCCATAATTCTTAAGCCTCCCCATTTCTTCAATTGCTACATTCCACCACCCATTTCGGCAATACTTCCTAATCAAAACATTGAGCAACTTACCAAAAACCTCTCTGTCATCACTCTTAATTTCTTGAAGAAAACATTCAGGTATTGCACGCTTACCATCACACTTCAACATCTCTAACAATGCATTGTACACAGGAACAGTGTGACTATACCCAATTTGGCGACCGGCCCAGATGAAAAACTTGACACCCAATTCAGGGTTTTGTACAAGATTCAAGACATCAACCACCAAACTTTCACTCAACTTGTCCCTATACTGCCTAAGAAATCTCTGAGTCTGGTGACCAAACCCGTCATTATTCTCTCTAATGGCCGTGGAAATACAAAGAGCCTCACTGGAAAACTTCGCTGACGCAATCTTACCTTCGGAAGAGCCAGAATCAGCAACATTGGAATCCAACGAGTCACGCAAGAAAGCAAACTCGTGAGCTGAAAAGGACTCCAGCGCCAAAGGATCTTCCGGGTCGACCAACCCTTGAAGATCATCCGGTGAAGAAGTGGAGAGGGGCCTGGTGGCGAAGGGAGTGGAAGTGGTATGGAATGGGGTTCTGGGAGAAGAAAAGAGGAGCAGTGGTGAGGGGTTTTTGAGAATTGAGTGAAAGTGAAAGAGTGTGTTAAACCCTCTTTTTTGCATCATATGAAAGGTTTTGTTGGTTAGAGAAAGTAAGAAGAGGTAAGTAATAGAGTATACTCGTACAAGTTTGATATCACAGTCGTCGTCTTCATCAGTGGTCGATAGCAGTTGGGGCGGCGGGAAGACAAGGTAACGCCCCTGTTCACAGTTCATCCATTCAAGTTTCAATATACTTTTAATTATTATTTATGTTTCGTCGAAATACCAAACTTAAAACTTTAATTTTTAGAAAATTATAAAAAGACCACGAAATTTAAAAAGGGAAAAAAAAAAATATTAAAGCTGTTCAACAAAATTTACAAATCGTCCAACCCGAATAAACTGTCCAAATCAAATTGAATAAACCGACAAAAAACACAACTCGAATAACTTTACGAAAAATTCAACCGTCCAATGAATATATTAGACACGTTGAATATTATTCTAACCCGCCCGAATAACCCGAATATACCGAATGAACCGATTTATATATTTTTTTACTAAAATTGTCTATAATATAATATATAAATTGCGTTTAATAGTTAAACTACATTTAAAATTTGTATTTTATGGTGTTTAATTTGAAATTTAGAATTTATAGTTGATAATTTGACTAGGGTTGTTCATCAAACTACTTAAACCGCTCAAACCGCCCGCACCGCACCGTACTGTCAAAAAAATACGGTTTGAAATTCTTTTCGGTGCAGTTGCGGTTTGAATTTTTCCTAAATTGCGCGATGTGTAACGTGCGTGCCAAGATGGCACGTTACAAGCAAGGTGATGCCCACAAGTTGGCCAAGTGGTGGCACATGTTAAGGTGCATGCTGGTGGCATGTTGATGCTTAATTTGTACGGCAGTGGCATTTTCGTAAATACCTTCAACATTGTCCGGAATGGGATGGGACTTGGTATTCGCTATTTATTTGGGTCTAGAAATACAATAGTACAATCGAATTTGAGAAACTCTGTGATTTGGTATATGGTTTGGCCATATGTCTATAGAGCCAAAATCATGTATGTTCTTGGTAGAAGGCTAAAAGCTTAGAATGCTCTTTAAGGGGGGACCCTGGTGTCAGCTCTCCACCACCCCCTGACACCTTGGTGTTAAGTGAGATACTACTAGTCAGTGTGACTATTAGGGCAGGCATATGAGGACCACGAGGGGTTTCATATGTCTCCATGAGTTGGAGTACTCATGGACTTTATCGGGCCAACCTGGTAGTGCGTCTAAGAAGTTGCCAGAGATTAACGGGTACGTTTCCATTAGCTTTCTGGTATGCCGCTTGCACGAGACGTGGCCTAAACCTCCAAGAGATGTTGTGGTGCACCTTGGCCACGAGTCTCAACACGAGATGACACGTGTAATACCCTAGGATTAAGAGAATGGATTAGCAAAATCCTAACTAGTTAATTATGTGTTATTGTGAAATTATATTATTATATAATTTAATATATGAGAATTTATTTGAGTTATAACATGTTAAGGCCCCGTTGGTGAGCCAGGAGAATTTTAGTAATTTTGATCCGAGATGGGTAAAACTGTGAATTTAATTTATTTACGTGCTTAAGAACTATATCATTATATAGTATATATGTTGTGTCCTTTTTCAAGTGTGTTCTGACAGGTTGGAGCGGTATAGTCACAATTAGGTCTTTCGGGCCGAACCGGGTTCGGGGCCGAACTATAATTCAGGGATTAATTATTGGCATTTTAAATATATCTGAATAATTTGAATTTTTATTTGAGAAGATTTATGTTGGAAAGGACATTTTTACCCTTGTTTGATGAGTATTTGGCAAATAAAGATTGAATTTTCTAGTTTTCCTCTCTCTCTCTCTCTCTCTCTCTCTCTCTCTCTCTCTCTCTCTCTCTCTCTCTTTCCCTCCCTCCCTCCTTCCCTCAACCTAGCTTCTATTTGTGTTTTTTTGCTATAGATTGGATTCAAGCTTGAATTGTGTTATTCTTTGGAGCTAGTGTGATTTGAGATCTTGAGGTAGTTTTCATCTCTTTTTGCTTTTAATTTGTTGCTGAAATTGTAGTAATTCAAGCAGGTTTTATATGATTATGATCTTGAGATGCATGTTGGTATTTGTTTGGATGTTCTTGTTGTTTTGAGCATGCTTTGTGCTTGGATCTTTCGAGTTTATTTTGGGATAGGTTTGAACAGAATTTAAAGGATTTTACTTGTGTTTTTATCCTGTTATTGAGCTCTAAAATTAGTTGTTTGAGGCATGAGTTCTTGGCTTGATTGTGTAAGAATTTAAGGTAGGATTATGTGGAATTTAGCTTTGTGTTGGAGCTTAATCTTTGTGTTATTTAATCTGAGTTTTGAGAGTTTTATTGATGGATTTGATGCATAAAATTTGTATTTTTAACTCTCTAATATTTATTGACAACTCTACTTTGTAATTATAGAGTTTGATTAAGCTTTGGGTTGGTTTTGGTGTGTTTAAACATGGAGATTCGTTGCTGGTTTTTGAGATAATCTGGGTTTGGAACCCAAGGGCCGCGGCCCAGCTTTTGGGCGCCGCAGCCCGCCCCCTTATTTTTGGGCAAATTTGAAGGCAACTTTGAATGTTCATAATTTTATGATCTGGACTCCAATTCAGGAGTTCCATATACCGTTGGAAAGCTCGTTCCGAGCTCTATGTGAATATTTGTGTTTTGAATGCCAAGTATATACTTTATAAATGTGGAATTAGGGATTAACCCTATATGTGTAAATCTCAAAATTTGTGACTAGGATTACTGACACTTGGTTAGGAGCACCATGAGATTTGGAATCTCTACTATTGCGGGACATCAGATAAGACAGTAGTTAGCACATAGAGTTATGCGCGGTGGTGCCTATATTGGAAATGTTATATGTGAGTAATTAGTAACCAGGATTAGGGTTATTACCTTAACATGAGCGGTTTAACAACCTAGGGTTATTACCCTAGTGATATATGATGTGTAAATGCTATGCCATGTTAATTATATGAGTATGTTAAGATTTAGGATTGTGTGTTCAAGGCATAACCAAGTTGGACTCGGTAACTAGAACCGAGATGAACTATTCTAAGGCCTTATTGTAATTAGACGTGTGAGCGTAACACGTAGGTCTATGTTACATAAACATAAATAGGCGTGTGAGTGTAACACGCAGGTCTGTGTCATACAGACAAAGATGAAATGACATTATTATTACATGATGAGTTATTTATAATTATTGATATATTGTACTATCTAGCTGGGCTTGGCTCACGGGTGCTCTACTGTGCAGGAAAGGGTAAATCTATCTCTAATCAGCCATGAGTGCAGGAGCTAGACGTTGTATGTACATTTTGGGCCACACTAGACCAAGTGGGTTGGGATCTATCAGTGATGATTTCTGTAACTCTGTTTTGCCGCTTAGGTCGGCTTGTGGAAAAAGACTTGTAATAATATTTTGTAAAATATTTTTGGGATCCCGAGACATACAACTTTTGTTGGTTTGTAAAGTTAAAATTATTACAAGTTTATTTTTATTCTTTTTGCATTTAAAGTTTAATTTCCGCGCTTATTTTATTAGTAATCCCGTCTAGGGGATATGGGTTTCTTAATTATCTTGGGTAGTGTGCCTAATAGTTAGGGCGTTACAATTTGGTATCAGAACGCCAAGGTTTTTAAACTTCCTGTAGACCGCCTGAACATGTACATTCATCGTCAGAGACAAGCTCGACTCATGGGACATTAAGTGTTGAGAGTAAATACTTTACTGCTTATGTGATCGTTTAATTACCACTTTCCATTTTAGGCAGTATGCAAGCATCTAGAGTATTTATGTGATATGTGATGTCATGCTTAAAATGTTATATATTAAGTGTATATTTATATGGAGTGAATAGTTGAGTTAGGGTTTAAGGCAATATGTGCATAAGTGTGGTATTGGTGCTTAACTCGTTGGGGTTGTTGATTAGAGGGGTACTTGTAAAAATAGACCCTTCGCAATCATCTAGACCACAGAGTGAGCAAGTAGAGCCTGGGGTTGACCAAACCAATCCATCGGCACCGCCTGCACCTTCGCAGAATCTAGGGATAATGCGGGGGTTGGCAATGCTAATTCTCCTGCCGGCTGGCAACAAATGTTTCAAGAAATACGATGTAATACCCTAGAATTAAGAAATGGATTAGCAAAACCCTAATTAGATAATTATGAATAATTGTGGAATTATAATATTATATAGTTCGATATATGTGAATTAATATGATTTATTATATGGTAAGACCACGTTGGTGAGCTAGGGGCATTTTAGTAATTATGACCCGAGGAGGGTAAAATGATAAAATTAAATTTAATTACATGCCTAATAGAACTATATTATTATATAGTATGCATGTGTTGTCTTTTCAGGTGTGTTCTGACAGGTTGGCGCGGTATAGTCACAACCGGGTATTTCGGGCCGAATTGGGTTCGGGCCCGAAATGCAATTGGACTGAATTAATTGGCATTTTATTTGATATTTGATAATTTGAAATTTAATTGGGATTTAATATGCTTGGAATGACAAAATACCCTTGTGAGGGTGAATATGGGTGTTTTGGCCCTAAGGGCATTTTGGGCATTTTACTTTTATTTACTATGGTGTCGTTTGGTAACGCTTTTGTTTTCTAATTTTTTAATCACAAAATGAAAGTAAAATTTTTGTTTTTAAAAATTTTTCTTTTGAAAAATAAAAATGCGTTCTGTAACCACTTTTGTTTTTCAATTTGAAACACAGAAAACAAAAGTGTGTTCTGTAAAGTTCAATTTCATTTCAATTTTTTGATTTTATTTACGTCGGGTCTAGGTCCAGAGTCGGATTTGGGTTCAAGCCAGAGGCTGGGTTCAGCGCAAGGGCCGTGGAGGGATTTGGGTCCGGGTCTGATCGAAGTCCAAGATATTGATTAAGAAAAAAAACTATTTAAAAAAATATTGAAAGTGATATTTTTTGTTTTTAAAATTTTGATTCTCAAATAAAAAATTAAAAAGTAAAAATATTTTTATAGAACATGTTTTTGAAAAATATTTTCACTTTTTCAATTTTAAAAACAGAAAACTGATTAAAAAAGTGTTACCAAACGGTACCTATGTTTATTAAAATTGATTTTTGAGATAAAGGAAATCAAATTTCTAGTTGTTTCATTCTCTCAAAACCAACCCTCTCTCTCTCTTTAACCCTCTCTTGTTTTTCAATTCAAATTGGTGAGGAATAGCTTGAATTGGACTTGGATTCTTGGTGAATTAGTGCTTAATCTTAGCTTGAGACTTGAGGTAATCTTTACAGCTGTGAATTTAATTGTATCTACTGAATTTTTGATTGTTAGAAACACATAATTTTGGCATTGATGAAGATGATATGCATAGGTTGCATGAGGTGATGTTCTCTTGCTAATTTATGTGAGTTTTGCTTGAATTCTTGGTGTGATGGGTGTTTAAGCTCTAGATGGAATTCTAGGGTTTCTCCCTTATCTTGAATTCAATTGTTTGTTGATATTTGTTGCTGGAAAAATGTTTGGGAAGGTTGGAGCTAAGCTCAAGTTCAAGAACTTAAGTTTTGTTAAGTTTGGAGCTTGATTTTCTATGCTTTTGGACAATCTGAATTTTAGATTTAATATTGAAATTGATGCATGAAATATGTTGATTTGAGCATCTATTAGTTGTTAGCAACCCTATTTGATGGTTTGGAAGTTTGGTTGTGATTTGGGATTGTTTAGTTGAGTTTTTGGGGTTGATTTTCGTGTTTTACTGCTGGTTTTCTGGGTTTTGAACCCAGGTGCCGCGGCATGGTATTTAGCATGCCGCGGCGCGCCCTTTTCTTTCTGGGCAGATCCTTTTTGCAAACTTCAAATAGCCATAACTTTGTGATCTGGACTCCGATTTGGGAGTTCTATATACCGTTGGAAAGCTCTGTTTGAGATCTATCTGAATATCTAAATTTTAAATGCCATGTGAATATTTTATGAAAGTGAAATCAGGGGGTTCAACCTATTTATGAAAATCTCGGATTTGTGTGACTAGGATTACCGGCACCTGATCGAGAGCACCCGTGGATTCGGAATCTCTGACATTGCAGGACAACAGGTAAGACAGTGATTAGCACGTAGAGTATGCACATTGGCGCTTATATTAAAAATGATATGTATGATTGTTTAGTAACCGGGATTAGGGTTATTACCCTAATATGAGCGGTTGATGGCCTAGGGTTATTACCCTAGTGATATATGCGTGTAAATGCCATGCCATGTTAAATGTAATGAGATTTAGGGATTATGCACTTAAGGCATAATCAGGTTGGACTCGGTAACCATAACCGAGATGAACCATTCTAAGGCCTTATTGTATCCAGACGTGTGAGAGCAACACGTAGGTCTACGCCACGTATATATAAATAGATGTGTGAGTGCAACACATAGGTCTACGCCACGTAGACATAAATAGGCATGTGAGTGTAACATGCAGGTCTGTGACACACAAACATATGAGAATGGGATTATTGTTTGAATATCATGATGAGCATATTATATTTGTTATGATTTATACTATCTTGCTGGGCTTGGCTCACGGGTGCTCTACTCTGCAGGAAAGGGTAAGGCATTAGCTGATCAGCCATGAGTTCAAGAGCTGGGCGAAGAATGTACATGTCCGGGCCATATCAGACCAAGCGGGTTAAGGGTCTACCAATGTTGAATTTTTGAAACTCTATTTTGCCGCTTAGGCCGGCTAACTGAAAGAGACTTGTAATAAAGTTTGTAAATATTTTTAGGATCCCAACTTTTGTAAAGTTTAAATTATTACAAGTTTTATTTTCATTCCGTTTATTGCAAAAGTTTAATTTCTGCGCTATTTTGATTAGTAATCCTGTTTAGGGGATTAGGGTTTCGTAAATAACTTGGGTAGCGTGCCTAATTATTTAGGGCGTTACAATTTGGTATCAGAGCGCCAAGGTTTTTAAACTTCCTGTAGACCGGCCGAACATGTACATTTGTCGTCAGAGACAAGCTTGACTCATGGTGCAGTAAGTATTGATAGTAAATACTTTACTGTTTGTGTGATCATCTGTTTACCGCTTTCCATTTTAGGCAGTATGCAAGCATCTAGAGTATGTATGTGTTATGTGATGCCATGCTTTAAATGCTATTTGATTAAGTGAATATTTATATGAGGTAAATAGATGAGTTAGGGTTTAAGGCATTAAGTGCGTAAGTGTGGTATTGGTGCTTAACTCTTTGGGGTTGTTGATTACAGGGGTACTAGTAATGGACCCTCCGCAATCATCTAGACCACAGGGCGAGCAAGTAGAGCCCGAGGCTGCCCGAACCGATCCACCGGCACTGCCTCCACCTCCGCAGAATTCGGGGGATAATGCGAGGGTTGGTAATGCTAATCCTCCTGCTGACTGGCAGCAGATGTTCCAAGAAATGCGAAGTATCATACTTCGTCAAGAAGAAGAGTTGCAACAATTAAGGCAACCGACTGCCCCAGTTGATCAAGGGTTACCACCAGCACCTGTGCCAGTGGTGGGTAACCAAGGGTATATTATGCCACATTGGGACTTAGTGTTTGAGTGATTTGTGAAGCTGCAACCTCCGACTTTTCTGGGAGGTATTGACATTATAAAGGCTGGGTAGTAGATGAGCACTGTTACCCGTATCCTCGACAATATGGGGGTGACGGGAACTGAGAGAGTGAATTGTGCGGCGTTCATGTTACAAGACCATGCCCGCGTCTGGTGGGACATAGTGGGTCAGACCTCGGACGTCAGTGTGATGACCTGGGAAGAATTCAAGAATCTGTTTGAAGAAAAGTTCTATAATGTTGCTGTAAGGACTTTACATCAGGAAGATTTTGTGAAGTTGACTCAGGGAAAAATGTGTGTGGCCGAGTATACTCTGGAATTTGATCGGTTATCCAAGTTTACTGGTGATCTGGTGCCCATAGATTTCACCAAGAAACAGAAGTATGTTCGAGGACTGAATGCCACAATCAGTCGGGACTTGAAAATTACCACATCACATGACACTCTATGTAAGAGAGTGGTATACTTGGCCTTAATTGCTGAGGAGGCTGAGCAACAAGTAATGAAAGAGCAGCTGCAAAGGATGTCGTCACGGCATCAAATCCTCTTGCCAGTGGTAGTATCAGTAAGGGGACCGACAGTGGCAACCCTGATTATAAATGGAAGGCTGAGGCTTCCGGAGCATCAGGGGAAATAGAAAGGTTCGGGGAAACAGAGGTAACTGTCAGGGTCGCGGGTCCTTATTCCGATCATATCTTGAGTGTCCCAAATGCAAGAAACACCATCCTAGTGAGTGTCGAGCCAAGGCATGTTTCCAGTGTGGCGTGGTGGACCACTTTATCAGGAATTGCCCTCAGGCCAAGAAAGAGGAGCCCAAGAAGAATACTGCACAGAACCCAGGGCGACTGTTTACCATGACTCAGGCTGACGGTGATGCTAGTCCGTCAGTTGTCTATTAGTGGTTGTACATATACTGTGTTGTTTTATTTGGGAGCTACTCACTCCTATGTATCGAGTAGAGTTATTGAAAGTTTCCACAAGCCGTGTGATTTTTATGCTTCGGGGTTTGGAACTCTGTTACCCTCAGGAGACCTTATAGTATCTACTAGGTGGATTCGGTCCTTATCTTTTTGGATTGACGGTTGTGAGTTGATCGCCAATCTAATTGAGTTACAACTGTCTAATTTTGACATAATCCTGGGAATGGATTTTCTGTCTAAATATGGAGCGACGATTGACTGTAAACGGAAGATGGTGGTGTTTGAGCCCGATAGTGCTAACCCAACGGTGTTCGTGGGTAAGATTCAAGGGACACGCATACCAAGAATAACATTGTTGAAAGCTAAGGACTTGATGAGCAGAGGTTGTCTGGGATTCATAGTCACCGCAGTGGATACCAGCCAACCTATGACATCAGGGCCTGAGAATACAAGATTGGTATGCGAGTTCCTTGATGTCTTTCCCGAAGACTTACTGGGATTGCCACCTACCCAGGAGATTGAATTTGTTATTGAATTGGTTCCGGGAGTGGATCTAGTACCTAAAGCACCGTATCGAATGGCTCCAACGGAATTGAAAGAATTAAAGATACAATTGCAAGAGTTACTGAATCTGGGATTCATATGGCCGAGCCACTCACCTTGGGGTGCTCCGGTATTATTTGTGAAGAAGAAAGACGGGACCCTGCGAATGTGTATTGATTACCGAGAGTCGAACAAACTTACCATCAAGAACAAGTATGCTTTACCTTGAATCGATGATCTGTTTGATCAACTGAAGGGGAAGATGGTCTAGATCAATCTTCGCTCAGGCTATCATCAGCTGAGAATTCGAGAGGAAGATATCCCGAAAACTACGTTCCATACTTGGTATGGACACTATGAATTCCTTGTGATGTCTTTTGGACTCACTAATGCCCCGGCGACATGCATGGATCTAATGAATCGGGTGTTCAAGGACTACCTGGATAGGTGTGTGATTGTGTTTATTGATGACATTTTGGTGTACTCCGAGTCAGAAGAAGAGCATGAGTTGCATCTCAGAGCGGTTTTACAACATTTACGAGATCATAAGCTCTATGCTAAATTCAAAAAGTGTGAATTCTGGTTATCTCGTGTCTTATTTCTGGGGCACATAGTGGATAAAGATGGGATCGTGGTGGATCCGGCCAAAATTGAAGCTGTTCGGGATTGGCCAACACCAAAATCAGCTACTGAGGTCAGAAATTTTCTGGGTTTAGCTGGGTATTATCGTTGGTTCGTTGGGGGTTTTTCAAAGATTGTTGTACCCTTAACGGAGCTGACTCGAAAGAACCTGAAGTTTGTTTGGACTGATAGGTGTGAGAAAAGTTTCCTGGAGTTAAAGCAGCGCTTGATTACCGCTCGAGTGCTAACTCTTCCTTCAGATAAGGAAAAGTTTGTGGTTTATTGTGATGCCTCGAGATAGGGTCTCGGCTGTGTGCTTATGCAAACTGGAAAGGTAATAGCCTATGCTTCTCGGCAGTTAAAAGAGTACGAACAGAAGTACCCTACTCACGATCTAGAGGTCACAGCAGTGGTATTTGCGCTAAAGATTTGGCAGTATTACCTATATGACGAGAAATGTGAGATATACACTGACCACAAGAGTCTGAAATACTTCTTTACCCAGAGAGAGTTCAATATGAGACAGAGACTTTGGCTGGAGTTGGTGAAGGATTATGACTTTGAGATCCTTTATCACCCTGGTAAGGCCAATGTGGTTGTTGATGCCTTGAGTAGAAAAGGTCAGAGTCAGTTGAGCACTGTGAAGCAGATCTCCCAACAACTAGCAAATGAAATGACTCGAGCTAAAATTGAGTTGGTTGTAGGGCAGTTGGCTAATATTACCCTGCAATCCACTCTTTTAGAGCGAATTAAGGAAGTACAAATGCAAGATTTGGAATTGGTAAAAACCCGAGCCAGGTTTTAGCTGGGAATGCTAGTGATTTCTCTGTGGATGAAACGAGAATGTTAAGATTCAGGAATCGTGTGTGTGTGCCCATGGATGAAAGTATCAAGAAAGAGATCATGAATGAGTCTCATACGACTCCTTATTCAGCTCATCCAGGGTCAGCGAAGATGTATCAAGACCTGAAAGCCATGTTCTGTTGACCAGGCATGAAGAATGACATTGCTGAGTATGTTGGAAAGTGCCTTACGTGTCAGCAAGTTAAGGATGAGCATCAGCGACCTGCGGGGTTGCTGTAGCCATGAGCATACCAGAGTGGAAATGGGAAGATATTGCTATGGACTTCGTGGTAGGTATGCCTAGAACCACAGGACAATTTGACTCTGTGTGGGTCACAGTGGACAGGTTTACAAAGTCAGCTCACTTTTTACCTGTACGGACGAATTTCTCCATTGACTAGTATGCTGAGTTGTATCAGAGAAATTGTTCGTCTTCATGGTGTTCCAAAGTCCATTGTTTCGAATAGAGATCCAAAGTTTACATCAAGATTCTGGGAGAGTCTGCATCGAGCTATGGGTACTCAGTTAAAGTTCAGCACGGCATTTCATCCTCAGACAGATGGGCGATCCGAGAGGATGATACAAATTTTAGAAGACATGCTACGGGCATGTGTGCTTGACTTTGAGGGATCATGGGTAAAGTACCTTCCCTTGATCGAGTTCTCTTATAACACAGCTATCAGGCAATAATCGGGATGGGTCCTTATGAGCTTTTATATGGAAAAAAGTGTAGATAACCTATTCACTGGGATGAAGTGGGTGAAAGAAAGTTCTTGGGTCCCAAGGCTGTTCAGAGAACAAGTGAGGCAGTTGACAAGATTAGAGCGCGAATGCTCACGGCTCAGAGTAGACAGAAGAGTTATGCTGACCCAAAGCGTCGGGATATTGATTTCCAGGTCGAGGACATGGTATTTCTCCGAATATCTCCGATGAAAGGTATCAAACGCTTTGGGAAGAAAGGGAAGCTTAGCCCAAGGTTCATTGGACCTTTTGAAATCCTTGAGAGGATAGGGCAAGTAGCGTACAGGTTGGCTATGCTCCCAGCGCTGGCAGCTGTACATGATGTGTTCTACGTTTCAATGCTTCGTCCCATGTTCTGAGTTATGAAGCATTGGAACTCCAGCCAGACTTGTCATAATAGGAACAACCGGTGCAGAGACTCGATAGAAGAGAGAAAGTCTTGAGAAGCAAGACAGTGGCACTGGTGAAAGTACTGTGGAGGAACAGTAAGGTGGAAGAGGCAACCTGGGAACTCGAGATGGATATGCAGCAGAAATATCCGGAGTTGTTCAGGTAAATTTCGGGATGAAATTTCTATAAGGAGGGGGTAATTGTAATACCCTAGAATTAAGAAATGGATTAACAAAATCCTAATTAGATAATTATGAATAATTGTGGAATTATAATATTATATAGTTCGATATATGTGAATTAATATGATTTATTATATGGTAAGACCCCGTTGGTGAGCCAGGAGCATTTTAGTAATTATGACCCGAGGAGGGTAAAATGATGAAATTAATTTAATTACGTGCCTAATACAACTATATTATTATATAGTATGCCTGTGTAGTCTTTTCAGGTGTGTTTTGACAGGTTGGCGCGGTATAGTCACAACCGGATATTTTGGGCTGAATTGGGTTGAGGTCTAAAATGCAATTAGATTGAATTAATTGGTATTTTATTTGATATTTGACAATCTGAAATTTAATTGGGATTCAATATGCTTGGAATGACAAAAATACCCTTGTGAGGGTGAATATGGGTGTTTTGGCCCTAAGGGCATTTGACTTTTATTTACTATGTTTATTAAAATTAATTTTTGAGATAAAGGAAATCAAATTTCTAGTTGTTTCATTCTCTCAAAACCAACCCTCTCTCTCTCTCTTTAACCCTCTCTTGTTTTTCAATTCAAATTGGTGAGGAATAGCTTGAATTGGACTTGGATTCTTGGTGAATTAGTGCTTAATCTTAGCTTGAGACTTGAGAGCTAATCTTTACAGCTGTGAATTTAATTGTATCTACTGAATTTTTGATTGTTAGAAACACATAATTTTGGCATTGATGAAGATGATATGCATAGGTTGCATGAGGTGATGTTCTCTTGCTAATTTATGTGAGTTTTGCTTGAATTCTTGGTGTGATGGGTGTTTAAGCTCTAGATGGAATTCTAGGGTTTCTCCCTTATCTTGAATTCAATTTTTTGTTGATATTTGTTGCTGAAAAAATGTTTGGGAAGGTTGGAGCTAAGCTCAAGTTCAAGAACTTAAGTTTTGTTAAGTTTGGAGCTTGATTTTCTATGCTTTTGGACAATCTGAATTTTAGATTTAATATTGAAATTGACGCATGAAATATGTTGATTTGAGCATCTATTAGTTGTTAGCAACCCTATTTATTGGGATGGTTTAGTTGAGTTTTTGGGGCTGATTTTCGTGTTTTACTGCTGGTTTTCTGGGTGTTGAACCCAGGTGCCGCGGCGCGCCCTTTTCTTTCTGGGCAAATCCTTTTTGCAAACTTCAAATAGCCATAACTTTGTGATTTGGACTCCGATTTGGGAGTTCTATATACCGTTAGAAAGCTCTTTTCGAGCTCTATCTGAATATCTGAATTTTAAATGCCATGTGTGTTGGGTTTTATGACCTAAATAAAACTCCATTTCAATGTAATCTATTTTATTCAACATCAATAAAGAAACAGTAGTATTTTTCATTCATTTATGTATGTTTTGGTTCACTTTATCATTTGCTTGTCTATTTGATTTATAAATTCATCTTAAACCCTTTTCACGTACTTGATCCTGTTTATTGTGTTGTCATCACATTGGAAAATAAACATGACTATGTGAATAAAGTTTCCTAGATTTATCAGACACAGGGTTTTACTAATATGATAATCTACAACAAGAGTTTACTTGCATTTGGAGAAATGCTATGTTCTTTCCAGAACATTGGTTAAAGTAAAGCTCAGGTTGGATGCATGGAGTATGCATCGGAAGGGACCGATATTGAACATTGACTTAGATTTAATTAAACTTACCGTAAAATCTATTCAAGTCAATATCGCCAAGTTGATCCTAGATCAAATGTTCTTAATCCTGTTATGATTGGGCTCAATCTTGAAAGGCTATTCGTGTTCTTTGATTTGTTAGTTAAGCCTACTTTTAGGTCAGGGTGATACGTACATTTTGGGAACACGGTAGTTCAATTGAGTGGGAGCGCTAGCATAAACATGGAATCTATAGCTTCTATCTGGCGAATAGTAAGCAAAGGATGATCTCCTTCGAGCTTGACCAAACGAACATAAATGGTGGAGTACTCATTTCACATAAGCTGAAATATCATTTATACGGGGTCAAGTGTTTTAAGGATAAAATACATAGTAGGGTGTTACGGTAGTTGTTGGGAATTATTTTACCAGGATCTTAGATCTACTCACAAGTATGTTTATTAACATCCTAAATATGAACTTTCTAAAACGATAAAATAAACACATATAAAGTTAAGAAAACCTTACATTGATGCAGCGGAATAAATGTCTCCTTCCACTCAGATCTCTAACCCTTGATTCCTTTCTGTAGCAGAGTATAATCAAGATCTGAGCCCGAATCTCCTTCTTCTTCAAGCTTTGATCCTTCACAGTCTTCCAATCTATGATTGAGTTACTGCTTGCTGTGTGTGGGCACTTACTCTTTCACTAGGGTCACGAAAAAGATGAAGGGAAAAGAGAGAGAGGTATTTCGGCCAAGGTAGAGAGTGAGGAAGGCTCAGTTTTCTGAAGAGAGAAATTTCTGTCAGAAAGGCTTGTTTAAAACTTGTGTTTTGACTGAGCCATCACTTTCTATTTATAGGAAACTACTAGGTCTAGGTTTAGAATTATTTGGCATTAAAATAATGAAAATATTAATTTGAAAAACCTAATTAAGTGGCCGGCCTAGGTGTTGTAATGGGCCTCACTTAATTTTGCAATTTTATCAAATTTTATCTCTATTTTCTCAAAAATGCCAATTTTCCAATTCTAACCTTTTAAATGCCAAAACTAATTATTTAATAACTAAAAAAGATTATTAAATAATATTGTCATTTAATTTAATTATTAATTAGACATATAAAGTCTATTAATAAATAAATAAACCTAGAAAACTCTTTTCCTTACAATTTCACCCCTGCTTAGTGAAAATTCATAAAATTAGACATAGTCTAACTTTAGAATTATAATTGATCAATCACGAATCAATTAATGAGTCTTACAAGCAGAATGTTCTCAACTAGAATGGGGACCATGGATCTATATGCTGAGCTTCCAATAAGTGAACCAAATTTACCAAGTAAATTCCTACTTATTAATTCTTCGTTGAATCCACTCTTAGAACTTAGAATTGCACTCTCAGACTTATATAGAGCATATTGTATGTTTCACGATACCAATATACTATCTCATTTAACCATTGTTATAATCTTATTGTGATTTAAAGATCCTCTATATAGATGATTTACATCGAGATGGGATTTCTTTACCGTTCTCACCCCTCAATGTATTTTGCCCCTTAAAACACTTAGCTACCTGTAAATGGTGTTTAATGATCTAATAATTAGTCAGTTAAACAAGAGCTCATCCATTTACTTCTATTTGCTAAGCTCGAAGGGAATCATCACTTAACTTCTATACACCAGTAGAAGCTATAGATTTCATATTTATGTTCAGCACTCCCACTCAATCATACTATCATGTTCTCGAAATATACGTATCACCCTGACCCGAAAGTAGGCTTAACTAATAAATCTAAGAACATGAATAGCACTCCTGAGTTGAGCCCAAGCATATCAGGATTTAGATTCTTTTAATCTTAAGATCAACTACTGATATTGACTTGGAAAGATATGTATAACGGTAAGTTTGTAATATCTTAACTTAGTTGCAATATCGGTCCAGTCCAATGTATACTCCATACATTCGAAACTAGTATACTTTACTAATGTCCTGGAAAGAACATAACACTTACTCCAAGTGTAAGTACACATCATCACTGATTATCACATTAGTGTAAATCCAATAACACTGATGAAACAGGGATCAAAACTTTTGATTCATATGATCACAATCACATTCCACTGTGTTGACGATACTGTAATTGTGAATAAACATATGATCTGGATTTAACTGATTTTGTGTGTATGAATGTAATAAACATATTAAACATATTAAACCATTAGCATGTAAAATTCATGCAAACATCAATCACTTCAAATTTCTTATATTGATAACTAATCAGATTGTAAAGAGTTTTATTTAGGGCATAAAACCCAACAAACTCCCACTTGCACTAATATAAAACAAACTGTGCAAATAGGTCAATCTGATGTCTTGATCTTTAGATCAAGTGTAGTATATTTGAATCCACCCAAACTTCTGGAAACTAGTTCATAAAAACTCTTATGAAACATCCTTTACTATATGCTTTACTCATCAAGGGATACTGAAATCTTTACTGTTTTAAAAGTACATCTGAATTAACAGAAGACATATCTCTCATATTTTAAAATATGTAATTGAGATAATACAGTGTAGACTTTTCTTCAGTGATATAACTTTCTGGTATTTTCGAATAGACCAAGTTATAGTTCTTCTCTGGTAGAGCTTGAATTATTATACAATAATTCCTCCACCCCCAAAGTAAGCACCATCTCATATAAATCGAAATTAGATGGTGAGATACAAAGACAACTGATACACAGTTCCTTAATATCTGACATATAGATCACTTTCTTAAATCCTTCTTGAATATCTTCTAATGTTCCCTATTTGATTACATCTCAGATAGCTCCCACTCAATAGCAGATGTCTGGTTAAATAATACTTTTAACCTCTGATTGTTTAGAGAGTTACCTAGTTGTGACTTTTGTATTAGTCTGAAACTTTAAGTCAAGACTAAGTCATCAACATAGCAGACTAGTATTTGAAGTGAAAAATACATGCCAGAGTTTAAAGTAATCAAAATTAAGATACCAACAAATTTTATGAGGATTAAGAATTCTTGTTTCAAGTCATTCGAATGGACTGAACTAGAGTTCTTTATCTTATTCTCATAATTCTGATAAGCTATACCTATCCATGTGAATGGTTAGATTTGCTTTTCAGTAGTGTTCTTAAGTACCTATCACAAGTATCAACCTAATGAAGATGGGTATAGAACTTTAAAATTCTCCCACTCAATTAAGGTAGTGTGAAACTTTAACAAAGAACTTTCAAAGGTATCAAACTTTTACTTACAACAGTAAAATCGAAATGGAACATACAATCAAGATCAAGAATTTATATTGACAATAGCTGACTCATTATATTACTTCTATGTTTAAACAAGATATGTGTTTCATAGGGAATTGTGGAATAGACTCCACCCCTAAGAATATACATATAGGGTACTATGGATAACCTCTACCCCTAAGTATATAGAGATTATGATCCACCCCTAAAGGTTGTAAAGATCATGATTCTCATAGTGTGATAGAGTTTATGTGGAGTTGAATACTATCCAGAGTTCATTAGATATAAAAGATCGTTGAACTGCATAGTTTTCTTAACTTTTCTCCACCCCTATCAGATCATAAGATCCTTTTATTAAAAAAATTCTTAATAATTGTATGAGAAATAACAATTATTGATAAACATAGAAATAATTTCTAGTGTTTATATAATATAACTCTATGAAGAGTTGTAAATATTATAGAATTTGCATCAATTATAAAAACACTTACACATACAAACATGCAAATATAATGTGGTAATAATTGATGAAGATAAATTAAATGAAGCTCATTCTCATAAATTGCAATATTGATTTCGAAAAAAAAACTTTATTAATAATAAAAAAAAAAATGTATTGCAACAATATGAGAGAAACAGGGATAAATATCCCTGACTAAAATTTGAAATCCAAATTGTCTTTAAACTAAAACAATTAATTCAAAAAATTGAAGAGCTTCATCTTCATCTGGACGATTTCACCCTTGGTCCAACTTTCTGATCCAACTCATCTGAGTTCAAGTAGCTTGGCCTATAAGAAGAAGAAAACAAATAAACAAAGTTAGTCCAGAATCATAAATCCAATTGGATAATAATTCACTAAAACTCTTAAAGTTTATAAAAGGAAATACCTTGTTTCTTTGCAAGAAGTTTAGGACACTGAGGTTTCCAATGACCTTTTTCATTGCAGTGGAAACACTTTCCTTTAAGTGTAGCATCACCAGAAGGAGCAGCCTTTTTCATGACTTTTGTTCGCTTCTTGGTGTTCTTCCACTTCTTCTTCGATTTGGGCTTTGAAGCAGAGGCAACATTTGCTTCAGGTTTTATCGTCCCATTACCATTACCAGGATTGTGAGGTTTACTCCCTTTCTTCTTGGGTCCTCCAATCAAATTTTCATAAGTTTGAAGGTCATTGACTAATTCATGAAAGTCAATTTCCTTCTTATTCATGACATAATTTGATGTATATGGTAGAAATGTCGGAGTCGAGCTATTCAAGATAAGACTAACTTGAGTAGCACCGTCCATTTCAAAGACCATGATCCTGGGCTTCTTGGAAATAACTGGACATGAGGAGAACATGATCACGCACGTTTTGATGAGGTTCCATCCGTGCGTTAATGTACTTCTTAGTCGCGTCAAAGCGTGACTGAAGCGATGCCTTACCGACTAGCTCATTTAACTTCGTCATAACTTCAAAGAAATTTTCTCGCCTTTAGAAAACCGAGTTTTGAGGGTGTCAACCATGCTAGAAAGCATAAAGTATAGAGCTTTGTCATTTGCCTTCGCCAACGCTCATACTTTTCTTTCACGGCTTTGGATGCATTATCCCTGTGCACTTCGGGTGACGGCTCGATTAAAACAAACAAGGCACTTTCTCCTATGAGAGCAATATTAATGTTCTCATTCCATTTATTAAAGTTAGATCCATTCAGCTTATTTTCAGTCAACAGTGATAACATGGGATTCATTTTGACAAAATAGGATACTACAAAATAATAGAAATCAACAAATAGAAATTAAATAATGGTTTAACACACAAAAACAATTCAGAAATTATAAGCACATAGCAAGTAGGAATGATATGAAAAAATACTTAAAAATTCAATCCTAAATAATTTCCAAGGTTTTCAACAAACTGATATCAGTGTCCCGTTTAGGCGAGAGTCAAAGCTACCATCCATTGAATAGAGTTGTCAGCTCATCTAAAATGTTAAATATTCTAGCAACCTTTTATTCGATCAAGATCAGAATCCAGCGTTGTCCCGTTTAGGCGAGAGTCAAGGCTATTCTATCTCATGAGCTTCTACCATTGTTTCGCAATTTGCAAGTCAAATATGGTGGCCACCATTAGGGTGATCTATACCATATAAAACACTTACAAACCACTTATCATGCGAGATTAAACGGTGCGAAATTGCTAATGAACGTTCCTCCATTAGGGAGGATTACTCACTAAAACAAACGCGGTGTAAAACCCACAATGGAGATCGAATATCTTAATAATAATAAAGCTCATTGTTTAAAATGTATTTTCTTTATTATTCTAATAAATAAATCTCATTAAATTCTAAATTAAGAATTAAAATTCAAAAATAAGAATTTAATATAATATTTATAAAATTATACTTAGATGGTGATTGAAATAAAATTAATTATTTCCATCTTAGTAATAATCTTAAATATAAATATTAAGGAAATTAATTTAAGTTGAATTAAATTAAATAATTAGCAACTTAAAAATTTCCTTTGAGAATATATTTATTGGGTTCGAAAATTTAAAGTATATAAAAATACAATTTTCGAAAATAATAAAAATAGAAAAGAAATACTTCAAGCAAAAATATCACCTATCTAGATATTCTTTTGACTAGTTAATTCAATTTCTAATAATATATATATAGTTATATATATATTAAATTCATTTATTTTAAATTAATCAATTAAATGAAAAAATCATTGATTGTAGTTGGTCCAAGAATTAATTAAAATAAATAATTAATTTACAACTCAATCTATTTTTCAAAAATTCGAAAATATTGCATAAATAAAATGCAAATTTCGAAATTGATTAATAAAATAAAGAAAAATATATATTTTGAAAATTATTTAAATTTAAGTTGAAAAATTAAATTTCAACCTAATAATAATTTTCTATTTAATTAAGTGTCATGAAAAATCAATAAATATTTAAGTATCATGATGAAAATCAACTTAGATATTTAGATTTTTCAAGTTAATTAAATGTATTAAATTCAAGAAATAAATAATTAAGTGTAGAGAAGGCTTAATTATTAATTTCTATTTAATACTAGGAAAAATATACTTAATAAAATTGTACCAATTAATTATTTAAATAATTAATTTCACAAAAGTATAATATTTTCCTATTTAAATATTAGAAATAATAAGTAGTCTAGAAATTACTATCTAGAAAATATCTTATTTGACTAAGTATCTTTTCAAAATTTGAAAAATATCTAATTTAAGTTATATAGAAAAAATCTAAAACTTAAATAATTTCAAATTTAGATTTAATTAAATATCAAAATTAAGTTGTAACCACTTAATTTGAAGATATCTTTTAAAGTTAATATTTGAAAAGATATTAACCAAAAAAATATCTAAAATATTCCATTTTAAGTTAATATTTGAAAAGATATTAACTTAAAAAATATCTTAAGAATCTTTAATAACTAATGCCTAAGATTCCTCAACTTGATTTAAAATTTAAATCAAATATTCAAATTTAAGTTAGATAAGAAAAATCAGTTGTTACAACTAATTTATAACTTAAATAGGAATATTTAATTAAATAAGCTCCAGAAAGAATCTTAGTTAGTTAAAATTCTATATTTAATTAAATACAAGAAAAATACAAATAGTTTGTCTAGAAATAATATCTAAACTAAAAGTGTTTTTCTTAAAATTAACTTTAAAATATTAAAATGAAAATAAATTTCATATATTTTAAAAGTTAATTATGTTGCTAATTCAATTTTATTAGGTCAAACTAATATAATTAACCTAGTACAGTTATTCAAATCAGGCAAATGGGCCTTCACAATTGGGGTAGTTCATGTGAGGGGTCGGGTTCGGTATGTCGTACCCACTTCTATGGCTCCCAACTCTCACACAAGGCCCAAAAGAGAGGAATTTAACCTTAAAATAAATAACTGTTATTAATTGAATAGGTCCAATAACTAAATGGATCTAAATAAAATCTATCATGGTGTGACATTTTATTTAGCAACAACCTATATGCATCTATATAATAAAATAAACACATAGGCTCACAGGCACACTTTGGATGGATCCTATCATGTTGCTAGGTCATACACAGATGAAAGAAGATTGTAAAATTTACCTGTTACAAATTATTAACTTGACCAAGGGAGCCATCAGATCATTAGATCTGGCAAAAAGTAACCATGGCTATTTGTAATCAAGTAATAATAGGTTTTTAAAACTTACACACAAGCTAAAAACACATACTCCTGCAACAAGGTTAGCTGGATAGTTGGAAGTAGGATTTATTTAATTTTAAATAAATAATTTCGAAAAATAAATAATTAAAAAAAATATTTTAATTAATTTCGAAAAAAATAAAAAATAAAAAAAATTTAATTAATTTTCGAAAATAAAAAATAAATTAAATTTCGAAATTATTTTAAAATAAATATTTAAAATTAAACCTACATTTTGAAAAATTAGGTTTCAACCAACCTAAATATCATTTCAAAATTTGCTAATTACTTTTAAAAATTAAATGTTATTTTAAAAATAAAAATTAAATAAAAAATAGAAAAGATAAATGAAATATCTTTTCAGATTTTTAAATTTAATTTAAATAAATAAAATAACAAAATTTAAAAGTTAGCAAAATATCTTATATCTATTTAAAATTACATGATTATAAATATCTTATTTTAAATTTAAATAAGGTCAAAATATCTAAAAAGATTTAATTAAAAAATCTTAAAAGATAAGATATTATTTAAAAAAAATATCTTAAAAGATAAGATATTTTAAAATATCTTAAAAGATATTATAAATATCTTAAAAGATATTATAAATGTCTCCTTCCACTCAGATCTCTAACCCTTGATTCCTTTCTGTAGCAGAGTATAATCAAGATCTGAGCCCGAATCTCCTTCTTCTTCAAGCTTTGATCCTTCACAGTCTTCCAATCTATGATTGAGTTACTGCTTGCTGTGTGTGGGCACTTACTCTTTCACTAGGGTCACGAAAAAGATGAAGGGAAAAGAGAGAGAGGTATTTCGGCCAAGGTAGAGAGTGAGGAAGGCTCAGTTTTCTGAAGAGAGAAATTTCTGTCAGAAAGGCTTGTTTAAAATTTGTGTTTTGACTGAGCCATCACTTTCTATTTATAGGCATCTACTAGGTCTAGGTTTAGAATTATTTGGCATTAAAATAATGAAAATATTAATTTGAAAAACCTAATTAAGTGGCCGGCCTAGGTGTTGTAATGGGCCTCACTTAATTTTGCAATTTTATCAAATTTTATCTCTATTTTCTCAAAAATGCCAATTTTCCAATTCTAACCTTTTAAATGCCAAAACTAATTATTTAATAACTAAAAAAGATTATTAAATAATATTGTCATTTAATTTAATTATTGATTAGACATATAAAGTCTATTAATAAATAAATAAACCTAGAAAACTCTTTTCCTTACAATTTCACCCCTGCTTAGTGAAAATTCATAAAATTAGACATAGTCTAACTTTAGAATTATAATTGATCAATCACGAATCAATTAATGAGTCTTACAAGCAGAATGTTCTCAACTAGAATGGGGACCATGGATCTATATGCTGAGCTTCCAATAAGTGAACCAAATTTACCAAGTAAATTCCTACTTATTAATTCTTCGTTGAATCCACTCTTAGAACTTAGAATTGCACTCTCAGACTTATATAGAGCATATTGTATGTTTCACGATACCAATATACTATCTCATTTAACCATTGTTATAATCTTATTGTGATTTAAAGATCCTCTATATAGATGATTTACATCGAGATGGGATTTCTTTACCGTTCTCACCCCTCAATGTATTTTGCCCCTTAAAACACTTAGCTACCTGTAAATGGTGTTTAATGATCTAATAATTAGTTAGTTAAACAAGAGCTCATCCATTTACTTCTATTTGCTAAGCTCGAAGGGAATCATCACTTAACTTCTATACACCAGTAGAAGCTATAGATTCCATATTTATGTTCAGCACTCCCACTCAATCATACTATCATGTTCTCGAAATATACGTATCACCCTGACCCGAAAGTAGGCTTAACTAATAAATCTAAGAACATGAATAGCACTCCTGAGTTGAGCCCAAGCATATCAGGATTTAGATTCTTTTAATCTTAAGATCAACTACTGATATTGACTTGGAAAGATATGTATAACGGTAAGTTTGTAATATCTTAACTTAGTTGCAATATCGGTCCAGTCCAATGTATACTCCATACATTCGAAACTAGTATACTTTACCAATGTCCTGGAAAGAACATAACACTTACTCCAAGTGTAAGTACACATCATCGCTGATTATCACATTAGTGTAAATCCAATAACACTGATGAAACAGGGATCAAAACTTTTGATTCATATGATCACAATCACATTCCACTGTGTTGACGATACTATAATTGTGAATAAACATATGATCTGGATTTAACTGATTTTGTGTGTATGAATGTAATAAACATATTAAACATATTAAACCATTAGCATGTAAAATTCATGCAAACATCAATCACTTCAAATTTCTTATATTGATAACTAATCAGATTGTAAAGAGTTTTATTTAGGGCATAAAACCCAACAGTAATCTAATCCCTTTACAGTGTAGATCATTCATATAGAGCATCTGTAATATCCCGAAAAATATATTGATATTTTAATTGGACATATTTTATTAAATATCTGATTAAGTGGGTATTAGAGTAGGATTATAATCCTACTTAAACTAATTACGAGTTGATTAGGAAAATATGAGTAAATGAATAATAAAGCGTAATTGATTAATTACGGAGATTGTATTGAAATATGTGGATATCGTAGATACCATAATTCGAATAAAATATTTTCGGGCCTGGCAATTGTGGAACTCGACAGAATGGTCAGAAATGTCACGATTGTTGAAATTGTGTTATATTGGAAATTATACCGGACTAGGTTAAGATGTTGAGAACTAGGTTAAATCGGGAAAGTTAGAAAATTTCCAAAATGCCCCTAGGTTATTTTAAAGTTTAATTTCTTTGGGGGTAAATTAGTCATTTTGTATAATAGGTATTTTGACTTTCTAGACTTTGTGGGCTGCCCACTATTATTCAAAAAAAAAAAGAAAGAAAGAAAATAATAAGAAACCCTATTTAAGGGAAAAGCTTCCAAGGCAAGAAACAATTTTTTCTTCTTCTCCTTCTTCTTCCCTTCGTGTGAACCAAAAACCAGCCAGCAAAGGATCAAAACTTCACCATTTCTCTTGAATTGAAGTAGCATGTAGAACCTAAGCACAACCTAGAAGCAATCAAGGTAAGTTCTATGCTTTGTTCTAAGAATTCAATTGGTTTTGGAGTAAGGTTTTGTGTTTCAGTAGCTGTAGGAGTTAAAGTAAGTTAGGGTTATGTTTAGTTTAGATTTTTGAGTATGTTGAAAATTGATTTGGGTGGTTTCAATGGCTGGTTGACTTGAGTTGCATTGGATGAAGCTAAAAATTAAGTTTTCTTCACTTGAACATGTGATTTTGAGTTAGAGATTGAATTGTTGTGTTTTGAAGCTTGGAATATGTTGTCTTATGGTTATTATATTGCTCTGTAAAGTTTGGGATCAATTGGTTAGGTTTGGAGCAAGTTTTGGGACTTTGAAGAGCTGAAATTTTCGAGTTTCTGCTGTTGTGAACCGGAATTCCGGATGGAACATGGCTGCCAACCGGAATTCCGGATGGTCAATTTTCTGAAATCGCCGATTTTCGTATTTTAGCCATAACTTCTCACTCGGGTGTTCGTTTTAGACATTCTATATACCGTTTCGAAGCTTATGAAGAGCTCTACAGTATGAGACATAGATTAGAGCCAAAAGATGTATTTTATTTTAGGGTGTTTTTACCATAAGATTTGGTAGAAAACCCTAAGTTATTTTATGCGGGTTTTAGACAGTGTTTTGGAATGGACCCTTATTGATTTACCTTTATCGTGACATAGGACTCGAAAGTGTCGGGCATCATTCCACTCAGGTCGGCCCACATACTTGACTTTGGACTTGAGGTAAGAAAAGTACTATGTACCGTTTGTAGTTAACAATTATAATTGTGATAGTCTCGATTATGATCGAGGGAAATATTATGAAACGATTATTATCGTTTGACTCGATTATGTTCGAGGGAAATATTATGAAACGATTATTATCATTTGACTCGATTATGATCGAGGGAAGTATTATGAAACGATTATTATTGTTTGACTCGATTATGTTCGAGGGAAATATTATGAAACGATTATTATCGTTTGACTCGATTATGATCAAGGGAAGTATTATGAAACGATTATTATCGTTGTGGTTCGATTATGATTGAGTAAAAGAAACGGTTATTACCGTTATGAGTAATTACTCCTGAAACCGCGGATAGGTTTCTTACTTATCGTTTGTTGTATCGGACAACGATAGTGACATATACAGCTCGTAGTTAACGAGTGGTAGGGGTACTTTATGAAGTACCTAAATTATGTGGTTATGAAGTTGTGGAACGATCAAGAGTGTTATTATGTGATGAGTTGTAATTGAATACATTTTTGTGAAGGTAGGATTGAATAAATGTTAAATTGCTTATGAAATTGGTCATTTTTCTTACGATGCGTGGCTTAGGGATGTAAGAAAACAGGTTGTAATGATGTATGATTGGAGTGCTTTATGAAGCACTGAAATTGTGTGGATATGCTAATGTGTGAACTAGGGTGCTTTATGAAGCATTGAAAATGAATATTTATGATAATGCATGATTAAGGTGTTTTAGGAAATGCTGAGATTGTTGATTATGTATAGCTATAAATACTCTTAATTTTGTAATGAGTTGCTCGTATAGACGTTGAATTGTAAATATACATTGAAAGAGTACAATCTACTGGTATGAATAATCTGTTGAAAAGAAATCTACTATCACTTTCCATAATTTTCTTTTGTCTAATAGCTTTCTTGCTGAGTCATTATGACTCACGTGTGCTTCATGATGCAGGTAAGAAGATTAGCGGTTCTTTTTGGCCACGAGTCGAGGTCTCCTCAAAGAATGTACATATCAATCGTGTTGTCTTGGCTTCCAGGAAGCAGGATCACCCTTTTTTCTATGATTGGATGTATAACCTACTCTTGTATTAATGGTTTTATAATTGGTTATAAAAGAATTTTATTAGCAGGGGATCCCCATATTACGACAGTATTTTGAACTAAAGTTTCTATTTTTAAATTTAATTAAAGATAATATTTTTTTTTTGAATTAAACCACACTTTTCCTAAACTAATAGATTATTGATAATAAGATTATAAAAGCACACACGTGGCGTTCCTGAGGTTCAGGGCGTTACAACATGGTATCAGAGCGACCAAGGTTTAAAGATCCTTAAGACTGGTTTGATATGTACTTTGGCTGCGAAGACTCGTTCGACTCTTGGTTTAGTAAGTGTAGATTGTTAGTTGATTAGTGGTTTATTTACTAATTATTTGAATTGTCTTCTTATTTGATATGTGTAAAGTTGTTAGAGAAGCGTGATAAGTTTTTGATATAAGGTTGCTAAGTATGTCTATGCATGTGCGGTAATGCTTATTAGCATTAATTCTAGTTAGAAAGATTTTAACTATGAGAAAGGATTGATGACGGGTATACTAGGAGGTATACCTGAGGTGATCTAGTAAGTAAAATTGAGAGCCTACTAGGCTCGGGGTAGGTAGTGTGGGTATAAATCTTCCTACCACAGGGCTGAGAGCAAATGAATGCTATGAAGTAAGAGATTATCTGAGTGACACTATAGTAGAACCTGTATGGTTGATTTCGGGCAGCGCAATAATGGAGAATGATACTAAGCTAGACCGATTGGCAAAGTTTTGTTAAAATGCAACGACTACTAAGGCCGCTAGGAAGGCTTTAAGGTGGAACAGGTATATTGTTCAGAATGTAGATATTATGGTTAAATAAATAGGAGTTTTCTAGTTTTATGCTCAGGTGATTGAGCTAACCCTTATTGTTGAGGGTATAAGGATTAGATCACAAAGGAAATAATATGAAGAGAGATATTCATGAAAGTAAATGTCCAGTGTTGGATTGGCTAAAGGATGTTAACTTTAATGATCTTGACAAAAAAAAAAACAAACCCATTGGTTACGGGTCCTAGTAAGAGAATGGTTGGTTGTTTTGGTTGAGTTAAATTTAGATGATTTGAGGTAATGTTGAGGATTGGATTGACTTGTAAAGTATAGTGCAAATATTAATTAGGAAGGAAAGATGGTAACTTTTGAATCAGAAGGTGAGGACCTTCGTGTTCTTGGGCAAGGATCAAAGGTCCTGAAATCTATTGATCATGGCGTTTAAGGCTGAAGGTTTATTATGGGATGGATGCACCAACCTTTCAGTTAGTGTGGCAAATATTGCAAAGGAAACATCGGGTGGAACTGGGACACAATTTTTGGCTCAAAGGCTTCTAGATGCCTTTTCAGAAGAGCTACCAAGATTATTGATGAAATGGGAAATTCATTATGAATTGAATTGATACTATGAGTAAAACCTGTACCCAAAGTTCTGAGTTGGATGGTAACTGCAGAATTGAAAGGGGTGAATAATCCATCACAGGAAATATTAGGCTTGAAATTTCTAGCCTGAGTAGGTTTTGTTTGTGAGGAAGAAGGACGAAACCTTATGAGTGGGTGTTGACTGCTGGGAGATTAAACCAATTAACGGTGAAGAACGAGTATCCTTTGTCAAGGATAGATGTTATGTTGATTAATTTTATGAAAGGATCATTTTCTCTAGGTTCGGTCTTCGATCTGGTTATTACCAGTTGAAGACTCGAAAGGAGGATGTTCCTAAAACAGTTTTCGTACCGATGACTTTGTAATTGTTTTCATTAAGGGTATTGTGATTTCTTCGGATCCAAGGGAGCCATATGAGAGACACCCTTGGATGATTTTGTAATGTCTCTAGAAGCATAAGTTTTGTGCTTAATGTAAGAAATGCGAGTTTTGCTGATCCCAAATCTGCAATGAAGGTTAGAGATTTTCTAGAATTAACAAGATACTACAGAATATTTGTTGGGGGTTGGCAACGCCCTTAGTGGAATCAAATCGAAAGAATTGAAATAGAGATTAACCATTATACCAATGTTAACATTGTTAGTCAGTGAGGGGAATTCAGAAATTGGGAAGAAAGGAAAGTTAAGTCTCAGGTTAACCGGTCCGTCTGAATTTCTGGAAAGGGTAGGTCGGGTAGCTTATTAGCTAAACATACTCCCTGCTTTATCTAGGGTTTCTAATATGCACTTCAATGTTTCAGGAGTATGAGGTAGAAGCAATCTATATATGGAGTTACGAAAATATTGAAATACAAAAAGACTTGTCATATGAGGAACAGTCGGTATAGATTTTCTGAATTGAAAGAGAAAGTGTTGCGAAATAAAGACTATACTGTTAGTTTTAGTGCCCTGAGAGAATAACAAGATTGAAAGGCAATTCGAGAGTTAAATTCGTAGTTGCGGGAGCTTTATCCTGACTTATTTGAATAATTTCGAGGACGAAATTTCTATAAGGAGGGGATAGTTGTAATATCCCGAAAAATATATTGATATTTTAATTGGACATATTTTATTAAATATGTGATTAAGTGGGTATTAGAGTAGGATTATAATCCTACTTAAACTAATTACGAGTTGATTAGGAAAATATGAGTAAATGAATAATAAAGCATAATTGATTAATTACGGAGATTGTATTGAAATATGTGGGTATCGTAGATACCATAATTCGAATAAAATATTTTCGGGCCTGGCAATTGTGGAACTCGACAGAATGGTCAGAAATGTCACGATTGTTGAAATTGTGTTATATTGGAAATTATACCGGACTAGGTTAAGATGTTGAGAACTAGGTTAAATCGGGAAAGTTAGAAAATTACCAAAATGCCCCTAGGTTATTTTAAAGTTTAATTTCTTTGGGGGTAAATTAGTCATTTTGTATAATAGGTATTTTGACTTTCTAGACTTTGTGGGCTGCCCACTATTATTAAAAAAAAAAAAATAAAGAAAGAAAATAATAAGAAACCCTATTTAAGGGAAAAGCTTCCAAGGCAAGAAACAATTTTTTCTTCTTCTCCTTCTTCTTCCCTTCGTGTGAACCAAAAACCAGCCAGCAAAGGATCAAAACTTCACCATTTCTCTTGAATTGAAGTAGCATGTAGAACCTAAGCACAACCTAGAAGCAATCAAGGTAAGTTCTATGCTTTGTTCTAAGAATTCAATTGGTTTTGGAGTAAGGTTTTGTGTTTCAGTAGCTGTAGGAGTTAAAGTAAGTTAGGGTTATGTTTAGTTTAGATTTTTGAGTATGCTGAAAATTGATTTGGGTGGTTTCCATGGCTGGTTGACTTGAGTTGCATTGGATGAAGCTAAAAATTAAGTTTTCTTCACTTGAACATGTGATTTTGAGTTAGAGATTGAATTGTTGTGTTTTGAAGCTTGGAATATGTTGTCTTATGGTTATTATATTGCTCTGTAAAGTTTGGGATCAATTGGTTAGGTTTGGAGCAAGTTTTGGGACTTTGAAGAGCTGAAATTTCGAGTTTCTGCTGTTGTGAACCGGAATTCCGGATGGAACATGGCTGCCAACCGGAATTCCGGATGGTCAATTTTCTGAAATCGCCGATTTTCGTATTTTAGCCATAACTTCTCACTCGGGTGTCCGTTTTAGACATTCTATATACCGTTTCGAAGCTTATGAAGAGCTCTACAGTATGAGACATAGATTAGAGCCAAAAGATGTATTTTATTTTAGGGTGTTTTTACCATAAAATTTGGTAGAAAACCCTAAGTTATTTTATGCGGGTTTTAGACAGTGTTTTGGAATGGACCCTTATTGATTTACCTTTATCGTGACATAGGACTCGAAAGTGTCGGGCATCATTCCACTCAGGTCGGCCCACATACTTGACTTTGGACTTGAGGTAAGAAAAGTACTATGTACCGTTTGTAGTTAACAATTATAATTGTGATAGTCTCGATTATGATCGAGGGAAATATTATGAAACAATTATTATCGTTTGACTCGATTATGTTCGAGGGAAATATTATGAAACGATTATTATCGTTTGACTCGATTATGATCGAGGGAAGTATTATGAAACGATTATTATTGTTTGACTCGATTATGTTCGAGGGAAATATTATGAAACGATTATTATCGTTTGACTCGATTATGATCAAGGGAAGTATTATGAAACGATTATTATCGTTGTGGCTCGATTATGATTGAGTAAAAGAAACGGTTATTACCGTTATGAGTAATTACTCCTGAAACCGCGGATAGGTTTCTTACTTATCGTTTGTTGTATCGGACAACGATAGTGACATATACAGCTCGTGGTTAACGAGTGGTAGGGGTACTTTATGAAGTACCTAAATTATGTGGTTATGAAGTTGTGGAACGATCAAGAGTGTTATTATGTGATGAGTTGTAATTGAATACATTTTTGTGAAGGTAGGATTGAATAAATGTTAAATTGCTTATGAAATTGGTCATTTTTCTTACAGTCTCTGTGGCTTAGGGATGTAAGAAAACAGGTTGTAATGATGTATGATTAGAGTGCTTTATGAAGCACTGAAATTGTGTGGATATGCTAATGTGTGAACTAGGGTGCTTTATGAAGCATTGAAAATGAATATTTATGATAATGCATGATTAAGGTGTTTTAGGAAATGCTGAGATTGTTGATTATGTATAGCTATAAATACTCTTAATTTTGTAATGAGTTGCTCGTATAGACGTTGAATTGTAAATATACATTGAAAGAGTACAATCTACTGGTATGAATAATCTGTTGAAAAGAAATCTACTATCACTTTCCATAATTTTCTTTTGTCTAATAGCTTTCTTGCTGAGTCATTATGACTCACGTGTGCTTCATGATGCAGGTAAGAAGATTAGCGGTTCTTTTTGGCCACGAGTTAGAGGTCTCCCAGCAATGTACATATCAATCGTGTTGTCTTGGCTTCCAAGAAGCAGGATCACCCTTTTTTCTATGATTGGATGTATAACCTACTCTTGTATTAATGGTTTTATAATTGGTTATAAAAGAATTTTATTAGCAGGGGATCCCCATATTACGACAGTATTTTGAACTAAAGTTTCTATTTTTAAATTTAATTAAAGATAATATTTTTTTTTTTGAATTAAACCACACTTTTCCTAAACTAATAGATTATTGATAATAAGATTATAAAAGCACACACGTGGCGTTCCTGAGGTTCAGGGCGTTACAGGATCATTGATCAAATTAGGATTATAACAATGGATAACTAATGATGCATCTATATGGTGGAACACATAGAGCATTCTATATACTGAGAGTGCAATTCTAAGTTCTATGCGTGGATTCAACGAAGAATTAATAAGTTAGTGAATTTTAGTGCTAAATTCTTGATCTACTTATTGGAAGCTCGGTTATATAGACCCATGGTGCCCGCAATAGTTGAGATAATATTGTTTGTAAGACTCATGTAATTGGTTTTGATTAATGAATTATAATTGTCAAATTAGACTATGTCTATTTGAGAAATTTTCACTAAGTTAGGGCGAAATTGTAAAGAAATAGTTGTTAGGGGCATATTTGTTAATTATGATACTTTGTATGGTTCAATTAATAAATATGATAAATGACAATATTATTTAATAATTATTTATAGTTATTAAATAGTTAGAATTGGCATTTAAATGGTTGAATTAGAAAATTGGCATTTTTGAGAAAATCAGATACAAAAGTGTGAAAATTGCAAAATTGCAAAAAGCAAGGCCCAAACCCAATAAGCCATGGCCGACCACTTTTGTAGGCATTTTAAACTGATATTTTCATTATTTTAATGCCAAATAATTCAAACCTAACCCTAGTGGAATGCTATAAATAGATTGTGAAGGCTTCAGGAAAATTACACTTTTCATTCAGAAAAACCTGAGCTTCTCTCTCTACCTTGGCCGCCACCCTCTCTCTCTCTTCTTCCTTGATAATTTCAAAACCCCTTAGTGATTAGAGTAGTGCCCACACACAGCAAGCAATATCTCAATCATAGTGAGGAAGATCGTGAAGAAAGATCATCAGCAAAGGAGTTTCAGCATCAAAGATTCAGAGAAAGAGATCCAGGTTCAGATCTTGATAATAATCTGCTACAGAAAGGATACAAGGGTTAGAGATCTGAACGGAAGGATTCATTTAATTCCGCTGCACCCAATGTAAGGTTTCCTAAACTTTATATGTGTTTATTTCATCGTTTTAGAAAGTTCATATTTAGGGTGTTAATAAACATACTTGTGAGTAGATTCTAAGATCTTGGTAAAATAATTTCCAACAACTCGCATCAGAGCCATGGTAATTGATTTGCTTGCAAGAAATTTGGACTTTAAAACGATTGTTTGATGTTTTGGATGGTATCATGTTGTATTGAGTGTTATTTGATGATTGATTGATGTTTGTGAATTTTTGTGAAAAATAATTGAATATCTGTTTCTGGAATTATTTTTATTGGATAGTATGAAAAACATTAAGCAAGTTCCTTTTTTACAGAACTCAATTTCGATTTAATTTGAATTAGTTAAGATTTTTTGAAGTTTCAAAAAATATCGGGGTTGAGCAACAGGGACACGCGCGCGCACGAGGCTTGTCCCTCGGACAGCACGCGCGCAGACAAGGTTTTTGTCTGAATTCCTGGGCTCCGCGCACGGAGAGGCTGCTGGCAGCCTCCTGCACCGAGTTGCGCGCGCGGACAGTATGCAATGCATACTGTCCGTATAGCTCGCATTTTTTTTTCGTTTTTCTTCGTTTTTTCATGCTTTTTCATGGAATTAACTTCCGATTTTTTGTGTAGTTCTGTATTTATACTATTACTATTCCTAATTCAACTCTAATTATCATAATGAATTAATTTAATATTTTTTAAATTTAATTCATGATATTAGTGTAATTTGAATTTAAAAATAGTTAGTATCTATCTTTTTTGCTTAATAATCTATCTTATTTTTAAATTTGATTATATCTTATCTTATTTTTAAATTTAAGGTCAGATTTTAAATTTTTTTAAATTAAATTTTTTTAAAATAATTTGACCTTATTTAAATTTAAAATAAGATAACTATAATTATGTAATTTTAAATAGATGTAAGATATTTTGCCAACTTTTAAATTTTGTTATTTTATTTATTTAAATTACATTTAAAATCTGAAAAAGATATTCATTTATCTTTTTTAATTTTTTATTTAATTTTTATTTATAAAATAACATTTAAATTTTTAAAAGTGGTTAGCAAATTTTGAAATGATATTTAGGTTGGTTGAAACCTAATTTTTCAAAATTGTAGGTTTAATTTTAATTTTTTTTTTAATTTCAAATTTTTTATTTAAATTTTCGATTTTTTTATTATTTAATTAATTATTTCGAAATTAATTATTTAATTTAAAATTAAATAAATCCTACATCCAACTATCCAACTAACCTTGTTGCAGGAGTATGTGTTTTAGCTTGTGTGTAAGTTTTCAAAACCTATTATTACTTGATTGCAAATAGCCATGGTTACTTTTTGCCAGATCTAATGATCTGATGGCTCCCTTGGTCAAGTAAATAATTTGTAACAGGTATATTTACAATCTTCTTTCATCTGTGTATGACCTAGCAACATGATAGGACCCATTCAAAGTGTGCCTGTGTGAGCCTATGTGTTTAATTTCATTATAGATGCATATAGGTTGTTATTGCTAAATAAAATGTCATAGTTCTTGATAGATTTTATTTAGGCCCATTTAGTTTTTGGGCCTATTCAATTAATAACAGTTGTTCATTTTAAGGTTAAATTCCCCTCTTTTGGGCCTTGTGTGAGAGTTGGGAGCCATAGAAGTGGGTACGACATACTGAACCCAGCACCCCCTCACATGAACCACCCCAATTGTGAAGGCCCATTTGCCTGATTTGAATAACTGTACTAGGTTAATTACACTAGTTTAACCTAATAAAATTGATTAGCAACATAATTAATTTCATTTATTTTGAAATTAATTTAAGAAAACCATAGTTTAAAGAATTTTATATTCTAAGCTAAACTATATGTATTTTCTTGTATTTAATTAAATATAGAATTATAACCATCTAGATTCTTTCTGAAGCTTAATTTAAATTTTTCATTAAATATTCCTATTTAAGTTGATATTTAGTTATCTACAACTAACCAACTTAAATCTGAATATCTTTTGGATTTAAAATTTCAAAATTAAGTTGAAGAATTTTAGGCATTGGTTATTAAGATTCTTTAGATATTTTTTAAGTTAATATCTTTTCGAATATTAACTTAAAATGGAATATTTTTGATATTTTTTAGGTTAATATCTTTTCGAATATTAACTTAAAATGGAATATCTTCAAATTAAGTGGTTACAACTTAATTTTAATTTAATTAAATCTGATTTGAAAGATATTTAAGTTGATTTTTTTTTAGATTATTCTAAAACAACTTAAACAAGATATTTTCAAATTTGTTCCATTTATTATTCGAATTTATTTTTCGAATTTAAATAATAATTGAAATTTAATTGAAGTTGATTTTTTATTTAAACCAACTTTGATTTGTAATTTTTCATTATTATAATATAGAACTTGTTCGATATTTCTTCGAATTTATTTTTCGAATTAAATAATAATTGAAAATTAATTGAAGTTGATTTTTTAAACCAACTTTAGTTTGTAATTTTTCATTATTATAATATCAAATAAAATGATTATACAAAATACATTTTTTTTTTTTTAAATAATGAGCTCTTAATCAAGAGACATTCAATCTCCATTGTTGGTTTTACATCGCGTTTGTTTTAGTGAGTAATCCTCCCTAATGGAGGAATGTTCATTAGCAATTTCGCACCGTTTAATCTCGAAAGATAAGTAGTTTGTAAGTATTTTGTATGGTATAGATCACCCTAATGGTGGCGACCATACTTGACTTGCAAATTATGAAACAATGGTGGAAGCTCATAAGATAGAATTGCCTTGACTCTCGCCTAAACGGGACAACGCTGAATTGCAATCTTGATCGAATAAAAGGTTGCTAGAATGGTTATCATTTTAAATGAGATGACAACTCTATTCAATGGATGATGCTTTGACTCTCGCCTAAACGGGACACTATATCAGTTTGTTGAAAAACCTTGGAAAATAAACTATGTTAGATTTAGTATTTCTATAACATATGTCATTACTTGTTATTTTCTGAACTGTGTATGAATTTATGAGCCAAAACCTTACTTCGGTTTTATTGATGTGTTGTAGTGTCATTATGAATAACCCTCACCCCGATCTTCTCCTAGTTAATATCTTAGCAAAAGAACTCTATAGTGTGAAAATGCATCCTGGTAGTTGCATAAACTCGCACCTGTTGATGATGAATCTGAAGTTCCAAAAGGCAAATCTACTGGGAATTAATTTATCAAGAGAACAATGGGTCCAACTCATCCTTAATAGTCTTCCTCCAGAGTATAATGAATTTTTTATCTCTTACATGATCAACAATTCAAACTCCTCCGACATGGACAAGCTGGAAGCAGAATTACGAGCCCATGAACGGAATCTGATTGCAATAGGTCCCCCTGGGTTTGCAATTCATAATCAGAGGAAAAGGACTGGGTATGAAGGATCTAGCAAAGCTGCTTCTTCAAGTACAATTATCAAACTTAATCTTCTATGTTCGAATTGTAATGAAAAGGGACATCAAGAAGAACGACGTCCCAGGCTTCTAAACAATTCGAACGAAGGTAATGCTTTTGTCTTTGAATCATATGTTTTAGAGAACGACAAATCCGTCTGGATTGTTGATTCTGGGTCTACTAACCATGTATGTTCTTCACTGCAGTTGCTTGAAACTTGGGAAAATCTGCTTCCAGGAGAGTTAAAGCTTAAAGTTGGCAATGACGAATTAGTATCGGTCAAAGCTAGAGGAAAAGCCCGCATCAAGTTTCAACAAAGATTTTTAATTTTAGAAAATGTTTTATTTATTCCAAACTTTAGTAGAAACTTGATTAGTGTCTCATGTTTGCAAACACAATCTTATATATTGAATTTTTCGAGTACAAATTGTACAATTTCTCGTAATGGATTTTAAATATGTGTTGCTACAATGGAACAAGGGCTTTATGTTTTAAGACCGAATACTCAAATCTCACTAAGTAGTGAACTTTTCAATGTAGCTAAACCTAGAAACCTAAAAAGAAAAGAGATTGATAATGATGATCAAACTTATCTATGGCATTTACGTTTAGGTCATATAGGCTTTGATAAACTCAATAGGCTAACCAAAGGCGGTCCATTGAAAAATGTCGTCTTAGGTGAACTGCCAGTATACGAGTCTTGCCTAGAAGGAAAAATGACTAAACGTTCTTTCTCTGCAAAGGGAGAGCGTGCCAAAATGCCCCTAGGGTTAGTGCATTCCGATGTCTGCGGACCTTTGAATGTCAAAGCCCGAGGTGGTTATGAGTATTTTGTCACTTTCATTGACGATTTCTCTAGATACAGTTTTCTTTACCTAATGCAAAAGAAATCTGAAACATTTGAAAAGTTTCAGGAGTTTCATGCTTTGGCCCAAAACCAATTAGGTAAATCATTAAAGATCTTGCGAACTGATAGGGGTGGAGAATATATGGATATACAGTTCAAAGATCATTTAATTGAACTTGGAATTGAATCCCAATACACTGCCCCAAGCACTCCATAACAAAATGGAGTTGCAGAAAGAAGAAATCGCACTCTTTTGGAAATGGTTAGGTCTATGCTGAGTTATTCAACTCTGTCTACGTCCTTCTGGGGATATGCTATTCAGATGGCAAATGACATTTTAAATGTTGTTCAATCTAAAGCAGTCCCTAAGATACCCGTCGAACTTTGGAATGGTCGTACACCTAGTTTACGCCATTACAGAATTTGGGGGTGCCCTGCTCATGTCTTAAGAAAGAAAGAAGGCAAACTTGAATCACGTACCGAAGTATGCATGTTTGTCGGAAATTCTAAAGAGACTAGGGGTGGACTATTTTATAGTCACAAGGATAACAAAGTGTTTGTTTCTACAAATGCTACTTTCCTTGAAGAGAACTATATTAAAGACTGTTGGAAATTATTTTACCAGGATCTAGATTTACTAACAAGTATGTTTGATTAACACCCTAATATTAATTCTAAAACAATGAAAATAAACACATATAAAGTTAGAAAACCTTACAGTGGGTGCAGCGGAATAATATGACTCCTTCTGTTCAGATCACTAGCCCTTGATTCCTTTCTGTAGCAGAGCATCACCAAGATCTGAACCTGGATCTTCTTTTCTCCTTCTTTGATGCAGAATTTCCATAGTCTTGCATACTATGATTGAGATACCACTTGATGTGTGTGGGCACTACTCATTCACTCAAAGGTTTCGAAAATTAGAGAGAAGAAAAGAGAGAGAGGCATGTGAGGCATTTTCTGAGAGAAACAAAGTGATCAAAGATGTGTGTGTGATTCCTCAAGCCAACACTTTCTATTTATAGAAAACCCTCTAGGTTTAGGTTAGAATTGTATGGCATTAAAATAATGGAAACAACAAATGGAATTTCCTATGCATAGGGCCGGTCATACAAAGGGTGTTGGGCCTTACTTTACAACTTTCTCATTTTGTTATTTTCCATTCCTATTTTCTCAAAAATGTCAATTTTCCAATTTAAACCTTTTAAATGCCAATTCTAATTATTTAATAACTTGGAAATAATTATTAAATAATATTGCCATTTAATATATTTATTAATTTAGACATATAAAGTCTCTTAATCAATAAATAAACCTAAAATCTCTTTTCTTTACAATTTTGCCCTTACTTAGTGAAAATTCATAAAGTAGACATAGTCTAACTTTTAGAATTATAATTGATTAATCAAAATCAATTAACTGAGTCTTACAAGCAGTATGGTCTCAACTAGTATGGGGACCATGGGTCTAATAACTGAGCTTCCAATAAGTCGAACCGAATTTACCAAGTAAATTCCCTAACTTATTAATTCCTCATTGAATCCACACTTAGAACTTGGAATTGCACTCTCAGTCATATAGAACGCTCTATATGTTCCATGATATAGACACGTCATTAGTTATCCATTGTTATAACCCTAATGTGATCAATGATCCTCTATATAGATGATTTACACTGAAAAGGCACTACTGTTACCGCTACACCTTCAATGTATTTTATCCTTAAAACACTTAACCCTGTATAAATGATATTTCAGCTAAGTGAAATGAGATCTTCATCATTTATCTTCGTTTGGTTAAGCTCGAAGGAAATCATCATTTACTTTCTATTTGCCAAATAGAAGCTATAGATTCCATATTTATGTTAGCGCTCTCACTCAATTGCACTACCGTGTTCCCAAAATGTACGTATCCCCCTGACCCAAAAGTAGGCTTAACTAACAAATCAAAGAACACGGATAACACTCTTGAGATTGAACCTAACCATATTAGGATTAAGATCATTTGATCTAGGATCAACAGGTGATATTGAATTAAATAGATATTACGGTAAATTTTAATATATCTAATCAAAGTTCAATATCGGTCCCTTCCGATGTATACTCCATACATCCGATACTGGTAAACTTTGCCAATGTCCTGGAAAGGACATAACACTTTTCTAAGGTGTAAGAATACCTATCGCTGATTATACCATGTCAGTCTAAATCCAGTGCTCTGACAAATCAGGGAATAAACTTTTGAACATAAAATAAAGATTATATTCCACTGTGCTGACAATACTATAATCTTTAACCAACTCATATGTTCTGGACTTAAAAAAGAATTCATACATTATATACATATAATCATGAAATAAATCATGTGAACCATGCAACATAAAATGTTATTTCTGATCTTTATTAATAAGTAAATCTAATTATATTGAAATGAGTTTTATTTAGGGCATAAAATCCAACAAACTCCCACTTGCACTAATATAAAACAAAGAAGTGCATTTCAAATAATCATTAACACCTTGATATACCAATCAAGTGTAATAGTAGTAAACTCCTCGTAATAGGATCTGACAGGTTGAATTAAACACAACCTCTTCTCCACCATTACTCTTCCTTAATCACAAAATCCTTGATATTGTGAAATTCCTCTCTATATGTCTACTCTCATGGGATACTGGATTCTATACTTTTGGGAAACTACTTCTTGGTTATTCAGGAAGTAACCCTAGTAGTTAAGGCAAGTTGGAACAGTGCCACAAATGTATAGAACTTTCCTTAGACTGAATAAGTATCTTTCCTGCAACTTTAACATTCAGTCTCTCTCTGGTAGACTAAGAGATTTCAGATAGGTTTTTACACTTCTCCAAAATCACTACTCCACCCCCAAAGTAATCACCATCTCATCAGCAGACTTTCTAGCACACAGGCAAGTCTCGAAATCTGATGTGGTGTAATCTAAGAGTTTTAAACACACCCTTATCAACTAACATATAGTTCCTCTTCTGAATCTTAAAATGTACTTGATTATCTTCCAATGTTCCTCTCCTGGATTAATCTGATACCTACTCATTACTCCCACTCAACAGTAGGTGTCTGGTCTAAGGCATACTAAAGCATATCTGAGACCTCTCACTGTTGATTTAAGAAATTCTTTCATGGCTTTATCTTCTCTGGAATAGTTGAAACTTTTCCTTAGATAAATAAAATCTATATCTAAGAAGTTGTGAAACTTCTATAGATTGCCATTGGAAAGAAAATGCTTCAGCATCTTATGCTTGCATTAGAGTAAGTAATTTTCAGGTATACCACAAGCCATAGGTTTAGATAAACTCAAACCTACAATACTAGGAACAGGAAGTTTTGTTAAGTCCATTGAATAGACTTATGAACGAAAACTTCCTTTCATGTCCTTGTAACAGAAAACTTTAGGTTACTCCATGTGAATGGATCAAACCATAGTTCTATTGACTTTCTTCTTAGTTTCTTATCTTGACAATCCATTACTTGTTTAAACTCACAATGGATTTTAATCACTAGTGTCTTCCAAGTCCTAAGAAGGTAAAGTTCCTTAAAACTCTCCCACTACAACAAGGTACCGTGAATTATGTCTAAGAAAACTAAATGGTATTGACCTCTTCGGTTGTGTTAAGACAACAGAGGCAGTGGGATCATCTTGTAACGAATAAGATGATAGAACACTTATGGAATCAAGAAAAATATCTCCTTTATTTGCTACTTTATTTTCAGACTTAGTCATTTTCTTAGAAAAGTAGTATCTGTTTAAACAAACACTTTCTTATCTAATGACTATGGGATGGTCCACCCCTAATCACTTAGAATAGCTAACAAACAAGCAAACCAGGGTTAGCAGTTCTAGCTTTTCTTAAGATTTCAATTAGGTCATCCATGAATCTAGTAATGATTTACATTAAGTATACAACCATTGCATCATTCTGAAATTATATTACCATAGAAGGATTTAGGCAACGACTAGTAACTAATCATCAATATGCAACTCGAATTTCTAGGGAGGTAAGTTTGGATATATTTCAAAATCAAATTAATGATCTTTGAACTGCATATCTACTAACTTTTTCTCCACCCCTATCAGTTTGCAAGATCTTTAACCACTTACCATTGCTAGAAATTCATGAAAATTTTCAAACATTTCAAATTTCTTTTGCATAAGGTAAAATCTAGAGTGATCGTTTTAAGAATACAACGAAAACTCATATCCACCTCTGAATGTACATCCATCTGCGAATGAGATGATTATACTTTCAGTGGATATAAGCATATTAACTCTTTGCAGAGAATGATCTTGTCAAAACCACTATGAACACGATACAAATGCCATAGATTTATAAAATATGTGGTTGTATATATTGATGACTTAAGTTATATCAAAGAGTTCTTAGAATAGTGCAAGTGGATTCTGGTCACAGAATACTAAACTCATACAGTTTGAATCCATTGATAGAAAATGGTTATTAAACACTTGTGAAAGTGTAACTGTATAATTAGTAACTCTTTCTTGGACCACCACTACTAATCTAACTCTATGATTTGCCCATACAAGTAGGAGATATCTAAGATTGAGAATTTATATCATTTTGGGATAGAATTCCGGGAATATAATCATATGCGTCATCTAATTTCTTAAGAGAAAATAAGACTTTATATGATTTATAGACCATTCATCCAATGATATGTCATTAAGCTAATTCGAAATGAATAAGCTAAGAGGAATTAGGATAATTTCGTTTTAAATAAGAATCCAACGATGCTCCGATTAGCGAGAGTCAAAGTAATCTTATTTATACAATCTTCTTGTTTCATATTGTAAAATACTAGTCTAAGGTGTCATCAATTGATGAACAGCTAGATGTTGCATATACAATATTTATCTTTCGAGATCTAACACTACTATGTTAGTCTAATGGTGAAAATCCATTAGGGATTTATCTCATTAGAAAAACAAGTCAAGTTAGACCAACAATGAAGATTCGAAATTAAACTACAATTTAATAACAGAAAATAACGTGGTTCAATACAAATTCATACACAATTCAGAAATTATGAAGCACATAGCAAGTAGGAATGACAAGTGAAAATACTAAAACATACAATCCTAAATAATTTCCAAGGTTTTCAACAAACTGATATCAGTGTCCCGTTTAGGCGAGAGTCAAAGCTACCATCCATTGAATAGAGTTGTCAGCTCATCTAAAATGATCAACATTCTAGCAACCTTTTATTCGATCAAGATTGGAATTCAGCGTTGTCCCGTTTAGGCGAGAGTCAAGGCAATTCTATCTTATGAGCTTCTACCATTGTTTCATACTCTTGTAAGTCTTATACAGTCGCCACCATTAGGGTGGTCATAAACTATATAAAAAACTTATAAGAATACTTATCTTTCGAGATTAAACGGTTCTAACTTGCTAATGAACGTTCCTCCATTAGGGAGGATTACTCACTAAAACAATAGCTATGTAAAACCAACAATGGAGATCGAATATCCTTATAATAATAAAGCTCATTATTTAATGAAGGTTTGTATTTTCTTCTAATATTTATTTTAATCCATTTATTTTAAATATATATTTATTTAATTAAAATTTCCAATTTAGAATGAAAAATTCCAAATATAAATTTTAATTTAATATTTATAAATTATACTTAGATAGATAAATAACGTGAATTATTTCCATCTTAGTAATAATTTCCATAAATATTTAGAAAATTATTCAATTTAAGTTGTTTCAAAATTAATTTGAATTAATTTACAACTCAAATTTAATTTTCTATAAATATATATTGCATTTTCGAAAATGCTTTAAAATAAAATAAAAATAAATCCTGGAAAATTACTCTAATTTTATGTTGGCCAAAAATTAATAAAAATTAATTTTCAACAAAAAATATAATTTCCCTATTTAATTAAATATCTAAGAAAAATTTCAAATATTTAAGTATCATGATAAAGAATCAACTTAAATATTAATTTTCTATTTAATTAAATACACTAGAAAAATACTTCAAGCAAAACAGATAATATCTATCTAGACTTTCATACACTAATTAATCCAATTTCTAATTATAATATATTTTAGTTCATTTATTTTAATTAATCATTAAATGAAAAAAAAATTATTGATTTAAGTTGGTCCAAAATTAATAAAATAATTTTCAACTTTAATCTATTTTTCAAATAAAATTCGAAATTTCTACATTAAAGAAATGTAATTTCGAAATTTTGGGAAATGATTAATAAAATATATTTTGAAAATTACTCAAACTTAAGTTATTCTGAATTAAGATTCCAAACTTAAAATAATTTCTAATTTTAATGAAATAACATGAAAATAACAATATTTAAGTATCATGATGAAAATCAACTTAGATATTGAAATTTCAATTTAATTAAATGCATTGAATTCAAGAAATAAATAATTAAGTATAGAGGAAACTTAATTATTAATTCTAGTTTAATACTAGGAAAATATACTAAACTAAGATTGTACAAAAATTAATTAGGAAACAATTAATTTCACAATCTATGATATTTTCCTATTTAATATTAGAAATAATAACTAGTACTAGAAATAACTGTCTAGAATATATACCATTAACTAAGTGTTTTTCTAAAATTAACTTTAAAATATTACAATGAAAAATAAATTTCATATATTTTAAAAGTTAATTATGTTGCTAATTCAATTTTAATTAGGTTAGACTAATATAATTAACCTAATACAATTATTTAAATAAGACAAATGGGCCTTCACAATTGGGGTAGTTCATGTGAGGGGGAGCTGCGTTCCGTATGTCGTACCCACTTCTATTGGCCCCCAACTCTCACACAAGGCCCAAAAGAGAGGAATTTAGCCCTTAAATAAATAATTGTTATTCATTGAATAAGCCCAAATCTAATTGGACCTAAATAAATTTCCTTATGTCAAAATTTATTTTAGCAACCTAGTCCATTTACTTAGTAAAAACTTAAATGGGCTTCCTATATGCATCTAAGCCCAAAAGCAAACATATAGGCTCACACAGGTCAAATGATTTGGATGGGCCCTATCATGTTACTAGGTTTACACAGATGAAAGAAGTACAAAATTTACCTGTTACAAATTATTTATAAGATCTATCGTCAATTGGACTATGATTAAAATCAGATCATAGGATCTGTCAACAAGTTAATCATCGCAATTTAGATCAGATAAATAATAGGTTTGTTAAAAAGTTTTGAATAAACAATATAAATAAACAAACATTGTCCATGAAACAAATGTGAATTAAGATATTAATATAATTAAATTATTATTCTTAAACTAACCAAATAAAGGAAACTAATTTTAAAATATCTAGGTTTATTTGAATCAAATTAAATTAAATATCTAATAAGATCAATGATTTGAAAGGAAAGAATCTTCAATATCACTTTCAGATCTTATAATTTAATAAAATAAACCAATTTTAAAATAGATTTGGTTAGGTAATTATTATTTTAGGAATAAAATAATAAATGAATAATAATTACCATAATTATATGTCTCAAATTAAGCAATATTCAAATCTCTACAAAAAATATCTATGTTATTTAAATATTTAAGATATGATTTATAAATTTCTAATAAGGAAAAAATGATATATATATATAGAAAAAATATCATTTTTAAACTTATAATTTATAAATAATTAAATATTTAATAAAATAACAAATTTTTGAATTTGAAAAACATTATGGTAAGTATATCTATAAAAATATCTATGTTAATTTCAAATTTATTAATTATTTAATTTGTCATATAAGATAATTTTAATATAATATTTTAAATAAAAAGACAAAGTTATCTTTTAATTTAAAATATCTTAAATATCAAAATATCCAATCTTATAATTAAATAACAAATAAATATTAAAGAAGTTAACAAATTTTTAAATCTGACCATAATAGGAAATATTTAAAATTGGAAACATTCCAAAATAGAAATATTTAAAATTGGAAAAAATTCCAAATTGAAAATATTTAAAATTGGAAACATTTCAATTTAGAAATATTTAAAAATGGAAAAATGAATTTTGGGAAACAATCCCATGAAAAAATAGGATTTTTGGGAAAAAATTCCAAAAAATCGCACTTTTGGGGAAGGCAGCCCAGGAGGCTGCACGTGCAGCCCAGGAAGGCTGCACGCAGCCTCCTACGCGCGCGGACAAGGAGAGCTGCAGGGTGGGACACCGAGTTTTCTCGGTAGGTGCAGCATCTCCTCGGGCGGATGTGCAGGGTGCACACGGGCGTGAGGCTCGTCACACGCGCGCGCAAGGGGGGCTGATCTGAATGCCTGGTGCTCGCGATTGAGCACCCATGCATACCCGAAATCCCGATTTTCCAAAATTCATAACTTTTCCAATTTTTATCGGAATCGAGTTCCGTAAAAAACAAAAATGCTTAATTTTTCACAAGGAATAAAAATAAAATATTTTCAAAAATCGAAAAAATATTTTTTATGGAAAAAGAAACTGTACAACATATACATTCATCAACTAACACATAAACCACATGAAACCATCCAAATCAACACAGAAACATATAAATCATCGTTTTAATTCATATTACATGAAAGTAAATCATTACCATGGCTCTGATACCAGTTGTTGGAAATTATTTTACCAGGATCTAGATTTACTAACAAGTATGTTTGATTAACACCCTAATATGAATTCTAGAACAATGAAAATAAACACACATAAAGTTTGAAAACCTTACAGTGGGAGCAGCGGAATAATATGACTCCTTCCATTCAGATCTCTAGCCCTTGATTCCTTTCTGTAGCAAAGCATCACCAAGATCTGAACCTGGATCTTCTTTTCTCCTTCTTTGATGCAAAATTTCCATAGTCTTACATACTATGATTGAGATACCACTTGATGTGTGTGGGCACTACTCATTCACTCAAAGGTTTCAAAATTTAGAGAGAAGAAAAGAGAGAGAGAGGCGTGTGAGGAATTTTCTGAGAGAAACAAAGTGATCAAAGATGTGTGTGTGATTCCTCAAGCCAACACTTTCTATTTATAGAAAACCCTCTAGGTTTAGGTTAGAATTGTATGGCATTAAAATAATGGAAACTACAAATGGAATTTCCTATGCATAGGGCCGGTCATACAAAGGGTATTGGGCCTTACTTTGCAACTTTCCCATTTTGTTATTTTCCATTCCCATTTTCTCAAAAATGCCAATTTTCCAATTTAAAACTTTTAAATGCCAATTCTAATTATTTAATAACTTGGAAATAATTATTAAATAATATTGCCATTTAATATATTTATTAATTTAGACATATAAAGTCTCTTAATCAATAAATAAACCTAAAATCTCTTTTCTTTACAATTTCACCCTTGCTTAGTGAAAATTCATAAAGTAGACATAGTCTAACTTTTAGAATTATAATTGATTAATCAAAATCAATTAACTGAGTCTTACAAGCAGTATGATCTCAATTAGTATGGGGACCATGTGTCTATATAATCGAGCTTCCAATAAGTCGAACCGAATTTACCAAGTAAATTCCCTAACTTATTAATTCCTCATTGAATCCACACTTAGAACTTGGAATTGCACTCTCAGTCATATAGAACGCTCTATATGTTCCATGATATAGACACGTCATTAGTTATCCATTGTTATAACCCTAATGTGATCAATGATCCTCTATATAGATGATTTACACTGAAAAGGCACTACTGTTACCGCTACACCTTCAATGTATTTTATCCTTAAAACACTTAACCCTGTATAAATGATATTTCAGCTAAGTGAAATGAGATCTCCATCATTTATCTTCGTTTCGTTAAGCTTGAAGGAAATCATCCTTTACTTTCTATTTGCCAAATAGAAGCTATAGATTCCATATTTATGTTAGCGCTCCCACTCAATTGCACTACCGTGTTCCCAAAATATACGTATCGCCCTGACCCAAAAGTAGGCTTAACTAACAAATCAAAGAACACAGATAACACTCTTGAGATTGAACCTAACCATATCAGGATTAAGATCATTTGATCTAGGATCAACATGTGATATTGAATTGAATAGATATTACGGTAAATTTTAATATATCTAATCAAAGTTCAATATCGGTCCCTTCCGATGTATACTCCATACATCCGATACTGGTAAACTTTGCCAATGTCCTGGAAAGGACAAAACACTTTTCTAAGGTGTAAGAATACCTATCGCTGATTATACCATGTCAGTCTAAATCCAGTGTTTTGACAAATTAAGGAATAAACTTTTGAACATATAATAAAGATTATATTTCACTGTGCTGACAACACTATAATCTTTAACCAACTCATATGTTCTGGACTTAAAAAAGAATTCATACATTATATACATATAATCATGACATAAATCATGTGAACCATACAACATAAAATGTTATTTCTGATCTTTATTAATAAGTAAATCTAATTATATTGAAATGAGTTTTATTTAGGGCATAAAACCCAAGAAAGACTACAAACCGAAAAGTAAAGTTGTTCTAGAGGAATTGCTATCAGATTTAAGTCCTTCCAATGTTCCGTCCTCTTCCACTCGTGAAGAAGACAATCCCACTCCCTCAGTTGAACAAACTGAGAAATCCACTACTAAAGTTTCTGTTCAGAAGATCACCGTACCTCGTCGTAGTGGGAGGGTTTCAACAAAACCTGCTCGTTATGGCTTGGATGGTGAAATCAATATGGTCGTAGGTGACGGTATTGAAGACGATCCATTAACCTATAAACAGGGAATGGCTAGTCCGCAACGGAAACGATGGTCGGCCGGCATGGATTCAGAAATGGATTCCATGAAAAAGAACAAAGTCTGGGAATATGTAGACGCACGTGACGACTATCATCCGATAGGATGCAAGTGGGTTTACAAGAAGAAAAGAGGAGCTGGAGGCGAAGTCGAAACTTTTAAAGCTAGACTTGTAGCCAAGGGTTATACCCAAAGAGAAGGTGTGGACTATGAGGAAACTTTTAGTCCTGTTGCCATGCTCAAATCCATCCGAATTCTTCTCTCCATAGCTGCTGCTTTCAATTATGAAATCTGGCAAATGGATGTCAAGACTGCCTTCCTTAATGGGGTACTTGAAGAAACCATCTATATGGAGTAACCTGAAGGTTATGTTCTTCCTAGGCAGGAAAAGAAAGTTTGCAAATTAAATAGGTCTATCTATGGACTTAAGCAAGCTTCTCGCTCATGGAACAAAAGGTTTGATGAAATCATCAAGACCTACGACTTTCTTCAGAATGAAGATGAACCTTGTGTTTACCAACTCAAGGAAGACCAAATAGTAGTATTCCTGGTCCTTTATGTTGATGACATTTTGATTATTGGAAACAATGTCAAGAAAATGACACACATCAAGGAATGGCTCAACACTCAATTCGATATGAAAGATTTGGGTGAAGCAGCCTATGTTCTTGGTATTCAGATTATTAGAAACCGGAAGAACAGATCTTTTGCTCTCTCTCAAATAACCTACATAGACAAAGTCTTAGAGAGATTATCCATGAACAACACCAATGGGGCAAACATGCCTTCTAGATATGGTATTCGTCTATCTAAGGAACAGTCTCCGACTGATCCTCAAGAGATAGAGGACATGTCGAAAATTCCCTATGCCTCTGCAGTTGGAAGTCTAATGTATGCAATGTTATGCACTAGACCTGACATATGCTATGCAGTGGGAATCATGACCAGGTATCAGTCTAATCCAGGACAACAACATTGGAATGTAGTTAAGTATATTCTGAAATACTTAAAGAGTACAAGGAATCTTGTGTTAGTCTACAAGGGTGGTGCTTTAAATCCCATAGGCTACACTGATTCAGATTTCCAGGCAAGTCTTGAAGATAGGAAATCTACATCTTGGATGGTGTTTACTCTTTGGGGTGGAGCAGTGGTTTGGAGAAGTGCTAAACAAACGGCGATATCGGACTCAACTATGGAAGCTGAATACATAGCAGTAGCCGAAGCTGTTAAAGAACTTGTCTGGCTTAGAAAGTTCTTCACCAGTATAGGTGTTGTTCCTGGAATGGAAAAACCTCTGGTCTTACTTTGTCATAACAATGGAGCAATAGAAAACAGTAAAGAACCTCGAAGCCACAAGAGAAGCAAACACATTGAAAGGAAGTATCACATTATCAGAGAATACGTGGCAAGAGGGGATGTACTAGTTGAGAAAGTTGACACAGAGGACAACCTAGCTGATCCATTTACCAAAGTCCTGGCCGTGACAGCCTTTTAAAAGCACCGTCAGAATTTAGGATTAATTGATATGTACTGATTAGTTTTATATTAGTGCAAGTGGGAGTTTGTTGGGTTTTATGCCCTAAATAAAACTCCATTTCAATGTAATCTATTTTATTCAACATCAATAAAGAAACAGAAGTATTTTTCATTCATTTGTGTATGTTTTGGTTCACTTTATCAATTGCTTGTCTATTTGATTTATAAATTCATCTTAAACCCTTTTCACGTACTTGATCCTGTTTATTGTGTTGTCATCACATTGGAAAGTAAACATGACTATGTGAATAAAGTTTCCTAGATTTATCAGACACAGGGTTTTACTGATATGATAATCTACAACAAGAGTTTACTTGCATTTGGAGAAATGCTATGTTCTTTCCAGAACATTGGTTAAAGTAAAGCTCAGGTTGGATGCATGGAGTATGCATCGAAAGGGACCGATATTGAACTTTGACTTAGATTTAATTAAACTTACCGTAAAATCTATTCAAGTCAATATCGCCAAGTTGATCCTAGATCAAATGTTCTTAATCCTGTTATGATTAGGCTCAATCTTGAAAGGCTATTCGTGTTCTTTGATTTGTTAGTTAAGCCTACTTTTAGGTCAGGGTGATACGTACATTTTGGGAACACGGTAGTGCAATTGAGTGGGAGCGCTAGCATAAACATGGAATCTATAGCTTCTATCTGGCGAATAGTAAGCAAAGGATGATCTCTTTCGAGCTTGACCAAACGAACATAAATGGTGGAGTACTCATTTCACATAAGCTGAAATATCATTTATACGGGGTCAAGTGTTTTAAGGATAAAATACATAGTAGGGTGTTACGGTAATCTAATCCCTTTACAGTGTAGATCATTCATATAGAGGATCATTGATCAAATTAGGATTATAACAATGGATAACTAATGATGCGTCTATATGGTGGAACATATAGAGCATTCTATATACTGAGAGTGCAATTCTAAGTTCTATGCGTGGATTCAACGAAGAATTAATAAGTTAGTGAATTTTAGTGCTAAATTCTTGATCTACTTATTGGAAGCTCGGTTATATAGACCCATGGTCCCCGCACTAGTTGAGATAATATTTTTTGTAAGACTCATGTAATTGGTTTTATTTAATCAATTATAATTCTCAAATTAGACTATGTCTATTTGAGAAATTTTCACTAAGTTAGGGCGAAATTGTAAAGAAAGAGTTGTTAGGGGCATATTTGTTAATTATGATACTTTGTATGGTTCAATTAATAAATATGATAAATGACAATATTATTTAATAATTATTTATAGTTATTAAATAGTTAGAATTGGCATTTAAATGGTTGAATTAGAAAAGTGGTATTTTTGAGAAAATCAGATACAAAAGTGTTAAAATTGCAAAATTGCCAAAAGTAAGGCCCAAACCCAATAAGCCATGGCCGGCCACTTTTGTAGGCATTTTAAACTGATATTTTTATTATTTTAATGCCAAATAATTCAAACCTAACCCTAGTGGAATGCTATAAATAGATAGTGAAGGCTTCAGGAAAATTACACTTTTCATTCAGAAAAACCTGAGCTTCTCTCTCTACCTTGGCCACCACCCTCTCTCTCTCTTCTTCCTTGATAATTTTGAAACTCCTTAGTGATTAGAGTAGTGCCCACACACAGCAAGCAATACCTCAATCATAGTGAGGAAGATCGTGAAGAAAGATCATCAGCAAAGGAGTTTCAGCATCAAAGATTCAGAGAAAGAGATCCAGGTTCAGATCTTGATAATACTCTGCTACAAAAAGGATACAAGGGTTAGAGATCTGAACGGAAGGAGTCCTTTAATTCCGCTGCACCCAATGTAAGGTTTCCTAAACTTTATATGTATTTATTTCATCATTTTAGAAAGTTCATATTTAGGGTGTTAATAAACATACTTGTGAGTAGATCTAAGATCCTGGTAAAATAATTTCCAACAATGTGAATATTTTATGAAAGTGAAATCAGGGGTTAACCCTATTTATGAAAATCTCGAATTTTTGTGACTAGGATTACTGGCACCTGATCAGGAGCACCCGTGGATTCGGAATCTCTGACATTACAGGACAACAGGTAAGACAGTGATTAGCACGTAGAGTATGCACAGTGGCGCTTATATTGAAAATGATATGTATGATTGTTTAGTAACCGGGATTAGGGTTATTACCCTAATATGAGCGGTTGATGGCCTAGGGTTATTACCCTAGTGATATATGCGTGTAAATGCCATGCCATGTTAAATGTAATGAGATTTAGGGATTATGCGCTTAAGGGATAATCAGATTGGACTCGGTAACCATAACCGAGATGAACCATTCTAAGGCCTTATTGTATTCAGACGTGTGAGAGAAACACGTAGGTCTACGCCACGTATATATAAATAGATGTGTGAGCGCAACACATAGGTCTACGCCACGTAGACATGAATAGGCATGTGAGTGTAACATGTAGGTCTGTGACACACACACATATATGAATGGCATTACTGTTTAAATAGCATGATGAGCATATTATATTTGTTATGATTTATACTGTCTTGCTGGGCTTGGCTCATGGGTGCTCTACTCTGCAGGAAAGGGTAAGGCATTAGCTGATCATCCATGAGTTCAGGAGCTGGGCGAAGAATGTACATTTCTGGGCCATATCAGACCAAGCGGGTTAGCTCTACCAGTGTTGAATTTTTTAAACTTTTTTTTGCCGCTTAGGCCGGCTAACTGAAAGAGACTTGTAATAAAGTTTGTAAATATTTTTGGGATCCCAACTGTTGTAAAGTTTAAATTATTTCAAGTTTATTTTCATTCCGTTTATTGCAAAAGTTTAATTTCTGCGCTACTTTGATTAGTAATCCCGTTTAGGGAATTAGGGTTTCGAAAATAACTTGGGTAGCGTGCCTAATTATTTAAGTTGTTACATACGAGGTATTAACTTCGTCAAGAAGAAGAGTTACGTCGATTAAGGCAACCGGCACTGGCTGCCCCTGTTGAGCAAGTGTTACCACCAGCACCTGTGCCAGTTGTGGGTAACCAGGGGTTTATAATGCCGCATAGAGATTCCGTGTTTGAACAGTTTGTGAAGCTACAACCTCCAACTTTTCTAGGAGGTACTGACATAATTAAGGCCGAGCAGTGGATGAGTACAATCACCCGTATCCTTAAAAATATGGGGGTGACGGGAACAGCGAGAGTGAATTGTGCAGCTTTTATGTTGTAAGATCATGCCCGCGTCTGGTGGGATATTGTGGGACAGACTCGTGGTGTTAGTGTAATGACCTGGGAAGAGTTCAAGAGTCTGTTTGAGGAAAAATTCTATAACATTGTTGTGAGGACTTCAAACATGGAAGACTTTGTGAAACTAACTCAGGGGAAAATGTCTGTGGCCGAATACACTCTGGAGTTTGATCGGCTGTCTAAGTTTGCTGGTGATCTGGTACCCACAGATTTCACCAGGAAACGGAAATATGTGAGAGGACTGAATGCCACAATCAATTGGGACTTGAAAATTACCACTTCACATGACACTTTGTACAAGAAAGTGGTAGAGCTAGCCTTAATTGATGAGGAGGCTGAGCAACATGTAACAAAAGAGCAGATTGCAAAGGATGCCGTCACGACATCGAATCCTCCTGCTAGTGGCAATATCAGTAAGGGGATTGACAGTGGCAACCCTGATCACAAATGGAAGGCTGAAGCTTCTGGAACATCAGGGGGTAATAAAAAGTTTCGGGGAAACAGAGGTGGTCGTCAGGGCCGCAGATCTTCATTCCAATCTTATCCTGAGTGTCCTAAATGCAAGAAACACCATCAGGGTGAATGTCGGGCCAAGACTTGTTTCCAGTGTGGCATGGTGGGCCACTTTATTAGAGATTGTTCTCAGGCCAAGAAGAGGAACCTAAGAAGTGTTGGAAATATTTTACCAGGATCTAGATTTACTACCATGTATGTTTTATTAACATCCTAATATGAATTCTAAAACAATGAAATAAGCACATATAAGGTTTAGGAAACCTTACACTGGGTGCAGCGGAATATAATGACTCCTTCCGTTCAGATCTCTAGCCCTTGATTCCTTTCTGTAGCAGAGCATCGCCAAGATCTGAACCTGGATCTCTTTCTCTCCTTCTTTGATGGTTGGATTCTACACAATCTTCCACACTATGATTGAGGTACCACTTGCTGTGTGTGGGCACTACTCTATCACTAAGGCATTTCGAAATTGAAGAGAAGAAAAGAGAAGGGAAAGTGGCGGCTAGGCTATTTTCTCTGAAGGAATAATATGCATGTCATAGTTTCCTGAAGCCATCACTTTCTATTTATAGAAAGCCATCTAGGTTTAGGTTAGAATTGTATGACATTAAAATAATGAAAATATAAATGGTACTTACTTGCATAGTGGCTGGCCATGACAAGGATAATGGGCCTCACTTTGCAATTTTGCCATTTTATCATTTTTCAATCCCATTTTTTCAAAAATGCCAATTTTCCAATTTAACCATTTAAATGCCAATTCTAATTATTTAATAACTAAAAAGAAATTATTAAATAATATTGTCATTATATTTATTAATTTAGACATATAAAGTCTCTTAATTAACAAATAAAACCTAGAATCTCTTTTCTTTACAATTTCGCCCTTGCTTAGTGAAAATTCATAAACTAGACATAGTCTAACTTTAGAATTATAATTGATTAATTAAAATCAATTAACTGAGTCTTACAAGCAGTATGGTCTCAACTAGTATGGGGACCATAGGCCTATATAACAAAGCTTCCAATAAGTCGAACCGAATTTACCAATGTAAATTCCCTAACTTATTAATTCCTTATTGAATCCACACTTAGAACTTGGAATTGCACTCTGAGTCATATAGAACGCTTTATATGTTCCACGATATAGATACTCTATTAGTTATCCATTGTTATAATCCTAATTTGATCAATGACCCTCTAATAGATGATCTACATTGAATAGGCACTAAATTACCTGTAATACTCGGAATTAAGAAAAGGATTAGCAAAACCCTAACTAGATAATTATGTATAATTGAGGAATTATATTATTATATAGTTCAATATATGTGATTTTATATGAATTTTAATATATTAAAGACCCCGTTGTTGAGCCAGGGGCATTTTGGTAATTATGACCCGAGAAGGATAAAATGATGAAATTAATTTAATTACGTGCTTAATACAACTATATTATTATATAGTATGCATGTGTTGTCTTTTCAGGTGTGTTCTGATAGGTTAGCGGGGTATAGTCACAACCGGGAATTTTGGGCCGAACCGGGTTCGGGCCCGAAATGTAAATTGGATTGATTATTTGGCATTTTTTTTGATGAGTGATAATCTAAAATTTATTTGAAATTAATTGAGTATTGAATGACTATTTTACCCTTGTGAGGGTGTATGTGGGTATTTAAGCCCTAAGGGCATTTTGGTCATTTGACCCATAATTACCATGTTTGGAAAATGTGATTTTTAAGGAAATGAAATCTAATTTTCTGGTGGCTTCTCCCTCTCAACTGAACCCTCTCCCTCTCTTTTACCCCTTTTGATTTTCAAGCTTGATTTGTGAGAAATTAGCTTGATTTGGAAGCTTGATTTGTGTTGGAAAAGGGTGTTGGAAGCTTGGAGCTTGTTTGAGCAAGAGATTGAGGTAGTTTCTAGCTGAAATTATATGAGTTGTTTGTTGAATTCTAGGCTGAAATATGGTGATAAAAGCATGCTTGAGATTGTTTGTTCTTGGTGTTGCATGCTTAGTGAATTGGATGTTTAAGCTTGTTAATCTCTTGATCTGTGTTGGATTGAGCTTAGAGTATGATTTTAGGTTCTTTTTTCATGCTTAAATCTAATTTTTACTTATTATTTTATTGCTGGAAAATATTTGGTTGTTGTTGATGAAGCTCTTATTCAAGAGCTTGATGTTGCCATGAACATGCTTGAATTCTATGATTTTTTATGCAATCTAAATTGAGGGTTTAATTGCTGGATTTTAATGCTTGATAGTGTGTTTTAAATCCTTAGTGTTTGCTAGTTGCTGTAAGTGGTAAATTGAGAATTTGGTTGTGAAAAGCAAGCTTGAGTTCATGCTTTAATAGCACTTTTTGATTCTTAGTGAAATTATTGTGTTTAAGTTGTGGAATATGTTTATTATGACATATAATGATGCTCTGAAAAGTTTAGTAGTGTTTGGGGAAGATTTGAGTGAGTTTTGGGGGTTTAAAGATTGAAAATTTTCGTGTTCTCTGCCCAGACAACCGGAATTCCGGTTGGTTCAGGGCTCCTCCAACCGGAATTCCGGTTGGAGTTCATCGGGAAATGCTGAATTTTGTTTTGGCCATAACTTTTGACTCGGGACTCTGTTTTGGGAGTTCTTTATACCGTTGGAAAGCTCTTTTCGAGCTCTATGTGATTATCTGTGATTTGAATGCCAATCTTATATTTTTGTGGAAGTGGATTTAGGGATTAACCCTATTTGTGTAAATCCCGATACTGTGACTAGGATTACCGGCACCTGGTCAAGAGCACCCGGGGATTTGGAATCTCTACTATTGCGGGACATCAGGTAAGACAGTGATTAGCACGTCGAGTATGCGCAGTGGCACTTCTATTGAAAATGATATGCATGAATGTGTAGTAACCGGAATTAGGGTTATTACCCTAATAGGAACGGTCTAATAGCCTAGGGTTATTACCCTAGTGATATATGTGTATAAATGCCATGCCATGTTAATTGAAATGAGATTTAGGGATTATGCGCTCAAGGCATAATCAGGTTGGACTCGATACCCATAACTGAGATGAACCACTTCTAAGGCCTTAATGTTTTAGACGTGTGAGAGTAACACGTGAGTCTACGTCATGTAGATTTAATTAGATGTGTGAGCGCAACACATAGGTCTACGCCACGTAGACATAAATGGGCATGATGAAATAATGATCAGGTCTATGCTTTACAGACATATGTGAATGAGCATATTATATTTGTTATGATTTATACTGTCTTGCTGGGCTTGGCTCATGGGTGCTCTACTGTGCAGGAAAGGGTAAGTCAGTGGCTGATCAACCATGAGTTTGAGGAGCAAGACGAAGAATGTACATGTTCAAGCCATATCAGACCAAGCGGGTTAAGGGTCTATCATTGATGAACTTTTGAATTCTATTTTGCCGTTCAGGTCGGCTAGAAAGAAATGACTTGTAATAGCATTTGCAAATATTTTTTTTGGGATCCCAACTGTTTAAAAGTTTAAAAAGTATTACAAGTTTATTTTCATTCTGTTTAATAAAAAAGTTTAAATTCTGCGCTATTTTGATTAGTAATCCCGATTAGGGGATTAGGGTTTCATAAGTATTTTGGGTAGCGTGCCTAACTATTTAGGGCGTTACATTACCGTTACACCTTCAATGTATTTTATCCTTAAAATACTTAGCTCCGTATAAATGATATTTCAGCGAAGTGAAATGAGATCTCAACCATTTATCTCTGGTTAGCCAAGCTCGAAGGATATCATCGTTTCACTTCTAAATTCCTATAGAAGTTATATACTCAATATTTATGTTAGCGCTCCCACTCAATTATACTATCATGTTCCCAAAATGTACATATCACCCTGACCCAAAAGTAGGCTTAATTAACAAATCAAAGAACATGTATAATACTCTTGAGATCGAACCTAACCATATCAGGATTAAGATCATTTGATCTAAGATCAACAGGTGATATTGAATTGAATAGATATTACAGTAAATTTTAATATATCTAATCAAAGTTCAATATCAGTCCCTTCCGATGTATACTCCATACATCCGATACTGGTAAACTTTGCCAATGCCCTGGAAAGGACATAACACTTATCCAAGGTGTAAGAATACCTATCACTGATTATCATGTCCGTCTAAATCCAGTGAACTGACAAATCAGGGAATAAACTTTCGAACATATAATTAAGATTATATTCCACTGTGCTGACAACACTATAATCATTAACAAATTCATATGTTCTGGACTTAAATAGAATTCATACATTATATATATAATCATGAAATAAATCATGTGAACCATGCAACATAAAAATGTTATTTCTGATCTTTATTAATAAGTAAATCTGATTATATTGAAATGGGTTTTATTTAGGGCACAAAACCCAACAAACTCCCACTTGCACTAATATAAAACAAAATGTGCATTTCAAATAATCTCAACACCTTGATATACAAATCAAGTGTAGTAGTAGTATACTCCTTGTAATAGGATCTGACAGGTTGAATTAAACACAACCTTTTCTCCACCATTACTCTTCCTTAATCACAAAATTCTTGATAATGTGAAATTCCTCTCTATATGTCTACTCTCTTGGGATACTCGATTCTATACTTTTGGCAACTATGTTTTGGTTAATCAGGAAATAACACTAGTAGTTAAGACAAGTTGGAATGGTGCCACAAATGTATAGAACTTTCCTTAGACTGAATAAGTACCTTTCCTGCAACTTTAATATTCAGTGTCTCTCTGGTAGACCTAGAGACTTCAAATAGGTTTTTACACTTCTCCAAAATCACTACTCCACTCCCAGAGTAATCACCATCTTATCAGCAGACTTTCTAGCACAAAGGCAAGTCTCGAAATCTGATGTGGTGTAGTCTAAGAGTTTTAAACACACCCTTATCGACTAACATATAGTTCCTCTTCTTAATCTTAAGATTTACTTGATTGTCTTCCAATGTTCCTCTCCTGGATTAATCTGATACCTACTCATTACTCCCACTCAACAGTAGGTGTCTGGTCTAAGGCATACTAAAGCATATCTGAGACCTCTCACTGTTGCTATAAAAAATTCTTTCATGGCTTCTGGAATAGTTGAGACTTTTCCTTAGATAAATAAAATCTATGCCTAGAAGTTGAGAAGCTTCTATAGATTTTCATTAAAAAAGAAAATGCTTCAGCATCTTACCGAAGTAAGCTGCTTGCATTAGAGTAAGTAATTACCAGGTGTACCACAAGCCATAGGTTTAGATAAACTCAAACCTATAATACTAGGAACAAGAAGTTTTGTTAAGTCCATTGAATAGACTTATTAACGAAAATTTCCTTTTATGTCCTTGTAATAGAAAACTTTAGGTTACTCCATGTGAATGGATCAAACCATAGTTCTCTTGGCTTTTCTTCTTAGTTTCTTATCTTGACAATCCATTACTTGTTTAAACTCACAATGGATTTTAATCACTAGTGTCTTCCAAGTCGTAAGAAGTGAAGTTCCTTGCAACTCTCCCACTACGACCAGGTACCGTAAATTATGTCTAAGAAAACTAAATGGTATTGACCTCTTCGGTTGTGTCAAGACAACAGAGGCAGTGGGATCATCATGTGTAGAATAAGATGATAGAACACTTTTGGAATCAAGAAAAAAAAATATCTCATTTATTTTCTACTTTATTTTCAGACTTAGTCATTTTTTTAGAAAAGTGGTATTTGTTTAAACAAAACACTTTCTTATCTAATGACTATGGGATGGTCCACCCCTAATCACTTAGAATAGCTAACAAACATGCAAACCGTAGTTCTAGCTTTTCGATTAGATCATCCATGAATCTAGTAATGGTTTACACTAAGTACCCAACCATTTCATCATTCTGAAATTGTATTACCATAGAAGTACTTAGGCAACGACTAGTAACTAATCATCAATATGAAAATTGAATTTCTGGGGATGTAAGTTAGGATATAATTCAAAAATCAACTTAATGATCTTTGAACTGCATATCTACTAACTATTTCTCCACCCCTATCAGTTCGCAAGATCTTTAACCACTTACCTTAATGGTTTATCACCATTGCTAGAAAACAGAAATTTTTCAAACATTTCAAATTTCTTTGCATAAGGTAAAATCTAGAGTGATCGTTTTAAGAATATAACAAAAAACTCATATCCACCCCTGAATGTACATCCATCTGCGAATGAGATGAACTTATTTTCAGTGGATATAGGCATATTAACTCTTTGCAAAGATTGATCTTGTCAAAACCACTATGAACAAGATACAAATGCCATAGATTTAAAAAAATATGTGGTTGTATCTTTTGATGACTTAGGTTTAGATACATCAAAGAGTTCTTAGAATAGTGCAAGTGGATTCTGTTCACAGAATACTAAACTCATATTCCATACTAACATACAGTTTGAATCCATTGATAGAAAATGGTTATTAAACACTTGTGAAAGTGTAACTGTATAATGAGTAATTCTTTCTTGGACCACCACTACTAATTTAACTCTAAGTTTGATTTGCCCATACAAGTAGGAGATTTTTAAGATTGAGGATTTATATCATTTTGGGATAGAATTTCGGTAATATAATCATATGCGTCATTTAATTTCTTAAGAGAAAATATAGAATGACATGAAATGATTTATAGACCATTCATCCAATGATATGTTATTGAGCTAATTCGAAATGAATAAGCTAAGAAGAACTAGGATAATTTCGTATTTAAATAAGAATCCAACGATGCTCCAATTAGCGAGAGTCAAAGTAATCTTATTTATACAAACTTCTTGTTTCATATTGTAAATACTAGTCTAAGGTGTCATCAATTGATGAACAACTAGATGTTGCATTTACAATATTTATCTTTCGAGATCTAACACTATTATGTTTGTCTAATGGTGACAATCCATTAGGGATTTATCCCATTAGAACAACAAACCAAGTTAGACCAACAATGAAGATTCGAAATTAAACTACAATTTAATAACAGAAAATAACATGGTTCAATATAAATTCATACACAATTCAGAAATTATCAAACATATAGCAAATAACAAAGACATGTGAAAATACAAAACAAACATATCTTAAATAATTTCTAAGGTTTCCAACAAACTGATACAAAGGTCCCTAAGAGGCGAGAGTCAAAGTATCATTCATTGAATAGAGTTGTCAGCTCATCTAAAATGCAAACCATTCTAGCAACCTTTAATTCGATCAAAATAAGAATCCAACGTTGTCCCGGTAGGCGATAGTCAAGGTTATTCTCATTTTATGAGCTTCCACCATTGTTTCATGTTTTAATAAGTTTATCTCTAAGTAGTCATCGTAGGGGAGAGTCTAATAAAGAAGAAAACTTACAAAACACTTATCAAATGAGATCTTACGGTGTTAAATGCGTTCAACGAATAACCATCCATAAGGGGGATGAAGTCTAGCGTCTCGAGGTTATATTGAAAACATTTAACTATTGTAAGACCAACAATGGAGATCGAATATCCTTATAACTAAAAGCTCATTATTTTAAAGAGTTGTATTTTCTTCTAATATTTATTTTAATTAATTTGTTTTAAATATATATTTATTTAATTAAAATTTCTAATTTAGAATGAAAAATTCTAAATATAAATTTTAATTTAATATTTATAAATTATACTTAGATGGATATGAAAATAAAATGAATTATTTCCATCTTAGTAATAATTTCCAATAAATATTTAGAAAATTATTCAATTTAAGTTGTTTCAAAATTAATTTAAATTAATTTACAGCTCAAATTTAATGTTCTATAAATATATATTGCATTTCGAAAAACTGAAGTATATAAGAATACTATTTTCGAAATTGCTTGTTAAAATAAAATAAAATAAATCCTGAAAAAAATTATTCTCATTTCGTGTTGGCCCAAAATTAATTAATAAAATTAATTTACAACAAAAAAATATAATTTTCCTATTTAATTAAATATTTAAGAAAAATTTCAAATATTTAAGTATCATGATTAAGAATCAACTTAAATATTAATTTTCTATTTAATTAAATATCACTAGAAAAATACTTCAAGCAAAACAGATAATATCTATCTAGACTTTCATTGACTAATTAATTCAATTTCTAATTATAATATATTTTAGTTCATTTATTTTAATTAATCATTAAATGAAAAAAATCATTAATTTGAGTTGGTCCAAAATTAAAATAAATAATTTTCAACTTTAATCTATTTTTCAAATAAAATTCAAAATTTCTGCATTAAAGAAATGCAATTTCAAAATTGTGGGAAAAAGATTAATAAAATAAAACAAAACATATTTTGAAAAATTATTCAATTTAAGTTATTCAGAAATGAGATTTCAAACTTAAAATAATTTTCTATTTAATTAAATAACATGAAAATAATAATATATAAGTATCATGATGAAAATCAACTTAGATATTTAAATTTTCAATTTAATTAAATGTATTAAATTCAGGAAATAAATAATTATGTATAGAGGAGACTTAATTATTAATTCTAGTTTAATACTAGGAAAATATACTTAATTTGAATTGTACTAAAATTAATTATTAAACAATTAATTTCACAATCAATGATATTTTTCTATTTTAATATTAGAAATAATAACTAGTATAGAAATAACTATCTAGAAAATATCTCAATTTAATTAAGTATCTTTTCAAAATTTGGAAAATATCTAATTTATGTTGTTATAGAAAGAATCTAAAAAAAAAAACAAACTTAAAAAATTTCCAAATAAAATTTAATTAAATATCAAAATTAAGTGGTAACTACCTAATTCAAGAATATTCTATTTTAAGTTTAACAACTTAAAAAAAATATCTCTAGAATCTTCAATAACCAACTCCTAGAATTCCTCAGCTTAATTTTAAATTCAAAAGATATTCAAATTTAAGTTGATAAGAAAAAAATTAGTTAGTAATAACTAATATATAAAATAAATAGGAATATTTAATGAAATAATTAAAATAAGCTTCAGAAAGAATCTAGTTAGTTAAAATTCTTTATTTAATTAAATGCAAGAAAAATACAAATAGTTTATCTAGAAATAATATCTTAAACTAAGAGTGTTTTTCTTAAAATTAACTTTAAAATATTAAAATGAAAATAAATTTCATATATTTTAAAAGTTAATTATGTTGCTAATCAATTTTATTAGGTTAAACTAATTTAATTAACCTAGCACAGTTATCCAAATCAGGCAAATGGGCCTTCACAATTGGGGTAGTTCATGTGAGGGGGAGCTGGGTTCAGTATGTCGTACCCACTTCTATTGGCCCCCATCTCTCACACAAGGCCCAAAAGAGAGGAATTTAACCTTAAAATAAATAACTGTTATTAATTGAATAGACCCAAAAACTAAATGGGCCTAAATAAAATCTATCATGGTGTGACATTTTATTTAGCAACAACATATATGCATCTAAACATAAAGTAATCATATAGGCTCACACAGGCACACAGATTTGGATGGATCCTATCATGTTACTAGGTCATACACAGATGAAAGAAGAATGTAAAAACCTGTTACAAATTATTTACTTGACCTAGTGACAATTGAACCATGGGTTAAAATCAGATCATTGGATCTGTCAACAAGTTAACCATGGCAATTTAGATCAAGAAATAATAGGTTTTATAAAACTTACGCACAAGCTAAAACACATACTCCTGCAACAAGTTGACTTTGGATAGTTGGATGTAGGATTTATTTAATTTTAAATTAATTAATAAAAAAATCCGAAAATAATATTTAAATAAAAAGAATATTTTCGGTTTTAAAATAAAATAAATTAAAATTTTAAAATTAAACCTACAATTTTGAAAAATTAGGTTTCAACTAACCTAAATATCATTTCAAAAATTTTGCTAACCACCTTTTAAATTTCATGTTATTTTATAAATTAAATATTCAATAAAATAAAATGATAAATACATACCCTTTTCTGATTTTATAATTTAATTTAAGTAAAAAATAACAAAATTTAAAAGTTAGCAAAAATATCTTATTTCTATTTAAAATACTATGATTATAGTAATCTTATTTTAAATTTAAATAAGGTCAAATTACTTAAAATAGAATATTTTATAAAAAAATTTAATATCTGACCTTAGATTTAAAAATAAGATAAAATAATCAAATTTTTAAAAAAAAAATAAGAAAAAAAGTAAGAAAAAAATAATTTTTACCTATTTTCAAATTCAAATTACACTAATATCTAAAATTAATTTAAAAAATTCAAATTAATTTATTTCTGATAATTAGATTTGAAATATGAAAAGTAAAAATTAAAATACAAAACTACACAAAAAAAAAATTAGAAGTTAATTCCATGAAATAGCATGAAAAATCGAAGAAAAACGAAAAAATTGTGAGCTGTACGGATGGTCTGCAAAGCACACCATCCTGGTGCACATTCTTGGGCGCAAGGGGCTGCTTGGGCGCACAAAGGGTGCTGCCAGCAGCCAGCCGCGCGCACAAGGGTGTGTCACCACCCCCGATTTTTTCAAAACTTCAAAAAATCATAACTAATTCAAATAAAGCCGAAATTGAGTTCTGTAAAAAAAAAATTGCTTAATTTTTTCCAAACTATCCAATAAAAATAATTCCAGAAACGAAAATTCAATTATTTTTCATAAAATTTCACAAGCATCAATCAATCATCATATAACACACAGATCAACATGAAACCATCCAAATCAACACATATCATCGTTTTAATTCATATTTCATGAAAGTAAATCATTACCATGGCTCTGGTGCCAGTTGTTGGAAATATTTTACCAGGATCTAGATTTACTACCATGTATGTTTCATTAACATCCTAATATGAATTCTAATACAATGAAATAAACACATATAAAGTTTAGGAAACCTTACATTGGGTGCAGCGGAATATAATGACTCCTTCCGTTCAGATCTTTAGCCCTTGATTCCTTTCTGTAGCAGAGCATCGCCAAGATCTGAACCTGGATCTCTTTCTCTCCTTCTTTGATGGTTGGATTCTACACAATCTTCCACACTATGATTAAGGTACCACTTGCTGTGTGTGGGCACTACTCTATCACTAAGGCATTTTGAAATTGAAGAGAAGAAAAGAGAAGGAAAAGTGGCGGCTAGGCTATTTTCTCTGAAGGAATAATATGCATGTCATAGTTTCTTGAAGCCATCACTTTCTATTTATAGAAAGCAATCTAGGTTTAGGTTAGAATTGTATGGCATTAAAATAATGAAAATATAAATGGTAATTACTTGCATAGTGGCCGACCATGACAAGGATAATGGGCCTCACTTTGCAATTTTGCCATTTTGTCATTTTTCAATCCCATTTTCTCAAAAATGTCAATTTTCCAATTTAACCATTTAAATGACAATTCTAATTATTTAATAACTAAAAATTAATTATTAAATAATATTTTCATTATATTTATTAATTTAGACATATAAAGTCTCTTAATTAACAAATAAAACCTAGAATCTCTTTTCTTTACAATTTCACCCTTGGTTAGTGAAAATTCATAAACTAGACATAGTCTAACTTTAGAATTATAATTGATTAATTAAAATCAATTAACTGAGTCTTACAAGCTGTATGGTCTCAACTAGTATGGGGACCATGGGCCTATATAACCGAGCTTCCAATAAGTCGAACCGAATTTACCAAGTAAATTCCCTAACTTATTAATTCCTTATTGAATCCACACTTAGAACTTGGAATTGCACTCTCAGTCATATAGAACGCTCTATATGTTCCACGATATAGATACGCTATTAGTTATCCATTGTTATAATCCTAATTTGATCAATGACCCTCTAATAGATGATCTACATTGAATAGGCACTAAATTACTGTTACACCTTCAATGTATTTTATCCTTAAAACACTTAGCTCCGTATAAATGATATTTCAACGAAGTGAAATGAGATCTCAACTATTTATCTCTGTTTAGCCAAGCTCGAACGATATCATCGTTTCACTTCTAAATTCCTATAGAAGTTATAGACTCCATATTTATGTTAGCGCTCTCACTCAATTATACTATCATGTTTTCAAAATGTACGTATCACCCTGACCCAAAAGTAGGCTTAACTAACAAATCAAAGAACATGTATAATACTCTTGAGATCGAACCTAACCATATCAGGATTAAGATCATTTGATCTAGGATCAACAGGTGATATTGAATTGAATAGATATGTAAATTTTAATATATCTAATCAAAGTTCATTATCGGTCCCTTCCGATGTATACTCCATACATCTGATACTGGTAAACTTTGCCAATGCCCTGGAAAGGACATAACACTTATCCAAGGTTTAAGAATACCTATCGCTGATTATCATGTCAGTATAAATCCAGTGAACTGACAAATCAGGGAATAAACTTTCGAACATATAATTAAGATTATATTCTACTGTGCTGACAACACTATAATCATTAACAAATTCATATGTTCTGGACTTAAATAGAATTCATACATTATATATGTAATCATGAAATAAATCATGTGAACCATGCAACATAAAATGTTATTTCTGATCTTTATTAATAAGTAAATCTGATTATATTGAAATGAGTTTTATTTAAGGCACAAAACACAACAAGAAGAATACTACTCAGAACCCGGGACAAGTTTTTTACCATGACTCAGGCTGACGCTGATGCTAGTTCGTCAGTGGTAACAGGTTAGTTGTCTATAAATGGTTGTTCTTATACTGTATTGTTTGACTCGGGAGCTACTCACTCTTATGTGTCGAGTAGAGTAATTGAAAGTTTCCATAAACCATGTGATATTTATGCTTCGGGGTTTGGTACCCTGTTACCCTCGAGAGACCTTATAATATCCACTAGGTGGATTCGATCCTTGTCCTTCTGGATTGACGGTTGTAAATTAACCGCCAATCTAATAGAACTGCAACTGTCTGATTTTAATATAATCCTGGGAATGGATTTTCTGTCTAAATATGGAGCAACGATTGACTGCAAGCGGAAGATGGTGGTGTTTGAGCCCGATAGTGCTAACCCAGCAGTGCTTGTGGGTAAAGTTCACATCTTGGTGTATTCTGAATCAGAAGAGGAACATGGTTGCATCTCAGATCAGTTTTGCAACGATTACGATACCACAAGATGTATGCTAAATTCAAAAAGTGTGAATTCTTGTTATCTCGTGCCTCTTTCTTGGGGCACATAGTAGATAAAGATGGGATCATGGTGGATCTGGCCAAGATTGAAGCTATTCGGGATTGGCCAACACCAAACTCAGCCACTGAAGTTAGAAGCTTTTTGGGCTTAACAGGGTATTATTGTCGGTTTGTTCATAATTTCTCAAAGATTGTCGTACCCTTAACAGAACTGACCCAAAAGAACTTGAAGTTTGTTTGGACTGATCGGTGTGAGAAATTTTTCTAGAGTTAAAGCACCGCTTGATTACTGCTCTAGTGCTAACTCTTCCTTCAGATAAGGAAAAGTTTGTTGTTTATTGTGATGCCTTGATACAGGGTCTCGGCTGTGTTCTTATGCAAGCTGAAAAGGTAATAGCATATGCTTCTCGGCAATTAAAGGAGTACGAGCAGAGGTACCCTACTCACGACTTAGAACTCGCGGCAGTAGTATTTGCACTAAAGATTTGGCGGCATTACCTATATGGCAAGAAATGTAAGATATACACTGATCATAAAAGTCTGAAATACTTCTTCACTCAGAGAGACCTAAACATGAGACAGAGACGCTGGCTAGAGATGGTGAAGGATTATGATTGTGAGATCCTTTATCACCCTGGTAAGGCCAACGTGGTTGCCGATGCCTTGAGTAGAAAAGGGCAGAGTAAGATAAATACTGTAGAACAAATCTCCCAGCAGTTGGAAAATGAGATGACCCGAGCTAAAATTGAGTTGATTGTAGGGCAATTGGCTAATATTACCCTGCAATCTACTCTTTTAGAGCGACTTAGAGAAGCACAGATGCAAGATCTAGAGTTAGTGAAATCCCGAGATAGGATTTCAGCTGGGAAGACTGGTGAATTTTCAGTGGATGAAACAGGAATGTTACGATTTATGAATCGTGTTTGTGTGCCTATGGATGACGGTATCAAAAGAGAGAGTGTGAATGAGCCTCATACGACTCCTTACTCAGTTAATCCAGGGTCAACAAAGATGTATCAAGACCTCAAGGCCATGTTCTCGTGGCCAGGCATGAAGAATGGCATTGCTGAGTATGTTGCTAGGTGTCTTACCTGTCAGCAAGTGAAGGATGAACATCAGAGGCCTGCAGGGTTGCTGCAGCCATTGAACATTCCAAAGTGGAAATGGGAAGATATTGCTATGGACTTCGTGGTAGGATTGCCTAGAACCACGGGACAAAGCGACTTTGTGTGGGTCATAGTGGACAGGTTTACAAAGTTAGCGCACTTCTTACCTGTTCAAATGAACTTCTCCATTGATTAGTATGCTGAGTTATATGTTAGAGAAATTGTTCATCTTCATGGTGTGCCAAAGTCAATTGTTTCGGATAGGGATCCAAAATTTACATCAACATTCTGGGAGAGTCTACATCGAGCTATGGGTACTCAGTTAAAGTTTAGCACATCATTCCATCCTCAGACGGATGGACAATCTGAGAGGACTATTCAAATCTTAGAAGACATGCTACGGGCATGTAGGCTTGACTTTGAAGGATCATGGGTAAAGTACCTTCCCATGATCGAGTTCTCGTACAACAACAGCTATTAGGCAACAATCGGGATGGCCCCTTATGAGCTTTTATATGGAAGAAAATGTAGATCACCTATTCACTGGGATGAAGTGGGTGAAAGAAATTTATTGGGTCCCGAGGCTGTTCAGAAAACAAGTGAGGCAATTGATAAAATCAGAGCGCGAATGCTCGCGGCTCAGAGCAAACAGAAGAGTTATGCTGATCCAAAGCATTGGGATATTGATTTTTAGATCGGGACATGGTATTTCCCTGAATATCGCCGATGAAAGGCATTAAACGCTTTGGTAAGAAAGGGAAGCTTAGCCCGAGGTTCATTGGACCTTTTGAAATCCTTGAGAGGATAGGGCAAGTAGCGTACAGGTTGGCTATGCCCCCAGCGCTGGCATCTATACATGATGTGTTCCATGTTTCAATGCTTCGGAAGTATGTCTCAGATTCGTTCCATATCCTGAGTTATAAAGTATTGGAACTACAGCCAAATTTATCATATGAGGAACAACCAGTGCCAAATACTTGATATAAGGGAGAAAGTCTTGAGAAACAAGACAATTGCACTGGTAAAAGTATTATGGAGGAACAGTAAAGCAGAAGAGGCAACTTGGGAACTTGAAACGGATATGCAGCAGAAATATCCGGAGTTGTTCAGGTAAATTTCGAGATGAAATTTCTATAAGGAGAGGGTATAATACCCTAGGATTAAGGGAATGGATTAGCGAAACCCTGACTTGTTAATTATGTATTATTGTGAAATTATATTATTATATAATTTAATATATGAGAATTTATTTGAGTTATAACATGTTAAGACCCCGTTGGTGAGCTAGGGACATTTTAGTAATTTTGACCCGAGATGGGTAAAACTGTGAATTTAATTTATTTACGTGCTTAAGAACTATATTATTATATAGTATATCTGTTGTGTCCTATTCATGTGTGTTCTGACAGGTTGGCACGGTATAGTCACAACCGGGTATTTCGGGCCGAACTGGGTTCGAGGCCGAAATACAATTTCGGGATTAATTATTGACATTTTAATTATATGTGAATAATTGCAATTTTTATTTGAGAAGATTTATGTTGGAAAGGAAATTTTTACCCTTGTTTGATGAGTATGCTTTATTTTGGCCCTAGGGGCATTTTTGTCATTTGGCATTATAGTTGATTATTAGCAAAAGGGGAATTTTAGCAAATAAAGATTGAATTTTTTGGTTTTCCTCTCATGAAAACCGATCCCTCTCTCTCTCTCTCTCCCTAAACCTAGCTTTGATTTGTGTTTTTTTTTTTTTTTTTTTTTGTGCTTGGAATAGCTTGGATTCAAGTTTGAATTGTGTTATTCTTTGGAGCTAGTGTTATTTGAGATCTTGAGGTAGTTTTCATCTCTTTTTGCTTTTAATCTGTTGCTGAAATTGTAGTAATTCAAGCAGGTTTTATATGATTATGATCTTGAGATGCATGTTGGTGTTTGTTGGGATGTTTTTGTTGTTTTGAGCATGCTTTGTGCTTGGATCTTTTGAGTATATTTTGGGATAGGTTTGGACAGAATTCAAAGGATTTTACTTGTGTTTTTATTATGTTATTCAGCTCTAAAATTAGTTGTTTGAGGCATGAGTTCTTGGCTTGATTATGTTTAAGGTAGGATTATGTGGAATTTAGCTTTGTGTTGGAGCTTAATCTTTGTGTTATTTAATCTGAGTTTCGAGAGTTTTATTGATGGATTTGATGCATAAAATTTGTATTTTTAACTCTCTAATATTTATTGACAAATCTACTTTGTGATTATAGAGTTTGATTAAGCTTTGGGTTGGTTTTGGTGTGTTTAAACATGGAGATTCGTTGCTGGTTTTTGAGATTTTTTGGGTTTGGAACCCAGGGACCGCGGCCCGCCCCCTTATTTTTGGGCAAATTCGAAGGCAACTTTGAATATCATAATTTTATGATTCGGACTCCGATTAGGGAGTTCTATATACCGTTGGAAAGCTCGTTCCAAGCTCTGTGTGAATATTTGTGTTTTGAATGCCAAGTATATTGATAACTCTAAGATTTAGAGTTATTTTTATATCTTTAAGCTTGAATTTTAAAGTGAATTGTGGAGCAATTAATGTCTATATTGTGTAATTGTGTTTAATTTGTTGTGTCTTTGTAATAAATGGAAGTGTGTGTGTTAGTAAGTGTTAGATAGACTTATGTTATTGTTTTTATGTGTTTTAAGCAGAAAAAATACAAGAATAGGTATTTGGAAATATTTGGGACAAGGAGAAAAAGGAGCAGAAAAATGATTATTGCTGACTGGCATTGCTATAGCAATCATCACGTAGCAATTTGTCAGCCCAGTAAGTTTATTTTGGCAGATAGTGCAGCTGGCTTTAATGAAAAGAAAAACGAGCTGAGGTGGCGGAATTTGGCTATTGACTCAACAAACATGTGGAAAATGAAGGACAAGTGGGTGATGACTTGGATTTCCAATTAGGGTAAACTTTGGTACCCTAATTGGGGGGCAAAAAAAAAAGAAAGAGGAGGGACATAGAAGATTGTGGTGGCTGCACTTTGAAGGGGGGTACGAAAAACTTACAGCAGCAAAAAAGAAATTAAGTACAGAGAAAAAGAGTACAAAGAAAGAAGAAGAAGATTGAGAAGAAGGAGAAGAAGGCAACTTCCAAAGAAAGGATTTGAGCTCACCACTCATTTCTCTTGCTCTCCACTTCATTTTGTATCATTTTCTTCTCTCTAATTTGCTCTTTAACTCCATGAACAATTTATTTTCTGGTTTGTTGTTTTTAATTTCAGCTATGAACTAAACTCTTTGGGATTTGGGTGGTTATAAACCCTTGTATGGACTAGTGTTTTGATTTTGCAATGATGAAGTAATCTTGTCTTAGTTCAATTAGTTGTGATGAAATGTTGATTGAATGTTAATTTTTTTGGCCATTTTTAACATTTACCAAGCTAGATCTTACTTGGAAAAGCAAGACCTAGTTGAACCCCTCTAATTGATGCATGATTTTTACCTTTTCTTTTAGGTATTAATTAGTAGTGAAATAGGAATATTTTGCTACCATGCATAACTAAAGATTTGGTGCTTTATTAGGCTATTTGTGATCTAAACTGATGTAGGAATGCATTGTGAGATTGTGAATGGTTTATTGCAAGTTTTGGAAAAAGCTTGCTGTTTTTTTTTTTTTTTGAAATATGTTAACTCTGCCCGGGATTCTTTGAGTCATTCTTTGAGTCATTCTTTGTATCAACTGGGACATACAAGTGGAAATTAATCACCCAAGTCTATTTTCCAAATCTGAAATTACCACCACTTTAAACACTTTTAGCTTCTTATTTTTACTTTATTTAGTTTAAAAAATTAGTTCTCAAGTTTAGAATCAAGACTATAAATTTTTCTTGTGAATTGATGTGTGATTTTATTTTATTTTTATTTGAAATTCTTGGAATTGCTTTTAGTTGATTTAACATTATTTAGTAAAAAGTCCCTGTGGAGACGAACTTTGATTACTTATCATTGTATTACTTGTTTGTGATTGTGTACACTTGCGCAATTATAAAGCAATAGAATTTTCACAACATATATATTTTATAAATGTGGAATTAGGGATTAACCCTATATGTGTAAATCTCAGAATTTGTGACTAGGATTATCGGCACTTGTTAGGAGCACCCGGGGATTTGGAATCTCTACTATTGCGGGACATCAGGTAAGACAGTAGTTAGCACGTAGAGTTATGCGCGGTGGCACCTATTTTGGAAATGTTATATGTGAGTAATTAGTAACCAGGATTAGGGTTATTACCCTAACATGAGCGGTTTAACAACATAGGGTTATTACCCTAGTGATATATGATGTGTATATGCTATGCCATGTTAATTATATGAGTATGTTAAGATTTAGGGTTGTGTGTTCAAGGCATAACCAAGTTAGACTCGGTAACTAGAACCGAGATGAACTATTCTAAGGCCTTATTATAATTAGACGTGTGAACGTAACACGTAGGTCTATGCCACATAGACATAAATAGGCGTGTTAGTGTAACACGCAGGTCTGTGTCATACAGACAAAGATGAAATGGCATTATTATTACGTGATGAGTTATTTATAATTATTGATATATTGTACTGTCTTGGTGGGCTTGGCTCGCGGGTGCTCTACTGTGCAGGAAAGGGTAAATCTGTCTCTGATCAGCCATGAGTGCAGGAGCTAGACGTTGGGGCCACACTAGACGAAGTGGGTTGGGGTCTATCAGTGATGATTTCTGTAACTCTATTTTTCCGCTTAGGTCGGCTTGTGGAAAAAGACTTGTAATAATATTTTGTAAAATATTTTTGGAATACCGAGACATGTAACTTTTGTTGGTTTGTAAAGTTAAAATTATTACAAGTTTATTTTCATTCCTTTTGCATTTAAAGTTTAATTTCCGCGCTTATTTTATTAGTAATCCCGTCTAGGGGATTAGGGTTTCTTAATTATCTTGGGTAGCGTGCCTAATAGTTAGGGCGTTACAACACGGGTAGTCATTTGTGGGCTAGTTTGCATACGCGCATGGGACAGATGCACCATGTTAGAAAGGGAGAGAGGTCTAATGTATGCAACTCGTTTGGAAGCTTGTCTCGAGGGCCTGCCAACATGCATGGAGGCACTTGAGGATTAGTCCATGGACGTATGGGAGTCCTTGGGTGACGAGGGAGACTGTTCGGACAGTATCGAATGGGGCATGATAGAAGCGTTGGCACGTCAGATTGGTGTTGGCATCTTGCCACACATGCTACCTTGGTCACGAGTGATGAGGTGAGCGTCGGTGTTGGGATTTGTCTTATCATAGTGAGAACCTATGGACAATGCAAATATCTTGGCTAGAGAGCCTCGATGCATGGATGCAATCATGAATGGTTTGCAAGCATGACTCGACGGGAGTTGTTTGAGAGACGGAAGTTTGCACGAGGCACACGGTTGCACAAAAAATGAGCCCATTGTTACTCGGATGGTTGGAAGGCTAACCTTGACTTCACCTTGGCTCAGAGAAGTCAAGGTGCTGCACAGGTGTTCCGCTGCCTGAAAAGGTGAGCCCGTGACAGTTGGTATCAGAGCCAAGTTCATCTCAGTGGGAGGTGAACCTGGTTGGCCTATCTTAGAGAAAATGTAGATGTGTGGAAGGATGCTAGAAAGACAACTGCCACGTGCAATTATAGAGAGATGCTACAAAGTGGTTGAAACTCGTTGGCATAATACAAGGTTAATTGGGTAGTGTATATTGTATGCTTGGTACACTAGGCCGAGTTTGCCTGAGTGACATCGTAAGCCGCAAGAGGCGCTTTTGTTGAAAAGGAAGCTTGTTGAAGGTGTTATTCCCTAGTCCTTTGGCAAAGGTGTTATTCCCTTCTCCTCCTGACCCTCCATTGGCCCATGGTAGGGTCAAACAAAAGGCGTAGGCATAAAGTGTATAAGCAATCTTGACCTTGTTTTTTACGAAGCTTCATACATTATGGTGTTCCCCTAGAAAGACCAGGCATGTCCAGGGTCTTTTCAAATGTCATTTTCAATTCCATTTCCCCAGACAAGTTGAAGATTTTACGCAAGGCTCATACGCTTTCCAATTCCATGGAGATCGTCAACCCTGATCTCGAACATCGGGCTCATGCTCCACCTGAAGGCATGGTTGCCTTCTCCAGCTGCCTTCTTAAATCAGGCGTGGTTCTCCCTCTACATCCCTAGTACAATAACTTGTTGAAAATTCTTAAGATTGCTCCATTACAACTCTATCCCAATGCCTATACCACTATAAGATGTACTTACATGCTATATCACCTAGTTACGTGAAGACAACCTTCCATTCTTGAGATCCTCTAAAGTTATACTTTTCGAGCTACCACGTGCTCTAGACATTATTTTTTATTCAAGAGAGGGCGGAGGCTCAAGACTTGGTGTCTGGCCAAGTCTCTCACTGCACGGGTTGGAAGACTGATTACTTCCCCGTCAAGTTTGGTATGATAAGTCTCCTACTTTGTTTATAATAGAATTATAATGAAACAATTTCGAATGATAAAAACTTGTCGTTTATCATATAATAGAATTAAATTTTACTAAAATAACTATTTTGAATAAGCTATTGTGTTTGGAATTCTAACTTATCATTGTCATCTTTTGAAACTACTGGGTCTCCATCTAATCTCTTCCTTCAATTATCCTTTTAGAACAAACTTTGGCATCTTCACATCCATCCAAAGGTTAAACACTTTGAGAGTAGAGCTTGTAACAATGCTCTTCTCACAAACACTAACCTTTTCCATAGGAAAATTAAATAGAATCAAGATTTGGTTTCTCCTCTAAGTCACTTTCTTATGATTTGTTTGGCTGCCCTTTCTCTAAGTACTCATTCCTCTCCCTACATGATGTCGTTTCCTAGTTACCCTCGGCCTCCTCTTAGCTCTCTACAACAACCTCAGGTGGACACTTGTCGGCATCCTCCGTCAGCGGATCTTCTCAAGCTCAATGTAGAAGCCACTAATTCACCAGATTATACCACAACAGAGGTAGTAGTTGCAAACCAAAAATCATGATTTAAAAATTTGTCATATATCTCAAGAAAAAACAGCTACAAGGCGCTTAGAGGGTAATATGATTTAGATTTTGTGATATGATATCCTTGTACATCATGACTAATATATTGAATGGATATAAATTTCTGAGAAAGAAAAATAAAAACTGAAATTAGTCATATTGGGAAATTACTTTTAAAGACGATCTATGCAATATGCAAACCAAAAATCACCTTCAACTAGTTTCCTAACAGGTTCAGATTTTTCCTTAACCATCTGGTTTTACAAAGTCAAGCTCAAAAAGATAAATAAAACAACTGCTCTTATAATAGCTTTGATATGCATTTAACAGAAAAAATGAGTCTTACAACAACTACAACCATGCTCTATGGTTTTATCTCAAAAAAAAAAAAAAAAAAACATGCTCTATGGTTTTTATTTGGCCTGCAAAAAACTGATCCATCCGATTACAACAACAAAAAAATTGATATATAATCTTAACGAATAGTCCAATGAGGTAGCGATGCCATATCTTCAGAAGCTGCATTTAGTAAGAATAAATAAACTTATGTGTATTGTATAGGTATATTCAATCTTACGATCACAATACTGTAGTGATTATAGAAACTTTCTTTACCTGCAAGTTTAAAAGAGAATCCTGTAAAATTATTTGAAGTTCTACAATGTTGGTACTAAATTAAAATAAAGTGTGAAAATGACCTTACATTCAAGACGATATTCGTCCTAAAACAATTCCACTAAAAATAATAGCACCAAACCACTTGTTTGATACAAATCTGGAAGCAAGATGAAACAGTTAAGCAAGTTAGTGATGCTCAATGCCATAAGCTGAGCTAACAATAAAAAGAGAAGAGGATAACACAAGAAAAAGGAGAATCAGAAAAAGGGCCAATATTCAGTTAATTTTTATATGCTTAGTCAAAATAATATGACAATTTGGCCAACTGATATCAACACATTTCACAACTAAGCTATTAGCACAAACTTGTAAGACAATCCCCTATCAATCAAGAAAATGTAGATATTTACTTCATGAATTTATTTACTGGCACATGTTTTTCCTCAGGAAAAAATCAAACAAATAAAAAATCTCTACCCTTCAATTTTTCAGTACTAACATATTATCCTCCCCTCACAAAACAAACATGTCAAATAAAGAAGGCTTCTTAACTACACCAGTTTATAAATAGGGTGAGTCCATCCAGATGTTAGAAATTGTTTTATATATAGATAACATAGTAAATGCACTTCTACATGCAAGTATTCTTATCATTAATAAGCATAGGAGTGTCTTTTGTAAACTAACAGCAACACAAGGAAATGAATCAAAGATTCTCCTAATTTAAATTGAATAATACTACTAATAAGCCAAACTGCAATTTGCATATCTACAGTTTTCTCTAAATCAACATCAACTCAAACCATACTTTTTATTGCAATCATCTCGAGATGAAAGGTCAACGGTCGATATCTGCCAAGCTAATTGTCCAGATGCAGCAACCAATGATGCATAAAATGGCCACCCTGCTCAATAGTCAGCAGATTTTTTGCATAAAGATCAGTCACAAATAGAACAAGATAATTAGACTAGAGAGAAAACATGAAAAAGAAGGATTACCAATTTCAGCATTATATCCACTGAGGGCAAGACTACTAATGCATGCAGCTCCAAACCCCATATTCCACTGCTTAGTTAAATCCCCAAATCTCAAAGCCGTGGACTTAATACCAACTCTCACATCATCTTCTTTGTCCTGAATGAAATATTAATCCCTTCTAATTTAATGAAAAGAATTTAGGTGCTTACCATGGATTATAAATTCACTCAACTTGCAGAGCTTGCTCAGTGAAATAAAAGTTTTTTCTCCAGCACAAGATAGTACACCAAATTAACTGGCCCTATTTTGTGCAACTTACAAACCTCTGTCAAACAAAGGACATAATTACACATTTATTAATATACCTGATGTGCATAAATCGTGTCATATACTAGAGTCCAAAATACTCCAGAGGCATACAAGGGGAGAACTATAGCTGGATCAATGTTTCCTTTAACAGCAGCCCATCCTAATAAAGCTCCCCAATTAAAAGTTAAGCCTAGATAGGCTTGAGGCTACACAACATCACAAAAGTTACTCAGTCAATTTTTGTGACATTTTACATCAGTAAAAGAAACAAGTTAAAGCTCAAGAAAATTGTTAATGAAGTATAAAATTATTACCCAAAATGTCAACCTCTTCATAAGGGGATAGGAAAAGACTAGCAACAAAGATGAAGCCCCCAATATCCGACTGTGAAACAAAGAAACCAAGAATAATTCAAACATGTTTAAATGTGTATCTTCCAGACATTATGAATTAGATAACAAAATAAAATCAAGAATTAAAGAAACCGGCTGCACTCATGCAAAGCTTGAAATTTCTAGGTAACTGTAGTAGGACAACTGATAAGCTAAAATAAATACAATTTCTGAATTTGCATGAGTCTACATATGCTCAAAGAACTGAAATTGAAAACATTATTTTGTTTTACTTATTTATATGAAACAAAAAAAGTATCTCAAAATAAAATATGATAAGAGATCATTTAAAGTTACATCCACAAGTGCCAACCATTACTTAGCACTGAAAAAGATAATTCTACACCTAATATTCCACTCTATTCAATAAAGAAGACACTTCACTCTATTCAATAAAAAAGAGAAATCATTCTTTCAATCCTAAAAGATCCGATTCTTCCTCTAGACTCTATCTAGCCATACAGACCCCAAAATTGTGATAATAGTTGCGTCAAACACTTCCGCTTGCTCCTAGTATCCCCCAATCATGGCCATCCATCTTGAGTGTGATATCCCAGCCACAAGCAAACCATTAATATGATACATCAAATTCTTGTAACATTCTTGACTAATAGACATTAACAAATGAGCAGTGTAAAAGATATATTGTTGCTAGCCTCAAAACTATTTTTGCTCAGAGAACAATCATTTGGAGACTTATACAGAAAAGGTTTCCTATAAGCATTCCCAATGCCAACAATCACCCAAACATCTCACCTTTGAAGGGACATAAGATTTCCAAATAGAAGAAAAAAGTTTTAAATGACTTGAACTTTCCACCATGTGAGGACAACTGGATTTAGAGTTTCCTAAGAATATCTCTACACTTCCTTCAAATCATGTTCACAACAGAGGTACAAGTACAACTAGTAGATGAGTCTAATACCATGACTAACTCTGTTATCAGTTGATAATTCCCTTCAGTTATCTGTTGCAATTCCCTTATATTAAGGTTTCTAAAGAACTTAAGTCCCGAGAAAATTCCTGCTCTCACCCACTTCTCATTTATTCTTAAGTTAGCTATGGTAGAATTGGGAGTTTGGGAGAATGAACAACCCTGTACAGTAGTAATGGGAACTTTATGCAAAAGTAACTTCTCTGACCTAAGTATATTCCCAAAATTGAAAAGCTTGTTTGTTTCAAAGCTTGACTATGATCTGCTCAAAAAATTCCTCTCATCCAGCTGAGAAGAACTTCCACAAGCTTCTATAAGTTAGTGTAGAGCTCATAAACGTATGCCACCCATTTTCTGCTAGCCCATATTTGCTTTTAAATACTATGACCTTATTCTTTTTAAGAGGAAACTACCATAGATACTTCATTAGTAATTTGTTGTGTTTCGAAACTTTACCAATTACCTAACCCTCCAATCTCCTTAGATAGTGAACGTTAGTATCTCTTATTAAGTCAGTGAACAGTGAGGTTATTAGCTAGCTTTTATTCTTAAATAGTCTAGTAACAATAAATGAAAACAATTCCTAGGAGCATCTCAACAAGGAAGATGAGAGGAACACTAACCTATAATTATTCAGTTGAAGAAGAATGCCAAGACCCAACAGCAATTGAAACCCAAGAAAACAAATTCCTTGAAAGGGTGTGATGATACCGCTTGCGACTGGCCTCAACTTTGTACGCTCTACCTACATTATAGAGTTCATATTACCTTGCTAAACTTCCTGTGTGTGTGTGTGTGTGTGAAAATATGACAATTGCAATAACAGCAAAAACAAAAACAAAATGACAATAAACAAAACTGCACATACTTGATAGATCAGAAGAAGAGGAATTTACCATTGTATCAATATCTCGATCGAGAAGATCGTTAATGGTACATCCAGCACCCCGTAGAAGCAAAGCCCCACATCCAAATAATGTCATCATCTTGATATCAGGAAGATGTCCAGGGTTTGCTGCCAAACTAATTGACCTAGAGAATAAGAAAAATTGACAAACTTCAGAGAAATGAAAACGGCAGACTGGAATAATCCTGGGCAGAGGCAATGCCTAATTCAAGAGAAAGGGTGCTAATCGGCACAATTGTATTCTATCATAGTTATCATCTTGTTTTGTCTATAATAATCATTTTTGTTGAAGTACGAGTCTTTCCCATTATAAGAAACAAAAGACTATATGAACTGATGGAATTATGGAAAAGAATTGAGCTTAGTTCCAACCACACGAGTAGACATTACAAATTAGAGAACATCATGAGAAATTAGCAGAGTAAATAATTGAAGCTAATAGTAATACAAGACACAATCCAATTTCACACCTTTGCTTAAACACAGCTAATAGTTTCATTTCATTTCAACAAGTCATAGAGCGGCACAAGAACACAGCAGTTTATTAATTACATTCCAGTTATCTGCTTCCCCCATTTTCACAAATGAAGTAAATAAACCAAAAAAAAAATACAGAATAAGCCCATACCACATACAAGGCCAAGCGAGCAACCATGTCCCAATGGGCTTATCAAGCCGAGCAAGTCGAACGTAGGGATGAATCTGTCTGGGCAAGTACAAGTCAATCCAAGATACATCAGCTACCTGGGCATCGCGGCTCCGATTCTCGTCGCTTTTACCGGCGGTAGAAATGTGGCTGACGTAACCGAGTCTGACTTCAGAGACAGAGACCCATTCCCGGCCATGGCTTTGATTAGGAACAGTAAAGAGGCGAGGGATAGGGCTACGGTTAGAGGTGACTATATAGTTATGAGAATGAGAGATAGAAAAGAGAGTGAGTGAGGAAGAGGGTTTGAGGAACCTCCTAGTGGTACTACGTGAGATGCGAGGGAGCCACAACGCAATAGCCATGATTGGGAGAGCTGAAATGCATATTCATGTGAGGTGCTTTAATGGAGTCTGGAGTAGTATTGCAGAAACCTTTTGATAGAAAATGCACCTCAGTTACCCATCTAAAAAGACTGAGAAATTTGAATTTATTTGCATTAGGACTCACCATTGATCGGTTTGGTCGGTTTTTTTCTATATAAAAATCCAAATTTCGGTTTTCGGTTTGGATTGGTGAAATTTGAAAACCGACCGACCATTCCAGAACCTATATTAAAACTGATAGTTTTGAACCTCGTTTAGTCAGTTTAAACCGCCTAAACCGAACTTTTTCTTTAAACAAGTATATGATCTAATTTATTCTATAAACACATTATTCTACATTTTATAATTTCAAACATACAAATTAATTATTCAAAAACTAATTCTCTTATTCTTTTAAATTAATATATATATGTATAACAGTCGGTTTCGGTTTTTACAGTTGGTTTATTACCCAAAAAAAAAAAATCGATCGTTCAATGGCGGTTTTAACTGCTAGCGGTTTTTTCGGTTTTCGGTTCCGTCAGTTTTGGTTCTAACAGTGTTCGGTAGGTCAGTTTAAACAGTTTTTTTGGTTTTCTAGATTTTATGCTCAGCCCTAATATGCATTGATTAGATTGATTGTTTTTTTCTAAACCTAAGTTAATCCATATTAGTGGATAGGCTAACATTTTATAAAACCCTATTCTACCCTTCCCATTTCAAATATCTAACCCTCTCGCTTCTTCCCTTATCTCTCTTGCTCTCTGAACTCACTCCAAGGACTCAAATCCACAACTCACCACCCACAACATTGGTCCCTTCTCTCTACGACCACCACGACCACAGACCCAATGACCACTGCAGACCCAATGACTTTTCCATCAACCACGGCTTCACCATCGACAATGTTGTCAAAGGAATAAATTATATGATTAATGTTTGTTATCTATGAGTAGATGTTAGATTTAGGGTCGAAAATGGCCAGATCTGAGTTTTAGGCAAAAAACTGATTTTTTTTGTCAGGCGTGATGGTGGTCCGATAGTGGTATGATGCCTTCCTGTTGTTAAAATGAGTAAAGGTTGAAGACAAAGGTCTAATAGTAGCCCGATGATATAGTACAATGGTAGTCTGATGGTGGCCTGATGCCTTTCTTGACAAGCATAATGAATAGAGCTTAACATCTATAAATATAGAATATAGTCTAATGGTAGTCTGATAGTGGTCTAATGGTTGCATGATGCTAATTTTTTTATGTACAAAAATATAAGAAAATGGGTGGCATCGGGCCACCATCAGACTCCCATCGGACCACCATCAGTATAGATGGTGAAGTTAGAAGAGAAAAGTAGAGAGAATGGTATAATGGGTATAAATATAAAGTGTGCCTATTTTTTTTTTAATTTTAGTAAGCTTGTGTTCAAAAATTTAATATACACCAAATGTATGCATATAAATTAAATTTCCCATTATAATCCTGAAAGCTAGAGACCTAATGCGCAGAGGTTGCATATGATTCCCAGTTACAACAGTGGATACTACCCAGCCTATTTCATCTAGACCTGAAAATATGAAATTGGTGTGCAAATTTCAAGATGTATTTCCAGAGGATTTACCTGGATTACCACCTTCTCGAGAGATTGAATTTGTTATAGAGTTAGTTTCGGAAGCAAAACCAGTATCAAAGGCCCCTTATCGAATGGCTCTAGTAGAGTTAAGGGAATTAAAGGTTCAACTTCAGGATTTACCAGATCGAGTTTTTCTCCTTGGGGTGCTCCACTATTATTTGTGAAAAGGAAAGATGGGTCACTTCGCATGTGTATCGATTACCTGGAACTGAATAAGTTCACTATCAAGAACAAATATCCTCTACCCAGAATTGACGACTTGGTTGACCAGTTGAAGGGTAAGACGGTCTTTTCAAAGATTGACCTTCGTTCTGGTTACCATCAATTAAGAATTTGAGAAGAGGATATCTCAAAGACTGCATTCCGTATTAGGTATGGACATTATGAGTTTCTGGTGATGATGTCTTTTAGACTCACCAATGCCCCGACTACATTCATGGATCTTATGAACCGTGTATTCAAGGATTTTTTAGATAAGCATGTGATAGTTTTCATTGAAGACATTTTGATATATTCAGAATTGGAAGAAGAACATGAATTGTATCTCAGATTGGTACTCTAGCGACTACGGGATCACAAGCTCTATGCTAAATTCAAAAATTGTGAGTTATGGTTATCACGTGCCTCTCTCTTAGGGCACATAGTGGACAAGGATGGGATCATGGTTGATCTGGCCAAAAATCAAAGTTGTTCGGAATTGGCCAACACCAAAATTAGCTACAGAGGTTAGAAGCTTTTTGGGTCTAGCTGGTTATTATTGTCGGTTCGTTGAGGGTTTTCGTAAGATAGCGACACCTTTAACGAAATTGACTCGAAAGGATTTGAAGTTTAATTGGACAGAACGGTGTGAGAAAAGTTTTCAGGAGTTAAAGCAACGCTTAATTACTGCTCTAGTATTAACTCTTCCTTCTGATAAGGAAAAATTTGTCATTTATTGTGATGCCTCAAGACAAGGTCTAGGCTGTGTACTGATGCTAACTAGAAAGGTAATAGCTTATGCTTCTCGACAATTAAAAGAGTACGAGTGGAGGTACCCTACTCACGATCTGGAGCTCGCAACAGTAGTATTTGAGCTAAAGATTTGGCGGCATTACTTATATGGAGAGAAATGTGAGATTTACACCGATCACAAAAGTATGAAATACTTCTTCACCCAGAAAGACCTGAACATGAGACAAAGGTGTTGACTTGAGTTAGTAAAGGATTATGACTGTGAAATCCTCTATCATCTTGGGAAGGTTAATGTTGTAGTTGATGCCCTAAGTAGGAAGGGTCAAAACCAAATGAATACAATGAAACAAATTTCCAAGCAACTGGCAGATGAGATCTTCTTCATCGAGGCTTCCATTCTCTGGTTCTTGATTAACTTTTTCAGAAAAACTGAGCCTTCCACTTCTCTCTCTATAGCCGACCCTATCCCTCTCTCTTTTCCTCTTCTCAATTTCGAAACCTTAGTGATAGAGTAGTGCCCACACACAGCAAGTGGTACCTCAATCATAGATTGGACAAAATGTGAAGGATCACACACAAAGAGAAGGACATTCGGGCTCAGATCTTGATAATACTCTGCGACAGAAAGGATACAAGGGTTAGAGATCTGAGTGGAAGGAGACATTATTCCGCTGCATCAATGTAAGGTTTTCTTAACTTTATATGTGTTTAATTATCGTTTTAGAAAGTTCATATTTAGGGTGTTAAACAACATACTTGTGAGTAGATCTAAGATCCTGGTAAAATAAATTCCAACAACTGGTATCAGAGCCAGGTTAATTGATTTGCTTGCAAGAAATTTTGACTTTAAAATGATTGTTTGTGTTTTGGATGGTTTCATGTTGTGTTGTGTGTTATATGATGATTGATTGATGTTTGTGAATTTTCGTGAAAAATAATTGAAATTCTGTTTCTGGAATTATTTTTATTGGATAGTATGGAAAAAATAAAGCAATTTACTTTTTTCCAGAACTCAATTCGATTTAATTTGAATTAGTTATGATTTTTTGAAGTTTCAAAATATATCGGGATGAAGCACTCACCCACGCGCGCGGAACCGAGTGATCCTCGGTCAGGCGCGTGTTCGGACAAGATTATGTCCGAGCAACACGCCTAGGGTGTTTGAAACCCCTCATCCGCGCGCGGATATGCTGCAGGTGTCCATCTGCGCCGAGTTTTCTCGGCTGTGCACCCTCCCCAGCGCGCGCGGACAGTATGCAATGCATATTGTCCGTACAGCTCGTATTTTTTTCGTTTTTCTTCGATTTTTCATGCTATTTCATGGAATTAACTTCCGATTTTTTATGTAGTTTTGTATTTAGATTTTTATTTTTCATTTTTCAAATCTAATATCAGAAATAAATTAATTTGAATTTTTTAAAAATTAATCTTAGATATTAGTGTAATTTGAATTTGAAAACAAGTAAAAATCTATCTTTTTGCTTGATTTTTTTATCTTATTTTTAAATTTGATTATATTTTATCTTATTTTTAAAATTTAAGGTCAGATATTAAATTTTTTTTAAATTAATTTTTTTTAAATAATTTGACCTTATTTAAATTTAAAATAAGATAACTATAATCATGATATTTTGAATAGAAATAAGATATTTTGCTAACTTTTAAATTTTGTTATTTTATTATTTAAATTAAATTATAAAATCTGAAAAAGATATTTATTTATCTTTCTTTAAATTTTTATTGAATATTTAATTTATAAAATAACAATAATTTTTAAAAAGTAGTTAGCAAATTTTTTGAAATGATATTTAGGTTAGTTGAAACCTAATTTTTGAAAATTGTAGGTTTAATTTTAAATATTATTTATTTGTTTAAATTCGAAAATATTTTTTTTTTATTTAACTATTTTTTTTCGAAATTTAATTATTTAAAAGGAAATAAATCCTACATCCAACTATCCAGTTAATCTTGTTGCAGGAGTATGTGTTTTAGCTTATGTGTAAGTTTTATAAAACCTATTATTGCTTGATCTAAATTGCCATGGTTAACTTGTTGACAGATCCAATGATCTGATTTTAACCCATGGTTCAATTGTCAATAGGTCAAGTAAATAATTTGTAACAGGTAAATTTTACAATCTTCTTTCATCTGTGTATGACCTAGCAACATGATAGGATCCATCCAAATGTGTACCTGTGTGAGCCTATATGTTTATTTTATTATATAGATGCATATAGGTTGTTGCTAAATAAAATGTCACACCATGATAGCTTTTATTTAGGTCCATTTAGTTATTGGACCTATTCAATTAATAACAGTTATTTATTTTAAGGTTAAATTCCTCTCTTTTGGGCCTTGTGTGAGAGTTGGGGGCCAATAGAAGTGGGTACGACATACTGAACCCAGCTCCCCCTCACATGAACTACCCCAATTGTGAAGGCCCATTTGCCTGATTTGAATAACTGGGCTAGGTTAATTAAATTAGTTTAACCTAATAAAATTGATTAGCAACATAATTAACTTTTAAAATATATGAAATTTTTTCATTTTAATATTTTAAAGTTAATTTTAAGAAAAACACTCTTAGTTGTAGATATTATTTCTGGACAAACTATTTGTATTTTTCTTGTATTTAATTAAATAAAAATTTTTAACTAACTAGATTCTTTCTGAAGCTTATTTAATTAAATATTCCCATTTAAGTTATAAATTAGTTACTTTAACTGATTTTTCTTATCTAACTTAAATTTGAATATTTTTTTTAAATTTAAAATTAAGTTGAGGAATTCTAGGCATTAGTTATTGAAGATTCTTAAGATATTTTTTAAGTTAGTTTTCAACTTAAAATGGATTATTTTTCAAATTAAGTGGTTACAACTTAATTTTTGATATTTAATTAAATTTAAATTTGAAAATATTTAAGTTCTAGATTTTTTCTATAACAACTTAAATTAGATATTTTTTTCAAAATTTTTTGTTGAAAAGATACTTAGTTGAAATAAGATATTTTCTAGATAGTTATTTATAGACTACTTATTATTTCTAATATTAAATAGGAAAATATTATACATTGTGAAATTAATTATTTAAATAATTAATTTTGGTACAATTTATATTAAGTATATTTTTTCCTAGTATTAAACTAGATATTAATAATTAAGCATTCTCTACACTTAATTATTTATTTCTTGAATTTAATACATTTAATTAAATTGAAAATTAAATATCTAAGTTGATTTTCATCATGATACTTAAATATTTCTTTTTCATGACACTTAATTAAATAGAAAATTATTTTCAGTTGAAATTTATTTTTTCAACTTAAATTTAAATAATTTTCAAAATATATTTTCTTTATTTTATTAATCAATTTCGAAATTGCATTTAATTATGCAAGATGATTTTGAATTTATCTTGAAAAATAGATTAAGTTGTAAATTAATTATTTATTTTAATTAATTCTTGGACCAACTTAAATCAATGATTTTTTCATTTAATGATTAATTTAAAATAAATGACTTAAAATATATTATTAGAAATTAATTATTTAGTCAAAGGAAAATCTAGATAGGTGATATTTTTGCTTGAAGTATTTTTTCTAAGTAATTATTATTTAAGTATTTTGAAAATAGTAAAGTTTTTATACTTCCTTTTTTCAAAATACAATAAATATATTCTCATGAAAATTTAAATTTGAGTTGCAAATTAGTTTAAATTAATACAACTTAAATTAAATAATTTTCTTAATATTTATATATAAATTACTACTAAGATGGAAATAATTCAATTTATTTCAATCACCATCTAAGTATAATTTTATAAATATTAAATTAAATTCTAATTTAGAATTTTAATTCTAAATTCGATATTTAATGAATATATTTTATTATAAATAATAAAGAAAATACATTTTAAATAATGAGCTTTATTATTATTATTAAGATATTCGATCTCCATTGTTGGTTTTACATAGCTTTTGTTTTAGTGAGTAATCCTCCCTAATGGAGGAACGTTCATTAGCAAGTTAGCACCGTTTAATCTCGAAAGATAAGTAGCTTTGTAAGTGTTTTATATGGTATGGATCACCCTAATGGTGGCGACTGTATTTGACTTACAAAATATGAAACAATGGTAGAAGCTCATAAGATAGAATAGCCTTGACTCTCGCCTAAACGGGACAACGCTGGATTCCAATCTTGATCGACTAAAAGGTTGCTAGAATGTTTAACATTTTAGATGAGCTGACAACTCTATTCAATGGATGGTAGCTTTGACTCTCGCCTAAATGAGACACTGATATCAGTTTGTTGAAAACCTTGGAAATTATTTAGGATTGTATTTTTTTTAGTATTTTCTCTTATCATTCCTACATGCTATGTGCTTATAATTTCTGAATTGGATTTTGTGTTTAAACCATTATTGATTTCTATTTATTATTTTGTAGTATCGTGTATAACCATGATGAATCCCATGTTATCACTCTTGACCGAAAATAAGCTAAATGTATCTAACTTTCCAAAATGGAATGAGAACATTAATATTGCTCTCATAGGAGAAAGTGGCCTTGTTTGTGTTAACTGAGCCGTCTCCTAAAGTGCCGGGTGACAATGCAACCAAAGCTGTTAAAGAGAAGTACGAGCGTTGGCAGGATGCTAACAATAAAGCTCTATACTTCATGCTTTCCAGCATGGTTGACACCCTTAAAACTCGGTTTTCAAAAACCGAAAAGGCTGCTGAAGTTATGACGAAGTTAACTGAGCTATTCGGTAGGGCATCTATTCAAACTCGCTTTGACGCGACTAAGAAATACATCAATGCACGAATGGAACCCCATCAGAATGTGCGTGATCATGTTCTCCTAATGGCAAGTTATTTCCAAGAAGCCCAGGATCATGGTGCTGGAATGGATCACACTACTCAAGTAAGCCTTATCTTGAATTATCTGACTCCAGCTTTTCTGCCCTATACATCAAATTATGTCATGAACAGAAAGGACGTAGACTTTCATGAGTTAGTCAATGACCTTCAGACATATGAAAATTTGATTGGAGGACCCAAGAAGAAAGGGGGTAAACCTCAAAATTCTGGCAATGGTAATGGGACGGTTAAACCTGAGGCACATGTTGCCTCTACTTCAAGACCCAAATCTAAGAAGAAGTGGAAAAACACCAAGAAGCGAGCCAAAGCTGTGAAAACAGTTCAAAACAAAAAGGCTGCTGCTTCTGGTGATGCACTAAAAGGAAAGTGTTTCTACTGCAATGAGAAAGGTCATTGGAAACCCCAATGTCCTAAACTTCTTGCAAAGAAACAAGGTATTTCTTTCTATAAACTTTAAGAGTTTTATTGAATTATTATCCAATTGGATTATTGATTCTGAACTAACTTTATTTATTTGTTTCTTCTTCTTATAGGCCAAGCTACTCGAACTCAGATGCTATCTTAGTGAGTTGGATCGGAAAGCTGGACAAAAGGGTGAAGATCGTCCAAGATGAAGATAAAGCTCATTTATTTATCTTTTTTTGAATTAATTGTTTTAGTCTAAAAACAATTTGGATTTCGAATTTTTAGTTTGGGATTTTTATCCCTGTTTTCTCATAATGTTGCAACACATTTTTTTTATTAATAATATATTTTTTTATTACAAATAAATTGTAATTTATGAGATTGAGCTTCATTTACTTTATCTTAAACCACAATTACCACATTATATTTATATGTTTGTATGTGTAAGTGTTTTTATTATTGATACAAATTCTATAATATTTACAACTCTTCATAGAGTTATATTAAATAAACATTAGAAATTATTTCTATGTTTATTAATAATTGTTAATTCTAATACAATTATTGAGAATTTGTTTAATAAAAGGATCTTTTGATCTGATAGGGGTGGAGAAAAGTTAAGAAAACTATGCAGTTCAACGATCTTTTTATATCTAATGAACTCTGGATTGTATTCAACTCCACATAATCTCTATAACACTTAGAGAATCACGATCTTTATAACTTTTAGTGGTGGATCATAATCTCTATATACTTAGGGGTGGAATTTATCCACAATACCCTATGTAACACATATTTTCTTTAAACATGGAAGTAATATAATGAATTAGCTATTATCAGTATAAATCCTTGATCTTGATTGTATGTTCCAATTTAGTTTTACTGTTGTAGTAAATAATGATACCTATAAAAGTTCTTTGATAATGTATCACACTACCTTAATTGAGTGGGAGAATTTTAAAATTCTTTACCCATCTTCATTAGGTTGACACTTGTGATAGGAACTTAAGAACACTACTGAAAAGTAAATCTAACCATTCATGTGGATAGATATAACTTATCAGAATTATGAGAATATGATAAAAGAATTCTAGTTCAGTCTATTCGTATGACTTGAGCCAAGATTTCTTAATCCTCATAACATTTTATGGTATCTTAATTTTGATTACTTAATCTCTGGCAAGTATTTTTCACTTCAAATACTAGTCTGCCATGTTGATGATTTAGTCTTAAAAGAAACTCATAGTTTCAGACTAATACAATAAGTCACATCTAGATAACTCTCCAAACAATAAGAGGTTAAAAATATTATTTAACCAGACATCTGCTATTGAGTGGGAGCTATCTGAGATGTAATCAAATAAGGAACGTTAGAGGATATTCAAGAAAGATTTATGAAAGTGATCTATATGTTAGATATTAAGGAACTGTATGACAGTTATTCTTATATCTACCCCAACTCACTCAAATTTTGAGGTGGTGGTTACTCTGGGGGTGGAGGAGTTATTCTATAATAATTCAAGCTCTACCAGAGAAGATTTATAACTTTGTAAATTCGAAATTACTAGAAAGTTATTTTACTGAAGAAAAGTCTACGATGTATTATCTCAATTCCATATTTTAAAATATGAGAGATATGTCTCCTGTTCATTCAGATGTACTTTAAACAGTAAGGATTTCAGTATCCCTTGATGAGTAATGCATATAGTAAAGGATGTTTCATAAATGTTTTTATCAACTAGTTTCCAGAAGTTTGGGTGGATTCAAATATACTACACTTGATCTGAAGATCAAGACAACAGATTGATTAATTTGCACAGTTTGTTTTATGTTAGTGAAAGTGGGAGTTTGTTGGGTTTTGTGCCCTAAATAAAACCCTTTACAATCTGATTAGTTATCAATATAAGAAATTTGAAGTGATTTATGTTTGCATGAATTTTACATGCTTATGGTTTAATATGTTTATTGTGTTAATACACAAAATCTGTTAAGTCCAGATCATATGTTTATTCACAATTACAGTATGGTCAACACAGTGGAATGTGATTGTGATTATATTATTCAAAAGACTAAGTCCCTGTTTCATCAGTGTTTTGGATTTACACTGATGTGATAATCAGCGATGATGTGTACTTACACTTGGAGTAAGTGTTATGTTCTTTCCAGGACATTGGTAAAGTATACTAGTTTCGAATGTATGGAGTATACATTGGACTCGACCGATATTGAACTTAGTTAAGATATTATAAACTTACCGTTGTATCTTTCCAAGTCAATATCAGTAGTTGATCTTAAGATTAAAAGAATCTAAATCCTGATATGCTTAGGCTCAACTCAGGAGTGCTATTCATGTTATTTGATTTATTAGTTAAGCCTACTTTTGGGTCAGGGTGATACGTATATTTTGGGAACATGATAGTATGATTGAGTGGGAGTGCAAAACATAAATATGGAATCTATAGCTTCTACTGGTGTATAGAAGTCAAGTGATGATTCCCTTCGAGCTTAGCTAAATAGAAGTAAATGGATGAGCTCTTGTTTAAGTGACTAATTCTTAGATCACTAAACATCATTTACAAGTAGCTAAGTGTTTTAAGGGGCAAAATACGTTGAGGGGTGTAAACGGTAAAATTATCCCATCTCGATGTAAATCATCTATATAGAGGATCTTTGATCACAATAAGATTATAACAATGGTTAAATGAGATAGCATATCTATATCGTGGAACATATAATATGCTCTATATAAGTCTAAGAGTGCAATTCTAAGTTCTTAGAGTGGATTCAACGAGGAATTAATAAGTAGGGATTTACTTAGTAAATTCGATTCACTTATTGGAAGCTCAGCATATAGATCCATGGTCCCCATTCTAGTTGAGACTATACTGCTTGTAAGACTCAATAATTGATTTTTGATTAATCAATTATAATTCTAAAGTTAGACTATGTCTAATTTGTGAATTTTCACTAAGCAGGGGAGAAATTGTAAAGAAAAGAGATTCTAGGTTTATTTATTAATTAAGAGACTCTATATGTCTAATTAATAATTAAATTAAATGACAATATTATTTAATAATCTATTTTAGTTATTAAATAATTAGTTTTGGCATTTAAAATGTTAGAAATTGAAAATTGGCATTTTTGAGAAAATAGAAATAAAATTGTGAAAACTGCAAAATCCAAGTGAGGCCCAATAACACCTGTGGCCGACCACTTAAGCAGCTTTTTCCAATTAATATTTTCATTATTTTAATGCCAAATAATTGCTAACCTAAACCTAGTAGTTGCCTATAAATAGAAAGTGATGGCTCAGTCAAATAACAAGTTTCAACATAACCTTTTTCTCAGAAAATCAAAGATTGCCTTTTCAGAAAAACTGAGCCTTCCACTTCTCTCTCTATAGCTGACCCTATCCCTCTCTCTTTTCCTCTTCTCAATTTCGAAACCTTAGTGATAGAGTAGTGCCCACACACAGCAAGTGGTACCTCAATCATAGATTGGAAGACTGTGAAGGATCACACACAAAGAGAAGGACATTCGGGCTCAGATCTTGATAATACTCTGCGACAGAAAGGATTCAAGGGTTAGAGATCTGAGTGGGAGGAGACATTATTCGGCTGCATCAATGTAAGGTTTTCTTAACTTTATATGTGTTTAATTATCGTTTTAGAAAGTTCATATTTAGGGTGTTAAACAACATACTTGTGAGTAGATCTAAGATCCTGGTAAAATAAATTCCAACAGTTGATCAGTCTAAGATTGATCTCATTTCTAATTTGCCCACTGCAAAGACTGTTAAAGATGTTAGATTTTTCTTGGGCATGTTGGTTTTTATAGGAGGTTCATCCAAAACTTTTCAATGATTTCTCGTCCACTGTGTAACCTCCTAGCCAAAGATGCTACGTTTGAGTGGACACAAAAGTGTGAGGATGCATTCCGAACACTTGTTGCAAAATTAACGTCCGCTCCTATCATACAGTCACCTGATTAGAATTTGCCTTTTGAAATCATGTGTGATGCAAGCAATTTTGCTTTTGGAGCTATTTTGGGACAACGAAGGGAGGGGAAACCTTTTGTCGTCTATTATGCAAGTCAAACTCTTAATAGTGCTCAAATGAACTATTCCACTACTGAAAAAGAGTTGCTTGTTGTTGTCTTTGCTCTTGACAAATTTTGAGCTTACTTGATTGGTTCACCTATTACGATCTTCACAGATCATTCTGCCCTTAAGTACCTCCATTCCAAAAAGGATACTAAGGCGGGCTTAATACGGTGGATCATTCTATTGCAAGAATTTGACATCACAATCAAAGACAAGAAAGGTGTTGAGAATGTCGTCGCAGATCACTTGTCTCAACTTGAATTCGGTAATTCTGCTGATGATCCACCTATTCGTGATGATTTCCCCGATGGACAATTGCTTGCTGTTACTAAGTTACCGTGGTTTGCACACATAGTTAACTACTTAGTAACAGGTGAACTTCCTTCTGAGTGGAGTTCACAAGATAGACGCAAGTTTCTGGTCGAGGTGCGCAATTTCTATTGGGATGATCCATACTTGTTCAAGTATTGCCCCGACCAGTGTTAGCTTTTGTGCCCTAAATAAAACCCATTTCAATATAATCAGATTTACTAATTAATAAACATCAGAAATCATATTTTATGTTGCATGGTTCACATGATTTATTTCATGATTATGTTTAATGTATAAATTCTATTAAGTCCAGAACATATGTATTTATTCATGATTATAGTGTCGTCAACACAGTGGAATATAATCATGATTATATGTTCAAAAGTTTAATTCTCATGATTTGTCAGTTCACTGGATTTAGACTAGCATGATAATCTGCGATAGGTATACTTACACCTTGGATAAGAGTTATGTCCTTTCCAGTGCATTGGCAAAGTTTACCAGTATCGGATGTATAGAGTATACATTGGAATGGACCGATATTGAACTTAGATAAGATATCCTAAACTTACCGTTATATCTTTCTAAGTCAATATCAATGGTTGATCTTAGGTCTATGGATCTTAATCCTGACATGGTTAGGTTCGATCTCAAGAGTGTTATTTGTGTTCTTTGATTTGTTAGTTAAGCCTACCTTTTGGTCTAGGTGATACGTACATTTTGGGAACATGATAGTACACTTGAGTGGGAGCGCTAATCATAGATATGGAATCTATAGCTTTAATAAGTTTTTAGAAGTATAACGATGATTTTCTTCGAGCTTGGCTGAATAGAGATAAATGATTGAGATCTCATTTCACTAATTATATTAGTTTAATGAAATATCTTTTATAGGTAGCTAAGTTTTTTAAGGATAAAATACATTGAAGGGTAGAACGGTAAAACTATCCCTATTCAGTGTAGATCATCTATAGAGGATCCTTGACTATTAGGATTGTAACAATGGATAATCATAATGTATTTATATCGTGGTACATATAGAGCGTTCTATATAACTAAGAGTGTATTAAATTCTAAATCTATAGTGGAGCAAGGCGGAGTTAATAAGTTGAGAATTTACTTGGTGAACTCTAGATCTACTTATTGAAAGATCGGTTATATAGGCCCATGGTTCCCTCACTAGTTGAGATAATACTACTTGCAGAATCAGTTAATTGATAAATTACATCAATGGAAATTTTATTTAGTAATTAATTATAATTATTAAATAAATAGTTTTGGTATTTATAAGGTTGAATTGGAAAATATGGTATTATTGAAAAGAAGAATAAGTGGTTGAAATAAAGTGGCAAAAATCTAACTAGAAAGTGGCCCCACTAAGTGTACGACATAGAAGGATTTTTGCCCAATTTTTTATTCTTTTTTTAATCCATATAATTTAACCCTAAGCCCTAGTTGAAACACTATAAAAGAAACATGATGCTCTCATCTCATCCACTTGAACTTTTGTCTACTTGATTATTCAACCAAACCTAGATGAGAGAGTTCCTTCCTTATTGATTCAAACCTCCTTCATTGTTCTTCACCTATTCGAACCCTTAGTGAATGAGTGACATGCCCACACATAGAAAGTCAAGTACTCAATCATAGTGAGTAAGACGGTGGTAACCAAACCCGAAGGAGAGAAAGAGATTCAGGTTTAGATCTTGATAATGCTCTTCTACAGAAAGAATTAAGGGCTAGAGATCTTGAACGGAAGGAGTCATTATATTCCCCTGCAATCAATGTAAGTTTTTCTTAAACCCTTATGTGTTTATTTCATTGTTTTAGAGAATTCATATTTAGGATGTTAATCAATATACTTGTTAGTAAATCTAGATCTTGGTAAAATATTCCTAACAACTGGCCTCAGAGTCATGGTAATGATTTACTTTCATGAACTATGGATTTAAAACGATGAATATTGTTTGTGTGTTGATTTGGATGTGTTCATGTTGGTTTATGTGTTATATGATGAATGTATGTGTTTTATGAAATTTTTCCATGAAAATAATTTTATTTTCTTTCTGAAAATATTTTATTTGGATTCCATGTGAAAAATTAAGCAACTTTGGTTTTTAGGGAACTTGATTCCGATAAAAATTGACAAAGTTATGAAATTTTGAAGTTTTGGGGTTCAATGGTGCATCGAGTGCATGAGGGACTCGGACAAGGAGGGAATCTGCTCGCGCGTGACCCTGTCTGAAGCACATGCCTTCGGACACGATATCATGTCTCACGCCCATGTGCACCCTGCAGCTCGCCCAGGGACATGCTGCACATGCCGAGTTTTCTCGGCTGGAGACCTCCCTTCTGTGCGCGTCCAGGGCTGCGTGCAGCCCTGTCCTCCAACCTCATTTTTGTGGGATTTTTTCCTAAATTTCAAATTTTCCCAATTTCCAATACAAAATTTAAAAATAAAATATTATTTTTAATATATTTAAACTTAAATATCAATTTTAATATTTAATTTTTAATAGATTATTGTTAATTTTTGATATTTTGAGGTTTAAATTTAAAAATTGATTATTTTATTTTTAAATTATGGCTAGATTTTAAAAATTTGTTAATTTTTTTAATATTTATATATTATTTAATTATAAGATCAGATATTTTAATATTGGACATATTTTAAATTAAATGATAACTTTATCCTTTTAATTTGAAATATTGTATTAAAATTATTTTATATGATAAATTAAATAATTAATAAATTTTTGTGTTGCCTAAACATAAATTTATCTATTAGCAAGTTGTGAACTCCCAGCTTATAACCCGAGACCTGCTGAACAGATTTGTGCCAATTCCTGATGTAAACTGTCCAGTTTGTCATCAAGCAGAGGAAAACCATGATCATGTGTTTTTTGAATGTCCTTTCTCCTTACAGGTGGCTGCCAAAGTGAAAGAGTGGCTTGGGCAAGTGCACTGGCCGATTTCTGTCAAAGATCTCAGCAACAAATGTTCGACAACTCAGAATAACTTCCGGAATAGAGTGATAAACTCTGTGATTGCTGCTTCTTTATACCAGATTTGGCTAAATAGGAATGATTGTATTTTTAATCTAACTTGTGCCACTCCTTGTAAGATTAGTAGAGTTGTTAGAAGCTTAGTTAAGATAAGAATTTTATGCTTAGGCCCCTTCAAAGAGGACAGAATGACAAGTTTTTTAATTAATATTGTAAAGGATTGGTAGCTGCTGTTGTTGCTTGTTGCTGGCAGTTAGCTTTCGGCTGTGGTGTTGCTGGTTTTTCCAGCTTGTTTTGTTGGCTTGTTTTTGAATAAATTCTTCCCTTTGTTCACAAAAAAAAAAAAAAATTAATAAATTTGAAATTAATCTAGATATTTTTGTAGATATTCTAACCATAATATTTTCAAATTCAAAATTGGTTATTTTGTTAATTATTTTAATTGTTTATAAATTATAAGTTAGAAAAATGATATTTATGCTATTTTATATCATTTTACTTATTAGAAATTTATAAATTGTATTTTAAATATTTAAATAACCTAGATATTTTTGTAGAAATTTGAATAATGCTTAATTTGAGACATTTTAACATATAATTAGGATAATTATTATTTATTTATTATTTTATTCTTAAAATAATAATTGTCTAACCATATCTATTTTAAAATTAGTCTATTTTGTTATTTTAATTTTATTAAATTATAAGATTAGAAAATGATATTAAAAATAGCTATTTTCTTATTTTTAAATCATTTATCTCATTAGATATTTAATTTAATTTGATAAAATAATTCAAATAAACCTAGATATTTTAAATTAGTTTCATTTTTTAATTTTAAATTTTGATGAGATATTTAAGGTAATTTAGTTGGTTAGTTTTAAATAATAATTTAACTATATTAATATCTTATTTCACATTTGTTACATGGATATTGTGTTTGTTTATTTAATTATTTATTCAAAACTTTTTTTAACAAACCTATTATTTATTTGATCTAAATTGCTATGATTAACTTGTTGACAGATCCAATGATGTGATTTTAATCATAGTCCAATTGTCAATAGATCTTATAAATAATTTGTAACAGGTAAATTTTGTAATTTTTTTTCATCTGTGTAAACCTAGTAACATGATAGGGCCCATCCAAATCAATTTGACTTGTGTGAGCCTATATGTTTGCTTTTGGGCTTAGATGCATATAGAAAGCCCATTTATTTCTAGATATTTGAATGGACTAGGTTGCTAAAATGACATATCACTTATGATAGTTTTATTTAGGCCCAATTAGTATTGGGCTTATTCAATGAATAATAATTATTTAATGAAAGGTTAAATTCCTCTCCTTTGGGCCTTGTGTGAGAGTTAGGGGTCATTAGTAGTGGGTACGACATACTGAACCCAGCCCTCCCTCACATGAACAACCCCAATTGTGAAGACCCATTTTTCTTATTTAAATAACTGTATTAAGCTAATTATACTAGTTTAACCTAATTAAAATTGAATTAGCAACATAATTAATTTTAAAATAAATGAAATTAATTTTTCATTGGATTATTTTAAAATTAATTTAGATAAATACACTTAGTTTAATGAAATATTCTAGATAGTGATTTCTAGTAACTAATTTATATTTTCTAATATTTAATTAAATAGAAAAATATATTTAAGTTGAAAATTAATTTATTAATTAATTTTAGACCAACTTAAATTAGAATATTTTTCTTAGGACTTAAAATTTAAATAGAATTAATAATTAAGTTGATTTTATTTAAGATACTTAATTATTTGTTTCTATTTCATGAAATTTAATTAAATTAGGAAATATATTTAAGTTGAAAATTCATTATTTAATTAATTTTGGACCAACTTAAATTATAATATTTTCTTAGTATTTAAATTAGAATTAATAATTAAGTTGATTTTATTCAAGATACTTAATTATTTCTGTTTTAATAAATATAAAATTATTTTAAGTTGGAAAGTTTTTAATTTCAGATCAACTTAAATTAGAATAACTTTTAGAATATATTTTATGTTATTTTAATAATCATTTTTCCACGTAATTTCAAATTGCATTTATTTTTTTTTAAATGCAGATATTTTGAAATTTTTCAATTTTAAAAAATTAGATTAAGTTGGAAATAAATTTTAATTAATTTTAGATCAACATAAAAATCAAGTAATTTTCATTAATAATTTATTTAAAATAAATAGATTAAAATATATTATTTTAATTAGAAAATTAGTAATTAGTTTATAAATTATCTAGATAGATATTTTCTAGGTAGATTTTTTGGTGTTTTTCTAGATATATTTAATTAAATAAGAAAATTAATATTTAAGTTGATTTTGTTCAAGACACTTAAATATTTGATATTTTTCTTAAGATATTTAATTAAATAGGAAAATTATATTTATGTTGAAAATTAATTTATTTAATTCTAGACCAACATGAATTAGAATAATTTTTCCAGTTTTATTTTATTTTATTTTATTGAATTTCAAAAATGTATCTTTATACATTGGATTTCGAAATTCAGTTATATATATTTATTGAAAATTAAATTTGAGTTGAAAATTAATTATTTAATTTTGGACCAACTTTAATTAAGTAATTTTCATAAAAGTTATTGGAAAATTAATACTAAGGATGGAAAATAATTTATTTTTATTTTTCAGATCTTCCTAATGTATATTTTATAAATATTAAATTAAAATTTATATTTAGAGCTATCTAAATTAGTAATTTTAATTAAATAATATATATTAAAATAAATAGATTAAAATAAGTATCAAATAAAAATACAATTCTTTAAAATAATGAGCTTTAGTTATAAGGATATTCGGTCTCCATTGTTGGTCCTACATAGTTAAATATTTTCAATATAATCTCCAAACGCTAGACTTCGTCCCCCTTATGGATGGTTATTCGTTGAAGCGTTTAACACCGTAACGATCTCTTATGATAAGTATTTTGTAAGTTTTTGTCTCTATTAGACTCTCCCCTACGGTAACTACTTAGAGATAAATTTACAAAGTATGAAACAATGGTGGAAGCTCATAAATTAAGAATAACCTTGACTCTCGCCTACCGGGACAATGTTGGATTCTTATTTTGATCGGATAAAAGGTTGCTAGAATGGTGTCTATTTTAGATTAGCTGACAACTCTATTCAATGAATGATATCTTTGAATCTCGCATACCGGGATATTGTATCAGTTTGTTGGAAACCTTAGAAATTATTTAAGATATGATAGTTTTGTATTTTCATATGTCTTTGTTATTTGCTAAATGCTTAATAATTTCTGAATTGTGTGTGAATTTATATTGAACCATGTTGTTTTCTGCTATTAATTGTAGCTGTATATTTCGTGTAAAATAAGAATAACTTTGACTCTCGCCTACCGAGACATCGTTGGATTCTTATTTTAAATCGAAATTATCCTAATTTGTCCTCTTAGCTTATTCATTTCGAATTTGCTTACATAGTATATCATTAGATGAATGGTTTATAAATTATTTGCTTATGATGTCATTCTGTTTTCTCTTATGTAATTGAATGGCGCATATGATTATATTCCCGGCATTCTATCCCGAATGATATAAATCCTCAATCTTAGAATCTCCTACTTGTATATGCTTACTTTAGGCAAATTAGACTTAGAGTTGTATTGGTAGCGGTGGTCCAAGAGAGAATAATAGCTCAAGAAATATTTGGTATAAATTTAAGTCTTTGACTTTAAAATTTTAGATTCCAAATAGAAATTTCAGTTTCCTAGAATACATTGGACATTACAGCATGACTTTCACAAGTTATTAATATCCATTTTCTATCAATGGATTCAAAATGTATGTTTATGTATGGAATTTAAGTTTAGTATTCTGTGTAACCCCCTGGTATTTTGCCTTACTTTATAAAATACTATTTTAATGCATAATTTGAAAAGATTTAAAAACGCTTGAAATATAACAGTGGGTTTTAGAAATCAAAATGCAACAGAGAAGGATCCTTCATTTGTAAAATAAAATACGATAAGCAAATGATTTTAAATAATATATTTCCACTGTGTTTAGAATTATTAACTGCATAAAATAAAGCTAAGGCACCACCGGCATTCTAGATCGTTTGCTCGTCCGTAGCCGCTCACAGTATACGTACCAGAACTCACCCTGCTCATTATACGTACTTTTCTGTTTAATACCTGTAGGGGAAAGTAAGGGGTGAGCTAAAAGTCCAGCAAGGAAATGCTTATCATACAATACCATATAATATCACACATACCATTAATGTATTTATTAAGTTTTAGCAATATCATACACCTTATTTTATAACTATAGCCAAATAACTGTACACATGAAAACTTTTATCATATAGGTCTATACTAATTGTTCACACCATACACATATACAGAGATCATAACTCCAATATTATACTCATAACATAATCATACCAATACTATAAAATAATAATGTCATTACCATAACATTGGCATATCATAGCCATTACTTACATAACCCAGGCCTAACCTGGCCCTACAATATCCTGGGACTAATCTGCCATATAATAACGTGGGCCTATGCAGCCCTACCATTGTTATAGGATAGGGTATCTCTATATTCAACAGTAATATCACTGTATCACACCCAACCATAACAATCTCATACATGACTCAGTAAAATGCAGGGTAGGGTATCTCTACATTCAACGGCCTTACCCCGTATCATACCCAACCATGGTCCTCACTTTACCTGACACGTTAGATTACAACACATAATATACAACATATACAAGTCATAACAACCATAATCTATTTATCAATTCACAAACTCATATTGTGTCCATACCACACATCCTCAGTACCATATACATATTTCATAAATCGTATTCTAATACATAAAAATTCTAAATTTATGCAGATAAACACATACAAAGTTATCTAATTTCCTTACCTCAAGTCCCATTGCTTAAGACTTATTATCTTGTCACTACTACCTATAATAAAACATGGGTCATGGCCCTAATATTAAAATTAGTACTCTTATAGTACAGTTGAAAGATCACTATTTTTGACTAACAACTACACTAATTCAATGAAATTTGTCTTCATAAAAAATATAGGTAATTAAATTATCTTTCTAATGATATACACTAAAAATAGACTAAAAATGAGGGAGTTATCATAGTTTTACTGAAACTATTTCTGAGAAGGAATATGGAATAACGAATTACATGGCTTAGTGAAAATATAAAATTTTGACATTGAAAAGTTCAGAACAAGAGAATAATATCTTCATGAAAGTTTTAGGAAATTTAATTCTATTTCCAATGAAACCAAAATATTTGAAATTGGAATTATATTCAGAGAGATATTGCAATTTTACCAAAACAGTTTTTATAGCACAATATTCAAGAAACGAATCACATGATACAGAAGGAAACTAACTTTTCGATATAGTATGATTCCAAATTAACAAAAGGTTCCTTCATGAAACTTATGGAAAATCGAATAAGCTTTGAAACCATATATAGATCATTAAAAATGGATGAGAATTGAGAGAGTTATTGTATTTTAAATGAAAATACTTTTTTCTAGAAATATGAAGAATAACAAATTAAAATAACAGCATAAAGATGATAATTTTCGACACATAAGAACATCGAATTGGTGAATTATTTCTTCATAAAATTTTAGATCATCAAATTATATTTGTAATGGTACCAAGATCGTTGGAATCGGATGAGTATTGAGAGAGGTACGACTATTTTACTAAGACAATAACTTTTAGAAAATGAAAACGAGATTTCATAGTTTAACCTAAAAATTGACAACAATAAGTGAAAGAACTCTCTTACCTCTTGATGGCTCTTCTTAATCAGTCCTAGATCTTGAAATCTCAAATTATTAGAATGGTGATAATGATCTCAATCTTATGTTGAAAATCATGAGTGTTGTTTGGCGAAGAGAACGAAACAAGAAGTAAAATAATAAATCTTTGATAGATAGCGAGATGAATAACTTGTAGGGTATAGGATTTTATCAGTGTCTTCTCTAAGAATTGTGTTCAGGCTGAAAGAAAGAAAAAAAAGAGATGGAGATTGAATTTTTGTTTTCTTAGGGTTAGAGACTTTCTGCATATTACGTAATAAGAATGTGAGAGATTTAGGTTTTATAATCTAATTAAATCTAATAATGATGTAAAAGAAAATAATAAAATAAACCTTATAATCTTATGCTAATTTAACTCTAAATAAAATAATTAAATAAAAATATTAATTGTTAGATATAAGTTTTAAATTTAAATTTCAAAACATAAGATTTCTAAGCTTAACAGGTTGTAACTTTGTAGCTCAATTTTGACCCCAATAAAGTTCAAATTACAATAAATCTATTTCTACCTAATTTATAGATCTTTAAATTGTCTTTCTAATGCCACTTGAATCACCTCAATCGGAGCTCTAGAACTCTAGATATGATCATTTTAGTATAACAGTTTTTAATATAGAAAAAAATATAAATATGGGAATTTTTGTTGCCATTTACTTTTTTATGGTAGAAAAAAATAAATGAAAAAAATATGGCCAAAAAAAAAATAATTAAATGGAAAAATATGGGAATCTAAAAAACATATAAATATGCTTAAAATGGAAAATCCCATACTTTTCAAAACTGAAAACATAATAGAATTGCTCAAACCCAGCCACGATTCGATATCTCTCTCCCTACTCTCTGCGATTTTGTCTCCGATCATCACGTTCGGAATCGCACCAGTCACGATCAGACGACTGCAAACCGAACTCAATTGATCACTGCAATTCGATCTGCAAAACTGAACTGAAACGCAAAACCAGCAATGATCGTGTCTCCAAAACCAGCAACGATCGCCGCCTCCGATCGTCTTCTCCAGCTGCGGACAGTTCTTCAACACATTCTACTCATCTCAAACACAATCAACATGCACAGAAAGTCGATCGTCTGAAGACAGAGCTTCAACAACGATCATCGACCTCTGATCGTCCTCTACAGCTCCGATCCTCTTCAGGTAATTTCTTCAATTGCTTCTGATCGAATTCTTAACCTTCATAATCTGAAAAATCAATGCTAATTAAAGTTGAAAACGAAAAAACTGAAAAAACAAAACAAATTATACAAAGACATTACATTTATATACGGATTAATGGTACATAAACATTACACGACATTTTAATGAACAAATATAAAAAATAAATAACCGGTTAAAATAATGTACAAAATTAAGATTAACCATATGAAACGCATACATAACAGGCAAAATAAATATATACCATAACCAAAATAACCAGTTAAAAAAAGTAAAAAAAAAATAATGAGAGTCACATTTAACAAAACATAACAGCAAAAAAAAACCGGTTAAAAAAAATAATTTTTAACCAATAGAAACAAAACAACCACACCTAAAACCAGAAAACAAACAAAAAAAAACCAGTTAAAAACCTAACATACACAATAAAACATAAAAATTAAATGAAACCAGTTACAGTACATTACAATACAATTAACAATGCTAGAAGAAAACAAAATTAAAACAGATACAACAATATATAACATAAAAAAACCAGTTAAAACATAAAAACAAGTTAAAAAAACTCACCTATAACATTGATTCTTTAAAAACAATTTAAAAATAACCGGTTCCAATATAGAAATATAACAATATAATATTACTTTTGCATAAAAGAGATAAATAATAAAAGAGTTAAAGAAAGTCACAAATAACAAAACATAACAGAAAAAAAAAACCGGTTGAAAAAACAATTAAAAACGTGAAAACTAGTTAAAAACATATAACAACACATACAATTAAAATATATAAAAAAAAAACCAGTTAAAAAAATATAATTTTAACCAAAACAAACAAAACAACAACACCTAAAACCAGAAAACAAACAAAAAAAAAACCAGTTAAAAAACTAACTTACACAATAAAACATAAAAATTAAATGAAACCAGTTTTATTACAATTAACAATGCTACAAAAAAACAAAATTAAAACAGATACAACAATAAATAAAACATAAAAAAACCAGTTAAAACTTAAAAACCAGTTAAAAAACTCACCTATATCATTGATTCTCTAAATACAATTTAAAAATAACCGGTTAAAAAATAAAGAAAACCACAAATAACAAAACATAACAAAAAAAAAAAAACCGGTTAAAAAGTAATAAAAAACTTGAAAAATATTAAAAAATATAGCAAAACATACAATTAGAAAATTAAAAGAAAAAAAACCAGTTAAAAAAATTAAACTTAAATTTTAAAAAGAATTTCCTTTGAAAATGCAAAATAGTTATAAAAAACATAAATGACAAATAAAAACCAAAACCCAGTAAACAAAAACCAGAAAAAAAAAAATAACCAGTTAAAAACCTAAAACAAAAACAATAACACCTACAGTTTTTTAAAAAAAAACCGGTTCCAAACAAAGCATTACAATAATATTCTGATATTAATTTTTCCTAAAATTGCAGGTATGGAACAAATCATGCGTGTCATCAAATATGGGGGTCAGTTGAGGGAAAATACAAATTATGATGAATACACAATAACGGGGATTCTAATTCCAACCAATTCATCACTAGCCAACTTGATGGAGCTGATAAAAACAGAGATCAACTGCAGCAAAAGCAACATAGACATATCCTACCAGATTTCACCGGGGACAACACCAATGAAGCTACTGAGTGACAATTCTCTCAATTTCTACATTGAGCTGAGAAAATCACAAGCTGGAGTAACTGATTCTCCACTATGCATCACAACTACAGAAGAAACGGCTATACAAACAGTGGAAAATCAATCTTCAGACCAACCAATACAAGAGCAAACGAAGACAGTTGAGGAACTGGTTCTACAAATACATGATGAACCATTCAACCAACAATCTGATATTGAAGGACAAGATTCAAATCACAATTACTGCCAGTATACAATTGCCCCCAACATGTTTTCCATGGCTGAACAAGTTGCAGGCTTTATAATAGAGCAATCGAATTCAGCAACAAAAAAGAGAATGGATGAGGAAATGGAGATAATCACAGATTACATGGTGCTTGAAATCGAAGAAGGACAAATATACAGTGACAAGAACGTACTGAAAATGGCAATCGGATTCTATGAAATGATAAAGAACTTTCAAATCAGAACAAAGAGGTTCGAACCGAGGGAATCCATGGTTACATGTGTTGACGAAAATTGTAACTGGTTTCTGCGCGCTTCAAAGTTGAAACAAACACAAACCTTCAAGATTAGAAAATATGTCAACAACCACACATGCTCGTTGGATGTCATAATGGAAGATCACAAGCAAGCAACTTACAATACTATTGCTCAAATAGTAAAGAAGAAGTACGACTCAATAAACAGGAAGCATGCACCGAATGACATCATGAAGGACATGCTACATGAGTTTGGGGTCTCGATGGGATATCAAAAGGCTTGGAGAACAAGAGAGAAGGCTCTAGAATTGTCAAGAGGAAAGCCTGAAGAATTATACCAACAACTCCCAATGTACCTTCATATGCTAAAAAAAGAAAATCCAGGCACCGTAACCGAATTGATAACAGACAAGAAGAACCGGTTCAAGTACATGTTCCTAGCACTGTCAAACTCAATTAGAGGATGGATTCATTGCAGACCGGTGATTGTGGTAGATGGCACATTCTTGAAAACAACATACGGAGGGACGTTGTTTACAGCATCAACAATGGATGCTAACAACCACATATTCATATTGGCATTCTGAATAGGAGACTCGAAGAATGATTCATCATGGGAGTGGTTCTTCCACAAGCTAAGAGAAACATTCGGAGAAAGAGAAGGTAAGAAACTGGTTCAAGCATAAATATACATCAAATAATATCTTTATTGTAATAGTTTTCCTATTGTTTGTTAGACTTACCTACCATAAATAACCGGTTTAAAAAAAAAAAGTAACAAAAAAACCGGTTAAAACAGACATACACTGACATTCGATATACTTTGACTTGCAGGCATGACAATCATCTCAGACCGGCACAAAAGCATAGAGAAAGCAGTAGCAACTGTCTACCAAAACATATTCCATGGAGCATGCATATTCCACTTGCTTAACAACATTAAGGTCAATTTTGGAGCACACGGAGAAGATCTTACATTAAACTTTGTCAAAGCCGCCAAGACATACAACACGAAATCATTTGAAAGATACATGTCAGAACTGGACAAAATAGACAGTAGGATAAGACCTTATCTTCAGAGAATAGGATACAAATATTGGAGTAGATGCCACTGCCTGACCAGAAGGTACACAATGATGACATCCAACATAGCTGAGTCGATAAATTCAGCAATACTTGCGACAAGAACACTGCCCATCACTACAATGATGGAGAGTCTTCGAAGTTTGGTACAAAAATGGGTTTGGACAAACGGCAACGAAGCACATGGAACATTCACCAAAGTTTCAACAGTGACAGAAAAATACTCCGAGACAACTTTATTCAAGCAAGAAAATATGAGGTAAACAACTAAATTTATAGATATATACACACAGTACACATTAAAAAAATTGAACGACTGTATAAAATAACCGGTTATAAAATTATTTTTTCTGCTTAAAATAACAGGTTACACTAGTCACAACCATACTCCACCAAGTGAATGTGGTAGAGAAAGGGAAATTCCTAGTCAATTTACTGGACAAAACATGTGAATGTAACCGGTTCCAGCAAGATGAAATCCTATGTGCTCATGCAATAGCTGTATCCTCGAAACGAGGATTGCGAGTTTACGACTATGTTGCGGACTACTACAAAACTGACGAAATGAAAGCAACATATGACACAACAGCAAACCCATTACCAAATGAAAGTGAGTGGACACTGCCTGAAAGCTTGGAAATGATAGTCCTACCCCCAAACACAAAAAAAGAGAGCAGGGAGACCTAGGAGGAGAAGAATAAGTTCAAAAGGAGAGCCAAAGGTACAACTAAAGTGTGGACGTTGCAAGAAGACAGGGCACAACAGAAAAACATGCACTAATCCAGCTCTATCGCCAAAGCAACAAGAACCAAAACAACCAAGGAACAAGAAAGCAAAGACACAACAAGAATAACCGGTTTCATTGAATACAAATATACTTTTAGAATAAAAGAAAATACTATATTTAATTTTGTATGTTCCAATAATTGTTTCAATATTTCTTGATCATGAAATATATCTTCAAACATAATTGGTTTTGAAAAAAAAAATGAAAATTTTCATAATATAGAATTGCCTTGTAAAAAAACACCAAAAAATCAGTTATATTCGACAGGCCTCAAAACAAAAAGAAAACAAAGAAAATGAAACCGATTATATTTAAACATGAATCAAAAATACATGTTCTATAAAAAAAACATGTTCTACATAATATATACAACACAGACAACTTAATAAACAAAAAAAATATGTAAGATAACTAAAAAAAAACCGGTTAAAAACAAATCAACAATAAATAATGACCTCAAAAACTAGAAAAGAAACCGGTTATATATATAAATAACATTGGACAATCTAAGTAAACATGAAAAAACCGGTTAAAAGTAACAAAAAACTATAAAAACAAAACACAATGTAACAACAACACTTCAAAAGGAATTTGTAAAAACCATAAAACTATGTATTACAAAAGGAAAAATCAGAAAAACCTAATATATACAACACAAACAACTTAATAAACAAAAAATATATGTAAGATAACTAAAAAAATAATCGGTTAAAAACAAATCAACAAGAAATAAAAACCTTAAAAACTGGAAAGAAACCGGTTAAATATACAAATCACAATGGATTGCCCAAAAGGAAACATGAAAAAACCGGTTAAAATCAAACAAAATACTATAGAAAACAAAACACAAAATGTAACAACAACACTTCACAAAGGAAAATATAAAAACAGATTCCATATATTGTCAACCTAACATAGAAAATATTAACACATCATAATGTATTGTTCAAAAAAAATAAAAACACTAAACAAAACTACAAACATCTAATCTGTCCAGAAAACACTACAAGTATTTAACAAGAATCAAACTTCTTCTTCTTCGACTTCTTTCCCTTCGGCTTATCTTCAGTTGAATATCCTTCATAAATCTTTTTCTGGCCATAGTTATACAAAGTCACAGCGAGGTCATCCCTGTAATGCGTAACCATCTCATCCATATCAGGAGGAATCTCATTTATCTTGCCCCGGATGAACATATCAGCATACTTAATCACAAACACACCACAGTCACTGAAAAACAAAAACAAAATAAATAACAATACATAACTAGTAATTTAAAAAGAAAAAATAAACAAATAAAGAATCACATAAGTCATAGGACTAAAAACAACCAGTTATTTACCTGTTACTTTGAGTGGGGAGCTTGTCCACAAACTCGTATTCTATAGGAGGGCCTGACTCCAAACTTATGTCGTTCCTACCATCATAAAAATTTAAGAAATCAAAGAAGTATGGAAGTAACTCACAGTACGCTAGGAGATCAGGCAAGATCTTCTTCTGATTCTTCTTTGTATTCTTCATGAAGTTGAATATGAAGATCTTCCTCCTTAAAATGCTAAAGTGAAGAAATATCCAATGGCGTTGAACACCGACATGACACGATCCGACAACATCGTCAACACCGATCCAAGGTTGGAAGCAAAAGTTATATTCCCCCAAAATGTAATCGGTGACCTTGTTGTCATACCTGATGACACTTGGATCACATTTTGCCTTTATAAATTCAGCATACACTCCCTTAAGAGTTGCATCAAAATACGAGCATGTCGTCGTCACTCTCTTATTAACGCTGGCATCATATAATATGCTCTTCCTAAGATAGTAAAGTGCAACATTCAGATGCTGCACACAATAAACAAAAACAATAACCAGTTAAAAATTAAAAAAAGCAAAGAAATTATTAATTATAAAAACAGACAGAAAAAATAACCAGTTAAGTACCAGATCAGTCAATTCTTCACCACAAGTCTGTAAAATGACAAACCAAGACTTGTCATTAATCTGAGCTATGCTGAAATCAAATGGAGGATTAATGTCGCCAGCAGTTTTCTCATTGTTCCTAAAATCACAAAGAAAAAAAAAACCAAAATGAAAAAAAAACCAATTAAAAAACAAATCTCAGCAACTATTAAAAACAAAATTAATAACACAACAATAAAAAATATACTTTTTCTTCATCAACCTAGCACCTTCAATTCACTTAACATATCCCTCGCAATCATCTTTAACAAAGGGAAACAACTCCTTAGGGTCAAAAGATAATTCACTAGATGCCTCCTTATTCTTCTTATTCTGAATTTTTGGTTCAGAAGAACCAAACTCGTTCACGAACGGAGATCTACAATACACTCCAGGTTTTGCTTGTCTCTTAAAAAAGCAACACTGGAATGCAAAGGCACAACATCTAGAACCTCAGTCTCATCTTCCACAGCAGGAGATGCAGACTCAGGAATTGACACCAAATCCCATTTCTCATTCTTTGCACTTAGTGGGGAAGAATATGCCCGAGTGATTCTATCAACCAAATCCAAAATGGATTGGTCGACTGTAATCGTTTCATACGAAAAAACACTGCCCTCCTCCCTCCCATCTCCTAAGCCAGAGTGAACCTCGAATAAAAACAAGAAACAATTAAACTTACAATCTAAAAAAAACCAGTTATAATAAACACATCCTTTATAACAAAGAAACAAACATACAACCTTATCTTCCCGAACGAGTGACAATTGTAGCCCCCCTTCATCGTCATCATATTCAGGAAGATTGGATTTTGACACAACCTACAAAGATAGAACAAAAAACAAAGTCATAGCCGGTTTCTAAACAGCAAAAGAATAGAATTAACAGAAAGTGCAATAAAATAACCGGTTATAAAACACAAAAAAAACAGTAAACATAAAAGACCAAAGAAAATAAAAAATAACCGGTTAAAAAAACAGAAACAACAAACTAAAAAGAAAAAATACCTCGGGAGACGGCGGATCGGAAAACTAATTTTCATTCCCACCAACATCAATATTATCAGAGCAAGAATATTCAGCCTTCTCCTTACAATCTTTGGGCACAGATGACCCCTTCTTGCTCTTCAATAGTTCAATCACTTCATCAAATTTAATATTGAACTCATCCTTCAAATTTTTAATACTTAATAAAATTTTCTTTTAGTCGTCTTGAATGCAGACCAAAGCCTTCTCCAAATTTGAAAACTGAAAACAAACAATAATACATAACAAACATAAAAAAAAACATATAACAAAAAAAGACAAGAAACTAAATAAAAAACAAACTCTAGCAACACAACTAAAAAGTAACAAAAGGCATAAAGAATGCATACCTTTCCATCGAAACCTTAAGGTTTTTTTGGAAGATAAACCGATTCAAACTCATGTTTTGCAAAGCAGCTTTCTTAAGCTCACAGCCAACAGGATAAAAATCCTTAACAGTGGCCTGAAATATTGGAAAGAAATGAAAAAAAAACCAGTTATAAATACACTATTAAAAAAAAAAGAAACTAGTTATAATAATTGAAAGTTACCTCAGGATTATTAAAAACCTCAGAAACAAGTTCTGAATAGCCCCCGGTTTTCTTCTTATACGAACTCTCCCAATTCAACATTCGAGGATACGTATTGGCAATCCTCTTGCAATAATTAGGAGACAGACTTGGTAGAATCTCGAACAACCAAATTAGGAACGCAAACGGAAACCCTTGGAATTTAAAAGAATAAAACTTATCCTTCTCTTACTTGGCCTTCTCAATATTGTATAAATATTGTCACCGTCGTTGAATGCCAAATTCATGTAGTGGAATGTCCTATCCCACAACAATTTACCGAATGCAATATTCCTTAACTCAAAAAAATCACAATCGACAAAACCAAATAACTCATTGTACTGTTCTCATACCCATACAAATAGTGACTCAACAAGTAAACAACCGCCATCTTCATAGCGTCAACATCATCATCAAAATCTCCCGCCAAAAACCTTGCTCTAACTTGTTCTTGAAGGACTTTAATAGTCAACTCAGGAAACATCTTCTTCTTGAACGACATCTTGTGTTTAAAATCGTTCAAGTCAAAAGACCCTTCTGGACTTAACCCGGTTATCAATACAAACTCCTCCAAACCAAAACGGACAACTCTGTCTCGGATTAAGAACCACTTTTCTACATCCTCCCTCTCCTGGTGAACCTCCCTCACTAAAGCAAGGTGAGGAAGGGCAATGTGCCACTTAACAATGCCCATCTTCAAAAACTGTGAAAAAGGCGTCGTCTAAAATAACGCCTTTTGAGAAGGCGTAAGATTTGAATTGATCTCCTCAATAACCCACGGGTTATTCCAAATTTGGAGCTTACTTGCGAACCGATGCTCAAGTTTCATCTTTAAGTAAACATCCTGTTAAAAAAAACAGCTATAAAATAAGATTTAGCCTGTAACAACAACAACAAAGCACATCATAAATAAAAATAACTGGTTCCATAAACAAAAATTAAATCACATTAAAAATAAAGCAGAACATATGTGTAAAATGAAAAACTTAAAGCACTAACCACATCTGAAAAACTAGTGGATTTTATCACGGGCTCTTCAGCTATCGAAGGACTAGGGCCCTTTGACACAACATATTTAACCCCAGAACGTCTTGTATGACGTACCGGAGGATTGGAAAGATCAGAATCATCCACCGCGGCCTGAAAAAAATAGGAAAAAAAAAGTTAAAAAAAAAAATTAGAAAAACAACATTCACAAACATTAACAAAGAACAATAATATAAACATATAAACACCTTTTTTTTTTCGGCCACGTGTTTCCCTGATAGAGGGTTGAGCCTCTTTTTCAACTGGAACTTTAGAACTAGTTCCAGATTCAACATGTTCGACAAAATCTTCGTCAGAAGGATCAACATTAACCTTGAAACACAAAATAGAAACCGGTTAAAAAAACATACCAAAACAACATTTTTAAAAAACTCATAAAGAAATTTAGAAACCGGTTATAATAATAAAACAACAAATGAAACACAACAAATGTTAAAAAACAAAGAAAAGAAACCGGTTAAAAAAGGGTGTAAAAACTCAATTACATAAAATCAACATTTGAAAACCCATTTCTTAAACAAAAAAAAAAAACCAGTTATAAATAATATAAGAACTAAATAACATCAATTAAACATTTATAAACACATTTTTCATAGAAAAAAAACCAGTTATAAAAAGTATAAAAACTAAATTACATAAAATTAAACAATTACAAACAAAATTCAATACTAAAAAAACCAGTTAAAATACACCAACAATAACATAACCACTTAAGAAACTCACCTTCTTCTTCTTGGCGCGAGATTTCTTAACCTCGTGTTTCTTTGGTGCATCAACCAGAACTTTTGAACCAGTTCCAGATTTAGCGCCAAGAAACGCCACATTACCAGGCTCCACCTGTTAACAAAATGAAAAATACAATATGAAAAATACAACAAGAATAAAAAACAAAAAGAATCAAAAACAGAACAAACAAAAGAAACCATTTATATACCTGGTCCTTCACATGTTCGGAAATAGCTTCGGATTGATGAGAATCTTTTTGTTGAACTCCATGATCAACATATGGAATAATATCCTGAAAATATTGAGTAGCATATAATGAACAACACAAAAACATTAAAAGACAATAAAAAATACACACAAGAACAAACAAAATAGACACATGAAAATTTAAAAACATACCTTAGTTACATCACCCCTTTTTCTTTTCTTAATGTATACTCTAGTATCATGGCTCTTATCCATTGAATAAAGGGAAATTTACACCCTATACTGATTTTTCCCATTTTATTTCTTTTTTACTGTCACACGGCAATTATAACAATTTTACTGTGTATATATATATTTTTTTTGAATTTTAAACAAGTCTATTAAATTAAGGTGAATAATATATATGTGTATATATGTAAAAAAAAAGATTTCAAAAGTTGATTGATGATTTTATGTCACTTTCATGTCAGATTTTTTATTTATTTTTTAAACTTAAGTTTATAATTTAACTCCAACGTGAGTGATCCCATTCTTAAAAATTGTAATATGTGTTTATATATATATGACTTTTTACATGTGTTTAGTTGATTGATGTGATAAATTATTTTTTACTTAAATTTAAAATTAGGAACAACCCACCCACGTGATCCCCATTTCCAAGTTTATATATATATTTTATTTCTCTCTCTTTCTATCTCTTTTTGTGAGTTGTGTCTGTTAAATTTTTTTTTTGAGATTGGTGTCTAAAATAAAGTCCATCAACCAAGGACTTTACATAAAACCCATCTCCATTCTTCACTGTTTCAAAAACTTACAAAGCTTGCTCCTTTCATTCATTTTTTACTTGAGTTTTGAGAGAGAAAAACAAGATATATATAGAGAAAGTTTTTGTGGGCGTGCTAAGAGAGAGAGAGAGAGAGAGAGAGAGAGAGAGAGAGAGAGAGAGAGAGAGAGAGAGAGAGAGAGAGAGAGAGAGAGAGAGAGAGAGAGAGAGAGAGAGAGAGAGAGAGAGAGAGAGAGAGAGAGAGAGAGAGAGAGAGAGAGAGAACTTGAAACATGTTGATGAAGGAGTGTGGAGGCTCTCTTGGTGAAGAGAGTCTATCCCGTGAGAATATCTTGAAGAAGAACAATATAGAGGAAGAAGAAGAACAACAGACAACTCAAATTTTCTAAGTAAAAAAATTTCTTTTTTCCTTTATTTATTTTTTCTAGAACGACATAAATTTTAATGGATTTTTGTTGTTATTACTAATTATGTTTTTTTTTTCTTTTTCTGGGTTTATAGTTAGCTCTGATTTTGTGAGTGGTGATATTGTATCGTTTGATGACTCTTATGGCTTATTTTGTTATTGTTTTATTATTGTTCTGATGTTGTTTTCTTTCATTTTTTTATCACATTTTTTAAATATTATTCTACTGCTCTATTTTTAATAGTTCAATTCTTCTTCTTCATCTTCTTTTCATTTTTTTTAGTTTTTCTAATTTTTAGTCACACTTTTGGGAGGAAATAAAAGAGTAGTTTTTTTTTTTTTTTTATTTTGATTTTCTAGATTTGTTCTTGCAAATATAGGTTTTGGTACTTCAAAGAACACTAAATCAAAAATACCCTCAATCTGTGTTGGAGAACTCCGACTCTGATTTTGAGTTTGAGCCAAAGTTTCAAAGTCTCCCAAATCTGATAAGGTTTTTTTCTATTGATCTTGTGTTGTTTTAGGGTTTTTTTCAAGTTAATTGTATTTCCTATTTTTTTCATGTTTTTTTTTGTTAGTCCTATTTTATAGTTTTATGTTTGTTTGACTCTATGTCTTGTTGTTGTTTTGGTTTTATTTTGTTAACTCTTAGGGAAAGGGTAAATACCAAGTGAAGATTGTTCAATCAACTGATCTGTTTGAAGACATAATTAGGAAAAGGGTTGTTGAGGTGTGTCATTTCATTATTTTAGTTTTAATGTTTTTTATGTTCTTTATTTTTATTTTTTTTGTTGTTTTAGTTTTGTTTTAGTAGTGTTTTCTTATGTTTTTTTTATAGGATTGGGAATCCAAGTACACCCGATCGGAATACTACCATTCCAGAATTTTTTTATGCTTGTTTTTTATGTTCTTTATTTTTTTTGTGTTGTTTTAGTAGTGTTTTCATATGTTTTTTTTTTTATAGGATTGTCACATTCTCTTGAAATAATTTTGTTCTTTTTCCCATTGTCCATTGCTCTTTATGAGAACTGGTATAGATTCCATGTCCTGTCATTATTTACAATATTTCATTTATGTGGCCTTTTTTTCATATTAAAACAACAGTAAAATAACACTACAAAATAGTAATTTGTTGTTGATTTAGTAATTTTTTCTCTTTGCCAGATTTTATAATTTGTTTTTTGGTGTTTCTATGATTTCGGTGTTGATTTATCCGTCTCTAACCACGAAGGAGAGGTGCCGTTTGTGTTTTGATACTGTTTACAGTATAAAAGCAAATATATTGGGCATGGGCAGTATAAAAGAAATAAAAATAGGCTTGGACAGTAAAAATGTAAAGTTTGCCGTGTCCCAGTATTTTTGAAAATATTTGGTAAAAAAACAGTATTTTTGTAAGTTTCCCTTCAATAAACCCTAAAACCAAACAAAGAATACAGAGAAAAAAAATACGTTAATAAGTGCACATTACAAAACCAACACCAAATATATATAACAAATAAATTGTAACTGCCAACCCACATAAAAAAAAAAAAAAAAAAAAAAAACAAAACTGCCACATCGTGGCTAAAAAAGTGGTAAAACAGTTACCACACCCACTAATACTCTAACCAATGAAGAAAACTATTAAAAAATCAATTTAAAAAAACAGAACAAAAAATAAAAACACAAAAATTCAAAATACAAAAAAAAAAAACATAAAAATTAAAAACAAATAATACTATTAACCTAAAAATTCAAATATGTTGCACAAAAAAATAACCGGTTATATTTATAAGCAACCTCCAATACTAAAATGAATGAAAATGAAAAAACCCAAAACAAACACCAAAAATAACAACAAATACTCTAATCTCTAAAATAGATTCAACACAAAAACAAGCATAAAAAACCCTAGAAGTTCATGAAGATTTAAGGAAAATTAACAGAGAAATCAACAAAATTAACACAAACTCAAACTTAAAACAAAAATTAACTAAATAGAACAATGATCAAAAACACCAAAACACCAAACACACCCTAAAAACCCAACCGATCATCCCAAAAACAACAATAAACCCAAAAAAAACCCAGCCGATCATGCAAAATCATCAAGAAAAACAAAAAAAATCAACAAACATCTCAATTCCGAACTTAATCACTAAAACTAAACACATTACAACAAAATTTATGAAAGAATTTATCACATACCTCACTTAACTTTGAAGCTGATCTCGAAAATGACTAAAAACAGAGCACACTTCACTCACGGCAACTAAAAATCGAAGCTAAAAATAGAGCACACGAACGACAATGGAAGAGACACCCAGTGGAGAAGAAGAAAAAGAAGAAGATGAAGAAAATGCAAACCCTAAGATGCTCACAAATGCTCAAACCGAATGGAGAATGAGAGACAAAAAAGCTTAAAAAACAAATGAGTATGATGTAGAAACTGAAATGGCGGTAGTAGTATGCAATGAGTAGTAAGCTACTCCATGCAAAAAGGAAGCTATAATAGCTATAGCTTCAAAAAAATTTTAAAAAATAAAATAAAATATGGGAATTTGGCCTTGAATAACAAATATATGGCTTTTAAAAAACCCATAAAAGGGTAAACAAAACCTAAATCCCATATACACAAAGGTTTATTTAAAAATGCCATAAAAAAGTAAATGGTAAAAAAAAATCCCATAATTTGGGTAATTTTTACCTTAAGAAGTGATAGTTTTACTGAGAAAGGCCTAATTGCATTCTCTATTAAGTTTGCTTTCTCCACCAGCCAACTACTCTCTATTATTTTGGTGCGTCAAAATTACACCATGACCCGTAAATCATTCATGATAGCTATTGGTTTCACATTTAATCACAAGACCATCAATCCTTATTTTGTGGGCTCAATTTAAGTTCAATGTTATTTCATATTAGTCAAAGCCAATAAAAATAAAGTTCATATCATATCAATATGATTTTGAAGATTAAAGATTATCCTTTATAACAAATTAATCTCACTTATACGAATACATGCAAATTGATTTGATATTAATTCTATGATTGTGGTCTTACAATAAGTTGTAACTTCTCATTCTTATTACTTTCTTTTTGAACTATGAAAAAGAAAAAAATGAAAAATGAAAGGGTCGTCTTATTCAAAACCGCAATTATGAAATCCCTTCTCTCCTACTTCACAGCTCGGAATGAACCATTCTTATATAGAGAGAGAGGCGATTTCACATCTTCTTAAACTGAAACGGTTGGGGAGAGGAAAGGTTCCCTATTTTAGGGTACTCCCGGGAACAGATCCAGTAGAGACGGAGTAGGGCCTGTAGCTCAGACGATTAGAGCACGTGGCTAAGAACCACGGTGTCGGGGGTTCGAATCCCTCCTCGCCCACAACTGGCCAAAAAGGGAAGGACCCTTCCCTTTGGGGGTAGGAAAATCATGATCGAGATTGCGGACCCAAAGCTATGGAATTTAGGCGTGGGTCTTTTGTCGAAATGGAATGGCCTTACTCTTTCTTTTTCTTTCTTTAATCTTTAAAGGTTGAAAAAGAAAATAAAGTATGCCCGACCCGAATCATCATATTTTTTTGTTTTACGCCCCGTAATTCTTCCTCAGCCAGGCGGGGGCAGAATAGCGGAGCAAGTACAAGTATTAGTAGCATAGCAAAAATGCGTTCCTCGTCATTAATATGTTTGCTCGCCGTAATTGTGGCTTGTAACGTTATAAATAGGGGCATATTTTCTCTTTGGAGTATGTAATTTTGGAGTGTAGCAAAACTCTAATAAATTTTTCTCTCATATTTCTTCTCATATTTTCTCTTTAGAATATTGTGAGAATGATTAGCATTTTTGGCTAGTTTCTTAGATAAGGTAAAGGATGATCTTATATGTGAGGTAATATTTATTTGTGTCAAGATCTACCAAGTGCTTAAAGTTTATACATTTGAGAAATATATTTTTCTTCTATTTTTTTTCATCTCTATATCAATATATTTATCTATGTAGTATTATATAGAAATAATCATGCTTTTTCTTTATGAATATGATTAGGACAAATATATTGATATTATAATTTTATGATTAGTCTTTTATTGCATTATTGCCATTAAGGTATATTGTCATTCTTAGATTTTTCATAAGATTATTTTCTATGATCCTAACGTGAGAATTATTAATACTCGAATACATTTTATTATATATGTTCTTCATTTTTTATCTTTCGATTAAATTGTTGGGAAGTGAGCGATTTAATTGTGTTATATGTGTGAATCAAAATCCAAATAAATGAGCCAAACATATAGGTGACTCTTGAAACATTATCACTTTTGTTATTAAATTTTTTAACCAATTTTATTTTCAATATTTTCTCAAAAACCACCAACGATTTATTTACTTTTTGCGCTTTAAGTTCTACTAATCACCTTTTGATATCTCTCTATGGACACCACCACCCATACTACACTATAACAACCGCTTTGTGAAGACACGTTTGGGCGTAATCAGGCCACATATTGCGGGAAAGAGCAACAATGCCCAAAAGAGGTATGTTAAGGAAGTGAAGAACGAGCAGTCTGCCTTAGCTCCAGAACCTTCGAAGAAGGCAAAGACTGAAGAACCTCCTATAATATTCTCGGAGGAAGATGAAAAAGACGTGAGGTATCCTCACGTCGACCCACTGGTAATCACCATCCAGCTCGCCAATAAGAGGATAAAAAGGGTGCTGGTGGACAACGAAAGTTTAGTGAACATCCTTTATAGGGAAACACTGAAGAAAATGGGGCTTGAAAAAGCTAAATTAAGACCTTGCATGGTAAATCTTTACAGATTTACAGGAGACAGTGTCGCCAGTCAAGGAATAATCGAGCTCCCATTAACATTGGGTGAAGCACCTTTATCCACTACAATAATGCAAGACTTTTTGGTTGTCGACCTGCCATCAACTTACAACATACTGCTGAGTCGACCAACAGTAATTGGACTAGGGGTAGTTAGTTCAATTAAGCACTTATCCCTAAAGCTTCAAACATTGATGGGTGTGGGAGTAGTGCGAGGTGATCAAATCCTGGCTCATGAATGCTATTGCATAGAGCTGCAGCATAGAAAGGCTGATCACCAGCTAATGACAGTCTTGCCTGAAGAAGGCGAGAAGAAGGATGAAGATCTTGATCCACGAATTCAAGATGAAAGAAATTTGTTGAAACCAATTGAGGAGCTAGAAGAAATTTTTCTAGATTCAAGAAATCCCACAAAGTGTGTATACATTGGGAAGAACCTGGATGAACAATTGAAATAGCAGCGAATAAGCTTTTTGAGGGCGAACCAGGATCAGTTCTCCTGGAGCCATGGAGATATGATAGGGATTGACCCTAAGATTATTTTCCATCACTTAAATGTTGATCCGAATTACCCAGCTAAGAGACAGAAGAGGTGACCCTTGGATTTCGAGAGACAAGGGGCACTCAAGCAGGAAGTGGATAAGTTGTTGGTGAATGACTTTATACGCGAGGGATTTTATCCGTTGTGGATATCCAATCCTATTCTCGTGCCAAAGTCAAATAGAACTTGGAGAACTTGTATTGACTTTTCTGATTTGAATAAGGTATGTCCAAATGATTACTTTCCACTACCAAGGATTGACCAGTTAGTGGATGTAACTGTTGGATGCGAGCTTATGTCATTCATGGATGCATACTTTGGATATAACCAGATAAAAATGCATGTCCCAGATCAGGAACATACAAGCTTTGTAACCAACATGGGACTTTATTTCTATAAAGTCATGCCATTTGGGTTGAAAAATGCTGAAGAAACATATCAATGACTTGTGAATGAAATGTTCGTGAAACAAATTGGAGGAAACATGGAGGTCTACGTCGACGATATGTTGGTGAAGTCGGTAAAGAGTGAAAGTCATACTACAGACCTCGCGGAGTGCTTCGAAATATTAAGGAAATACAATATGAAGCTTAACCCGAAAAGGTGTTCCTTTGGAGTTTCCTTGGGAAAGTTTCTGGGATTCATAGTCAGGGCGAGGGGCATTGAAGCAAACCCTGGGAAAATTAAGGCTTTGATAGATATGCCATCACATCACTAACCAAACCAAAGGAAGTTCAAGCCTTAGCAAGAAGAATATCAGCACTTAACAGATTCATTTTGAAGTCAACTGATAAGTGTCTACCATTTTTCAATATATTGCGAGGCAACAAAAAATTAGAATGGACAGAAGACTATGAGGAGGTCTTTAAGAGCATAAAAATGCATTTGTCGACACCTCTGATTTTGGCGAAACCAGTAACTAGAGAGACACTACTCCTCTACTTGGCTGTCTTGGAAAGTGCAATGAGTGCATCAATAGTGGGAGAAGAGGGATAGCACTAACAACCTGTTTACTATGTCAGTAAAAGGTTACTGGGGGTAGAATCAAGGTATCCCCCTCTTGAAAAACTTTCCTTGTGCCTAATCCATGCATCTCGCAAGCTACAACCTTACTCCCAGGCACATCCAATTAAGGTGTTAACTGATCAACCCCTGAGACAAGTTTTATCAAAACCATACGCTTCTGGAAGATTGATAAAATGGTCAATTAAACTGGGGAAGTTTGACATAAATTATCACCCACGAACATCCATCAAGGGCTAAGCCTTGGCAGATTTTCTGATAGAAGGAATAACTCTAGAGGAAAATTCGCTTGTTTAGTGAGACGCAGATACTTGGAGATTATTTGTGGATGGCGCATCCAACAAGAAGGGCTTCGGTGCAGGGGTGATATTAATTTCGCCAGAAGGCTTTAAGTTTCATTATGCCTTGAGGTTTCAATTTGATGCATCAAACAACGAGGCTAGATATGAAGCCTTGATCGTTAGTTTGAGGATAGCTAAAGCATTGAAGGTAAAAAATCTCATATGTCATAGTGATTCACAACTGATAGTAAATCAGGTTCTCGGGGAATACCAGGCTAAGGGCCTGAAAATGGCCAAGTATCTAGAGAAAGTTCGAAAGAACTTGGAAAAGTTCGATTATTTCAAAATTGAGCAAATCCCAAGAGAACAAAACTCTAACAACGATGCCTTAGCAAAACTGGCCTCGCAAAATGACTTGGATGAACTAAACTTGGTTCCAGTGGAAATGTTAAACGAGCCAAGTATATGCGAAGAGGAAGATGTCGAGATGATAGATAGCTTGCTCACGTGGATGACTCCCATAATCAACTATCTACTCAATGGAAAATTTCCAACTGACAAGAACGAGGCACGAAAACTCCTGTATTCAATGCCTCGCTACACGATAGTAGATGGCAAGTTGTACAGAAGGGGTTATTCAATGCCTATCCTTCAGTGTGTTCTTCCTGCAGAAGCAAACGAGATCATCAGGGAAATTCATGAAGGCTTTTGCGGAGATCAGTCAGGTTGGCAAAGTCTATCAAAAAAGATCATTAGACAAGGATAGTACTGGCCAACCATAAACAAGGACACCCATGAATTTGTCAAAAAGTGTGATAAGTGTCAGAGATTTTTGCATATACCTCGCGTGCCACCAATAGAACTGAGGATGATGACCTTGCCTCATCCATTTGCAATATGGGGGATTGACTTGATTGGGGCACTTCCCACAAGGCGAGGAGGAGACAAGTACGCAGTGGTGGCTATCGATTTCTTTACTATTGGACCGAGGTTGAACCTCTAGTTTCTATAACCTGTAAGAAAGTCCTCGACTTTGTTGTCAAAAACATTTTCTGCAGGTTTGGAATTCCAATGAAAATAGTATTCGATAACGGAACTCAGCTGATGGCGATTTATTCACTGAGTTCTGCGAGAGGAACAAAATAATTAAAAGCTTCTCGTTAGTATCCAGGCCTCAGGCAAATGGACAAGTGGAATCTGCTAACAAGACCTTGAAGGATACTATCAAGAAGAAATTAGACGTTGGTAAGGGTAGATGGGTCGACGAACTACCTCAAGTACTTTGGGCTCATAGGACAACTGAGAAGACAGCAACGAGATATACTCCATTCTCGTTAGCATTTGGCTCGGAGGCAATGTTGCCTGTAGAAGTAAATATCTCGACTCACAGACGAGAATTTTATAATTAAGAAGAAAACTAAGAACTTCTAAAATTGTCCTTGGATCTACTTGATGAAAAACGTACTGAGTCGCAAATTACCAATGCAGCATACCAACACCGAGTAACAAGATACTTCAACAAAAAGGTGAAAAAGAGGCTTTTCAACATTGGAGAATTGGTGCTAAGGCGAGTGTTTACAAATACGAGAGACGCATTTGCAAGAGTATTCAACCCAAACTGGGAGGGTCCTTATGTGATCAAAGCGGTAGTAGGAACCGGGGTTTACAAATTGGCTCGGCTAAATGGCTCACTGATAAAGAACTACTAGAAACTGAAATATTTGCGATCTTACTACTATTAAATTGATGTTGTAACTCATATTTCTGATGTAATATTTTAAACTTCAAATATTAATAAAGTTAATCATTTTTTCAAGTAATTATAAAGTGATACTCTTTAAAATTACTTGAGGGGCATATGTGTATGATTAATCATAATTTATCTGGAAATACATGATATATTGCAAACCCACTATACTTTAAAAAAATTTCAAAATTTTTAGAGTTCTTTTTGATTGAACCATTCTGACGAGAAAGAAAAGTCAAAAATTGTGAATGACTTTTTCATTAAAGAACCTTTCTGACGAGAAAGGAAAGTCAAAAGTTATAAATGAGATATAACTCATAACTCACATGAGAAGCTGAATACTAACGGCTCACATTGTATAGGAAAGTATTAAACAAGACACTAAGAAGCCTTGAAAAATGCTTAAACCTAATATCTGGATCGACAGCCTAACTATTCATATAAGCAATCAAAAATATACAAAGTGATAAGTCATTAACACTATATTCAAGTTTGCTTAAAAACAGATTATAAATGTTTTGTGCAAAGCAGAATTGAAAACTGCTAGCAGATCAAAAGAATAGTAGATAATAACTGCTCACACACATAGTAGATCACTAACTAGTTAAATAATATCAAAGAAAAATATGAGCAATGGGAATTCCTAAAGTATTTTACACTTGATCAAAATATAGTTGTTTAAGTTGTGACTGAAAATGCAAGCAAACAAACATATATTAAGTTCAATTATTAAAGTATGAAGCATTCAATAAAGATAAAATAAAAGCAAAGTTGGCCTTCCAACCTTGCAAAGTTGTCTTTACAAAAGTGCCACAAGAGGCAAACCATTGTCTCGGCCTTAAGGCCATTTGCCTAAATAAAGTAAAAATTAATAAAAACCAAGCCTACATAGGAGACTTCGATAGTTCTTCTTCTATTGCTGCCTCGGCATCCTCTTTCTCCTTTTTAGTCTTCTCATAGAAGGCAATGATTTCTGTTGGAAATTTATTTTACCAGGATCATAGATCTACTCACAAGTATGTTGTTTAAACACCCTAAATATGAACTTTCTAAAACGATAAATTAAACACATATAAAGTTAAGAAAACCTTACATTGATGCAGCGAAATTAATGTCTCCTTCCACTCAGATCTCTAACCCTTGTATCCTTTTTGTAGTAGAGTATAATCAAGATCTGAGCCCGAATGTCCTTCTTCTTCAAGTTTGATCCTTCACAGTCTTCCAATCTATGATTGAGTTACTGCTTGCTGTGTGTGGGAACTTACTCTTTCACTAGGGTTCGAAATTGATAAAGAGAGAAAAGAGAAGAGGGATTTCGGCTAGGTATAGAAAGTGGGGAAGGCTCAGTTTTTCTGAAGAGAGAAATTTCTGTCAGAAGATGAGATGAAAACTTATGATTTGAGTGAGCCATCACTTTCTATTTATAGACAACTACTAGGTTTAGGTTAAGAATTATTTGGCATTAAAATAATGAAAATATTAATTTGAAAAACCCTTAACAAGTGGCCGGCCATGGTGTTATAGTGGTTCCCACTTGATTTTGCAGTTTTATCAAATTTTATCTCTACTTTCTCAAAAACGCCAATTTTCCAATTCTAACCTTTTAAATGCCAAAGCTAATTATTTAATAACTAAAATAGATTATTAAATAATATTGTCATTTAATTTAATTATTAATTAGACATATAAAGTCCATTAATAAATAAATAAACCTAGAAACTCTTTTCTTTACAATTTCACCCCTGCTTAGTGAAAATTCATAAAATTAGACATAGTCTAACTTTAGAATTATAATTGATTAATCACGAATCAATTAATGAGTCTTAAGAGCAGAATTTTCTCAACTAGAATAGGGACCATGGATCTATATGCTGAGCTTCCAATAAGTGAACCAAATTTACCAAGTAAATTCCTACTTATTAATTCTTCGTTGAATCCACTCTTAGAACTTAGAATTGCACTCTCAAACTTATATACAGCATATTATATGTTCCACGATATCAATATGCTATCTCATTTAACCATTGTTATAATCTTATTGTGATTTAAAGATCCTCTATATAGATGATCTACATCGAGATGGGATTTCTTTACCGTTCTCACCCCTCAATGTATTTTGCCCCTTAAAACACTTAGCTACCTGTAAATGGTGTTTAGTGATCTAATAATTAGTCAGTTAAACAAGAGCTCATCCATTTACTTCTATTTGCTAAGCTCAAAGGGAATCATCACTTGACTTCTATACACCAGTAGAAGCTATAGATTCCATATTTATGTTCAGCACTCCCACTCAATCATATGATCATGTTTCTAAAATATACGTATCACCCTGACCCAAAATTAGGCTTAACTAATAAATCAAAGAACATGAATAGCACTCCTGAGTTGAGCCTAAGCATATCAGGATTTAGATTCTTTTAATCTTAAGATCAACTACTGATATTGACTTGGAAAGATATATATATATATATAACGGTAAGTTTGTAATATCTTAACTTAGTTGCAATATCGGTCCAGTCCAATGTATACTCCATACATTCGAAACTAGTATACTTTACTAATGTCCTGGAAAGAACATAACACTTACTCCAAGTGTAAGTACACATCATCGCTGATTATCACATTAGTGTAAATCCAATAACACTGATGAAACAGGGACCAATACTTTTGATTCATATGATCACAATCACATTCCACTGTGTTGACGATACTGTAATTGTGAATAAACATATGATCTGGATTTAACTGATTTTGTGTGTATGAATGTAATAAACATATTAAACATATTAAACCATTAGCATGTAGAATTCACGCAAACATCAATCACTTCAAATTTCTTATATTGATAACTAATCAGATTGTAAAGAGTTTTATTTAGGGCATAAAACCCAACAATTTCCTCCTCAAAATCTTCCAATAAACTCGTATTCATCTTTGAATTTTCCATCTAAGCTTTATAAATGGTACGAAGGTCAACAACGTTGCATCATTCAATGGTTTTAACCTCTTTCCCATCAAGCATTTCCTTAGCTGCATCAAGTTCCCCTTTGAGTTTCTGGCATCATCGGTCTTGTCCTTTGCCTCATTCTTGGTAGCTTCAAGCTTGGTCTCAAGGTTCTTCTTCATCTTTTTGGCATCTTTAGTAAGGCGAGTAATCTCCAGTTGAGCATCATTCCACTGCTTAGTCACAACCTTGCGCTGGCCTATCAAGTTTTGGATCTCACCCTCTAGATACTTGATCTTGTCCATGCCTCCCTGCTGGGCGACAAAAGAAATCAAAGATGTCTGGAAACCAACCAACAAAAATACATAAGTTTTTTTTTTCTAGAAAAAAAAAAGAAGAGAAGTGAGCAAATAAGGATAAGGAAATTTACCAAAAGACTGTGAGACAAACTCCTTGTAAGCATTTCCCTCAGATCCCCATGATTGATTAAATCCCATTCATGGGAGAGGAAAGACTTGAAGTGATGGCAGCATATTGCTGTTGGAATATATTTTACCAGGATCTTAGATCTACTCACAAGTATGTTGGTAAAAACCCTAAATATGAACTTTCTAAAACGATAAATTAAACACATATAAAGTTAAGAAAACCTTACATTAATGCAGCGGAATTAATGTCTCCTTCCACTCAGATCTCTAACCCTTGTATCCTTTCTGTAGCAGAGTATAATCAAGATCTGAGCCCGAATGTCCTTCTTCTTCAAGTTTGATCCTTCACAGTCTTCCAATCTATGATTGAGTTACTGCTTGCTGTGTGTGGGCACTTACTCTTTCATTAGGGTCGAAATAGATGAAGGAGAAAAGAGGAGAGAGGGTTTCGGCCAGGTATAGAAAGTGGGGGAAGGCTCAGTTTTTCTGAAGAGAGAGATTTCTGTCAGAAAGATGATCTGAAAACTTGTTATTTGACTGAGCCATCACTTTCTATTTATAGGCAACTACTAGGTTTAGGTTAGGAATTATTTGGCATTAAAATAATGAAAATATTAATTTGAAAAACCTATTTAAGTGGTCGGCCATGGTGTGTTAGTGGGCCTCACTTGATTTTGCAGTTTTATCAAATTTTATCTCTATTTTCTCAAAAACGCCAATTTTCCAATTCCAACCTTTTAAATGCCAAAACTAATTATTTAATAACTAAAAAAGATCATTAAATAATATTGTCATTTAATTTGATTATTAATTAGACATATAAAGTCCATTAATAAATAAATAAACCTAGAAACTCTTTTCTTTACAATTTCACCCTTGTTTAGTGAAAATTCATAAAATTAGACATAGTCTAACTTTAGAATTATAATTGATTAATCACGAATAAATTAATGAGTCTTACAAGCAGAATATTCTCAACTAGAATGGGGACCATGGATCTATATGCTGAGCTTCCAATAAGTGAACCAAATTTACCAAGTAAATTCCTACTTATTAATTCTTCGTTGAATCCACTCTTAGAACTTAGAATTGCACTCTCGTACTTATATGCAGCATATTGTATGTTCCACGATATCAATATACTATCTCATTTAACCATTGTTATAATCTTATTGTGATTTAAAGATCCTCTATATAGATGATCTACATCGAGATGGGATTTCTTTACCGTTCTCACCCCTCAATGTATTTTGCCCCTTAAAACACTTAGCTACCTGTAAATGGTGTTTAGTGATCTAATAATTAGTCAGTTAAACAAGAGCTCATCCATTTACTTCTATTTGCTAAGCTCGAAGGGAATCATCACTTGACTTCTATACACCAGTAGAAGCTATAGATTCCATATTTATGTTCAGCACTCCCACTCAATCATACTATCATGTTCCCAAAATATACGTATCACCCTCACCAAAAAGTAGGCTTAACTAATAAATCAAAGAACATGAATAGCACTCCTGAGTTGAGCCTAAGCATATCAGGATTTAGATTCTTTTAATCTTAAGATCAACTACTGATATTGACTTGGAAAGATATGTATAACGGTAAGTTTGTAATATCTTAACTTAGTTGCAATATCGGTCCAGTCCAATGTATACTCCATACATTCGAAACTAGTATACTTTACTAATGTCCTGGAACAGGGGCGGATGTACATTAGAATTTATGGTGGCCTTGGCCCCCCTAGCTTTCTACAAATGAAATATATCATATATAATAATAATAATTAACAACCAATATTAAATAAAAAAACTAAGTTGAAAAGTCAAATGTAAGTATAGTAAAATCAATATAAATAAATTAAGAGAATTGTTAATTGTGCATTTCAAAAAGATAAAAATAATATTTAAATATATATAATAAAATATAATTTTTCTTGATAATAATAAAAGATTAATTACATTTCAAAAAGACAATATAAATAATTAGTTAAATGAATATGTGTAAGTGTGGTTCTATATAAATTAACATAATAAATTAAAGATACTATGATAATTTTAATTAAATGATTCATATATATTTATCTTAATTTATAATATTTATAAAAATTTTAAATTAAATTTAGGAGAATAATATATTAGATCACCAATGAATATAATTAAAACCATCTAAAAATAAAAATTTTGTTTACCAAAATTTATAGATATGAAATTTTATATTGCATGTGTCGCTTGTTATTGGCCCCCCTAAATATTTAATCTGGCTCCGCCCCTGTCCTGGAAAGAACATAACACTTACTCCAATAACACAATAAGACTGATTATCACATTATCACATTAGTGTAAATCCAATAACACTGATGAAACAGGGACCAAAACTTTTTATTCATATGATCACAATCACATTCCATTGTGTTGACGATATTGTAATTGTGAATAAACATATGATCTGGATTTAACTGATTTTTTGTGTATGAATGTAATAAACATATTAAACATATTAAACCATTAGCATGTAAAATTCATGCAAACATCAATCACTTCAAATTTCTTATATTGATAACTAATCAGATTGTAAAGAGTTTTATTTAGGGCATAAAACCCAACAAACTCCCACTTGCACTAATATAAAAAAACTGTGCAAATAGGTCAATCTGATGTCTTGATCTTCAGATCAAGTGTAGTATATTTGAATCCACCCAAACTTCTGGAAACTAGTTCATAAAAACTCTTATGTAACATCCTTTACTATATGCTTTACTTATCAAAGGGATACTGAAATCTTTACTGTTTTAAAAGTACATATGAATAAACAGAAGACATATCTCTCATATTTTAAAATATGTAATTGAGATAATACAGTGTAGACTTTTCTTCAGTGATATAACTTTCTTGGATTTCGAATACACAAAGTTATAATTCTTCTCTGGTAGAGCTTGAATTATTATTCAATAATTCCTCCACCCCCAAAGTAAGCACAATCTCAAGAATTTCGAAATTAGATGGTGAGATACAAGGAAAACTGATACACAGTTCCTTAATATCTAACATATAGATCACTTTCATAAATCTTTCTTGAATATCTTCTAATGTTCCCTATTTGATTACATCTCAGATAGCTCCCACTCAATAGAAGATGTCTGGTTAAATAATACTTTTAACCTCTGATTGTTTAGAGAGTTACCTAGTTGTGACTTTTGTATTAGTCTAAAACTTTAAGTTAAGACTAAGTCATCAACATAGCAGACTAGTATTTGAAGTGAAAAATACATGCCAGAGATAAAGTAATCAAAATTAAGATACCATCAAATTTTATGAGGATTAAGAATTCTTGGTTCAAGTCATTCGAATGGACTGAACTAGAGTTCTTTATCTAATTCTCATAATTCTGATAAGCTATTCCTATCCATGTGAATGGTTAGATTTGCTTTTTAGTAGTGTTCTTAAGTACCTATCACAAGTGTCAACCTAATGAAGATGGGTATAGAATTTTAAAATTCTCCCACTCAATTAAGGTAGTGTGAAACTTTAACAAAGAACTTTCAAAGGTATCAAACTTTTACTTACAACAGTAAGATCAAGAATTTATATTGACAATAGCTGATTCATTATATTACTTCCATGTTTAAAGAAGATATGTGTTACATAGGGAATTGTGGAATAGACTCCACCCCTAAGAATATACATATAGGGTACTTGTGGATAACTCCACCCCTAAGTATATAGAGATTATGATCCACCCCTAAAGGTAGTAAAGATCATGATTCTCTTAGTGTGATAGAGTTTATGTGGAGTTGAATACTATCCAGAGTTCATTAGAGATAAAAGATCGTTGAACTGCATAGTTTTCTTAACTTTTTTTCCACCCCTATCAGATCATAAGATCCTATTATTAAACAAATTCTTAATAATTGTATGAGAATTAACAATTATTGATAAACATAGAAATAATTTCTAGTGTTTATATAATATAACTCTATGAAGAGTTGTAAATATTATAGAATTTGCATCAATAATAAAAACACTTACACATACAAACATACAAATATAATGTGGTAATAATTGATGAAGATAAAATTAAATGAAGCTCAATCTCATAAATTGCAATAGTGAATTTCGAAAAATATAAACTTTATTAATAAAAAAATATTGCAACAATATGAGAGAAACAGGGATAAATATCCCTAACTAAAATTTGAAATCCAAATTGTCTTTATAACTAAAACAATTAATTCAAAAAATTGAAGAACTTCATCTTCATCTGGACGATTTCACCCTTGGTCCAGCTTGCTGATCCAACTCATCTGAGTTCAAGTAGCTTGGCCTATAAGAAGAAGAAAACAAATAAACAAAGTTAGTCCAGAATCATAAATCCAATTGGATAATAATTCACTAAAACTCTTAAAGTTTATAAATGGAAATACCTTGTTTCTTTGCAAGAAGTTTAGGACACTGGGGCTTCCAATGACCTTTCTCATTGCAGTAGAAACACTTTCCTTTAAGTGTAGCATCACCAGAAGGAGCAGCCTTTTTATTCTTCATGGCTTTAGTTCGCTTCTTGGTGTTGTTCCACTTCCTCTTCGATTTGGGCTTTGAAGCAGAGGCAACATTTGCTTCAGGTTTTATCGTCCCATTACCATTCCCAGGATTGTGAAGTTTACTCCCTTTCTTCTTGGGTCCTCCAATCAAATTTTCATAAGTTTGAAGGTCATTGACTAATTCATGAAAGTCAATTTCCTTCTTATTCATGACATAATTTGATGTGTATGGTAGAAATGCTGGAGTCAGGCTATTCAAGATAAGACTAACTTGAGTAGCACTGTCCATTTCAGCACCATGATCCTGGGCTTCTTGGAAATAACTAGACATGAGGAGAACATGGTCACACACGTTTTGATGAGGTTCCATCCGTGCATTAATGTACTTCTTAGTCGCGTCAAAGCGTGACTGAAGTGATGCCTTACCGAATAGCTCATTTAACTTCGTCATAACTTCAGCAACCTTCTCAGTTTTAGGAAACCGAGTTTTGAGGGTGTCAACCATGCTAGAAAGCATAAAGTATAGAGCTTTGTCATTTGCTTTCTGCCAACGCTCATACTTTTCTTTCACAGCTTTGGATGCATTATCCCCAGGCACTTCAGGTGACGGCTCAGTTAAAACAAACAAGGCACTTTTTCCTATGAGAGCAATATTAATGTTCTCATTCCACTTATTAAAGTTAGATCCATTCAGCTTGTTTTCAGTCAACAGTGATAAGATGGGATTCATTTTGACAAAACAGAATACTACAAAATAAATAGAAATCAACAAATAGAAATTAATAATGGTTTAACACAAAATCAATTCAGAAATTATAAGCACATAGCAAGTAGGAATGAAATGAAAAAATACTTAAAAAAAAATTCAATCCTAAATAATTTCCAAGGTTTTTCAACAAACTGATATCAGTGTCCCGTTTAGGCAAGAGTCAAAGCTACCATCCATTGAATAGAGTTGTCAGCTCATCTAAAATGTTAAACATTCTAGCAACCTTTTATTCGATCAAGATTGGAATCCAGCGTTGTCCCGTTTAGGTGAGAGTCAAGGCTATTCTATCTTATGAGCTTCTACCATTGTTTCGCAATTTGCAAGTCAAATATGGTCGCCACCATTAGGGTGATCTATACCATATAAAACACTTACAAACCACTTATCATGCGAGATTAAACGGTGCGAAATTGCTAATGAACGTTCCTCCATTAGGGAGGATTACTCACTAAAACAAACGCGGTGTAAAACCCACAATGGAGATCGAATATCTTAATAACAATAAAGCTCATTCTTTAAAATGTATTTTCTTTATTATTCTAATAAATAAATTCTCATTAAATTCGAAATTTAGAATTAAAATTCAAAAATAAGAATTTAATATAATATTTATAAAATTATACTTAGATGGTGATTGAAATAAAATTAATTATTTCCATCTTAGTAATAATCTTAAATATAAATATTAAGGAAATTAATTTAAGTTGAATTAAATTAAATAATTAGCAACTTAAAAATTTCCTTTGAGAATATATTTATTGAGTTCGAAAATTTAAAGTATATAAAAGAAATATACTATTTTCGAAAATAATAAAATTAGAAAAGAAATACTTCAAGCAAAAATATCACCTATCTAGATTTTCTTTTGACTAGTTAATTCAATTTCTAATAATATATATATATTTTAAATTCATTTATTTTAAATTAATCAATTAAATAAAAAAATCATTGATTGAAGTTGGCCCAAGAATTAATTAAAATAAATAATTAATTTACAACTCAATCTATTTTTCAAAATAAAAATTCGAAAAAATAGCATAAATAAAAAGCAATTTTCGAAATTGATTAAGAAAATAAAGAAAATATATATTGAAAATTATTTAAATTTAAGTTGAAAAATTAAATTTCAACCTAAAAATAATTTTCTATTTAATTAAGTATCATGAAAAATCAATAAATATTTAAGTATCATGATGAAAATCAACTTAGATATTTAGATTCTTCAAGTTAATTAAATGTATTAAATTCAAGAAATAATAATTAAGTGTAGAGAAGGCTTAATTATTAATTTCTAGTTTAATACTAGGAAAAATATACTTAATAAAATTGTACCAAAATTAATTATTTAAATAATTAATTTCACAAAGTATAATATTTTCCTATTTAAATATTAGAAATAATAAGTAGTCTAGAAATTACTATCTAGAAAATATCTTATTTGACTAAGTATCTTTTAAAAAATTTGAAAAATATCTAATTTAAGTTAGATAGAAAAAATCTAAAACTTAAATAATTTCAAATTTAGATTTAATTAAATATCAAAAATTAAGTTATAACCACTTAATTTTAAGATATCTTTTTAAGTTAATATTCAAAAAGATATTAACCTAAAAAATATCTAAAATATTCCATTTTAAGTTAATATTTGAAAAGATATTAACTTAAAAAATATCTTAAGAATCTTTAATAACTAATGTCTAGGATTCCTCAACTTGATTTAAAATTTAAATCAAATATTCAAATTTAAGTTAGATATATAAAAATCAGTTGATACAACTGATTTTTAACTTAAATATGAATTTTTAATTAAATAAGCTCCAGAAAGAATCTAGTTAGTTAAAATTCTATATTTAATTAAATACAAGAAAAATACAAATAGTTTGTCTAGAAATAATATCTAAACTAAAAGTGTTTTTCTTAAAATTAACTTTAAAATATTAAAATGAAAATAAATTTTCATATATTTTAAAAGTTAATTATGTTGCTAATTCAATTTTATTAGGTCAAACTAATATAATTAACCTAGTACAGTTATTCAAATCAGGCAAATGGGCCTTCACAATTGGGGTAGTTCATGTGAGGGGGTGTTGGGTTCAGTATGTCGTACCCACTTCTATGGCTCACAACTCTCACACAAGGCCCAAAAGAGAGGAATTTAACCTTAAAATAAATAACTGTTATTAATTGAATAGGTCCAATAACTAAATGGACCTAAATAACATCTATCATGGTGTGACATTTTATTTAGCAACAACCTATATGCATCTATATTAAAACAAAATAAACATATAGGCTCACACAGGTTCACACTTGGATGGATCCTATCATGTTGCTAGGTCATACACAGATGAAAGAAGATTGTAAAATTTACCTGTTACAAATTATTAACTTGACCAAGGGAGCCATCAGATCATTAGATCTGGCAAAAAGGTAACCATGGCTATTTGCAATCAAGTAATAATACGTTTTGAAAACTTACATACAAGCTAAAACCACATACTCCTGCAACAAGGTTAGCTGGATAGTTGGAAGTAGGATTTATTTAATTTTAAATAAATAAATTTCGAAATTAATAATGAAATAAAAAAAATATTAATTTAAATTTTGAAATTATTTAAAAAAATATTTAAAATTTAACCTACAATTTTGAAAAATTAGGTTTCAACCAACCTAAATATCATTTCAAAAATAATTTGCTAACTACTTTTAAAAATTAAATGTTATTTTAAAAATAAAAATTAAATTAAAATTAGAAAAGATAAATGAAATATCTTTTCAGATTTTAAATTTAATTTAAATAAATAAAATAACAAAATTTAAAAGTTAGCAAAATATCTTACATCTATTTAAAATTACATGATTATAGTTATCTTATTTTAAATTTAAATAAGGTCAAAATATCCAAAAAAAAGATTTAATTTAAAAAATATATATAAAATCTGACCTTAAATTTAAAAATAAGATAATATATAATCAAATTTAAAAATAAGATAGATTTTTAAGCAAGAAGATAGATACTAATTCTATTCAAATTCAAATTACACTAATATCTTGAATTAAATTTAAAAAATATTAAATTAATTCAAAATGATAATTAGAATTGACTTAGGAATAGTAATAGTATATATACAAAACTATACAAAAAATCAGAAGTTAATTCCATGAAAAAGCATGAAAAATCGAAGAAAAACGAAAAAATTGTGAGTTTTCGCGATCGCAGGAAAATTTCAGCACAACTCCGATTTTTTCGAATCTTCAAAAAAACATAACTAATTCAAATAAAATCGAAATTGAGTTCTGTAAAAGGCTAACTTGCTTAATTTTTTCCATACTATCCAATAAAAATAATTCCAGAAACAGAATCGTAATTATCTTTCACGAAAATTTACAAAAATCAATCAATCATCAAATAACACTCAATACAACATGATACCATCCAAAAACAAACAAACAATTGTTTTAAAGTCCAAATTTCTTGTAAGTAAATCAATTACCATGGCTCTGAGGCCAGTTGTGAGAATATATTTTACCAGGATCATAGATCTACTCACAAGTATGTTGTTTAAACACCCTAAATATGAACTTTCTAAAACGATAAATTAAACACATATAAAGTTAAGAAAACCTTACATTAATGCACTGGAATTAATGTCTCCTTCCACTCAGATCTCTAACCCTTGTATCCTTTCTGTAGCAGAGTATAATCAAGATCTGAGCCCGAATGTCCTTCTTCTTCAAGTTTGATCCTTCACAGTCTTCCAATCTATGATTGAGTTACTGCTTGCTGTGTGTGGGCACTTACTCTTTCACTAGGGTCAAAATAGATGAAGGAGAAAAGAGGAGAGAGGGTTTCGGCCAGGTATAGGAAGTGGGGAAGGCTCAGTTTTTCTGAAGAGAGAGAATTCTGTCAGAAAGATGATCTGAAAACTTGTTATTTGACTGAGCCATCACTTTCTATTTATAGGCAACTACTAGGTTTAGGTTAGGAATTATTTGGCATTAAAATAATGAAAATATTAATTTGAAAAACCTATTTAAGTGGCCGGCCATGGTGTGTTAGTGGGCCTCACTTGATTTTGCAGTTTTATCAAATTTTATCTCTATTTTCTCAAAAACGCCAATTTTCCAATTCTAACTTTTTAAATGCCAAAACTAATTATTTAATAACTAAAATAGATCATTAAATAATATTGTCATTTAATTTAATTATTAATTAGACATATAAAGTCCATTAATAAATAAATAAACCTAGAAACTCTTTTCTTTACAATTTCACCCCTGCTTAGTGAAAATTCATAAAATTAGACATAGTCTAACTTTAGAATTATAATTGATTAATCACGAATCAATTAATGAGTCTTACAAGTGTATTATTCTCAACTAGAATGGGGACCATGGATCTATATGCTGAGCTTCCAATAAGTGAACCAAATTTACCAAGTAAATTCCTACTTATTAATTCTTCGTTGAATCCACTCTTAGAACTTAGAATTGCACTCTCAGACTTATATAGAGCATATTGTATGTTCCACGATATTAATATACTATCTCATTTAACCATTGTTATAATCTTATTGTGATTTAAAGATCCTCTATATAGATGATCTACATCGAGATGGGATTTCTTTACCGTTCTCACCCCTCAATGTATTTTGCCCCTTAAAACACTTAGCTACATGTAAATGGTGTTTAGTGATCTAATAATTAGTCAGTTAAACAAGAGCTCATCCATTTACTTCTATTTGCTAAGCTCGAAGGGAATCATCACTTGACTTCTATACACCAGTAGAAGCTATAGATTCCATATTTATGTTCAGCACTCCCACTCAATCATACTATCATGTTCCCAAAATATACGTATCACCCTGATCCAAAAGTAGGCTTAACTAATAAATCAAAGAACTTGAATAGCACTCCTGAGTTAAGCCTAAGCATATCAGGATTTAGATTCTTTTAATCTTAAGATCAACTACTGATATTGACTTGGAAAGATATGTATAACGGTAAGTTTGTAATATCTTAACTTAGTTGCAATATCGTTCCAGTCCAATGTATACTCCATTCATTCGAAACTAGTATACTTTACTAATGTCTTGGAAAGAACATAACACTTACTCCAAGTGTAAGTATACATCATCGCTGATTATCACATTAGTGTAAATCCAATAAAACTGATGAAACAGGGACCAAAACTTTTGATTCATATGATCACAATCACATTCCACTGTGTTGACGATACTGTAATTGTGAATAAACATATGATCCGGATTTAACTGATTTTGTGTGTATGAATGTAATAAACATATTAAACATATTAAACCATTAGCATGTAAAATTCATTCAAACATAAATCACTTCAAATTTCTTATATTGATAACTAATCAGATTGTAAAGAGTTTTATTTAGGGCATAAAACCCAACAATTGCACCAAACTTTGTAGCGTACTCCGGGCCAGTTTTTCCAGCCTCGATAGGTAAAGTTTCGAGGGCTTGGGTCAAGGAGGCAGAGGCTTGGGTCGCATTAGGAATAGGGTCATCGGTACTTGCGGGGGCCGGAGGGGGATTGGATCTTAATTCTCAGTCTCAAGAACCTCAAAATTAGTCGCTTCTTGTTAGTCGTACTCTTCTTGGACCTCTTTAGGGGCTCCACTTCTGCGTCTGATGGGACCTCCGAGATGGTCAGCCTCTTTTTTCCCTTCTTGTGGACGAGACGCTCAAAATTCATTTCTACGAGACAAAAAAAGGTGTTAAGCATATTAATTGAAAGACAAGTAAAAGGGGAGATTGGGGCATAATTTCCTATCTAAGGAATTTAACATAATCACTAGAAGACGATGTAGAGGGGCTATAATATCCACTAAAATCCCTACAACCTGTGATCCTGAATATATTATATGGATTAATTGGTTCTAAATCGCAGCTCGCGTCCAAATGACTTGCCTATCTGTCATAGTCCCATACTGCTCGACTATCCCGTATTACGACTCAGTACAGTTAATTTTGACGTGGAACCTGGGATACCAACTATCAAACCTATGTGTAATACGATCTATGAGGAGGGGATTCCAAGTGTAAAAGTTATAGCAGCTATCTCAAAATGAAACTAGAGTATTACGCTCAGCCCTAAGCATTGTGGGTGACCAACCAAATTAATTACCTCGGGATGCTCCTTCTTCTGCTTCCCAAGAAGCAGTGTTTTGGAGGTATTGTGCCCGAGCCACGCAATCTTGAGCTTTCTCCTCATCTGGGACATGAACCTATTGCCAAGAAGAATACTTGGGATATTTATAATCACAAGTAAACTTCTTGTCAGTTAGGAGATCCATAGACCTCAGGTTGACCTTATTTAAAAGAAAGTCACATGACCTAAGACCGTATGGGAGAGTCAACAAAAGCCTGTGTCGCTCAACCATCTTAGGAGTAGGGGCAGGTCTTTTCGAGACAGCTGTCAAAAACAAAGTAGAATTACAATCAGCTAAACCTGAATAAAAGGCATGGACTAATTTAACCAAGTCTTGTGCAAATAATCACTTATGTATAATGCGGAAAGTGGTTATACTGATGGGGGAGAGACCGGTCGTCCAGAAGAATTCATCCTTGAAGGAAGTTTTATTTGGAAAATCCACAATGATCTTGCGATCGCGTGTGTGAGTCCCAAGATAGTAAAAACCTCCTGTTGCATTTATCCTCGCTGGAACAGCCTTAACAGAGTAGAGATACTCTATTTCCAAGAGAGTGGGCACTCCCAATTCAAGATTTTGTATAAAACCCTCAAACTTGCAAGGATTCTATATGAAATAGGATTCAGTTGTAATGGGGCAAGCCCGAGGTGGTTTAGGAAGTCCTTGAAATAGTCTCACAGGGGGATTATTACTCCAGCCCTGATGTGTTCGAGGCTCCAAGCGCCTATCCTAGTCGAGCCACTTATACTGGTCTCACCACTGGCCTCCTTAGAGGTTTCACGTGTAAGTCGCACTGGTGGATAGCAATTGAACTCGCCAGCACGTACTGATCTAACCTGGCAGTCTCGCCTATATTCAACCCCACAAGCCCTTAGGGTATTACCTACATAATCTCTGATGGCTCGCACCTTTGACTCTATTAGCTCAGCCTCGAAGGTGACGTTAGGGTCCTGGGGAGTCTTTGATTTACATGGCTTGGAAGACAAATTTCAAAGTCCAAGTCACCTTGTTCAAAAGCAATTGTCACCACGGGTAAAAACAAAGGCTTCGCCAAAGGAATAGAAGACAAACTGAGAGGTTCAAGCCAAACAGCATCTTGCAAGAAACGGCGTCTGCCTTCTATAATTTCTTGCAAGAAGCGTCTATGGCGACTAGAAATATCTTCTTGATGGGTTTTCACTAAGTGTTCCCTAATTTTTGCATCATTTATCTCTAATTTGGATTTAGGTCTTGAAATTTTAGGTTTGTATGGGATGGCAGGTTCAATAGGATACTCTATTTCTAGATCTTCTTGACGATAAACTTCTAAACCAAATTGGGACATTGCTGCAAGGAGAAAGTAATCCCAATTCCTGGAAGAAATTTATCAAACCAGAAGTTGGTAAATTGGAAAATCTCGAAAATCTATGTTCTGTCTAAAACCTAACATTTACCCAGATACAATTAGCCCTAAAATCGCTAAAATCAAATAACAAAGATGCTAACTAAGGAATTAGTAGGCAAACCTATAGAACACAACATTAAAAGCATGTAAGAAAATAAGAAGTAAAATCACTTATTATTTGGAGTTGGTTTTTGGGACGATGAGCGGCTCTACAATCTGTGAAACAGCGAATAGCGTGAAGATCCCTCCAAATGCTTGAAGTCAAAAATTAAATCAGATGAAACTTGTAGGAAAAAGTTTAATGACAATGATGTCATGCAAGGTTTTGGGCAAATCTGGGAATGGTTTTTTCTGCAGAAAAGCTTGAAAAATTCTTAGAGTTTCTAAAATGGCAAAGGTAATGCAAAGGTTGTTCCTTTTTCTATTTCATACTCTTGGGTTAATCTCCGTTAGATCAGGGACACAATTGATCCAACGGGTAGAATTTGAAAAAGAAGTGGAAAGGATGGTCATTAAATGCTGATGTACCTTGAAACCATAAAATTGCTGAAATCAGAGGACATGCATTTTTTCAAAAGGGATTATGACAAATATACCCTTTATAATCATTTAAAAAGCACTTTTTAAGGGGCAATTGTTATACCCAAAATTTGGCTACCACTTCAGAGAAGGACACGTGTCAACCTGGGAGAATATGAATCAACGAATATAATGTTAATTATATTAGAGGATATTAAAATGGAATAACTCATTAAATGCTGAACTGGTAGAGTATATCTATAATTCGTTGACTGTAAAGTCTTGAGCGAGACACAGATGTACAAACTATTAATTCACATATTGACGAGAAACCATTTAGTATATGAAGACATGAACATAAGGACGACATCAGTGATACAAAATAAGGCACCAACCTCGCTACGTATGAAGAGATGTATATGAGACATGGTGACTGTTAAAACACGTAACGTATAATATGCATTATACAAACTACGCATAACAATTGAATGAACTTGAACAACGAATAGCGAGGCATCCATCTTGCTATAAAACGGCATACTCATGGTGCCTTCACTAATCAGCTTTAAACATCTTTCAATGAGATTCACTGCTCTGTCGAGTTAGCTCTCTCAGATAAAAGCTAACATTCAAATGATGTTGACTACTGAAGTTTATCTTGTCGCCAAGAACTGCAATTGTCAAATGGAGTGTTATGTCTTCAATAGCAGAAATGACGGTATTTACATCATCAATCTCGGGAAGACATGGGAAAAGCTTCAGCTCGCTATCAGGGTTATTGTTGCTACCCTAGTGAGATAACTCTGCGAGATACACTTTGGAGCGTGTTTAAATCCATGTCAACATTGACCCGGTAAAAACGGATAAATCACAGCTGTGTGATTTTCAAATAATAACCGCATTTAATTTACGTGGGATGTAATCAAATCCCATAATTTCAGGGGATAATTATGTGGGAGATCAATCTGATTGTAATTAACTCGTGTAACTATAAATAGGAGCGAGATACACTAATAAAGGGATGAAAAAACCTTTAGAGAAAATGCCCTAGTTTGGTATCAGAATCCTAATAAGATAGACTCGTGGACTATGCAGAATTTTAACTGCAAAATCACATAAAAAAGCTTGGTGTTATTTCTTTTCCTTTTACTACTATTATTTTTGTGCAAATCCATCACGAAATAGGCTTTAATTTAGTTAACGAAAATCTGCGTTGACAATAAGATTCCAAGCTCCACACTAAAAGAAGTTTTAAATTACTTGGCAAAAAGCAATGAAGATGCCAACATAAAAAGTGATGCTGAGACTTTAGCAATCTATAATATTCAGAATTTTGAGTTCTTAGTGAGCATGGTTATTTCGCATAATTTGTTATTTGTTGTTAATACTGCTAGCAAGATCCTGTAAAGTGAAGATATGCAAATTGATGTTGCCATCAAAGAGTTAAAGATTCTACTTTTATTTCTTCAAAAGTATAGAGAAACTGGTTTTGAGAAGGCTTTGACTGAAGCTACTGAGATTGCAAGTATGATGGAACTTAAACCTGTGTTTATTAAAAAAAACAAAAAGTTTACAGGAAAAATAAGTTTGATGAAATTGTCAATGAGGAGGTGACACAATCAGCAGTAGAGTCATTTAAAATTTGCTATTTTCTTTATATAATCGATCAAGTTATTTCATCATTTAAAACCAGGTATGCATACTTTCATGATGCTTTATTTAAAATTATGTTTTACTATTGCTACCATAATAACTAATAAAAATAATTATTGTTCAACTAGGTTCGAACAATTTTAGAATTTTGAGGAGAATTTCAAACTATTGTTTGATTTTGAGAAATTAAATTCTACAGATGATGACTCTTTGAAGAATTTTCGTATCAATCTTACAACTTAATGAAGCATAGTGAGATTTCTGATCTTGACAATGATGACCTATAACAGGAGTTATATATGTTGCGTTAAAGTTTACCAAAAGAGCTATCGATGTGTTGAACTATATAAAAGAAGTGGATGGAAATTATCCAAATACTTGGATTGCTTATAGGATTTCTCTAACTATTTTTGTCACTGCTGCCCATGCAAAAAAGAGTTTTTCTAAATTGACCTTCATCAAATCTTATCTCCGTTCAACCATGTCTCAAGAAAGATTAAACAGATTAACTATGTTATCCATTGAACATGATATAGTTGTAAAACTTGATTGTACAAATTTAATTAATACTTTTAATTTACATCTAGAAATACAAGACGTATAATATTTAAGTGATATATTGAAATGTATAAATTTATGTGATGACTTATTTGTTTAGAATGTATTTATATTAGTAAATATTATTTAAATTTTATTTAAAATTACATACATAATATATATATATATACAAAAGGGCATATTTTTTCAAGGTCGGTTTCGTAAGTACCCAACGTTTGTAAAATTGTAATTTTCGTCCAGTTTTGTCTGTACAAGCTCCATTTTTGAATTTATCAAAAAAATATTTAGAAGTAACGAACACTACATGTTTCGGTCTAGATCTAATGATCTAGAATTTGGACCTTATATATGTCCTGTTTAAGACAATAATAGAGTCTGTACTAACAAAATTAAAGAAAAATTACAGTTTTACAAATATTGAGTATTTATACTGCTAAAAATAAACATTAGGTTTATGCAACTTACAAACTTAAAACTTTGGGTACTTATACTGTTATTTACTATTTTTTAAATTTGTATAAAGATAGGGCATTTCAGTCATTTCATCTTTACTTTATTTAGTACTCTTTGATGTTATCCTTATTACTCTTTTTAAATTAAATGGAGATTATATAAGTATAATGTAATCATCATCGAATAAGTTAATAGTTGTAAAACTCTCAAAACTTTCACTTCAATAACAATTAACCCCTAAAACTCATTTTTTAACAGCAAAACCCTTAAAACTCATGTTTTGTTAGCACTTTACCATTTCCATCCATCTTTTGGTGTTAAGTAACATGCTGGATCAGCAACGTTTACACAGTATGCACGTGGCACAATTTTATTGGTACAAGTAATTAAATAATTAAAAATAAATAAAATATAAAAATAACTATTTAGAATTAAAAAAATTATTTAAAAAATCTTTTTTATCTATCCTTTTTATTTGTGATTTTTTGTTTGTTTCTGCTTCTTTTTCTTCATCAAACCTACCACCACCACCACCATCCACAAAAACCACCACCCACCACAATCGAAACCACCACCACCATCACCATATGTCGTGATTTCAAATCAAAATCCAAGCACAAAGAAATTCATATTTAAAACAACAAACTTACATCTCAAATATTCAACACATTTTAGATCAAAAATAACAACAAAAATTCATAATCAATCTCAATCTCAAATTCAAACACAAAAAATAAATTTAAAAAACCATATGGGTAGATTGGGAGAGAGACTAAACGAGAAGAGAAAATTGCCTCTGCCCAAGTCAACCCAGTTGTACGTTGATGTTGGCGAGCCAAAAATCAACCACAAATGATGCATCTCTGGCCACGAACATCTTAAGCCACGAAGGACACATCTCTGACCATGAATAATACACCTCCGACCTTTCTCTGTCCCGAGTGACTATGAAGGCCGCTCGGCCCAGCTATTTTTAGGCCACTGTCGGAAGGAAATGACCTCACCATGAAGTTTTTGAGTTCCCAAAGCCTCTACATTTGAGGTTTTAAAGTTTTAAATTTGACATTTTCTCTCTTTTTTTTTTTGGATCTGAGATATTTTTTTTCTAAATAATATTTGTGTTTTTATTTGTTTTTGTAAGATCTTAGATTAAGATCTGAGATAGGGACGAGTGGTGATGGTTTTAGTTGTAGTGGGTTGTTTTTTTGTGGATGGTGCTAGTGGTTTCGATTGTGATGGGTGGTTTTTTGTGGATGGTTTCGGTGATAGGCATGATGATAAAGAATGAAGAAGAAGAAGAAAGATAAAAAGCATAAATGAAAATGAAAGGAAAAAAAGTAAAATTTGTTTTTTTCATTAATTTTTTTTTTGAATATTTAATTACTTAAGCCAATAAAACTGTACCATAAGTATACTGTGTATACGTGGATGATCCAGCATGACACTTAACACTAAAAATGGATAGAAACAGCAAAGTGCTAACAGAACACGAGTTTTGAGAATTTTTTCACCAAAAAATAAGTTTTGGAGGTTAATTGCTAGTGAAGTGAAAGTTCAGGGGATTTTGCAACAATTAACTCTCACTAAATTGTAATTTAATTACATCACTTTTAAGTAAAACCAAATATTGTAATATTAATCATAATTCTATTATCATTACCATTATAATAAACTAAATATCACCAACATCACCAACATAACTAAACAGGGTGGGAATGTGTAACACCCTACTAGACTAGGCGTGTTATTGTATTTTTTATGTACTGTGCACGCCTTTACTAAACAAGGGGTTTATTGTAAAACGTGAATAATTAAATCTTTCTTAAATAACTTAACTTTAATAATTTACACAATTCAGGGTCCCATTTTAAAAGTGACAAAAGATTAACTATTTATACTTCAAAAGTTATCCTCTAAAGACTATCAAAAATAAGCCTAAACCGTCTCGAAGACCCTAAATACTCTAGATCTAACCGTCTTGATATGTACAATCTTCATCCTTAGCTTTAGACTCACACTAGTTCAATTATAGCTCTTACTTGTACAAACATGTAACAACTGTGAGTCGGCAGACTCAGTAAGAAAAGTATAATCATAAACTTAAATATATATATCTAGACCATAACCAAGTGCCCATACACCTAAGTCTGATAACTGGGTCAGGAACGTTCTCAACAAAGTATGACTAACTACGTATCCAACCTATACTCAGTACTCTAGTCGTACTGATGTGGTAGCGGTTAGTTCATACTATATGATAGCTTAGCATATATCTATTGGCATCTCTATGCAACTCTATGTACACCTCACTGATACCCTAATATGCTAATCTAATGGCTATTTATTTGCCTAATATATATTGGTATCTCAGCACAACTGTATGTACACCTTACCGATACCCATATATATTATTGTGACGACAAGTAACAGGCACACTAAACATGTATACATATATGCAACCATTATACTAATTTTACCTTGATTCCGTATGCAAGTATGTCGGTAATCCTGAGTGGAAACTGCTGCTCAACAATTTACAAGCCCCTAAGTCACAACATACGCAAAATTCATAAATGATATGCTAAAGTACTTTTCAAAGACTTAAAATCAAAACTAAAAGTTTCTCTATCGATGGATAACATGGCAATACCATCAGTATCGCTAAAATATGAAAATCTAGGGTGCCAAAATTTCTACAACTGGTAAACTGGGTTCCCAACCAGAAAACCAATATTCTAAGGGTGTTGTAATGCCCCGATTTCCCGAGACGTCACACTAGCTAGTCCGTTTAAAACCATTTAAGATAAAGATAATAAAAGACTTCTTTAATGAAAAATAACTAAACATGAGATCTCATTATTTTTAAAACAAAACATTGATTTATTCATAACCTTAAAATATAAAGCTTTGCAAAAATTATTTGAATCATAATCATTAATGAAATATTTTTAAACCAAAACATCGTGACAATTCCCTAACATGTAATCCACGCTTCGAGCTCGCCATCCTCATTGTTTAGTTTTGTCTTTACCTGCACATAGAGTACCCGTGAGCTAACGCCCAGTAAGAAGAGCTATGTAGGACATAACCCCCCCAACTAGATAACATAGTCATAAGTATAACAATATCACAACATCAAATTAATCCATACCATACTTGCATACATATAACAACATGTCATATCACATATTATTCTCACATACAATACAACATCATATCACAGTATAATCTTAATGCATGCTATACTCACACACATAACACATAGTATCTTATCGCACATTATCCTCACATACGATAATCTACTCACACTCATGTTGATCAAACATGAAGTGTAACTTGCCCTGCCTTGTGATGTGCTCACACTCGGCATCCAATAGGGCAATCCCTTATCACAAGTTGTACTCACCCATGATAGGATAACCTGCAAGTAAACCCATACAAGCAGCCAAAAATATATCCTGCAGTGCTATGCTCACACCAGCAGCATAAAACAAATCTTATAAGTAATATTCTCACACACACAGTCAAAAGCCTTATCACTATCACACACTAATAACATTAGCATAAAACAACAATCTACCATAGAATAAAACATCTAAATACAAACCCATAATACAGTTGTATGTTTCAATATACACCCTGTGCACAGATGTCCACTCTTCTTGACTCAGTTGTTAAGAACACCTTCTTGCTACTCCAAGCACCTCAATGAATTTTCTTGTTGAGGACAAGATCCTCAAATCCCGCTGCTTAAGACTTATTATCTCGTCATTACTACCTATAACAACACATGGTTCAAGGCCCTAACATTAAAATTCGTACTCTTACAGTACAGCAGAAAGATCACTATTTTTGACCAACAACTATACTAATTCAGTGAAAGTTGTCTTCATAAAAATTATAGGAATATGGAGTTATGATTATTTTACTGAAACTATTTCTGAGAAAGAATATGGAGTAACGAATTACACGACTTAGCAAAAATACAAACTTTTGACATTGAATGGTTTAGAACTAGAAGATAACATCTTCATCAAAGTTTTAGGAAATTAAATTCCCTTTCCAATGATACCAAAATCTTTGAAATTGGAATTATATTCAAAGAGATATTACAATTTACCAAAACAGTTTTGCAGGAACAAGATTCAAGAAACGAATCACATGATATTGAAGAAAACTAACTTTTTGACATAGTATGGCTTCGAATTAACAAAAAGTTTCTTCATAAAACTTATGGGAAATCGAATAATCTTTCCAATGATAAAAAAATCTCTAAAAATGGATCAATATCAAGAGAGATATCATCACTTTACATAAACTTGTTTTTTTTTTTTCTGAAAACGAAAAATATAATAGGTCCGAACCCTAGATAACATTTAGCATTATTAAGCAAGAAAATGTTTCATACCTCTTCACAGCTTTCTATTTGATGTCTCAAGCCCGCAAGCCTTGATTATAAATCCAAAACTTTAAGAATGAAGGTAGAAAAATAAGAAGAAGTGTGGAAGGTTTGAGAGGAGCAACCATGAAGAAGAATGAGGCTTTGACTAATTGGTTTGGAAAGGAAAACTAAAACTATGATAGTTTAGGGTTTGATAAAAAAATATGTACTGAAGATTATGAGATACTGTATTCTAATAGGTTTAGGTTAACTAATAATAATATATAATAAAATGCTAAAATATTATTAGATCAACAAATATCTAATTTTTAAATTATAAAAAATAAGCCCTGTATCTCGTAACGTTAGGCTCCGTTTTCACCTAGAAAACTTCCAAATTATGATATAGCTATTTCTATAAAATTTGTAGATTTTTGAATTATCTTTTCAACGCTACTAGAGTCACCTCAATCGGAGCTCTAAAACTCTAGATATGATCATTTTACTAAAACAGTTTTTAATCCTGCGAATTTATCCAAACCTACGAATTTTTTTAACATTAATTCCATTATAATGATATTTAATGCACTCATACAATAAATTAAACCCACTAAATAATCTATAAAACTCTAATAGACTTTCATATTGGGCTTTAATTGAGTAATTATCCTAATTCGTAAAAACACCATAATTTTACCTTGACACTTACTATAATTTCAACTATGTTTAGAAATCTATCAATGTTATTCTAAGCAATTATCTCTATTCACTATTAGTAGAAATAAATAAAATACTTATTCTCACACAAATTGTATAACAAATAAAATTTAAAATATATGTATATTTTTACCGGGTATTACAGGTGCTATCTGGGGGAACCGGTAGACCGGTTTTGCAAAGCAAAACTGAACCCGTCAACTGGTTCAGTGTTGGAATCCTCAAAAACTTCACACACAACTTAATTCTACCCTAAATATATTCAAACCTTCCAGATCACCTAATTAAGTCATAACAAACCTATTTCAACCAAAAATAATAGCTATAACTCCCTGAATTCAATTTCACCATTAAATGTCCAAGTTTGAGTTTAAAAACTCAAACCTTGGTTCAACACAATCATAGCCAATAAAATTAAGCATAAACAACTCCTACTAACTTAAAATCAACTTAGAATATGAATCCTAAGAAACTTAAACTTAAATAGTACCATAATCACAATTTCACTTCAAAATTAAACTCAAAACCAGGAAAACAAAGACATGGAGGAACTGGGGCTCTTACCTTTGAATTCACTCAAGCAAAATCCTTCAAAGCTTGCTGAAATCCTCAAGAACAAGAATGAGAGGGTTGAATTCTGCTAGTTTTTCTAGAGAGGCCGAGAAAGAGAGAGAGACTTTGAGAGAGGGACATGCATTTCTAATTAATTTTTTTTTATTTGGCTAAAAGAAAACAAAAGATAAGAATTAATCTTTTTTCTCTTATTTCCCAATAATATTAGCCTAAATGACTAAGGCATAATAAAATTCCCATAAAAACAACAATTTAATTAACTTAAAAGGAAATGACAACTTTGCCCTTCCTTCACCACAAAACAACCTAAAACTTAGGGGTAAAATGGTCCAAAGCTACAACCCCGAGTAACCCCGACATGCTAAATGTCTAACTACATAATCTCGCTAAATCAAAAGTTCTAAACCATATCTAAGTGACTCTATAGGCCATACGTCGTATTCCACTATTATCGAGCATACAACATGCAATTAATGAAAATTCACATATAACATATATAATGCGCCTAGTGTTCAAATATATCTCCTAAATTGAGAAAATATTTTCTTAAGACTTATTTCTGATTATAAGCCCTTATGTTTGTTCAAGTATCTTGACCAATACTATAGTTCTGCTTCAAATAACTTTACATTTCTTATTGAGAATTTCAACGTATTTCTGTTCATAAGATAGGTCTAACTAAAGTTCTAGGGATTCATAATTTTAAGTTATGAATCGAATTTGTCATTATACAACATAGAAATATCATTTATGCTGCCAATGCTAATCATAAAGCTAAACGAGAAATTATCAACCTAATTTTCTCGAAAAGTTATAAAAGTCTTAGGAATCTAGGAAAAATCTTACCTTTGTCCCCAAAATATTTCCCCTACTTGGGGATTCCTGTATTTCTGAGCTTCGGGTTAACATAACTTTTATTGTCTTCTTAATCTTTTCTATAGTCTTACTAGTCTACTAAACTGACCTCGGATTTAGATTTTTCCTGCTCTAAGCTTTAAAAAAAATCACACTTCATACCATGTAACATCTTATAGGGAACCATCCCTATTACACTTTGATAATTGTTGGCTGCACGAGAACTTAATCAAAATAGATACTTGTTCTACATATTCTTGTAATTTATCATATAAACTTGTAGTATATGTTTCAATATTTGCATTGTCCCCACGAACTAGCCATCTGTCTATGGGTAGGAAACTGTACTAAACTTCACCTACATAATAATGGCCCTCTGTAGACTTTGTTAAAACCTAAAGATGAATTTTGGTTTCCTATTCAAAATAATGGACTTTAGGGTCGCATAAAGTCATACTATCTCCCTTATAGCTTTCCATGCTAGTTCTTGCATCGAAATAGTACCATACGAAATCAGATATACTCGTGGTTTTCAATAATCCATTTACAAAATTCCTAGCAGCTTCTTCCCATTTCACTTGAGAAAATTAATCAATCATAATAACCTTACCGGTTTCTAATGAATAGTCCTATTTCACTAAAAAATTGAGCATTCGAATACATTATCGACCACATCCTTTTGCATTCTACACCATTAATAAGTAGAATTTTTAAGTTTTAGTATACCTTAATAGTACTAAAGTATAACCAATAAGTAGTGGTACGAGCTTTCCTTAGAATATTGCTTCTGAGCTAAACACTGCTTGGAACACAAACTAGAGTTTTATAACATAACATCATGTGATCTAATACCAGGCTAGCTCAAACTATCTCTAAGCTAGCCTGCTAAAGCTTTCTTATGGGTTTTCACTGAATTTTACATCCATCAATTGAGCACTTCTGTATTTATCAAATAAACCTGGTTGAAGTGTTGAGTCAATGAGTTTATCTAGCACAAACTCCATACTTAACTTTGATCATGACATCTACTAACTGAGGGGAAAATCATGGTTGTACTGAAAACTTTTCGGGGACTTAAAATCAAAACTAAAAGTTTCCCTATCGATGGTTAACATGTTAACACCCTAAATATTTCTAAAATATGAAATTCTAGGGTGCCAAAATTTCTACAACCGGTAAACCGGATTCCCTAACGAAAAAACAGTTTCTAAGGGTGCTACCTGGGTGAACGGTAGACCAGTTCTACAGGGCAAAACTTAACCGATCGACCAGTTCAGTGCAAGAATCCTCAAAAACTTCACACACAACTCAATTCTACCCTAAATCAATTCAAACCTTCCAGATAACCTAATTAAGTCATAACATACCTATTTCAACAAAAAATAATAGCTATAACTCCCTAAATTCGATTTCACCATTAAAGGTCCAAGTTTGAATTTAAAAACTCAAACATTGGTTGAGCACAATCACAACCAACAAAATTAAGTACAAATAACTCCTACTAACTTAAAATCAACTCAAAAAATTAATCCCAAGCAACTTAAACTTAAACAGTGCCATAATCACAATTTCACTTCAAAATTAAACTCAAAACCTAGAAAACAAAGGCGTGGAGGAACGAGGGCTCTTAGCTTTGAATTCACTCATGAAAAATCCTTCAAAGCTTGATGAAATCCTCAAGAACAAGAATGAGAGGGTTGAGTTCTACTTGTTTTTCTAGAGAGGTCGTGAAAGAGGGAGGGAGACTTGGAGCGAGGGACATGCATTTCTAATTAATTTTTTTTATTTGGCTAAAAGAAATCAAAAGATAAGAATTAATCCTTTTTGTCTTATTCCCCAATAATATCAGCCTAAATGACTAAAATATTAATAAAATTCCACAAAATAACAATTTACTTAACTTAAAATGAAATGACAACTTTGCCCTTTCTTCACCACAGAACAACCTAAAAACTTAAGGGTAAAATGGTCTAAAACTACAATCCCAAGTAACTCCAACATTCTAGATGTCTAACTATATGATCTCGTTAAATTAAATATTTTAAACCATATCTAAGTGATTCTATAGGCTAAACGTCGCATTCCACTACTACCGAGCATAAAACATGCAATTCATGAAAATTCACATATATAATGCATCTAGTCTTCAAATATACACTACTACAAAAAAGAAAAGCTTATTAGTGTCATTTTTTAAATGACATATATAATGATGGCGTCAATTCGTGTAATTGACGTATATACAGGGGACACAAATAGTTACTCTATTATGTTAGTTCGTAACTGACGACATTAAAAATAGTACCGTCAATTTTGAACCGACACAATATAAATAAATTATACCATATACATCGGTTCATAACTAACACTCAACTACAGAAATAAAAATAAAAATTTAGATTTGGGCACTCGAACTGTCTCGAGCTCAGATCTCTATTCGAAATACCAGATACAAATTAAAGTACATAAACCATAAAATTGAATAAAAATTATATTAGCAAACCAATATATATCTATATACACAAAAATATGAGATATGTGAAATCAATATATATACACAAAAATTTTAGCTACATAAACCAATATACATATACACAAAAATCAGATTTGCAAATAATTAAACTAAAAGTGAAAATATTTATGGATCTCTGAAATTCCATAGCCACCGAGAGCGAGCAGCAAAACTCATGATCATGGTGCATCTGAAAAAAAAAATGAAAATTAGAGAGAAGAAGAGAGTGATCGACAGAGAGAGATAGAGAGGAGGAGATGCTTACTCGTCCTTCATTATTGGAGAAGAACACAACAATTGTGGCTTGGTCTGTGTGGGATGATGGAGGATGTCATGGTCATGCAGCGTCGTGTTGCTCCTACACTAATGTGGGCAGCTCCATGTGAGAGGACAGAGCTTGTAGTGAGAGAGAGAGAGAGAGAGAGAGAGAGAGAGAGAGAGAGAGAGAGAGCTTGTGGTGAGAGAGAGAGAGAGAGAGAGAGAGAGAGAGAGAGAGAGAGAGAGAGAGAGAGAGAGAAAGAGAGAGAGAGAGCGCTAAAGGGGGTAGTTATTTCAAGGTTTTATGATATATGGTGTATTAGGGTTAGGTACATGTGATCGGTCGGCCGATTAATTATTACAATTTTTTAAGTTTTATTTGAATCGGTTTCCATCTAACGCTACTTTGCATCGGTTTCCAACTGACATAACATCTAAAAATCTCTATTTTCAACTTACGCAAAGTAGTGTCAATAACAACTAACGCGAAAAGTTAATTTTGTAATAGTGATATCTCCGTAATAGAGAAAATATTTTTCTAAGATTTATTTCTGATAATAAGCCCTAATTTTTACTAAGAGGCACAAAATCATATACTAATCATTAAACTTCTTAGGTGGCGTTTGGTTGGGAAGAATAAAAACATAGGAATAAGAATGAGAATGTGAATATGAATTGGAATAAAATTTAAAATGTATTAAAAAAATCATATAAAAATTGTTCTCGTCATGTAGTGGAATGGTATTTCTTTCTATTTTAAAATGGAATAGTACGTCATTCTACCAAAATGGTAGAAAGATCATTTCATTGGAATAATATTATAATACTTTAATATGCAACCAAACAAAGGAATATAATGAAAATTATTAGAAATAGAAATTGCTTTTTCTCTTGGCCCAATACCGGTCCATTGGGCCTTGCTTTTACTGTGTATATGTAGACACTTTACTTTGTAAACAAACCCTACATAATATTTCTAGCTGCCACTATATTCGGCTGCCAATATATGAAAATAAGAGAAGTATTTTCTCATTAGTGATATACTTTCTACTCTCCATAAAACCCTAGCCGCCCCCTTCACCATTACCACTTCTCTCTCTTCTCCCATGGCTCCAAGAACAACTAATTCCACCATTGTCGCCGCCTCCATTAGTGAAGCTCCTTCCCTTCTGCTGCCATCTCCGACCGTCCACCATGGCCAAGATCCATCATTGACAGCCGCCACCAACTCTTACGTTGCTCCGCCCGTCACATCTCCTCTTGAAAACTCAATCTCGAATCTGTATGGTGCTTCCTCCTTCATGTTCGATCCATCCCCTACTGGAGTAATCAGCTCTTATCCCGTCACCGATCTCCCCATTTCGAGACCGTTTGAACACCATTCCACCGCACCATTTGGTTACTCCTCTACTCTGGCATCAACCTCCATAGCGTCACAAATTCAAACAGCCATGCTTCCGCCATTTCCCTCATCCACTCTGGCCTCGGTTCAGACAGTCCCTTCACTGGCATCATTTTTTTTCTGGCACGACCATAGCTCCGACCCAACCACAGCCCACGCCGTTCTTTAATGGTAACAATCCCTTTCTTGGAACTTCCAGCCATGTGGCTTATACTGATAACTCTAGCTTTCTTTCTAATCAAGGCCTATCTCGCGCCTTTTACGATCAACCTTCTCAAGATGATCGTTATCACTTGGGAACTGGAGATCAACCAAATATCATTTCCTCGTTCCTTTTGACTAGTCAAGATAATTTTCAGTCTTAGAAACGAGTGGCTTCGATTAATATCACTGTAAAAAATAAAACTCCTTTCATTGATGGCACTTTACCCCGTGCACCATTCAATGATCCTTCTCTATCTGCTTGGGATCGATGCAACAACACCGTAATGTCATGGATCCTTCAATCCGTGTCTCGAGAAATTGGTGCAAGCATCATGTTCAAAACTACTTCTCGCGAAATGTGGACAAACCTCCATGATCGTTTCAATCAGAGTAATCGCCCGTGCATTCTCCAACTTAAGACTTCTGTTAACAATGTTAAACAAGGCGATAACTCAGTCACCACATACTTCACTCAATTACAAGCCCTATGGGATGAACTCAACGAGTATCAACCAAATACTCCTTGCACTTGTGGCTGTACTTGCAGTGCCATGCAAAAAATTCAAGATTACTATGCTCGAGACTAGATCCTTCAGTTCTTGATCGGTCTTAATGAATCTTATTGGGGAATACGACCTCAGATCATCCTCTTTGATCCCCTTCTGCCACTGTCCAAGGTTTTCTCCATGGTTGTTCACCAAGAGTGCCAACGTTGTCTTGGCAACACTGGCATTGTTGCTGCTGCCCCTGCCAAACCGAAACCAAATCAGCCTTCTCAGAACAAGAAGCCTCGCCCTACATGTTCCAATTGCCTTAAACCAGGTCACTTGGTTGAGAAGTGTTATTTTCTCCATGGTTTTCCACCTGGATATGGTGACAAAACGAAAAACACACCTACTGCTCGGGCAAACCAAGTTTTGGCCAATCCTGAGGCCCCTGTTACTGGCTCTTCTCAACTACAACTCCACCAACAATTGATCTCTTCACTCAGTCAGCAAATCCAAAGCGCTCCATCCACCAGCGACAATCAACCTGTGGTCTCTAACGTCTTCGATAATGATAAACTTTTTCCTCTTTTTTTATGGATTGTAGATAGTGGAGCCACTCATCATATATGTCATTCTCTTCATTGTTTTACATCTCTAAACACTAATCATGTTGCTAATATTATTACTTTACCTAATGGTCATCAGATTCACATTAACAAATTTGGCACCGTAAAAATATCTGATAAACTAACATTGACCGATGTGTTATATATTCCAGAATTCAAGTTCAATTTATTTTCTATTAATGCTTATCTTGAACATTGTCATAATAAACTCTCATTTACTTTTAATCAATGTTTGATTCAGGATCCCTCCTTGACTTCTACGATTGGGATAGCTAAGAAAGTTGGCCAACTATTTTTCTTTGAGCAAGAGCGGCATTTTCTCACTTCCAATATTTCCATCTTTGCAAACACTACTTGTCCCTTGAAGGACCCTTGGCATCTTTGCCTTGGTCATCCTTCTATGAACATTACTACTATACTAAATAAAAGTTTGCAATTCTGTGAAAAACCTTTGGATTATATGTGCTCTATATGTCACTTTTCTAAACAAAAGTGGCCTCCTTTTATTTCTAATAATAATTTTGCTAATGCTGCTTTCAATTTAATACACATTGATGTATGGTGACCATTTCATATCATTAGCATTGAAGGTTATCGAAATTTTTTGACTATTGTTGATAAATTTTTCTCGTTACACTTGGGTTTACATGCTAAACTCTAAATCTGATGTCTCTTTTATTATTCCAAAAAAAATTTCGCTTATTGCAACACAATTTTCAGTTCCCATCAAAGCAGTGCGTTGTGACGATGCTAAACAACTGAATATGACAACCTTTTACAATAGCAAAGGCACCGTGAAGTACAACTCTTGCATTGGTCGCCCTCAATAAAATTCTGTTGATTAGCGCAAACATCAACACATATTAAATGTTGGTAGAGCTTTACTGTTTCAGTCTCATTTATCCTTACCTTATTGGAGTTATGTCATAAATATTGTTGTTTATCTCATAAATCGAACTCCATCTATATTACTTAACAAAAAGACTTCATTTGAAGTTCTCTTTAAGAAAGCTCCTGTCTATCAACAATTTAAAGTTTTTGGGTGTCTTGCTTTTGCCTCCACCTTGGAAACCAGACGACATAAACTTGATGCAAGATCTCGTCCTTATGTCTTTATTGGTTATCCGCCTGGTATGAAAGCTTACACTCTCTTAAACATTAACACTCAAGAGATCATTTACTCTAGAGATGTTTATTTTCATGAAGATATTTTTCCACTATCTGACACTAACTCTCCAAATTCAATAGATCAATTATTCTCACATTCTTTACCGCCCTCTACAGGATCATCTCAACACCCTTCTGAGGAGCATAAATCTGTTCCCAACCATGATGCCACTTCATCTCATAAAATAGACATTCCTCCAAGTGTGAAAGACATCAACACACATGTCCCACCTCCTGAGGAAGTACCATCCACACCCAGGGAGTCAATAATTCATTCCCCTATCACTTCAAAAATAGGAAGAACTTTATCCAAACCTAAATGTCTTTCAGATTACATTTGCAATACCACTGCTACTTCGTCCACTGCTTACACTATTAACAAATATTTTTCTTATAATAGGTTAACACAACACTTTCATATAGCAATCCTCGCTGCCCCCTCCATTGCTGAACCCACCAGCTACAAAATGGCAGCTAAAGACCCAAAATGGAAAAAAGCCATGGACAACAAAACTGATGCTCTCAAAGCCAACTACACCTGGATTGTTGTCACTCTTCCTGACACACATCATGCCATTGGTTGCAAATGGGTATACAGAATCAAATACAATGTTGATGGCACTGTTGAAAGACTCAAAGCTCGCTTAGTAGCTAAAGGCTACAACCAAAAAGAAGGTATTGATTACTTTCACACCTTTGCCCCCGTTGTAAAGTTTAATACATTAAAATTACTGCTTGCTATTGCAGCCATTAACAATTTGTACCAACTTGATATCAATAACGCCTTTCTTCATGGCGATTTACATGAAACTGTCTACATGACACTCCCTAAGGGTTATAAACCTAAAGGAGATATTCCTCCAAATGTTGTCTGTAAACTAAACAAAAGTCTCTATGGCTTGAAACAAGCCTCTAGACAATGGTTTACAAAACTTAGCAATTATCTTTTATCCATTGGATTTACTCAATCCCTTTCACATCCCACATTATTCATTAAAAATCACAAAGGCATTTTCCTTGCTCTTTTAATATATGTGGATGACATAGTGGTTACCTCAAATAATGACAATGTTGTTCTTTCTTTTAAACAACAACTTAATTTTGTGTTTCAACTTAAGGATCTTGGCCCTTTACATTTTTTTTGGGCTTGGAAATTGGTCGATCTTCCTCTGGGATTTCTGTATCCCAAAGATCTTTCACCTTACAACTTTTAACTGACACAGGTTATTTAGGATCTTCTCCTGCTTCTACACTAATGGAGCCTAATATTCGGCTCTCATTCGATAATGGGGAACCATTAGAAAACCCAAAAATATATCGTAGCATCATAGGTAAACTCATTTACCTAACCATTACTCGCCCTGATATTTCCTTTGGTGTAAACAAATTAAGTCAATTTTATCAAATCCAAGTGCTCTCCATCTTGATGCAGCTCATAGAATTTTACGATATCTCAAAGGCACTTCTGGCCAAGGGCTTTTCTTTCAATCTGCCTCCTCCATTAAATTGTCTGCTTATGCTGAAACTAACATGTCCAATTCAGACTTTCATCTTAAGATTTTTTCAGATGCTGATTGGGCCTCATGCAGTGACACTCGAAGGTCCACTTCTGGCTACTGTGTCTTCCTTGGCAACTCCCTACTCTCTTGGAAATCAAAAAAGCAGTCTGTCGTCTCTCGTTCTTCTACTGAAGCAGAATACCAGGCAATGGCTAATGCCACTTGTGAGATCACCTGATTGTTAGCACTTTTTCGGGGCTTCGGCATTCACCACAAGGATCCCTCCATTCTTTATTATGACAATACAGCCGCCATTCACATCTCAGAGAGTCCCGTATTCCATGAAACAACAAAACATATCGAGATTGATTGCCATGTTTGTTGGGAATATTTTACTAGGATCTAGATTTACTAACAAGTATGTTTCATTAACATCCTAAATATGAATTCTCTAAAACAATGAAATAAACACATAAGGGTTTAAGAAAACCGTACATTGATTGCAGCAGAATAATATGACTCCTTCCGTTCAAGATCTCTAGCCCTTGATTCTTTTCTGTAGCAGAGCATTATCAAGATCTGAACCTGGATCTATTTCTCTCCTTCGGGTTTGGTTACCACCGTCTTACTCACTATGATTGAGTAATTGACTTGCTATGTGTGGGCATGTCACTCACTCACTATAGGTTCGAATGGTGAAGAACAATGAAGGAGGTGAGAAAACACTGAGGAAGGAACTCTCTCATCAAGTTTTGGTTGAATAGTCAGGTTGACATTAATTGGATGAGTGAGAGTATCATTTTTCTTTTATAGTGTTTCAACTAGGGCTTAGGGTTGAATTATATGGATTAAAAAAAAATATATTGAGCGAAATTCCACACTTGGCTGTACACTTTAGTGAGCCAATCTCCAGCTACAATTTTGCCACTTTTTTTCAACCACTTATTCTTCTTTTCAATAATACCATATTTTCCAATTCAAACCTACAAATGCCAAAACTATTTATTTAATAATTATAATTAATTACTAAATAAAAATTGCCATTTATGTAATTTATTAATTAGACCATACAAAGTCTCTTAATTAACAAATTGACCCCAAAACCTCTTTTCTTCACATTAAGCCCTTGCTTAGTGAAAATTCTTAAATAAGACAGTCTAATTTTAGAAAATAATTGATTAATTAAAATTAATTGTCTGAGTATGCAAGTAGTATTATCTCAACTAGTGAGGGGACCATGGGCCTATATAACCGAGCTTCCAATAAGCAGATCTAGAATTTACCAAGTAAATTCCCTAACTTATTAATTCCTCATTGAACCACTATAGAACTTGGAATTGCACTCTCAGTTATATAGAACGCTATATATGTACCACGATATAGATACGTTATGATTACCCATTGTTACAATCCTAATCGTCAAAGATCCTCTATAGATGATCTACACTGAATAGGGACAAATTTACCGTTCTAACCTTCAATGTATTTTATCCTTAAAAGACTTAGCTACCTATAAATGATATTTCAGTAAACTAATATAATTACTGAAATGAGATCTCAATCATTTATCTCTATTCAGCCAAGCTCGAAGGAAATCATCGTTTCATTTCTATGTCCGAATAGAAGCTATAGATTACATATCTATGTTTAGCGCTCCCACTCAATTGTACTATCATGTTCCCAAAATGTACGTATCACCCTGACCAAAAGTAGGCTTAACTAACAAATCAAAGAACATGAATAACACTCTTGAGATTGAACCTAAGCATGTCAGGATTAAGATCTTTTGATCTAAGATCAACCAATGATATTGACTTAGAAAGATACAACGGTAAGATTATAATATCTTTACCAAGATCAATATCGGTCCCAGTCCAATGTATACTCGATACATCTGAAACTAGCATACAACATAACACTTATCCAAGGTGTAAGTATACTTTATCGCTGATTATCACATCAGTGTAAATCCAGTGCACTAATGAATTAGGGACATTATCTTTTGAAGCATATAATCACAATTACATTCCACTGTGTTGACATCACTGTAATTGTGAATAACAATATGTTTTGGACTTAACAAATTTTGTTCACATTAAACAATAAACATGAAAATTACATGTAAACAAAAATGACTTCTAATCTTTTATTGATAACAAATCAGATTAGATTGAAATGGGTTTTATTTAGGGCGTAAAATCCCAACAAACTCCCACTTGCACTAACATAAAACAAGTAGTGCATTTCAATCAATTAATTGTCTTGATATCCAGATCAAGTGTAGTGTATTTGAGTAAACCCAAATTATTGGAACTGTAAGTCTGTGGTAAGCTACTGCTTTCTCCATCATTATTTCCTTTGTGTTCATAAAACATTATGCAACATCATTTACTATATGCATTACTCATCTAGGGATACTGAATTCCTTACTGCTTATTAAGTACATCTGAATAAAGAGAAGACATATCTCTAATTCTATCTAAAAATGGAATAAAGATAACACAGTGTAGAATTTTCTTCAATTGAATAACTTTCCAGTGCTTTTCGAAACAACAAAGTTATTTATCTTCACTGATGGAGCTTAAATTATTATAGATGGGGTTTTTTCCATCCTTCTAGAATAATTTCTCCACCCCTAGAGTAACCACCATCTCTAATTAATTATGAGTTGGTGTAGATATAAGGATTCTAATATACACCCCTATCGTCTAACATATAGGTAACTTTCATAGATTTTCCTTGACTATCTCCTAATGTTCCTTGTTTGATTACATCTTAGATGGCTCCCACTCAACAGTAGGAGTCTTGTTAAATTCGTACATAGAAGTACATTTAACCTCTTACTATTGTTTCTTAGGGATATCTTGTTGTGACATATTATCTTAGTCTGAAACTGTGAGTTCCTTCTAGGCTAAGTCATCAGCATAGCAATCTAGTACTAACATTAATGTAAATACTTGCTGAAGATTAAGTCATTTTAATAGGCTATGCAAAATTCTACTATCTTATCCTCAAAATTCTGATAAGTCATTTCTATCCATATGAATGGTTAGATTTACTTTTTCAGTTGAATTCTAAAGTTCCTATCACAAGTTTTATCCAAATAAAGATGGGCTTAGAATTTTAAAATCCTCCCACTCAAATAAAGTACTGTGATACTATATCCAAGAACTTTATTGGTATCTATTTCTCTTACTACAGTAATATATTAATTGGAACAGAAGTACAGGATCAAGAATAAGTTCTAATAATTTGCTAATTTGTTCATTATATTATATGTATGTTTATTCAAAATATGTGTGCCATAGAGATACTATGGTATATTGAGTATAGTCTAGAGTTCAAAATGAACTACATACGTCAATTGCTTCATCCACCCTTAAGTGTTATAGAGATCATGTGGAGTTATGAATATAATCCAAAGTTCAATAGATATAAAAGATCGTTGAACTGCATATATTATTTTTAACTTCGTCCACCCCTATCAAATCAAAAGATCTTTTTATTAAACAAAATCTTAATAATTGTTTAAGAATTAGCAATTATTCAGAAACATTGAAATTGATGTGTTTATGTGGTGTTATCTCTTTGCAGAGAAGAATATACCATAGATTTTGTATCAATAATAAAACACAAACACATAGAAACATTATAAACATATAAATATAATTGGTATTGGCATACACGAGATGAGAAAAATATGAAGCTCAATTTATAAATGCAATTCATTGCTAAAAGAGAAAACTTTATTGATATTCTCAAAAAAAAAAAATGAATTGTCTACAATAATATGAATTATAGGGAATAAAATCCCAAACCAATAACTGAAATCAAATTGTTCATAAATTAAAACAATTAATTCAATAATTATTAAAAAAAACGATTCTGAGCTTCATCTTCAATCTTAGACAATCTCCACCCTTCTGTCTAACCATCCGACTCAACTCGCTAGGATAACAATCCAAGTTTAAGCAGCTGCAGCTGAAACAAGAAAAAAATAAACATGGTTAGTAGATCCAGAATAAATAACCCAAGGGGATAATAATTCTCTAAAACACATGAGTTTATAGCATAGAAAGATATACCTTGTTTCTTTGCTAGAAACTTAGGGCATTGGGGTTTCCAGTGGCCCTTTTCATTGCAATAGAAGCATTTTCCTTTAGGCTTTCCATCAGGATTAGTAGCTTTTTTTCTTTTTAACTGTTTTCACACCTTGAACAGTCTTCTTGCTATTCTTCCACTTCTACTTGTTGTTGGGCTTCAAAGTAGAGGCAATGTTTGCCTCAGCCTTAGTCGTACCATTAGCAGTGTCAGAATTAGGAGCTTTAGTTCCTCCTTTCTGTGGTCCTCCAATCAAATTTTCAAATGTCGGAAGGTTGTTGATCAACTCGTGAAAGTCAAGCTCCAACTTGTTCATGACATAATTTGAAGTGAAAGGCAGAAAGGCTGGAGTCAAACTGTTCAAGATCAAACTCACTTGAGTTGTCTGATCTATAACAGCTCCATGATTCTCAACTTCCTCGAAGTAACTAGTCATCTGGAGAAGGTGATCACGCACGCTCTGATGAGGTTTCATCCGTGCATTGATGAAATTCTTAGTCGCTTCAAAGCGAGCTTGAATTGATGCCATCCCGAACAGTTCAGTTAACTGATTCATGATTTATGCAGCCGTGAAAGTGTTCGCAAACTTGTTTTCAAGGTGTCAACCATGCTAGACAGCATAAAGTATTGAGCTTTGTTGTTAGCATTCTGCACACGCTCGAACTTTTCTTTGACTACCTTGGTTGCATTCTCACATGGCTGCTCAGGAGCCTCTTAAGTCAACACATACATGGCATTTTCACCAATGAGAGTAATGTTAATGTTCTCTCTCCATTTGATAAAGTTAGTTCCATTGAGCTTGTTATCAGTCAACAGTGACACCATGGGATTGTTCATAGTCATGTTGGATACTACACATAACAATAAATAGAAATCAAATAACGTTTAACACAAAATTATATTCCTAAATTATTAGCACTTAGCAAGTAGGGATGACAAGTGAAAATACTAAAACATACAATCGTAAATAATTTCCTGATGGATATATTTCACCAGGATCTAGATGTACTAACAAGAATGTTTCATTAACATCCTAATATGAATTCTAAAACAATGAAATAAACACATAAGAGTTTAAGAAATCTTACATTGGGTGCAGCGAAATACAATGACTCATTCCGTTCAGATATCTAGCCCTTGTTTCCTTTCTGTAGCAAAGCATTATCAATATCTGAACCTGGATCTCTTTCTCTCCTTCCTTTGATGCTGAATCTCCTTCTTGTTGGTTGATTTTCCACAGTCTTACACACTATGATTGAGATACCACTTGATGTGTGTGGGCACTCACTCATTCACTCAAGGATTTCGAAATTTAAAGAAGAAGAAAAGAGAAGAAGAGGTTTCGGCTATAGAGAATAGATAGAGGCTCAGTTTTCATCTGACAAAGTTAAGTGTGAATGAGAGCCATCACTATCTATTTATAGGTAACCACCTAGGTTTAGGTTAGAATTATTTGGCATTAAAATAATGAAAAAATAAATGATAAAACCCATAAAGTGTGGCCGGCCATGGGCTTGGATAATGGGCCTCACTTAAGCAATTTTGCTGTTTTATCATTCCTGCATCTGATTTTCTCAAAAACGCCAATTTTCAAATTCAACCATTTAAATGCCAATTCTAATTATTTAATAACTAAAAACTAATTATTAAATAATATTGTCATTTAATATATTTATTAATTAGACATATAAAGTCTCTTAATTAATAAATAAACCTAGAATCTCTTTTCTTTACAATTTCACCCTTGCTTAGTGAAAATTCACAAAGTAGACACAGTCTAACTTTAGAATTATAATTGATTAATCAAAATCAATTAACTGAGTCTGACAAGCAGTATGGTCTCAACTAGTATGGGGACCATGGGTCTATATATCCGAGCTTCCAATAAGTAGATCAAGAATTTATATCTTAAAATCACTGACTTATTAATTCTTCGTTGAATCCACGCATAGAACTTAGAATTGCACTCTCAGTATATAGAACGCTCTATATGATCCACGATATAGATACGTCATTAGTTATCCATTGTTATAATCCTAATGTGATCAATGACCCTCTAATAGGTGATCTACATTGAAAAGGCACTAAGTTACCGTTACACCTTCAATGTATTTTATCCTTAAAACACTTAGCTCCGTATAAATGATATTTCAGCGGAGTGAAATGAGATCTCAACCATTTATATCTGTTTAGCCAAGCTCGAAGGATATCATCATTTCACTTCTAAATCCCTATAGAAGTTATAGATTCCATATTTATGTTAGCGCTCCCACTCAATTATACTATCATGTTCCCAAAATGTACGTATCACCCTGACCCAAAAGTAGGCTTAACTAACAAATCAAAGAACATGTATAATACTCTTGAGATCAAACCTAAACATATCAGGATTAAGATCATTTAATCTAGGATCAACAGGTGATATTGAATTGAATAGATATTACGGTAAATTTCAAATCTAATCAAAGTTCAATATCGGTCCCTTCCGATGTATACTCCATACATCCGATACTCGTAAACTTTGCCAATGTCCTGGAAAGGACATAACACTTATCCAAGATGTAAGAATACCTATCGCTGATTATACCATGTCAGTCTAAATCCAGTGTTCTGACAAATCATGGAATAAACTTTCGAACATATAATTAAGATTATATTCCACTGTGTTTACAACACTATAATCATTAACAAATTGATATGTTCTGGACTTAAATAGAATTCATACATTATGTACATATAATCATGAAATAAATCATGTGAACCATGCATCATTAAATGTTATTTCTGATCTATATTAATAAGTAAATCTGATTATATTGAAATGAATTTTATTTAGGGCATAAAACCCAACAAACTCCCACTTGCACTAATATAAAACAAAATGTGCATTTCAAATAATCTCAACACCTTGATATACAGATCAAGTGTAGTAGTAGTAAACTCCTCGTAATAGGATTTGACAGGTTGAATTAAACACAACCTCTTCTCCACCATTACTCTTCCTTAATCACAAAATCTTTGATAATGTGAAATTCCTCTCTATATGTCGACTCTTTTGGGATACTGGATTCTATACCTTTGGCACCTACTTTTGGTTAATCAGGAAATTAACACTAGTAGTTAAGACAGGTTGGAACGGTGCCACAATTGTATAGAACTTTCCTTAGACTGAATAAGTACCTTTCCTGCAACTTTAACATTCAGTCTCTCTCTGTTAGACTAAGAGAATTCAGATAGGTTTTTACACTTCTCCAAAATCACTACTCCACCCCCATAGTAATCACCATCTTATCAGCAGACTTTCTAGCACAAAGGCAAGTCTCGAAATCTGATGTGGTATAGTCTAAGAGTTTTAAACACACTCTTATTGACTAACATATAGTTCATCTTCTTAATCTTAAGATTTACTTGATTGTCTTCCAATGTTCTTCCCCTGGATTAATCTAATACCTACTCATTACTCCCACTCAACAGCAGGTGTCTGGTCTAAGGCATACTACAGTATATCTGAGACCTCTCACTATTGATATAAGAGATTCTTTCATGGCTTTATCTTTTCTGGAATAGTTGAGACTTTTCCTTAGATAAATAAAATCTATGCCTAGAAGTCGAGAAGCTTTCATAGATTGCCATTAGAAAGAAAATGCTTCAGCATCTTACTAAAGTAAGTTGCTTGCATTAGAGTAAGTAATTACCAGGTATACCATAAGCCATAGGTTTAGATAAACTCAAACCTATAATACTAGGAACAGGAAGTTTTGTTAAGTCCATTGAATAGACTTATTAACAAAATTTCCTTTTACGCCCATGTGAATGGATTAAACTATAGTTCTATTGGCTTTTCTTCTTAGTTTCTTATCTTAACAATCCATTACTTGTTTAAACTCACAATGGATTTTAATCACTAGTGTCTTCCAAGAAGGTGAGTTCCTAGAAACTCTCCCACTGCGACAAGCTACTGTGAATTATGTCTAAGAAAACTAAATGGTATTAACCTCTTCGGTTGTGACAAGACAACAGAGGCAATGGGATCATCATATGTCAAATAAGATGATAGAACACTTTTGGAATCAAGAAAAATATCTCCTTTATTTTCAGACTTAGTCATTTTCTTAGAAAAGTAGTATTTGTTTAAACAAACACTTTCTTATCTAATGACTATGGGATGGTCCACCCCTAATCACTTAGAATAGTTAACAAACCATGGTTAACAGTTCTAACTTTTCTTAAGATTTTGATTAGGTCATTCATGAATCTAGTAATGATTTACATTAAGTATACAACCATTACATCATTCTGAAATTGTATTACCATAGAAGGATTTAGGCAACGACTAGTAACTAATCATCAATATGCAAATCAAAATTTCTGGGGAGGTAAGTTTGGATATAATTCAAAAATCAATTTAATGATCTTTGAACTGCATATCTACTAACTATTTCTCCACCCCTATTAGTTCGCAAGATCTTTAACCACTTACCTTAATAGTTTTCCACCATTGCTAGAAATTAATGAAATTTTTCAAACATTTCAAATTTCTTTGCATAAGGTATAATCTAGAGTGATCGTTTTAAGAATACAACGAAAAACTCATATCCACCCCTGAATGTACATCCATCTGCGAATGAGATGAACTTATTTCAGTGGATATAGGCATATTAACTCTTTGCAGAGATTGATCTTGTCAAAACCACTATGAACAAGATACAAATGCCATAGATTAAAAAAATGGTTGTGTCTTTTGATGACTTATGTTTAGTTACATTAAAAAGTTATTAGAATAGTCCAAGTGGATCCTGGTCACAGAATATTAAACTCATATTCCATACAGTTTGCATCCATTGATAGAAAATGGTATTAAACACTTGTGAAAGTGAAACTGTATTGTATTAAAAAAAAATTATTTGGAATCTAAAACTTAAAGTCAAATACTTAAATTTATACCAAATATACATGAGTAATTTTTTCTTGGACCACCACTACTAATATAAACTCTAAGTCAGATTTGCCCATACAAGTAGGAGATTTCTAAGATTGAGGACTTATATCATTTTGGAATAGAATTTCGGGATTATAATCATATGCGTCATTTAATTTCTGAAGAGAAAAAATAGAATGACATTAAATGAATTATAGACCATTCATCCAATGATATGTTATTGAGCTAATTCGAAATGAATAAGCTAAGAGGAATTAGGATAATTTCGTTGTTTAAATAAGAATCCAACGATGCTTTGATTAGCGAAAGACAAAGTAATCTTATTTATACAATCTTCTTGTTTCATATTGTAAAAATACTAGTCTAAGGTGTCATCAATTGATGAACAGCTAGATGTTGCATATACAATATTTATCTTTTGAGATCTAACACTATTATGTATGTCTAATGGTGAAAATCCATTAGGGATTTATCTCATTAGATAAACAAACCAAGTTAGACCAACAATGAAGATTCGAAATTAAACTACAATTTAATAACAGAAAATAACATGGTTCAATATAAATTCATACACAATTCAGAAATTATTAAACATATAGCAAGTAGGAATGACAAGTGAAAATACTAAAACATACAATCCTAAATAATTTCCAAGGTCTTCAACAAACTGATATCAGTGTCCCGTTTAGGCGAGAGTCAAAGCTACCATCCATTGAATAGAGTTGTCAGCTCATCTAAAATGTTAAACATTCTAGCAACCTTTTATTCGATCAAGATTGGAATCCAGCGTTGTCCCGTTTAGGCGAGAGTCAAGGCTATTCTATCTTATGAGCTACCACCATTGTTTCATATTTTGTAAGTCAAATACAGTCGCCACCATTAGGGTGATCCATACCATATAAAACACTTACAAAGCTACTTATCTTTCGAGATTAAACAGTACTAACTTGCTAATGAACGTTCCTCCATTAGGGAGGATTACTCACTAAAACAAAAGCTATGTAAAACCAACAATGGAGATCGAATGTCCTAAAAATAAAGCTCATTATTTAAAGTGTATTTTCTTAATATTTATTTTAATCAATTTATTTTGAATATATATTTATTTAATTAAAATTTCCAATTGAGAATGAAAAATTCTAAATATAAATTTTAATTTAATATTTATAAATTTTACTTAGATGGATATGAAAATAACATGAATTATTTCTATCTTAGTAATAATTTCCAATAAATATTTAGAAAAATATTCAATTTAAGTTGTTACAAAATTAATTTAAATTAATTTACAACTTAAATTTAATTTTCTATAAATATATATTTCATTTCGAAAAATTGAAGTATTTAATAATACAATTTTCGAAATTGCTTGTTAAAATAAAATAAAAATAAATCCTGGAAAAATTATTCTAATTTAATGTTGGCCCAAAATTAATTAATAAAATTAATTTACAACAAAAAATATAATTTTCCTATTTAATTAAATATATAAGAAAAATTTCAAATATTTAAGTATGATGATGAAAATCAACTTAAATATTAATTTTCTATTTAATTAAATACACTAGAAAAATACTTCAAGCAAAAATAGATAATATCTATCTAGATTTTCATGGACTAATTAATTCATTTTCTAATTAAATATATTTTACTTCATTTATTTTAATTAATCATTAAATGAAAAAATCATTGATTTAAGTTTGTCCAAAATTAAAATAAATAATTTACAACTTTAATCTATTTTTCAAATAAAATTCAAAATTTTTGCATTTAAAAAATGCAATTTCGAAATTGTGGGAAAAAGATTAATAAAATAAAATAAAGTATATTTTAAAAATTATTCAAATTTAAGTTATATTAAATAAGACTTCAAACTTAAAATAATTTTCAATTTTAATTAAATAACATGAAAATAATAATATTTAAGTATCATGTATGAAAATCAACTTAAATATTTAAATTTTCAATTTAATTAAATGTATTAAATTCAAGAAATAAATAATTAAGTATAGAGAATACTTAATTATTAATTCTAATTTAATACTAGGAAAAATATACTTAACTTAGATTGTACGAAAATTAATTATTAAACAATTAATTTCACAATCTATGATATTTTCCTAATTAAATATTAGAAAAAATAACTAGTTCTAGAAATAACTATCTAGAATAATTTCATTTACTAAGTGTTTTTCTAAAATTAACTTTAAAATATTAAATGAAAAAATATATTTCATATATTTTAAAAGTTAATTATGTTGCTAATTCAATTTTAATTAGGTTAGACTAATATAATTAACCTAATACAATTATTTAAATAAGGAAAATGGGTTTTCACAATTGGGGTAGTTCATGTGAGGGGGAGCTAGGTTCAGTGTGTCGTACCCACTTCTATTGGCCCCCAACTCTCACACAAGGCCCAAAAGAGAGGAATTTAACCTTTAAATAAACAATTGTTATTCATTGAATAAGCCCAAATCTAATTGGGCCTAAATAAATTTACTTATGCCAAAATTTATTTTAGCAACCTAGTCCATTTACTTAGTAAAACTTAAATAGGCTTCCTATATGCATCTAAGCCCAATAGCAAACATATAGGCTCACACAGGTCAAAAGATTTGGATGGGCCCTATCATGTTACTAGGTTTACACAGATGAAAGAAATTACAAAATTTACCTGTTACAAATTATTTAGAAGATCAATTGACAATTAGACTATGATTAAAATCAGATCATTGGATCTGTCAACAAGTTAATCATAACAATTTAGATCAAATAAATAATAGGTTTGTAAAAAAATTGAATACATAATAATATAATCAAATAATACAAACAAATAACTGATCTGGAATATCTGGAAAGTAAGCTAAAATATCTCAATTTTAAAATTTAAAATAAAATTAAATTTTAAAATAAATATCTTAACTAGAATTCAAATTTAGGTTGTTAGAGAATATTTGAAAAAATTGAAAATTCAACAAACTCCTAAATTTCTTAAATTCTAACAAAAAATCAAAAATATCTAACCAATTTTTCAAATATCAAGTTTATTCAAAATTTAAATTTATTTCAAATTTCTAATAAGATAATATAATATAATATCTTGAATTTTAAATTTAGATATTTTATTATATTCTGAGTCTTATAATTTAATAAATTTAAATATTACATAAATAAACTAATTGAAAAATAAGATATTTTATATGGTTGGAATATTTTAAAAAAAATAAATAAAATAATAGGTTTGAAAACTTTATGGTTTGAAACCCTAAAATATCTATTCAAACTAAACTAACTAATTTTTCAAATCTTCATGTTACTTTTGCCAAAATATAATTTTAATAAAAAAAAATGTCTAATAAGATAAAATGTTAAACCTAACATATTCCTAATCTTATAATTTTAATTAATAAAATATATTTTGAAAATAACAAATTTGAAATAGATATGATATGGTTAGCAAATTTTAAAATTAGTACAAGATTATTTTTAAAAGATAATATTTTAATATCAAAGTAAGATCATTTAAAATTTAAAATAATATCTGATCTTATAATTAAAATAAATAAAATAATCTCAAGTTTCAAAATTAACCATAAGGCTCCTTTGTGAGAAATTAAATTTTCAAAATTCAAAGCCTACTAATATCAGAAACTAATTTTAATTAATTAAAAAAAATTAATAAAAATTAATTTTATTATGAAAATTAGATTTTTAATTGAAAATTTAAATTCTACACAAAATTCTACCAAAATTTGGCTTTCGTTTCAATGAAAAACGATTTTTGAATCAAAAGTTATGACGAAAACAAGATTTGAGGCACAGGGGTATGCATACCCCTGCGCGCGCGGAAGGGGAAGCTTGGCCGAGGAACGAGGCTGCGTGCAGCCTCATTTGACCGAGCATGCTCGGACATGCATGTTGTCTGAAGCGAGCCCAAGAGCGTGCGCGTGCGTGTGTGCATTCAAATCTTAATATTTTCGTTCAACTTCAAAAAATCATAACTAATTCATAAAAAATCCAAATTAGGTTCTGTAAAAGCCTAAATTTATTAATTTTTCGTCTACTTTCCAGAAAAAATAATTCCAGATCGAAATAAAAAATATTTCAGTAACATATATTGCGATTTCTAAACTATCATCAAATAAGCACATAAACCACATGAAACCATCCAAATCAACACATAAAATCGTTTTCATTCATATTTCATGAAAGTAATCATTACCATGGCTCTGAGGCCAGTTGTTAGATATATTTTACCAGGATCTAGATTTACTAACAAGTATGTTTCATTAACATCCTAATATGAATTCTAAAACAATGAAATAAACACATAAGAGTTTAAGAAACCTTACATTGGGTGTAGCGGAATATAATGACTCCTTCCGTTCAGATATCTAGCCCTTGTTTCCTTTCTGTAGCAGAGCATTATCAATATCTGAACATGGATCTCTTTCTCTCCTTCCTTTGATGTTGAATCTCCTTCTTGTTGGTTGATTTTCCACAGTCTTACACACTATGATTGAGATACCACTTGATGTGTGTGGGCACTCACTCATTCACTCAAGGATTTCGAAATTTAGAGAAGAAGAAAAGAGAAGAAGAGGTTTCGGCTATAGAGAATAGATAGAGGCTCAGTTTTCATCTGACAAAGTTAAGTGTGAATGAGAGCCATCACTATCTATTTATAGGTAACCACCTAGGTTTAGGTTATAATTATTTGGCATTAAAATAATGAAAAAATAAATGATAAAACCCATAAAGTGTGGCCGGCCATGGGCGTGGATAATGGGTCTCACTTATGCAATTTTGCTGTTTTATCATTCCTGCATCTGATTTTCTCAAAAACGTCAATTTTTAAATTCAACCATTTAAATGCCAATTCTAATTATTTAATAACTAAAAATTAATTATTAAATAATATTGTCATTTAATATATTTATTAATTAGACATATAAAGTCTCTTAATTAATAAATAAACCTAGAATCTCTTTTCTTTACAATTTCACCCTTGCTTAGTGAAAATTCACAAAGTAGACACAGTCTAACTTTAGAATTATAATTGATTAATCAAAATCAATTAACTGAGTCTGACAAGCAGTATGGTCTCAACTAGTATGGGGACCATGGGTCTATATATCCGAGCTTCCAATAAGTAGATCAAGAATTTATATCTTAAAATCACTGACTTATTAATTCTTCGTTGAATCCACGCATAGAACTTAGAATTGCACTCTCAGTATATAGAACGCTCTATATGATCCACGATATAGATACGTCATTAGTTATCCATTGTTATAATCCTAATGTGATCAATGACCCTCTAATAGGTGATCTACATTGAAAAGGCACTAAGTTACCGTTACACCTTCAATGTATTTTATCCTTAAAACACTTAGCTCCGTATAAATGATATTTCAGCGGAGTGAAATGAGATCTCAACCATTTATATCTGTTTAGCCAAGCTCGAAGGATATCATCATTTCACTTCTAAATCCCTATAGAAGTTATAGATTCCATATTTATGTTAGCGCTCCCACTCAATTATACTATCATGTTCCCAAAATGTACGTATCACCCTGACCCAAAAGTAGGCTTAACTAACAAATCAAAGAACATGTATAATACTCTTGAGATCAAACCTAAACATATCAGGATTAAGATCATTTAATCTAGGATCAACAGGTGATATTGAATTGAATAGATATTACGGTAAATTTCAAATCTAATCAAAGTTCAATATCGGTCCCTTCCGATGTATACTCCATACATCCGATACTCGTAAACTTTGCCAATGTCCTGGAAAGGACATAACACTTATCCAAGATGTAAGAATACCTATCGCTGATTATACCATGTCAGTCTAAATCCAGTGTTCTGACAAATCATGGAATAAACTTTCGAACATATAATTAAGATTATATTCCACTGTGTTTACAACACTATAATCATTAACAAATTGATATGTTCTGGACTTAAATAGAATTCATACATTATGTACATATAATCATGAAATAAATCATGTGAACCATGCAACATTAAATGTTATTTCTGATCTATATTAATAAGTAAATCTGATTATATTGAAATGAGTTTTATTTAGGCCATAAAACCCAACATTTCCAAGGTTTTCAACAAACTGATATCAGTGTCCCATTTAGGCGAGAGTCAAAGATACCATCCATTGAATAGAGTTGTCAACTCATCTAAAATGAAAAAACATTCTAGCAACCTTTTATTCGATCAAGATGAAAGTCCAACGTTGTCCCGTTTAGGCGAGAGTCAAGGTCATTCTATCTTATGAGCTTCTACCATTGTTTCATACTTTTGTAAGTCTTACTCTTAGTCGCCACCATTAGGGTGATCCATACTAAGAATAAAATACTTACAAATAATACATATCTTTCGAGATTCTACGGCGTTAAATTGCTAATGAACGTTCATCCAATAGGGATGGTTACTCACTAAAACAAGAACTATGTAGAACCAACAATGGAGATCGAATGTCCTTATAATAAAGCTCATTTTTTAAAGTGTTATTTTAATCTATTTATTTTAATATATATATTTATTTAATTAAAATTTCCAATTTAGAAAAAAAAATTCTAAATATAAATCTTAATTTAGTATTTATAATATTATACTTAGATTGATCTGAAAAATAAATAAAATTATTTTCCATCTTAGTAATAACTTTCAATAAATATTTCAAAAATTATTCTATTTAAGTTGATCCAAAATTAATTAAAAAAAATTAATTTTCAACTCAAATTTAATTTTCTATAAATATATATTGCAAAATTCGAAAATCCAATGTTTTAAAAAAATACATTTTTCAAAAATACTTAAAAAATAAAATAAAATAAATCCTTTTGAAAAAAAAAATTATTCTAATTTATGTTGGTCCAAAATTAATTAAAAAATTAATTTTCAACACAAATATAATTTTCCTATTTAATTAAATATTAAGAAAATTATCAAATATTTAAGTATCATGAATAAAATCAACTTAAATATTAATTTTCTATTTAATTAAATATAACTAGAAAAATACTTCAAGCAAACAGAAAATAACTATCTAGACTTTCACTAACTAATTACTTTATTTTCTAATTATAATATATTTTAGTCTATTTATTTTAATTAATCATTAATGAAAAATTTATTTGATTTAAGTTGATCTAAAATTAATTAAAATAATTAATTTTCAACTTTAATCTATTTTAAAAAAAAATTAAAATTATCTGCATTTAAGAAAACTACAATTTCGAATTAATTAAAAAAATGATTAATAAAATAAAATATAATATATTTTGAAAATTATTCTAATTTAAGTTGTTCTGAAATTAAAATTTCCAACTTAAAAATAATTTCCTATTTAATTAAATATTCTGAAAATAATAATATTTAAGTATCTAGAATAAAATCAACTTAAATATTTAATTTTTAATTTAATTAAATGTATTAAATATAAGAATTAAATAATTAAGTATAAAATCAACTTAATTATTAATTCTAATTTAATACTAAGAAAAATATTCTAATTTAAGTTTGTCCAAAATTAATTTTCAACTTAAAATATTTTCCTATTTAAATATTAGAAAATATAATTAGTTACTAAAAATAACTATCTAGAATATATCTCAATTCACTAAGGTAGCGTATGGTTGGAGGTAATGAAATGGAATGGAATGGAAAGGAAACAATTTTCATTCTATTCATTTGTTTGGTTGTATTTTAAAGTATTGGAATGGCATTCCAATGGAATGCTCTTTCCACCATTTTGGTAGAATAGCTATTCCGTTTTTAAAAGAAAGGAATGATCATTCCAATGTAACAAGGAAAAAAATTAATAATTTTTTTATCAATTTTTTTTATACATTTTAAATTTTATTCCATTCCATTCCTATTCCTATTCCCATTCTCATTCCTATTCCTATATTTTCATTCCTCCCAATCAAACGCCTAAGTGTTTTTCTAAAATTAACTTTAAAATATTCAATGAAAAATAAATTTCATATATTTTAAAGTTAATTATGTTGCTAATTCAATTTTAATTAGGTTAGACTAATATAATTAAGAAATTTTTACACTAAAAATACAAAATACCAACTTTATTACATATATACAACAACACGGTTACATCAACATTTTTACTTTCTCTCTTAATTTTATTACACATATACCACTTGCACATCAAATCCATGCACCTATCAACCATCAATCAACTATCAATCACTTCCCTTTCTTTTTTTTTCTTTTGTTTTCATTTGATTTTTTATTTCTATTCATTTTTTTAATCAGATCAAATCCATGCACCTATCAACCATCAATCAACTCTCAATCACTTCCCTTTCTTTTTTTCTTTTGTTTTCATTTGATTTTTTATTTCTATTCAATTTTTTTTTTTTGAATCAGATCAAGTAACCTCCATTGTTGAACCATAACTCCCCACGATTCCTCAACAATTTTTCCCTTTCATTTTTGTTCTTCAAAATTTTTTCAACTCCCACTAAACCAATCCCATAACTGTTTTCCCTCTTTCTTTTTGTTTTCAATCTCTATTTAAAATGATTGTGACCCGTTCATCCTCATCTCCTTCCCCTGTTCAGAAAAAAAATCCAAAATGGGTTTGAAATCACTAGCTAATAAAGCTAACGGAAAATGTCCTATTATTTGAGGAGGAAGATTTTGATTTTTCCCCTCCATTAATGAAGCGTGGGAGACCTCATCCTAAGAAGAAAACAAAGCTCGGTGTGCAAGAAAAAATGGTTGAAGACGTTTCTGGGAAAAAAGCTAATGTTGGTGCTTATGTTCGAACCGAGGTTTATTTTCGGTTTCTTTTTGGTTTTCCCCCAGTTTTGAAATTTTTTCATATTCAACTTTTATGGGTTTTGTGTTTATTGATTTCTCATTTTGTAATAGTTTTTTCATAGTGTAAACACCTTCTATATGTATTTTTTTTTAATATATTTTTTATTTAGTTGTTTCCTGTCCATTTTTATATCATCAATGGGTAACAATGAGATTTATCATGGAGGTTGATGTTCAAAGATTTTTTCCTGTATTTTAGTTTGTATATAGTTGTTTTGTAGTTTTAGTATAGTTTTGCTACTTGCATATGTTATTTCATTATAAAACTAATATGCAACTATTTGCACAAAACTTACTATGTATAACTACTATTTCTTAGTTCCCGTCAAATTAAATTCCTGCATAATATATAAACTATCATAAAACGATAATGCAACTTAAGGCAACCAAAACAAAAAATAAACAGACTTATACGTAACTGGTTGTACCTTAATTCGATTTCACTCTTCTTATTGTGTTTTTAAAAAAATATATTTATATTGGAAACCAGTAATCAATTAAAATGCAACTGTATATAACGTAGATGTATTATTCATGAGGTTTTTTAAAAAATTTCACATCATACATTGTTTTGGATTTGGTAGGAGCTCCAGATCTGTTTGTTACAGGTCTACATTTCATGAATCTAGATTTCGATATTAGGAGGCGTTGTTTTGATCGAATAAAATAGAAAACAAATGTGTAATTTCAGTTTCTTCACAGTTTTTCTGATTTTTTTTCGTCATTTTCTGTTTAGATCATTGCAGGTCTTCTTTTCCAGTTGATTTTGCTAGAATTAATGGTTGTATTTTCCTCATTTTAGTTTCATTTTGGTTATTTTGCGGTTTTGAAACGATCGAGGTATGTTCATCTTCAACGTTCGCTCTGTACAGCTGAAGGCTTAGTGTATGTGGACTGTATAAATGTTTAATGGGTCGGCCCATAGTATTTTTGTAATTTTTTTTCCTTTTTTGTATTTTTCTATTTTTTTCCCTATAATTAACCTAATGCAATTATTTAAATAAGGCAAATGGGCCTTCACAATTGGGGTGGTTCATGTGAGGGACTATTGGGTTCAGTATGTCGTACCCACTACTATGGCCCCTTAACTCTCACACAAGGCCCAAAGGAGAGAAATTTAACCTTTAAATAAATAATTGTTATTCATTGAATAAGCCCAATACTAATTGGGCCTAAATAAAATTACTTATGTGAAATTTTATTTTAGCAACCTAGTCCATTTCATTAATTAAACTTAAATGGGTTTCCTATATGCATCTAAGCTCAAAAGCAAACATATAGGCTCACACAGGTCAAATGATTTGAATGTGCCCTATCATGTTACTAGGTTTACACAGATGAAAGAAATTGCAAAATTTACCTGTTACAAAATTATTTATCTATTGACAATTGGACTATGATTAAAATCAGATCATTGGATCTATCAACAAGTTAATCATAGCAATTTAGATCAAATAAATAATAGGTTTTAGAAAAAATTGAATAAATAAATAATCAAACATTACAAACAAATATGTAACAGATAACTGGAAAGTAGGTTAAGATATTTCTATTTTAAAATTTAAAATTTTTAAAAAAATATCTTAACTAGAATTTAAAATTTAGGTTGTTAGAGAATATTTGAAAAAATTCAAAAACTAACAAATCTCCTAAATATCCTAAATTCTAACTTAAATTCAAATATCTAACCAATTTTCAAATTTTCAAGTTTATTTAAATAATTTAAATTAATTAAATATCTAATAAGATAATATAATATAATATCTTGAATTTTAAAAATTTAGATATTCTTAATATTATATTCTTAATCATATAATTTAATAAATTAAATATTACAAAAATAAACAATTTAAAAAAAAAATCAGATATTTTGTGGTTAGGATATTATCAATTTTATTTTTAAAAAAAATATCCTAAGTTTGAAAATTTTATGGTTAGAAACCCTAGAATTTCTATTCAAACCTAAATTAACAAATTTTCAAAAATTTCATGTTATTTTGCCAAAAAATTAATTTTATTTAAAAAAATATCTAATAAGATAAAATGTCAAAACTAATATTTTACAAATCTTATTATTTAATTTAATAAAATGTACTTCAAAAAAATAACAAATTTTAAAAATATAATATGGTTAGCAAATTTTGAAATTTAAACTAGATTATTTCTAATATAATTAATATTATAATCAAAATAAGATCATTCAAATTTTAATAATAAAATAAGTAATATTTGATCTTATAATTAAAATAAATAAAATAATCAAAATTTCAAAATTAACCATAAGGCTATTTTTGTGTAAAAATCAAATTTTCAAAATTCAAAGCCTACTAATATCTAAAACTAATTTTAATTAATTAAAAAATTAATAAAAAATTAATTTTATTCTGATAATTAGATTTTTAATTGAAAATTTAGATTCTACACAAAATTCTACAAAAATTTGAATTTTGTTTCAATGAAAAATGATTTTTGAATCAAAAAATATGACAAAAACAATTTTGGTGCGCATGAGTATGTATGCATTGCATACCCCTGCGCGTGCGGATTGGGAAGGCTAGGCGAGACAGAGGGCTGCATGCAGCCTCAGTGGCCGAGGATGCTCAGCGTGAGAAGCCCTTCAGACAGGGCTGTGTTCGAGAATTCTCGGTCAGCTCGTGTCTGAAGAGGCGTGCTGGCCGAGCGGTGCCTGGTACCCGCGCGCGCACACGTGTGCATCCGATTTCAGATATTTTCATCCAAATTTAAAAAATCATAACTAATTCATAAAAAATCTAAATTGGGTTCTGTAAAGCCTAAATTTATTAATTTTTTGTTTACTTTCCAGTAAAAATATTTCCAGAACGAAATAAAAAATACTTGACAACATACATTGAAATTTCCATACAATCATCAAATAAGCACATAAACCATCATGAAACCATCCAAATCAACACAAACATCGTTTTAAATCCATATTTCATGAAAGTAAATGATTACCATGGCTCTAAGGCCAGTTGTTGGAATATGTTTTACCAAGATCTAGATTTACTACCATGTATGTTGTTTGACATCCTAAATATGAATTTCTAAAACATTGTAAATAAACACATATAAAGTTTGAGAAACCTTACATTGGGTGCAACGAAAAGCTCAGATCTCTAACCCTTATATCTTGTCTGTAGCAGAGTATCACCAAGATCTGAGCCCGAATTTCCTTCTCTTGAATTTGGATTCTTCAGAGCCTTACACACTATGATTGAATACCACTTGATGTGTGTGGGCGCTTACTCTATCACTATAGGGTTTTGAAATTATGAAGAGAGGAAGAGAGAAGAGAGGTTCGAATAGGGTAGAATAGATGTCTCAAAAATTTGACTGAAGGCAAGTGTGTTTATCATCTTTTGATTTGAGGCCATCACTATCTATTTATAGGCAACCACCTAAGTTTAGGTTTGAATTATTTGGCATTAAAATATTGAAAGAATAAATGGTAAAATCCCTTTAAGTGGCCGGCCATAGGATGTGGGCCCCCACTTTGCAATTTTGCCATTTTTCAACTATTTATCTTATTTTCTCAAAAATGTCATTTTTCTGATTCAACCACTTAAATGCCAAAACTATTTATTTAATAATTAAAATTAACTATCAAATAAAATTATCATTTAATATATTTATTCATTAGACTTAATAAAGTCTCTTAATTAACAAATAAATCCTATATACTCTTTTCTTTACAATTAAGCCTTAGCTTAGTGAAAATTCATAAACTAGACATAGTCTAATTTTAGAATTATAATTGATTAATTAAAATCAATTAACTGAGTCTTACAAGCAGTATTATCTCAACTAGTATGGGGACCATGGACCTATACAACCAAGCTTCCAATAAGCAGAACTAGAATTTACCAAGTAAATTCCCTAACTTATTAATTCCTTATTGCATCCACTATAGAACTTGGAATTGCACTCTCAGTTATAAAGAACGCTCTATATGTTCCACGATATAGATACGCTAAACATTTAACCATCATTCTAATCCCAATAATCAAAGATCCTCTATAGATGATTTACACCGAGTATGGATAAATTTACCATTTCACCCCTCAATGTATTTTATCCTTAAAACACTTAGCTTCCTATAAATGATATTTCAGTGAGCTAATATAATCACTGAAACAAGAGCTCTTCCATTTATCTCTATTAAGCCAAGCTTGAAGGAATTCATCGTTTCACTTCTATGTCCAAATAGAAGCTATAGATTCCATATCTATGTTTAGCACTCCCACTTAATTGTACTATCATGTTCCTAAAATGTACGTACCACCTTGACCAAAAAGTAGAACTAACAAATCAAAGAACATGAATAACACTCTTGAGATTGAACCTAAGCATGTCAGGATTAAGATCTTTTGATCTAAGATTAACTAGTGATATTGACTTAGAAAGATACAACGGTAAGATTATAATATCTTTACCAAGATCAATATCGGTCTCAATCCAATGTATACTCCGTACATCCGAAACTAGCATACTTTGCCAATGTTCTAGAAAGAACATAATACTTATCTAAGGTGTAAGTATACTTTATCGCTGATTATCACATCAGTGTAAATTCAGTGCACTGATGAATCATGGACATTATCCTTTAAAGCATATAATCACAATTACATTCCACTGTGTTGACATCACGGTAATTGTGAATAGCTATATGTTCTGGACTTAACATATTTTGTACACATTAAACCATAAACATGAAAATTACATGTAAATAAAAATGACTTCTAATCTTTTATTGATAACAAATCAGATTAGATTGAAATGGGTTTTATTCAGGGTATAAAATCCCAACATCAACATGCGTTGGTGGAATGCTCGCTTGCAAAGGCTGCTTGGCATCGTAGCATAGTGGACATCGGGGCTGGGGCTGCAACATTTAGCAGCTGGTTGTTGGAAATTTTCACCAGGGGGCACGAAGTTTAAAATTGAGGAAGTGACGATGGTGAGTTGGGCTATTTTGCGTGCACCAGATGACTTTGTTTGGCAAAAGAAGAGTTGGCTTGCTTCAAATATTTTTACATCAGCTAGAAACATGCTTCATCAATATAAGTTTGCTCAGGAAAGGAAGGGTCTTTCCTTCTCTCCTTCGAATGATGTGGGACGGAACTGTGAGCGTTGGATTGTACCTGTGTTAAACAAGATTAAAGTTAATGTTGATGGGGCTTTATTTAAACAAGAGGGGCAGTTTGGAGTGGGCTGTGTAGCTCGAGATCAACATGGAACCATGGTAGATGCTTTCAAGAAGGGGAAGGTTGGGTATGTCCAACTCGAAATTACTGAGATCATAGGCATCAAAGAAGCTTTGAGTTGGATTGCAACTCATCCCTGGGAAAATGTAGTGTTAGAAACGGATAGTTCGGTGTGTGTCCAAGCAGTCCAAAGTAATGTTTTTATGTCCTCACAGTTTGGTCTTATTGTTCAAGATGTTAGGAATTTACTTTTGGCTTTATCTTTTGCTTAGTTATGTTTTGTTAAACGATCTGCTAAAAAGTTGGCTCATTGCTGGGTGTTACGTGCGTGCTAAGATGGCACGTTATAAGCTAAGTGATGCCCAAAAGTTGGCCAAGTGGTGGTCAAGTGGTGGCGCATGTTGTGGTGCATGCTGGTGGCATGTTGATGCTTAGTTTATATGCAGTGGTATTTTCGTAAATATCTTCAATATTGTCTGGAACGGGACGGGACTTGGTATTCGCCGTTTATTTTGGTCTACAAATAGAATGGTGCAATTGGTTTGGCAAAACTATGTGATTTGGTTTACAGTTTGGCCGTATGTCTACATAGCCAAAATCGTATGTTCTTGGTAGAAGGCTAAAAGCTCAGAATGCTCTTTAAGGGGGTACTCTAGTGTCAGCTCTCCACCACCCCTTGCACCTTGGTGCTAAGTGAGCTACTACTAGTCAGTGGGACTAGTAGGGCGGGCATATGAGGACCACGAGGGGACTCATATGTCTCCATGAGTTGGAGTACTCATGGACATTATCGGGCCGACCTAATAGTGCATCGAAGAAGGCCGCCAGAGGTTCACTGCTACGTTTCCCTTGGCTTGCCGGTATGCCGCTTGCACGAGACGTGGCCTAGATCCTCCAAGAGACGTTGTGGTGCGCCTAGGCCACGAGTCTCAACAAGAGATGACACGGGTAGTCATTCGTGGGCTAGTTTGTATATGCGCATGGGACGAATGCACCATGTTGGAAAGAGACAGAGGTCGAATGTATGCAATTAGCTTGGTGGCTTGTCTTGAGGGCCTGCCAACATGCGTGGAGGCATGGTGCCTTGAGGATTAATCCATGGACGTAGGGCAGTCCTTGGGCAATGAGGGAGACTGTTCGGACAGTATTGAATGGGGCATGATAGAAGCATTGGCACGTTGACTTGGTGTTGGGATCTTGCCACACATGCTACCTTGGTCACATGTAACAAGGTGTGAGCTTCGGTGTTGGGATTTGCCTTATCATAGTGGGAACCTATGGACAGTGCGAGTATCTAGGCTAGAGAGCCTCAATGCATGGATACACTCATGGATGCTTGGGAGCATGACTCGGCGGGAGTTGTTCGAGAGACGGAAGTGTGCACGAGGCACATGGTCGCGCGAAAAATGAGCCCATTGTTACTCGGATGGTTGGAAGGCTGACCTTGGCTTAGAGAAGTCAAGGTGCCACACGGGTGTTCCGCTCCTTGAAAAGGTGAGCCCGTGACAGTTTGTATCAGAGCCAAGTTCATCTCAGTGGGAGGTGAACCTGGTTGGCCTATCCTATAGAGGAAGTAGGCGGGTGGACGGATCGAGATGGTCCGAATGTTGGAACAAGACGTCGTTGAGCCAGTTAGTCTTTTAAAGAGGATTAGTAGGCTGAGATGGAGTTAAGACTAGGTTGCTTTTCTTCATGGGAATACGGGACATCCTAGAGAGGAGACGTTGATGGTTGCTTCGAGTCAAGTTCAGAGATGCTAGAAATACAACTACAACGTGCAATTATGGAGAGGCGCAACAAAATGTTTGAAACTTATTGGCATAATACAAGATTGAGGGGATAGTTCGTACTGGTTGCTTGGTACACTAGGCCAAGTTTACCTGCTTGACATCGTAAGCCGCAGGAGGCACTTTTGTTGAAAAGGAAGCTTGTTGGCAGGAGTGTGGAAGTAGTGCAAGGACCGTCGGATTCTTGTTAGTCACGACTGAGGTCGAGAGTTGATAACTGAGATGGTTCAAGTTGAGATAGACATGGAATGCTTCAGTTTCTACATGGGTGTGTCAAGAGGGACGCACATGGAGACCAAGGGAGGCAGAGGCCGCAATCGTCAGAGGATGATTGTACTTGGAGTTGTTCGCATGTGACTTTTATTTGATCTGTAGGGAAGCGCCGAGGCAGTTGAGTGGGATGTGTTGGCTTGTCAAAACGCCAGAGGGCGTAAGTCACACAAAGGCATCGACAGAGATGCAGAGTTGTGGAATGAATGCATCAAAGAAGCCAGCAGGGCTAAGAAGACCGAGCGCAAGTGTTGAGATGGCGCTAGAGTTTATGTGGAAGCCAGAGGGCTTCCCAGCGAGACTTAGTTAGTCATGTTTGCCTGCGAAGGTCAAGAAGGGTGCTACAGTTTGCATGAAGGCCAGAGGGCTGCATCATTGCAACTTAGTACATCGAGGGAGCCAGAAGGGCGTGATTCAAGTGTGAATCAGTTGGATGGTTGAGCGGACACTACATGCATATGGAAATCGACGGGGGTGCTATATGAGATAGTTGACTTGAGAGTCACATCCTGCGGGATGCACTTTTAGATGGCATGGTGTGCATGAAGAGTTGGGGCGATCGGGCATTTGCGTGTGGGCATGTTGTCGAGGACGCCAACAGATGAAGTGGGGGAGAGACCTTCACGGTTCACTCAACAGACTAGTTATTCATTACAAGCATCAAGATGAGTATCATGGAGAGTGATCATTGTTCAGGATGTAAAGTCAAGAAGACTCGGGACACAGGCAGTGCTAGTTATCTAGGGTGAAAGTCTGCAGGACTCAGGTACTAAGATAACACCATGGCAATGTTGGCCTAAGGTGAAAGTCAGCAAGACGAAGGGACTAAGGCAACATTGAAATGTCGAGGGACGAAGAGTCAGAATGACCGAGGCATTAGTTCAGCATCTTCATCAAAAGTGAAATTCGGAATGGAAGAACCGTATGCGAGTATGCTGTTAGCTTGCGAGCTGTACCTTGAGGGGTATTCCTCTAAAAGAGAGAAGTTCTTCCCAAGTTGAAGTGGGGGAGCCCACTAATTCACATGTTTGAGGAATCAGGGTACTTGTTCAGTTTTGGTGTGTGAATCCAGAGGGAAACACTACAACAGATTGGTGGTTCAGTGCGAAGACTTGCAAGATTGATGTAAGCTGCAGATAGACAATATGCAAGGGTGTAGGCTGAGATCAATACTGAGCTAGTTTGCGGCATGTTATGGGCATGTTTTGTGTTTATGGGGACACTGGTGTTGTATGGGACACTTTAAGCCGTATGGTTCAGAGAGCATATGCCGATGGGAGATAGCGGATTGGGATGACTTCAAGTCTTAAGAGTAATACTGCGTGTTATCAAGTTTGTCAAAAGTTAGCGAGTCATCAGAGGATGCAGGGTTGATTTTGGGGTGATAAACTTGTGACACAGTTTGAGAGCCGACACAAGTAGGAGCTCAGAGGAGCAAGTATGCAGTGGGTCAGTGGGACCTTTGCATGAAGTCGTGGGTGTGCGGTAGGGCCGGAGGGCCAATGTTGAGAACTTCGCGAAGAGATTTTGTGCAAGAGTGGACTTGGTGCTGCATTGGGTGTTGTTGGCTTACGAGCCTCGTCCAGGTGGGACGCACCAAATTTTATCATGCGATGAGAGTGTCTTGCTCGATTTCCATCAGGAGGATGGTGCACCATAGAGTTGGCGTGTGAAGTTTCTGGAGGGACTTGTCCAGAGGGACTTGGCTTTAATGGAAGCGTGTTCTGTAGGTGCCGTTGGGAACGGTTGGTTTGCGAACCTCACCCCGAGGGGTGCACCATACTTAGTCATTGTCGAAAGGAGTATGCATTGGACGATTGGTGAGTGGGCTACAATCAGAGGATGTGGTAGCTTCAGGTCCAGTGTTGCAAGGGCTACTTGGTTGACTGGAGGGACGTTGTGATGGACTCAGAGGAGTTCATGTTGGAAGAGATATTCTAGTGCGGAGGCACTATTCCATGGGTGGATCTGAATAGCGACAGTGGCACAGAGTCTTTGATCAAGTCCAAGAGTGGGCGTGCGAGATCGTCACCAAGAGGGTGGTTCTACGGAGGTAGAGGGACAAGTGCAGACTTAGGATTCGGGAGAAGCTTGGGGTAAGCTTAGGAGTCAAGATCAGGAAGATTTGCCTGCGGTCCGTCAATGAGGGCATCAACATGTTGAAGTGGGGGAGAATGTTACGTGCGTGCTAAGATGGCACGTTACAAGCTAAGTGATGCCCAGAAGTTGGCCAAGTGGTGCTCAAGTGTGGCGCATGTTGTGGTGCATGCTGGTGGCATGCTGATGCTTAGTTTGTATGCAGTGGTATTTTTGTAAATATCTTCAATATTGTTCGGAACGGGACGGGACTTGGTATTCGCCGTTTATTTGGGTCTACAAAGAGAATGGTGCAATCGGTTTGGCGAAACTATGTGATTTGGTTTACGGTTTCACCGTATGCCTACAGAGCCAAAATCATGTATGTTCCTGGTAGAAGGCTAAAAACTCAGAATGCTCTTTAAGGGGGTACTCTAGTGTCAGCTCTCCAGCACCCCTTGCACCTTGGTGCTAAGTGAGCTACTACTAGTCAGTGGGACTAGTAGAGCGGGCATATGAGGACCACGAGAGGACTCATAGGTCTCCATGAGTTGGAGTACTCATGGACATTATCGGGCCGACCTGATAGTGCGTCGAAGAAGGCCGCCATAGGTTCACTGGTACGTTTCCCTTGGCTTGCCGGTATGCCGCTTGCACGGGACGTGGCCTAGATCCTCTAAGAGACGTTGTGGTGCGCCTAGGCCACGAGTCTCAACACGAGATGACACGGGTAGTCATTCGTGGGCTAGTTTGTATACGCGCATGGGACGGATGCACCATGTTGGAAAGGAACAGAGGTCTAATGTATGCAACTAGTTTTGTGGCTTGTCTTGAGGGCCTGCCAACATGCGTGGAGGCATGGTGCCTTGAGGATTAATACATGGACGTAGGGGAGTCCTTGGGCAACGAGGGACACTGTTTAGACAGTATCGAATGGGGCATGATAGAAGCGTTGGCACGTTGACTTGGTGTTGGGATCTTGCCACACATGCTACCTTGGTCACGAGTGACAAGGTGAGCTTCGGTGTTGGGATTGGCCTTATCATAGTGGGAACCTATGGATAGTGCAAGTATCTAGGCTAGAGAGCCTCGATGCATGGATGCACTCTGGATGCTTGCGAGCATGACTCGGCGGGAGTTATTCGAGAGATGGAGTGTGCACGAGGCACACGGTCGCGCAAAAAATGAGCCCATTGTTACTCGGATGGTTGGAAGGCTGACGTTGGCCTAGAGAAGTCAAGGTGCTGCACCGGTATTCCGCTGCTTGAAAACGTGAGCCTGTGACACTGGGCAAGGGACTCTTGTTTCTCTACAGGTTGTATGCTTCAATTGGAGGATTGTTCCTCTAAACTGCGTTCTATTGTTTTGAACAAATTTATTAATTATAAAATTTCTGAGTTATTCAAAAAAAAAAAAATAGAAGTATTATCTCTCTCAAAAAGATTGTTTCCTTTCTATTTTATTTCATTTCAGTTTATTACTTCCAACTTCACGTCACCTTAATTATTTGCTTCACTGCACGGAGAGCCCACCCCGAGTCCAATTCCTCTTGTTAATTGGTGCAGAGATTACTTAACTGACTTCAACACCGCTGCCCAAAGCTCTAAACCATGTAGACACGATAGAAAGGTGAGTTGGTCCCCTCCTCCAAGGAATTGTTTGAAAATCAATGTTGATGCTAGCACCTCCCCAAACTTATTTGGAGTTGGTTTAGGTGTAGCGATCCGTGACTCCTCCGGAACTATCATACCTGCGTCTCAGACTTACCTCCCTATCCTTTCCTCCCCGCTCGGTGCCGAGTTGCTGGCCATTAGCAGGGGTCTTAGTTTGGTTCAGGAGGAAGGCTGCCCCGAAAGTTTGCTTGAGTCAGATTGCATTCAGGCAATCAAGTTGGTTAATGATTACAACATTGGCTGCTCAGATTTTGATTCCACTCTAAAGGATATTAATCTGTTGTCTCTTTCTTCTGGATGTAATGTTTTTACTTTCTCTGTCCGTGAAACCAATGTTGTTGCTCATTTATTAGCTAAAAAAGCTTTAGAGTCTAAAGCTTCTGCTATTTGGAAGAGGATAACTCCCTCTGTGGTTAGTTCAGCTGTTTTAGCTGACTTACCCTCTCCTATGTAAGTTTCTCTTTTATGAATGAAACTCATTTCAAAAAAGAAAAAAACTATATGATTACAGGCTGGGTATCGTACAGTACAGGTAGGTATGGAAGCATAATATCGAACTCTACAATCTTTTATTATGTGGGTGTTGTACTATTATTTAATTTATCATGCTCTCTGTAATCTACATGGTTCGGCAATGGACAATAATGTAGATAAGGACCATTTACTGAGATGGCCTATATAGTATGATATTAACATTTCACGTTAATTAATACTCACCCATTTTTGGCATATGATGACATTTCACGTTAATTAATAATCTCATCTCTTTTTGGGATATGATAGATACTGTTCGCGTTGCGCATCTTCTTCTTCGCGCGTTGCATGGAACACAAGTTCCTTAATTAATAAATGTGATGTTTACCTGCCGAGACTTTCTCCAGGGGCATCCATTATAATTTGAGAAATGCTAAAGGGCACAAGTGGTGCCTAGCACCCTTCTATGTATCAGTATCGCTATTGGTTCAATTAAATATCGGGTCCCACATAATTTAATATAATAGCTTTTAGGAAGTACCGCTAGCCAATCGCAACGTGACATGTCGAGAAAGTGCTAGACACCACTGATGCCTAATAGCAATGCTCTTATAATTTATAATTAATAATAAAAATGTTAAAAGGTGCTAGGCACCACTTAATATTATTATTATTATTGGTCTAATTAAATATTGAGTTTTATATATAATTTAATATAATAATTTTTAAAAAATATTACTAATTAATCGCAAAGTGAAATATTTAAGGGCTCGTTTGGAACGCCGTATTAGGTCGTATTGTATTGTATTATATTGAATTGTATTTTATGCAATATTTTTATATAAAACTATATGTGGTATTAACTTTTATGGACACCTAAATGTATAATATTTTAGTATAAATTAAAGTTTAACATAGTATTATATAAAAATATGATATATAATCCAATTCAATATAATACAATACAATACAATACGACCTAATACGGCGTTCCAAACAAGTCCTAAAAGTGTTAATCAGTGCTGGTGCCTAATAATAATGTTATAAAATAAAGTATATAACTTAATTTTTGTGTAAATCCTATAATATTTGTATGACATTTTCAAGATATAAAATTAATTATAGAATTTGAATAGGCATTTTAATTTTCATTTATTTGGTTATTTATAAATTTGTTCTTCTACAATAAATTATTTATCATGTTGGCTCATATAATTTAATAAATAGGTAATTTGTTTGTGATGGAAAAAAAAGAGGGTATTAGGGCATCTCCAATAAAGAAACTTAAATTTGGTGTTAAATCAACACTAAGAAACTGCTATTTTAACACTAATTTTTTTTTTAATTCTAACAACAACACTAAAAATTATACCAAATATTATATTCTTTATTACTCTATTATTTTATCAATATAAAAAAATAATTTAATACCAAATATTATGTTCTTTATTATTTAGTTTTTTTTAATATTATATAACTATTAAAAAGTAAAAAAAAAATAGTGTGGTCTACAGTGCCTACTAAATTTGGTGGGACACTCTAGACAAACCTATTTATAGTGTAATTTATAGTGTTAGGTTGGAATTTTTATAGTGTAAAATTACACTATATTTAGTATAATTGGCGCTCCACGATTATATTCTCTAAAAATTATTTTTTTAAAAAAATAATATGAGACTTGACATTTAATTATTCAACTAACATTTTGATACACATTGCTAAGCACCAGTCTTCTACTAATTCTAAAAAAAAAAAAATGCTAATTACAACCTCTTAGTCAACATCCATGTCTGAAATCCTATGCCAAAATATTTTTTTCAAATCTTTTTTATAGCGGTATTCGTTATAGTTACAGTATCATCTCTGTAAATTTTTTAAAAAATTCCGAATAGTTTACAGTACCGAAAATAGATTTCTTGATATTCCAATTTACCACGCGCGTTCAAAAAACTTCACACGTATTTTCGGCACGGTAAACTATTCGAAATTTTTCAAAAAATTATAAGGATGATGTTGTAAGCATAACGAACACTCTCGTGAAAAAAAAAATATTCCGAGATATGTTTTCAGGCGTAGAATTTGACTAAGAGGTTGTAATAGGAGATTGAAGTTAGTTCTCCTCAAAACAAAAATTATGTTGTTATGACATAAAACAGATTTGGACGCTAAATTTGCCAGTGTTGGGTCATGTCATGTCCTTTTTTTCTTTTTGCTCTTGAGTGTCTGTCATGATGTATAAATAAAATTAAAAATAATTTTTAAATAAAAAATATACTTTCCATATATTTAACATATAAAATAATTTAAAAAAGTTAAATCAAATTATAATTAACCGTACGTAAGTTTCGTTTATACTTAATATACATACATAAATAAATAAGAAATATAGATATATATTGATAGATTAACTTTGAATAGCAAAGCAAACATTGGAATCATTTGAGGTAGATAGGTAAAAGATATTACATATTGATGATGGAGATAAATGTTGAAGTAGTGTCGAAGGAGATTATCAAACCATCTTCCCCAACTTCAAGCCATCTCCGAACTTACCATCTTTCCTTTCTTGACCAAATATCAAGCCATGTCTACAACCCTTTTGTCCTCTTCTATCAAAACCACAAAAACCTCAACAACCACAACCTCCTTCACCTTTACTCCACCAACATCAAGAAATCTCTATCCAATCTCCTTTCCCGCTATCATTTATTCGCCGGACGACTCAAACAAACCACCGTCGATTGTAACGACGAGGGAATCCCTTATTTCGAAGCAAAAATCAATTGCAAACTCTCTGATTTCCTCCAAAATCCAGACCCCCAACAACTCCACAAGTTCATCCCCTTCGAGCTTAACGGACTAGGCCTTGATCTTCTACTCGGTCTCCAATTCAATCTCTTCAACTGTGGCGGAATAGCTATTGGAATTTGTATTTCACACAAAGTAGCTGACGCTATTTCATGTCTCTTGTTCATCAAAAACTTGGCTGCCACTACTCGAGGCTGCACTGATGATGATGATGACCAGAACAAGATTGTTTGGCCGAAATTTGAATCAGCTAAGCTTTTTCCACCAAAGGAGGCCTCGGCGCTTGGTCGTCCAGGAGGTGTTGTTATCCCGACACTAAAAATCGTAACAAGAAGGTTCGTTTTTGGGTCGGATAAGATTGAGTCTCTTAGAGCAAAATACCAAGAAGAAGATGGGGCGACGAGGCGACCTTCTCGGGTAGAGACATTGTCTGCTTTTATAACAAGTCGTTTTATGGCTGCACTAAAAGTAGGATTTGGTGATGATAAAAGGCGCCTGGTTATAGGTCATGCGTTTAATCTACGTAAAAGGGTTGATCCACCACTAGAAGAAAATTCATTTGGAAACATTGCCAGACCATTTGTGAAAGTCTTGTCTAGTAATAACATGAGTGATGTTATGAGTCAAATGAGAGAGCTTATTGTTAGCGGTGATGACAAAGAGCATGCCAAGAGCTTACAGAAGGAAGGGATTGATCCAACATTGAATTTTTTTGAACAACATGCTGATGAATTGATGAAAGGAGAGCTAGTTTGTATTTGCTTCACTAGTATATGCAGGTTTCCTTTGTATGTAGATTTTGGCTGGGGAAAGCCCTCGTGGGTTGCAACAAATCCTTTTCCTTATAAGAATTTTGTTGTTCTTGCGGACTCCAGACTAGGTGGAATAGAAGCTTACATTGATATGGAGGAAGAAGACATGGTCAAATTCCAAAACGATCAAGAGTTGCTTTCATTTGTTTCTGATCCATATATAACAATATAATAGGGGAACTCACCTCCATTTGACGAAGCTCACCTCTTACAAATTATTGTGTCAGAGATTACTATACAACCAGGAGAATCCATTATCGTCAATACATTATTCACGCGGTTGATTTCAGCTTTTACTTTGCGGCATTATTTGTTTAATGTTTAATGTGGAATTTGATTCAGCTAGAGTGGAGGAGCACAAGTGTAGTAGTTTAACTCTATATGGAAATTTTCTTCTAAAAAAAAAAAAAAAAAATGTATGGAAGTTTTATTTTGAGCTAATTATTTGTCTAAATAAATTTTATAAATGCAACAAAACAAAAGTGAAATCAATATCTATATCTGAAGAATTGATGTTGACTACCAAACAAATGAAGAAGACTTGTTTTTGTCTTATCTCTCTTTCTTCTTTTTTTTCTTTTTTTTTTTTTTAAATTTTTATATATTTATTAATTTTTTTTTTTTTTTTACTTTTATGATTTTTTTTTAATTGTTATTTGTTTTTAATTGTTATTTTTTATTTAATTTTTTTTTTATTTTTCATTTTTCATTTATTTAATTTTCTAATTTTTATTTATTTGTTATTTTTTTTTAACTTTTTATATAGGACAAGGAATCATATAGTGCGAATTCCTTTCTATAGTTTTTTTGACAATCTCAAAGATTATGTATCATCGATGGTAATGATCTTTTTTTCTATTTTTTTATTTTATTATTTAGTTTTTACGGATGATATTTTTATCATTTTTTATACTATATTTTTATTGCTCATAATTTTTTGTCTTTTTATAAGTGTTTTTTTTTTTTTTTCCTTTTCAACATCATAAAAAATGGATAGGTTGACATTTTTCTTATTAAGTATATATCTTTATTTATTTTAATTAGAATTTTAACTTTTTTTAATTATACATAAATTTGTAAGTTTTTTTAGTTTTTTTTGTCTTATTTATAATGTCTATATATAATTAATTGTTGTTAGTATATTTTTAGCGGCTTCTCATATTATTTATTAAATCAAAATTTATGAGACCCAATATTAAAATGCACTAATAACGGTATGCCAATTTTTTTGGTGCTTGACACCTCCCTTAACATTTTATTTATTAATATATACATGTCTTTGTTCACTTTAATTAAAATTTTAACTTTTTGTTTAATTATATATAACTTTGTAAGTTTAATTTTTTTAGTTCATTTTTGTTTTGTCTTATTTATATTGTCCATAATTAATTATATTTATTAGTACTTTATTTTTATAAATTTATTTAGTTTATTTATATTTTACGATATACATGTATAGGATATAGTATTCTTTATTATTAATTGTTGAATGAAATATATTATTTTTTTGTGAAATAAATTAAGTAATTAATTTAATTAGTTAGACAATTACATATTAAAATTTCTTTAAAATTATATGTAATTTTATGTAATCAAATTTATTTGGGAGCCTATATGACAATACTTGAGTATAATAATATTTTTTTAAAATATTTTATGTTTATTTTTTATATTTTCTATGTAAATGTGAAAAGAAAAAAAGATAAAAGAAATTTTTATGTATATATGTATATTACTTTTTAGCACATATATATGTATTACTTGTAAATATTTTAAAAATTTAAGAAGAAATATAATTTTATCATTAAAATAAAATAAGTATTGATACATAAAAACATTTTATTATTTAAAATATGATAACTTTAAATTTTATATTTATTTTTCTACAATCCTTAGGTTTTTTTATATTTTCTCAAACTTAATAAGATTATCTTAGTAATTTATTTTTTTTATTTACCATATTTAGAGTTATGTGTTTTGTTTTTATTTTTACTTATTATTAATATTTGTCTTTTCTTGTCTCTTTTTTTAATCTCTCAGTTTTTTTTGCCTTTTTCTTAAAAAATCTCTTCTTTTTTTACTCTATTTGTTTTTTTTAAAAGGGAAATTTGAAATTCCATGCTTAAAATACCTTATAATTTTTCCCCTAAATGTATAGTCATTAAAATTGGTCATATATGACCACTTTAATGATTTTCCTAAACTACCCCTCACATTTCAAACCATCCCTCTCTCTTCCTCTCTCTCTCAGCCGAACCAAGAACCCCATCCCAAACCCACTCTCAGCCGACGCCACCCCATCCCAAACCCACTCTCACCGACAGCCGTCCACGGTGTACCCAGCTCCGGCATCGACGTCAAGCCCGAACCACCCAAATGCTGCACCCCATCTCAGCCCCCTTCTCTCTTCATCTCTTTCTAACCGAAAAAAAAACCCACCAGGTCCGATGGTCGGACCATTGGGTCCGATGGGGTCCGACTAATCGGACCCATCAGACCCCCCTTCTCTCTTCATCTCTTTCTAAAGAAAAAAAAAAAAATCACCAGGTCCGATGGTCGGACCATTGGGTCCGACCATCGGACGTGGTGGTTTTTTTTTTTTTCTTTTCTTTAGAAAGAGATGAAGAGAGAAGGGGGCTAAGATGGGGTGCAGCGTTTCGGTGGTTCGGGGTTGACGTCGACGCCGGAGCTGGGTACACCGTGGACGGCCGTCGGTGAGAGTGGGTTTGGGATGGGGTGGCGTCGACTGAGAGTGGGTTTGGGATGGGGTTCTTTGTTCGGCTGAGAGAGAGGAAGAGAGAGAGATGGTTTGAAATGTGAGGGGTAGTTTAGGAAAATCATTAAAGTGGTCATATATGACCAATTTTAATGACTATACATTTAGGGAAAAAATTATAAGGTATTTTAAGCATGGAATTTCAAATTTCCCTTTTAAAATAACAAATTAGATGAGCTTATAGGACGACTAGTAATTTTACCTTTAATAAGGGAACTTATACCACACTTATATCCTTGTTGAAATATAATTTTTTTAATAATTATTTAAATATAATTGATGAAAATAAAAGATATGATTATAACCCACATATTTTGACGGGTATTACGTGCCAAAGGCACTTACTCCCCAACTAGTATATTAATATAAAAGGAAGGAAAGAGTGTAGGTAGCTTTTTATAATTTGTTTTTAGTATTTTTTAATTTTTTAAGAGTACTTAATGTACTAAAAAAATGATTATTCAATTAAATTTTTTTATATTAATTTGTTCAAAAATATGTATTTTCTTTCTTGACTAATTGATTAAATTAGTCTTGTTCAATTAATGAGTTATAATTTTTTTTTAATTTGTCTCAAAATATATATTTTTCTCCTTGACTAATTGATTAAATTAGTTTATTCATTTAATTAGTTATAATTTTTTTAAAAAATAAACACAAAAGTGTATATGGATTTCTATAATTATAAGATCACACGATTGCACAATAAACTTCATATGGTATTTATCATTTTAATTATTGCAAAACAGTAAGATAAATAAATATTTCCATATAAGAAGTAATTAGTCATATGAATCGTGATCTTCATTTTATCATTACAATTTAAGGCATATATTTCACATCCACATAATTTATTAAAATTAATCCTCTTATTAAATATTTTATTTAGACCAATTTTATCATTAATATTTTGGGAAAAAAACAGGAAAATACAAAAAAGGAGAAAAAATTACAAAATTACTATGGGCCGGCCCATTCAACATTTATACAGCCCAGAACCAAAAAATTACAAAAATACCACTTGGTCTATACCTTAAGTCGCACGGAATCAACGAAGAAGACAAACATACCTTCATCGTTCAAATCAACAACACAACCATAATGAAACCAAAACGAGAGTAATGCAACCATCAATTCCGGCAAAAATTAACTGGAAAAGAAGAACTGCAATGATCTAAACAGAGAATTACGAAAAAAAAAACTAGAAAAACTGGGAAGAAACTGAAATTAAACATTTGATTTCGGTTTTAATCGTTCAAAACAACTCCCTCTAAAATCGAAAAATCCAGATTCATGCAATGTAGATCTATATTAAACAGATCTGGAGCTTCTCCTTGAATCCAAAACAAGGTATTATATGAAATTTTTTAAATACTAAATCTACGTTATATACAGTTGCATTCTGGTTTACAATGTGCAATTCAATTTTTTAAAACACAATAACAAGATCTAATTCGAATTAAGGAACGACATGTTACGTATAAGTCCGTTTATTATTTTTTGTGGTTGCATTATAATTGCATAATCGTTTTATAATAGTTTATAAATTATGCAGGAATTTCAGTTGACAGGTACCAACAAATAGCAGTTATACAAGGTAAGATTTATGTAAATAGTTGCAAATTAGTTTTATAATAGTTGGAAATTGATCTGATTCAAATAAAACTGATGAAAAGCACAGGGATCACAATTAGTAAGAACTAAATTGAAATAACGAAAAGATCAGGAGCTCGCAATCAATCCAAATCAGGTATAACCAATACATATAAGTTATATTCAGTTCCATAGTCGTTTTGTTATGATTTCAAAATAAAATCAAGCAACAACTATGTTAATTGGAGTTAAGTACCATGTTTTTTCAAGTTGATTTACAGTTGCATCGTCATTTCATAATAGTTTAATTCAATTTTTGTAGGAATTTATTTTGGACAGTAGAAAAAGAGAAAACACTTGGACAAATGGTTAGTTTGTGAAATAAATTCAAACGTTTCTTAATAATTTTATTTCAGTTTTATTATAGTTTAATAACAGCAATAAAACAAAAAATGACAAAAACATGGTTCAGAACTGGAAATACAAGACTTGAACAGAGGAAAGGAAATAGAAGTAAGTTTCTATTCTATTTCATAAATATATATTTTTTTGTTATAAAAATCAGTGTCAAAAATGTTCGTCTACAATACTAACATTAGCAATAACAGAATGAAAACAGTTTCAAAATCATTGCCTTGGGCTAATAATAATTTCAAAATCACAGGAAAAAGAACACATTCTATTCCTAGTCTTCTGCAATGGACAATTTGATGATCGAATGAATTATGAAAATTATGAAGCTAGTGGACATTACATTTCAATCACTTGTAAGTATGAAGAATTACAATGGAAGCTGAAAGAAGTCTTGGAATGCAACCAAGAAAACACTGTTTTGCAACTGAAATATCAAGTCAAAGAAGGATACCAACCATTGAGGATAAATGATGATCAAAGCCTGCATTTCTACATACAACTAAAATTGAAGGAACCCGACTTCACAACATACCCATTGTGTGTGAATGTCATCAACAACCCACCAACAACCATCAATCCATCGTTCTTGGAATATAGTAACGCATTGGTTGCACATCCAAACGCATTTGAAACGATGGAATACAATGCAGCAACAACATAAGACTCAATAAATCAACAACATACAATTGAAGCTACAATACTGGAAGATGGGGGAGAAAATTTTGACTTCATGGACTATGCAAAACTTGTGGCAGAGGAAATGGTTGAGCAACTGGAAAACAACAAAAATAGGGACCCAGAAATCACAAAATGTGACGAACTACTAATCACAGATCCGCAACATCCTGAAATAGAAGAAGCACAAATATACAAAGACAAAGAAACACTCCAAAGTGTGCTTGGTTTCTATGCAATTAGAAAAAACTTCCAATTCAGAGTAAAAAAGTCATGTGCAAGAACATACAAAATTTGTTGCTTGGATCCAAAATGCAAGTGGGCACTAACGGCATCTAGAAACAGACCAACAAAGTCTTTCATAATTCAAAAGTATGACAGAAAGGTGATACACACTTGTGATCTAAACATAAGATTTGCCTACAAAAGACAAGCTACAATGAAGTTAATTGGAAACTACATCAAGCCACGATTTACCAACATAAAAACAACTCAAACGCCACAAGACATCAGAGGAGAAATGAAACACAAGTATGGGGTGAGAATGAACTACATGAAAGCATGGAGAAGAAAAGAGCACGCGCAAGAAGAATTACGAGGAAAAGCCAACGAATCATACAAGCTGCTGCCAATTTTTTGGCACATGCTGTAGAAAACTAATCCCGGAACTATCGTGCACATGCAAATAGAGGAAGACAACAGCTTCAAGTACTTGTTTGTGGCACTAGATGCTTCAATAAAAGGATGGAAGAAGTGCAAACCTATAATAGTTGTTGATGGAACTTTCCTTAAATCAACATATGGAGGTACATTGCTCTCTGCTTGTACACAAGATGGAAATGGGCACATTATTTTGCTAGCTTTTTCTGTTGTGGATTCAGAAAACAACAACTCATGGCAATGGTTTTTCATAAAACTAAGGAAAACATATGGGATCAGAGAGGAACAGTGCTTGATCTCAGACAGACATGAGAGCATAATTAAGGCAGCTGATCAAGTATTTTTAGAAATAACGCATGGCTATTGTGTATACCACCTGTTAAGCAACCTGAAAGCAACCTTCAAGAAAAATCCAAGCAAGCTCGATAAACCATTCTTCGCAGCAGCAAGAGCATACACAGAGAGGAAATTTGAATACCATATGAGCGAGCTGGACAACTTGGACATTCGTGTCAGACCATATTTACAACAAGTTGGATACCATAAATGGTCAAGATACCACAGCAAACACAACAGGTATTCAACTATGACTTCAAACATTGCTGAATCTTTAAATGCAGCAAACTTAGCAACTAGAGAACTACCAATCACAACACTGATGGAGTTATTGAGAGCTTTGATACAACAATGGTCATACACAAACAGGAAAAAGGTGTTGGGTGTTTGTGCCCTAAATTAAAACCTTTACAATCTGATTAGTTATCAATATAAGAAATTTGAAGTGATTTATGTTTGCATGAATTTTACATGCTTATGGTTTAATATGTTTAATATATATACACAAAATCTGTTAAGTCCAGAACATATATGTAACACCCTAACTAACATAGGCGTATTATGTGATTTTTAAACATACTGTGCAGCTCGTTGCTAATCAACGAGGTTTATGGAAAAACGTGATTAATTAAAATTTTGCTTTTTAATTAAACTTATAAAACAATATTACAAATGACTCGGGATCCCGATTATCAAATCATTTACAAAAAGATTTAACTGATTAACTGATACATAAAATAAACGTCGTCTAACGATCAGTTACAAAAATCAGCCTCGCTGTCCCGATGATCGTACGCTCCAGGCCTAACCGCCCCGACATGTACAATCTTCATAAGCTCGTTCACGGTCCATCAGCTTTAGCCTTGCCTTTACCTACACATAAACGTAGAACTGTGAGTCGACAGACTCAGTAAGAAAAGCATAATAATACTCATACATAATTCTAACTGCCGTGTCCAACACGATACTGAGTCCCGCTACTGCCATGTCCAACATGGTACTGAGCCACTACTGCCATGTCCAACATGGTACTGAGTTCTGAACGTTCATAGGGACGGTACTATTGACACGTAACAACCTGATCGGTCGAACCTGGCCATCTTGCGGCTGTCGGTCATACTCCAAATTGTACCGACGTGTTACTATATCCTCCGATCGGTCGAACCGGTCATACTCCGGCTGCTGGTCATACTCCAGCCTGTACCGACGGAATACGTCAATAGCACGGAACCACCAACCAAGTGTCACTGACGGTCGAACCGGTCATACTCCGCCGCTTGGTCATACTCCACCGTACCGACGTGACAGGTTGGATGGTTCGAAGCCAACATACATATCTAATGTAATCTAATAGGCTTCCTACATGCACGCTAAACATGTAATCTACATATGCATACTGTTATACTAATCTTACCTGGATTCCGAATTCAGGTGTGCCGTCAACCTCGATCGGAACTTTAGCCGAGCGGTGGATTACGGTGCTCCTAAACCATAAAAATCACAACACTATAAGTGACACGCTAAATCACTTCCCGGACTTAAACTAGGAACTAAAAGTTTCCCTATCGATAAAAAGCATGGCAATACCCCTTAAAACATAAAAACGAGGAAAAACACGGGTTACGAAAATTCCCCAACCGTGAGACCGGTTGCCCAACCGAATTCCGGTTCGGGAAATTCAGGACCCTCATCCGGAATTCCGGATGCACAACCGGAATACCGGTTCCTCGCAGGCAGCAACACTCAAATTTTCATAACTTGCTCAAATCAACCCCAAATTGATTCAAACCTTCCAGACCTATTCCATATACCCCACATAACATATCCAAGGCATCAAACCTACCCAGAAACCACAGATACAAAATTTGCCATTAAAGCTCAAGCTTTGAGTTCTAAACTCAAACTTGAGCAAAACCACCTAGCATGCAATCAAACCAACTTAATTCTACATAATCAAGCTTAGAATAACCTCTGGAAACACAAGCAAACTTCCACAACATCACAGCAACAAAATATAACCTTTTCTCTCAAAAATCACATATTTTGCATAGAAAACTCAAAGCTTACACAACCTAACTAACATGCTTCAAAACAAGCTCATTTAACTTCAATTAAACATGCTTTAAACCACATAAATTAACAACAAAATCACAAAGAAGAACAACAACTAACAATCATGCATGAATCATCATATTTTCATCAAAATTTCAACAAATTTCAAGAGAAAACAAGAGAAGCTAACCTAGCTTGAAGAATGCTTAGATTTGGATGAGAATTCACTTGAAAATCAGAACAAAAATCCAGCCCTTTGCACCCACATGCACAGCCGAGAGAGAGAGAGGAACAGAGAGAGAGAGAGTTTGAAAATTTGTAATTTTTTCTAAGTGTAATCTTTTGTAAAAAATGAATTAATGAATAAAGCCACTTAACATATACTCATTTCAGCCAACAAATAATCAAATAAACATTTATTTTCCATTTCATAAAATCACAAAAGACAAAATACTAATGGGGCAAAAAGACCATTTTGCCCCTCCACCTTAAAACCACATAAATCATACTAAAGGGGTATTTTTGGGAAATTCTAAATTCCCGGCCATTCCCGACATTCCCAAAGTCTAATAAACCGTCCCAAACTAATAACATGCTAAGTTGTGATTTCTACTGAGCCAAACGCCGAGTTCCAAAATACCGGGCACCGGAAATGCAAAATATGAAAACTACTGAATAACATAACCATGCATTTCTGAATTCCATAAATAACAGTAATAAATTATTTAAATAGCTATAAATAATTTTTCATAAATAATCATGATTAACTGCTAATTTCCAAATTAACTAAGCGGGCTTTACAACTATCCCCCCCTTAAAAGGATTTCGTCCCCGAAATCTAACCTGAATAACTCGGATATTGAGCTCTCATATCCGACTCTAGCTCCCGTGGCTTCCTCCACCTTCTTGTTTCTCCGCAGAACCTTGACCAATGCTATGGTCTTATTCCGAAGGACTTTATCCTTTCTATCCAGATCCGCACCGGGCCGTTCCTCATAAGTCATGTCTGGCTGTAGCTCAAGACTCTCATAACTGAGTATATGAGAGGGATCTGAAACGTATTTTCTCAACATCGAGACATGGAATACGTTGTGAACTGCTGATAAGGCTGGAGGCAATGCTAACCGATATGCCACTTGACCTATCTTCTCGAGAATCTCGAAAGGTCCTGTAAATCTAGGGTATAACTTGCCTCTTTTCCCGAAACGTTTAATCCCCTTCATCGGAGATACCCGTAAAAACACATGGTCCCCTACTTGGAACTTTACATCTCTGCGTTTCGGATCTGCGTAACTCTTCTGTCTGCTCTGTGAGGCAAGCATTCTAGCTTTTATCTTCTCTATTGCCTCATTGGTCCGCTGCACTGACTCTGGACCTAGGTATTTCCTCTCCCCTGTCTCATCCCAATGGATAGGGGATCTACATTTCCTACCGTATAACAGTTCATAGGGAGCCATCCCTATCGTACTCTGATAACTGTTGTTGTAGGAAAATTCTATCAACGGTAGATATTTATTCCTTGAGCCTCCAAAGTCCATAACACAGGCTCTCAACATGTCCTCCAATATCTGAATTGTCCTTTCGGACTGACCATCTGTCTGAGGATGGAATGCTATACTAAATTTCAGCCTTGTACCCATTGCCCGTTGCAAACTTTGCCAAAATTTGGAGGTGAACTTCGGATCCCTGTCCGAAACTATAGACTTCGGTACTCCGTGAAGTCTCACAATCTCTCTAACATACAATTCTGCCAACTGATCCACTGTAAATGTTGTTCTAACCGGCAGAAAATGAGCAGATTTCGTAAATCGATCCACCACTACCCAGATGGAATCAAATAAACCCATGGTCCTAGGTAACCCGACCACAAAATCCATCGTAATATCTTCCCATTTCCATTCTGGTAGGGTTAAAGGCTGCAACAACCCTGCTGGTCTCTGATGTTCAGCCTTAATCTGCTGACAAGTGAGGCATCTCGATACGAATTCTACCAAATTCTTCTTCATACCGCTCCACCAGAAGTACGGTTTCAAATCTTGGTACATCTTAGTGGTGCCGCGATGCAGAGAATACGGGGTAGAATGAGCCTCCTCAAAGATCTCATTCCTAAGTTCCACACTGTTCGGAACATAAACCCTGACTTTATACAAAAGCCTCCCACTGTCTGACACTGAAAAGTCCTTGGCTTGACCAGCCAACACCTCATCTCGGGCCTTTACTAATTCTGGATCTGTCATCTGAGCGACTTTTATTCTGTCCAACAGATCAGATTGCAGCGTTAAGTTGTGAAGCTGACCTACCACAAACTCAATGCTGGATCTAACCATATCCTCTGCTAGCTGAGGTGAGATCTGAACCATACTAGCTATTTGCCCGGGACCCTTTCTGCTCAGGGCATCGGCCACTACATTGGCTTTTCCGGGATGATAGAGGATCTCACAGTCGTAATCCTTCACTAATTCCAACCAACGCCTTTGTCTCATATTCAAATCCTTCTGAGTAAAGAAATACTTGAGACTTTTATGGTCGGTATAGATCTCACACTTCTCCCCGTAAAGGTAATGCCGCCAAATCTTCAATGCAAAAACCACTGCGGCCAACTCTAGATCATGAGTCGGGTGTCGCTGTTCATAATCCTTTAACTGACGGGAGGCATAAGCGATGACCCGATCGGCTTGCATCAATACACATCCCAAACCCTGTTTGGATGCGCCGCAATAAACTACAAACTTCTCTTTATCCGAAGGCAAAGCTAGCACTGGAGCGGTAATCAACCTCTGTTTTAGCTCCTGAAAACTAGCTTCGCACTTGTCTGACCAAATAAATCTCTGATTCTTCTTTGTAAGCTCGGTTAGGGGCATTGAAATTTTAGAGAACCCTTCAACGAACCTACGGTAGTACCCAGCTAAACCCAAGAAGCTTCTGATCTCTGTCACTGTCTTCGGTCTCGGCCAATCCCTGACGGATTCAATCTTCCCGGGATCCACCTTGATCCCATCTTTACTCACAATGTGCCCTAGGAAGGACACCTGAGATAACCAGAACTCACATTTCTTGAACTTGGCATAAAGTTTATGTTCTCGAAGCCGTTGCAGTACCATCTGAAGATGTAACTCATGCTCCTCTTCTGATTGAGAGTACACGAGGATGTCGTCGATAAACACAATCACACAGATATCGAGGAAATCCTTGAATACTCTATTCATCAGGTCCATGAATGCTGCAGGAGCATTGGTTAGTCCGAACGACATAACCAGAAACTCGTAATGTCCATACCTAGTGCGGAAAGCCGTCTTCGGAATGTCCTCCTCTCGGATTCTCAACTGATGATAACCCGAACGGAGATCAATCTTAGAAAAGACCGTCTTCCCCTGAAGCTGATCGAACAAATCATCGATCCTAGGTAATGGATATTTATTCTTCACCGTTAGCTTGTTCAACTCCCTGTAGTCGATGCACATCCTCATAGATCCATCCTTCTTCTTGACGAATAAAACCGGGGCTCCCCAGGGTGACACACTGGGCCGAATGAACCCTATGTCAAGTAACCCTTGGAGCTGAATCTTTAATTCCTTAAGTTCAGCTGGAGCCATTCTATACGGGGCTTTGGAAATCGGTTCCACCCCTGGTGCCAAGTCTATTACGAAATCAATCTCCCGCTGAGGTGGTAACCCTTGAAGTTCTTCGGGAAAAACATCCAAAAATTCCCGAACCACCCTGATGTCTTCTGGCCGAATGGTATCTGGCCGAGTGGTGTCCACCACCACGGCCAGAAACCCCAAACAACCACCGCACCAAAATTCTCTAGCTGACATAGCCGAGATCACCGGGATCCGAGATCCCTGAACTAAACCAACAAATACACACGGCTCTTCGCTTTCCGGTTGGAAGACCACCATCTTCCTTTTACAATCAATGCTCGTCGAATATTTAGATAGGAAATCCATTCCTAAAATAATATTGAATTCGACTAAACTCATCTCTATCAGATCAGCACTTAAGTCTCTACCATCTATCCTGATCGGCATAGACCTAATCCACCTATTGGAGATAACCAATTCTCCGCCAGGTAAAAGGGTTCCGAACCCTGATTCATATCTATCATATGGTCTATCCAATTTACTAAAGACTCTGGCCGCCACATAAGAATGTGTAGCCCCAGAATCAAACAGCACTGAATATAGCGAGTTGTTAATAGAAAGCTGACCTGTGACAACTGATGGGCTGGCATCTGCATCAGCCTGAGTGATAGCGAACACCCTGGCTGGAGTGGGTATCGCTGGAGCTCTCGGTGCCTCTGATCGGAGCTGGGGACAGTCCCTCTTGAAGTGTCCGGGCATGCCACAATGAAAGCATCCCTGACCTTTGCACTCACCCCGATGGTGCCTCTTGCAGCTAGGGCACTCGGGATAGGAGAATCGGGTCTCGGTACCACCAGGACGACTCCCTCTGTTCTGGTTCCCCCGGAACCTCTTGTTCTGACTCTAGCCACCGGAAGCAGTGGGTGCTCTCTTCCTCTGGTCAATGGCCGAACCACTACTCCCCCTGCTAAAGCCTGATGCAGGAGGGGTAGGAGCCCCGCCACTCACCGGAGTACTGGCTGATTCTGACATACACCCAACTGCGCCCTCAGCACGCAGTGCCTTCTCCACAATCTGAGCATAGGTGGTGCTGTCGTCTGTGGTAATCATCAAGTCATGCCTGATCCTGGCATTCAACCCGTCCAGATACTTCTTCTTCTTGCTGAAGTCGGTCGGCACAATTCCCGAGGCTAACCTCGCCAACCGATCAAACTGAGTAGTATACTCAGTGACGCTCATATTCTCACGCTGGGTCAGGTGAGCGAACTCTTTTCTCTTGGCGCTTCTGACCGCCTCATTGTAGTACTTCGCGTTAAAGAGTTCCTGGAACCTTTCCCAGGTCATGGTGGTGACGTCATGGATCTGAGACACCATGTCCCACTAGACCAGAGCGTCCTCCTAGAACTGAAATGTGGCGCACACCACTCTGTCGTTACCGGTGACACCCATGAAGTTCAGAATCTTGGTGATCACCGTCAGCCACTGCTCGGCTTTCATCACGTCCGGACCTCCCAGGAAAACCGGAGGTGCCTGCTTCCGGAACCGCTCATACAGAGGTTCCAATCTGTGGGCCGCCACCACTATCTCGGCCTGAGCAGCAGGGGCAGGTGCCACTGGAACTACGGGCACCGGTACCGCAGAGCACCCCGTCGTCTCAACCTCTGAATCTCGAGGTCTTGCTCTTCGATCCGGGCTTGCATCTCTGCAAACCGTAACTCCCAATTCTGGGCTCCTTGATCGGCTGGGGGAGCCTGGGCAGCCTGTGGCGGGTTCTCATCACCCCGACCACGAGCCCTGCCTCGGGGACCTCTACCTCGGCCCCTAACAGGTGGGGGAAACTGAGCTCCCTGTCCTTGATTCGACCCCACTGAATTGCCCTGACTCCTGGTGGTCCGCCTGGCGGTCCATCTAGTTAGAACCGCCTGCGAAACCAAGAGTTGGCATATCAGGTCGTATTCAAGGAGAGCTTACTAATGCCGCTTAATTTGGAAATTAAAAACGAAACATGCGCCTATTCTACTATCAGGCTACTAACATGCTTCCTAACAGGCTTTTCTTTTTCATAACTGAATAAAATAAACTACTAAAGCAATAAAGGCTTACTGAACCGTGAAACGAGCTAACTGCTGATGATGATTGTACATGTCGTGATGATCTTCGGAAGACAACACTCGCGGCTACGATACCAAATTGTAACACCCTAACTAACATAGGCGTATTACGTGATTTTTAAACATACTGTGCAGCTCGTTGCTAATCAACGAGGTTTATGGAAAAACGTGATTAATTAAAATTTTGCTTTTTAATTAAACTTATAAAACAATATTACAAAAGACTCGGGATCCCGATTATAAAATCATTTACAAAAAGATTTCACTGATTAACTGATACATAAAATAAACGTCGTCTAACGATCAGTTACAAAAATCAGCCTCGCTGTCCCGATGATCGTACGCTCCAGGCCTAACCGCCCGGACATGTACAATCTTCATAAGCTCGTTCACGGTCCATCAGCTTTAGCCTTGCCTTTACCTACACATAAACGTAGAACTGTGAGTCGACAGACTCAGTAAGAAAAGCATAATAATACTCATACATAATTCTAACTGCCATGTCCAACACGATACTGAGTCCCGCTACTGCCATGTACAACATGGTACTGAGCCACTACTGCCATGTCCAACATGGTACTGAGTTCTGAACGTTCATAGGGACGGTACTATTGACACGTAACAACCTGATCGGTCGAACCGGTCATACTGCGGCTGCTGGTCATACTCCAGCCTGTACCGACGTGTTACTATATCCTCCTGATCGGTCGAACCGGTCATACTCCGACTGCTGGTCATACTCCAGCCTGTACCGACGGGATACGTCAATAGCACGGAACCACCAACCAAGTGTCAGCCTGATCGGTCGAACCGGTCATACTCCGCCGTCGGTCATACTCCAGCTCGTACCGACGTGACAGGGTTGGATGGTTCGAAGCCAACATACATAACTAATGTAATCTAATAGGCTTCCTACATGCACGCTAAACATGTAATCTACATATGCATACTGTTATACTAATCTTACCTGGATTCCGAATTCAGGTGTGCCGGTCAACCTGACTGGAACTTTAGCTGAGCGGCGGATTACAGGCTCCTAAACCATAAAAATCACAACACTATAAGTGACACGCTAAATCACTTCCCGGGGACTTAAACTAGGAACTAAAAGTTTCCCTATCGATAAAAAGCATGGCAATACCCCTTAAAACATAAAAACGAGGAAAAACACGGGTTCTGAAAATTCCCCAACCGGTAGACCGGTTGCCCAACCGGAATTCCGGTTCTGGGAAATTCAGGACCCTCATCCGGAATTCCGGATGCACAACCGGAATACCGGTTCCTCGCAGGCAGCAACACTCAAATTTTCATAACTTGCTCAAATCAACCCCAAATTGATTCAAACCTTCCAGACCTATTCCATATACCCCACATAACATATCCAAGGCATCAAACCTACCCAGAAACCACAGATACAAAATTTGCCATTAAAGCTCAAGCTTTGAGTTCTAAACTCAAACTTGAGCAAAACCACCTAGCATGCAATCAAACCAACTTAATTCTACATAATCAAGCTTAGAATAACCTCTGGAAACACAAGCAAACTTCCACAACATCACAGCAACAAAATATAACCTTTTCTCTCAAAAATCACATATTTTGCATAGAAAACTCAAAGCTTACACAACCTAACTAACATGCTTCAAAACAGCTCATTTAACTTCAATTAAACATGCTTTAAACCACATAAATTAACAACAAAATCACAGCAGCAACAACAACTAACAATCATGCATGAATCATCATATTTTCATCAAAATTTCAACAAATTTCAAGAGAAAACAAGAGAAGCTAACCTAGCTTGAAGAATGCTTAGATTTGGATGAGAATTCACTTGAAAATCAGAACAAAAATCCAGCCCTTTGCACCCACATGCACAGCCGAGAGAGAGAGAGGAACAGAGAGAGAGAGAGTTTGAAAATTTGTAATTTTTTCTAAGTGTAATCTTTTGTAAAAAATGAATTAATGAATAAAGCCACTTAACATATACTCATTTCAGCCAACAAATAATCAAATAAACATTTATTTTCCATTTCATAAAATCACAAAAGACAAAATACTAATGGGGCAAAAAGACCATTTTGCCCCTCCACCTTAAAACCACATAAATCATACTAAAGGGGTATTTTTGGGAAATTCTAAATTCCCGGCCATTCCCGACATTCCCAAAGTCTAATAAACCGTCCCAAACTAATAACATGCTAAGTTGTGATTTCTACTGAGCCAAACGCCGAGTTCCAAAATACCGGGCACCGGAAATGCAAAATATGAAAACTACTGAATAACATAACCATGCATTTCTGAATTCCATAAATAACAGTAATAAATTATTTAAATAGCTATAAATAATTTTTCATAAATAATCATGATTAACTGCTAATTTCCAAATTAACTAAGCGGGCTTTACAACTATCCCCCCCTTAAAAGGATTTCGTCCCCGAAATCTAACCTGAATAACTCTGGATATTGAGCTCTCATATCTGACTCTAGCTCCCAGGTGGCTTCCTCCACCTTGCTGTTTCTCCAGAGAACCTTGACCAATGCTATGGTCTTATTCCGAAGGACTTTATCCTTTCTATCCGGGATACGCACTTGCCGGGCCGTTCCTCATAAGTCATGTCTGGCTGTAGCTCAAGACTCTCATAACTGAGTATATGAGAGGGATCTGAAACGTATTTTCTCAACATCGAGACATGGAATACGTTGTGAATCGTCGATAAGGCTGGAGGCAATGCTAACCGATATGCCACTTGACCTATCTTCTCGAGAATCTCGAAAGGTCCTGTAAATCTAGGGTATAACTTGCCTCTTTTCCCGAAACGTTTAATCCCCTTCATCGGAGATACCCGTAAAAACACATGGTCCCCTACTTGGAACTTTACATCTCTGCGTTTCGGATCTGCGTAACTCTTCTGTCTGCTCTGTGAGGCAAGCATTCTAGCTTTTATCTTCTCTATTGCCTCATTGGTCCGCTGCACTGACTCTGGACCTAGGTATTTCCTCTCCCCTGTCTCATCCCAATGGATAGGGGATCTACATTTCCTACCGTATAACAGTTCATAGGGAGCCATCCCTATCGTACTCTGATAACTGTTGTTGTAGGAAAATTCTATCAACGGTAGATATTTATTCCTTGAGCCTCCAAAGTCCATAACACAGGCTCTCAACATGTCCTCCAATATCTGAATTGTCCTTTCGGACTGACCATCTGTCTGAGGATGGAATGCTATACTAAATTTCAGCCTTGTACCCATTGCCCGTTGCAAACTTTGCCAAAATTTGGAGGTGAACTTCGGATCCCTGTCCGAAACTATAGACTTCGGTACTCCGTGAAGTCTCACAATCTCTCTAACATACAATTCTGCCAACTGATCCACTGTAAATGTTGTTCTAACCGGCAGAAAATGAGCAGATTTCGTAAATCGATCCACCACTACCCAGATGGAATCAAATAAACCCGTGGTCCTAGGTAACCCGACCACAAAATCCATCGTAATATCTTCCCATTTCCATTCTGGTAGGGTTAAAGGCTGCAACAACCCTGCTGGTCTCTGATGTTCAGCCTTAATCTGCTGACAAGTGAGGCATCTCGATACGAATTCTACCAAATTCTTCTTCATACCGCTCCACCAGAAGTACGGTTTGAAATCTTGGTACATCTTAGTGGTGCCGGGATGTAGAGAATACGGGGTAGAATGAGCCTCCTCAAAGATCTCATTCCTAAGTTCCACACTGTTCGGAACACAAACCCTGGCTTTATACAAAAGCATCCCACTGTCTGACACTGAAAAGTCCTTGGCTTGACCAGCCAACACCTCATCTCAGGCCTTTACTAATTCTGGATCTGTCATCTGAGCGACTTTTATTCTGTCCAACAGATCAGATTGCAGCGTTAAGTTGTGAAGCTGACCTACCACAAACTCAATGCTGGATCTAACCATATCCTCTGCTAGCTGAGGTGAGATCTGAACCATACTAGCTATTTGCCCGGGACCCTTTTTGCTCAGGGCATCGACCACTACATTGGCTTTTCCGGGATGATAGAGGATCTCACAGTCGTAATCCTTCACTAATTCCAACCAACGCCTTTGTCTCATATTCAAATCCTTTTGAGTAAAGAAATACTTGAGACTTTTATGGTCGGTATAGATCTCACACTTCTCCCCGTAAAGGTAATGCCGCCAAATCTTCAATGCAAAAACCACTGCGGCCAACTCTAAATCATGAGTCGGGTATCGCTGTTCATAATCTTTTAACTGACGGGAGGCATAAGCGATGACCCGATCGGCTTGCATCAATACACATCCCAAACCCTGTTTGGATGCGTCGCAATAAACTACAAACTTCTCTTTATCCGAAGGCAAAGCTAGCACTGGAGCGGTAATCAACCTCTGTTTTAGCTCCTGAAAACTAGCTTCGCACTTGTCTGACCAAATAAATCTCTGATTCTTCTTTGTAAGCTCGGTTAGGGGCATTGAAATTTTAGAGAACCCTTCAACGAACCTACGGTAGTACCCAGCTAAACCCAAGAAGCTTCTGATCTCTGTCACTGTCTTCGGTCTCGGCCAATCCCTGACGGATTCAATCTTCCCAGGATCCACCTTGATCCCATCTTTACTCACAATGTGCCCTAGGAAGGACACCTGAGATAACCAGAACTCACATTTCTTGAACTTGGCATAAAGTTTATGTCGAAGCTGTTGCAGTACCATCTGAAGATGTAACTCATGCTCCTCTTCTGATTGAGAGTACACGAGGATGTCGTCGATAAACACAATCACACAGATATCGAGGAAATCCTTGAATACTCTATTCATCAGGTCCATGAATGCTGCAGGAGCATTGGTTAGTCCGAACGACATAACCAGAAACTCGTAATGTCCATACCTAGTGCGGAAAGCCATCTTCGGAATGTCCTCCTCTCGGATTCTCAACTGATGATAACCCGAACGGAGATCAATCTTAGAAAAGACCGTCTTCCCCTGAAGCTGATCGAACAAATCATCGATCCTAGGTAATGGATATTTATTCTTCACCGTTAGCTTGTTCAACTCCCTGTAGTCGATGCACATCCTCATAGATCCATCCTTCTTCTTGACGAATAAAACCGGGGCTCCCCAGGGTGACACACTGGGCCGAATGAACCCTATGTCAAGTAACCCTTGGAGCTGAATCTTTAATTCCTTAAGTTCAACTGGAGCCATTCTATACGGGGCTTTGGAAATCGGTTCCACCCCTGGTGCCAAGTCTATTACGAAATCAATCTCCCGCTGAGGTGGTAACCCTGGAAGTTCTTCGGGAAAAACATCCAAAAATAGATTCTAGGTTTGTTTATTAATTAAGAGACTCTATATGTCTAATTAATAATTATATTAAATGACAATATTATTTAATAATATATTTTAGTTATTAAATAATTAGTTTTGGCATTTAAATGGTTAGAATTGGAAAATTGGCGTTTTTGAGAAAATAGAAATAAAAATTGTGAAAACTGCAAAATCCATGTGAGGCCCATTAACACCTATGGCCGGCCACTTGGGTGAGGTTTTCCAATTAATATTTTCATTATTTTAATGCCAAATAATTGCTAACCTAAACCTAGTAGTTGCCTATAAATAGAAAGTGATGGCTCAGTCAAATAACAAGTTTTTCAAGCTTTTTGTCAGAGAATCAGAGATTGCCTTTTTCAGAAAAACTGAGTCTTCCACTTTCTCTCTCTATAGCCGACCCTACCTCTCTCTCTTTTCCTCTTCACAATTTCGAAACCTTAGTGATAGAGTAGTGCCCACACACAGCAAGTGGTACCTCAATCATAGATTGGAAGACTGTGAAGGATCACACACAAAGAGAAGGACATTCGGGCTCAGATCTTGATAATACTCTGCGACAGAAAGGATACAAGGGTTAGAGATCTGAGTGGAAGGAGACATTATTCCGCTGCCACCAATGTAAGGTTTTCTTAACTTTATATGTGTTTAATTATCGTTTTAGAAAGTTCATATTTAGGGTGTTAAATAACATACTTGTGAGTAGATCTAAGATCCTGGTAAAATAAATATCCAACAAAAGGCACATAAAACCACAACATTTTTAACATCTACAACAAAGAAGAAGCTAGTCAACAACTTTTTGGACTCATTGATAGAAAATGAAAAATCCCTTTAAACTTTCAGTTGCATTACAATTTTAAAAGAGTTTGTTTTCAGTTTCATGTACAGAATGACAATTGATTAAATTGATCTAATTTGCAGGTAAATCCAATAGACGAGAGCATGTTCGAAGTGGTAGAACTAACAAGATCATGGGTAATCAATCTATAGGACAAAACATGCAGTTGCAACCGATTCCAACTTGACGAATTACAGTGTGCTCATGTGCTTGTTGTGATAAAAGAGATGAACTTGAATGTTTACAACTACTGTTCAGGTTATTACACGACAAGAACATGGCTTGAAACATACAACGGCTCAACATATCCGGTACACAATCACACAACATGGGATGTACCACATAACATAAAAGATATCCTTGTTCTGCCACCAAACCAGAAAATGAGATCTAAAAGACCAAGGAAAAGAAGATTTATAGTTGATTGGGATACAAAAAAATAGAACAGGTGCAGCAAATGTGGTCAACACGAACACAACCGAAAGACATGCAACAATCAAGCAATAAAATAGATACATCTGAATTATTTGAATTGTTTAAGTCTCTATGAGAATTCACACAGGATGATATGTTATATTTGATAGACTGCTATTATTTGGCAAAGTTTAAATAGTTTGCTAGTAGTTGCATAATAGTTTCATGACAGTTTTGATACTTGTTAATGTTTTATTACGAAAAGAATTTCAGTATTACAATTTTTAAAAAGTCAGATATGAATTTATAAAAGATGATTAATAACGATAAGAAAGAAATTGCATAACAGTAAGGAATACATTGAGGTAACATGACACAATTTAAATTACAAGTATGCTTAACACTGAAATTAGTTTGTACATAGTTGCATAATAGTTTCTCTATAGTTGTACACCTTTATAAAAAAATATAATAAATTGAAAAAACATAAAACTGATGCTGATACAAAACATAAAAAAAATAACATATTATAATGGTTAATGTCAAATATCCTAAAAGCTTATAACCAGATCTAGAATATAAAACAAATATAATACCTACAAACATAAAAAAACTAACAATTGTCTGAAAAGAAAATCAACCAATAACAACAAATTTTCACTAAAAAAAAGACCCTACTTTTTCAATTTAGAAGTCTTGGAAGACTTGTTTTGCTTCTCATCCTCGCTATCAATACTTTCATCATTTTTCCTTTTACCGTACGAGAAGAAGAGGGCAGCAAGTCGAGTACGATAAACTTCAATGGCAAAATCAGGAGGAACATCTTTTCCATGGATGAAGAACTCGGCAAATGCAGCCACAAATGCTCCGCAATCACTAATGACCAGAAAAGGAAAAAAAATAGTTAAACAACTATAATACAACATCAAATAAACTTAAGAACAACAACTCACTTTTTCTGCTGAGATGGAAGACCAGCAATCTCCACAACTCTTAGAGGAGCTTTAGGGTCAGAACCTAAATCAGGAACATAGGACCTATTCTTCCGAAATCCAAGCAGATCAAAAAACAAAGGGAGTAAAACAGAATAAGCCTTCATTGCATTCCTAGTAGCAGAATTCATGTTGGCAGTCCTCAAGGAATTATAAAGAAATAAAATCCCCTCATTCAAATCAAGACAACCAAAAACCCAATGACTTTCCTTCCTAAGATTTATGATGAATAGGACATGATCGGCTTCATACAAAGGCTTAGAACACGAAATTTGCAAACCTCGTATATAATGCGATATTGGGTGAGTAGCATGTATGTGCAGCATCTTTGTTTTCATTGCCTTGGCTTTGTTGAACTTGTGGTATAACGCTTGAATGGAATCATCGAAAAGGCAATCAGTTGTTGCGAAATTCAGTGTAACAGTAGAAGAATATTTACCTTTTTTCCTAAGTTAATAGAATATAGTGTTCATATGCTGAAACAAGATAGCAAAGAAACACAAAAAAGAAAGTTAAAAAATATTTAAAAAAACTTAATTACAGTAAGTAAACTAAAAAACAATAATAAAACAACTATTAAATTTTTTAAAAGAAAACAGAAACTTTACCGAGTCATTGATAAACATGTCATAGGTAGCCAAATGATAAAACCATATTTTATTTTCAACATAACAACACCTAATCTAAACCCAGGGAAAAATTTCTTCACACCATCCACATAACAATTGTAATGCCTAAAACAACAAACAAACAACAAAAAAACAATATTGAAATTAAATAATTGCAAAAATAAAAAGAAAATTCAAACAAAAAACAAACTACAAAACAGAAAGAATAAAAAAGTCACCTAGGATGTTTTAGTAAACCTTCACCAACCCAAGCATCAAACTTTGCCTCAATTTCAGGAGAGACGGGATCAGCAAATGAATCGTTAAGAGCATAAAGGCCCTTGACGTAAGTAATTAAAATCCCTCTCATCTCCTCCTGATTGAGAGCCTAATGACATTACCTCCATTGGAGTGCTCCTCACATCAGCCGATCCAAAATCAACATAAGGCAATTTCAATGCCGTCGCACACTTTCTCTTATCCAAAAGAGGAGTATCAGAAACAGTGTCATCAGCTTCTTCATCAGAAGGAATGGCAGCTGTCTTTTCAACAGCAACACTTGTATTTAATTCTGGGACCTGAAAAAATTAAATTGGAAAATCAGAAAAAGAAAAAGTTGCAAAACAAACATAAAACTGTGAAGCAACTAAATCAAAACATATTTTACTAGCCAAACAAATTAAGCTACACTTATATTGATTTTACGAACAGCCTCTAAACCAGCCAACACAACTTGGTCATCATCATTTTCAAGCTGGCTTAAACCATCGAAAAAAATTATCCCCCTTTAAACTAGACTCTTTGGCCTTAACATTCTCAACATCCTTAGTCCTCTCTTCACTGCCTGCAACAGTCTCAGATTGATTCACATTAGCAGTAGGAACATCACTAACAATCTTAACAACTCCAGCAGCATCACCACCATCTTTACCTAACTCATCACCATCATCGGAGTCAAAATCAATATTCTCAGGATCATGTAATCCCTTGTCATCATCATCATCACCATCAGAATCTTGTGTTACCAACTCATCAAATGACTTACCCTGAATCATACAACAGTATTGCAACTAAAATAAAACAGGAAAAAAACTAATAATAACAGCATTAAAAAACTGAAACAAGAAAAATATAAATAAATACCTCATTAGAAGGTCGACGATGAATGACATTAACTTTTTCTTGAATATCCTTAATTACAGTCATCACAAATTTGAAATTAAGGTCAACAAAACACCTCAAAGAAATGAAGTCTTTGGCCAAGGATTCTTGATTCAAAATGACTAGCTCCAACTTAGATTTCAACAATTCAATGTCCTCTGAATCAGACTTCTTAGAAGATGAACCACTCTCAAAAGTTTGCTTAGATGTACCGCGGTCATCAATAGATTCATTTAGAAATAAGCCTTCCAATTGTAGCTTCTGCCTCTCCTCATGAGTAGGACAAATGTTTTTAATCTTTAACCGAAAATCATAATCAAAACAACAAAAACATGAAACAAAAATAATTAAATAACCAAATATTAATAAATCAGCACAAAAAAAAAAATAAAACAGTAAAGAAACTGAAAATTACCTTGTTCAACGGCAAATAAAAAATCTTGTCCTTCAAGTCTCTAAGAGTTAGATTTTTGGTCACAATATTATTGCTCCAATTCAAAATTCTTGGAATCCTGGATGAAACTCTTTTGCAAAATGTGTATACCATGGCAGGACAACATTCATAAAACCAAATAATAAACACCCAAGGACAGTCCAACTCTCTATACCAACCATCATACTGACCTCCCTTCTCTTCTTTTTTATTTTTTATTTTAATCCCATGCTGTATTCTACCTTTGAATGAATCAATAGTCAATTCAAAGGACTCCCTACCCCAACAATACTCATCCCAACGACCGCCATCAACAACATCTAGATCAAACCTAGAAACTTCTTTATCTGGAGTATTGCTAAGAAGGAAACATTGGATGAAATACAGCACAGATAGTTTCAAACCAAGAGACTCATCCTGACCCCACCTACTTCCCAAGAAAGCATCCTCTATAGCTTTATGATCTATGGTTTTTACATTACGGAAACAAACCTCAATCAACTGGTTTGATTCTTGGAAAAACAACAGTTTGTTGCAATCACCAAAACAATCAATACCAGTGATCAAGTAAAACTCCTCGGCACTAAACCGTATACAACGACCATCAACCTTAGCCCAAAATTCTTTTAGATTGGGCTGGTATACTTCCCTCAATAGTAGGTTATGGACAACTTGGGGGTGGAAAACAAAATCAGGTATATCCAAAAAAAATGACCGAATTGGGTGTCACGGAACATAGACAACAAATTGACAGATAAAGTATTCTTGATATTATCAATAACAAAGAAATTACTAGTACAAACACATTTTCGATCTGTAAAAATCAAAGGGACTGAATTTGTAATCCCAGACCTGCAATTTAACACACATGGCAAATATAAACAAATAGCATATACAAGTATCCACACTATAATAAAACTATAAAAAAAAACTGAAAACGAACTGAAAAACAAAAACAACTCTACAAACATAAACTACAATGATTTAAAATCAAAATGTTACCCATTGATTACCTAAAAATGAACAGGAAACAACTAGACCAAATAATATTCCCAATAAACAACATACGTAAACGGATTACACTATTAAAAAACTATGAAAAAACTAAAACAAAATGAGAACAGACATTAAAACGAAACTAAAATTAAAAAATATTTAAAAAACTGGAAAACACAAACAGAACAAAAAAGACAACAAAATGAAACAAAATTAAGACTAAACTAACTAAAATGCAAAACTCATCAAAAGAACAAATAAAATTGATCAAGACAAATTGAAGCCCTAAAAATCCAAATAAAACTAAACGTAATGCTAAAATGGAAAACCTAGAATAGCACAAACCAAATACACAAAACCAAGAAAATGAAAAATACAACAAAATCTAGAAAAAGGAGGAAACCAAAAAGAAACGGTAAACAAACCTCAGTTCGAAGACCACCACCAACATTATCGTTTTTTTCAGCAACATCTTGAGCCATTTTTTCTTAGGCACCCACCTTCAATTTCTTCTTAGGAGAAGCTCGCCCATGCTTAGATAATGGAGGAGCAAAATCAGAGTCATTCTCCTCCATAACAGGTTGTTTACCCTTGTTCTTATTAGCTAAGGATTTCAAACTCATTTTAGAGCTTTTCTTTTGATAGGGGAATGAGATATTGAATAACGGGTAACAACCATATATATACGGATTGAGAAAAAAAATATAAAGAGGGAAACGGTTATGGGATTTGAAAAAAAATTTGAAGAACACGAATAGGAGGGAAAATGGAGGTGGGATCGTGGAGAGGGAAGTTTCAAAAATGGAGGTTACTAAATTTCAAAAAAAAAAAAAGAAATGCAAAATAAAAGGAAAAAGAAGAAAAAAAAAGAGAGGGATAAGATGGATGGGATTGATAGGGGTCATAGGTCATGCACGTGTACTCATGCATGGAATGAGTGTGGATGTGGTAAAATAGTAATAAAATAAAGAAGAAGAGTAAAAAAGTTGATATAGCCGTGTAGTGGTATTAGTGTAATAAAGATTGCATTTTGTATTTTTGATGTAAAAAATTCTAATAATAATGTATAATAACATGACTATAATATATAGAATATGAACACTTTTTGAAATTAAATAAATTCAATTCCCATCATTCTCTGGAGGAAATGATGAACAAGAAATACATATTTTATGTGTTTAAATAACATTAGTCATGTTTATTGTTATTTTTATACTTTGATGTTTTAATATAATTTTCTTAATATTCTTTTTGGGTATTCAAAATCTACTATCAAATTGCATCAATAATAATCATTTTAATGATTCTTTAGTTGTATTCACATAAATATAACATTTTTGATAAATAGAAAATATTTACTTCAGGAAATATTTGTCAAAATCTATATCGATATTAGATTACTTTTTATTGTCCTCAAAAAATACAAGAACATATATAATAATATATATTCATCTTTTACTATATATGTTTCAATCAATCATACATTGATAAATATTATGTTTGCATAATTTTCAGGATATATGTAAGATTTTATTGAAGATGCATAATCTTTAGGATATATACAAGATTTTATCTAGGATACATAATTTTTTGGATATATGTATAATTTATATAAATCTTCTCTATCATATCATAGGCACACATATATTGTAAATATTATAAATGATAAGAACATAATATATATATATATGAAATGGTAAATTGTGGCATAAATACCTAATATTTCAGATTTTATACACTTAAATACCTAATGTTTATTTTTGGAGGCAAAATACCTAATGTTACAATTCTCTAACAACGTTACTACTATTTCTGTTAACTCATAAATATAGACACGCGGAGGGTTCAGATGCATTACATTTATTTTATTTTATTTTAAAACTTAATATTCTTAATATCAGAAACTAATTGCTACTTGTTCTAAAAAAAACAGTTCTCATCATAATTTTCACATGATATTGGCATTTCAATTCGATAATCATGTTCCATATACTGCACTGGTTCACTCAGTTATGGTAATTTAGTATTGCATCTCTTGTTGGGTTTTGTGCCCTAAATAAAACCCTTTACAATCTGATTAGTTATCAATATAAGAAATTTGAAGTGATTTATGTTTGCATGAATTTTACATGCTTATGGTTTAATATGTTTTAATATATACACAAAATCTGTTAAGTCCAGATCATATATTTATTCACAATTACAGTATTGTCAACACAGTGGAATGTGATTGTGATTATATGATTCAAAAGACTAAGTCCCTGTTTCATCAGTGTTATAGATTTACACTGATGTGATAATCAACGATGAAGTATACTTACACTTGGAGTAAGTGTTATGTTCTTTCCAGGACATTGGTAAAGTATACTAGTTTCGAATGTATGGAGTATACATTGGACTGGATCGGTATTGAACTTGGTCAAGATATTATAAACTTACCGTTGTATCTTTCCAAGTCAATATCAGTAGTTGATCTTAGATTAAAAGAATCTAAATCCTGATATGCTTAGGCTCAATCTCAGGAGTATTATTCATGTTCTTTGATTTATTAGTTAAGCCTACTTTTGGGTCAGGGTGATACGTATATTTTGGGAACATGATAGTATGACTGAGTGGGAGCGCTGAACATAAATATGGAATCTATAGCTTCTACTGGTGTATAGAAGGCACGTGATGATTCCCTTCGAGCTTAGTTAAATAGAAGTAAATGGATGAGCTCTTGTTTCAGTGACTATATCTTAGATCACTAAAACATCATTTACAGGTAGCTAAGTGTTTTAAGGGGCCAAATACATTGAGGGGTGATAACGGTAAATTTAATCCCATCTCGATGTAAATCATCTATATAGAGGATCTTTGATCACATTAAGATTATAACAATGGTTAAATGAGATAGCATATCTATATCGTGAAACATATAGAATGCTCTATATAAGTCTGAGAGTGCAATTCCAAGTTCTAAGAGTGGATTCAACAAGGAATTAATAAGTTAGGGAATTTACTTGGTAAATTCGGTCGACTTATTGGAAGCTCAGCAATATAGATCCATGGTCTCCATTCTAGTTGAGACCATACTGTTTGTAAGACTCAATAATTGATTTATGATTAATCAATTATAATTCTAAAAGTTAGACTATGTCTAATTTGTGAATTTTCACTAAGCAGGGGTAAAATTGTAAAGAAAATAGATTCTAAGTTTATTTATTAATTAAGAGACTCTACATGTCTAATTAATAATTATATTAAATGACAATATTATTTAATAATCTATTTTAGTTATTAAATAATTAGTTTTGGCATTTAAATAGTTAGAATTGGAAAATTGGCATTTTTGGGAAAATAGAAATAAAATTGTGAAAACTGCAAAATCCAAGTGAGGCCCATCACACCCTTGGCCGGCCACTTGTATTGTATTTCCCAATTATTATTTTCATTTTTTTAATGCCAAATAATTACTAACCTAAACCTAGCAGCTATCTATAAAAGGAAAGTGGTGGCTCACACCAAATAAGGCAATTAAGCAATTACTCTGTAATTCAGGAAACTGCCTCTTTCAGAAAGTTGAGCTTCCCTTTTCTCTATATGTAGCCGCCCATCATCTCTTCTTCATGCTTGAACCATACACAACAATACAAGAGAGATACAATTTCGAGTTCCCTAGTGAGAGAGTAGTGCCCACACACAGCAAACAGTACCTCAATCATAGATTGGAAGACTGTGAAGGATCACATCCAACAGAAGGACATTCAGGCTCAGATATTGATTATACTCTGCAACAGAAAGGAATCAAGGGTTAGAGATATAAGTGGAAGGAGACATATTATTTCGTTGCACCCACTGTAAGGTTTCTCATACTTTATATGTGTATATTTATTATCGTTTTAGAAGTTCATATTGAGGTTGTTAATCAACATACTTCTGAGTAGATCTAAGATCCTGGTAAAATAATTCTAACAACTGGCACCAGAGCCATGGTAATTGATTTTCTTGCAAGAAATTTGGACTTAAAACGATTTGTTTGTGATTTGGATGGTATCATGTTGTTTTGTGTGTTGTATTGATGATTGATTGATGTTTGTGAAATTCTTGGAAAAATAATTGATTTTCTATTTCAGGAATTATTTTTATTGGATAGTTTGGAAAAAGTTAAGCAATTTATTTTTTACAGAACTCGATTTCGATTTTATTTGAATTAGTTATGAATTTTTGAAAATCGGAAAAAAAAATCAGGGTGGTGATCACCCTTCCCACGCGCGCGGAATGGCTGCTTATAGCCTCCCAGTGCTGAGGAATCTCGACAGGTCACCCCAAATGTGCGCGCGGATGGTATGCAATTTTTTTTTCGTTTTCTTCGATTTTTCATGCTATTTCATGGAATTAACTTCCGATTTTTTGTGTAGTTTTGTATTTTGATTTTTATTTTTCATATTTCAAATCTAATTATCAGAAATAAATTAATTTGATTTTTCAAAATTAATTTTAGATATTAGTGTAATTTGAATTCGAAAATAGCCAAAAATCATTTTTGCTTACCTCTTTTCTTATTTTCTTTAAAATTTGATTATTTTATCGTATTTTTAAATCTAAGGTCACATATTAAATTTTTTTTATAAAATATTCTATTTTAAGTAATTTGACTTTATTTAGATTTAAAATAAGATTACTATAATCATGGAATTTTAAAAGGAAATAAGATATTTTTGCTAACTTTTAAATTTTGTTATTTTTTCTTAAATTAAATTATAAAATCAGAAAATAGTATGTATTTATCATTTTCTATTGTATTGAATACTTAATTTATTAAATAACATGAAGTTTAAAAGTTAAGTTAGCAATTTTTTTTTTTTGAAATGATATTTAGATTACTTGAAACCTAATTTTTCAAAATTGTAGGTTTAATTTTAAATATTATTTATATTTCATTTTAAAATCCGAAAAATATTTTTTTAATCATTTTCGAAATACAATTAATTATTTAAAATTAAATAAATCCTACATCCAACTATCCAAATCTAACTTGTTGCAGGAGTATGTGTTTTAGATTGTTTGTAAGTTTTTTTAAAAACCTATTATTGCTTGATCTAAATTGACATGGTTAACTTGTTGACAGATCCAATGATCTGATTTTAACCCATGGTTCAATTGTCAATAGGTCAAGTAAATAATTTGTAACAGGTAAATTTTACATTCTTCTTTTATCTGTGTATGACCTAGTAACATGATAGGGTCCATCCAAATATGTGTGCCTGTGTGAGCCTATATGTTTATTTTATTATAGATGCATATAGGTTGTTGCTAAATAAAATGTCACACCCTGATAGATTTTATTTAGGTCCATTTAGTTTTTAGACCTATTCAATTAATAACAGTTATTCATTTTAAGGTTAAATTCCTCTCTTTTGGGCCTTGTGTGAGAGATGGGGGCCAATAGAAGTGGGTACGACATACTGAACCCAGCTCCCCCTCACATGAAGTACCCCAATTGTGAAGGCCCATTTACCTGATTTGAATAACTGTACTAGGTTAATTAAATTAGTTTAACCTAATAAAATTGATTAGCAACATAATTAAATTTTAAAATATATGAAATTTATTTTCATTTTAATATTTTAAAGTTAATTTTAAGAAAAACACTCTTAGTTTAAGATATTATTTCTAGATAAACTATTTGTATTTTTCTTGTATTTAATTAAATAAAGAATTTTAACTAACTAGATTCTTTCTGAAACTTACTTTTATTATTTCATTAAATATTCTTATTTAAGTTATAAATTAGTTATTACTAACTAATTTTCCTTATCAACTTAAATTTGAATATCTTTTGAATTTAATATTAAGTTGAGGAATTCTAGGAATTGGTTATTGAAGATTCTTAAGATATTTTTTAAGTTGATTTTAAACTTAAAATAGAATATTCTTAAATTAGGTAGTTACCACTTAATTTTGATATTTAATCAAATTTTATTTGGAAAATTTTAAGTTGCTTATTTTAGATTCTTTCTATAACAACTTAAATCAGATATTTTCTAAATCTTGAAAAGATACTTAGTTAATTTGAGATATTTTCTAGATAGTTATTTCTATACTAATTATTATTTCTAATATTAAATAGAAAAATATCATTGATTGTGAAATTAATTGTTTAATAATTAATTTTGGTACAATTCAAGTTAAGAATATTTTTCCTAGTATTAAACTAGAAATTAATAATTAAGCCTTATGTATACTTAATTATTTATTTCTTGAATTTAATACATTTAATTAAATTGAAAATTAAATATCTAAGTTGATTTCCATAATGATGCTTAAATATTGTTATTTTCATGACATTTAATTAAATAGAAAATTATTTTAAGTTGGGTATTTTTTTATAACAACTTAAATTTGAATAATTTTCAAAATATATTTTATTTATTTTATTAATCAATATTTTCGAAATTGCATTTGATTATGCAAGATGATTTTGAATTTATCTTAAAAAATATATTAAAGTTGTAAATTAATTATTTTAATTAATTTTTGAATCAACTTAAATCAATTATTTTTTTCATCCATTGATTAATAAACTAAAATATATCATTATTAGAAATTGAATTAATTAGTTAAAGAAAATCTAGATAGATAGTATTTTGCTTGAAGTATTTTTTCTAGTAAAGATTAATTTATTTTTTAAGTATTTCGAAAATTGTATAATTTTATACATTAATTTTACAATAGGGGTGAAATTCGGTCGGTTACGGTCAGTTTTTACCTGCTGCCAAACCCACCAGGCGGTTACGGTGTGATTGTTCACAAAACCGTAACCGACCGTTAACATCAAAAAACCGACCGTAACCGACCGCGGTTATAAACGGTTTTTAAACGGTTTGAAACGGTTTGGACTTTACAAGGCCCATAAAATTGGATTTAATGGTTTTTTTTTACCGTTTTTGACAGTTTGACCACTTATTATATGTTCCATTTACAATACTTTGATATCTATAATTAAATATAAAACTTATAATCATTCTAAAGTCCATAATAAATTACATAATTCGTCAAAGTCTTAAATTAAGTCCATAATAAATTACATAATTCATCAAAGTCCTTAATTAAGTCCATACTCCATAATAAGTTCCATAGTTGATCAAAATCCATAATAAAGTCCATATTGCAACATAAAATTCAAACTAAAATAGTCCAACCTCCAAATAAAAATAAAGAGTCCAATGTCCAAATAAAAATAAAAATAAAGAGCCCAATGACCAAGTTCATTATAAACAACAATATTTAAGGAATAACATGCATAGTCTAGCTTATGCCCAATCTAGCTTACTTCAGCTAGAGACTCCAAGGTAATAGTAGAAGCATCCTCTACAAAATTCATAAAAAAATGTGATGAACAAATGAATTAATTAAAATTAAAATAAGAGTATTATATTGTGACTATAATTCCACATTACCTGACACAACTTCAATTCAATCATGAAAAGTTTGCACTTCATCAATCTAGCTTGCTGCACCTTCTTGACTTGCTTCAGCTAGAGACTCTGATGTAATAGTAGAAGCATCCTCTACAAAATTCATAAGAAAATATAATGAACAAATAAATTAATTAAAACTAAAATAAGAACATTATATTGTGAATTTATAATTCCACATTACCTGGCACAACTTCAATTGAATCTTGAAAGGTTTGCACTTCATCCATGTATTGCCTTACAACCACAGGCTCACGTGAAGAGCTAAACCAATTTTGGAGCAAATGCATGCTTCAACCATTTTAGGAGTTAATGAACTCCTAAAATTATCAAGAATTCTACCACTTGTAGAAAAAGCCGACTCCGAAGCAACAGTCGACACTGGAGAAGCAAGCACATCTCTAGCAATTTCAGATAGTATGGGATATTTCTTAGTTTTTCCTTTCCACCATCCTAATATGTCAAAGTCATCAGATGTTGGATCCTCTGTTTGTTCCACAAAATAAGTATCCACCTCTGTTCCTCCACATTGTTTGGCTTGTTGTTGTAGGATCCATAACTGTTTGACACCAATATCCTCATCATTCAATGAGCTCAACTCTGAGACATTGCTAGAAGTTTGAGATGGGGTTTGTGACCCACTACCATTGGTGCTAGGAGTAAACCTCTCACCATATTCAGCAAACATGCCCCGCAGAGTCTCTTCAACAGATTTGATCAAAGCATCAACATCGTTCTCATCAAAAATGAAACTCAAACAATGTCTTGAATATGCCAACTTGTATCTTGAATCTAACACCATACCAAGTATCAACATATGATTCATTCTCTCACTTTTCCCCCAATACTTGTTAAACTTTTTATGCATATTGTCAGCCATCTTACTCAGTATGGGATCTTGACAATTAACTAGACGTTTCAATTGTCTATGAACATTAGATATTCGATCCAAATACAAGTTTGAAGTAGAATACAAAGACCCACTAAACTTTAGTGTCAATGTGTAAAATGTATTCAAGAACCTCACAAAGACCTTGGCATTTGCCCAATCATCATCACTTGGTGGACCATCTATTCTTTTTTCATTAAATCCATCACTAAAGTAATTGGAGTAGCTCTCATCATCTTCCAATCTCTCAAAGGCTTTTTGAAACTTCAATGCAGCTTCCAACATCAAATAAGTGGAGTTCTACCTCGTTTGCACATCTAAGCATAAAAGAGATTTAGACTCAATATTTTCCTCGGCAACATACTCCTTAAACGTCTGTAACCTTGCAAGTGAGGACCTAACATACCTAACAGCATTTCTAATACTTGAAATTGATGTATGCACGTCCTTCAACCCATCCCCCACTATCAAATTTATAATATGACAAACACACCTCATGTGTAGCATCTTCCCATTTAAAACCATGACGTCTTTCTTCTTCTCATATTTCTTTCTCAACTTATCTATGGCCACATCATTTAAAGAAGCGTTATCAACAGTTACACTGAAAAGTTTTAACCCTCCCCAATCTTTGAAGCAATTAACCAACTCTACTGCAATAGTGTCACCCTTATGGTTAGGAACTTGAACAAAGCTTATTATTCTCTTTTGTAAGACCCAATTTCGATCAATCCAATGTGCTGTTACACACATATAACAAATGTTTTAGATTGATGTCCATATATCAGTGGTAACACATATCCTTTGGCCTTTCAAAACCTTCCTCAACTTCTCTTTTTCAGATAAGAACATTTGATAAATGTCCCTTGCAACTGTTATCCTAGAAGGAGGGTCGAACTTTGGTTGCACTTCACAAATTGTCGAAACCCTTCCCCTTCAACATGTATAAAGGGCAACTCATCTAGAATAATATACTTAGCTAAGGATTGTCTAGCTCCTTCTTTGCACCATGAAACTGCAACTAAGCTACTAGCACACTCCTCAGTATCTTCCCCACCAGATTTTTTAGTGAGTGATAAGAGTTTTTGTTTCTTATCTTCCACTCTTATACTTAGTGGGTACTTTTTACACTGATTTTCTATCTGATTACGCAGTGTGCTAGTCCCATTTAATTTTGTGTCTGCTAGGGCTGTACATCGGTCGGTTTGGGCGGTTTATCCTATATATTTTCTAACACAATCTAAAGTTCGGGTTGCTAAAATTTAAGTGCAACCCGCCCAATTTAAAAAAAAAATCTGCAAACCGACCAACGGTTTGGACGGTTTGGTCGGGTTAACCCGCCCAAACCGGCCAATTTTTTTTTTTAGTTTTAAAAGTCAAAATCAACAAAAATTAAAAATATCACATTCTACCAAAGTACAATACCATATATATGACTTTAAAACTAATAATTAAGTATATAACTTTGTATTATTATATATTTAATCATTTATATTATATATAATAAAAACTAAAAAATTTAAAAAAAAAAAATAAAGGTGCAAAATCGGGTTGGTCGGGTTGGTCGGTTTAATTGGGCGGGTTGGACCTATTTTCAACCCGCCCAATTAACAGATTGGGCGGTTTGTAATTTTTTCGGGTTATTTCGGTTTGTAATTTTTATCAGTTTTTTCGGTTCGGTTTGGGCGGGTTATTCGGTTTAGGCGGTTTACAAACTTTTTTGTACAGCCCTAGTGTCTGCTGCATAATCTGTCCCACAATAATTACAAGCAGCTCTTGGTTTGTCATTGGGATGTTTCTTTGGTATCATCTTAAAATGATCCCACACATCTGATGTCAATCGTTTTTTTCTTGACTCAATTCTCTCATTTTTTTCTGTCTTCCCCTTCTCCCTCATCTTCCCCTTGCTTGTCTTACTCTTACTCGTACTCTTACTCCTACTTCTCTCATTTCTTTGTCTCTTTGTTCTTCCAACTCCAAAATCAACAGACTTATCACTACTATTATCATCATCATTTGTACTACACCCATTCTCAGTACTTGAATCACCTTCACCATGCTCTTCTATTCTATTTAAACTCATCATGACCTATTCTAAAAAAAAAAACTTTACTAAAAATTTATACAATAAAGCATACTAAACAAACAAAATAAAATAACAAAACACATTACATATACTAATTTGTTATGGACTTCTCTAAATATTTTTAAAAACCAAACAAAGCTTTAAACAACTATTAATGACAATCATCATATTTTGAAAAACTCATCTCAATCAAAAAATATATATTTAGTGAATTAAACATAAAACTTTTTCAATTCTTAATCACAAATTAAAAACAACTATTACAATAGTTTCAATTGATGGGAAAAACTTTTAATTTCTCACAAAAAATTTACATGAAAGATTACATAAACACTCAATATAATTAATCAATCTATTATTCATTCACATAAACACATTACAAATATGTTATAGTGTCATTGTTGTTGATACAGAATCTTAAGCCAAAAAATATCTATATAATTAATAATTAATCATTAAGTGCAAATTCAAATAAGAGGTCATAAAATGGTATTTTTTTAAAAAAAAAATGACATTAAAATAACAATTTTGTATCCAGCAAGAAATAAATTTCTCAATTTACTCTCTAATTCTATTTTTGTATATTCTGAACAGTATAATCTATTTTTGTATACTCTATTGTCTGGATCGACAACTAGACAATAGCATTACTTACACAGAACTACATTTGAATTTTAAAAGAGGGAAACTCAGTTCTAATATGCTATAATCTCTACATCCCAATTCAAACATACACTAAAGTCCTCTAATTTGTACATTAGAGTCAGACAAATCACTACTTATAGGACCAATGACACTATCAACCTCTCAACTTCATCACCAAATATGTCCCAAGCTTCTTCACTGAAAAACTTATCATTTAACTTGGAGCAAGTTTTCTGGGCTAGAAGCACTTCAAAATTAGCAAGAGATTTCTAATTATAAAGAACCAAAACTATGTATTATGGAGAGAAAAGCATAGCAAATTTAATAAGTATATAAAAACAGCATATTTTAAATTGTTAATTTCTAATAAGCTAATTAATTAGCATCATTATCATGTATAGCCAAAACCACTAATTTTTGCTAATTAACTAAAAACCCTCAAAATTAAAGAGTTCAATTATGATAATGAGTGAGTGGCAGAGTGAGTGAGTGAGTGAGTGTGAGTGAGTTAACAAAATATAACTAATTAACCCAGATTCAACAACTCAAAGACCAGTAGGATAAAGTCATGAACACATACCAAGCTTGAATTTGAACTAATTAATCTTTTTCAATAAATCTTTCAAAAAAATAAAAATATACAAGAAAATACAGAAAATAATACATATCATACTCTAATTTAAATTTAAAAATAAGAAAAAAAATTTACAGAAAAAAAAAGAAAGAAGAAAAAAAAATACATTACATTTGATAGATCATAAACATACCAGTTTGGGGGTTGCTAAAAAAATTTAGGTCAAACCCTTTTTTTTCTTATAATTTTCTTCCCACTCCAGTGGCTCCAGTCGCTCCTCCTCCTGCTCCTTCCTTCTTTCTTTCTTTTGATTTTTGTGTTTCGTTGGTGGTAACCTAGTAGAGAGAGAAAATGTTGAGTTGAGGAGAGGCTTAATTATTATTGTGAGTAATTGATTGGTTTGGTGAGGCGTTGGTAAAGTGAGGTGAGCTGGTGAGGTAAGTGGGTGAGAGAGAGGAGTGATTGATTGTATATATATAAATAAAGTAACAATGAAAAAAGTAAAAGATTCCTGCCACAAAAAAAATAAAGTAAAATTATTTATATATAAATGAAAAAACGATTAATATATATTATATAATATATATTGAAGATATAATATATTTTAAAGGTAAGTAAATGTTAGATTAATGGTCGGTTACGGTTATAACCGCCAGCTTATTGGTCAAACCGTAACTGACCGCAGTTACAGCGGTGTGGTCGGTTTTTTTAAACGGTTTCGGTTATGATGTGGCGCCATTTTCTCGGTTTTTTAACAGTCGGTTTACTGGTCGGTGTCGGTTTTGCGGTTTGAATGTTCACCCCTAAAATACAATATATATATATTTATAGAAAATTTAAATTTAAGTTGCAAATTAATTTAAATTAATACAACGTATATTAAATAATTTTCTTAATATTTATTGGAAAATTAATACTAAGATGGAAATAATTCATTTTATTTTCTTAACCATCTAAGTTTAATTTTATAAATATTAAATTAAATTTTATTTAAAACTTTATTCTAAATTTAAAATTTAATTAAATAAATAAATAATAGAAGAAAATACATTTTAAATAATGAGCTTTATTATTATTAAGATATTCAATCTCCATTGTTGGTTTTACATAGCTTTTGTTTTAGTGAGTAATCCTCCCTAATGGAGAAACGTTCATTAGCAAGTTAGCGCCGTTTAATCTCGAAAGATAAGTATATTTGTAAGTGTTTTATATTAGTATTGATCACCCTAATGGTGGCGACTGTATTTGACTTACAAACGTATGAAACAATGGTGGGAGCTCATGAAATAGGAATGACCTTGACTCTCGCCTAAACGGGACAACGTCGGATTCTCTTTTCGATCGAATAAAAGGTTGCTAGAATATTTATTATTTTAGATGAGCTGACAACTCTATTCAATGGATGGTAGCTTTGACTCTCGCCTAAACGGGACACTGATATCAGTTTGTTGAAAACCTTGGAAATTATTTAGGATTGTATTTTTTAGTATTTTCTCTTGTCATTCCTACTTGCTATGTGCTAATAATTTCTGAATAAGTTTTGTGTCGAACCAAAATTGATTTCTATTTATTATTTTGTAGTATCCTTAATTGCCATGTCAAATCCCATGTTATCACTGTTGACTGAAAATAAGCTAAATGGATCTAACTTCCCTAAATGGAAAGAGAACATTAATATTGCTCTCATAGGTGAAAGTGCCCTGTTTGTGTTGACTGAGCCGTCTCCTGAACAGCCGGGTGACAATGCAACCAAAGTTGTTAAAGAGAAGTTCGAGCGTTGGCAGAATGCTAACAACAAAGCTCGATACTTCATGCTTTCCAGCATGGTTGACACCTTGAAAACAAGGTTTGCTAACGCTGTCACGGCTGCAGAAATCATGACGCAGTTAACTGAGCTATTCGATATGGCATCTATCCAGTCTAGCTTTGACGCAACTAAGAAATTCATCAACGCACGGATGGAACCCCATCAGAATGTGCGTGATCACCTTCTCCAAATGGCAAGTTATTTCCAGGAAGCCCAGAATCATGGTGCTGAAATGGATCAGACAACTCAAGTGAGTCTTATCTTGGATAGTCTGACTCCAGCTTTTCTGCCCTATACATCAAATTATGTCATGAATAAGAAGGAACAAGACTTTCACACGTTAGTCAATGACCTTCAGACATATGAAAATTTGATTGGAGGACCCAAGAAGAAAGGGAGTAAACCTCAAAATTTTGGAAATGATAATGGGACGAATAATCGTGAGGCACACGTTGCTTCTGCTTCCAAACCCAAGAATAAGAAGAAGTGGAAAAATGCCAAGAAGCGAGCTCAAGCTGTGAAAATAGCTAAGAACAAAAAGGCTACTGCTTCTGGTGATACACCAAAAGGAAAGTATTTCTACTGCAATGAGAAAGGCCATTGGAAACCCCAATGTCCAAAGCTTCTTGCAAAGAAACAAGGTATTTCTTTCTATAAACTTATGTGTTTTAGTGAATTATTATCCATTTGGATTATTAATTATGGACTACTAAACTTGTTTATTTTTTTTTCTTCTTACAGCTCAAGCTTCTTAAACTCGGGTGCTATCTTAGCGAGTTGGTATTGAAAGTTGGATAAAGGGGTGGAGTTCGTCCAAGATAAAAATGAAGCTCATTTATTTATTTACTTTTGAATTAATTGTTTTAGTTTTAAAACAATTTGGATTTCAAGTTTGGGATTTTATTCCCTGTTCTTTTCTCATGATGTTGCACACAATTTTTTTTAATTTATAATTAAGTTTTTTTTACAAATAAATTGCAATCTATGAGTTGAGCTTCATTACTTTATCTTATAAATCAATTACCAATTATTATATTTATTATGTTTGTATGTGTATGTGTTTTTATTATTGATACAAATTCTATAGTTATTTAAACTCTTTACAGAGTTATTACTACATAAACACTAGATATTATTTCTATGTTTATGAATAATTGTTAATTCTAAAACAATTATTAAGAATTTGTTTAATAAAAAGATCTTTTGATCTGATAGGGGTGGAGAAAAGTTAAGAATAATATGCAGTTCAACGATCTTTTATATCTAATGAACTCTTGATTATATTCAACTCCACATAATCTCTATAACACTTAGAGAATCATCATCTATACAACCTTTAGGGGTGGATCATAATCTCTATATACTTAGGGGGGCACAATATTCCACAGTACTCTCTATGACACATAATTTTAAACATGGAAGTAATATAATAAATTAGCTATTATCAGAATAAATCCTTTGTAAAGACCGCTTAGTTTAATTTGGAAATTAGCAGTTAATCATGTTTAATTATGAAAATTATTTATAGCTATTTAAATAATTATTTATGCTGTTATTATTGAATTCTGAAATGCATTTTATGTCATTTAGTGATTTTCATAAGTTTGCATTTCCGGTGCCCGGTAACATGGAACTCGGTGTTTGGCTCAGTAAAATCACAACTTAGTATATTAGTAGATTGGGACGGTTTATTAGACATTGGGAATGTCGGGATTGGCCGGGAATTTAGAATTTCCCAAAATACCCCTTTAGTGTTATTTATGTGATTTTAGTGTGAAGGGGCGAAATGGTCATTTTGTCCCATTGTTAGTTTGTCCTTTAGTGGATTTTAAATGTGAAAATTATATGTTTATTAAGTTATTATTTGGCTGAAATAAAGATTCATTTTATGCATTTACTTCATTTTACCAAAAATTTAAAGAAAAGGAAAATTTCAAAATCACTCTTTCTCTCTCAAGCTCTCTCTCTTTCGGCCACCTTTAGAGCAGCTAGGGCTTTTTATTTTGCTCTCTCAATCCTTTGATTCCAGGAGCTCTTTGTGTAATCCAAGCCAAGGTTTAATCTCTAACAACTTTCTTTGTGTTTCCTTGAGTTGTAAGAAAAGTTTGATAGTTGCATGCTTGATAGTTTGATGTTATTGCTGCTGTGATTTTGTTGTTATTTTCTGAGATTTAAGCATGTTTATTTGAGGTTAATTAAGCTACTTGTGGTGCTTGATAGTTAGGTTATTTAGAGTTATGGATTTTCTATGCAAAAGCTTAAGTTTTCAAAGAGGAATTTTCGAAATTGTTGCTGTGATTGTTGCATGAGCTTGTGTTTGATTTCTGCTGCTTTAGTGAGCATGTTTAGGTAGTTTTAATCAAGGTTTGATGCTTGTAGGTGAGCTTTAGCCAAGTTTGAGTTTGAAACTCAAAGCTTGGAGCTCACATGGCACTTTTTGATTCTGTGAATTCTTGGTGGATTTGTTGCTTTAGAAATGTTATATGGGACATTTAGAACAAGTCTCGAAGGTTAGGGATTAATTGGATTTGATTTGATGAAGTTATGAATTTTTGAGTTCTGCCTGCGAGGAACCAGAATTCCGGTTGTGCATCCGGAATTTCGGATGGGTTTTGAAAATTTCCAAAACCGAAATTCCGGTTGGGTGATTTTCAGAAACCCTAGATTTCCTCTTTTTTATGTTAGTTGGGGTATTGCCATGCTTTTTATCGATAAGGAAACTTTTAGTTCCTAGTTTAAGTCCCCGGGAAGTGATTTAGCGTATCACTTATAGTGTTGTGATTGTTATGGTTTAGGAGCCTGTAATCCGCCGCGCAGTTCGTTCCAGTCAGGTTGACCGGCACACCTGAACTCGAAATTGAGGTAAGATTAGTATAACAGTATGCATATATAGATTACATGTTTAGCGTGCATATTAGGAAGCCTGTTAGATTACATTAGATATGTATGTTGGCTTCGAACCATCCGACTGTGTCACATCAGTACAGGCTAGAGTATGACTAGCAACTGGAGTATGACCAGTTTGACCGAGTATAGGCTGACACTGTATCACATCGGCACAGGCTAGAGTATGACTAGCAGCTAGAGTATGACCAGTGTGCCGAGTATAGGCTGATACTTAGGTTGGTGGTTCCATACTATTTGACGTATCACATCGGTACAGGCTAGAGTATGACTAGCAGCTGGAGTATGACCAGTTTGACCGAGTATAGGCTGATACTGTAACATATCGGTATAGGCTAGAGTATGACTAGCAGCTGGAGTATGACCAGTTCGACCGAGTATAGGCAGTTACTTGTCAATAGTACCGTCCCTATGAACGTTGAGGACTCAGTATCGTGTTGGACACGGCAGTTGGGTTATGGTCAGGGGTATGGGCGTCTGATCATGACTCGGGATTTATGTATGATTATTATGCTTTTCTTACTGAGTTTGTCGACTCACAGTTCTATGTTTATGTGTAGGTAAGGGCAAGGCTAAGGCTGACGGACCGTGAGAGCGAGCCGGTGAAGATTGTACATGTCGGGGCGGTTAGGCCTGGAGCGTACGATCATCGGGACAGCAAGGCTATTTTTGTAATTAGTCGCTAGGCGACAATTGTTTTGTATAGACAGTAAACTTTTGTAAATGGTTTTGTAATCGGGATCCCGAGTATTTTGTATAAATATTTTATAAGTTTAATGAAAAAGCAAAAATTTTAATTAATCACGTTTTCCATAAACCTCGTTGATTAGCAACGAGCTGCACAGTATGTTTAAAAATCACGTAATACGCCTATGCTAGTTAGGGTGTTACAATTTGGTATCAGAGCCGCCAGGTTGTCTTCCGAAGATCGTCACGACATGTACAATCATCATCACTAGTTAGCTCGTTCTACGGTTCAGTAAGCTTTTATTGCTTTAGTAGTTTATTTAATTTTTATGAAATAAGAAAAGCCTGATAGGAAGCATGTTAGTAGCCTGATAGTAGAATAGGCGCATGTTTCGTTTTTAATTTCCAAATTAAGCAGCATTAGTAAGCTCTCCTTGAACATGACCTGATATGCCAACTCTTGGTTTCGCAGGCAGTTCCGACTAGATGGACGCCAGGCGGAAAACCAGGAGCCAAGGCAATTCAGTAGGGTCGAATCAGGGACAGGGAGCTCAGTTTCCCCCGCAAGCTAGGGGTCGAGGTAGAGGTCCCAGGGGCAGGGCTCGTGGTCGGGGTGATGAGAACCCGCCACAGGCTGCCTAGGCTGCCCAAGCCGATCAGGGAGCCCAGAATTGGGAAATTAGGTTTGCTGAAATGCAAGCCAGGATAGAGGAACAAGACTTAGAGATTCAGAGATTGAGGCAGCAGGGGGCTCCTGCAGTGCCTGTGCCAGAAGTTCCAGTGGCACCCGCCCCTGCTGCTCAGGCCAAATTGGTAGTAGCGGCAAAGAGAATGGAACCTTTGTATGAAAGGTTTCAGAAGCAAGCACCTCCGGTTTTTCTGGGAGGTCCAGATGTGATGAAGGCCGAACAGTGGCTAACGGTGATCACCAGAATTCTGAATTTTATGGGTGTCACCGGGAATGACAGAGTGGTGTGTGCCACCTTCCAGTTCCAGGAAGACGCTCTTGTCTGGTGGGACATGGTGTCTCAGATCCATGACGTCACCACCATGACCTGGGAAAGGTTCCAGGAACTCTTCAACGCAAAATATTATAATGAGGCAGTCAGAAGTGCCAAGAGGAAAGAGTTCACCGACCTGACCCAGCGGGAGAATATGAGCATGACAGAGTATACTACTCAGTTCGACCGGTTGGTGAGGTTAGCCTCGGGAATCGTGCCAACCGACTTCAGCAAAAAGGAGAAGTATCTGGACGGGTTAAATGTGAAGATTAAACACAACTTGATGATCACCACCGACGACAAGACCACCTATGCTGAGATGGTGGAGAAGGCACTGCGAGCTGAGGGCGCAGTTGGATGTATGTCGGAGTCAGCTAGTACTCCAGCGAGTGGCGGGGCTCCTACCCCTCCTGCATCAGGCTTTAGCAGGGGGAGTAGTGGTTCGGCCATGGACCAGAAGAGGAGAACATCCACTGCATCCAGTGGCTCGAGTCAGAACAAGAGGTTCTGAGGGAACCAGAGTAGAGGTAGTCGTCATAGTGGTGCAGAGACCCGGTTTTCCTATCCTGAGTGCCCCAGCTGCAAAAGGCACCATCAGGGTGAATGCAAAGGTCAGGGATGCTTTCACTGTGGCATGCCCGGACACTTCAAGAGGGATTGTCCCCAGCTCCGATCAGAGGCACCGAGGGCTCCGGCGAGACCCACTCCAGTTAGGGTGTTCGCCATCACTCAGGCTGATGCAGATGCCAGCCCCTCAGTTGTAACAGGTCAGCTTTCAGTTAATAACTCATATTACTCAGTGCTGTTTGATTCTGGGGCCACACATTCTTATGTGGCAGCCAGAGTCTTTAGTAAATTGGATAGACCGTATGATAGATATGAATCATGGTTTGGAACCCTATTACCTGGCGGAGAGTTAGTTATCTCCAAAAGGTGGATTAGGTCTATGCCGATCAGAATAGATGGTAGAGAGTTAAGCGCTGACTTGATAGAGATGAGCCTAGTAGAGTTCGATATTATTTTAGGAATGGATTTCCTATCTAAATATTCGGCCTAGTGTGTCACCCTGGGGAGCTCCGGTTTTGTTCGTCAAGAAGAAAGATGGAACTATGAGGATGTGTATTGATTATAGAGAATTGAACAAGCTAACAGTGAAGAATAAATATCCATTACCTAGGATCGATGATCTGTTCGATCAGCTTCAGGGGAAGACAGTCTTTTCCAAGATTGATCTCCGCTCGGGTTATCATCAGTTGAAAATTCGAGAGGAGGACATTCCGAAGACGGCTTTCCGTACTAGGTATGGACATTATGAATTTCTGGTTATGTCGTTTGGACTAACCAATGCTCCTGCAGAATTTATGGATTTGATGAATAGAGTATTCAAGGATTTCCTCGATATCTGTGTGATTGTGTTTATCGAAGACATCCTTGTGTACTCTCAGTCAGAAGAGGAGCATGAGTTACATCTTCAGATGGTTTTGCAACGGCTTCGCGAACACAAGCTTTATGCCAAATTCAAGAAATGTGAATTCTGACTATCTCAAGTGTCTTTCTTAAGGCACATTGTTAGCAAAGATGGGATCAAGGTGGATCCCGGGAAGATAGAATCCGTCAGGGATTGGCCGAGACCGAAGACAGTGACAGAAATTAAAAGCTTCTTGGGTTTAGCTGGGTACTATCGTAGGTTCGTGGAAGGGTTTTTAAAAATTTTAACGCCCTTAACCGAACTTACAAAGAAGAATCAGCGTTTGTCTGGTCAGACAAGTGCGAAGCTAGTTTTCAGGAGCTGAAACAGAGATTGATTACCGCTCCAGTGCTAGCTTTGCCTTCAGACAACGAAAAATTCGTAGTTTATTGCGATGCATCCAGACAGGGTCTGGGGTGTGTGCTGATGCAAGTCGATCGGGTTATCGCTTATGCCTCCCGTCAGTTAAAGGATTATGAACAGCAATACCCGACTCATGATCTAGAGTTGGCCGCGGTGGTCTTTGCTTTGAAGATCTGGCGGCATTACCTTTACGGAGAAAGGTGTGAAATCTACACCGACCATAAAAGTCTCAAGTATTTCTTTACTCAGAAAGATTTGAACATGAGACAGAGACGTTGGTTGAAATTAGTCAAAGATTATGATTGTGAGATTCTCTATCACCCTGGGAAAGCCAATGTAGTGGCCGATGCCCTGAGCAGGAAGGGTCCCGGGCAGGTAACTAGTATGGTTCAGATCTCACCTCAGCTAGCAGAGGAAATGGTTAGATCCAGCCTTGAGTTTGTGGTAGGTCAGCTTCACAACTTAACGCTGCAATCTGATCTGTTGGAAAGAATTAAATACGCTCAGATGACCGATCCAGAGTTAGTGAAAATCAGAGATGAGGTTTTGGCTGGTCAAGCCAGTGATTTCTCAGTGTCAGACTACGGAATGCTTCTATATAAAGCTAGGGTTTGTGTTCCGAGTAGTGTGGAACTCAGGAATGAGATCTTTGAGGAGGCTCATTCTACCCCTTATTCTCTGCATCCCGGCACCACTAAGATGTACCAAGATCTTAAACCGTACTTTTGGTGGAGCGGTATGAAGAAGAATTTGGTAGAATTCGTATCGAGATGCCTCACTTGTCAACAGATTAAGGCTGAACATCAGAGACCAGCAGGGTTGTTGCAGCCTTTAACCCTACCTGCATGGAAGTGGGAAGATATCACGATGGATTTCGTGGTCGGGTTACCTAGAACCACGGGTTTGTTTGACTCCATCTGGGTAGTGGTGGATCGATTCACGAAATCTGCTCATTTTCTGCCTGTTAGAACAACATTTACAGTGGATCAGTTGGCAGAATTATATGTTAGAGAGATTGTAAGACTTCACGGGGTACCGAAGTCTATAGTTTCGGATAGGGATCCGAAGTTCACCTCCAAGTTTTGGCAGAGTTTGCAACGAGCAATGGGTACAAAACTGAAATTTAGTACAACATTCCATCCTCAGACAGATGGTCAGTCCGAAAGGACAATTCAGATATTGGAGGACATGTTACGAGCCTGTGTTATGGATTTTGAAGGCTCTTGGAATAAATACCTACTGTTGATAGAATTTTCTTACAACAACAGTTATCAGAGTACGATAGGGATGGCTCCCTATGAACTGTTATACGGTAGGAAGTGTAGATCTCCCATCCACTAGGATGAGACAGGGGAGAGGAAATACTTAGGTCCGGAGTCAGTGCAGCGGACCAATGACGCAATAGAAAAAATAAAAGCTGGAATGCTTGCCTCGCAGAGTAGATAGAAAAGTTATGCAGATTCAAAACGCAGAGATGTTGAGTTCCAAGTAGGGGACCATGTGTTTTTACGAGTGTCTCCAATGAAGGGGATCAAATGTTTCAGGAAAAGAGGCAAGTTATGCGCTAGATTTACAGGACCTTTCGAGATTCTCGAGAAGATAGGTCAGTGGCATACCGGTTAGCATTGCCTCCAGCTTTATCAGCAGTTCACAACGTATTCCATGTCTCTATGTTGAGAAAATACGTTTCAGATGCCTCTCATATACTCAGTTATGAGAGCCTAGAACTGCAGCCAGATATGTCTTACGAAGAACAGCCAGTGCAGATCCTGGATAGAAAGGATAAAGTCCTTCGGAATAAGACCATTTCATTGGTCAAAGTTCTCTAAAGAAACAGCAAGGTGGAGGAAGCCACATGGGAGCTAGAGTCAGATATGAGAGCTCAATATCCAGAGTTATTCAGGTTAGATTTCGGGACGAAATCCTTTTAAGGGGGGAATAGTTGTAAAGACCGCTTAGTTTAATTTGGAAATTAGAAGTTAATCATGTTTAATTATGAAAATTATTTATAGCTATTTAAATAATTATCTATGTTGTTATTATTGAATTCTGAAATGCATTTTATGTCATTTAGTGATTTTCATAAGTTTGCATTTCCGGTGCCCAGTAACATGGAACTCGGTGTTTGGCTCAGTAAAATCACAACTTAGTATATTAGTAGATTGGGACGGTTTATTAGACATTGGGAATGTCGGGATTGGCCGGGAATTTAGAATTTCCCAAAATACCCCTTTAGTGTTATTTATGTGATTTTAGTGTGAAGGGGCAAAATAGTCATTTTGCCCCATTGTTAGTTTGTCCTTTAGTGGATTTTAAATGTGGAAATTATATGTTTATTAAGTTATTATTTGGCTGAAATAAAGATTCCTTTTATGCATTTACTTCATTTTACCAAAAATTTAAAGAAAAGGAAAATTTCAAAATCACTATTTCTCTCTCAAGCTCTCTCTCTTTCGGCCACCTTTAGAGTAGCTAGGGCTTTTTATTTTGCTCTCTCAATCCTTTGATTCTACTAGCTCTTTGTGTAATACAAGCCAAGGTTTAATCTCTAACAACTTTCTTTGTGTTTTCTTGAGTTGTAAGCAAAGTTTGATAGTTGCATGCTTGATAGTTTGATGTTGTTGCTGCTGTGATTTTGTTGTTATTTTTTGAGATTTAAGCATTTTTATTTGAGGTTAATTAAGCTACTTGTGGTGCTTGATAGTTAGGTTGTTTAGAGTTATGGATTTTCTATGCAAAAGCTTAAGTTTTCAAAGAGGAATTTTCGAAATTGTTGCTGTGATTGTTGCATGAGCTTGTGTTTGATTTCTGCTGCTTTAGTGAGCATGTTTAGGTAGTTTTAATCAAGGTTTGATGCTTGTAGGTGAGCTTTAGCCAAGTTTGAGTTTGAAACTCAAAGCTTGGAGCTCACATGGCACTTTTTGATTCTGTGAATTCTGGGTGGTTTTGTTGCTTTAGAAATGTTATATGGGACATTTAGAACAGGTTTGGAAGGTTTGGGATTAATTGGATTTGATTTGATGAAGTTATGAATTTTTGAGTTCTGCCTGTGAGGAACCGGAATTCCGGTTGTGCATCCGGAATTCCGGATGGGTTTTGAAAATTTCCAGAACCAGAATTCCGGTTGGACAACCGGTGTGCCGGTTGGGTGATTTTCAGAAACCCTAGATTTCCTCGTTTTTATGTTATTTGGGGTATTGCCATGCTTTTTATCGATAGGGAAACTTTTAGTTCCTAGTTTAAGTCCCCGGGAAGTGATTTAGCATATCACTTATAGTGTTGTGATTGTTATGGTTTAGGAGCCTGTAATCCGCCGCGCAGTTCGTTCCAGTAAGGTTCACCGGCACACCTGAATTCGGAATTGAGGTAAGATTAGTATTACAGTATGCATATATAGATTACATGTTTAGCGTGCATGTTAGGAAGCCTGTTAGATTACATTAGATATGTATGTTGGCTTCAAACCATCCGACTGTGTCACATCGGTACAGGCTAGAGTATGACTAGCAGCTGGAGTATGACCAGTTTGACCGAGTATAGGCTGACACTGTATCACATCGGCACAGGCTAGAGTATGACTAGCAGCTAGAGTATGACCAGTGTGCCGAGTATAGGCTGATATTTAGGTTGGTGGTTCCGTACTATTTGACGTATCACATCGGTACAGGCTAGAGTATGACTAGCAGCTGGAGTATGACCCGTTTGACCGAGTATAGGATGATACTGTAACACATCGGTACAGGCTAGAGTATAACTAGCAGCTGGAGTATGACCAGTTCGACCGAGTATAGGCAGTTACTTGTCAATAGTACCGTCCCTATGAACGTTGAGGACTCAGTATCGTGTTGGACACGGCAGTTGGGTTATGGTCAGGGGTATGGGCGTCTGATCATAACTCGGGATTTATGTATGATTATTATTATGCTTTTCTTACTGAGTCTGTCGACTCACAGTTCTATGTTTATGTGTAAGTAAGGGCAAGGCTAAGGCTGACGGACCGTGAGAGCGAGCCGGTGAAGATTGTACATGTCGGGGCGGTTAGGCCTGGAGCGTACGATCATCGGGACAGCAAGGCTACTTTTGTAATTAGTCGCTAGGCGACAAGTATTTTTTATAGACAGTAAACTTTTGTAAATGGTTTTGTAATCGGGATCCCGAGTATTTTGTATAAATATTTTATAAGTTTAATTAAAAAGCAAAAATTTTAATTAATCACATTTTCCATAAACCTCGTTGATTAGCAACGAGCTGCACAGTATGATTAAAAATCACGTAATATGCCTATGCTAGTTAGGGTGTTACATCCTTGATCTTGATTATATGTTCCAATTTAGATTTACTGTTGTAATAGATAATGATACCAATAAAGTTCTTTGATAATGTATCACACTACCTTAATTGAGTGGGAGAATTTTAAAATTCTTTACCCATCTTCATTTGGTTGACACTTGTGATAGGCACTTAAGAACACTACTAATAAAACAAATCTAACCACTCACGTGGATAGAAATAACTTATCAGAATTATGAGAATAAGATAAAAGAATTCTAGCATAGTCTATTCGAATGACTTGAGCCAAGATTCTTAATCCTCATAACATTTTATGGTATCTTAATTTGATTACTCAATCTCTAGCAAGTATTTTTCACTTCAAATACTAGTTTGCTGTGTTGATGATTTAGTCTTAAAAGAAACTTATAGTTTCAGACTAATACAATAAGTCACAGCTAGATACCCCTCAAAATAATAGTAAGAGGTTAAAAGTATTATTTAACCAGACACCTATTATTGAGTGGGAGCCATCTGAGATGTAATCAAATGGGGAACATTAGGGGACAGTCAAGAAAAATTTATGAAAGTGACCTATATGTTAGATATTAAGGAACTATACATTAGTAATCCTAATATACACACCAACTCATTAAGATTTTGAGATGGTGGTTACTCTGCGGGTGGAGTTATTCTAGAAGAGTGTAAAAACTCTTATAATAATTCAAGCTCCGTCAGAGAAGATATACATAACTTTGTAAATTCAAAATTACCAGAAAGTTATTCTACTGAAGAAAATTCTACACTGCATTATCTCAGTTCCAAATTTTAAAATAGGAGAGATATGTCTTCTGTTTGTTCAGATGGGCTTAATGAGCAGTAAGGATTTCAATATCCCTTGATGAGTAAAGCATATAGTTAAGGATGTTTCATAATGTTTTATGAACCTGGTTCCAGAAATTTGGGTGGATTCAAATATAATACACTTGATCTAAAGATCAAGACAAAAGATTGATTGTAATGCACAACTTGTTTTATGTTAGTGCAAGTGGGAGTTTGTTAGGTTTTGTGCCCTAAATAAAACCCATTACAATCTGATTAGTTATCAATTTAAGAACTTTGAAGTGATTATGTTGTTGGTTTTTATGCCCTAAATAAAACTCATTTCAATATAATCAGATTTACTTATTAATATAGATCAGAAATAACAGTTAATGTTGCATGGTTCACATGATTTATTTCATGATTATATGTACATAATGTATAAATTCATCTGAAACCCTTTTCACATACTTGATCCTATTTATTGTGTCGTCAACACATTGGAAAGTAAACATGACTATGTGAATAAAGTTTCCTAGATTTATCAGACATAGGGTTTTACTGATATGATAATCTACAACAGAGTTTACTTGCATTTGGAGAAGTGCTATGTTATTTCCAGAGCATTGGTTAAAGTAAAGCTCAGGTTGGATGCATGGAGTATGCATTGGAAGGGACCGATATTGAACTTTGACTTAGATTTATTAAACTTACCGTAATATCTATTCAAGTCAATATCCCCTAGTTGATCCTAGATCAAATGATCTTACTCGTGATATGATTAGGCTCAATCTCGAGAGGCTATTCGTGTTCTTTCATTTGTTAGTTAAGCCTACTTTTAGGTCAGGGTGAAACGTACATTTTGGGAACACGGTAGTGCAATTGAGTGGGAGTGCTATCATAAACATGGAATCTATATCTTCTATCTGGCGAATAGTAAGCAAAGGATGATCTCCTTCGAGCTTGACCAAACGAACATAAATGGTGGAGTACTCATTTCACATAAGCTGAAATATCATTTATACGGGGTCAAGTGTTTTAAGGAATAAATACATTGTAGGGTGTAACGGTAATTTAATCCCTTTACAGTGTAGATCATTCATATAGAGGATCAGTGATCACATTTGGATTATAACAATGGATAACTAATGATGTGTCTATATGGTGGAACATATAGAACATTCTATATACTGAGAGTGCAATTCTAAGTTCTATGCGTGGATTCAACGAAGAATTAATAAGTTAGTGAATTTTAATGCTAAATTCTTGATCTACTTATTGGAAGCTCGGTTATATAGACCCATGGTCCCCGCACTAGTTGAGATAATATTGCTTGTAAGACTCATATAATTGGTTTTGATTAATCAATTATAATTCTCAAAATAGACTATGTCTATTTGTGAATTTTTCACTAAGTAAGGGCGAAATTGTAAAGAAAGAGTTTATAGGGGCATATTTCTTAATTATGATACTTTGTATGGTTCAATTAATAAATATGATAAATGACAATATTATTTAATAATTATTTATAGTTATTAAATAGTTAGAATTGGCATTTAAATGGTTGAATTAGAAAATTGGCATTTTTGAGAAAATTAGATGCAGAAAAGATAAAACTGCAAAATTGCAAAAAGTGAGGCCCAAATCCACTATGTAAGGTCGGCCACTTTTGTAGGATTTTTCCCTCTGATATTTTCATTATTTTAATGCCAAATAATTCAAACCTAACCCTAGTGGAATGCTATAAATAGATAGTGAAGGCTTCAGGAAATTTACACAAAATTTCTACATCTTTTTTCTGACACTTTCTGAATCAGAAAAACCTGAGCCTTCTCTCTCTCTATCTTTGGCCAAACCCACTCTCTCTCTTCCTCTTGAATTTTGAAATCCTTAGTGTATGAGTAGTGCCCACACACAGCAAGTGATACCTCAATCATAGTAAGGAAGATCGTGAAGAAAGACTTTCACCAAGAAGGAGGTTTCAGCATCAAAGATTCAGAGAAAGAGATCCAGGTTCAGATATTGATAATGCTCTGCTACAGAAAGGAATCAAGGGCTAGATATCTGAACGGAAGGAGTCATATTATTCCGCTGCACCCAATATAAGGTTTCCTAAACTTTATATGTGTTTATTTCATCGTTTTAGAAAGTTCATATTTAGGGTGTTAATAAACATACTTGTGAGTAGATCTAAGATCCTGGTAAAATAATTTCTAACAACTGGCCTCAGAGCCATGGTAATTGATTTACTTGCAAGAAATTTGGACTTTAAAACGATTGTTTGTTTGTTTTTGGATGGTATCATGTTGTATTGAGTGTTATTTGATGATTGAATTGTGTTTGTGAATTTTCGTTAAAAATAATTGAATATCTGTTTCTGTAATTATTTTTATTGGATAGTATGGAAAAAATTAAGCAAGTTACTTTTTTACAGAACTTAATTTCGATTTAATTTGATTTATTTATGATTTTTTGAAGATTCGAAAAAATCGGAGCTCTGCTGAAATTTTCCTGCGATCGCGAAAACTGTCCGTACAGCTCACAATTTTTTCGTTTTTCTTCGTTTTTTCATGTTTTTTCATGGAATTAACTTCCGATTTTTTGTGTAGTTCTATATTTATATTATTACTATTCCTAATTCAATTCTAATTATCATTTTGAATTAATTTAATATTTTTTAAATTTAATTCAAGATATTAGTGTAATTTGAATTTGAAAATAGTTAGTATCTATTTTTTTGCTTAATTATCTATCTTATTTTTAAATTTGATTATATCTTATCTTATTTTTAAATTTAAGGCCAGATTTTAAATTTTTTTAAATTAAATCTTTTTTTAAATAATTTGACCTTATTTAAATTTAAAATAAGATAACTATAATCATGTAATTTTAAATAGATATAAAATATTTTGCTAACTTTTAAATTTTGTTATTTTATTTATTTAAATTACATTTAAAATCTGAAAAAGATATTCATTTATCTTTTCTAATTTTTTATTTAACTTTTATTTATAAAATAACATTTAAATTTTAAAAGTAGTTAGCAAATTTTGAAATGATATTTAGGTTGGTTGAAACCTAATTTTTCAAAATTGTAGGTTTAATTTTAAATTTAATTTTTTTTTTTTAAATTTTCGATTTTTTTTTTATTTTATTTTAATTTTTTGAAAATAAATATTTTATTTATTTAATTAATTATTTCGAAATTAATTATTTAATTTAAAATTAAATAAATCCTACATCCAACTATCCAGCTAACCTTGTTGCAGGAGTATGTGTTTTAGCTTGTTTGTAAGTTTTCAAAACCTATTATTACTTGATTGCAAATAGCCATGGTTACTTTTTGCCATATCTAATGATCTGATGGCTCCCTTGGTCAAGTTAATAATTTGTAACAGGTATATTTACAATCTTCTTTCATCTGTGTATGACCTAGCAACATGATAGGACCCATCCAAAGTGTGCCTGTGTGAGTCTATGTGTTTAATTTTATTATAGATGCATATATTTTGTTGTTGCTAAAATAAATTATCATAGTTCTTGATAGAATTTATTTAGGCCCATTTAATTTTTGGGCCTATTCAATTAATAACAGTTGTCCTTATTAAGGTTAAATTCCTCTCTTTTGGGCCTTGTGTGAGAGTTGGGAGCCATAGTAGTGGGTACGACATACTGAACCCAGCACCCCCTCACATGAACCACCCCAATTGTGAAGGCCCATTTGCCTGATTTGAATAACTGTACTAGGTTAATTAAACTAGTTTAACCTAATAAAATTGATTAGCAACATAATTAATTTCATTTATTTTGAAATTAATTTAAGAAAATTATAGTTTAAAGAATTCTTTATTCTAAGCTAAACTAAATGTATTTTCTTGTATTTAATTAAATATAGAATTATAACCATCTAGATTCTTTCTGGAGCTTAATTTAAATTTTTCATTAAATATTCCTATTTAAGTTGATATTTAGTTATATACAACTAACCAACTTAAATTTGAATATCTTTTGAATTTCAAATTTCAAAATTAAGTTGAGGAATTTTAGGCATTGGTTATTAAGATTCTTTAGATATTTTTTAAGTTAATATCTTTTCGAATATTAACTTAAAATGGAATATTTTAGATATTTTTTAAGTTAATATCTTTTTGAATATTAACTTAAAATGGAATATTTTCAAATTAAGTGGTTACAACTTAATTTTTGATATTTAATTAAATTTAAATTTGAAAATATTTAAGTTCTAGATTTTTTCTAATACAACCTAAATTAGATATTTTTTTCAAATTTTGTGGAAAAGATACTTAGTCAAATAAGATATTTTCTAGATAGTTATTTCTAGACTACTTATTATTTCTAATATTTAAAAGGAAAATATTATACATTGTGAAATTAATTATTTATATAATTAATTTTGGTACAATTTATTTTAAGTATGTTTTTCCTAGTATTAAACTAGAGATTAATAATTAAGCCTTCTCTACACTTAATTATTTATTTCTTGAATTTAATTAACTTGAAAATTAAATATCTAAGTTGATTCTCATCATCATACTTAAATATTTCTTTTTCATGACACTTAATTAAATAGAAAATTATTTTTAGTTGAAATTTATTTTTTCAACTAAATTTAAATAATTTTCAAAATATAGTTTTTTTCTTTATTTTATTAATCAAATTTCGAAATTGCATTTCTTAAATGCTGGAATTTCGAATTTTATTTGAAAAATAGATTAAAGTTGTAAATTATTTATTTTAATTTTGGACCAACTTAAATCAATAATTTTTTCATTTAATGATTAATTAAAATAAATTGAATTAAAGTATATTATTAGAAATTGAATTAATTAGTCAAAGGAAAATCTAGATAGATGATATTTTTGCTTGAAGTATTTTTCTAATGTATTTAATTAAATAGAAAATTAATATTTAAGTTAATTTTCATCATCATACTTAAATATTTGAAATTTTTTTTATATATTTAATTAAATAGGAAAATTATATTTTTTGTTGTAAATTAATTTTATTAATTAATTTTGGGCCAACATTAAATTAGAATAACTTTTCCAGGATTAATTTTTTATTTTAACTTGCAATTTCGAAAATTGTATCCTTGAATACTTTAATTTTTCGAAATGCAATATATATTTATAGAAAATTAAATTTGAGTTGTAAATTAATTTAAATTAATTTTGTAACAACTTAAATTGAAAATTTTTCTAAATATTTATTGCAAAATTATTACTAAGATAGAAATAATTCATGTTATTTTCATATCCATCTAAGTAAAATTTATAAATATTAAATTAAAATTTATATTTAGAATTTTTCATTCTAAATTGGAAATTTTAAATAAATATATATTTAAAATAAATAAATTAAATAAAGAGAATCAAAGAAAATACAACTCACTTTAAATAATGAGCTTGATTATTATTAAGATATTCGATCTCCATTGTTGGTCTTACAAAAGTTAAATGTTTTCAATATAACCTCGAGACGCTAGACTTCGTCCCCTATGGATGGTTATTCGTTGAACGCATTTAACACCGTAAGATTTCATTTGATAAGTGTTTTGTGAGTTTTCGTCTCTATTTAGACTCTCCCCTACGGTGACTACTTAGAGATAAACTCATAAAACATGAAACAATGGTGGAAGCTCATAAAATGAGAATAACCTTGACTCTCGCCTACCGGGACAACGTTGGATTCTTATTTTGATCAAATAAAAGGTTGCTAGAATGGTTTCTATTTTAGATGAGCTAACAACTCTATTCAATGAATGATACTTTGACTCTCGCCTACCGGGACACTGTATCAGCTTGTTGAAAACCTTGGAAATTATTTAGGATTGTATGTTTTAGTATTTTCACTGGTCATTCCTACTTGCTATATGTTTATAATTTCTGAATTGTGTATGAATTTATATTGAACCATGTTATTTTCTGTTATTAAGTTGTAGTTTAATTTCGAATCTTCATTGTTGGTCTAACATATTTGTTTTTCTAATGAGATAAATCCCTAATAGATTTTCACCATTAGACATACATAATAGTGTTAGATCTCGAAAGATAAATATTGTATATGCGACATCTAGCTATTCATCAATTGATGACACCTTGAACTAGCATTTTTACAATATGAAATAAGAAGATTATATAAATAAGATTACTTTGACTCTCGCTAATCGGAGCATCGTTGGATTCTTATTTAAATAACGAAATTATCCTAATTCCTCTTAGCTTATTCATTTCGAATTAGCTTCAAAAATTATCATTGGATGAATGGTCTATAAATCATTTCATGTCATTCTATATTTTCTCTTAAGAAATTTAATGATGCATATGATTATAATCCCGAAATTCTATTCCCAATTGATATAAATCCTCAATCTTAGAAATCTCCTACTTGTATGGGCAAATCTGACTTAGAGTTTGTATTAGTAGTGCTTGTCCAAGATAGAATTACTCATTATATTTGGTATAAATTTAAGTCTTTGACTTTAAATTTAGATTCCAAATAGAAATTTTCTTATATTTTTAATTCCAGAATACAATACAGTTACACTTTCTCAAGTGTTTAATATCCATCTTCTATTAATGGATTAAAACTGTATGGAATATGAGTTAGGTATTCTGTGACCAGGATCCACTTGCAGTATTCTAAGAACTCTTTGATGTAACTAAACCTATGTCATCAATAGACACTACCACATTTTTTTTAATCTATGGCATTTGTATCTTGTTCATAGTGGATTTGACAAGATCAATCTCTGCAAAGAGTTAATATGCCTATATCCACTGAAAGTAGTTCATCTCATTCGCAGATGGATGTACATTCAGGGGTGGATATGAGTTTTTCGTTGTATTCTTAAAACGATAACTCTAGATTATACCTTTTAGCAAAGAAATTTGAAATGTTTGAAAAATTTCATAAATTTCTAGAAATGGTTAAAACCATTAAGGTAAGTGGTTAAAGATCTTGCGAACTGATAGGGGTGGAGAAATAGTTAGCAGATATGCAGTTCAAAGATCATTAAATTGATTTTTGAATTATATCCAAACTTACCTCTCCAGAAATTTCGAGTTGCATATTGATGATTAGTTACTAGTCGTTGCCTAATTCCTTCTATGGTAATACAATTTCAGAATGATGTAATGGTTGTATACTTAATGTAAATCATTACTAGATTCATGGATGACCTAATCAAAATCTTAAGAAAAGCTAGAACTGTTAACCATAGTTTGTTAGCTATTCTAAGTGATTAGGGGTGGACCATCCCATTGTCAATAGATAAGAAAGTGTTTGTTCAAACAAATACTACTTTTCTAAGATAATGACTAAGTCTGAAAACAAGTAGCAAATAAAGGAGATATTTTTCTTGATTCCAAAAGTGTTCTATCATCTTATATAACATAAGATGATCCCACTGCCTCTGTTGTCTTGTCACAACCGAAGAGATCAATACCATTTAGTTTTCTTAGACATAATTCACGGTACCTTGTCGTAGTGGGAGAGTTTCTAGGAACTCACCTTCTTATGACTTGGGACACTAGTGATTAAAATCCATTGTGAGTTTAAACAAGTAATGGATTGTCAAGATAAGAAACTAAGAAGAAAGCCAAAAGAACTATGGTTTAATCCATTCACATGGAATAACCTAAAGTTTTCTATTACAAGGACATAAAAGGAAATTTTCATTTATAAGTCCATTCAATAGACTTAACAAAACATCCTTCCTAGTATTATAGGTTTGAGTTTATCTAAACCTATGGCTTGTGGTATACCTGGTAATTACTTACTCTAATGCAAGCAACTTACTTTAGTAAGATGCTGAAGCATTTTCTTTCTAATGGAAATCTATAGAAGCTTCACAACTTCTTAGGCATAGATTTTATTTATCTAAGGAAAAGTCTCAACTATTCCAGAAAAGATAAAGCCATGAAAGAATTTCTTATATCAACAGTGAGAGGTCTTAGATATGCTTTTGTATGCCTTAGACCAGACACCTGCTGTTCAGTGGGAGTAATGAGTAGGTATCAGATTAATCCAGGAGAAGAACATTGGAAGACAATCAAGTAAATCTTAAGATTAAGAAGAGGAACTATATGTTAGTCTATAAGGGTGTGTTTAAAACTCTTAGACTACACCATATCAGATTTCGAAATTTGTCTTTGTGCTAGTAAATCTTTCTGATAAGATGGTGGTTACTCTGGGGGTGGAATAGTGATTTTGGAGAAGTGTAAAAACCTATCTGAAGTCTCTAGGTCTACCAGAGAGGGAATGAATGTTAAGGTTGCAGGAAAGGTACTTATTCAGTCTAAGGAAAGTTCTATACATTTTTGGCATCATTCCAAATTGCCTTAAACTACTAGTGTTAATTTCCTGATTAACCAAAAGTAGTTGCTAAAGGTATAGAATCCAGTATCCCAAGAGAGTAGACATATAGAGAGGAATTTCACATTATCAATGATTTTGTGATTAAAGGAAGAGTAATGGTGGAGAAAAGGTTGTGGTTAATTCAACCTTTCAGATCCTATTACGAGGAGTTTACTACTACTACACTTGATTTGTATATCGAGGTGTTGAGATTATTTGAAACGCACTTTTTGTTTTATATTAGTGCAAGTGGGAGTTTGTTGGTTTTTATGCCCTAAATAAAACTCATTTCAATATAATCAGATTTAATTATTAATATAGATCAGAAATAACATTTAATGTTGCATGGTTCACATGATTTATTTCATGATTATATGTACATAATGTATAAATTCATCTGAAACCCTTTTCACATACTTGATCCTGTTTATTGTGTCGTCAACACATTGGAAAGTGTTAGAGAATTAGCTGTATATTAGGTGTAAAAGAATTAGGGTAACTTGTATTTAGTAGTTTCCTATTTTGTTGGTAGTTTCCTATTTCCTAGTCTCCTAGCTTTGTATATAAATATGTACTATTCTATGAAATACACAAATAATTCGATTCACTATTTTCTACATGGTATCAGAGCATTGTGATTCAAAATTCGAAATTCGAAATTAGGGTTCTAAAAAAAAAAAAAAAATTAGGGTTTGAGTTTAGGGTTGTTTTTTCGAAAACCCTATTTGGAGTGACCATTTTTTCTCACCGCCCACATAGGAAGACTGCCCAGCCGCCGGACTGCAAAACCTAAAAGTCCGACGTCCAGATTCACCGTGCGTGGGGCCCACGCGCCGTGGTCCGCCGCTGCCAACCGTCCCACGCGCCGGCGCGTGAGGCTGCGCGTCCCGGCCTTTCTCCGTGCTCTGCCGACGCCCGTCCCACTCCTGCTCCTTTCTCGTCCTCCTTGCTTCGGTTTTCGGCGGTTCTTCGCATTTTGTGGTTTGATACTTTTGTCTTCTTTGTGTTTGGGTATCTATTCCTTTGAGTTTGTTCTCTTCCTTTTTCTGTCAATTTTTTTTGGTTTCGAGATTATGGCAGAGATAAAATCAGATTCGAAGTCAATCGTTGTTTCTGATGTGGTTCCCGTGATGTCTAAAATCACGGACCATAAGTTGATTGGTTCGAATTATTTGGAATGGAGTAAGACGATTCGACTGTATTTGAGGAGTATTGACAAAGATGATCACTTGACTGACGATCCTCCTGAAGAAACAAACGATTCAAGGAAAATATGGCTCCGTGAGGATGCTCGCTTGTTCCTTCAAATTCGAAATTCTATCGATAATGAGGTAATTAGTTTGATTAATCATTGTGAATTGGTTTAAGAACTAATGGGTTACTTGGAGTTTTTGTATTCTGGCAAAGACAACATCTCTCGCATATATGATGTTTGCAAAGCTTTTTATCGCGCGGAAAAACAAGATAAGTCTCTTATGAATTATTTTATGGCTTTCAAGAAAACATATGAAGAACTTAATGTGCTATTACCCTTTAGTCCTGATGTAAAAGTTCAACAGCGCCAACGAGAACAGATGGCTATTATGAGTTTTCTTGCAGGACTCTCCTCTGAATTTGACTCTGCAAAGTCACAAGTTCTCTCTGGTTCTGATGTCTCCTCTTTACAAGATGTGTTTACTCGTGTTCTTCGCACAGAGACTACCTCTTCAACTCCTCTTAATAGCGCCTTGGTGAGTCGTAATAATTCTGCACCGGAAAGAAACTCTACTCCAAGTGGATTTAAAGGAGGTAATTCACAAGGACCTGATAACCGCACACCAAATTCTGGGAGCATCATGTGCAATTATTGTAAGAAACCAGGCCACACCAAGTTTGAGTGTAGGAAGTTACAATTTAAGAATCGACAACAACACTCTGCCAATATTGCAAGCACTAAAGTGATGCATCCGACAAATCGGTCCTTATTTCGCTGATGAATTTGCCAAGTTCTCAAGGTATCAGGAAACACTTAAGTCTTCATCTTCTTCTGTCACTGCGATTGCTGATTCAGGTAACTCTAATGCATGCCTTCTTTCCAAATCCTCGAAATGGGTCATTGATTCTGGTGCCACAGATCATATGACAGGTAATTCCCGTCTCTTTTCCACTTTTCAGTCTCACAGTCCCACTTCTGTTGTCACCTTAGCTGATGGGTCAACAGCGTCTGTTCTTGGATCTGGCACTATTATTCCTACACCTATGCTATCTTTATCATCAGTCTTACATTTACCTGATTTGTCCTTTAATTTGCTTTCTGTTAGTCAACTCACTCGTAATCTAAATTGTTGCATCTCATTCTTTCCTGATCATTGTTTGTTTCAGGATCTTATGACGAAGAAGATTATTGGTAAAGGACATGAATCTGGTGGCTTGTATGTTCTTGACCCACTTCCGCCAACCTCTATTGCTTGTTCGAGTGTTGCTTCCGCTTTTGAGGCTCATTGTCGTTTAGGTCATCCATCCCTTCCTTTGCTCAAGAAACTGTGTCCCCAATATAGTAGTTTATCTTCGTTAGAATGTGAGTCATGTCAGTTTGCCAAACATCATCGTGTTAGTTTGAGTCCACGTGTCAATAAACGTGCTAGTGTTCCTTTTGAGTTAGTTCATTCTGATGTTTGGGGTCCTTCTCCTATTTTGTCTCAACCTGGATTCAGGTATTTTGTTACTTTTGTGGATGATTATTCTCGTTTAACTTGGTTATATTTAATGAAAAATTGTTCTGAGTTGTTTTCTATATTCTGTGCTTTTTGTGCTGAGATTCAAACTCAATTTAATGTATCTATTCGTACTTTGAGAAGTGATAATGCCAAAGAGTACATGTCTGCTCAATTTCAATCTTATATGACCTCTAATGGCATGCTTCATGAAACTTCTTGTGTTGATACGGCACCTCAGAATGGTGTTGCAGAACGTAAAAACAGACATCTTCTTGAAACTGCAAGTGCTCTCTTGTTTCAAATGAAAGTCCCTAAACCTTTTTGGGCCGATGCAGTTTCCACGGCATGCTTTCTTATTAATCGCATGCCCTCTTCTGTTCTTAATGGTGAAATTCCATTTAAAATTCTTTTTCCTAATAAGTCATTATTTCCATTTAAAATTCCATTTAATGGTGACATTGTGGGGGTGACGACCGAGGCAGGTGAAGGAACAAGAGACCCGCCAGAACATGGAGCAGGCGCATAGGATGTGACAGAATAAACCAACAAATCATCATCCTCCCCCTGACTAGTAGAAGTAGTGGAAGATGAAAAATAAGGTGTATTTTCTACAAAAGTAACATCAATAGAAACAAGATATTTGTTGAGATCAGGACAGTAACACCTATACCCTTTCTGAAGATGAGAATAACCAAGAAAGACACACTTTAGTGCCTTAGGGTCTAATTTCGTGACAGATGGACGGACATCGCGAGCAAAACAAACACTACCAAATACTCGCGGAGCAACTGGAAATAATGACTTATTAGGAAAAAGAATTTTAAATGGAATTTCACCATTAAGAACAGAAGAGGGCATGCGATTAATAAGAAAGCATGCCGTGGAAACTGCATCGGCCCAAAAAGGTTTAGGGACTTTCATTTGAAACAAGAGAGCACGTGCAGTTTCAAGAAGATGTCTGTTTTTACGTTCTGCAACACCACTCCCTCGGCCTCCTATAGTGTACACCAGGCGCCCCCTCCTCCACCTCCTGTTTCATGTCCTGCACCTGCATCTTCGTCATCAGATCTGGACATCTCAGATGATCTTCCCATTGCACTACGTAAAGGTAAACGTCAATGTACTTTTCCTATTACTTCTTTTGTGTCTTATAATCATCTCTCCTCTTCTTCTTGTTCTTTTATTGCTTCTCTTGATTCTATCACTATTCCTAAAACTGTTCGAGAAGCGATGTCTCATCCTGGTTGGCTTGCTGCAATGATAGAAGAGATGAATGCTTTGGTTGCGAATGGTACTTGGGTCTTGGTTGATTTACCTTCCGGAAAACAGGCCATCGGGTGTAAATGGGTGTTCACGGTTAAATTCAATCCAGACGGCACAGTTGCTCGCTTAAAGGCCCGTCTTGTTGCCAAGGGTTATGCTCAAACCTATGGAGTGGACTATTGTGATACTTTTTCTCCTGTTGCTAAACTCACATCTGTTCGACTGTTCATTTCCATGGCAGCTACTCATCATTGGCCTTTGCATCAGCTTGATATTAAAAATGCTTTTCTTCATGGAGATCTTGAGGAAGAAGTATATATGGAGCAACCTCCTGGGTTTGTTGCTCAGGGGGAGTTAGGGCGAGTTTGTCATCTTCGCAAATCTTTATATGGATTGAAAAAAAGCCCTCGTGCTTGGTTTGGTAAATTTAGTCAGGCTGTTGAGAAGTTTGGTTTGTTGAAAAGTAAGTCAGATCATTCTGTGTTTTATAAAAGATCAACTGTTGGTATCATTTTGTTAGTGGTGTATGTTGATGACATCGTTATTACCGGAAATGATATCGAAGGCATCTCATCCCTTAAGTCTTTCATTCACACCCGCTTAACACGAAAGATTTAGGGGAACTCAAGTATTTCTTGGGGATTGAAGTTACTCGGAGTAAACAAGGTATTTTTCTCGTCTCAAAGAAAGTATGTACTTGATTTGCTAATCGAGACAGAAATTGGGATCAAAACCTTGCAATGCTCCAATGAATCCACCGTGCATCTTACACGTGATGGGAAACCATTTGAAGATCCCGAGAAATATCGCAGAGTTAGTTGGAAAGTTGAATTATTTAACCGTGACTCGTCCGTATATTGCATTTCCAGTTAGTGTTATCAGTCAGTTCATGTCTTCCCCAACAATTCATCATTGGGCAGCATTAGAACAAATTTTATGTTACTTAAAAGGAGCACCAGGACGAGGTATAGTTTACAAGGATCATGGACATACCCAGATTGAGTGTTTTTTCCGATGCGTATCAAGGTGCTCCAAGGTAGATAGACGATCCACTTCGGTGATATTGTGTATTTGTTGGTGGCAATCTGGTCTCTTGGAAGAGTAAGAAACAAAATGTTGTATCTAGATCCAGTGCTGAATCAGAATATAGAGCTATGGCCCAGTCCGTGTGTGAGGTAATATGGATTTATCAGCTTTTGACTGAATTTGGGTTTAAGACTTCTATTCCAGCAAAATTATGGTGTGATAATCAAGCTGCTCTTCATATTGCCTCGAATCCCGTATTCCACGAGCGAACTAAGCACATTGAGATCGATTGTCATTTTGTTCGTGAGAAAATTCAACAAGGTCTGATCTCCACAGGATATGTGAAAACCGGAGAACAACTAGGAGATATTTTTACAAAAGCTTTGAATGGGGTGCGGATTGACTATCTTTGTAACAAGCTGGGCATGATTAACATCTATGCTCCAGCTTGAGGGGGAGTGTTAGAGGAATTAGTCAGATATTAGGTGTAAAAGAATTAGGGTAACTTGTATTTAGTAGTTTCCTATTTTGTTGGTAGTTTCCTATTTCCTAGTCTCCTAGCTTTGTATATAAATATGTACTATTCTATGAAATACACAAATAATTCGATTCACTATTTTCTACAGAAAGTAAACATGACTATGTGAATAAAGTTTCCTAGATTTATCAGACATAGGGTTTTACTGATATGATAATCTACAACAGAGTTTACTTGCATTTGGAGAAGTGTTATGTTCTTTCCAGAGCATTGGTTAAAGTAAAGCTCAGGTTGGATGCATGGAGTATGCATCGGAAGGGACCGATATTGAACTTTGACTTAGATTTATTAAACTTACCGTAATATCTATTCAAGTCAATATCGCCTAGTTGATCCTAGATCAAATGATCTTAATCCTGATATGATTAGGCTCAATCTCGAGAGGCTATACGTGTTCTTTCATTTGTTAGTTAAGCCTACTTTTAGGTCAGGGTGAAACGTACATTTTGGGAACACGGTAGTGCAATTGAGTGGGAGTGCTATCATAAACATGGAATCTATAGCTTCTATCTGGCGAATAGTAAGCAAAGGATGATCTCCTTCGAGCTTGACCAAACGAACATAAATGGTGGAGTACTAATTTCACATAAGCTGAAATATCATTTATACGGGGTCAAGTGTTTTAAGGAATAAATACATTGTAGGGTGTAACGGTAATTTAATCCCTTTACAGTGTAGATCATTCATATAGAGGATCAATGATCACATTAGGATTATAACAATGGATAACTAATGATGTGTCTATATGGTGGAACATATAGAGCATTCTATATACTGACAGTGAAATTCTAAGTTCTATGCGTGGATTCAACGAAGAATTAATAAGTTAGTGAATTTTAGTGCTAAATTCTTGATCTACTTATTGGAAGCTCGGTTATATAGACCCATGGTCCCCGTACTAGTTGAGATAATATTGCTTGTAAGACTCATATAATTGGTTTTGATTAATCAATTATAATTCTCAAATTAGACTATGTCTATTTGTGAATTTTTCACTAAGTAAGGGCGAAATTGTAAAGAAAGAGTTTATAGGGGCATATTTCTTAATTATGTTTGTATGGTTCAATTAATAAATATGATAAATGACAACATTATTTAATAATTATTTATAGTTATTAAATAGTTAGAATTGGCATTTAAATGGTTGAATTAGAAAATTGGCATTTTTGAGAAAATCAGATGCAGAAAAGATAAAACTGCAAAATTGCAAAAAGTGAGGCCCAAATCCACTATGTAGGGCCGGCCACTTTTGTAGGGTTTTTCCCTCTGATATTTTCATTATTTTAATGCCAAATAATTCAAACCTAACCCTAGTGGAATGCTATAAATAGATAGTGAAGGCTTCAGGAAATTTACACTAAATTTCTACATCTTTTTTCTGACACTTTCTGAATCAAGGGCTAGATATCTGAACGGAAGGAGTCATAATATTCCGCTGCACCCAATGTAAGGTTTCCGAAACTTTATATGTGTTTATTTCATCGTTTTAGAAAGTTCATATTTAGGATGTTAATAAACATACTTGTGAGTAGATCTAAGATCCTGGTAAAATAATTTACAACATATGTTAACATGTATTTTTCATGTTTATGGTTTAATATATATATTCAATATATACACAAAATCAGTTAAGTCCAGAACATATGTTTATTCACAATTACAGTATTGTCAATACAGTGGAATGTGATTGTGATTATATGATTCAAAAGACTAAGTCCTTGTTCATCAGTGTTTTGGATTTACACTGATGTGATAATCAGCGATGAAGTATACTAACACCTGGAGTAAGTGTTATGTTCTTTCCAGGACATTGGTAAAGTATACTAGTTTCGAATGTATGGAGTATACATTGGACTGGACCGATATTGAACTCGGTCAAGATATTATAAACTTACCGTTGTATCTTTCCAAGTCAATATCAGTAGTTGATCTTGTTGGGTTTTATGCCCTAAATAAAACTTTTTACAATCTGATTAGTAATCAATATAAGAAATTTGAAGTGATTAATGTTTGCATGAATTTTACATGCTAATGGTTTAATATGTTTATTACATTTATACACAAAATTAGTTAAATCTAGATCATATGTTTATTCACAATTACAGTATCGTCAACACAGTGGAATGTGATTGTGATCATATGAATCGAAAGACTAAGTCCCTGTTTCATCAGTGTTTTGGATTTACACTAATGTGATAATCAGCGATGATGTGTACTTACACTTGGAGTAAGTGTTATGTTCTTTCCAAGACATTGGTAAAGTATACTAGTTTCGAATGTATGGAGTATACATTGGACTGGACCGATATTGAACTCTGTCAAGATATTATAAACTTACCGTTGTATCTTTCCAAGTCAATATCAGTAGTTGATCTTGTTGGGTTTTATGCCCTAAATAAAACTTTTTACAATCTGATTAGTAATCAATATAAGAAATTTGAAGTGATTAATGTTTGCATGAATTTTACATGCTAATGGTTTAATATGTTTATTACATTTATACACAAAATTAGTTAAATCCAAATCTTATGTTTATTCACAATTACAGTATCGTCAACACAGTGGAATGTGATTGTGATCATATGAATCGAAAGACTAAGTCCCTGTTTCATCAGTGTTTTGGATTTACACTAATGTGATAATCAGCGATGATGTGTACTTACACTTGGAGTAAGTGTTATGTTCTTTCCAGGACATTAGTAAAGTATACTAGTTTCGAATGTATGGAGTATACATTGGACTGGACCGATATTGTTACTTAGTTAAAGATATTACAAACTTACCGTTATATCTTTCCAAGTCAATATCAGTAGTTGATCTTAAGATTAAAAGAATCTAAATCCTGATATGCTTAGGCTCAACTCAGGAGTGCTATTCATGTTCTTTGATTTATTAGTTAAGCCTACTTTTGGGTCAGGGTGATACGTATATTTTGGGAATATGATAGTATGATTGACTGGGAGTGCTGAACATAAATATGGAATCTATAGCTTGTACTGGTGTATAGAAGTCAAGTGATGATTCCCTTCGAGCTTAGCAAATAGAAGTAAATGGATGAGCTCTTGTTTAAGTGACTAATCCTTAGACCACTAAACACCATTTACAGGTAGCTAAGTGTTTTAAGGGGCAAAATACATTGAGGGGTGAGAACGGTAAAATTATCCCATCTCGGTGTAGATCATCTGTATAGAGGATCTTCGATCACAATAAGATTATAACAATGGTTAAATGAGATAGCATATCTATATCGTGGAACATATAATATGCTCTATATAAGTTTGAGAGTGCAATTCTAAGTTCTAAGAGTGGATTCAACGAAGAATTAATAAGTAGGAATTTACTTAGTAAATTCGGTTCACTTATTGGAAGCTCAGCATATAGATCCATGGTCCACATTCTAGTTGAGAATATACTGCTTGTAAGACTCAATAATTGATTCGTGATTAGTCAATTATAATTCTAAAGTTAGACTATGTCTAATTTGTGAATTTTCACTAAGCAGGGGCGAAATTGTAAAGAAAAGAGATTCTAGGTTTATTTATTTATTAATAGACTTTATATGTCTAATTAATAATTAAATTAAATGACAATATTATTTAATAATCTATTTTAGTTATTAAATAATTAGTTTTGGCATTTAAAAGGTTAGAATTGGAAAATTGGCGTCTTTGAGAAAATAGAAATAAAATTTGTTAAAACTGCAAAACCAAGTGGGGCCCATTATACACACCATGGCCGGCCACTTTATGTGGATTTTCAAATTGATATTTTCATTATTTTAATGCCAAATAATTCCTAACCTAAACCTAGTAGTTGCCTATAAATAGAAAGTGATTGCTCAGTCAAAATACACTACTTTTCAGAAAAACAATTTTTCAGAAAAACTGAGCCTTCCCTTTTCTATTCCTTGGCCGAACCTCTCTCTCTCTTCTTCTTCTTCTAAATTTCGAACCTTAGTGATAGAGTAAGTGCCCACACACAGCAAGTGGTAACTCAATCATAGATCGGAAGATTGTGAAGGATCAAACACAAAGAGAAGGACATTCGGGCTCAGATCTTGATAATACTCTGCGACAGAAAGGATACAAGGGTTAGAGATCTGAGTGAAAGGAGACATTAATTCCGCTGCATCAATGTAAGGTTTTCTTAACTTTATATGTGTTTATTTTATCGTTTTAGAAAGTTCATATTTAGGGTGTTAAACAACATACTTGTGAGTAGATCTAAGATCCTGGTAAAATAAATTCCAACAACTGGCCTCAGAGCCATGGTAATTGATTTGCTTGCAAGAAATTTGGACTTTAAAACAATTGTTTGTTATTTGGATGGTTTCATGTTGTATTGAGTGTTATGTGATGATTGATTGATGTTTTTGAATTTTCGTGAAAAATAATTGAAATTTTGTTTCTGGAATTATTTTTATTGGATAGTATGGAAAAAATTAAGCAATTTCCATTTTTACATAACTCAATTTCGATTTAATTTGAATTAGTTATGATTTTTTGAAGATTCGAAAAAAAAAATCAGGGATGCTGCCTCACCCACGCGCGCGGACAGCACGAATTCAGACAGCATCGACCGAGCTTGCTGTCTGAATCAGCCCTGCGCGCGCGCCATGATTTCTCGGCCCAGCACCCCTCATGCGCGCGCGGACGTGTATGCACAGAATACCGTCCGTACAGCTCGCATTTTTTTCGTTTTTCTTCGATTTTTCATGCTTTTCATGGATTTAACTTCCGATTTTTTGTGTAGTTTTGTATTTAGACATTTACTATTCCTATTTCAATTCTAATTATCATAATTAAATTAATTAATATTTTTTTTTAATTTAATTCATGATATTAGTGTAATTAGAATTTGAAAATAGTAAATATCTATCTTTTTGCTTTATTATCTATCTTATTTTTAAATTTGATTATATCTTATCTTTTTTTAAAAAATTTAAGGTCAGATATTAATTTTTTTTTAAAATTAAATTTTTTTTATTATTTGACCTTATTTAAATTTAAAATAAGATACTTATAATCATGATATTTTAAATAGATGTAAGATATTTTGCTAACTTTTAAATTTTGTTATTTTATTTATTGAAATTAAATTTAAAATCTGAAAAAGATATTTATTTATCTTTTTTTTTAATTTTTATTTAATTTTTATTTATAAAATAACATTTAATTTTTAAAAGTAGTTAGCAAATTTTGAAATGACATTTAGGTTAGTTGAAACCTATTTTTTTAAAATTGTAGGTTTAATTTTAAATATTTAATTTATTATTTTCGAAATATATATATTTTTTTTAATTTCAAAATAATTTTTTTTTATTATTTATTTAATTTTCGAAATTTAATTATTTAAAATTAAATAAAGCCTACTTCCAACTATTCAGCTAACCTTGGTGCAGTAGTATGTGGTTTTAGCTTGTTTGTAAGTTTTTTAAAACCTATTATTGCTTGATTGCAAATAGCCATGGTTAACTTGTTAACAGATCCAATGATCTAATTTTAACTCATGGCTCCCTTGGTCAAGTAAATAATTTGTAACAGGTAAATTTTACAATCTTCTTTCATCTGTGTATGACCTAACAACATGATAGGATCCATCCAAATGTGTGCTTGTGTGAGCCTATATGTTTATTTTATTATATAGATGCATATAGGTTGTTGCTAAATAAAATGTCACACCATGATAGATTTTATTTAGGTCCATTTAGTTTTTTTGGACCTATTCTATTAATAACAGTTATTTATTTTAATGTTAAATTCCTCTCTTTTGGGCTTTGTGTGGGAGTTGGGAGCCATAGAAGTGGGTACGACATACGGAACCCAGCACCCCCTCACATGAACTACCCCAATTGTGAAGGCCCATTTACCTGATTTGAATAACTATGCTAGGTTAATTATATTAGTTTGATCTAATAAAATTGAATTAGCAACATAATTAACTTTTAAAATATATGAAAATTTATTTTCATTTTAATATTTTAAAGTTAATTTTAAGAAAAACACTTTTAGTTTTAGATATTATTTCTAGTCAAACTATTTGTATTTTTCTTGTATTTAATTAAATAAAGAATTTTAACTAACTAGATTCTTTCTGGAGCTTATTTAATTAAATATTCCTATTTAAGTTATAAATTAGTTATTTTAATTGATTTTTCATATCTAACTTAAATTTGAATATTTTATTTAAATTTAAAATTAAGTTGAGAAATTCTAGGCATTAGTTATTAAAGATTCTTAAGATATTTTTTAAGTTAGTTTTAAACTTAAAATGGAATATTTTTCAAACTAAGTGGTTACAACTTAATTTTGATATTTAATTAAATCTAAATTTGAAAATATTTAAGTTTTAAATTTTTTCTATACAACTTAAATTAGATATTTTTCAATTTTTTGTTGAAAAGATACTTAGTCAAATAAGATATTTTCTAGATAGTTATTTCTAGACTACTTATTATTTCTAATATTTAAATAGAAAAATATTATACATTGTGAAACTAATTATTTAAATAATTAATTTTGGTACAATTTTATTTAAGTATATTTTTTCCTAGTATTAAATTAGAAATTAATAATTAAGCCTTCTCTACTCTTAATTATTTATTTCTTGAATTTAATACATTTAATTAAATTGAAAAATTAAATATCTAAGTTGATTTTCATCATGATACTTAAATATTTATTTTTCATGACACTTAATTAAATAGAAAATTATTTCTTAGGTTGAAATTTATTTTTTCAACTTAAATTTAAATAATTTTCAAAATATATTTTTCTTTATTTTGTTGATCAATTTTGAAAAATTGCATTTTAATTATGCAATATTTTTTTGAATTTATCTTGAAAAATAGATTGAGTTGTAAATTAATTATTTATTTTAATTAATTCTTGGACCAACTTAAATCAATGATTTTTTCATTTATTGATTAATTTTAAAATAAATAAATTTAAATATATTATTAGAAATTGAATTAATTAGTCCAAGGAAAATCTAGATAAGTGATATTTTTGCTTGAAGTATTTTTTCTAAGTATTTATTATTTAGTATTTTTCGAAAATTTGTATAGTTTTATACTTTATTTTTCGAATACAATAAATATATTCTTATGAAAATTTATTTTAAGTTGCTAAGTAATTTAAATTAATACAACTTAAATTACTTTTTCTTAATATTTATATTTAAAATTACTACTAAGATGGAAATCATTCATTTTATTTCAATCACCATCTAAGTATAATTTTATAAATATTAAATTAAATTCTTATTTAGAATTTTAATTTTAAATTCGATATTTAATGAATATATTTATTAGAATAATAAAGAAAATACATTTTAAAGAATAAGCTTTATTATTATTAAGATATTCGATCTCCATTGTTGGTTTTACATCGCGTTTGTTTTAGTGAGTAATCCTCCCTAATGGAGGAACGTTCATTAGCAATTTCGCACCGTTTAATCTCGAAAGATAAGTAGTTTGTAAGTGTTTTATATGGCATAGATCACCCTAATGGTGGCGACCATATTTGACTTGCAAATTATGAAACAATGGTATAAGCTCATAAGATAGAATAGCCTTGACTCTCGCCTAAACGGGACAACATTGGATTCTAATCTTGATCGAATAAAAGGTTGCTAGAATGTTTAACATTTTAGATGAGCTGACAACTCTATTCAATGGATGGTAGCTTTGACTCTCGCCTAAACGGGACACTGATATCAGTTTGTTGAAAAACCTTGGAAGTTATTTAGGATTGAATTTTTTTTGTATTTTCTCTTATCATTCCTACATGCTATGTGCTTATAATTTCTGAATTGTTTTTGTGTTAAACCATTATTGATTTCTATTTGTTGATTTCTATTATTTTTTAGTATCCTGTATAATCATGATGAATTCCATGTTATCACTGTTGACTGAAAATAAGCTAAATGGATCTAACTTACCTAAATAGAATGAGAACATTAACATTGCTCTCATAGGAGAAAGTGCCCTATTTGTGTTAACTGAGCCGTCTCCTGAAGTGCCGGGGGATAATGCATCCAAAGCTGTGAAAGAAAAGTATGAGCGTTGGCAGAAAGCAAATGACAAAGCTCTATACTGTATGCTTTCCAGCATGGTTGACACCCTCAAAACTCGGTTTTCTAAAACCGAAAAGGCTGCTGAAGTAATGACGAAGTTAACTGAGCTATTCGGTAGGGCATCTCTTCAGTCTCGCTTTGACGCGACTAAGAAGTATATCAATGCACGGATGGAACCCCATCAAAACGTGCGTGATCATGTTCTCCTCATGGCAAGTTATTTCCAAGAAGCCCAGGATCATGGTGCTAAAATGGATCATACTACTCAAGTAAGCCTTATCTTGAATAGTCTGACTCCAGCATTTTTGCCCTATACATCAAATTATGTCATGAATAAGAAGGACATAGACTTTCATGAGTTAGTCAATGATCTTCAAACTTATGAAAATTTGATTGGAGGACCCAAGAAGAAAGGGAGTAAGCCTCAAAATTCTGGGAATGGTAATGGGACGGTCAAACCTGAAGCAAATGTTGCCTCTGCTTCGAAACCCAAATCGAAGAAGAAGTGGAAGAACACCAAGAAGCGTGCAAAAGCCATGAAAAACGAAAAGGCTGCTGCTTCTGGTGATGCTACACTCAAAGAAAAGTGTTTCTACTGCAATGAGAACGGTCATTGGAAACCCCATTGTCCTAAACTTCTTGCAAAGAAACAAGGTATTTCTTTCTATAAACTTTAAGAGTTTTAGTGAATTATTATCCAATTGGATTTATGATTCTGGACTAACTTTGTTTATTTGTTTCTTCTTCTTATAGGCCAAGCTACTTGAACTCAGATGAGTTGGATCGGAAAGCTGGACCAAGGGTGAAGTCGTCCAAGATGAAGATGAAGCTCTTCTATCTAATTTTGAATTAATTGTTTTAGTTTAAAGACAATTTGGATTTCGAATTTTAGTTAGGGATTTTTATCCCTGTTTTTCTCATATTGTGGCAGTACATTTTTTTTATTATTAATAAAGTTTATTTTATTTTCTATTTCAAACCAATTGCAATTTATGAGATTGAGCTTCATTTACTTTATCTTAAACAACAATTACCACATTATATTTATATGTTTGTATGTGTAAGTGTTTTTATTATTGATGCAAATTCTATAATATTTACAACTCTTCATAGAGTTATATTAAATAAACACTAGAAATTAATTCTACGTTTATTAATAGTTGTTAATTCTAATACAATTATTAAGAATTTATTTAATAAAAGGATCTTTTGATCTGATAGGGGTGGAGAAAAGTTAAGAAAACTATGCAGTTCAACGATCTTTTATATCTAATGAACTCTGGATAGTATTCAACTCCACATTAACTCTATCACACTTAGAGAATCATGATCTTTACAACCTTTAGGAGTGGATCATAATCTCTATATACTTAGGGGTGGAGTCTATTCCACAATACCCTATCATAATCTCTATATACTTAGGGGTGGAGTCTATTCCACAATACCCTATGTAACACATATTTTCTTTAAACATGGAAGTAATATAATGACTTAGCTATTATCAATATAAATCCTTGATCTTGATTGTATGTTCCAATTCGTTTTACTATTGTAGTAAAAATTTGATACCTATAAAAGTTCTTTGATAATGTTTCACACTACCTTAATTGAGTGGGAGAATTTTAAAATTCTATACCCATCTTCATTAGGTTGACACTTGTGATAGGAACTTAAGAACACTACTGAAAAGCAAATCTAACCATTCATGTGGATAGATATAACTTATCAGAATTATGAGAATAAGATAAAAGAACTCTAGTTCAGTCTATTCGAATGACTTGAACCAAGAATTCTTAATCCTCATAAAATTTTAAGGTATCTTAATTTTTGATTACTTAATATCTGGCATGTATTTTTCACTTCAAATACTAGTCTGCTATGTTGATGACTTAGTCTTAACTTAAAGTTTCAGACTAATACAATAAGTCACAACTGGATAACTCTCCAAACAATAAAGAGGTTAAATGCATTATTTAACCAGACATCTATTATTGAGTGGGAGCTATCTGAGATGTAATCAAATATGGAACATTAGAAGATATTCAAGAAAGATTTATGAAAGTGATCTATATGTTAGATATTAAGGAACTGTATATCAGTTATCCTTGTATCTCACCAACTCATTCGAAATTATGAGATGGTGCTTACTTTGGGGGTGGAGGAGTTATTCTATAATAATTCAAGCTCTACCAGAAAAGACTCATAACTTTGTAAATTCAAAATTACCAGAAAGTTATATTACTGAAGAAAAGTCTACACTATATTATCTCAATTCCATATTTTAAAATATGAGAGATATGTCTTCTGTTTATTCAGATGTACTTTAAAACAGTAAGTATTTCAGTATCCCTTGATGAGTAATGCATATAGTAAAGGATGTTTCATAATTTTTTTTTTATGAACTAGTTTCTAGAAGTTTGGGTGGATTCAAATATACTACACTTGATCTGACGATCAAGACATCAGATTGACTTATTTGCACACTTTGTTTTATGTTAGTGCAAGTGGGAGTTTGTTGGGTTTTATGCCCTAAATAAAACTCTTTACAATCTGATTAGTAATCAATATAAGAAATTTGAAGTGATTAATGTTTGCATGAATTTTACATGCTAATGGTTTAATATGTTTATTACATTTATGTACAAAATCAGTTAAATCCAGATCATATGTTTATTCACAATTACAGTATCGCCAACACAGTGGAATGTGATTGTGATCATATGAATCAAAAGACTAAGTCCCTGTTTCATCAGTGTTTTGGATTTACACTAATGTGATAATCAGCGATGATGTGTACTTACACTTGGAGTAAGTGTTATGTTCTTTCCAGGACATTAGTAAAGTATACTAGTTTCGAATGTATGGAGTATACATTGGACTGGACCGATATTGCAACTTAGTTAAGGATATTACAAACTTACCGTTATATCTTTCCAAGTCAATATCAGTAGTTGATCTTAAGATTAAAAGAATCTAAATCTTGATATGCTTAGGCTCAACTCAGGAGTGCTATTCATGTTCTTTGATTTATTAGTTAAGCCTACTTTTGGGTCAGGGTGATACATATATTTTGTGAACATGATAGTATGATTGAGTGGGAGTGCTGAACATAAATATGGAATCTATAGCTTCTACTGGTGTATAGAAGTCAAGTGATGATTCCCTTCGAGTTTAAAAAATAGAAATAAATGGATGAGCTCTTGTTTAAGTGACTAATCCTTAGATCACTAAACACCATTTACAGGTAGCTAAGTGTTTTAAGGGGCAAATACATTGAGGGGTGAGAACGGTAAAATTATCCCATCTCGGTGTAGATCATCTATATAGAGGATCTTTGATCACAATAAGATTAGAACAATGGTTAAATGAGATAGCATATCTATATCGTGGAACATATAATATGCTCTATATAAGTCTGAGAGTGCAATTCTAAGTTCTAAGAGTGGATTCAACGAAGAATTAATAAGTAGGAATTTACTTAGTAAATTCGGTTCACTTATTGGAAGCTCAGCATATAGATCCATGGTCCCCATTCTAGTTGAGAACATACTGCTTGTAAGACTCAATAATTGATTCGTGATTAGTCAATTATAATTCTAAAGTTAGACTATGTCTAATTTGTGAATTTTCACTAAGCAGTGGCGAAATTGTAAAGAAAAGAGATTCTAAGTTATTTATTTATTAATAGACTTTATATGTCTAATTAATAATTAAATTAAATGACAATATTATTTAATAATCTATTTTAGTTATTAAATAATTAGTTTTGGCATTTAAAAGGTTAGAATTGGAAAATTGGCGTTTTTGAGAAAATAGAAATAAAATTTGTTAAAACTGCAAAACCAAGTGGGGCCCATTATACACACCATGGCCGGCCACTTTATGTGGATTTTCAAATTGATATTTTCATTATTTTAATGCCAAATAATTCCTAACCTAAACCTAGTAGTTGCCTATAAATAGAAAGTGATTGCTCAGTCAAAATACACTACTTTTCAGAAAAACAATTTTTCAAAAAAACTGAGCCTTCCCTTTTCTATTCCTTGGCCGAACCTCTCTCTCTCTTCTTCTTCTTCTAAATTTCGAACCTTAGTGATAGAGTAAGTGCCCACACACAGCAAGTGGTAACTCAATCATAGATTGGAAGACTGTGAAGGATCAAACACAAAGAGAAGGACATTCGGGCTCAGATCTTGATAATACTCTGCGACAGAAAGGATACAAGGGTTAGAGATCTGAGTGGAAGGAGACATTAATTCCGCTGCTCCAATGTAAGGTTTTCTTAACTTTATATGTGTTTATTTTATCGTTTTAGAAAGTTCATATTTAGGGTGTTAAACAACATACTTGTGAGTAGATCTAAGATCCTGGTAAAATAAATTCCAACAGATCTTAGATTAAAAGAATCTAAATCCTGATATGCTTAGGCTCAATCTCAGGAGTGCTATTCATGTTCTTTGATTTATTAGTTAAGCCTACTTTTGGGTCAGGGTGATACGTATATTTTGGGAACATGATAGTATGACTGAGTGGGAGCGCTAAACATAAATATGGAATCTATAGCTTCTACTGGTGTATAGAAGTCAAGTGATGATTCCCTTCGAGCTTAGTTAAATAGAAGTAAATGGATGAGCTCTTGTTTCAGTGACTATATCTTAGATCACTAAAACATCATTTACAGGTAGCTAAGTGTTTTAAGGGGCCAAATACATTGAGGGGTGAAAACGGTAAATTTAATCCCATCTCGATGTAAATCATCTATATAGAGGATCTTTGATCACATTAAGATTATAACAATGGTTAAATGAGATAGCATATCTATATCATGAAACATATAGAATGCTCTATATAAGTCTGAGAGTGCAATTCCAAGTTCTAAGAGTGGATTCAACAATGAATTAATAAGTTAAGGAATTTACTTGGTAAATTCGGTTCGACTTATTGGAAGCTCAGCAATATAGATCCATGGTCCGCATTCTAGTTGAGACCATACTGTTTGTAAGACTCAATAATTGATTTATGATTAATAAATTATAAGTCTAAAAGTTAGACTATGTCTAATTTTTGAATTTTCACTAAGCAGGGGTAAAATTGTAAAGAAAAGAGATTCTAGGTTTATTTATTAATTAAGAGACTCTATATGTCTAATTAATAATTATATTAAATGACAATATTATTTAATAATCTATTTTAGTTATTAAATAATTAGTTTTGGCATTTAAATGGTTAGAATTGGAAAATTGGCATTTTTGGGAAAATACAAATAAAATTGTGGAAACTGCAAAATCCAAGTGAAGCTCATCACACCCTTGGCCGGCCACTTGTATTGTATTTCCCAATTATTATTTTCATTTTTTAATGCCAAATAATTACTAACCTAAACCTAGCAGCTATCTATAAAAGGAAAGTGGTGGCTCACACCAAATAAGACAATTAAGCAATTACTCTGTAATTCAGGAAACTGCCTCTTTCAGAAAGTTGAGCTTCCCTTTTCTCTATATATAGCTGCCCATCATCTCTTCTTCATGCTTGAACCATACACAACAATACAAGAGAGATACAATTTCGAGTTCCCTAGTGAGAGAGTAGTGCCCACACACAGCAAACAGTACCTCAATTATAGATTTGAAGACTGTGAAGGATCACATCCAACAGAAGGACATTCGGGCTCAGATCTTGATTATACTCTGCAACGGAAAGGAATCAAGGATTAGAGATCTGAGTGGAAGGAGACATATTATTCTGCTGCACCCACTGTAACGTTTCTCATACTTTATATGTGTTTATTTATTATCGTTTTAGAAGTTCATATTTAGGTTGTTAATCAACATACTTGTGAGTAGATCTAAGATCCTGGTAAAATAATTCCAACACCTAGTTTAATGATTTGTGAGAATTATCGTCCATGCTTGTTGTTGTATTTTGATTTTGATTTGTGTTTTTCTTTTTATTTTTTGGTTTGATAGATCTAGATTGTTGTCTAAGCTGTTACATATGTTTTGTTTTGCAAGTTCTAGTAACTAAGAGGATAATCAGAATGATTTGACGAATTACTAGAGCTAGAGAAGATAATCAGTGATGGTGATAAAAAGATGATTTGGTTGGTTTTTTTTATTTAATTGTTGTAGTCAATCGCTCAATGGTATTGCGATTTATAGAGAGAAAAATCGCGATGGTGATTCAGAGAGGAGATAGATTGAAGAGAGAGAATCAGAGAATAGAGAGTATCAGAGAGAGAATTGTTTTGTTTTTTCTTTACTAAAATGAAAATTTTTAAGGTATTTGTTTCTTTATATAGTTTTGGTTTTCCCATATTTAAATACTTGTACACTTTTAAATCGCATAAGTTTTTGAATTTTTTTTTTTTTGCCATAAAAAATTAAATTTAATGTTATTTTCCCATGTACATGAAAATTCCTCAAAATTTTATAAAGTAATTTCTACTTGGGATAATTTCAAAAAATACAAAACTAATAAAAAAATTACAAAAATACGATTTGTTCGGAATTTTTAATATTTTTACGGTTTTTTAAATTTTATTTACATAAAATACAGTTTTTTGGTGTATTTTTATGTTGTACTCTTGTTATTTTATTATTGATTTTTTATTATTTGTATACTATTTTCCCAACCCTGTTGCTTCCCTTCACGGCCGTTCTCACGCACGCACAGCTCCGGCTTCAGCTCTTCCTCTCTCTAATAACGACCACCACTCAGCAACTCACCTTCTCTCTCTTGCTTGTTGAAAAGGTCAGGCATATAGGGTAGTTAGTTACACTCTGCTATGTATATTTTTCTCGGTCTCATTCTTATATGTTTCATTCGGTAAATGTAATTGGTTTGTTATGATTTTGAAGCTTTATGCTAATTTTTGAACTGGGTATGTGTCTGTTTCGGTGGAAAATGTTTTCACCCCTAAAAAAATGTTGAATTGAATTAAGAGTTAGTAAGCTTCAGGGAGAAATAATTGGTTTTCTTTTCTCAAAACAAAAAGTGAGGAGAAAAAGAAAGAACTCTCCGTGTTATATTAAGAGTTAGTTCCACATTATTAATGTGTGGAAATAAATTGTGATATATAAGATGAATGAGCTACTCCTTCCATAACCAATTGATTTTGAGATGGAACCCCATTCATCTTATTCTCCAAATTCTAACATGTTATGATATTTTAGGGTCTGATTTTATTGGTATTATCTCCGGATAAGATGTCTCTCACCTCTTGCATTCTGTAGGCACGTAATTCTCTTATTGTTTTATTCCATGTCAGATTTGTGATGTTCTCACCACTTCTGGGTTGAATTGTTCTTCTTTGTATTCACAGTGATCATACTACAATCAATATTTGAAAGCTGAAGGTGATCGTGTTTGTTCTCTACAATAAAAAGTTTCTCATCAATGTTATGATACATTTTCCTTTTTTGTGTGTATATTTATTGTTATATTATATTGTTATAATATAAGATAGATTAAAATATTAAAATGTAACATATTATATATTGATATGAGATTAATGTATATAATGTGTTTGAGAGTTACATACATCTAATATTCACATAAATTGTAACATAAGAGGTGGAGTTACTTACATTTTGTAACCTCCACAATTATCACAAATATTAAGTGTGTAAAAAGTTGTTACACATTTTAATTTGAAATTCTTAATGCTATGGGAGTTATGGTGTGTGCATGAGTTACATATCATCCATGAGGGTTATGAGTTTGAATTTCAAAGTGTGTGATCTTAAACACTATAAATAGAGGTCTTTGGTTCATTTGTGAAGACACAATTTTGTGAGTTTCTATCAAAGAGAGCACCTTGCTAGAAACTATAAGCTTGATAATTCCAGAAAGCTATTTCTATTTCTTTCTTCCCTAAGTGCTTGTGGTAGGGGGAAATAAGCTTTTGGACAAAGGTGCAAAACCTTGTTCAAGTTTTGTGATTCCCCTACTTGACACTTGGTGTTAGTGGTGTTGAGATTGTTCTCACATCTATATATATACTATTATTTATATTGTGTTTTATAATCTTCTCTTCATCTTCTTTTCTATACTTATGTGTATATTTTGTCTAGAGTTGTAACATTATTTTATCAATATTATTGTTCTTGTATTTTTCATTTTGAGTTATATTTTGACATTGGTCTTTCTATTGAAGTACCTATAAATTTCCAGCAATGAAAAGCTTATTCTTTCCTACCTTGCTTCAATGAAAGGTAAGAAATCAACATGTGATAATACAAGGGTAAGAAATGTGATATTTTGTGATTTACTATTTTTTAATATAGTAATTGTTGCTCCAGAATTCGCCCAAAATACGTGGACCAGTCGAGAGGGGACACGTGGATCAGATAACCTGTAAACATTTGCTAAGTCTTTGCGCGTCACAAGAAAGGGCTGTTAGCATGGGTCCTGGAGTAGGCACCCGGAGTACAAGGTACTCCAGGAAGCTAGTATAGCGTGAAGGCTCTCCGGGATATGTCAGGTCTCTCCCGAGCAATCAAGTCGCATTTAATGCTGCATGGGAGGAAGCGTGTTGGGACTGTAACACGCAATAAAGTCTGACGGCACAACCCCCAAACAGCAGCGCTACAGTAATGATCATTTAAGTCTAGCGACGGCTACTCTGCGAAGAGTCACGTCAATCACAAGGCAAAAAGGACATTCTTCATAAAAGCCCTACCGCACCTAGGGATTTGACCATGCATCACCCATGGTATATTCATCGGAAATGCCCAACTTTATGGATACTTACAGACACATGTGTAAGAAAAATTCTAGGGATTACCCCACCAAAACACTATAAATACCCCCTCAAAGCTCATTTAATGGGGTCGAGAATCTTGGTTTGCAAAAGAGCAAGAAGAGAAAATACTCACCAAGAACATTCTCTGTATTTAAGAGAAAGACATTCTCTCAAGTGTAGAATCTGTATTAAATACATCCATTAATAACAGAGGCTCGTGGACTAAGGCTCATTAACGCCCCAACCACGTAAAAAATCTTCATCTCACTTTCTTACAGCTCTTTAATATAATCATATTTTAATAGTTGCCGAAAACCTCGGTCAACATTTTGGTGCTTTCATTGAGAGCTGTGGAAAGCTGCTACATAACAAGCATTTGACTTCACAACAATGGTGGAGACAAGAGCTACACGTCATCCTCGCCCTCTAGAAGACGCTCAAGATCCCAATGAGGAAGATGTAGCCTCAAGGGCAGCAGAGGAGTCCGAGGAAGAAGAAGAAGAGATAGTTCCCAACGAGAACTACGAGGAACACCTCGACGAGTATGCCTATGACGGAGGAAGCTACTCGGAGTTGGTGCTCCTCAGACAAAAAGCTATCGATCATGAAACTGAGATCGAAGCTCAGAAAGTGCAAAATCAAAAAATGCAGGAAGTGATGCTAGCCATGCAGAAAGCCATGGAGGCAGCTGGTATTCACGTGCATCCCAAGGCGATGGCAGCTGGGCTCGATGGGGAGCCAGCGACGTCTTCGCCTAACTCCCAGCAGCAAAGACCTAGGGAACCTAGCCATATAAGGCACCCTGCTGAGGAAAACCAAACAAGAAACCCTACTTCTACCCCTGGGCAAAAGAAAAAGGTGCAAGATCCGCGAAGGGTCCGCTCAGATTTCCCTAAAGGGAAAGGTCCGCAGAGGGGCAAGCCCCAAAGAGGGAGTCTTGGCCCTCAGGATCGAGGGGACCGGAAAAGCGTTTCCGTGCACCAGGAACCAGGGGGTAGAGGAAGAAGGGGACAGAGATGTCCTCCCATTGATCTAAGAAATCAAATCAATGGGAATCAAGGTGACCTCCGGGATCACCTTGACCAAAAAAGATACAGGCCCGTGGTCTCCTCGGGTACTGTAAACGAAGGGATTATGGTGGAACTTGCCATACTTCGAAAAGATATTGCTCGAGTCTCCCGGAGGCAGAAGGGAGACGACTCCGACTCAGACAGTGAGGATCGGGAGCCTTGTGCCAAACATATCCTGGAGGCGGAGCTCCCTAAAAACTTCAAGATGCCCGAAATGGCAGCATATACTGGGAACTCCGACCCCAGCGATCACTTGTCACGGTTCAACCGTGTCATGACAGTCATGCGGGTCAGCAATGACGCCAAATGCTTGTGCTTCCCCCTCACTCTGAGCGAATCAGCAGAGGAATGGTTCAAGAAACTGGAACCAGGATCGGTGGGTTGCTGGAACAAACTCCAAACCAACTTCCGGAGACAATTTGTCGCTGCCAGGAAGGTCAACTTGGAGGTTAGTGCCTTGACCAACATCAAGCAACTGCCCACCGAGACCTTCAAGAATTACATCAAGAGGTTCCGAGAGGAAGCCTCGAAGACCAAGAAGGTCGACGACGGACAACAGCTTGCGCTTCTCCAAGCGGGAATCCGCACTGGGACTCCCTTCTAGAACGAGTTGCAGCAAGAGGGCGCTGCTAGCCTTCAGGACTTCCAGAAGCGAGTCCAAAAATATATTAACCTCGAAGAAGCCCAGATCGTGGCTTACGGAGGCTATTATCCCACCGGGATAGCGGGGTACATGCCAGGAGTGTCGCCCTCGGGTATTGCCCCGACCGCAACTCCACCGGTAAGTGGCATACAGTTCTCCGCTACTCCCGGATACAGCCAGGGTCAAGCTCTGGCACCGGCACCTTCCCATTACGGCAACCCGTCCGGGGTGAATGGACGAACTCCTTCACAGGCTCCCCCGACTGCTAGCTTAACAGGCCCTACCCAGGGGTCGAGGAGCAAAAGGTCCTCCAAGGGCAGCACCCGAACGGGAGAGAAGCGCCAAAAGAAGGGGTACACACCCCAATACACCCAGTACACAGAGCTCACGGACTCTCAGGAACGTGTATATTTTGCCACAAGGCAGAATACGCACTACCGGAGACCCCAAATTTTCGTTGTACAAAGACAGCTCCCGGAGAGATCCGAGTAAAAGATGCGAGTACCACAATGACATTGGTCATAGCACCAATGAGTGTAAAAATCTCAAAGACGAGATTGAAAATTTGATCCGTTTGGGCCACCTCTATGAGTGGATCAAAAATAGGTTGCCCCACCTTAATCCAGGGCAGGTGGCCGGGGGTATGCCTCCGGGAACGCCAGGGGGTACAGCAGGAGTATTGCCTCTAGCTGCTCCCGCAGGTGACACCCAGCATATCCCCGGACTACCGCCCCGGCCTAATGGACGGGTAGCCATGATCTCCGGAGGTCCCCATATCGGAGGAAACACTCGCAAGGAGCGAAAAAGATATGCCGAGGCCGCAAGACACAGTGAGGTGTGGGAGGTTACTCAACTCCCGGCTCAAAGGCCCCGGCTAATGGACCAACCCATAACGTTCACGGAAGAAGACGCCAAGACGGTGCGTTTTCCTCACCACGACCCACTGGTTATAGAGACCCCCATCGCAAATAAGGTGGTGGCTAGGGTCCTGATTGACAATGGGAGTTCCGTGAATTTGCTCTTCAAAGAAGCCTTCACTGCAATAGGGTTGACTGACCGGGACCTCTCGCCTAGTGGGTCACAGCTCACGGGGTTTAACGGGACGACGCTAATCCCGATGGGAAAAGTCAGGCTCCCAGCTACCCCGTGCCCGGATACCCCCCAGCACATTCAAGTATTGCACCTTCGTGGTGGTAGACCGTCCAATGTACCCTACAACGCAATCCTAGGCCGACCGGCCCTCGTCGACTTTGGTGCAATTACTTCGATCCGACATCTATGCCTAAAATTCCCTACCCAGGAAGCCGGAGTCGGAACGGTGAGGGGAAATCAGGGAGAGGCCAGGCAATGTTACAATGTGGCCACCCACTTACCTGTACTCATGGTCCGGGGGCCCCCTGAGATAGAGAAGGCTGAAGAGGATGAGTTGGATCCTCGCATAGGGTCCGAAAGGGTCGTGGAACCAATGGAGGACGTCGAAGAAATACCAGTGTGCGACGACGACTCCACCAAAGTACTCCGGATAGGGAAGAGCCTGGATCCGGAGGAAAAAGATAAAATAATAAAAACACTGAAGGGCGCCATCGACATCTTTGCATGGCGCCAAGAAGACATGACCGGCATCAGCCCTCATGTCATCACCCATGTACTCAATGTCAACCCGGACATGCCCCCTGTACAGCAAAAGAGACGCCCGCTCGACTCGGTGAAAGCCGAGGCCTTAGAGAAAGAGGTGGACAAACTTTTGTCCAGTGGCATGATCCGCGACGTGTACTATCCGGAATGGCTGGCCAATCCGGTCCTGGTGCCCAAGCCGAACGGGACTTGGCGGGTTTGTATAGATTTCACAGATCTAAACAAAGCCTGCCCAAAGGACTGCTTCCCGCTACCCAGGATTGATCAGATGGTAGACGCCACATCCGGATTTAAGCTGCTGTCTTTCATGGATGCCTATGCTGGGTACAACCAAATAAAAATGCATACGGCAGAGCAGGAGTGCACTAGCTTCAGGACCGATAAGGGGGTATACTGTTACCTAGTCATGCCTTTCGGACTGAAAAACGCCGGAGCAACCTATCAAAGAATGGTTAACCGGATGTTTAAAAGCCTCCTGGGACGAAACATGGAGGTATATGTAGACGACATGCTCGTCAAATCCAAAGCATGCAACAGCCATGCAAGCGACTTAGAAGAATGTTTCGAAGTCGTCCGGAGATATGGCATGAAGCTCAACCCGAAAAAATGCACCTTCGGGGTCAAGTCGGGAAAATTCCTGGGCTTCATAGTCAGCCAAAGGGGGATCGAAGCAAACCCGGAGAAAATCCAAGCTCTCCTGGATATGCCATCCCCCAAGAAACATAAGGACGTGCAGAGCTTGACCGGAAAGGTAGCCGCACTGAGCCGCTTTATCTCACGATCCACGGACAAGTGCATACCCTTCTTCAACATACTGAAGAAATGCCAAAAGTTCGAATGGTCGGATGAATGCGAGGAGGCATTCAAAAGGTTAAAAGACCACATGGCCAAACCTCCTGTAACACCCTAACTACCTTAGGCGTATTACGTGATTTTTAAACGTACTGTGCAGCTCGTTGCTAATCAACGAGGTTTATGGAAAAACGTGATTAATTAAAATTTTGCTTTTTGATTAAACTTGTAAAACATATTACAAAAGACTCGGGATCCCGATTATAAAAATATTTACAAAAAGTTTAACTGTTTAACTATTACATCGAAATAAAAGTCGTCTAACGACAGTTACAAAAATCTCAGCCTTGCTGTCCCGAGGATCGTACGCTCCAGGCCTAACCGCCCCGACATGTACAATCTCATAAGCTCGCTCACGGTCCATCAGCTACAGCCTTGCCTTTACCTACACATGAACATAAACTGTGAGTCGACAGACTCAGTAAGAAAAGCATAATAATATCATACATAAAACTAACCGCCGTGTCCAACACGATACCGAGTCCCGCCATCGCCATGTCCAACATGGTACCGAGCTACTACCGCCATGTCCAACATGGTACCGAGTTTTGAACGTTCGGGGGACGGTACTATTGACAAGTATCCTCCCGGATCGGCCGAACCGGCCATACTCCGCCGCTGGTCATACTCCACTGTACCGACGGATAGGTCAATAGCACCGAACCACCAACCAAGTGTCACTGATCGGTCGAACCTGGCCATACTCCGCCGTTGGTCATACTCCAAATTTCGTACCGACGTGACAGGGTTGGATGGTTCGAAGCCTAAATACATAACTAATGTAATCTAGCAGGCTTCCTACATGCACGCTAAACATGTAATCTACATATGCATACCGTTATACTAATCTTACTCCGGATTCCGATTTCAGTGTGTGCCGGCCAACCCGACCGGAACCGAAGCCGAGCGGCGGATTACTGGCTCCTAAACCATAAAAATCACAACGCTATAAGTGACACGCTAAATCACTTCCCGGGGACTAAAACTAGGAACTAAAAGTTTCCCTATCGATAAAAAGCATGGCAATACCCCTAAAAACATAAAAACGAGGAAAACTAGGGTCCCTGAATTTTCCCCAACCGGAGGACCGGTTGCCCAACCGGAATTCCGGTTCTGGAAAATTCAGAACCCTCATCCGGAATTCCGGATGCACAACCGGAATTCCGTTTCCTCGCAGGCAGCCAACTAAAATTCTCATAATTCGACCAATTCAACCCCAATTGGTACCAAACTTTCCAGACCTGTTCTAAACACCCCAAAGAACAAATCTAAGGCCTCAAAACTACCCAGAAAACACAGAGGCAAAATTCACCATTAAAGCTCAAGCTTTGAGTTCTAAACTCAAGCTTGAGCAAATCCCACAAACATGCATCCAAACCTATTTAATTCTACTCAAATAAGCATAATATCACCTCTGAAAACTAATAGAAACAACAGCAACATCACAGAACAGATTCACAATATTTTCCTTCCAAAAAACCACATTTTACATAGAAAACTCAAAGCTTGAACAACCTAACTAATCATGCTTCAAACAACTCAATTAACATCAATTAAACATGCTTTGAACCTCAGAAAATAACAACCAAACACAGCCATAATAACAGCCACAAAAGCATGCATGCATCAACAATATATCAAACTTTTCCTAAAAAAAAAAAAGAGGAGAAAGCTAGAAGACACCTACCACAATCAAGAATTCACTAGAGTTTTGCAAATCAAGCTTGAATCACCACAAAAATCCAGCTCCAAGCACCCCAAGTTCAGCCGAAAAAGAGAGGGAGAAAAGAGAGTGTTTTGCTTGAAATTTTCTTTCTTTTTTCTAAACTTAGTATTTTGAGAAAATGAAAAAGAATTAAACTAACTAACCACTATTCATTTCAGCCAAATAAACCATGAAATAAACATTTAATTTTTCAAATAAAAAGTCACTAAAGACAAAAAGTCATTGGGGCAAAAAGACCATTTTGCCCCTCCACCATAAAATCACATAAATCATACTAAAGGGGGTATTTTTGGGAAATTCTAAATTCCCGGCCATTCCCGACATTCCCAATGTCTAAAACCCGTCCCCAAACTACTAACATACTAAGTTGTGATTTCTACTGAGCCAAACGCCGAGTTCCAAAATACCGGACACCGGAAATGCAGAATATGCAAGCTACTGAATAACATAAATAACAGTAATAAATTATTTAAATAGCTATAAATAATTTCATAATTAAACATAAACAACTGCTAATTTCCAAATTAACTAAGCGGGCTTTACAACTATTCCCCCCTTAAAAGGATTTCGTCCCCGAAATCTAACCTGAATAACTCTGGATATTGAGCTCTCATATCTGACTCTAGCTCCCAGGTGGCTTCCTCCACCTTGCTGTTTCTCCAGAGAACCTTGACCAATGCTATGGTCTTATTCCGAAGGACTTTATCCTTTCTATCCAGGATCTGCACTGGTTGTTCCTCATATGATATGTCTGGCTGAAGCTGAAGACTCTCATAACTGAGTATATGAGAGGGGTCTGAAACGTATTTTCTCAACATTGAGACATGGAATACGTTGTGCACAGTTGATAAGGCTGGAGGCAATGCTAACCGATATGCCACTTGACCTATCTTCTCGAGAATCTCGAAAGGTCCAGTAAATCTAGGGCATAACTTGCCTCTTTTCCCGAAACGTTTAATCCCCTTCATAGGAGATACTCGCAAAAACACATGGTCCCCTACTCGGAACTCAACATCTCTACGTTTCGGATCTGCGTAACTCTTCCTCGTCCGCTTCCGTGAGGCAAGCATTCTAGCTTTTATCTTTTCTATTGCCTCATTGGTCCGCCGAACCGACTCGGACCTAGGTATTTCCTCTCCCCTGTCTCATCCCAGTGGATAGGGGATCTACATTTCCTACCGTACAACAGTTCATAGGGAGCCATCCCTATCGTACTCTGATAACTGTTGTTGTAAGAGAATTCTATCAATGGTAGATACTTACTCCATGAGCCTTCGAAGTCCATAACACAGGCTCTCAACATATCCTCCAATATCTGAATTGTCCTTTCGGACTGACCATCTGTCTGAGGATGAAATGTCAGACCGAATTTCAGCTTCGTACCCATTGCCCGTTGCAAACTTTGCCAAAATTTGGAGGTGAATTTCGGATCCCTGTCCGAAACTATAGACTTCGGTACCCCGTGAAGTCTCACTATCTCCCTGACATATAACTCTGCCAACTGATCCACTGTAAATGTTGTTCTGACCGGCAGAAAATGAGTAGATTTCGTAAATCGGTCCACCACTACCCAGATGGAATCATGCAAACCCGTGGTCCTAGGTAACCCGACCACAAAATCCATCGTAATATCCTCCCATTTCCATTCTGGTAGGGTTAGAGGCTGTAACAACCCTGCTGGTCTCTGATGTTCAGCCTTGATCTGCTGACAAGTGAGGCATCTCGATACGAATTCTACCAAATTCTTCTTCATACCGCTCCACCAGAAGTACGGTTTCAAATCTTGGTACATCTTGGTGGTGCCGGGATGCAGAGAATATGGGGTAGAATGAGCCTCCTCAAAGATCTCATTTCTAAGTTCCACACTGCTAGGAACACAAACCCTGGCTTTATACAAAAGCATCCCACTGTCTGACACTGAAAAGTCTTTGGCTTGACCAGCCAATACCTCATCTCGGATCTTCACTAACTCCGGATCTGTCATCTGAGCAACCTTTATTCTTTCCAACAGATCAGATTGCAGCGTTAAGTTGTGAAGCTGACCTACCACAAACTCAATGCTGGATCTAACCATATCCTCTGCTAGCTGAGGTGAGATCTGAACCATGCTAGCTACTTGCCCGGGAACCTTTCTGCTCAGGGCATCGGCCACTACATTGGCTTTTCCGGGATGATAGAGGATCTCACAATCATAATCCTTCACTAATTCTAACCAACGCCTTTGTCTCATGTTCAAATCTTTCTGAGTAAAGAAATACTTGAGACTCTTATGGTCGGTATAGATCTCGCACTTCTCCCCCTAAAGGTAATGCCGCCAAATCTTCAGTGCAAAAACCACTGCGGCCAATTCTAAATCATGAGTCGGGTATCGCTGTTCATAATCCTTTAACTGACGGGAGGCATAAGCGATAACCCGATCGGCTTGCATCAATACGCACCCCAAACCCTGTTTGGATGCGTCACAGTAGACTACGAACTTCTCCTTGTCCGAAGGCAAAGCTAGCACCGGAGCAGTAATCAATCTCTGCTTTAGCTCCTGAAAGCTAGCTTCGCACTTATCTGACCAAATAAACCTCTGATTTTTCTTTGTAAGCTCGGTTAGGGGCATTGAAATTTTGGAGAACCCCTCCACGAACCTACGGTAGTACCCAGCTAATCCCAAAAAGCTTCTGATCTCCGTCCCCGTCTTCGGTCTCGCCAATCCCCGACGGATTCAATCTTCCCGGATCCACCTTGATCCCATCTTTACTCACAATGTGCCCTAGGAAGGACACCCGAGACAACCGTAACTCACATTTCTTGAACTTGGCGTAAAGGTGCTTATGTTCTCGAAGTCGTTGCGCACCATCCGAAGATGTAACTCATGCTCCTCTTCTGACTGAGAGTACACGAGGATGTCGTCGATAAACACAATCACACAGATATCGAGGAAATCCTTGAATACTCTATTCATCAGGTCCATGAATGCTGCAGGAGCATTGGTTAGCCCGAATGACATAACCAGAAACTCGTAGTGTCCATACCTAGTGCGGAAAGCCGTCTTCGGAATGTCCTCCTCTCGGATTCTCAACTAATGATAACCCGAACGGAGATCAATCTTAGAAAAGACCGTCTTCCCCTGAAGCTGATCGAACAAGTCATCGATCCTAGGTAATGGATATTTATTCTTCACCGTCAACTTGTTCAACTCCGTAGTCGATGCACATCCTCATAGATCCATCCCTTCTTCTTGACGAACAAAACCGGCTCCCTGTGGGTGACACACCGGGCCGAATGAACCCTATGTCAAGCAACCCTTGGAGCTGAATCTTTAATTCCTTAAGTTCAGCTGGAGCCATCCTATACGGGGCTTTGGAAACCGGATCCACCCCTGGTGCCAAGTCAATCACGAAGTCAATCTCCCGCTGAGGTGGTAACCCTGGAAGTTCCTCGGGAAAAACGTCCAAAAATTCCCGAACCACTCTGATGTCCTCTGGCCGAACGGTGTCTGGCCGAGTGGTGTCCACCACCACGGCCAGAAACCCTAAGCACCCGCCGTGCAATAATTCTCTCGCTGACATAGCCGAGATCACCGGGATCCGAGATCCCTGAACCGAACCAACAAATACAAACGGTTCTTCACTTTCCGGTTGGAAGACCACCATCTTCCTCTTACAGTCAATGCTCGCCGAATATTTAGATAGGAAATCCATTCCTAAAATAATATCAAATTCGACTAAGCTCATCTCTATCAGATCAGCGCTTAACTCTCTACCATCTATCCTCATCGGCATAGACCTAATCCACCTATTGGAGATAACCAATTCTCCGCCAAGTAATGTGGTTCCAAACCCCGATTCATATCTATCAAAGTGGTCTACCCAACTTACTAAAGACTCGGCCGCCACATAAGAATGTGTAGCCCCGTAATCAAACAAAGACCGAATAAAGCGAGTTGTTAATAAAAAGCCGACCCGTAACAACCGATGGGCCGGCATCCGCATCGCCCCGCGTGATAGCGAACACCCCGGGCCGGAGTGGGTATCGCCGGAGCTCTCGGTGCCTCCGCCGAGCCGGGGACATTCCCTCTTGAAGTGTCCGGGCATGCCACAATGAAAGCATCCCTGGCCCTTGCACTCACCCCGATGATGCCTCTTGCAGCTAGGGCACTCGGGATAGGAGAATCGGGTCTCAGTACCACCAGGACGACTCCCTCTGATCTGGTTCCCCCGGAACCTCTTGTTCTGACTCGAGCCACCGGAAGCAGCGGGTGCCCTCTTCCTCTGATCAATGGCCGAACCACTACTCCCCCTGCTATAGCCTGATGCAGGAGGGGTAGGAGCTCCGCCACTAACCGAGTACCGGGCCGATTCCGACATGCACCCCACCGCGCCCTCGCCCGCAGTGCCTTCTCCACCATCTGAGCATAGGTGGTGCTGTCGTCCGTGGTGATCATCAGGTCATGCCTGATCTTGGGATTCAACCCGTCCAGATACTTCTCCTTCTTGCTGAAGTCGGTCGGCACAATTCCCGAGGCTAACCTCGCCAACCGATCGAACTGAGTAGTATACTCAGTGACGCTCATGTTCTCCCGCTGGGTCAGGTGAACGAACTCTTTCCTCTTGGCGCTTCTGACCGCCTCATTGTAATACTTTGCGTTGAAGAGTTCTTGAAACCTTTCCCAAGTCATGGTGGTGACGTCATGGATCTGAGACACCATGTCCCACCATACCAGGGCGTCCTCCTGGAACTGAAACGTGGCGCATACCACTCTGTCGTTACCGGTGACACCCATAAAATTCAGGATTCTGGTAATCACCGTTAGCCAATGTTCTGCTTTCATCACGTCCGGACTTCCCAGGAATACCGGAGGTGCTTGCTTCCGGAACCGCTCATACAATGGTTCCAATCTATGGGCCGCCACCACTATCTCGGCCTGGGCAGCAGGGGCAGGTGCCATTGGAACTACGGGCACAGAACCGGCAGGAGCACCCCGCCGTCTCAACCTCTCGAATCTCGAGGTCTTGTTCTTCGATCCGGCTTGCATCTCCGCAAACCGCAACTCCCACTCCGGGCTCCCCGATCGGCCGGGGGAGCCCGGGCAGCCCGTGGCGGTTCTCATCACCCCGCCACGAGCCCCGCCTTGGGGACCTCTGCCTCGGCCCCTAGCAGGTGGGGGAAACTGAGCTCCCTGTCCCTGATTCGACCCTACGGAGTTGCCCTGACTCCTGGTAGTCCGCCTGGCGTCCATCTAGTTAGAACCGCCTGCGAAACCAAGAGTTGGCATATCAGGTCGTATTCAAGGCGAGCTTACTAATGCCGCTTAATTTGGAAATTAAAAACGAAACATGCGCCTATTCTACTATCAGGCTACTAACATGCTTCCTAACAGGCTTTTCTTTTTCATAACTGAATAAAATAAACTACTAAAGCAATAAAGGCTTACTGAACCGTGAACCGAGCTAACTGCTGATGATGATTGTACATGTCGTGACGATCTTCTAAGACAACCTGGCGGCTCTGATACCAAATTGTAACACCCTAACTACCTTAGGCGTATTACGTGATTTTTGAACGTACTGTGCAGCTCGTTGCTAATCAACGAGGTTTATGGAAAACGTGATTAATTAAAATTTTGCTTTTTGATTAAACTTGTAAAACATATTACAAAAGACTCGGGATCCCGATTATAAAAATATTTACAAAAAGTTTAACTGCTTAACTATTACATCAAAATAAAAGTCGTCTAACGACGCTTACAAAAATCTCACTTTGCCGTCCCGAGGATCGTACGCTCCGTGCCTAACCGCCCCGACATGTACAATCTCATAAGCTCGCTCACGGTCCATCGCCCACACCTTGCCTTTACCTACACATAAACATAAACCGTGAGTCGACGTACTCGCAAGAAAAGCATAATAATATCATACATAAAACTAACTCGCCGTGTCCAACACGATACCGAGTCCCGCTTACCGCCATGTCCAACATGGTACCGAGCTACTACCGCCATGTCCAACATGGTGCGAGTTTTGAACGTTCAGGGGACGGTACTATTGACAAGTATCCTCCTGATCGGTCGAAACGGTCATACTCCGCCGTTGGTCATACTCCAGCTGTACCGACGGGATAGGTCAATAGCAGACCGAACCACCAACCAAGTGTCACTGATCGGTCGAACCGGCCATACTCCGGCCGCTGGTCATACTCCACCTGTACCGACGTGACATGTTGGATGGTTCGAAGCCTAAATACATAACTAATGTAATCTAGCAAAGCTTCCTACATGCACGCTAAACATGTAATCTACATATGCATACCGTTATACTAATCTTACCCGGATTCCGATTTCGTGTGTGCCGTCAACCCGATCGGAATCGAAGCCGAGCTGACATCGGCTCCTAAACCATAAAAATCACAACGCTATAAGTGACACGCTAAATCACTTCCCGGGGACTAAAACTAGGAACTAAAAGTTTCCCTATCGATAAAACGCATGGCAATACCCCTAAAAACATAAAAACGAGGAAAACTAGGGTCCCTGAATTTTCCCCAACCGGAGGACCGGTTGCCCAACCGGAATTCCGGTTCTAGAAAATTCAGAACCCTCATCCGGAATTCCGGATGCACAACCGGAATTCCTGCTCGCAGTGCCTAACTAAAATTCTCATAATTCGACCAATTCAACCCCAATTGGTACCAAACTTTCCAGACCTGTTCTAAACACCCCAAAGAACAAATCTAAGGCCTCAAAACTACCCAGAAAACACAGAGGCAAAATTCACCATTAAAGCTCAAGCTTTGAGTTCTAAACTCAAGCTTGAGCAAATCCCACAAACATGCATCCAAACCTATTTAATTCTACTCAAATAAGCATAATATCACCTCTGAAAACTAATAGAAACAACAGCAACATCACAGAACAGATTCACAATATTTTCCTTCCAAAAAACCACATTTTACATAGAAAACTCAAAGCTTGAACAACCTAACTAATCATGCTTCAAACAACTCAATTAACATCAATTAAACATGCTTTGAACCTCAGAAAATAACAACCAAACACAGCCATAATAACAGCCACAAAAGCATGCATGCATCAACAATATATCAAACTTTTCCTAAAAAAAAAAAAGAGGAGAAAGCTAGAAGACACCTACCACAATCAAGAATTCACTAGAGTTTTGCAAATCAAGCTTGAATCACCACAAAAATCCAGCTCCAAGCACCCCAAGTTCAGCCGAAAAAGAGAGGGAGAAAAGAGAGTGTTTTGCTTGAAATTTTCTTTCTTTTTTCTAAACTTAGTATTTTGAGAAAATGAAAAAGAATTAAACTAACTAAGCACTATTCATTTCAGCCAAATAAACCATGAAATAAACATTTAATTTTTCAAATAAAAAGTCACTAAAGACAAAAAGTCATTGGGGCAAAAAGACCATTTTGCCCCTCCACCATAAAATCACATAAATCATACTAAAGGGGGTATTTTTGGGAAATTCTAAATTCCCGGCCATTCCCGACATTCCCAATGTCTAAAACCCGTCCCCAAACTACTAACATACTAAGTTGTGATTTCTACTGAGCCAAACGCCGAGTTCCAAAATACCGGACACCGGAAATGCAGAATATGCAAGCTACTGAATAACATAAATAACAGTAATACACCGGAACCACCAATCCCCACTTGGAGAGTATTTGTAGACGGAGCTTCTAATGAAAACGGTTCGGGAGCCGGAGTGGCTATGATATCACCTACTGGATTGCGGCTCCAGGCAGCACTCCGATTCAACTTCACAGCTTCGAATAATGAAGTCGAATACGAGGCCCTGATAGCAGGACTAAAATTGGCTAAAGCTGTAGGAGCCAAGAGAGTGGAAATCTACAGTGACTCTCAGCTGGTTGTAAACCAGGTCTCCGGAGAATACCAAACTCGCGGCGAACGGATGGCCGCGTACGTAGCAATAGTCCGAGAACTGCTCCACGAGTTCACGGACTATAAAATAGAAAGAATCCCCCGAGAGAAGAACGCTCATGCGGACTGTCTTGCTAAGTTAGCCTCGGACAGTGAAATCGAAGAACTGGGGGTAGTACCAGTGGAACGCTTGGCAGGGCCGAGCATCAAAATAAAAGAGACCACACTAACGGTTGGGCAAGAACCCAGCTGGATGGTCCCCATCATAAAGTACATAACCACAGGTGAGTTGCCCCAAGAGAGGGCACTGTCTCGAAAGATTCAGTATCAAGCTCATCGTTATGTAATGATGGACAAAATTCTCTACCGGAGAGGACTCAGCATGCCTTATTTAAGGTGTGTATCGGACCCTGAAGCTAGACAAATCATGCTGGAGGTCCATGAAGGGTTCTGTGGAGATCATACGGGAGGACCCAGCCTCTCAAAGAAAATATTGAGGCAAGGGTACTTCTGGCCAACAATGAAAAAAGATTGTATAGACTATGTCCAAAAGTGTGACTCGTGCCAAAGGTACGCGAACATACCGAGAGCTCCTCCAAATGAGATCACTTTGATGACCAGCCCCTGGCCCTTCGCGGTCTGGGGAATAGATCTCATTGGATCTCTACCTACGGGAAAAGGAGGGGTAAAGTATGCAATAGTAGCAGTGGACTACTTCACCAAGTGGACAGAGGCTGAGCCTATGAAGACAATAACTGCTAAGAAGGCATTGGACTTTGTTATCAAAAACATAGTGTGTCGATACGGCTTGCCTCACAAAATAGTCTCAGACAATGGAAAGCAATTTGATTGCGAGGAATTTACTGACTTCTGCAACCAACACGGAGTAGTGAAAAGCTTCTCCGCGGTAGCCCGGCCTCAAACAAACGGCCAGGCGGAGGCAGTCAATAAAATCCTAAAGGTCACCTTGAAAAAGAAGCTACTGGCCTGTAAAAATAACTGGCCTGAAGAATTGCCAAGGGTATTGTGGGCCTACCGGACGACCCCCAGAACCACAACCGGTCACTCGCCGTTCTCAATGGCGTACGGTTGTGAAGCAATGGTCCCGGTGGAAACATTATTCCCATCCCACAGGAGGACGACTTATGATCCGGCCACTAATCAGGCACTGCTCCAAGAGGCTTTGGATCAAGTCGAAGAACTCCGGGATGAGTCTCAAATACGGATGGCTGCTTATCAAAAGAAAGTGACCAAATATTTTAACTCCAAGGTTAAAAATAGAAAATTCGCTATTGGGGATATGGTCCTAAGAAGGGTTTTTCCAGCCACCCAAGAACCCGGAGTGGGGGTACTTGGACCAAATTGGGAAGGACCATATGAAATCGAGGACGAAATCGGTTCCGCACTTACAAACCGAAAAGAATGGACGGAACTACTCGTCCCAAGAGCCCGGAATGCCGATCACCTCGGTAAAATATTACCAAGTAGCGAATTAAACTTAGATTTTGTTCAAAGGGTTTGTACCGTCCAAATGTATACCTCCTCTATATTAAATAAAACTGAGTGCCTTAAAAACAAAGTTTCTATGCCACTCAGGGGGGTACTAGGGTATACCGCACGGACAAACAAAAACAAACTAAGTAAAATATCCTGACCCAAAGGGCAGGTCAAACTACGTAAAATATCCTGACCCAAAGGGCAGGTCAAAAAGTATGCACAAAAATGAAAAGCATAAGTATAAAAACCCTGAGCCAAAGGACAGGTTAAAATATATAAGTGTGACAAATAAAGATCGCATATATATAAAAAAAAAAATATCCTAGCCCAAAGGGCAGGTCATATACATATAAATGGCCCGGGGACAGGCCTTAAAATATAATTGTCTCCCCTTCAAATGAAAGCTGCCGCCTATATGTAAATTGTTCTAAGGCAGCAGCAAATATGTACAAACAAAAAAAAAAGAGTTATAAAAGAAACGGGTAGAATCTGGGTCAATAATGCGGCGGCTCGGTCGGCCGCGGAGGAAGACGAGGCCCAATCGGGTGCCTCAAGCGCAGCATCAAGCTTCTTCTTCTTTTCCCGAAATCTGGCAATCATCTCCTCGGGTTTGGGATAAAAAGTAAGCTTGATACTCTGATCATTGGTGGCCCAAGCCATATAGACACCATCATCAAAGAGCTTCGGACACCGGGCGCAGGAAACAGGAGAAAGGAGCTCGGCCCTCTTGGCCTTCCTGGTGGACTGTTCTTTGAAATCCCTAAGCTCCTTCAACTCCGCAGCTAGAGCGGCCTTGGATTCGATGTCCGACTGGTGAGTCTCCTCTAGAGATCTTACCTTGGCGACCATTTCATCCAAAGCCTCCCTGGCCTCCCGGAGATCTCGCCTGGCCTTCTCGGCAGCCTCGGTTTGAGCCCTTAGTTCCTCCTGATGCTGGGCCTCCATCCTGTCTCTCCGCTGAGCCTCGTCCCGGATCATGGCCTCCGCCTGAGCCTCCCTCCGTTTGGCCTCCTCTTCCTTGGCCTTGGCCGCTGCCTCCTGGCGCTCGGTAGCCTCCTGGTAGATCCGCCTCTCCGCTGTGAGGTCCTGGAGGACCTTCCTGACGTCATTCATGTCCCCAAAGTCGGACAGAGTGAAGCCATGGTTTATGATGTTCCTGGAGAGGCGGCCAGCCTCAGCAGCAAGCTGAACCGTAACGAAGTATAAGGAAAAATTTCTCAAAGGAAGAAAACAAAATACAAACAACAAAGAGGAAACGCAAAAATTGCAAAGTACTTACCACCGTGAGAGAATGGCTGAGGTCCTGGACCTGGAAGATGGAGTTCATGGAAGCACAGGTGGCAAACCGCTTGGGCGCGCAACGTGTGTCGGCGAGAAGCGAACTCCCGCCGGGGCCATCTCCGCGAGCAAGGGAGCCAAGGTAGGCCCTAGGAGGGGACGGAACCAGTCCGTTAAGGGGTCCAGATTAAGGTTCCACGGATCATGGTATTCCGGGTGGTTGATGCTCGCCTCAACCTCAGCTCGCAGAATCCTCCTAAGGGCCTCCACTTCGGCATACCCCCGGGAGTACTCATCCATAGCATAGTTGTGTTTGGCTATGCGAAGCTCCTGCCTCACCTCATCCCCCGGAATCGGGGTAAGCTCGATGTGGGGAGGAGCAGGATTTTCTTCCATCGGGGAGACCCCGCCGTCTAGGCCATGGGCGGGAGTGTCGGCCCTCCGAGGCCTCTTCGGCTCGTCCTGGGCAATCATCTTGCCCTTACGCTTGCGAATCCGAGCCGCTTCAGGCTCCTCCTCGTCCTCCTCTGCTACCTCCGGAAGAGCCTGAGGCTCTCCTGCGCCCTCAACGGCTTCCTCCGAGAAGTCCCACCTCTTCCCTTGGCCTTCTCCCGGAAGCCCCTCCTCGTCATCCACTAAGTCAATGGTTTCGGGGGGAGCGCCGGAAGAAACCTTCAAGGAAGGGGCCGGGGGAGAGGGGGTGAAAGCCGGAGGAGCCACGGGAGTATGAACCCCGGCAAGCTGTTCCAGGATGGCATCCATGGAGGTACCTGTTCCAAAAAATAAGCAAGTGTTAGAAGTTCGTGAGGAACCGCTTATAAAAGATACAGCAAATAAGCTACTCCTACCCGAACTTCCTAATTCGGCCCTAGCAAAGTCCTGTACTTTAATGCTGGCAGCGTCATCTCCAAGATAACTGTCCGAGGGCCGAAACCAGCTGGACGCTATGTAAGCTGATGGACCTAAGGGAATAGGTTCCGGAGGGCCGGAGCCCATCTGGGACCGACCTAGGTAATCTCCTAAGTTCGTAAAATAAAATTCCTTCAAACGATCCCCCCACCGGGTCAACGGCATCTTGAATCTACAAAGACGCTCGTCGAACCCTACGGGCCTATGACTGGTATATTCATCAACGGAAGGAACATAGCGAATTATCAAGGGAGACTTACCGCCGGCACCGGAAGTGCTAGCACCGGGAGCACCCGAGTTTGGTTCGGGGGCTGAAGGCTGAGGCCGGGAAGTCTGCTTCTCGGAAGAATCTTCAAGACGAAGGGGCCTCCCGGCGGGACGATCCCCAATCTCTTCTTGAAGTATCTTGTCAAAAAATTTAGCTTCGGACTTCCCGCCAATGGCTTGGCTCCTTCGCACCACCGGACTCCCCACGCGAAGCCCTCTACCAGAGGCAGCCTGGGCCTTAGAGTACGCTTTCTCCTGGGCCTTCCGGTAGAGATAATCTTGGTACTTCTTCTCTGCCGTAGCAATGAGCTCATCCCGGAAGGCCTTCTCCGCAACCGGCGCCCTCACATTGGGGCAGATGACCCGTGAGAGGTTGGAGTCATCCACGGATTGGTGAGAAAGGATAAGTTTGGCCTTCCTACAATTCTCTGTGGTGACTAGGCCCCCGACATCAAGATCGGCGTGGTCATAGGAGGCGAAGGCTTGGGCCCTTCGAAGAAAAGCTTGAGTGGGAAGCGTCCGCTGGTAAGGTGGGATCCGCACCCACTCCGTGAGAAGCTCCGGGTGGTCCACGGCCCTGAACCCGGACGAGAAGAAAAAGCGGTGGCGGTACTCCTTAACGTGAGTCTCGCACGTTATACGGAACCACCCCCTCGTTAGCAGGGTGGATCCGGAACCCATAAAAACCATCCTTAAGTTTGTCCCCTTTCTTGGGGACGGATACAAGTTCATAAAAATATAAAATTTCCGCCGGGCTGGGAGACCCCCAGCCACGGGCGGTGTAAAAAATAAATAAGCCTGAGAGCAGGCGGTAAGCTTGAGGAATAAGTTTGTATGGCGCAAGGCCGACAAATACAAGAAAATTAACAAAGTAATCTTGGAGCGGGAGCATGGCACCGGTCATCAAATGGGTCTGACTCCAAGCCCCGAAGCCGTCATAGTTATGATTAGGCGTCTCCGAGTCGCGAGGAGGCCGGTGAAAGGTCCCTGAGGTGGAGGGTTTGATCCCGGCCACATTAATAATGTTCTCCAGGTGGTGAGGACAAGTCAGGGTCGATCGAAGCTCGGCCGCTTCCCAACCAGTTGCACCAGACTTATACCCCTCCTGGGCAACGGGTCCCAGAGAAACCTCTTCCAGCGTGGCCATACCTTTCCCTTTCTTCTTCGAAGATTTTGAGCCAGAAGCAGACATTTTGTGTTCTGAGAAAAACAAAAAGGGAAAAAGAAAAGTCCAGCAGTTAGGTCCCATACCAAACCCTAAATCAAGAAAAAGGGAGTGGGGGTCCCCTAACCGCTGGAAAGAGGCCCCCTCCGAACACGTGTCACATGGGAAACTCTGGAGAGACTCCCTGAACAAGTGTCGGGTGCAGTGAAATCGCAGAAAGTGGTTTTGCAAAAAGAAAAAAAAAAGAGAAAAGCCATCTTATGCCCTAAGCAACTGTTAAACGAAGAACACATGGCCCTCTTCAAACAGAACTGTATAACTACAACAGGGGCATGATAATGGCGATTCTACAACTAACGCAGTAAACATAAAGCAGGACTCGAAGAACTTAAACACTCACACACCCAGAAGCCTCTAAGTACGAACCCAGAAAACGAACGAAGTAAATATAAGCATGTTATTATCTAAGGATGCAAGAAACTTACAGTAGATCGTTGAACTGGGGGTACTGAATGTGGTTGAGTGAAAGTTGAGGAGAGCTGGCGAAGTCAAACACTGGAAAACTGAATGAAGTGCCGAAGTGTTAAGACAGTTCGTGCTACTTTGAGGAATTTTCTCTCTGGGAAATTCGAGCAGAAATGGCAAGGAATGGAAAGTAACCGAAATGAAGGAAAGGTGGTGGCTTTTATAGGCAAAAACGCATGAGGAACAGGCGTCATCACCTACCAATCGCACGGTGGGGGAAACGCACGATTCGAATTCCCGAAAATCAACGGATCAGATCAATCTACCATTAAGGCGGTGGAAACGTCTGAGTATCCGTCTGACACCATTAATGCGCCGCATCAATCATGGGGCGTGAAACGAATCGACCTCTACAAAAGCGAATCGCTGCATTTAATGCCATCATTAGACACGCCTTCACGCGCCCCAAGCTCGTGTCGGAAGGCCGAGGAGGCGGCTGGAGACATTCCTGCAAAAGGCGAATCGCTGCATTAAATGACATCATTAAATGTGCCCCCACGCGCTCGAGGCCTGAGCCAGGGAAACGAGAAGTCGACCGGAAGCCCTTGAACAAGCCTTGGTTTATTTTTACTAAGTAAACAAGGCTTGGGGGGTAAATGTTGCTCCAGAATTCGCCCAAAATACGTGGACCAGTCGAGAGGGGACACGTGGATCAGATAACCTGTAAACATTTGCTAAGTCTTTGCGCGTCACAAGAAAGGGCTGTTAGCATGGGTCCTGGAGTAGGCACCTGGAGTACAAGGTACTCCAGGAAGCTAGTATAGCGTGAAGGCTCTCCGGGATATGTCAGGTCTCTCCCGAGCAATCAAGTCGCATTTAATGCTGCATGGGAGGAAGCGTGTTAGGACTGTAACACGCAATAAAGTCTGACGGCACAACCCCCAAACAGCAGCGCTACAGTAATGATCATTTAAGTCTAGCGACGGCTACTCTGCGAAGAGTCACGTCAATCACAAGGCAAAAAGGACATTCTTCATAAAAGCCCTACCGCACCTAGGGATTTGACCATGCATCACCCATTGTATATTCATCGGAAATGCCCAACTTTATGGATACTTACAGACACATGTGTAAGAACAATTCTAGGGATTACCCCACCAAAACACTATAAATACCCCCTCAAAGCTCATTTAATGGGGTCGAGAATCTTGGTTTGCAAAAGAGCAAGAAGAGAAAATACTCACCAAGAACATTCTCTGTATTTAAGAGAAAGACATTCTCTCAAGTGTAGAATCTGTATTAAATACATCCATTAATAACAGAGGCTCGTGGACTAAGGCTCATTAACGCCCCAACCACGTAAAAAATCTTCATCTCACTTTCTTACAGCTCTTTAATATAATTATATTTTAATAGTTGTCGAAAACCTCGGTCAACAGTAATATATATATATTAACATATTTTCCTATGGTGCGATATGGATTTTTATGTTATTATATGTGAGATATACATAATATATAACATATATATGAGTTGTATATATTATATATATTGAGCATGTGATACATGATATATATTTATGATGAGAATATTTATGTATGTAAGGCATATATGATATATATTATGAGGAGATGATATATATTATGATGAGTATATGTTATATATATGCGAGATATGTAACATGTATAGTTGTGATGTATATTAATATTATGTGTATGTTATGTATGAGATGATAGTAACATACATAATATACTAATTAGCATAAAATTTGGGAGATAATTTTATGCATGAGAGTTATATATATTATTTGTATATAATAATATATGTATACCTAATCATATTTAGTATATATGATAATAATAGTGATTATGAGTCATAGTGGATTCAAAAATTGTGAAAATATAACAAAATTTGAGAGGCAATTTTGAATCTTAAATAACCAAAGTGGTGAACAAAATTGATGAGAATTTTGTTAACTTTGGTGTAATATTTGGGTTAATCTCAATGAGGAGATAACCTTAAAATTATGGGTAAAAATAATCACATTATTTTTTAAGTGGTGATGTGTGAGTTTGATATTTTAAGTTTTGTTGAGAAAATTAAAAATGTCAAATGGTATTTTTTAAAGTGACCTTAAAGAGTCATTTCAAGAGGAAAATACACAAAAAGTCATATTTTATATACACTATATAATAGAAATGTGGGGGTGAGCCACAAACTTAAACAAAATGTGATAAGACATTGTTGATTAGTTTATTTGATTTGGAATTCAAATTCTAAATCAATTTTTGCTATGTGCATATGAGAAATTTTGACATATTTTGGTGTCAAATTTTAGTTAAAATAATTTCAAGAAGGAAATTAAAGAGAAATTATAAAGACAAAGTGGTCATCTATATTATAAAATCAAGATATTATCTTGATAGTGAAATGTGAGAAAGTGTGGGGGTGATATCCAATATTTATCAAGCAATTTGGTAAAAAAAAATAGATGATATGTGAAATTTAGGCATGCTTGGTGCCTAAGACTTGAGTATAACTTAGACATGTTTGGTGTCTAAAGTTAGTGTATATATTTTGATATGCTTGGTATCAAAATGTGTGAGAAATTATGTGTGAAAATTAATCTTCTATGATTAAATTATTAAAGCTTAAGTATACTTAAGGAGAAAAGTGGTCATGTAAAAATGGTCACTAATTTTGGCTAGCAAGATTCGTTTGGAATCGAAAAGTGTGTGGTTATAACAAATCGCTTAATCTCCGTACAAGATTAAAGCATGAAATTTCGAGGGATGGGACCTAAACTCCCTTAGAGTTTTACTCATTGATGGTAACCTATCTTAACACTAGTAAAAATCTAGTCTTAAGTTCAATAGGTAATAACAAGTCAATAGAGTGAAAAAGTAGTACTCAACTTGTCCAATCTATGAAAGAGTACTAATGGTAAAATTTAGATGGTTAAAACCGAAAGGTTTTTTAATGGAATGATGTGTCTAAAGAGAATTTGTGAGACACTAATTTCTACCTATATGGACTAGAGGTGGTGCCGCCTCTTATGAGAATTGGGAGTTATTATCTAGAGAGTTCATGAAATGGATGTTGCACATGGCCATTAACGGTGCACAAGCGAGATATAATGAAGTCTCAAGTGAACTTTAGCAAAGATGTGTGTGTTATCGCCGGTTTGTATTAAAGGAATAGTGGTTCAATGCTACGGCAACCAAAATTTCAACAAACTTTGTGGTAACTACACTAAGGTAAAATTCAAGTCGAAAGACATTTTACTTTATGCATCTAAGCAAGATCTCTATAAAAGTGTTTGATTTATTCAATCAAAGTTGGGGATATATAATATTTGATTGATTAAATAATGTTACAATGGTGTGTTACAAGTTTTAATCTAGTGGGGGAATGTTCTATTATATTGTTATAATATAAGATAGATTAAAATATTAAAATGTAACATATTATATATTGATATGAGATTAATGTATATAATGTGTTTGAGAGTTACATACATCTAATATTCACATAAATTGTAACATAAGAGGTGGAGTTACTTACATTTTATAACCTCCACAATTATCACAAATATTAAGTGTGTAAAATGGTGTTACACATTTTAATTTGAAATTCTTAATGCTATGGGAGTTATAGTGTGTGCATGAGTTACATACCATCCATGAGGGTTATGAGTTTGAATTTCAAAGTGTGTGATCTTAAACACTATAAATAGAGGTCTTTGGTTCATTTGTGAAGACACAATTTTGTGAGTTTCTATCAAAGAGAGCACCTTGCTAGAAACTATAAGCTTGATAATTCCAGAAAACTATTTTCATTTCTTTCTTCCCTAAGTGCTTGTAGTAGGGGGAAATAAGCTTTTGGACAAAGGTGCAAAACCTTGTTCAAGTTTTGTGATTCCCCTACTTGACACTTGGTGTTAGTGGTGTTGAGATTGTTCTCACATCTATATATATATATATATATACTATTATTTATATTGTGTTTTATAATCTTCTCTTCATCTTCTTTTCTATATTTATGTGTATATTTTGTCTAGAGTTGTAACATTATTTTATCAATATTATTGTTCTTGTATTTTTCATTTTGAGTTATATTTTGATATTGGTCTTTCTATTGAAGCACCTATAAATTTCCAACATTTATTGTAGTTGCATATATAATGTGATAAAATAATTATGTGAATGATTAGTTTATAAGTGTTTTGTTTTTGCATAATTTAAAGGAATACTCCATGTTTTAAAGTGAATGCAATTTTGTTTGTTTTTGCATAATGTAAGGGATATGGTTGATTGACTTTTATTTTGAATTTTCCGCATGTTAAATTATTTTAAATTTTTAAAAGAAAATTTCTGGAAATTAAAAATGTAAAAGGAGTATATAGGTACAATGTACACTCATTATTGAGGGGTGACTATAGAATTTCCCTAGAACAAATAATTTCATGAATCACTATAGTGAAAATTTCTTTCAACTATACTACATTCCATTCCAACTTTTTGAGGTTAACTCAAGTAACCATAAGAAGGTGCGTGTGTGTTGGAGGTCCTGGTTCGATTTCCAAATTTTACATTATGTCGGTAATATATGAACGCTTAAATCAAAATACCACATTCCATCTCCCCCTAGATTTTCCTCAGCTAAATTTTTAAGTGGCAAGAATTTTATAGAGGCAGCTAAGGATCCTTCATTTTCCCTGATAACTTCTCCATTTTCTATTCATCCTTTTAAGCTTTTAATTAATACTTTTGCATATAAAACTTAGTAATCGCATGCAAAATCAAGAAAAGAAATTATATCTGAAAAACAATTAGAAGATAACACCTATTTGAAATAAGCCATAGTATAATATACATTAACCTATCTAAGAAATAACAATAAACTCCACTAAAAAAGAACAAGAGAAAAAACCTTAAATCGCTACTAGCTAGCCCCAACCTCAACGGCCAGTGCCCAACAACGTCGTCCACTGTACCATAACCTAATCTTCTCATGCTATATTTATTTTTTTTTTTTTGAATTATGTAGGTTAGATTTTTTCACTGATTTTGTCTATATCTTTTTGACAGGTCTTTTGAGTTTTAATCAAGGATGGTTGTTCTTTCTCACTCTACGACATTTTGTTCAGGTATATACATCTTGTTTTCCCCCTTTTAGCATTTCTCCTGAGCTTACTTTTCCTTAGTAACTGATTCAGTTCGTCTCCTTTTTCACAGGTTTCATTCATCATTCCATAAAGCCCACACTGCTATTCCAGGGCAATATCAGTTGTTACAATGGCATCAAAGTGGTACAATCTAGATGGGTAATTTCGCAGGAGCAATATTTGGTACGTATGTGTTTAGTTATCATCCCAATATAATACCGGTATAAAATTATTTGTGGCAGGCTCAAAGGGGAAGTGATTATGTTCAAAAATCCAAATTGGGCTCAACCTGTGTTGTGCACATGGCAAGAAGAGAACCTTATCAATCTAGCTTCGAGGATAACTTGCTCCACGAACCTTTTCTTTTAACCATTGCTAAAGAAGCTGTGTGGTACTATTCTTAAATTTAAGACATTTTAATAGGCCTCTAATAACTCTTAAGCAGAACCCAGTTGATGAAATTGCATCCAATTATAACAAATTTATTTGTTGATTAACACTTAATTATTGCTGGTGATATTTGAATTGCTAATAGGTGGATGAGATCTCTGTTCATTTTTTTAAGTGAGCAGCCTGGTCAACTGATGTATATAGAATGGCCGAGCTTCCCTAGCACAGTATGTATAGCTAGCTCAGTCCAAAGACACCGCCTTTTTTTATTATTCCTTTTTACCTCTATGTGAAACAAGCTCAATACAAGCATGTTAATTTTACTAAATTTTTTAGGTCCTTGAACTATTTCATGAATTTTAATGGGTTGAAATCAAATGGTGTTGTGATTTATGTCTTACACATCCTAGAACTGTGAATATTTTAGATGGTACATAGTTCAACTCACTTGTTTCGTTCCTTTTATGCAGCTGAAGACAGCTACTCTGACTCTTGTTCTGGTAGCGTTGCTAATTGTAGCACTTTCCTCAGTAGACTCTGCTCTCAGCTATCTCTTGGCTGTCCTTACAAGGAGAGCTCCATAATCAACTGTGAGGTGAACCGAAGTTTTGGCTTTAGCATTTTAAATTTTATGAATCTCTTGCTGTTAGTTAGTATATGGTAGGAGAAGTAGGTCATAAAGTTGTGTCACATTGCTTAAACAGAATATTCTTGTCCTCTAATTCTAGGAAAAATTTCCCATTTGTTAAAATATTGGGATTTTTTATGGCAAAATTTATGTTTATAATTTTTTGTCTGTTCAAAGTGAAATGAATGGACAAGATGTTTTGAGTCTTTATGCATGCTCTGCATGTGTTTTTATTTGGGAAGGATTCTGGCATTAGATTTACTAAATTTCTCTCTATTTGGATGGAGATGTGTGTGCCTGCAATGTGATTGTAGTTTTGATCTCATTTTAACAGATATGCGAAGAATTAAAAAAGTTTTGGTTTGATTATTTTTATTATTGTTCATAGTCGCCAGTGCCCACCACACTAAGGTTGCCATCCCTTGTGAAACTAAAGCCAACCATCGAAGAAAGCCTCGATCAAGGCCACTTATCCAGCAAGCCTTCATGAACATTGGAATTTGCAGGAATAGAAGTAGACAAGATGACATCAAAGCTGGAGATTAAACATTAATAATATGGTAGAAAATAGAGAGGGGGGTTCATAAGATTCTTTGCCTCGACTACTGCTATGGCAGATGAATTACAGAATTAGGAGTAGGATTCTCATGGTAGCTTCATAAGCTTAGTGGGTTTAAGAAATATAGTTTCTTATGTTTTCTGCTTGGATCGTTGGAGAAGGAGGTCAATGTGGATCCTGAGGATTCATTGTTCCGTTACCGTATGAATTCTTGAGGCCAGAAGAAGGTTTGTAGAATTACTTTTCCAAATTGTTGTTGGGGTCATAGCCATCATTATCATGATTCATGAAGGTTTTCTCACATACATCTAAAGTTAATTTATCTACACAAATTATCATGCAAATCATCTATGGTTTACATTCCTATTAAAAAATAATTTCTAGTGCCTGGAAAATCATTAGTTTTCTTTTTTGTTTCTCTTATAATGTTAAATTTTTAATTTCTGTGTATGTTCTAGTAGACAAACTGTCACTTGAAATTCTATTATATGTATTATTTGATCTTTTAAGTACATCTCCTGGAATGGTTTGTGCTTCATGTTGTTTCCTTAGTAGAAGAGTATTACTCATTTGAACTACGAATGTAGTTATCGTCTATTTGGTTCATTTGAAGTTATGGATGGATTTTGGTGTTTTGCATCTCATCAAAACACATCCTCAAATGTTAGTAAGAGGTGAGATTGTCCTTGTACTAATGCAGAAATCATAGATTTTTTCAGTAATGAAATGATAAAAGGATTTATTTAGCCTTTTAGGCCATAAGGCTTGCTTGTTTAACATCTCAAGTCTTTGGCCATCACTAAACCAGCTTTTATGGCAGTAACTTTATCAACTTTCGCAATTGCCAATGGCAATGAATCTCTGTATATGTTAAGAAAGGAATGACACCACTCCAACTGAACTCCAAGATATGATGGACTTGGGTGGACGCACCAATGATAATGATTCCAACCATCTCTAATGTGCCAAGTTTGCCACGCCACCACGCAGAAAAATTCAAACTTCTCTTTATCCACCACACCACCCGTATATTGCACCAAAGCAATCGAGTCCAACTGTTTTTTAATTTTCCTAAAACAAAATTTAAATCATGTTGAAGGTCAATACTCATTGTTTTTCTAATTGAATTTTGAACATGGAACTAAGAACTAAACTTCATATTGAAAGCATTTTATATAATTTTTAAAATAAAATAAAAATTTTGAACATGGAATCATGGTGACATTCCTTTCTTACGCAACTGTATGTTATAATGGAATCGGGTCCAACTGTATGTTATTCGTGTTTTCGGATAGGTGCATGTGCAATTTTGTTAGTAACTACAATGTAAATATTTCAGGTCCAACAGCGGGTCCAAATGAAATATTGGGTCGAATCCATAAGCAATCAGTCCTTCCAGATAAGTAGGAGACTTGTCTAGGCGAGATATTCATCTAGCATGGCATACGTTTGGAAGATATTAAGCAGCGCATCCAAAAGAAGTATGGTATTGATTTTCATACAATTGTTTACTAAATTTTGAAAAAGGAGAAAGTAGTGGAGCCTACACAAATTAGGGAGAAAATAAAGGGAAAGGTTCTCCCCCAATTTTTATAGGGAATACCTTTCTCTTTCCTAACTTAACTTAATTTGTTTTTATTTTAATTTTATTAATTAAAAATAAAAAAGATAAATATGTCCTTTAAAAATCTATAAACAGAAAATAATTACATGTTCTAATAATGTAAATTTTGTCAAATTAAAGCATTCTGATTACTTTTCCTAGTTATATAAATAAAATAATATGATTCTGGTTTTCTTTCCGAATAGTTTAGTAAACAGCATAATAAAATATTGTTTCCGATTATTTTTTATTTTAAACTGATTCATTTCTCTCATTGATTATTCTGATTCCAATTACAGTTTAGTAAACGCACAGTAGATGTCTAGTACCAATTTCTATTTATTTATTACTAGATCCCACAATATCAAGAATTCATTCCCAATGATCTTGTCCGTAAGATCATATCTTACTAAATATAGAAAGATGGTAATTAATAATTAAGCATTTAATGTGTATTTATTCTCCATGAATATAGGACAAAGTTTTAGGCAACTAACAACATGATGTGGCATCCACATCAGCATACATCAAGTGCCTCATGGGTCAGGCTTCACCAGATAAGTCCAAGTTAATATGTTACTTGTAGTCACCCCATCAGTGGGTAAAGGCTAATAAGCAAAAACCCTAAACACTATAAATATACGAAGAACCCTTCATGCAAGGAGTTAGAAACTCATTCCTTAATTGCTCGGGCAAAATATAGAGTTCATATATTTTTGTAAACCTTAAGGCTTTCCAATTTTAAAGTAATATTATTGACCCATGGACTAAGGCTCGTTAAGGCCTCAACTCAACCATGTAAAAATCCTCATTGTTATTTTCATTATAGTTGATCAATTTCTTTAACTTTCACATATAGTAAATTTATTTTTGAAATTTTCGGTAAATATTTTGGTATTTTTATTGAGAGCTGAAGAAAGTGGTGATATCATCAAAGGTTATATATGATGAAATGTTATGCCCTAAATAAAATCTATTTCAATATAATTAGATTTACAAAATAATAAAATATCTGAAATTATTTTATGTTACATGGTTCACATTATTACTTTCATGATTATATGTTTGATGTATAAATTCTATTAAATCTTGAACATATAGTTATTCGTGATTATAGTGTTGCTTACACAGTGAAAAATAATCATGATTATATGCTTCAAAGTATTTAGCCTTATGATTTATCAGTGCACTGAATTTACACTAACGTGATATCAGCGATAAAGTTTACTTACACAGTCTTATGTGGAATGTCTTTTCTAGGGTATTAGTAAAGTATACAAGTATCGGATGTATGGGGTATACATCGGATTGGATCGATATTGACAGTGGAAAAGATATCATAAACTTACCATTATATCTTTCTAAGTCAATATCACTTAGTTGATTTTAGGTCAATAGATCTTAATCCTGAGATGGTTAGGTTCTGGCTTAAATGTATTATTTGTGCTCTTTGACTTGTTCATTAAAGCTGACCAAATGGATCGGTCCAACACTTACATCTTGGGAACATGGTAGTGCAATTGAGTGGTAGCGCTGATCATAAATATGGAATCTATAGCTTCTATAACTATTAAAAGTGAAACGATAATTTTCTTCGAACTTGGCTTAACGCAATAAATGATAGAGCACTCATTTCAATAATTGTATTAGTTTACTGAAATATCATTTACAAGTAGCTAAGTGTTTTAAGGATAAAATACATTGAAGGGTAAAACAGTAAAATTATCCCTACTTGATGTAGATCATCTATAGAGGATCTTTGATTATTTGGATTAAAATAATAGATAATTTATAGTGTATCTATTCTTGGTAAATAGAGTGCTCTATGTAATTAAGAGTGCAATTCCAAATATATAGTGGAGTCATGAGAAATTAATAAGTCATGAGAAGTATATAGTGTTCTACTTATTGGGAGCTTGGTTACATAGGCCCACGGTCCCCGCACTAACTAGGATAATATTATTTTGTAGTCTCAATTAATTGATTTATTTAATCCATTAGGATTTTAAATAAAGACTATGATTTATTTGTGAATTTTACCAAAGAAGGGCACAATTGAGAAAAAAAGAGAATTCATGGTTTATTAACTAAGAGACCTTGGAAGGTCTAAGTAATAAATATATTTAAATGAATATTTTATTTGATAACTAATTATAATTATTAAATAGATAGAATTAGTATTGAAATAACTAGAGCAAAAAAAAATGATATTACTGAAGAAAGACAAGGTTGTTTCATTAAAGAAGCAAAATAATAGCAAAATTCTAACTCATGGGCTTCATAAGAGATTCGGCCATGAGGGTCCATTCTAAGCCATTGAATCTTTCTAATCATCCCATTTAGTTCTAATCCTAAATCTAATAAATCCCTATAAATAGAACATTAAGGGTTTTGATTCAAATGATGGCTCTAGACTCTCTTTTGTCTAACAAATCGAATAAAAAATCTATTATTTTCTATCATTATTTTGAATTCTTCTTGAGATTTCTTCGTAGAAATTCATGCTCATTGGTTTGAGAATATGCCCACACATGTCAAAGCAATATCTAGTATAGTGAGGAAGATTGTGTAGTTCATACTATCAACTCAAGGAGAATCCAAGTTCAAATATTGATCATACTTTGTGACAGAAAGGATCAAGGGTTAGAGATCTAAACGAAAGGAGTCATATTATTTTGCTGCCACCAATGTAAGGTTTGCTATAACATTATATGTGTTTAATTCATTATTTTATAAAATTCATATTTAAGATGTTAAATTATAGTATTATAAGTAGCATACATGTTAGTAAATCTAAATCCTGGTAAAACAAGTTTCAACAATTGGTATCAGAGCCATGGTAATAACTTATTTTCATTAAATATGGATTTAAAACGATGTTTGATTGATTTGGATGTGTTCGTGTTAATTTATGTGATTAATTGATGATTGATTATTGTTAACGCAGATTTTTATTAACTAAATAAATAGCTTTTTTTGCAATAAATACACTACAGAATTTTATGATAATAATAAACACCAGATATTCTACGTGTTTTGTAGTTAAAATCTATATACTCCGTGAGTCCACAATATTATGGATATTTTTTAAAATACACAAAAAAAAATCTCAATATTTGAAATAATAGAATTTCTCTCTATTTTTCGTCGTCCCTTTTCCCATGGATTCTTCCCCTATTTATAAGAATATAGATTGAAAGTTATTATTGGGATTGATTCATTTATAATTGCCGATGAAACGTGAATATTTCTTATGTTTTATTTATTCACACATGGGATAATATCTAATAACTACCTAATTGTTCCTTGTCTTTATCCTTTAGACGGTCATGCTGACTAGGAAGGTTGTGTTGGATATATTTTACCAGGATCTAGATTTACTAACAAGTATGTTTCATTAACATCCTAATATGAATTCTAAAACAATGAAATAAACACATATAAAGTTTAGGAAACCTTACATTGGGTGCAGCGGAATATAATGACTCCTTCTGTTCAGATCTCTAGCCCTTGATTCCTTTCTGTAGCAGAGCATCACCAAGATCTAAACCTGGATCTCTTTCTCTCCTTCCTTTGATGCTGATTCTCCTTCTTGTTGGTTGATTTTCCACAGTCTTACACACTATGATTGAGATACCACTTGATGTGTGTGGGCACTCACTCATTCACTCAAGGATTTCGAAATTATTGAAGAAGAAAAGAGAAGAAGAGGTTTCGGCTATAGAGAATAGAAAGAGGCTCAAATTTCATCTGACAAAAGTTAAGTGTGAATGAGAGCCATCACTATCTATTTATAGGTAACCACCTAGGTTTAAGTTAAAATTATTTGGCATTAAAATAATGAAAAATTAAATGATAAAACCCTATAAGTGTGGCCTGCCATGGGCTTTGGATAATGGGCCTCACTTATGCAATTTTACTGTTTTATCATTTCTGCATCTCATTTTTTCAAAAATGCCAATTTTCAAATTCAACCATTTAAATGTCAATTCTAATTATTTAATAACTAAAAATTAATTATTAAATAATATTGTCATTTAATATATTTATTAATTAGACATATAAAGTCTCTTAATTAATAAATAAACCTAGAATCTTTTTTCTTTACAATTTCGCCCTTGCTTAGTGAAAATTCACAAAGTCATAGTCTAACTTTAGAATTATAATTGATTAATCAAAATCAATTAACTGAGTCTTACAAGCAGTATGGTCTCAACTAGTATGGGGACCATGGGTCTATACATCCGAGCTTCCAATAAGCAGATCAAGAATTTATATCTTAAATTCACTGACTTATTAATTCTTCGTTGAATCCACGCATAGAACTTAGAATTGCACTCTCAGTATATAGAACGCTCTATATGTTCCACGATATAGATACGTCATTAGTTATCCATTGTTATAATCCTAATTTGATCAATGACCCTCTAATAGATGATCTACATTGAAAAGGCACTAAGTTACCGTTACACCTTCAATGTATTTTATCCTTAAAACACTTAGCTCCGTATAAGTGATATTTCAGCAAAGTGAAATGAGATCTCCACCATTTATCTCTGTTTAGCCAAGCTCGAAGGATATCATCGTTTCACTTCTAAATCCCTATAGAAGTTATAGATTCCATATTTATGTTAGCGCTCCCACTCAATTATACTATCATGTTCCCAAAATGTACGTATCACCCTGACCCAAAAGTAGGCTTAACTAACAAATCAAAGAACATGTATAGTACTCTTGAGATCGAACCTAACCATATCAGGATTAAGATCATTTGATCTAGGATCAACAGGTGATATTGAATTGAATAGATATTACGGTAAATTTTAATATATCTAATCAAAGTTCAATATCGGTCCCTTCCGATGTATACTCCATACATCCGATGCTGGTAAACTTTGCCAATGCCCTGGAAATGACATAACACTTATCTAAGGTGTGAGAATACCTATCGCTGATATGTCAGTCTAAATCCAGTGAACTGACAAATCAGGGAATAAACTTTCGAACATATAATTAAGATTATATTCCACTGTGTTGACAACACTATAATCATTAACAAATTGATATGTTCTAGACTTAAATAGAATTCATACATTATGTAAATAATCATGAAATAAATCATGTGAACCATGCAACATTAAATGTTATTTCTGATCTATATTAATAAGTAAATCTGATTATATTGAAATGAGTTTTATTTAGGGCATAAAACCCAACAGGTTGAATCTCGCCGAAAATCAGTTATCCTTCTTATCTGTCTTGAGAGGAAAATATACTAAGTGTAGAAGTAATTCATCTCATTGTACACTTTTATTTGTATTGATGTTACGAGATGACTACTTTGTTGTGTAAAACGAGAGGCAGTTGAATGTTACTATCTTCACCTTGCTCGTGTGGGAGAGTCAATGATTCACGAGGTCTTTGGATATCTTGTCTCGTATATTTTATTACTCTATTTATCTTGAGGTGGACATATATCTCGTCAATTCTAGTTTAATAGAAATTATTCTTGTCTTGCATACGACTAAGTAGTCAGTGAGTTTGAACATGTCTATCAAACTTGTATTTAATTAGAATGAGTTATTTGAATTGCATTTAATGATATAATGTCATTATTGTATTCCTTGAGTTGATTCATATTCCTTATGTAGGACACGTATCAGCTTCTGGTACATAACCAAATTTTGAGTATAACAATTGCCCCCTAAAAAGTGCTTTTTAAATAAAAAGAACTTTTTAAATGATCATAGGGGTATAATCGTATTAAACCCTTTTAAAAAAGTGCATGTTTTGAGTTTTGGCAGTTCAGGATTTTGAGGCACATCATTGAGCATTTAATGCCCTGACTGTTCCCATTTTGTAACATTCCCATCCATTCGATTTGATCTCTTTTGATCGAACGGTGATCACTTGTTGGGTATAAAATTGAAACTGAAAGCTAATTTTGCCATTTTCGTTTTTTCAAACCTTCAAGCTTTCTGAAAAAATGTGATTGCTTTCTTTTACAATTTGCATACCCTCGTTGTCCTTCACCTTCTTCTTGCGTGTTACATCAAATCACGTCTATAGTTCTAGAAATTATCAGGACCCAGCCTTTCAATCTTCAAGACTTCAATCGTGAAGTTCCAATTTCTTCAATAATTTCAGTCAAGACAGTAAGTAATATACTTTCTCCTCTTATTGATTTTTCTTCTCTGTATCTTTAATTTCTTTTCCTTGATTGATGTTTCCTTATCTGCATTGTTTTGTTATTTTATGTAATTTTGCTTTTGTTTGTGTGGATGATCCTAGGGCTAGGAAAAATTTAAGGTTATTCGATTCATAGATTTTCTAGGTTAAACTCGTGTTCTATTTTTCCAAAAATTGGGATAGTATTGTTTAAAAATATGACCTAATTTATTCCAAAAATCACAATCCCAGAATCCCTAGAATCAAATTTTTCTCAAATTTTTGCCATTCCATTCAGACCCAAAACTCACATACCTAAATCATTCTTGAATTAAATGATGCAAAAATTAGGGATCATCTCATTAAAACTAACCACGACAAAATCTTTGGTCGCTATAGGCGATTTTTGCAAGAAATAACTAAGGGTAAATGTCATTTTTTGCAAGAAGTTGCTTGCCCTGAATCTCATAATTTAATTGATATTCCTTTAGCGAGACCTCTATTTTTACCTCCAGTCAATGTTGTTTTTTCACCAGGTGACTTAGATTTTGAGATCATAGCCTTGAAAGCATGAAAATCAAAGACCCCTCAAGACCCTACAATTACCTTCGAGGCAGAACTAATTGAGTTAAAGTTAGATCTATAGGATCTTATGTTGGAGAGGTATTAAAATCGTGTGGCATCAAGTATGGGCAAGGATGTCGAGTTAGGTTTGTTGCCCCAGGGAGAATTCAGTCGTTTTCCTCCTGAACGTGTGATTTGAGAAGAAGGTTGTAGTACTAGCGAGCCATCTAGGATTGGCGCCTAGGGCCTCGAGCACATAAGAGATGGAACAGTTCTCCCTCTTAAAGACTATCTTAAGGAGTTTTGCAACTACTTAGGCATCACTCCCTTTCAACTGGTACCAAATTCATATAGAATTGGCAAATTTAAAGGTCTGTATCATATTTTGAAGTGGGAGTACACAACCCCACTCAAAATTCTTTACTTTTACTCAGTGAAGGCATGTCCCGCAAGGAAGTGAGGAGCATGTGGTTTTTACTATCTTGGGACCCACACAAATGATCAAAGGATCATTGTGAGGTTGCCTAATAAAAATGAATTAAAGGACGAATTCTTTTGGACATCTGGTCTCACCCCTATCAACACAACTGTGTTTCGCATAATACGTAAGTATTGCCTTATCTCAAAAACTTTGTTTTGAGTTTTAAATTTAATAAATGTAGGCCTTTACTTATTTTGTTTATGTTGTATTGACAACGATTACGAGGAGGCCTATTGCAACTCCAGATATTGAAAGGAGACAAAAAAAATTTCTTGGTCTTCCTTTTGGGCTGCAAGCAGCTAATTTCTTATTACACGAAGATAACTTTAAGACCTTCAATCTTCTTGGTAGCAAGAAATCCACTAGAGACTTCAAAGTCTCGAAGTATTCAGACTGGCAGCAGGTTCCAGTTCTTGTTGACGAGGAAGATAAAGATTATGTGGCTCGCACCCACTACTTGAAGAACATAACCCCTCGGGAAGCTGAAGATGATGCCTCCCGAGGTAATAAACTTGGATTTTGTGGATGGTCCCCAACCGTACTTAGACCCGAGCGTACAACATTAGTAAAATTTAGAGATAGTCAATACAATTCTATATCTAGAATTGTGTAGATCACATTGCTGATAGTTGGTATCCCAAGCATCATGTCCAGTTAAGCTGTCATAGTTTGTATTTCAGGATTGCCCAGTAATATGGTACTAACCTCGATAGGGCAAACCATCCGGATTGGGACTGTTGGAATATATTTTACCAGGACCTAGATTTACTAACAAGTATGTTTTTAACATCCTAAACATGAACTTCTAAAACGATGAAAATTAAACATATAAAAGGTATGAGAAACCTTACATTGGTTGCACCGAAATTAAATGACTCATTCCGCTCAGATCTCTAACCCTTGTATTCTTTTTGTCGCAGAGTACGTATAATCAAGATCTGAGCCCGACACTCCTTCAGTTGTTTGAATTCTTTACAGTCTTACACACTATGATTGAGGACTAACTTGTTATGGGTGGGCATGCACTCAATCACTAAAGCTCAAATTTTAATGGTGAAGAACACTAAGAATTTCGAAATAGTAGAGAGAAAAAGAAGAAGAAGAAGAAGACGTCTCAAAACACTAGTTGTCTGACAGAATGAAAACTATGTTTAGAAGCATTAGTTGGATAATGAGACATTTCTTTTCTTTTTATACTAATTCACTTAGGGTTAGGATTGAACTATATGGAATAAAAACATGATAAAATAATAGCAAAAATAGGACTTAATGGCCGGCCACATGTGGGCCCATCACTAGTTAGATTTTTGCCATTTTTCTCAACCATTTATTTATTTTTCACAAATGCCATCTTTTACAATTTCAATCCTATAAATGCCAAAACTATTTATTTAATAATTAAAATTAATTATCAAATAAAATTTTCATTTATTATATTATTAATTAAACTCCACAAAGTCTCTTAATTAATAAATAAACCCTAAAATTCTATTTCTTCACAATCAAGCCATAACTTAGTGAAAAAATTCATAAACTAGACATAGTCTAATTTTAATATTATAATTGATTAATTAAATTCAATTAATTGAGTCTTACAAGCAGTTTGTCTCAACTAGTATGGGGACCATGTGCCTATATAATGAGCTTCCAATAAGCAGATATAGAATTTACCAAGTAAATTCTCTAACTTAATAATTCCTCCTTGCACCACTATAGATTTGGAATTGAACTCTCAATTATATAGAACGCTCTATATGTTCCATGATATAGATACGCTATGAGATTATCTATTTGTTATAATCTTAATAATTAGTGATCCTCTATAGATGATCTACATTGAGTAGGGATAAATTTACCGTTACACCCTTCAATGTATTTTATCCTTAAAACACTGAGCTACCTATAAATGATATTCCAGTGAACTAATATAATCACAAAATGATTACTCAACCATTTATCTCTGTTAAGCCAAGCTCAAAAGAAATTATCGTTTGAATTCTATATCCGAATAGAAGCTATAGATTTCGTATCTATGATTAGCGCTCTCACTCAATTGAACTACCATGTCCTTTATCTATATGTCACGAGAAGAATCATTTAGTTGATTTTAACGAACAAATTTAAGAACACAAATAAGGCAACTGGACTAGAACCTAACCATCTCAGGATTGAGATTACTTGATCTAAGATCAACTAGGTGATATTCAATTGAATAGATATTACGGTAAGTTTATCATATCTGAATCAAGTTCAATATTGGTCCCTTCCGATGCATACTCCATACATCCAACCCAAGCTTACTTTAACTAATGCCCTAGAAAGGATGTAACACTTATCCAAGGTGCAAGTAAACTACATTGTAGATTATCCTATCATTCAAACCCTATGTACTGATAAATCATAGGAATACATTTAAATCTTGATTACTCTCCACTGTGTTTACAACACAATAAACAAGAATATCAATGTGATAAGGATTCGGATGAATTTATAAATCAAATAAACAAATAAATGATCACATGAACCTAATCACACATTAAATAAGTAATGAAAATAAATTTGTTTCTTTATTGATAATTGAATAGAAAAGATCACTTTGAAATAGAGTTTTATTTAGGGCACAAAACTCAACAACTCCGAATTTCACTAACATAAAACTTTCAGTACTTTTCAATTAATCCTAAATTCAGTCTGTGCTTTTCAAATGTAGTTACAGTCAAAATTTTGGTGAATGAATTAGCTAAGTTGTCTTCAGTATCCACTTTCTCCACCAATACATCCCCTCTTGCCACATATTCCCTGATGATATGATATTTCCTCTCAATGTGTTTGCTTCTCTTGTAGCTTCGAGGCTCTTTACTGTTGGCTATAACTCCAGTGTTATCACAAAGTAAAACAAGTGGTATTTCCATTCCAAGAACAACACCAAGTCTTGAGAAGAACTTTCTAAGCCAGACAAGTTCCTTAGCAACCTCAGTAGAAGCTATGTATTTGGCCTCCATGGTAGAGTCTGACGTTGCAGTTTGCTTGGCACTTCTCCAAACAACTGCTCCACCCCCAAGAGTAAATACCATCTCAGATGTAGACTTTCTGTCATCAAGACAAGCTTAGAAATCTAAGTCGATATAGCCTACGGGATTTAAAGCACCACCCTTGCAGACTAACACATAATGCCTTGTACTTTTCAAGTACTTCATAATTTTCTTAATTGCAATCCAATGTTCCTCTCCTAGATTTGTCTAATACTTGCTCACAATTCCTACTGCATAGCAAATGTCAGGTTTAGTGCATAACATTGCATACATTAGATTTCCAACTGTTGAAGCATAAGGAACCCTTCTCATGTCCTCTATCTCTTGAGGATCAGTAGGAGACTATTCCTTAGATAGACGGATACCAGGTCTAGAAGGCATCACTGCCCCTTTGGTATTTGTCATTGAAAATCTCTCTAACACTTTATCAATGTATGTTGTTTGAGAGAGAGCAAGCGATCTGTTCTTCTGGTTTTCGATGATCTGAATACCAAGAACATAAGCAGTTTCACCCAAATCCTTCATTACGAATTGAGTGTCAAGCCATTCCTTGATGTCAGTCATTCTCTTAATATTGTTGCTAATAATCAAAATGTCATCAACATAAAGGACCAGGAATACTACCACTTGATTATCCTTGAGTTGGTAAACACAAGGTTCATCATCGTTTTGGTGAAAACCATAGGTCTTGATTATTTCGTCAAACCTTTTGTTCTAAGAACGAGAATCTTACTTAAGTCCATAAATGGACCTATTAAGTTTGCAAACTTTCTCTTCCTACCCTGGAAGCACACAACCTTCTGGTTGCTTTATATAGATGGTTTCTTCAAGAATTCCATTAAGGAAAACTGTCTTGACATCCATTTGCCAGATTTCATAATCAAAAGTAGCAGCTATGGAGAGAAGAATTCTGATGGATTTGAGCATGGTGACTAGACTAAAAGTATCCTCATAGTCCACACCTTCTCTTTGGGTATAACCTTTTGCGTCCAGTCTAGCTTTAAAAGTTTCAACTTCGCCACCAGCACCTCTTTTCTTCTTGTAGACCCACTTACATCCAATTGGATGATAATCATCAGGTGCGTCTACATATTCCTATACTTTTTTCTTTTTCATGGAATTTATTTCTGAATCCATGTCGACTGACTATTGTTTCCGTTCGGGACTTGCCATTGCTTGTTTATAGGTTAATGGATCATCATCAATATTGTCACCAACGACCATATTAATTTCACCATCCAAGCCATAACGAGTTGATTTTGTGGAAACCCTCCCACTACAACGAGGAGCTGTGACCTTCAGAACAGGAACATTTGTGGTAGATTTCTTAGTTGTAACAACTTGTGTTGGTTCAACCAAGGGAGTGGGATTATCCTCTACTTGAGTAGAAGACGATGGAACATTAGATGGAGTTATTTTCGAAAGCATTTCCTCTCACACTATTTTACTTTGCAGCTTGAAGTTCTTTATATAGTCATCTTCAAGGAAAGTGTCGTTTGTAGAAACGAACACTTTATCATCCTTTCGACTATAAAATAGTCCACCCTAGTCTCCTTAGACTTTTTGACAAACATGCAAACTTCAGTTCGCGCTTCTAGTTTTCCTTCTTTCTTTCTTAAGACATGAGCAGGGCACCCCTAGATTATATAATAGCGTAAACTAGGTATACGACCATTCCATAATTCTACAGGTGTCTTAGGGATTGATTTAGAAGGAACAACATTTAAAATGTCATTAGCCATCTGAATAACATATCCCCAGAAGGACATTGACAGGGTTGAATAGCTCAACATAGACCTAACCATTTCTAAAAGTGTGCGATTTCTTCTTTTTGCAGCTCTATTTTGCTATGGAGTGCCAGGGGCAGTGTACTACAATTCAATTCCAAGTTCAATTAAATGATCTTTGAACTGCATATCCATATACTCTCCACCCCTATCAGTTCATATACGCTGGAAACACTCGTGTTGGTCTGTAGGGCCAGTTGTCAGTCCATGAAGCAGCCAGAGTCACGTACTCGTGTATAAGAGCCATCATTCTGTGGGTGTAAGGGCTCAATGGAGGCTTGAAGCGGGGACGTTACAGTGTTTATTTCGGTAATTATATTAGTTTGTTAAAATATCATTTACAAGTAGCTAAGTATTTTAAGGATAAAATATATTAAAGGGTAAAACGATAAATTTGTCCCTACTCGATGTAGATCATTTATAAAGGATCTTTGATTATTTGGATTGAAACAATAGATAATTTATAGCGTATTTATTCTTGATGAATAGTTCTATCTAATCAGGAGTATAATTCTAAATCTATAGTGGAGTTAGGAGGAATTAATAAGTTAGGAAATTTACTTAGTAAATTTTGGATCTACTTATTGGGAGCTTGGTTATATAGACTTATAGTACCCGCACTAGCTGGAATAATATTATTTTGTAGTTTCAATTAATTGATTTATTAATCAATTAGGATTCTAAACAAAGACTATCTTATTTGTGAATTTTATCAAGGAAGAGCACAATTGAGAAGAAAAGAGAATTCAAGGTTTATTTATTAATTAAGAGACCTTGAAAGGTCTAAGTAATAAATATATTTAAATTAATAATTTTATTTTATAATTAATTATAATTATTAAATAAATAGAATTGGTATTTAAATAACTAGAGCAGAAAAATGGTAATACTAAAAAAAGAAGTTTGTTTCATTAAGGAAGCAAAATAATGGCAAAATTCTAACTCATGGGCTTCATAAGAGATTTGACCATGAGGGTCCATTCTAAGCCATTGATCTTTCTAATCAGCCCATTTAACTCTAACACTAAACCTGATAAATCCCTATAAATAGAGCGTTAATGGTTTTGGTTCCAATGATGACTCTAGACTCTCTCTTGTCTGACAAATTTAATAAAAAAGAAACCTATTATTTTCTATCATTATTTTATGAATTCTTCTTGAGATTTCTTCATAGAAATTCATGCTCCTTAGTTTGAGAATATGTCCACACGTGTCAAAGTAATACCTAGCATATTGAGGAGGATTATGTAGTTCATACTGTCAACTGAAGGAGAATCCAAGTTCAGATCTTGATCACACTCTATTACAGAAAGGATCAAGGATTGGAGATTTGAACGGAAGGAGTCATATTATTCTACTACCACCAATGTAAGGTTTTTTATAACTTTATATGTGTTTAATTCATTATTTAGAGAATTTATATTTAGGATGTTAAATTATAGAATTATAATCAACATACATATTAGTAAATTTACATCCTAGTAAAACAAGTTACAATAATATAATGCAACTATGGTACTTACCCAAAATAAAACTTGTAGTCGTGATGGAGACACTCCTATGGACGAAGTAGCTCCTGCAGCCCAGGCGAAGATAGGAATCGATGGAGATCCAACAGAGGCAACCATTCGCCGTGCTAAAAAGACTCAACGTACTGAGAAATACATTGATGAAAATCCCATTCTTGAGGGACGAGACAAAGATCCTAAACATGATGGGAAAGAAAGATCGCGAGTTGATTTTTTATAATCATCGAGTTTCGGGTTGGACCTGAACTCGCCCGCCAACCCGCTCATTTTTTATTTTTGTTACATATATAATATATTAAAAATAAAAAAACTCTACAATCTAATCATTTTATTTTTATTACATAGATAATATATTAAGAATAACAATATATAATATGTATTATATAATATAGTTTGGAACTTGACTTTTGTATTTTAAATTTATAATTAATGTATTTTTTATTTTATTTTAATCTAACGGATATAGATTATGGTGTTATAAGTTTATAACTTATATGCTTAATTTAATATATAGAAAAAACCATATAAAATTTAAGTTTTTTTTAAAAAAAAAATTAATGAGTTGACCAGGTCAACCCAAACTCGCAGACCCGCGAGCCCGAAACCATTTCTCGAGTTGGGTTCGGGTACAATTTTTGGAACCCAAAACCTGCAAACTTGAAATACACGAACTTGAAACTCGGTCAACTCGCCCGATGTTCGCCCTAATACAACGTATAGAAAAAACCGCATAAAATTTAAGTTTTTTTTTTAAAAAAAAAATTAATGAGTTGACCAGGTCAACTCGATCAACCCAAACTCGCAAACCCGCGAGCCCAAAACCTGCGAACCCGAAACCATTTCACGAGTCGGGTTCAGGTACAATTTTTAGAACCCGAAACCTGCAAACTTGAAATACACGAACTTGAAACTCGGTCAACTCGCCCGATGTTTGCCCTAATAATGTTAATTTAAATAAGTTGGATGAGTTGGAAGATGGGGTTGATAGTTTAATTTTGCTGGATGCCAAACGACGCCGTATGTTGGAAGCAAATGTAGGCCGCACCCAATTGGATGGGTCTAATGTGGGCCGAGCCCAAGTAGATAGGTCCAATGTGGTGGATGTTGATAGTGGGATGGAGATTGGTGATGAGGTTGTTGTGAATGATTGTTCGGGCTCAAAAAGTGGCCTTTCGGTGGGTGCTGGTTCCCAGGCCCACCGGTCATTATGAGTATTATAAGCTGGAATTGTCGTGGGCTTGGGAACCCGTGGGTTTATCAATTCCTTGTGGATCTTGTGGTCCAAAAGAAACCCAATTTTCTTTTTCTTTGTGAAACTTTTTCTGGTAAAGAGAAACTTGAACAACTTCGGGTGAAGTTGGGATTTGATGGTTTGTTTACGGTTGATGCTAGAGGACATAGTGGAGGTTTGGCTATGCTCTGGCGTAATGACATTGAAGCTCGGTTACTTGGCTATTCTTTCAACCATATTGACATAGAGATTTCTGACGCTGCTTCTTCTCCCTGGAGGTTGACGGGTCTTTATGGTGAGCCTTATAGGAGTATGCGATATAAGACCTGAGATTTGTTGCGAACTCTCAAGTCGGAATCTACTCTCCCATGGTGTGTTATTGGAGACATGAATAATGTTACTAGTCATCTAGATAAGAGGGGAGGCAACGATTATCATCGGTGGTTACTGGATGGGTTTAATGATGTTCTAGCTGAGTGCGACCTCATTGATCTTGACTTGTTGGGGTATCCATTTACTTGGGAGCGTGGGAGAGGTACTGATACTTGGATAGAGGTCCGTCTGGATCGTGCTTTGGTAAGTTCTCAGTGGTATCAACGGTTTAATCTTGCTAAGCTCACTAATCTTGAAATCACAGCTTCGGATCATTGTCCGTTATTACTTGAGCCAATCACGAATAATTTTATAGTTCCTTTTCGGCAATTCTGTTTTGAGAATGCGTGGTTGCGTGAGCCCATGTGTCTGCAAGTTGTGTCTGATTGTTGGGAGCATTGTAGTGGCTAGTCGATTTGTGAGAAGTTGAAGTATTGTGGTGAGAGGCTTGTTTTTTGGGGAAAAGAGTATACGGGTAATTTCAAGAAAAAAATCTCTCTGTGCAAAAGAGAGATTCGACAATGGAAGCAAGGGAGGAACTCTCTTTCTGTTCAGCGTTTTCGTGAGGCTGTATTGAAGTTAAGTGAGACCCTAAACCAGCAGGAGATTTTCTGGCGCCAAAGATCTAAGCAATTATGGCTTCGTGAAGGTGATAGTAATACCAAGTTCTTCCATGCTAAAGCTACTGCTAGGAAAAAGCATAATACGATTTCTTGCCTTCAAGATGATTCGGGTAGTTGGGTCTCGTGGGATGATAGACTTCCTGATGTTATATTGGGTTATTTCAAGAATCTTTTTACGACATCAGCTTTACAGTTCTCTCCGGTCATTGATGCTACTCCCAGTACGGTTACTTGGGCTCATAATCAGCAACTCCTTGATCCGGTCACGGAGGAGGAAGTGAGGCGTGCTCTGTTTCATATGCATCCGGACAAATCACCGGGTCCTGATGGTATGACGACGGGGTTTTTTCAAAAATATTGGAATGTTGTGAAGGATGATGTGGTTATGCAGGTTAGAGGTTTCTTTGATACTGCTATTTTACCTGATGCTCTTAATGATACAAATATTGTTCTTATTCCAAAGAAAAAGCAGCCTGTTTCTATGAGTGATTTGCGGCCTATAGCTTTGTGTAATGTCCTATACAAAATTATTTCTAAGGTGATTGTGAATCGCCTTAAAGTAGTTTTGCCAAATGTTATCTCTCTAACTCAATCTGCATTTATTCCTGTTCGTTTAATCTCCGATAATATTATGGTAGATTTTGAAGTAATGCATTATCTAAAGAGGAAACATAAGGGTAAGGAGGGATATATGTCCTTGAAGTTGGATCTAAGCAAAGCCTATGACAGAGCTGAATGGGGTTTTCTTCGAGCTATGATGGAGAGAATGGGATTCGCCACTCGTTTCGTGGACCTTATTTTGGCTATGGTTAACTCAGTAAAGTATAAAATTGTTCATGGCGGTCATGTTTCAGATTTTTTTGTGCCAGGAAGGGGTATTCGTCAAGGGGATCCTTTATCTCCTTATCTTTTTCTCATTTGTGCTGAGGGTTTTACTTCTCTCACCAAAAAGTTTGAAGTTGATGGTCTTTTGAAGGGTTGTAAGGTTGCGAATGGGGCACCTGTAATATCACATATTCTATTTGTTGATGATAGCTATGTCTATTGTCGTGCTAATGAGAGGGAGGCTTCTAATGTTATGCGGCTTCTTCAATTGTTTGAAGTAGATACTGGACAACAAGTGAATTTTACAAAGTCTTCAATTTTCTTTAGTTCTAATACTCCTCTTGTTATTCGTGACAGAATGTGCTCCATGTTGCGAATGCCCATGGCTGATGAACAAAGTACTTATTTGGGACTTCCTTGTACTATGGGGAGGAATAAAGATGCAATATTGGGTTTTCTTAAATATAAAATGCTCAAGCGAATACAGAGTTGGGAAGGTCGTCTATTATCAAAGGTTGGTCGTGAGGTTTTGCTCAAAACGGTGGCTCAAGTGTTGCCGACCTATGCGATGTCTGTGTTTCTTCTTCCGGTTAAGACTGTTTCACACCTTGAGAGCTTAATGTCAAAGTACTAGTGGGGGTCCTCTAATAATAGAACAAAAGGTGTAAGTTGGTTTAGTTGGCGTCGGCTTTGTAGAAGCAAGAATTCAGGTGGGATTGGCTTTCGTAATTTGCGGGATTACAATCTTTCCTTGTTAGGAAAGCAGGGATGGCGTCTTCTTCTGTATGAAGATTCTCTTGTGGGACATATTTACAAGGCCCGATACTTTCCAAATGGTAATTTTCTTACGGCTGAGATAGGTTCGAACCGAAGTTTTATTTGGCGAAGTGTGTTTGAGTCACAACGATTGGTTCGTGATGGTCCTAGAAGGAGAATTGGGTCTAGTTTGTCTACCCACGTGCTTAATGTCCCTTGGCTGGTTTCTGATGTGAACCCTTGTGTCATTTCTAGACATCTTGTGTTGGCTCATAGCACGGTCTCGCATTTGATGCACATCGATCGTAAGCAATGGGATCTTGAGGTCTTGCATGATTTGTTTGAGGCAAGGGATATCGAGTTGATAATCCAGTTTCCTCTAAGTGATAAAGTTAATGTTGATTCTTGGTTTCGGGGTAAAGAGCCGAATGGGTTTTACTCGGTTAAGAGCTCCTACCGCTATCTTCAAGAACTGAAAGGTGAATGGGGTGTTCAGTTGGAGTCTTACTTATGGAAGGTTCTCTGGAAAGTTAAAGTCCCCCCAAGGTTCTTCACTTCGCTTGGAAAGCTATCTCGGGGTGTCTCCCAACTCGTACCCAATTGCGTACAAAACATGTTCCTGTTGATCCTCGCTGTGTGTTTTGTAATTCTGATGAAGAAACCATTTTTCATGTTTTGGTTAGATGCCATTTTGCTCAATCCTGTTGGCATAGGTCGGGTGTGGGGTTACATTTTTCTGCAGAATCTACCTTCGCCGATTGGTTTAAGGCATTTCTGTCAGGAGGTAGAGTGGCTTTGGTGGATGAGCTCTTGATGGTAGCATGGGGTATTTGGAAAGCTCGAAATGAGCTTCTTTGGCAGGGTCGTTCTTCTCAGGCTGCGGATGTGGTTCGAGTGGCAAGGTAGTGTCATTCTAGTTGGCTGTTGGCTCAAGAGAACAGGTTTGAACCGCTGTTGTTTGATGCTACTGTTTTTGGTAGCAGTGTTTGTTGGGTAAAGCCACCTGCTGGGAAGCTGAAGATCAACACGGATGGGGCGATTTTTGAGGCAACAACTCAATATGGTACGGGCATGGTCATTAGGGATTGTCATGGGAAGTTAATCGAAGCTAGTTCCTCTTTGCATTCTGGGGCTTGTCAGCCGGCTGTGGCTGAAGTATTGAGCGTCAAGGAGGCCCTTAGTTGGTTGAAGTCGAAGAATTTGTCCAATGTGCTAGTTGAGACAGATTGTATTGCTGTTGTTCAAGCTCTTAATAGCTCGGTTACTCTTCCATCAGTTTTTGGTTTGTTTGTTCAGGAGTGTCAATTGATTCTTTCTTCTTTACATAATGTTTCTATTTGTCATGTTAAACGATCAGCTAACAAAGCCGCACATTGTGTTGCTCTCGGTGCTTGTTCTTGGTCTGATCGTCTTTTTACTGAGAGCAATGTTTCACATGCTCTTCAGTCTATTGTGATAGCGGATATTGCTGTTTAATGAATTAATTTTTGTTCAAAAAAAATATGAATTTATATAAATATTAATAAGCATTAATCTGTATATTTTTTAATTCGGTAAGGAGATAGTTTGTTTAAAAAATTTATTCATTTTTAAAAAAAATTGTTTGATTTTTCAAGTTGTAATAATAAAGTTTGATTGTGTTTTTTTTTTTACTCAATTAATTTTTATTAATTGAAAGAATTTTATCGAATTTTTATTTGATTTTTCAAGTAGTAATAAAAAATTATAACTCTTTTGAGTTTTTTTGAATTAGTTTTTGAAATGGAAAGAGTACAAGGTTTGGTGTTGGTCAAAGTTCACACAAACAGAACATAATAACAGAATAAAATAAAGTATACACTGGGAGCAATATATTTTAACTTAAATATGAATAGTGGACAAAAATGGTAACTAAATTTAATAAGTAAAAAAAAAAATTACCTCATATACTATTTTTTTAATATTTTTTTTCAAATTTACGGTTTGGATTTCTAAAGTGGTTGCAGCGCTAGTTGCAATAGGAGTTTCTATACGATTTTTTGTTACAATTTAGGTTGCAGCGTGTCACGGCCTCACCTTTTCAGGCAGCGGAACACCCGTGCGGCACCTTGACTTCTCTAAGCCAAGGTCAGCCTTCCAACCATCCGAGTAACAATGGGCTCATTTTTCGCGCGACCGTGTGCCTCGTACACACTTCCGTCTCTTGAACAACTCCCGCCGAGTCATGCTCGCAAGCATCCATGAGTGCATTCATGCATCGAGGCTCTCTAGCCAAGATACTCGCACTGTCCATAGGTTCCCACCATGGTAAGATAAATCCCAACACCGACGCTCACCTTGTCACTCGAGACCAAGGTAGCATGTGTGGCAAGATGCCAACACCAAGCTAACGTGCCGACGCCTCTATCATGCCCCATTTGATACTGTCCGAATAGTCTCCCTCGTCCCCTAAGGACTCCCATACGTCCATGGACCAATCCTCAAGGCGCCATGCCTCCAGGCATGTTGGCAGGCCCTCAAGACAAGCCACCAAACTAGTTGCATACATTAGACCTCTGTCCCTTTCCAACATGGTGCATCCGTCCCATGCGTGTATGCCAACTAGCCCACGAATGACTACCCCTGTCATCTCGTGTTGAGACTCGTGGCCTAGGCGCACCACAACGTCTCTTGGAGGATCTAGGCCATGTCCCGTGCAAGCGACATACCGGTAAGCCAAGGGAAATGTACCAGCGAACCTCTGGCAGCTTTCTTCGACGCACTACCGGGTCGGCCCGATAATGTCCATGAGTACTCCAACTCATGGAGACATATGAGTCCCCTCGTGGTCCTCCTATGCCCGCCCTACCAGCCCCCACTAACTAGTAGTAGCTCACTTAGCACCAAGGTGTAAGGGGTGGTGGAAAGCTCACACCAGAGTACCCCCTTAAAGAGCATTATAAGCTTTTAGCCTTCTACCAGGAACATAGATGATTTTTGCTCTGTAGACATATGGGAAGTACCATATACCAAATCACCTAGTTTCGTCAAATCGATCCGACCATTCTATTTGTAGACCCAAATAAATGGCAAATACCAAGTCCCGCCCCATTCCGGACAATATTGAAGATATTTACAAAAATGCCACTGCATACAAACTAAGCATCAGCATGCCACTTGCATGCACCACAACATGCGCCACCACTTGACCACCACTTGGCCAACTTGTGGGCATCACTTAGCTTGTAACGTACCATCATAGACTGCATGTAACTGTTGGGTTTTATGCCCTAAATAAAACTCCATTTCAGTGTAATCTATTTTATTCAACATCAATAAAGAAACCGAAGTATTTTTCATTCATTTGTGTATGTTTTGGTTCACCTTATCAATTGCCTGTCTATTTGATTTATAAATTCATCTGAAACCCTTTTCACATACTTGATCCTGTTTATTGTGTTGTCAACACTTTGGAAAGTAAACATGACTATGTGAATAAAGTTTCCTAGATTTATCAGACACAGAGTTTTACTGATATGATAATCTACAACAAGAGTTTACTTGCATTTGGAGAAATGCTATGTTCTTTCCAGAACATTGGTTAAAGTAAAGCTCAGGTTGGATGCATGGAGTATGCATCGGAAGGGACCGATATTGAACTTTGACTTAGATTTATTAAACTTACCGTAAAATCCACTCAAGTCAATATCACCTAGTTGATCCTAGATCAAATGATCTTAATCCTGTTATGATTAGGCTCAATCTTAAGAGGCTATTCGTGTTCTTTGATTTGTTAGTTAAGCCTACTTTTAGGTCAGGGTGATACGTACATTTTGGGAACACGGTAGTGCAATTGAGTGGGAGCGCTAACATAAACATGGAATCTATAGCTTCTATCTGGCGAATAGTAAGTAAAGGATGATCTCCTTCGAGCTTGACCAAACGAAAATAAATTGTGGAGTACTCATTTCACATAAGCTGAAATATCATTTATACGGGGTTAAGTGTTTTAAGGATAAAATACATTGTAGGGTCTAACGGTAATCTAATCCCTTTACAGTGTAGATCATTCATATAGAGGATCATTGATCAAATTAGGATTATAACAATGGATAACTAATGATGTGTCTATATGGTGGAACATATAGAGCATTCTATATACTGAGAGTGCGATTCTAAGTTCTATGCGTGGATTCAACGAAGAATTAATAAGTCAGTGAATTTAGGTTATAAATTCTTGATCTGCTTATTGGAAGCTCGGTTATATAGACCCATGGTCCCCGCACTAGTTGAGATAATATTGCTTGTAAGACTCATATAATTGGTTTTGATTAATCAATTATAATTCTCAAATTAGACTATGTCTATTTGTGAATTTTTCACTAAGTAAGGGAGAAATTGTAAAGAAAGAGTTTTAGGGGCATATTTGTTAATTATGATACTTTGTATGGTTCAATTAATAAATATGATAAATGACAATATTATTTAATAATTATTTATAGTTATTAAATAGTTAGAATTGGCATTTAAATGGTTGAATTTGAAAATTGGCGTTTTTGAGAAAATCATAGGCAAAAGTGATAAAACTGCAAAATTGCAAAAAGTGAGGCCCAAATCCATACTGCCATGGTCGACCACTTTTATAGGAATTATCCTCTGATATTTTCATTATTTTAATGCCAAATAATTCAAACCTAACCCTAGTGGAATGCTATAAATAGATAGTGAATGCTTCAGGAAAATTACACTTCTCATTCAGAAAAACCTGAGCCTTCTCTCTCTATACTTGGCCGCCCACTCTCTCTCTCTCTTCTTCCTTAAGATTTCGAAATACTTAGTGATTAGAGTAGTGCCCACACACAGTAAGTGATACCTCAATCATAGTGAGGAAGATCGTGAAGAAAGACTTTCAGCAAGAAGGAGTTTCAGCACTAAAGAATCAGAGAAAGAGATCCAGGTTCAGATCTTGATAATACTCTGCGACAGAAAGGATACAAGGGTTAGAGATCTGAACGGAAGGAGTCTTATTATTCCGGTGCACCCAATGTAAGGTTTACTAAACTTTATATGTGTTTATTTCATCGTTTTAGAAAGTTCATATTTAGAGTAATCAACATACTTGTGAGTAGATCTAAGATCCTGGTAAAATAATTTCCTACAGCAACATTCTCCCCCACTTAAACATGTCGATGCCCTCATCGACGGACCGCAGGCAAATCCTCCTGATCTCGACTCCTAAGCTTACCCTAAGCTTCTCCTGAATACTAAGTCTGCACTTGTCCCTCTACCTCCGTAGAACCACCCTCTTGGCGTTGATCTCACACGCCCACTCCTGGACTTGATGAAAGACCCTGTGCCACTGTCGCTATTCAGATCCACCCATGGAGTAGTGCCTCTGCACTAGAATATCTCTTCCCCAACATGAACTCCTCTGAGTCCATCACGACGTCCCTCCAGTCAACCAAGTAGCCCTTGTAACACTAACCCTGAAGCTACCACATCCTCTGATTGCAGCTCCTCGCCAATCGTCCAATGCATACTCCTTTTGACAAGGACTAAGTATGGTGCACCCCTTGGGTTGAGGTTCGCAAACCAACCATTCCCAACGGCACCTACAGAACACGCTTCCACTGAAGCCAAGTCCCTTCGGACAAATCCCTTCGGGAACTACACACGCCAACTCTATGGCCCACCATCCTCCTGATGGCAATTGAGCAAGACACTCTCATCACAAGGTAAAGTTTGGTGCGTCCCACCTGGATGAGGCTCGCAAGCCAACTGCACCCAATGCAGCACCAAGTGCACTCTTGCACAGATTCTCTTCGCGAAGTTCACAACATTGGCCCTCTGGCCCAATCGCATACCCACGGCTTCATGCAAAGGTCCCACTGACTCACTGTATACTTGCTCCTCTGAGCTCCTGCTTGTGTTGGCTCCCAAACTGTGTCACAAGTTTATCTCCCAAAATCAGCCCTGCATCCTCTGATGACTCGCTAACTTTCTATAAACTTGATGACACCCAGTCTTACTCTTAAGACATGAAGTCATCCCAATCCGCTATCTCCCATCGGCATATGCTCTCTGAACCATTCAGCTTACAGTGTCCCATACAACACTAGTGTCCCCATAAACATAAAACATGCCCATACATGCCGCAAACTAGCTCAGTCTTGATCTCAGTCTACGCCCTTGCATATTGTCTATCTGCAGCTTGCAGCAAGCATGCAAGTCTTCGCACTGAACAACCCATCTTGTCGTAGTGTTTCCCTCTGGATTCACACATCAAAACTGAACAAGTACCCTGATTCCTCAAACACATGAATTAGTGGGCTCCCCCACTTCAACTTGGGAACAACTTCTCTCTTAGAGGAATATCTCTCAAGATATAGCTCGCAAGCTAACCGCATACTCGCATACGGTTCCTCCATTCCACATGTCACTTTGATGAAGATGTTGAACTAATGTCCCGGTCATTCTGACTCTTCGCCCCTCGACATTTCAATGTTGCCTTAGTACCTTAGTCCTACTGACTTTCACCTTAGGCCAACATTGCCATGGTGTTATCTTAGTACCTGAGTCCTGCAGACTTTCACCCTAGATAACTGGCTCTGCCTGTGTCCCGAGTCTTCTTGACTTTACATTCTGAACAACAATCAATCTCCATGATACTCATCTTGATGCTTGTAATGAATAACTAGTCCGTTGAGTGAACCGTGAAGGTCTCTCCCCCACTTCATCTGTTGGCGTCCTCGACAACATGCCCACACGCAAATGCCTGACCGCCCAACTTTTCATGCACACCATGTCATCTAAAAGTGCATCCCGCAGGATGTGCCTCTCGAGTCAACTATCTCATATAGCACCCCTGTCGAATTCCACATGCATGCACTAACTTCCCACTCCACCATCCAACTGATTCACACTTGCATCACGCCCTTCTGGCTCCCACAATGTACTAAGTTCCAATGATGCAGCCCTCTGGCCTTCATGCAAACTCTAGCACCCTTCTCGACCTTCGCAGGCTCACATGACTACTGTTGGGTTTTATGCCCTAAATAAAACTCCATATCAATGTAATCTATTTTATTCAACATCAATAAAGAAACAGAAGTATTTTTCATTCATTTGTGTATGTTTTGGTTCAACTTATCAATTGCTTGTCTATTTGATTTATAAATTCATCTGAAACCCTTTTCACATACTTGATCCTATTTATTGTGTTGTCAACACTTTGGAAAGTAAACATGACTATGTGAATAAAGTTTCCTAGATTTATCAGACACATGGTTTTACTGATATGATAATCTACAACAAGAGTTTACTTGCATTTGGAGAAACGCTATGTTCTTTCCAGAACATTGGTTAAAGTAAAGCTCAGGTTGGATGCATGGAGTATGCATCGGAAGGGACCGATATTGAACTTTGACTTAGATTTATTAAACTTACCGTAATATCTATTCAAGTCAATATCGCCTAGTTGATCCTAGATCAAATGATCTTAATCCTGTTATGATTAGGCTCAATCTCGAAAGGCTATTCGTGTTCTTTGATTTGTTAGTTAAGCCTACTTTTAGGTCAGGGTGATACGTACATTTTGGGAACACGGTAGTGCAATTGAGTGGGAGCGCTAACATAAACATGGAATCTATAGCTTCTATCTGGTGAATAGTAAGTAAAGGATGATCTCCTTTGAGCTTGACCAAATGAAAATAAATGGTGGAGTACTCATTTCACATAAGCTGAAATATCATTTATACGGGGTTAAGTGTTTTAAGGATAAAATACATTGTATGGTGTAACGGTAATCTAATCCCTTTACAGTGTAGATCATTCATATAGAGGATCATTGATCAAATTAGGATTATAACAATGGATAACTAATGATGTGTCTATATGGTGGAACATATAGAGCATTCTATATACTGAGAGTGCAATTCTAAGTTCTATGTGTGGATTCAACGAAGAATTAATAAGTCAGAGAATTTAGGTAATAAATTCTTGATCTGCTTATTGGAAGCTCGGTTATATAGACCCATGGTCCCCCCACTAGTTGAGATAATATTGCTTGTAAGACTCATATAATTGGTTTTGATTAATCAATTATAATTCTCAATTAGACTATGTCTATTTGTGAATTTTTCACTAAGTAAGGGCGAAATTATAAAGAAAGAGTTTTAGGGGCATATTTGTTAATTATGATACTTTGTATGGTTCAATTAATAAATATGATAAATGACAATATTATTTAATAATTATTTATAGTTATTAAATAGTTAGAATTGGCATTTAAATGGTTGAATTTGAAAATTGGCGTTTTTGAGAAAATCATATGCAAAAGTGATAAAACTGCAAAATTGCAAAAAGTGAGACCCAAATCCATACTGCCATAGCCGTCCACTTATATATGAATTATCCTCTGATATTTTCATTATTTTAAGGCCAAATAATTCAAACCTAACCCTAGTGGAATGCTATAAATAGATAATGAAGGCTTCAGGAAAATTACACTTCTCATTCAGAAAAACCTGAGCCTTCTCTCTCTATACTTGGCCGCCCACTCTCTCTCTCTCTCTTCTTCCTTAAGATTTCGAAATACTTAGTGATTAGAGTAGTGTCCACACACAGCAAGTGATACCTCAATCATAGTGAGGAAGATCGTGAAGAAAGACTTTCAGCAAGAAGGAGTTTCAGCACTAAAGAATCAGAGAAAGAGATCCAGGTTCAGATCTTGATAATACTCTGCGACAGAAAGGATACAAGGGTTAGAAATCTGAATGGAAGGAGTCATATTATTCCGCTGCACCCGATGTAAGGTTTACTAAACATTATATGTGTTTAATTCATCGTTTTAGAAAGTTCATATTTAGGGTGTTAATCAACATACTTGTGAGTAGATCTAAGATCCTGGTAAAATAATTTCCAACAACTGGTATCAGAGCCATGGTAATTGATTTGCTTGCAAGAAATTTGGACTTAAAACGATTGTTTGATTTTTTGGATGGTATCATGTTGTATTGAGTGTTATTTGATGATTGATTGATGTTTGTGAATTTTCGTGAAAAATAATTGAATATCTGTTTCTGGAATTATTTTTATTGGATAGTATGAAAAACTAAGCATGGACCTAACCATTTCCAAAAGCGTGCGATTCCGTCTTTCTGCAACTCCATTTTGCTGTGGAGTGCTAGGGGCGGTAAATTGGGATTTAATTCCAAGTTCAATTAAATGATCTTTGAACTCCATATCCATATATTCTCCACCCCTATCAGTTCGCAAGATCTTTAATGTTTTACTTCGATTTTTCATGCTATTTCATGGATTTAACTTCCGATTTTTTGTGTAGTTCTGTATTTAAACATTTACTATTCCTAATTCAATTCTAAATATCATAATTAAATTAATTAATATTTTTTTTAAAATTAATTCATGATATTAGTGTAATTTGAATTTGAAAATAGTAAATAACTATCTTTTTTGCTTAATTATCTATCTTATTTTTAAATTTGATTATATCTTATCTTATTTTTAAATTTAAGGTCAGATATTAAATTTTTTTTTAAATATATTGACCTTATTTAAATTTAAAATAAGATAACTATAATCATGTAATTTTAAATAGATGTAAGATATTTTGCTAACTTTTAAATTTTGTTATTTTATTTATTTAAATTAAATCATAAAATTTGAAAAAGATATTTATTTATCTTTTTTTAATTTTATTTATAAAATAACATTAAATTTTTAAAAGTAGTTAGCAAATTTTGAAATGATATTTAGGTTGGTTCAAACTTAATTTTTCAAAATTGTAGGTTTAATTTTAAACATTATTTTATTAATTTCGAAAATATTTAACTTTTATTTTATTTTATTATTTTTCGAAAATAAAATTTTTTTAATTAGTTTTTCGAAATTATTTATTTAAAATTAAATAAATCCTACATCCAACTATCCAGCTAACCTTGTTGCAGGAGTATGTGTTTTTAGCTTGTTTGTAAGTTTTTAAAACCTATTACTGCTTGATTGCAAATAGCCATGGTTAACTTGTTGACAGATCCAATGATCTGATTTTAACTCATGGCTCCCTTGGTCAAGTAAATAATTTGTAACGGGTATATTTACAATCTTCTTTCATCTGTGTATGACCTAGCAACATGATAGGATCCATCCAAATTGTGTGCCTGTGTGAGCCTATGTGTTTAATTTTATTATAGATGCATATAGATCCATCCAAATTGTTGCTAAATAAAATATCATAGTTCTTGATAGATTTTATTTAGGCCCATTTAGTTTTGGGCCTATTAAATTAATAACAGTTGTTCATTTTAAGGTTAAATTCCTCTCTTTTGGGCCTTGTGTGAGAGTTGGGAGCCATAGAAGTGGGTACGACATACTGAACCCAGCACCCCCTCACATGAACCACCCCAATTGTGAAGGCCCATTTGTCTGATTTGAATAACTGTACTAGGTTAATTAAATTAGTTTAACCTAATAAAATTGATTAGCAACATAATTAATTTCATTTATTTTGAAATTAATTTAAGAAAACCATAGTTTAAAGAATTTTTATTCTAAACTAAACTATATGTATTTTCTTGTATTTAATTAAATATAGAATTATAACCATCTAGATTCTTTCTGAAACTTAATTTAAATTTTTCATTAAATATTCCTATTTAAGTTGATATTTAGTTATCTATAACTAATCAGCTTAAATCTGAATATCTTTTGGATTTAAAATTTCAAAATTAAGTTGAGGAATTTTAGGAATTGGTTATTAAGATTCTTTAGATATTTTTTAAGTTGATATTTTTTCAAATATTAACTTAAAATGGAATATTTTCAAATTAAGTGGTTACAACTTAATTTTAATTTAATTAAATTTAATTTGAAAGATATTTAAGTTGATTTTTTAGATTTTTCTAAAACAACTTAAACAAGATATTTTCAAATTTGTTCCATTATATTCGAATTTATTTTTCGAATTTAAATAATAATTGAAATTTAATTAAAGTTGTTTTTTTTTATTTAAACCAACTTTAATTTGTAATTTTTCATTATTATAATATGGAACTTGTTCGATATTTATTCGAATTTATTTTTCGAATTTAAATAATAATTGAAATTTAATTAAAGTTGATTTTTTATTTAAACCAACTTTAATTTGTAATTTTTCATTATTATAATATGGAATAAATGATTAAATAAAATACATATTTTTTTAAATAATGAGCTTTAATCAAAAGATATTCGATCTCCATTGTTGGTCTTACAATAGTTAAATTTTTTCAATATAACCTCGAGACGCTAGACTTCGTCCCCTATGGATGGTTATTCGTTGAACACTTTTAACACCGTAAGATTTCATTTGATAAGTGTTTTGTGAGTTTTCGTCTCTATTAGACTCTCCCCTACAGTGACTACTTAGAGAAACTCATAAAACATGAAACAATGGTGGAAGCTCATAAAATGAGAATAACCTTGACTCTCGCCTACCGGGACAACGTTGGATTCTCATTTTGATCGAATAAAAGGTTGCTAAAATGTTTAATTTTAGATGAGCTGACTACTCTATTCAACTAATGTTATCTTTGACTCTCGCCTACCAGGACACTGTATTTCATTATGTTGGAAACATTTGAAAATAAACTATGTTATATTTAGTATTTCTATAACATATGTGATTATTTGTTATTTTCTGAACTTGTGTATGAATTTGAACCAAAACCTTACTTCTGTTTTATTGATGTGTTGTAGTGCCAATAACCCTCATCCCATTCCACTCCTAGTTAATATCTTAGCAATTGAACTTGAAGTTAGGGGTGTTCATAAAAACCGAAAAACCGAAACCGACCATCAAACCGACCAGACCGTAACCGAATTTTTGGTTCCACGTCATCACCGAATTTTGCGATCGGTTTCGGTTTCGGTTTTTTTGACATGGCGGTCGGTTTCGGTTCTTGAAATTAAAAAATAGTTTAACCAAAAAACCGTCAAAACTGCCAAAAATCGCCTAAAACCGCCCAAAACCACCAAAAACCGCCTAAAACCGCCAAACCGAAAACTGCCAAAAACCGTACGGTCGGTTTTATACGGTTATAATTTTTAAACGGTCGGTTATAAAATTTTAAAATCTGACCATAACCGACCGATTTTCACCCCTACTTGAAGTTATAAACTCCTTGTCAGAGTAATACTTCACATATGCTCATGATGGACATTAAATTCCAGAAAGCAGGTAAGCTGGGAATTGTTCACTCTGAAGAGCAAATAGTTCATTACTCCATAAATCCTACTACTTCAAGCTTAGTTGAGAAGATAAGAGAAAGTGATTCCGCTTCCTCAAGTTATACTTCACAACAAAATGAACAAGCAAGAACAACAATTAACAAACGAATAAGCAGTAATGCTTTAGTCTTCGAATCATGTGTGTTAGAGAATGATAAATCGATATGGATTCTTGATTCTGGGTCTACAAACCATGTAAGTTGTTCATTGCAATTGCTTGAGAATTGGAATTATTTGAAATCTGGAGAGTTGAAACTTAAAGTTGGTAATGGCGAAATGGTTTCGGTTAGAGCTAGAGGAAGAGCCAAACTCTAAGTTTCAAAACAAAATTTTGGAATTAAACAATGTCTTATACATTCCAAATTTCAGTAGAAACTTGGTTTCTGTTTCATGCTTACAATTGCAACAATACAAATTAGATTTTTCGAGTTCTGGTTCTACCATTTCTCGAAATGACATTCAGATTTGTGTTGCATCCATGGAACAAGGGCTTTATGTTCTTAGACCAGAAACACCATTTGACCTACATAACGAACTTTTTAAAGTAGCTAAACCTAGAAACCACAAAAAGCAAAAGATCAATGATGATAATGAAACATATCTATGGCATTTACGTTTAGGTCATATAGGCTTTGATAGACTCAATAGGCTAACCAAAGACGGTCCATTGAAAAATGTCGTCTTAGGTGAACTGCCAGTATGCGAGTCCTGCCTGGAAGGAAAAATGACTAAACGTTCTTTCTCTGCAAAGGGAGAGCGTGCCAAACAACCCCTAGGGTTAGTGCATTTCGATGTCTGCGGACCTTTGAATGTAAAAGCCCGAGGTGGTTATGAGTACTTTGTCACTTTGATTGACGATTACTCTAGATATGGACATATTTACCTTATGCATAAGAAATCTGAAACATTTGCAAAAGTTTCAGGAATTTCACGCATTGGCTCAAAACAAATTGGGTAAAACATTAAAGATCTTGCGAACTAATAGGGGTGGAGAATATATGGATATGCAGTTCAAAGATCATTTAATTGAACTTGGAATTGAATCCCAATTAACCGCCCCTAGCACTCCACAGCAAAATGGAGTTGCAGAAAGACAAAAACACACGCTTTTGGAAATGGTTAGGTCCATGCTTAGTTTTTCAACTCTACCTACGTCCTTCTGGGGATATGCAATTCAGATGGCAACCGACATTTTAAATGTTGTTCCATCTAAATCAATCCCTAAGACACCTTTAGAACTATGGATTGGTCGTACACCTAGTTTACGCCATTACAGAATCTGGGGGTGCCCTGCTCATGTCTTAAGAAAGAAAGACGGCAAACTTGAATCACGTACCGAAGTATGCATGTTTGTCGGAAATTCTAAAGAGACTAGGGGGGGACTATTTTATAGTCGCAAGGATGATAAAGTGTTTGTTTCCACAAACGCCACTTTCCTTGAAGATGACTATATTAAGAATTTCAAACCACAAAGTAAAGTAGTGTTGGAGGAAATGCTTTCAGATATAACTCCTTCCAATGTTCCGTCTTCTTCCACTCGTGAGGAGGACTATCCCACTCCCTCAGTCGAGCCAACTGAGAAAACTACTGCTAAAGTTCCTGTTCAGAAGATCACCGCTCCTCGTCGTAGTGGGAGGGTTTCAACAAAACCAGCTCGTTATGGCTTGGATGGTGAAATCAATATGGTCGTTGGTGACGGTATTGAAGACGATCCATTAACCTATAAATAGGCAATGGCTAGTCCGCAACAGAAACGATGGTCGGTCGGCATGGATTCAGAAATGGATTCCATGAAAAAGAACAAAGTCCGAGAATATGTAGACGCACCTGATGACTATCATCCGATAGGATGCAAGTGGGTTTACAAGAAGAAAAGAGGAGCTGGAGGCGAAGTCGAAACTTTTAAAGCTAGACTTGTAGCCAAGGGTTATGCCCAAAGAGAAGGCGTGGACTATGAGGAAACTTTTAATCCTGTTGCTATGCTCAAATCCATCCGAATTCTTCTCTCCATAGCTGCTGCTTTCGATTATAAAATCTGGCAAATGGATGTCAAGACTCCCTTCCTTAATGGGGTACTTGAAGAAACCATCTATATGGAGCAACCAGAAGGCTATGTTCTTCAAGGGCAGGAAAAGAAAGTTTGCAAACTAAATAGGTCTATCTATGGACTTAAGCAAGCTTCTCGCTCATGGAACAAAAGGTTTGATGAAATCATCAAGACCTACGGCTTTCTTCAGAATGAAGATGAACCTTGTGTTTACCAACTCAAGGAAGACCAAGTAGTAGTATTCCTGGTCCTTTATGTTGATGAACATTTTGATTATTGGAAACAATATCAAGAAAATGACTCACATCAAGGAATGGCTTAACACTCAATTCGATATGAAAGATTTGGGTGAAGCAGCCTATGTTCTTGGTATTCAGATTATCAGAAACCGGAAGAACAGATCTCTTGCTCTCTCTCAAACAACCTACATTGACAAAGTTTTAGAGAGATTCTCCATGAATAACACCAACGGGGCAAACATGCCTTCTAGATATGGTATCCGTCTATCTAAGGAACAGTCTCCGACTGATCCTCAAGAGATAGAGGACATGGCGAAAATTCCTTATGCTTCTGCAGTTGGAAGTCTAATGTATGCAATGTTATGCACTAGACCTGACATCTGCTATGCAGTTGGAATCGTGAGCAGGTATCAGTCAAATCCAGGACAACAACATTGGAATGCAGTTAAGTATATTCTGAAATACTTAAAGAGTACAAGAGATCTAGTATTAGTCTACAAGGGTGGTGCTTTAAATCCTATAGGCTATACTTATTCAGATTTCCAGGCAATTCTTGAAGACAGGAAATCTACATCTGGGATGGTGTTTACTCTTGGGGTGGAGCAGTGGTTTGGAGAAGTGCAAAACAAACCGGGATATCGGACTCGACGATGGAAGCCGAATACATAGCTACAGCAGAAGCTGCTAAAGAACTTGTCTGGCTAAGAAAGTTCTTCACCAGTATCGATGTCGTGCCTGGAATGGAAAAGCCTCTGGTCCTACTTTGTGATAATAATGGAGCAATAGCCAACAGTAAGGAACCTCGAAGCCACAAGAGAAGCAAACACATTGAAAGGAAGTATCACATCATCAGAGAATACGTGGCAAGAGGGGATGTACTAGTTGAGAAAATGGACACAGAAGATAACCTAGCTAATCCATTCACCTAAGTCTTGGCCGTGACTTCATTTGAAAAGCACTGTCAGAATTCAGGATTAATTGATATGTACTGATAAGTTTTATATTAGTGCAAGTGGGAGTTTGTTGGGTTTTATGGCCTAAATAAAACTCCATATCAATGTAATCTATTTTATTCAACATCAATAAAGAAACAGAAGTATTTTTCATTCATTTGTGTATGTTTTGGTTCACCTTATCAATTGCTTGTCTATTTCATTTATAAATTCATCTGAAACCCTTTTCACATACTTGATCCTGTTTATTGTGTTGTCAACACTTTGGAAAGTAAACATGACTATGTGAATAAAGTTTCCTAGATTTATCAAACACAGGGTTTTACTGATATGATAATCTACAACAAGAGTTTACTTGCATTTGGAGAAATGCTATGTTCTTTCCAGAACATTGGTTAAAGTAAAGCTCAGGTTGGATGCATGGAGTATGCATCGGAAGGGACCGATATTGAACTTTGACTCAGATTTATTAAACTTATCGTAATATCTATTCAAGTCAATATCGCCTAGTTGATCCTAGATCAAATGATCTTAATCCTGTTATGATTAGGCTCAATCTCGAAAGGCTATTCGTGTTCTTTGATTTGTTAGTTAAGCCTACTTTTAGGTCAGGGTGATACGTACATTTTGGGAACACGGTAGTGCAATTGAGTGGGAGCGCTAACATAAACATGGAATCTATAGCTTCTATCTGGTGAATAGTAAGTAAAGGATGATCTCCTTCGAGCTTGACCAAACAAAAATAAATGGTGGAGTACTCATTTCACATAAGCTGAAATATCATTTATACGGGGTTAAGTGTTTTAAGGATAAAATACATTGTAGGGTGTAACGGTAATCTAATCCTTTTACAGTGTAGATCATTCATATAGAGGATCATTGATCAAATTAGGATTATAACAATGGATAACTAATGATGTGTCTATATGGTGGAACATATAGAGCATTCTATATACTGAGAGTGCAATTCTCAGTTCTATGTGTGGATTCAACGAAGAATTAATAAGTCAGTGAATTTAGGTAATAAATTCTTGATCTGCTTATTGGAAGCTCGGTTATATAGACCCATGGTCCCCCCACTAGTTGAGATAATATTGCTTGTAAGACTCATATAATTGGTTTTGATTAATCAATTATAATTCTCAATTAGACTATGTCTATTTGTGAATTTTTCACTAAGTAAGGGAGAAATCGTAAAGAAAGAGTTTTAGGGGCATATTTGTTAATTATGATACTTTGTATGGTTCAATTAATAAATATGATAAATGACAATATTATTTAATAATTATTTATAGTTATTAAATAGTTAGAATTGGCATTTAAATTGTTGAATTTGAAAATTAGCGTTTTTGAGAAAATCAGATGCAAAAGTGATAAAACTGCAAAATTGCAAAAAGTGAGGCCCAAATCCATACTGCCATGGTCGACCACTTTTATAGGAATTATCCTCTGATATTTTCATTATTTTAATGCCAAATAATTCAAACCTAACCCTAGTGGAATGCTATAAATAGATAGTGAAGGCTTCAGGAAAATTACACTTCTCATTCAGAAAAACCTGAGCCTTCTCTCTCTATACTTGGCCGCCCACTCTCTCTCTCTCTTCTTCCTTAAGATTTCGAAATACTTAGTGATTAGAGTAGTGCCCACACACAGCAAGTGATACCTCAATCATAGTGAGGAAGATCGTGAAGAAAGATTTTCAGCAAGAAGGAGTTTCAACACTAAAGAATCAGAGAAAGAGATCCAGGTTCAGATCTTGATAATACTCTGCGACAGAAAGGATACAAGGGTTAGAGATCTGAACTGAAGGAGTCATATTATTCTGCTGCACCCAATGTAAGGTTTACTAAACTTTATATGTGTTCAATTCATCGTTTTAGAAAGTTCATATTTAGGGTATTAATCAACATACTTGTGAGTAGATCTAAGATCCTGGTAAAATAAGTTCCAACAACTACTAAGTCTCACTGGCACAGCCTTCTGGCCTCCACACAAACTCTAGCGCCATCTCAACGCTTGCGCTCGGTCTTCGCCCTGCTGGCTTCCTTGATGCCTTTATTCCACAACTCCGCATCTCTATCAATGTCTTTGTGTGACTTACGCCCTCTAGCGGTTCAACAAGCCAACACATTCAACTCAACTGCCTCGGCGCTTCCATATGGATCAAATACAACTCCCATGCGAACACTTCCAAGTACAATCATCCTCTAACGATTGCGGCATATGCCCCCTTGGTCTCCATGTGCGTCCCTCTCGACACCCAATGTAGCAACTGAGGCATTCCATGTCTGTCCCAATTTGAACAATCTCGATTATCAACTCTCAACCTCTATCGTGACTAACAAGGATTTGACGGTCCCTGCACCACTTCCACACTCCTGCCAACAAGCTTCATTTTCAACAAAAGCGCCTCCTGGGGCTTACGATGTCACTCAGGCAAACTTGGCCTAGTGTACCAAGCATATAGCATGGACTATCCCCTCAACCTTGTCCTATGCCAACGAGTTCCAAACATTCTGTTGCGCTCCTCCACACTTGCACGTGGTAGTTGTCTTTCTAGCATCTCTGAACTTGACTCGAAGCAACCATCAACGTCTCCTCTCTAGGATGTCCAGTATTCCCATGAAGAAAAGCAACCCAGTCTTAACTCCATCTCAGCCTACTGATCCTCTTTAAAAGACTAACTGGCTCAACGACTTCTTGTTCCAACATTTGGACCATCTCGATCCGTCCACCCGCCTACATCCTCTCTAGGATGGGCCAACAAGGTTCACCTCCCACTGAGATGAACCTGGCTCTGATACCAACTGTCACGGCCTCACCTTTTCAGGCAGCGGAACACCCGTGCAGCACCTTGACTTCTCTAAGCAAAGGTTAGCCTTCCAACCATCCGAGTAACAATGGGCTCATTTTTCGCGCGACCGTGTGCCTCTTGCACACTTCCGTCTCTCGAACAACTCCCGCCGAGTCATGCTCGCAAGCATCCATGAGTGCATTCATGCATCGAGGCTCTCTAGCCAAGATACTCGCACTGTCCATAGGTTCCCACCATGGTAAGATAAATCCCAACACCGACGCTCACCTTGTCACTCGAGACCAAGGTAGCATGTGTGGCAAGATGCCAACACCAAGCTAACGTGCCAACGCCTCTATCATGCCCCATTTGATACTGTCCGAATAGTCTCCCTCGTCGCCCAAGGACTCCCATACGTCCATGGACCAATCCTCAAGGCGCCATGCCTCCACGCATGTTGGCAGGCCCTCAAGACAAGCCACCAAACTAGTTGCATACATTAGACCTCTGTCCCTGTTGTCGAGTGAATTTCGACAACACCAAAATGTATTACTTAATTAATATAAAAAGAGAATTTTCAGAGAAGTAACAAGTGCGAGTATTCGACCTAGAATGGCGAGTACTCGACTGGGAATGCAAGAACAATCAACAAGGCTGGAAAATATCAATAAGACAAAGAATTATAGTGGTTCAGTCAGATTGTGATCTGCTTAGTCCATTGTAGCAAAGGATTCGTAGGTGCCATTTTCATGGTGGATCACTCCTTTATATACAAAGTAGGTGTCCAATCGGTTACATAAGGATCACATTCATTGTTAATCCATTATTTACATATTGAATTGCAATAATTAAACCCAAACAACGTTAACGTTAATAAATGAGTGACAGTTACTAAGTCCATCAACGTATGCGTCTTCCGCATCTGCGAGTTGACTGTTCATGTTCCGTTTGTTGAGCTCGCAAGGTTATTATTACGTTAGGGACTGTCCGAGTCTTTAAGCAATCGCCTCTTGTAGACCCCGCATATCGAGCTGATAGAACCTAGACATGTGAGCCTATAGCGGTTTATCAAGGCTATCGGGTCGTTGGGACCAGATCGCACCATAGAAAGTTGATCTCTATGCTTCCGCAGAAGTATAGGGAGGATACTCGCATATGCGCCGACATATGCGAGTTGGATCCATTCTCTCCTCGCAAATTACGCGATCCGACTTTGGTCGTACTCGCAAGACCTCGTTGGCTTTATCAAATTTCGAGGAACCCCTTATGGACATTTTCAGCTTCTATTGGGAATCTGAACATACGTGTCCTTTAAATGGGAGTCTTGTCTCGAGTTTCTAGGTGAGAGAAATCTCACTATAACACATGCCCCTAGTTTCGCGACGTGACAGGAGCGGTCACTGAGGGAAACTATTACTCGAGAGACAGGTGAAAGGTTGTCACGAGGAGGTGACCTTTTGGTTGTCCCGTCGAGGGTTTCGAAAAATGACGGCTGTAATTATTACTTTTTATTACATTTATGGTGCCACGTCACAAAACTCCTCGGTTTTTGTGTAGGCGTGGCCATCGTTGGCCGTTAGATTGGGCGACCTTAGGCATTCTGGTTGCCACGTGTCATAATCCCAATTAATAAGGGATATGGGTATTTAAACCCTTTGATACGAATCAAAACTTCCATTTTTCCCTCTTGTTCTTAATTTCCTCCTTCCCTCCATTACAGAGACTTCAAAAACCCATTTCCAGATTTTCTACCACTTTTTCTACAATATTTTCAATCTCAGAAGTGGTCGAGAGCAATCGCAGAAATCGGGACTAAAAGTTAGTTTTCAAGTCATTGCATTTTCGTTTCTGTTTGGAGAAAAAGAAATGCTTTACTTTCTGGGTTCGGGTATTTTAGAGGCTTTTTAGGAATGTATGCTTGTATGTGCTTATGAGGCTATGTGTTTTAGGTAAGAAAACCTGGGTAAATTCATAGAATATGACCTGTAAACTGACATAACCGCATACAACACATAGGCACTGTTTCACGTCTTGAATACTCGTGGATATTCAGATGAACAACTTGAATATTCGCGGGTGTTCAGATGAACAACTTGAATACTCGCGTATTGTTAAGATTTACTTCCATTTGACTGTTAGCTAGATCTTTTAGGATTTTTATATGTCGCGGGCTGAGTTGCGAGGGTATCAATCGCCGTTCCAAATGGTGGGTGTATCTCAGTATTCTAATGGTCATATATACGATTATATGCCCCTTGAGATACTGAGGTACACCCAGCCATTTGCAACATGCGATGATACTCAAATGATCGTACTCTTTGGCTGATAGGTAGTCTCGGAACGGTGGGGGTCTCCCAGTAACTTCAGGGTTATGCTCGAAAACGCATACCCCTTGAGTCACTGGGAAACTCCCAGCCGTTTCTGGAGGTATACCGCTTGGTCGAGGATGCGTGAATTACTCGCCCAAGAAAGTTTTATCTCTTCTCGCATATTGAGGGGATGGTCAGTACTCGCAGGGAGGCTGACCATTCTATCGAGTGCGACTTTATAATCTAATGCGGGTGAGATCACTTACTTTGCTTTACACACATCCATCACGCTGAAAAGATCTTCTATCTTTCAGATGAGCGATTTGTCGGATAGCCAACAGCTCGGCTCCGGAGGCCGCGCATTTGACAGTGAAGCTGACTAGGAGGAGGACAGTTTTCTCCCCACTTCGCTTTCCGAAGAGGAGGCCGCTCCAATAGAGCTAGGCCCGATGTCTTCTGTAGACATTGAAAAGATGGTGCAAGAACTCGCAGAACCTGGGACCATCGATATTCGAGACAGCGAGTCCACGGTGTCGGCACACGACTACCTTATACACTCGAGGCATGCTCCTGACATCGAGGTCGAGGAGATGGACGATGAGTGGACGACTCCAGTTCGCGAGTCAGGTGAGGAAGAGGAGGAGGCGGAAGGGAGTAGGACAGATTCGGTCGACGATTCCCAGCTGAATGAGCCCTTCGCGTGTGAGGATTTAATCTCGAGAGTTTCCAAATCAGACTTCACCACCTTTGTGAGGTTAAATTTGTTGCGACTCGCATTTCAGCGACCTAAGCCATCTCAGAGAGTGCATTTTCCGTTTACCAACCCTGCGATTATTCCCACAGAGGATGTGGTAGTCTCAATACCCATTCTTCGGTGTGGGGTATCGGTCCCCTTTCACCCCTTCATCGCAGCTATTCTCAGGCGATATGATGTATCGCCTTTTCAGCTAACTCCAAACAGCTATCGCACTGCCCTAGCCTTCTATGCGATGTACATGGAGTATGTCCATAGGGCTCCCTCAGTAGAAGAGTTCAGCTATTTCTATGACATAAAAAGCGTAGGTCTTCATAATGGCTTCTACTGCTTTAGCAAATGGGCGACTTCTGAAATCAACGGAGTTGAAGGAATGGTGTCGAACATGGGGGACTGGAAATCGAAGTGGTTTTATGTCTTTAAAGTCCCTGGGATTAGGACTGACTTTAATCGCAGACCTAGTATGTCCCGTATTTCTTGACTTAGATATTTTCTGCATTACTTTTGAGATCTTTTGCTTACTCGCTCTTTGTTGTTATCGCAGATAGGCCAGTTCGACCGACCCTTGACGCGACTAGCAAGGAGACAGCTGAAATCCTCGGGAGCCTTCCAGTACAAGATCGCGACTGGCGATTACTGTGTACAACTGCGAAGTTGCGAGAACATCAGCTGATTCCTGAGAACGCAAGTCTTCAAAGGGAGCCAGTATACAAAGAACCATCCGAGAGGCAGCAAGAGCGAATAGACAAGCGCCTTTCTAAGCAAACTCCTCGACAAATTTCAGGTAATTCATCTCTTGTTATAAACTGACAGGTAGGGTTTGACTTATACTTATCTTTCATTTATCTTCGCAGATATGACTTTTCTGAAGTCTGCCCCTATCCTAAAGATCAAACCGAAGGGCAGAACAACGACGACTTCGCCGGTTGTTGCCCAAAAGATGAAGAGCGATGCGATGGCTACACTTGTCGCAGACTCTTCCAAGAAGCTGGCCAAGACCACACAGGACAAGGGGAAGAAAGTCGTAATTGATCCACCTGTTCGAGCTCGCGACTTCCTAGCCATGCAAGAGAAGTTCCTGGCTGAGATTCCTTATGAGGACCTTGTTACGCGTTCTGCCGAGCTGGCCGCGCAATCGATGACTCTGTTCGTAAAAGCTGCTGCTACTCCTTCAAAGGAAGCCGACTCGCTGAAGAGGCAAAATGCTCAGTTTCAGGAGAACATAAAAAAGCTGAAGCAAGAAGTGGCGAGGAGGGAGAAGGAGCTCAAAGAACTCAGCAAGGCCAAGGAGAAGGAGCTCGAAGAACTCAGCAAGGCGAAGGAACAGGCGGAGCATGAGGTCAAGAAATCGCAGGCGACGATCGTGGAGATGGCCCGCGATTTGGAGACTGAGAAAGAGAATGGGAAGAAGCAGTATGATCAGGCAGTGTCTGATTATATCTATACCACTCTTTCCAAAGTCCCAGATTTCGACTTTTCTCTTCTCGGAACAGAAGCCGCTGAGATGGCTGAGGCTTTTCGTGCCATGTCGCCTACTCAGACCAAAGGTGGGGGAGGGAACCTTCTTGATGAGGTCGAGGGTGCACAAGCTGAAGAGGTCGAGAACGAGGTCATCAGCAAAGTCGCGGATGAGACTGCTCCGGATGAGACTACTCCTGCTGCTCCAGATGCTTAGTTATCTTCTAATTTATGTTGTTTTTTAATTTTAATTCTCTCTTTTTTTTTTAATATATGCGGTACAAGGGTACTCGCGCTTTTGTACTTGGACAAATTTCTTTTTATTTTGGACAAATTTATATCCTCGCGGGGATAACTATCCTTTAACATTTACGCAGTACATGGGTACTCGCGTTTTATATATATATGCGTCTTCAATTACAACTTGGTGTAATAAGTAGGAATATTTACAAAGCTGGTAAAATTTTTGAAAATTTAACAAGTAATTTCATTCATATAATCAATAGTACATTCGGGCATATATACCCCCTTATACTTAGGATTTTTTCCTTTTTGAATGAAAAATATCTAAGTATAAGTACAAGAGTGAACATAATCGAATAATGCGAGTACTATTGATAATAAAATTTCAAGCTCTCGCTATTCCATGCTCGTGGAATCGCAGTTCCATCGAGTGTTGCGAGTCGATACGTTGCATCACAAATTTTATCTACGATGAGGTATGGTCCTTCCCAATTATCCCCGAAGACCCCATGCGACGGGTTTTTGGTGTTTGGCATTACTCTTCTAAGGACCAAGTCTCCTGCTCGCAGGGCTTTTACTTTCACTTTGGAGTTAAAGTACCTTGCAGTTCGCTGTTGGTAAGCCGCATTTTTTAGGTGCGCTTTGTCACGCTTTTCCTCCAAAAGATCAAGGCAGAATAGCTGATTCTCGTTATTCTGCGAGATGTTGAAAATATCCCTGCGTAGGGAACCTGCCCCGACTTCAACTGGCAACATGGCCTCGCACCCGTAAGAAAGTGAGAAGGGTATTTCGCCAGTTGTTGATCGAGGGGTCGTATTATAAGACCATAGGACTTGCGATAACTCGTCTGGCCAAGCCCCTTTGCGATCTTCTAGTTTCCCTTTTATGGTGTGTTTGATTATTTTATTAATGGCTTCAGTTTGTCCGTTACTTTGCGGGTAAGCAACTGCAGAAAAAGCCTTTTTAATCCCCAAATCGTCGCATAGCTGTCGCATCTCTTTACAGTCAAACTGTTTTCCATTGTCTGAAATGAGTTTATGCGGAATGCCAAAACGACAAATGATGGATGTATAGACAAACTCGCACAATTTCGTTGCTGTGATGGTTGCGAGTGCTTTGGCTTCGGCCCATTTTGTGAAGTAATCAATTGCGACTACAGCATATTTGACTCCGCCTTTTCCTTTGGGTAACTCGCCGATTAAATCGATTCCCCATATTGCAAAGGGCCATGGACTTGTGATTGAATGGAGGTTACTCGGAGGCTGGTGGGTGTAAGTGGCTATTCGCTGACATCTATCACACCTTTTTGCAAACGCGAGAGCATCTTGTCGTAATGTTGGCCAGTAATACCCTTGCCGCATAATTTTTAAAGCAAGGGAATTACCTCCGGTATGATTGCCACAAATCCCCTCGTGTACCTCACGAAGTATGTAACCACAGTCTTCTCCACTGATACATTTGAGAAGCGGTTGACTAAAACTTCTGCGATACAACCTTTGGTCATATATTACATAACGGGCTGCTCGCTGTCGCAATTTTCTCGCTTCTACCTTATCATCGGGTAAGAGCCCCTTCTCAAGATATGCGAGGATAGGAGTCATCCAGGTGATCTCCTGAACATCATCTATCTCCATGATTGCTTCTTGATTTATGGTTGGGTGAGCCAGCACGTCTACCGGAATCACATCGAGCAATTCGGCTTCTCTAGTTGAGGCCAAACGGGCCAATGCGTCTGCGTGGGCATTTTGAGCATGCGGTACTCGAGATACAACTACATTTTTGAACTTCTGCATTATTTCGCGAACGATGGCTAAGTATTTAACCAATCTTCCGCCTCTTGCTAGGTATTCTCCATTCACCTGGCATACCACGATTTGGGAGTCGCTAAAAGCCTGTAGATACTCGACTTTCATCTCAAGGGCAAGTTTCAATCCTGCGATTAAAGCCTCATACTCAGCTTCATTGTTAGATGCAGAAAATTCAAATCGTAAAGTAGCGTGTACCTTGAAATTATTGGGACTGATTAACAAGATCCCACTGCCAGAACCTTCGTTATTCGAGGCTCCATCGACGTACAATGTCCATGCTTCTTTGCCTGCTATAGCAATGTCACTTCTGTCCTCTACGACTGCCACCTCGGTGCTGGGGAATTCAAGTATAAAATCTGCCAAGGCTTGCCCCTTGATCGCAGTTCTCGGTTTATACTTGATGTCGAACTGACTCAACTCCATCGCCCACTTTAACAATCTCCCCGATGCTTCTGGTTTCGCTAAAACTTGTCTTAAGGGGAAGTTTGTCAAAACTTCAATGCTGTGAGCCTGGAAGTAGGGTCGTAATTTTCTTGAGGATATTATCAAGGCGAAAGCCAATTTCTCCATTTGGGGATAACGCGTCTCGGCATCCAGTAATCGCTTACTGACGTAATACACCGGGTATTGGCGTCCTTGGTCCTCGCGTATTAGTATTGCACTAATCGCATATTCGGAGACGGCCAAATAGATAGACAAAACTTCTCCGGACAATGGCTTCGATAAGATCAGAGGTTGCCCCAAATGCGTCTTTAAAGCTTGAAAGGCTTGCTCGCATTTTTCGTTCCAATGAAACCTTTTGTTGCCTTTCAAAATCTGAAAAAACTCCTTGCACTTATCAGAAGATCTGGATATAAAGCGGTTTAAAGCCGCGACTTTACCTGTAAGGCTTTGAACCTCCTTTGGCTTGGTCGGTGATGGCATCTCCACCAATGCCCTGATCTTCGCAGGATTGGCTTCTATTCCTCGTTGATTAACCATAAAACCAAGGAATTTCCCAGAGCCAACCCCAAAGACGCATTTTAACGGATTTAGACGCATCTTGTATCGCCGCAGTATGTCGAACATGGCCTGCAGGTGGGTAATATGATCCTTCGCATGTTGTGATTTTACGAGCATATCGTCAACATATACTTCCATTGTCTTTCCAATGAGATCTGCGAACATCATATTCACTAGCCTTTGATAAGTCGCACCTGCGTTTATTAAACCAAAAGGCATTACTTTGTAACAGTATAATCCTCGATCAGTAATGAACGAGGTATGCTCTTGGTCTGGTTCATACATCGGGATTTGATTGTATCCCGAGTATGCATCCATGAAGCTCAAAAGTGCGTGACTCGCAAAGGGCATCGACAAGCTGGTCAATGCTAGGAAGAGGAAAGCTGTCTTTGGGACAGGCTTTGTTTAGATCAGTAAAGTCAACGCATGTGCGCCATGAGCCATTAGGCTTTGGCACAAGTACGGGGTTTGCTAACCAGTTGGGGTAAAACGACTCCCGTATAAAGCCGCAGGCAAGGAGGCAGTCGACTTCTTCTTTCAGCGCTTGGTACCTCGCGGGGTCCATTTTGCGGCGCTTTTGTTGGACACCTCGCACTTCGGGGTCAATGTTCAAGCGATGACACATGACTTGCGGAGATATCCCGACCATATCTGAATGTTTCCAGGCAAAGATATCAAGATTTTGCTTTAAAAAGGTCGTTAATTGTTCTCGCAGCTGTAAATTTAATTTAGAACCAATTTTTAAAACCTTGTTATTATCTACAGGATCTATAGGTACCTCGATTGTGTCTTCCGCGGCTTGGGCTGCGGCGGTGTGATCGAGGATTCTTGGATCCAAGTCGGGTTCGTCTATGTGCGACCCCTCCTCGATCCTGAGGATCTCTTGGCGAGGAGGTGGTGCTTCCAAAAGGTAGATAACATTTACCGACCTTTTTTCTGCGAGTTTAACGGCTGCATTATAACATTCTCGTGAGTCGGATTGGACTCCCCGCACCGAACCTACTCCAACGGGAGTAGGGAACTTCAACTTCAGATGATAGATCGAGGTTATAATCTTCATCTCCTTCAGTATTGGTCGACCAATTACGGCGTTATACGCTGAGTATTGGTCGATTACTGCGAAATCGGCCATTGACTTGGCTGTTACTGGGGCAGTTCCCAAAGTGATTGGGAGCTTGATCATTCCTTTAATTGTTATGACATCTCCCGAAAAGCCGTAAATGCTTGATGTCATAGGTCGCAAATCCTTCTCTTGCAACCCCATTTGCTTGAAGGCTTGGAAATTCAGCAGATTCACTGAACTCCCATTGTCAACCAGTATACGATGGACATTATCCCCACCAATATTGGCGACTATTACCAGTGCATCAGAATGCGGGTGATGGACCCATCTCGCATCGCTCTCCATAAAGATGATGTCGTCGCATTCTTTTTTAAAGAGCTTCTCAGGCCGTTCACCAAGATTATTCACATTGGTAAGCGGCTTCTCCTTGGCTTCTCTGGCATACCGTTCTTGTGATTTGCGAGAGTTGCCCGCGATGTGTGGTCCTCCGATTATAGTCAGGATATTACGAGGTGTTTTGGAGCCACTCGCGTTCTGGTTTTCTCCTTTGTCATCCGCTTGGGGATGACTTTCCTCGCTCCTTTTATACTTGTCGAATTTCCCTCTCCGGATCAGCTCCTCTATTTCATCCTGCAAGACCCAACATTCTAGAGTAGTGTGACCAATGTCCTTGTGGTACTTACAGAATTTTTTAGGATCCCTCCGGTCGCGATTCCCCCTGATGGGGGGCGGCTTCTTGAAAACTCCGTTCCTTTCTTTAATCGCATAAATATGGTCTCGAGGGACTGTGAGTTCGGTATAATTGACGAAGCGAGGTCCTCCCTTCCTTTTTGGCGAGGACTCCTTCTTTGGGGGAGACTTAGCCAACTTCGGACTTCGCTGTCTTCGCGGGCTGCGTCTTCTCGGGCTTCGGCCCCTGGAGTTCTTCCCTCACGGACTGCGAGATCGCGACCGCAGTATGGGTGACCGACGTTTGTCCTTCCCCTTCTCTAACTCCGCTAGAGAGTTCTCAATTCTTTTGTGAGGTTCGGCCATGGCGAAGAACTCTACCAAGGACTCAGGCCTTCGAGCTTGTAGTTCCTTCCAAAAGTCGGTTCTCGGCAAGATACCTGTTATCAACATACAAACAAGCGAAGACTCGGGGGCCTTCTCGACCTTTGTTACTTCTGCGTTAAAACGTTTGAAATAGTCTTGTAAAGACTCACCAGGTTCTTGTTTGATGTTGGCCAAAGTCATATAGGGTGGTCTATACGTCATTGTGGCCTGGAAATGCGTGAGGAATAAGTCGACGAAGGTTTCCCACGTCGATATTGATGCCTCAGGTAATTGGGTGAACCAATCATGAGCATTTTCCTCGAGTGTTGCCGCAAGAATGCGGCACTTCGCGAGTTGTGGTACCTGGTCTACTTCCATTATAGTATTAAATTTTTCTAAATAGTCTATCGGGTTAGAAGTACCTTTATACTTAAGGGATTCGGATAGACGAAACCCTTTCGGAAGTTGAGCCTGTCGCACCTCTGCAGTAAAAGGCGAGGTGCCATGCAACTTATATATAGGCTTACGTTGCTGCTCGAGCATCTTTAAAGCTTGCAGAAGCATGCTTTGGTCGATTCCTCCTGTCGCAGGGGCTGGAGTCGCTGCGACTACGGGGCTCGCAACAACTGCGGCAAGGTTGGCTGGGATATTAATCCCAGTGGTCCCGATTGGCGCGATAGGCGGGTTATTATCTGCGTTGACACCCTGATCGCCCGTCTGGGGATCACGGAGTGTCTCGGTATTATGTGGGCCGCGGGAGCGTGCCCTGAAAACTGCGTTGAGATGATCACGTAGATCACCTCGGTGTACTTGATAACGTCCTCCCTGTTGTGTCTGTACAGAGCCGGACCTTGTATACCTGCTCGGAGTGCGTCCATGCGATGACGAAGAGGCTGACTCTGCGTCGTTGTCTCTTGATGGTCGACTGCGAGGATTACGGCGCTCAGGATCATCGTCAATTTGTGCGCTCTGGTTAGGAAACCTTGCGGATTAATCTCTTGACATCGGATGGTTCAGGTCCAGAGCTTCAGGGTTAGTTCTTCGTTCCTTGCGTACACGGTTAGTATGACGTCTAGAAGTTGTTATCTGAGGGTTATCGTTGCGAATGGCGGGAACTCGAGGAGGGCGTCGAGCTCGACTCTGTCCATCTACTTCGGCTTGTAGTGCCCGCAGTTGATCCTAAATTGCAGCATATTGATCAGTGGTGAGCTGGATCATTCCCTCAGATACCACCGTCGAAGTGACGGGGGGAAAATGCATGTCTGCTGGTGGTGTGGACGTGTCCCCGACTTGAGGGCCAGTCGTTTCTGGGAATAGGTTGAGAGGTCTGATATTGCTCCTCCCCACTCCGCCGTTGATGACGTCTACAGGTGGCACTCCAGCTCCAAACAGTGGTACACTCATCATTCCAATATTGATGGACCCGTTGTTAGCTCCGTTAGCGTGATTTCCAACCATGATGAATAGTGTTCTTTGAAGTGAATGAAATCTTTAGTCGATTCCCACAGACGGCGCCAAATGTTGTCGAGTGAATTTCGACAACACCAAAATGTATTACTTAATTAATATAAAAAGAGAACTTTCAGAGAAGTAACAAGTGCGAGTATTCGACCTAGAATGGCAAGTACTCGACTGGGAATGCAAGAACAATCAACAAGGCTGGAAAATATCAATAAGACAAAGAATTATAGTGGTTCAGTCAGATTGTGATCTGCTTAGTCCACTGTAGCAAAGGATTCGTAGGTGCCATTTTCATGGTGGATCACCCCTTTATATACAAAGTAGGTGTCCAATCAGTTACATAAGGATCACATTCATTGTTAATCCATTATTTACATATTGAATTGCAATAATTAAACCCAAACAACGTTAACATTAATAAATGAGTGACAGTTACTAAGTCCATCAACGTATGCGTCTTCCGCATCTGCGAGTTGACTGTTCATGTTCCGTTTGTTGAGCTCGCAAGGTTATTATTACGTTAGGGATTGTTCGAGTCTTTAAGCAATCGCCTCTTGTAGACCCCGCATATCGAGCTGATAGAACCTAGACATGTGAGCCTATAGCGGTTTATCAAGGCTATCGGGTCGTTGGGACCAGATCGCACCATAGAGAGTTGATCTCTATGCTTCCGCAGAAGTATAGGGAGGATACTCGCATATGCCCCGACATATGCGAGTTGGATCCATTCTCTCCTCGCGAATTACGCGATCCGACTTTGGTCGTACTCGCAAGACCTCGTTGGCTTTATCAAATTTCGAGGAACCCCTTATGGACATTTTCAGCTTCTATTGGGAATCTGAACATACGTGTCCTTTAAATGGGAGTCTTGTCTCGAGTTTCTAGGTGAGAGAAATCTCACTATAATAGTCCCTTTCCAACATGGTGCATTTGTCCCATGCGTGTATGCCAACTAGCCCACGAATGACTACCCGTGTCATCTCGTGTTGAGACTCGTGGCCTAGGCGCACCACAACGTCTCTTGGAGGGTCTAGGCCACGTCCCGTGCAAGCGACATACCGACAAGCCAAGGGAAACGTACCAGCGAACCGCTGGCAGCTTTCTTCGACGCACTACCGGGTCGGCCCGATAATGTCCATGAGTACTCCAACTCATGGATACATATGAGTCCCCTCATGGTCCTCATATGCCCGCCCTACCAGTCCCTACTGACTAGTAGTAGCTCACTTAGCACCAAGGTGCAAGGGGTGGTGGAGAGCTGACACCAGAGTACCCCCTTAAAGAGCATTCTGAGCTTTTAGCCTTCTACCAGGAACATAGATGATTTTTTCTCTGCAGACATATGGTAAGTACCATATACCAAATCACCTAGTTTCACCAAACCGATCGCACCATTCTGTTTGTAGACCCAAATAAATGGCGGATACCAACTCCCGTCCCATTCCGGACAATATTGAAGATATTTACAAAAATGCCACTGTATACAAACTAAGCATCAGCATGCCACCTGCATGCACCACAACATGCGCCACCACTTGACCACTACTTGGCCAACTTGTGGGTATCACTTAGCTTGTAACGTGCCATCATAGACTGCATGTAACACAGTGCTAGGTGCAATAAGAGTTTCTATGTAGAATTCCGTAAAAATACTAAAAAAAAATTATTTTAAAATGTAAAAATAAAAAAGTCAAAAAAAAAATACTGAACTTAATGTTTTAGATTTAATTACGAAATAAATTGGGTGAATAGAAATTAAGATTTTTTTTTTCTTGGACTGGAAGAAATGAAGTTGGTAATGAAAAGGCACTGTAGGTAGGTAGGTACTGAAGAGGCACCGTAGTGGGCGGGCAGTGGTAACCAATTAATAGGAAACGTACAGCTCTCAATTTGACAAAACAGGGAAATCACCCCCTCAGCTTTATTTCCTTCTCAGGAAAATATTGACTGGATTACTCACAGTCTTATTGCCATTTTCAACACCTCACCAAAAGTGGTACGAAAATAAACAAAGGGAATCCCTTTTGATCATCTAATTCTAAAACACCATTAAAACCCACTCATTTCCTTTTGCTAAATAAACACACTTCATACTTCATATCATCTTCTTCACATTGTTTTCTCTCTTTCCCTCTTGCATTCCTCATACTACATTGTATCAGAATTCTTTCCTCACGTGCTTCATCTTGGTGTATGTTTTTTATTATTTTTTTTATTTTTTATTTTTTTGCTAAGAATGAAACCTTGGTTAAACGTAAAGCTCTCATTTTTACTCTGTTTTTTTGGGTGTTCTTTACGTTTATTCTTCAGATGGGTCTTTGGTATATGATGATATTTTGTGTGATTTAGTTTCTTTTTCTTTTTCTTTTTTTCATTGGGTATTTAGTGCTATCATAATCAGTACTTAGTAGCACCTTACTTTCTCGAACGGCTAAACAAAAATCTTTGATTTGAAATTCTCTTTCACAAATTCCTTTTATGTAAAGATGAATGTAGAATGGTGAAAAATGCAAAGATAGTTCCTTTTATGTGAATATGAGTATAGAATTGTGAGAAAAATGTAAAGATGGTTCCTTTTATGTGAATATGAGTATAGAATTGTGAGAAAAATATAAAGATGGTTCCTTTTATGTGAAGATGAGTATAAAATTGTGTAAATTGTAAAGATGATTCCTTTTATGTGTTTAAGAACGTTGAGAAAGGAGAAGTTTTAAGATTAGGATTTTTCATAACTGAATAGAGGAGTGCACCTTTTTTTTTGTCGTAAAACAGCCTTACTGAAAAGAGATTTGTCAAATGAAACTCAGGCTAAATATCTGTTTTACTCTCTAATTTGATCAATAGTTGAAAGTGTAGAATTGTTTTCTTATTTTGGTGTCACTCTCTAATCATGAAGCTATTCTCTAGTTAGTGGCTTTGATCAGTTGCTCAGTGTCTACAACCATGACCTTGTTTTTATTGGTTTTATTTAGAAAACAAGATGCTGGAAATGACAGAAGAAGTATGTCCAATGGAGGACGCTCTTCTTGCACTTTTAGATAACTTAGTTGGCCCAGTGCTGCCAGCTAGATTTATTACGGATAACCCTCCTTTATCTCATCAGCAAGTTGTTGCAAAACAGGTACTTTATCTTCTATTTTGTTATATCCTTAAATCTGATATGTTAATGTTTTTTTCCATGTTTACATAGACATTATCAAATGGATTTCTTGCATTCTTCAGAATTAACTTTGATACAGTAATGGAGATAGTTAGAAGAAATGTGTGTTTATTTAAATATGAAATCTTTATTTAAATAAGAAATGTGTGTCTTTATAGTGTCACAGGTGCAGATAACATTTCTTCTCGGTCACGGTCTTTGATAGTTTTCAAATAAATAGGGGTTTTATATTGTTATCATCTGGTGGCATGGCATGGTTATGAAGAGAACGCATGTAATTTGTGTATCAATTTCTTATGAAATTAACTTTACATTATCAGTGATAATCTTTAATTTTTTTGGTGCTCACAAACTCCCATTTGTAAGGTGTGTTTTTTTGACTATCCATTTCTAAAACACGGAAATCCTTTAAATATGACATTGTTTGTCCTGCACTCCTGTAGTGTCTGTTCCTAGAAGCACTTAATAAACAATTATATACAGATCTTTGCTCAGGCAATAGTAAATTCAGTGCACAACCTAAAGCAATTTGAGTCATGTTATGTCTGATATTATTCTGCTTTGATGACTAATTTTATCTCTAATTCAACTATGATGATCCTTAAGTTTTAGAGTGTTCAAGTTATGCAATCAATTCTAACCACTGAACCAGCTTTATATTAAGTTTGAGATATTATATATAACCATTTTCACATCTAGAATTCTGTATATTAACAATTTCTTAAGTGTGAATATGTCTGATCTGTAAACAAAAATTTCAATGTATCCACTGGCAAGGAAAATTTCATCCATTTACTCACATGCACAAGCATAATGCATTGAATGTTAGTCATGTAATTGCTTGTTTTGTCTTGATTTATGTTAGGTACATGCTGTAGTGTTATTGTACAACTACTACCATCGAAAAAAATGCCCAAAGCTAGATTTTCTTGGTTTCGAATCATTTTGCAAGTTGGCTGTGGTTTTAAAACCAGCATTATTGGTGCATTTCAAACTGACACAAATGAAAAACTATATGAAGTTAGATGATCTGGAGAACCATCTATCACCAACAGAGAAGTCAATTATGCAAGCCTGTGATATATCTACAGCATTAGATGCATCAAGAAAAGACCCCATTGTTGAAGGATGGCCAATTACTAAAGTTGCAGTATTTTTGATTGACTTGAAGAAAGAGAATTGTTTGTTACTAGATAGTGTGACTCAAGGGGTTTATTCAGTGATTGAAAAAGATGTAGAGGCCTCAAACCAAAGTTTAAGGAGTACAATGGGGAAATCTCAAACATGTAAAAGGAACAAAGTAATTCAAAAAATTCCAAAAGTTGAACCCGGGACTAATTCAACTGATTTTCAGCAACTTGCTTATTTAGCTGTCTTGGAAGCTACAGGTATGTAGCTTTATTATATACCATATTATTCAAGTTTGCACTAGCTACAAGTATGCTCTCTTTTATAAAAATGACAACTTTGGTTCTTTTGTTGATTAAGTAGTATTTGTACAACAAGAAGAGTTGTATTGTATTTTGTAGCAAAACAGTGGCCTCCTTTTTTAAAGCTTACACTGATAATTGAGAATTAAGCTGGTTTTCTAGAAGATAATTAATGAGATAAATCTCAAGTCTTGACCATCACGGACACAGATACATTTATTCTAAGATATGATCTACTGAATGTTTTTGCTCTTCCAATATTTCTGTATCTTTAAATCTTCTAAAAAATAAGTTAGATTGCTCATGCGTGAATGATTCTCATACATGCTATAGGTGTTAATCAGACAGATCTGACAATTTTGGAAGACCATGTTGTGTATTCTGATAGTAAAGAAAAGGCAGCGGTGCAGTTTTACATCATGCAAGCCAAATCAGTCACAGAAAATATTATTCAATTTCCCATCAAAGATGTCATTGACAGGTTTTTATGTCAAACAACCATTTCTGTTCTTTTATTTTCTGCGTACCAACCTATTAAACTGCTTTTGCTAGCCACTTCAGTAACACACCTTTGATAATGTGTATGTGACTAATCACTTGATTGTTTAACTTTTTATATTACCTTTTCTGAATTCCCTTTAACGCTTTGTTGATGATGAGGTTCTACCGTTATCTAAGGATGGTAAGCATGTCTGCTTTGCTGATGCTCTTTATCCTTTGCTATTTGAGTAGTCTGCAGGGTCCTTTGGTTAGAAAGATCTCTGGAAATTGGACAGTTACCCCAGTTGTTGAATATTTCCATCTTCTTCCTTATGGTGGGATTTTATTAAATTGGATGAAAAGGTGAGCTCATCTAGGCTGTCCTGAATATGCTTTTTTGCGGTTCTAAAAGTAGGTTTCACTAGAGTTTACATTAATTTTCTCTTTAATATTTCATATTTGCTGTTACCAAGGCCCTTAATAACAAAAATTTGGCTTAGCATCTTAATTAATGTCTAAAGATACAACACATTTATAGAATTTTAAGCATCTCCTATATGTTTATGCTTCCCTGAAATAACTTAAACCATCCCTTAAACAAGGAAAACTGCAATTTGATTGCTTCATTTTTTCAAAAGTTATGATGTGGTGATGTCATTGGTCATTTGTGTAAAGTGTAAACTAATAGCTATGAATCATCTATCAAATTGTCAACATCTAGGATTGTATTTTCTTTTTTACTTGCCGTGATTTTTTCTTCTTTACAAACATGATACAAGAGGAGCTACTTGATCTAAACCATGATGTGCAAACATGCTGTATCGTCTACGATTACATTGGGGGATTGAACATTTTGAATCACATGTCCCCCCTTTTAAGAAATCGACTCGTACAATGGCTTAAATGTTATTTCTCATGCTTGTTATTTTCTTCATTGAGATATTTTGTTTGGGTTTACGCTCTATCTTATTCATTTATGGTAGTAGTAAGATATTTCTGTATAGAACAGTCTACCAACTTCCTAAAAGTCGAGCTGTACAATCAAACATTCCCACAAGTCTTGATTTAGATCAGACAAGAAATTAGGCTGATTGGTTTTTGTTTCATTTAAGCCACAAGTCTTGCAAATTTTACTTTTGAATATTTTTGTTCCCAATTTTATCCCTTGTGTATGTGCTTAACGGAGATATGTTTGAATAGTTTACATGATTCCAGGCAGGGAAAAAGCCCTGAAAGGACGACAATTCCAAGGACATTGGCAGAAAATAAAATTCAAGTTAATTTTCATGCTGGTGGCATAAGAGAAGTTAATAGCCACAAGACAACTGCAACTGATCTCAAATCACCAAAGGATGAAGATGCTATTGGCTTTTCCAATGCTTCTAACGAGCCTGGTATCAAGGTAAGCTTCTTTTGGCTACCTATTACATTTATTTATTTATTCTTTATGTACGTATGACTCATCCAGTTCTTAAGTTCACCAAGTCTGGATTACAAAGCTACCGTCTTTGGCCATTGTTTGGACTTAGAATTTTTCTGATTGAAGGAAGAAAATGTGAGGAAATACATTGAACTTTTGAGAATCAAAGTTAAGGTAAGGAAAATTAGTTGACAAGCAAGATTTTATTGATGGTAGATCAACATGACAATGAGAGTCACTGAGATAACATTTATATTTTCTTTATTTTAAAAAGCAAATAATAATTATGTTCTACAATCAATCTTCTTGGGACTTTGCATCTCATTTAGATCTGGTTACAGTTTCATTTTCTGTTGTATGTTGCTTTAACACTACAGTTTTTATACACTTATTTATCTTTCCCTCTTTCATGATTTCCCCCATTTAAATGCATTTTGACTTCTTGGACTGGCAGTTTGAGATGGACTTAACAACAAAGTCAAACAGTTCTGACTGTGCAATTGAGAAGGCTTCTTTTGGAAATAGAATCAGTGACATCTCAAGCGGTCAAAATGGATTTGGTTGCCGTGCAATGGTTGCTTATCATTCCAACGGCATATCAGATAAAGGAGGAAATTGTTATCATACATTGGCCACTTATCAATCTTCTTCTCAGCATCTTGAGAAGATACAAAGTGTCATGGCTTCGAAACACAACTTAATGACCGAGACTGCCTTAAAACTTCTCAGAAGTAGAAGAAATAAGCTGGTATGTTTTTGTTTATGACATGTGAGTATGCTGGACAAGTAACTAAAACGTTTTTAGAGATATAATGTATATTAGGCTGCCTCTGTTTTGTACTTGGTATTTGGAACTGGCAGTACTTCTTATTTCAATCTCAAGCCTCAGATTATCCTTCTTTCAACATGAACCCTTGTAGTTTTTTGGTTTATATTGGTGATTTCATAAGGTGCTTAATCTATTTGGTAGTCTTTTTTATATGTGCTTTTAGCTTTTTCCCTGCTGTGTGTCAGATTCTCTCTCTCCCTCCATTTTTGCATGTGTTATAGAATTCATTTTCTTGTTTATGCAGTCTTTGAAGTTGCGGGATATAGAGGATGAGATTGCTGAGTATGATAGAAAAATGGAGACAATTATAAATGGTACACTTTTTCAAGTTTGATTTCGCGCCCTTCACTAAAACCATTTTGTAGGTTTTAATGGTGCCTAAATTTGCTTTATGGTTGGATATTCTCACCCATCAAGTTTGTCTATTCTGCTCTACTGTTTAATGCTTAAAGTATGGAACACAGTATATAATGGTGTGATAAAATAGAAAAACAAATAAAATTGAGTAAGGATTGCTGAGATTTTCTCTTAGAAGAATCGAATAATCCTTGAGAATGCTTTCATTGTTTTTCATACATCGGTAGTATTATCTCATCTGTAAGACATAATAACAAATAAATAGATATATAGAGTTATTCCAATGTCAAATAAACAAATAAAATAAGAAAACAAGTAAGCATAAAAGAGAGCTTGTCCATCCTTCTGCTAGTCACAGGGTGTTAGAAATATCATGTGCTTATTATATACTTGTTCTTGCTCTACAAGCAGGTGGTGAAGATGACCTTCAGCTGGTGTTAGAATCCCTCATTGAAGGTGGTAATGAGGAAAGCCAACGAAGTGCTGCTGACCATGTAAGGACTAATCAACGGGTTGAAGACACGTTAGACAACAAGAGAAAGAGGTTGTCAGAAGCCATTCTTAGCACACGAAATGCTCGCCAGGTAAATATTTGTTCACTATCCAATTAACGAAGCTTTTCTTAGGAAACAAAATACTTGAAGCTTTAAATGGATATTTTAATGCTCTCTGTGGCAGTTGAAATGTTTTCTTAGTGTGACTGGGTTTCATTTTAGATAAGCATCATGGTTTTTCCCAATCATTGAATTTAAAGCCTCTCCTCGATCCATTTTATTCAACTTTTCTGGTGTTTGTTACCAATCCAGTTCTTTTTTTTTTCCCTTTATTTATGTTTTGTTGATTATTCTAATCAGAATAGAATTGACAGGAATTGGATGATATTTGTGATGCAAACAATTGGATATTACCCATCTACCACATAAACCCAGCCCAAGGTATGATTCTGCACCCTTTTTATGTATTGACCAAACAGATACGTTGGCCATAATTGCTTCTGACGTTTACTGCTATTTGATCATTTATTACCCAGTTCTCATTTTCACACGTACAATTTTTGAAATAAGCATAAAAAACTACTATTAGAACTTAATCTAACTATACAGTGTATTTCCCAAATCCCTGCATAAAATGACTTGAGTCCTCAAAATATGAGAAAAAGTTGATGAAATATTTTATTTTGTGAATTCAGAACATCTTCCACACATAAAAACATGTGATTTGATAGTGTTTAGCTTCAGAGTTTTTATGGATATCATTTGAACTTGGAATAGTTCTTAGTAGGCAATAACTTTTTGCACTTGCTTACACTTGAATGGAACATGGCAGGACAAGAATATAATGGAAAAATGAAACCAAATTATTAGTTGTAATTTCAAATTCAAAATCTTGACGAAGATCAATATGTTCTGATTATTTGTGTAATGGGCATGGACACGTATAATTATCCAAAATATGTTTTTTTAAAAGATTATCATACATTGTTGGTAAGCTTAATTTTGGTAATTGTTTTTTCAATGAAGGTGGATACATAGCCAATGTAAGCATACAAGGAGCAGGTTTCGAATGCTCAAGTGAGGGAGAGGTGCATTCAAGTCGCGGGGAAGCACGAGAATCGGCTGCTGCACTCATCTTGGTGAAGTTGCGCATGATAGCAACTCGGTCTCTAGATAATTAGTAGGTTACAGTTGGTGGGGGATGCTACAATCAAATGCAAACTGGATTTTGTGCAAATGAAAAGTTCATGAAAATATTTTAACGTGGCCCTGCAGCTACTGCTACAGCTACAGATACTTTTTTTTACCAAGGAAAAGAGAAGTATTAATACAATCTCAAGGGAACACAGACTTTTAGTTTTTTTTACAGATGTCTTTATCTATGTGTCATGATGATCTTAATATTTCATCATGCTTTTACCTCAGATTTACAATTCTTGAATTCACATCACAATTTTGGAAGTTGAAGTTGAAGGAGAATCTAATTTGTACAAGACGAATAAACCGCTAAAACCAAACTGAATATAAGCTCACATTAACCCGTCAATTTGGGATCTGATTTGGGATTTTCCTTGGGAGGTATCGGGAAGGAATTGGAATGGATTAATATCGATTTACACAAATATGTTTATACAGGTACAGAAGAAAAGATTTTCTATTGATTCAAATGCTGTTTCTTTTTCTTTTCTTAGGAACACATACAAGATTTGTTACTACAAAAAGGATAATAGTAACTCCACCATTAACTATTTCATTTATGAATTTCATAGTAATAGAAATACATGTCCTAATGTAGGACTGGTGCCAACAGTTCACGGAAGAAATGACTCACTGAGTCGAGATCACTAACTAATACTAATCTAATAGAAAATGCTAATATAATAGAAAAGAATTGTCTTTTCTGTATACTTTTCGCAGGCTTGAGGAGAAGGTTTTTCACTAATAAATCGATAGTCAAAATCATTCCATTCTGGCTTCCTTTCTCTATCAACGTCTTAGATTTCTAAATTCTCATGCACGGTTTTGAATGAGAGAAAAAAGTGAGGAATCCTCTTTTCGACTCTAACCACTCTAGTTGTTGCTTTTCTTTCTGTTACTTCGAAAGTAGCTGCTAAATTAAAAATTATGCTTATTTTTTTTCGAGTCAGAACAAGGATTATGCCAATTTTGTATTATTTATTTGGCGTATAAAAGAAGCTTTTTGAATTTCTTGTAGAAAGAGATTTACCTAAAGAAAAAGCTTTTAATGCTGCCCAATATCCTTTCTTTGTTTTTTTTTAAATATTTTTACAAATTCGCTTCTTTTTTCTTCTCATCGGAGTTATTTCACAAAAACTTGCCATGGTAGGGAAGAAGGGAGGAACAAGCACACTTGGACAGCACAATACAACGGAGTTTGGGAAGGATGAATCGCTCTAGAAAAGGAATCTATTGATTCTCTCCCAATTGGTTGGACCGTAGGTGCGATGATTTACTTTACGGGCGAGGTCTCTGGTTCAAGTCAAGGATGGCCTAGCTGCGCCAAGGAAAAGAATAAAAGGAGCATTTGACTTCTTCATGCATGCTCCACTTGGCTCGGGGGGATCTAGCTCAGTTGGTAGAGCTCCGCTCTTGCAATTGGGTCGTTGCGATTATGGATTGGGTGTCTAATTATCTAGACGGTAATGATAGTATCTTGTACCCGAACTGGTGGCTCACTTTTTCTAAGTAATGGGGAAGAGGACCAAAACATGCTACTAAAAAACTCTACTAAGACAAAGATGGACTGTCAAGAACGTAGAGGAGGTAGGATGGGCAGTTGGTCAGATCTAGTATGGATCGTACATGGACGGTAGTTGGAGTCGGCGGCTCTCTTAGGGTTCCCTCATCTGGGATCCCTGGGGAAGAGGATCAAGTTGGCCTTGCGAGCAGCTTGATGCACTATCTCTCTTCAACCCTTTGAGCGAAATGCGACAAAAGGAAGGAAAATCCATGGACCGATCTCATCGTCTCCACCCTGTAGGAACTACGAGATCACCCCAAGGACGCCTTCGGCATCCAGGGGTCGCGGACCGACCATAGAACCCTGTTCAATAAGTGAAACGCTTTAGCTGTCCGCTTTCAGGTTGGGCAGTAAGGGTCGAATAGAGGAATTCTCGAACCCGAACATTTGGCGATCTCAGATGTGTCGATATCAATGGTGACTCATTATTTCGATGAATCATTTCTTTGGACAGAAGAAGATTATGTAAACACTTACTCGAAATCTCTTATCAGATTCTATTGTGGAAGACATAATTTTTTCTGAGGAATTCACCATGATATATCTAATTCATGCATAATATCATGAAAAAATACAACCCGAATAACTTTATGAAAAAATTAAACCACCAAATAAATATATTGGGCGAATTGAATATTATTCTAACCCGTCCAAATAATCTGAATAAACCGTATAAACCGATTTACATATTTTTTATTATAATTATTTATAACATATTACATAAATTACGTTTGATAGTTAAGCTATTTTACATTTAAAGTATGTATTTTATAGTGTTTATTTTGAAATTTAGAATTGATAATTTTAATTGTATTTAAATATTAAAGTTAAAATTTAGAATATTAAAGTATATATTTTATTTTTTTGAAAAATATTGTTTAATACTTTAATGGGTTTATTCAATTCATATTTATTTTTTAACGTTCATTTAAACTATAACTATTTTAATTTTAAAAAGCATATACTATACATTTATTTTTTTAAAATAAATTATTTGAACACCAAAAACTAACAACAATGAAAAAAATAAAAAATAAAAGTCAATTTAACGGGTTAAACTGACGAAACCAACAAAAATCATTAGACGGGATACACTTTTTTTTTTTTCATTACACGAATTACAATTAGATATTTACAACCCGACATTTATATTAAGTTGATAAAATTACACTATAACCCGATCAAACCGACCCATATACCCCTACAATATATATATGGAAACGATTTTGTCTCGTGATGTACTTTCACGGAATGTATTTCCTGGTACATTAAATAAGTCTCAAGGTACGTTACCATTTTTTAACTATAATTACCCCTAAATCAACCCCAACCCTCAGATCAAATAACTCCCTCCATCTAACTGTCATACATCACGAAATACATTCCGTGAAAGTACGTCAAAACAAAATCGTCTCCCCATATATATAATCAAACAATGCAGCACTACATCGTCAATATTTGAGAAATGAATAGCTTTTCAGCATTCCAATGTGTTTTTGTCATTACTGTTAATGCAACGTACTACCTTATAGCATTGAAGTAAATAAAGCTCGACTTGATCCCAAAATGAGTAAAACAAGATAAAACGACCGGAGATCAAAATATTTTCTAAAAAAACACCAATGCCACTAAACAAAAAAACAAAAAAAAAAGCTACCACTCAATATGAATAAAATGATACCGGATTTACATTATCTGACTACAAGATTTTCCTTTTCTTTTTCCTTTTTCTATTTTATGAGTGAAAATAATAAGCTAGAAATTTGCTTTGTCCTCCACAAACTTGTGCAAAAAACTCAAGATTGAAGCCTTGGGATCGTCTCCACTTACCTTATCCTTGATTTCAAAAATTCCCTTCATAATTCGGGTGTAAAGTCTCTCCAGCTGTGGAATGTTGAAGTTTTCTGATCGATCCACAAAATTCTGCTTTACAGACTTCACCTGGTTTGCAAACTTAACATCTAACATTGCAACATCAAGAGATCCACCTCCATCGGTAGAATCAGAAACTTCAACTTCTCTGGCAGAAGCTTCATCATTATTCTGCTCAGCAACAGATGTTTCTAGCCTTTCGGGATTTACATCCATTACTTCTGATTCCTGAGATGGCTTTAATGGCTCTTGTTGTCGAGACTTCTCTTCTGCAGTAAATATAATGTCAGCAATTGTAATTTTCCAAAATCTCAAATTTGATGAATCATCAAAGCATCCACACCAACTACTAATGTTAACAAATAGAGTACTGCCAATAACAAAAGTAAAATAACTTCATTAGCTTTACTAGAAATAAATTTCACACCAAAAAATGGGTTCAACTGCTCTGTTTAGTTTACACAAAACTGTACTTCAGTTCCTAAACTTCTTAAATCTAGCAATTATCTCGTGTGCACTAGTTTTTTCATGGAGAGATAATATGCTAGATTTTAAACAGCAAGATGAATAAAACTGTGTAACTCATATATATGAAATCACAGCAGCAGAAGCCTGAATACCTGTATTTGCAGTATCTACATTCTTTTTCGGTCGTTTTAGAGCCTCATAACTTTGATCCAGATTTACCTCTGGCTGGACATTTCGAAGTCGATTACTTGCCCTAGTTGTTCCCAACTGCACAACAGGAGTTGAAGGAAAAGTAGATCCCCCGAATTCTTCTGGTATATTCATTGGACCACCTTGTGCTGCAATCTTGTCACAGCATGCAACAAGAGCAGGGTCCATCTGTGACAGCATTCCATGAACCTGAAAGGAGGGTAAAAAAACATATTATGATGATGTTTCTTTACAACGAACTAATGCATTTCTTTTTGAAAGCCAACTGAGACAAGAACTGCTTACAGCATCTCGAAGCTCATAGCCTCTGCTAACGATCCTAGCACCGTTGTAATCATCTCCATTATAACTCTAAATTTCAGACAGAAGAAAATGATAAATTATAACGAATCTTGATAAAAATAGTTGAAGTGTGATGCCCAATGTTTTGAGCTTGTCACAGCTTGGAATAGCAAAATCATCAAGGCAACGACAACTGACAGGAATTAATTTCAGCAGAAAACTACAGAGCTCAACTCTTTCATGCAGGTAAAGGGGAAGAATCAAGAGAGTAATATTGCAGGCTTGTCCAGATGGTAAAATTTAATCTATTGATAAAAGTTTAAGGACCGAAAACTTTAAAAGTTCAGTAACTCATAAGCCCAGCATTTACTTAGAAATATATACACACACACACCTCCTGGAGTATAGTTAACGTTTCTAAACGCAAGCCTCAGTTCAATATTGGGGGGGCCTCCGTTGAAAGCAGGTTCTGAGGCGTAGGTTTCAAATGTTCTCTTTTTTAAACCATGATGATAAAAACAACATTGTAATTTTCTTTGTAATTAATAATGCCGATCCTTGATTGACAGAATAAACTACTCAAATTTTCTACTGTTTCCAACATTTTAGTAAAGATTTAGCTCTGTTAAGCCATGACCAACTTATTTAAAGACATGCAAAAACTACAAAGAACCCACACCTTTGCATTGGATACTATGAGATCAAAATCTTGAAGAAATGCCGAACATGTAATATACTGCCCAGAATCAACTCGCTGCAAAAGAGTAGCCATGTCCATTGGGCTTTGGATTACTGAACGATAGTTGGGAGCGTCTTCATCTGAGACAGGATAGTGGAAGGCACTAAACCGTTTATCATATAAAATCCTGCAGTGAAGGAACAAACATATGAATAAACATAGAGGAATATGATGCAAAAAATGGGAATAACTAAGAGAGTGTTTGGCACCGTTACTATAAACTGGTTTTTGTTTATAAAAACAAAATTCTGTCTTTAATCACAAGTAGGGGTGTTTGGCATTGTTCTCAGAAAGCATATTTTAAAACGAAGTTACAAGAAAATTTTGAGGACAACTAAAAGTTGTTAGTTTACATCACTTTTTTTCTTCAGATTACTTTGATCCCATTATTTATTACAAACTTTTTAATCATATATTTATTTATTATTTCAACAACAAACAGAACTTTTTAATGTATCAAACTTCAAAGGAGTACAATACAAAGAAAATAAAGAAAGCAAGCTTTAATTCGAAACAGAGCGTATAAACTTGGGATATAACCAAACTGTATGTCACTATGTAGCCACAATGCCAATTTAACCTTCAGCAAGACCCAGAGCCTATACATGTACAGCATAATGCTTCAGCTCTTTTTTCTTTCTTTTTTTATCTTAATCACACAAGAACTGAAAGACTTTGATTACTTGCGGGGAAGTCAAGTTCAATCATTTATGGAGAAGGCTTTAAGCTTATAATCGATCAAAAGTAAATTACTAATAATATTTTTCCAGTTTTTTAATGTATTTTAACATAATGTGTCTATATATTATTCACAAGAATATGTGGCTCGTGGCAATCTTATTAAGCTAATTAGATCCATACTTTAAACTGGTTATCGTGCCTTTAAGTTCAAACTTCTCTTAATTGTTGCCACCCAAACACCTATTCCTTAATAGTTTTTACAACTTACAGTATCCTAGACTCCGCACAAAATCCATTATAGATAGATTGTTCCAAAATTCAAACAATCTAGAACCATGCACCAGCATTACAAATTACAGCAATCTGCCCACTGTTTAGTGCTAAAAACCTCCATGAAGAATTTAAATAAGGTGTTTTTAGCTTATGTCAATGCCACACACAAACACACAACAACGGACATAGACAGTAAAATGCAACTACCACTGGAGATTTTAAAAAAATGGCAGCATTTTCAAACATTCATGAGAATGGTTAAGGGCTATCTAACCGGTTGCAAATATCTCTTAGGCACATCCGCAATCGGCGAAGGGCATGCTGCTCAGCTTCTATCTTGGCTTTTAACTCAGAGATCTTTGGTCCACTTACCACTTTTGGAGCCTTAGGAAGTTCAGGAGTAGATGACAACTCCTGGGTTTTCTTTGCCATCCCCACCGACAAGACTGACAAAGCAGCTTCAATTAAATGATCAAAAAACAATATTCTGTCTTCTTTAGTTAGTTCACCAACCTCGTAGCTGAAAATAAAAAAGTAACAAATTACGTAATATGTAGGCTGCAGAAATGTTTACAGAGAAATAAAAAAATAGATAAAAATCTCCTCAGAAGGCAGAGTTTCAAGTAAGTAAAATCATAATTGTATGCTACAAATTGTTTTATTTCAGTGTGAACAAATAAATTATAAACAAGATCACATTTATCAGACGACACTTTGAGGGTATAAAAACTAACAAAATTCTATTTATTAAATAGAATGCTACAATGAATAATATAATGTTCAAACAGGGTATCAACAAGATATAGTCTATAGATAAGCATAGAACAGCAATCAGTGTAAGCATATATCAGAAATAGAGGACTTTTTATGGTTTATTATAGATGAGGGTTGATATATATTCATTAAAAAAGAAAACATACACAGAACGGAGCGAAAATATTGAAGCAGACTCTGAATCAATTTCAGCAAGGGATACTGATGAAGTCCCAAGTAATAATATAGGTAAATCAGATGGCAATTCTTCTAACAAGGTCAGCAAAACAGCCCTCAATTGCTCGTGTGCCTGGAAAATTTTAGTAGTGACAAAGAAACATTCAATTATAATACCACAGAATCAGCAGCATTACAGAAGAACAAAAATAGGTAGAATGACTATACAGAATTAAATAATAAAACAGCAAAATGAAGTATGCACTCACAGTCTCCCACCAAAGATGAAACTGGGGCAAATAAAGGATGGACGGTGTTGTTCTTCTTGCTTCACCAAATATATGTACCAATGCCTCCTCAGGAGTCTTTGCACTGGGATCAGAAAGTAGAGATGATAGACCCAGAGAATGAACAGGGAACTTCTCTAGTTCGTGCAAAATTGCAGGCCCAAGATGATCCTGTTAAACTAAAGCAGTAAGTAAATTTAGTTTTTGGCACCAATGGTTACACATATCGACAGCAAGAAGTTCCGGAAATATTTACCAGTCCAGAACCTTCACTCCCATACAACAGAAGCCGGGGCCTATAGACAAGAGGAATTGCCGATCCATAGGAAAGTAAAGAGAGCTTAGTCAATTCAGAAGACATTGCAAGGGGGGGAAAATTATCAAATATAGAGTTCATGGCTTTAAGCAAATGTCTTTGCAAACACGGTTTAACTACTGAAGACAACGGTCTAGATTGAACAGTGGCACCTCTGTGAGCAGCAGGAGTAATGGCTGACATGGCTTCAACAAAATGACACTTCTCAACCCTGACTGAATCAACATCTATGACATATTTGTCATCACTTGTATAAACCTGAGGATACTTTTCACGGAATGCACGAATGGCAGCTTCAGTGCAAAGAGCCTTCAAATCAGCACCACAATATCCAACACAACTAGCTGCAAGTTCTAGTTTCAACTCATTTGAAGGAGGATGCTGCCATTTGCGGGTATGTATATCTAATATTTCAGCACGTGCCTCACAACCAGGCAAAGGAAAGTTGAACTCCCGATCAAAACGACCAGGACGACGCAAGGCTCCATCAATAGCATCAATTCGGTTTGTTGCACCAATTAAAACAACTTGTCCACGAGAATCAAGACCATCCATCAGAGCAAGCAAAGTAGATACGATGGAATTGTGAATCTGTTCTTGTTTGCTAGACCTCACAGGAGCAAGTCCATCTATTTCATCAAAGAAAATTATGGAAGGTTGATTCCTTTGTGCTTCCTCAAAAAGTAGCTTCAATTGTCTTTCTGCCTCACCAACCCATTTGCTTAAGACATCAGCACCCTTACGCATATAAAAGCTCACCTTCTGCCCAGCTTTTGATGCAGCACAAGCCAATGCCCTAGCAATCAGCGTCTTTCCAGTGCCTGGGGGGCCACACAACAATACCCCCCTTGGTGGGGTGATATGATAACTGGCAAAGAAATCAGGATATAATAAAGGAAAGAAAACCATTTCCTTCAACGCATCAATATATTCTGAAAGTCCACCAATGTCTTCAAAACTCACACTCTCATCAACCTGTAAAGGTTGAATATCAGCCCCTCCCTTTGAACTTGGCCCTGCAGTTTGAATCCCAGAAGTCAAGGTGGCCAAAGCATCACCCTGATGACCCCAACCTGAGGCTGCAGCATTCAATCCCCATGTTGTTGTCCCATGCATGTCAAGCCCGCCAAAGAGCCAAGGTGGTCCAGATCTACTCCCACCCCGTCCCCATGGAATTGCAGGGCCTTGATCCAACTCATCCACAAGAAGAGAGTCATCAGATTCTTCTGTTCTTGTAATCCGGTGACGCTTATGAACCCGTGATCCACTTTTCCTAACATCCCTGCTAACCTTAGTCCCCATTCCTTGACGTAAAACCCTTCGAGTAGATCTAGTTCTCGGCTTTCCTTCTTCTAGAGACATACGACGGACTCGATTCCTGAGATCATACCGCCTTCTTCCATCTTGTTCTTCTTCACCCTCTTCATCATCACCATCTTCCTCGCCATCATCACCATCTTCCTCTCCATCATCGCCATCTTCCTCTCCATCATCATCGCCATCAGCTTCAACTTCAGCTTCAACTTCAGCTTCGCCTTCACCCTCACCCTCACCTTCGCCTTCACCTTCACCTTCACCTTCACCTTCATTTTGACCATCACTTACTTCAATATCTTCAATGTCATTCCCATTTTCGGTGTCATCTTCACCAACTTTTTCTTCTGAACTGCCTTGTTCATCATCAGATTCCATAGTTCGCTGCCCTCTTGCAGCTCCCCTCAAACGACGAGGCCGTAATCCTTCCCGTCGAGGCATTGATTTATTTTCCATAGTATTTATATTCTTCGGGAATGATAACTCATCTTGGCTAACATTATTATCAATCTGGTTCCTCGAAGATCGATATGAGGGTCTCTGAAAAAGAAAAAAAAATATACAAAAATCACCTTAGGTCACAAACAGAATAACCATTATCTACTTTATTGTACCAATTTTACGCATATAAACAATCAAACCTTGTCAAATACAAGGTCTTCAACATAAAACCTTACCATCATGTCCTCATCCTCGGAACCTGAACTGTCCGTATAGTCCCTACGATCTACCATCTTCCGCTTTCTAGTTGACCGCCGGAGGTTAGTTTCGTCTTCCTGGAAACGAAAGTATGTCATTTATGCATCCACTATTTTTTATTTTCCTAAATGTTTGTTTAAATAGGCAAAGAAACAGAAAGTCCGACAATATTTCTATATCGCTCTCTCTAATTTTTTTTTTGGTAACGCACAACAAAACCATTTTCTGAGTAACAAAAAAGGAATGTTTCTTCAATTCGAAGATATAAATGGCAGGTTCCATTAATGCAAAAGATTTAACGTCAAAACACCATTGATATTATCCTTCATAGAAGAATATCGTTTGACTTAACGAGCCATGATTGACAGTCACATTCCTATATTCGACCTCAAATCTAATTCAAATCTCCGACATTAAATTCCATTTAAAAGCTTTGGTTTACTCCATGCGTATTTTTCAATCCAAAACCATATATATACATCCATCTCTAATCTCAACGGTACAATCAAAACCCTAACACAAAACAACAAAACCTCAAAGCAAAAGAAAACTCGATAAGAGGTGAGGAATAACAGTTGCTCACGTTGTTGTTATTAGAGGCGTGATGGGTCCGGCGAGAGCGATTTCCAGGAGAGAGCATCTTGGCAATGCGAGAAGCAGCGGTGCGGGTCTTGGTCTTGCCCTTCCTCTTCCGAATGATATTGGCGGGGCCGTAGAAGTAGTAAGCGCGCCCATAAGCCTTAGGTGTCCTCCTGAGCCGGTCGCTGGACCTAACCGGCCTCGAATCCGGCTCATCACTCTGCCCCGATCGCTTTGAATGCATCTACAAACACCCAACCAAATTTCTTCCCGACTAGGCTCCGCTTTGGCGTCTGCTCCGAATCATTATCAACTGCCGGGAAAGAAGGAAGAAAAAAGAAAAACTAAAGAAGAGAAGGAAATGAATTACATGAGAAACACGGAAGAAATAATGGAAAACCCTAAATCAGTGAGCCTCGAGGTCGAGTCAGAAGAAGCCATGCAAGTTCTGGAGGGAGCTAGGGTTTTGTACAGGGTCAGAGAGAGAGAGGAAGTGATACAATACAACCCCTAATTTTGTTGCAGAGGAGACGTATTTACCAAAACGCCCTTAACCCTCCCTTTGAAAGTTTACCCATAGGAAACGAGGTAGGAGAGGAATAAATTGGTATTTGGTACTCAGTCCCACTTGTATTTTCTGTTTCTTTCTTTTTTTTTGTCCAATAGAAAGTGTATTTTTGAAAGGCTGAAGAAGCCATAACACCCTTAGAAAAGAAGGCATAGCAATTACCACATTAAGCCACCAACACACACTTAAGGCTATAATTCATGCCTCCAAACTTTGGCTGTTAATTTTAGTCGTGTTTCTTTTAAGTTTCATTGCGGATAAGCTTATAGTGTTTGTAGGAGGTCTGTTGTTAGTCGTGTTTCTTTTAAGTTTCATTGCGGATAAGCTTATAGTGTTTGTAGGAGGTCTGTTGTTAGGAAACCAGTCCTCGTTGTAATGCTACTTCAATTCTGTTTTGTTTTCCTTGTTTTTTTTTAAACAAGCCTTTTCTTTCCTATCAAAAAATAAATAAATAAAAACTTACACAAAAGTGTTCACTGAAACAAACTCTTACACATAAAAGTTATAATCTTTTAAAATTACAAAGGTTACATAAGTACTCCATACAGCATAACATAAGCTTCAATGACATGTGGTTCAAAAGCCAACACCACACTTAAATTGCATCCCCCACCCAGTTTGTATATTGTATATTCCTAAACTCATTTTTATTGTTGCTTATCCTACTTTCATGCTGTAGAATTAATAGATTGTTGAGTATTAAAGTTAGACTAACCCAACCTAGCAATTAGTATCACTTGGTGCTCATTTTAAATAGATTTTACTATCTAGAGTATGACATATTGACAATGATAAGTTTTTTTTTTTTTTTTTTTGATGTAACTGAAATGGAGAAAGGAAAACAAGGAAACCACGAGACAGTTACAAAGCATGAAAGGAGCTAGATTCTCCAAACCCGATCCTCATCTTGTTGTAAAGCTTCTCGAGCATGCCGATGGGCTTCACCATTGTGATTCCTCAAGATATGGTGGAGAGAAGCATTAGGGAATGATGATAAGGATTCTCGAATCAAGGCAATAATACTGGACAACGCTGAATTGTCCTTCCAACTACCTTTCACCTTCAAGATCAACTGCAAACAATCGGACTCAATGGAGGCTAAGGGGATCTTGATTGCAGAACACCAGAGGAGGCCCTCTAGCAGAGCATGGGCTTCTTCAAAAAGGGGAGAGGAGGCACCCCATTTTAAGATAGAGAACCCTACAGTATGCTGGTTCTGGTTGTTGCGAATTGTAGCTCCCAAACCTGTTTTAAGCTACTTGAGATCGAGGGCAGCATCAATCGAAAGAGCAAAGTGGCATTGTGGAGGAGAGTGAGGAACTGGATCAATTACATTAGTTGGTTGATTGTCTTGGATAGATGGGATTCGATCTGAAACCTTGGACTCCAAAGGATCGGTATGGATTGTGATAGTGTGAGCTTCTTGATAATCCTGCAATAAAGAGTGTTATACCCAAAATTCAGTTGTGTACCAGAAGCTGACACATGTCCTATAAAAGGCATTTAAATCAACTCAATAAATATAATAATGACATTATATCATTAAATGTAATTCAAATAACTCATTTGATTTAAATATATATATTTAATAGAGATGTTCAAACTCACTAACTATTTAGTCTTATGCGACACAAGAATAATAACTATTAAACTAAGAATTGACGAGACATATGTTTTCCTCAGTATAGACAGATGGCACTCAACCGCCTCGCGTTACTCATAACTGTTGGGTTTTATGCCTTAAATAAAACTTCATTTCAATGTAATCCAGTTTATTCAACATCAATAAGAAAACAGAAGTATTTTTCATTCATTTGTGTATGTTTTGGTTCATCTTATCAATTGCTTGTCTATTTGATTTATAAATTCATCTGAAACCCTTTTCACATACTTGATCCTCTTTATTGTGTTGTCAACATATTGGAAAGTAAACTTGACTATGTGAATAAAGTTTCCTAGATTTATCAGACACAGGGTTTTACTGATATGATAATCTACAACAGAGTTTACTTGCATTTGGAGAAATGCTATGTTCTTTCCAGAGCATTGGTTAAAGTAAAGCTCAGGTTGGATGCATGGAGTATGCATCGGAAGGGAACGATATTGAACTTTGACTTAGATTTATTAAACTTACCGTAATATCTATTCAAGTCAATATCGCATAGTTGATCCTAGATCAAATGATCTTAATCCTGTTATGATTAGGCTCAATCTCAAGAGGTTATTCGTGTTCTTTGATTTGTTAGTTAAGCCTACTTTTGGGTCAGGGTGATACGTACATTTTGGAAACACGGTAGTGCAATTGTGTGGGAGCGCTAACATAAACATGGAATCTATAGCTTCTATCTGGCGAATAGTAAGTAAAGGATGATCTCCTTCGAGCTTGACCAAACGAAAAATAAATGGTGGAGTACTCATTTCACATAAGCTGAAATATCATTTATACGGGGTTAAGTGTTTTAAAGATAAAATACATTGTAGGGTGTAACGGTAATCTAATCCCTTTACAGTGTAGATCATTCATATAGATGATCATTGATAAAATTAGGATTATAACAATGGATAACTAATGATGTGTCTATATGGTGGAACATATAGAGCATTCTATATACTGAGAGTGCAATTCTAAGTTCTATGCGTGGATTCAACGAAGAATTAATAAGTCAGTGAATTTAGGTTATAAATTCTTGATCTGCTTATTGGAAGCTCGGTTATATAGACCCATAATCCCCCCACTAGTTGAGATAATATTGCTTGTAAGACTCATATACTTGGTTTTGATTAATCAATTATAATTCTCAAATTAGACTATGTCTATTTGTGAATTTTTCACTAAGTAAGGGCGAAATTGTAAAGAAAGAGTTTTTAGGACATATTTGTTAATTATGATACTTTGTATGGTTCAATTAATAAATATGATAAATGACAATATTATTTAATAATTATTTATAGTTATTAAATAGTTAGAAATGACATTTAAATGGTTGAATTTGAAAATTGGGGTTTTTGAGAAAATGAGATGCAGAAATGATAAAACTGCAAAATTGCAAAAAGTGAGGCCCAAATCCACATTGCCTAGGCCGGCCACTTTTATAGGTTTTTTCATCTGATATTTTCATTATTTTAATGCCAAATAATTCAAACCTAACCCTAGTGGATAGATAGTAAAGGCTTCAAGAAATTTACACTTAACTTTCACACTTTCATTCAGAGAAAAACCTGAGCCTTCTCTTTCTAAACCCTAGCCGCCACTTCTTACTCTTCTTCTTCCTTGAAATTTTGAAACCACTTAGTGATTAGAGTAGTGCCCACACACAACAAGTGATACCTCAATCATAGTGAGGAAGATCGTGAAGAAAGACATTCGACAAGAAGGAGTTTCAGCACTAAAGAAGGAGAGAAAGAGATCTAGGTTCGGATCTTGATAATACTCTGCGACAGAAAGGATACAAGGGTTAGAGATCTGAACGGAAGGAGACATAATATTCCGTTGCACCCAATGTAGGGTTCCTTATACTTTATATGTGTTTATTTCATAATCGTTTTAGAAGTTCATATTTAGGGTGTTAATCAACATACTTGTGAGTAAATCTAAGATCCTGGTAAAATAATTTCCAACAACTGGCCTCAGAGCCATGGTAATTGATTTGCTTGCAAGAAATTTGGACTTAAAACGATTTGTTTGATGTTTTGGATGGTATCATGTTGTTTTGAGTGTTGTTTGATGATTGATTGATGTTTGTGAATTTTCGTAAAAAATAATTGAATATCTGTTTCTAGAATTATTTTTATTGGATAGTATGGAAAAAATTAAGCAACTTACTTTTTTACAGAACTCAATTTCAATTTAATTTGAATTAGTTATGATTTTTTGAAGTTTCGAAAAATATCAGGGGTCGTGCATCTACCCACGCGCGCGCACGAGGGCTTGTCTCTCGGACAACACGTGCATACAAGTTTCTTGTCTGAAACCGAGCCTCGTGCGCGCGGAGAGGCTGCATGCAGCCTCCTGCGCCGAGGATTCTCGATCATGCACTCTGATACGCGCGCGCCGACAGTATGCAATGCATACTGTCCGTACAGCTCGCAATTTTTTCGTTTTTCTTCGATTTTTCATGCTATTTCATGGATTTAACTTCCGATTTTTTGTGTAGTTTTGTATTTTAATTTTTACTTTTCAATTTTTAAATCTAATATCAAAAATAAATTAATTTGAATTTTTTAAATTTAATTTTAGATATTAGTGTAATTTGAATTTGAAAACAAGTAAATATCTATCTTTTTGCTTGATTTTATATCTTATTTTTAATTTGATTATTTTATCTTATCTTTTAAATTTAAAGGTCAGATATTAAATATTTTTTAAATTAATTTTTTTTTTTTAAATATTTGACCTTATTTAAATTTAAAATAAGATTATTATAATCATGTAATTTTAAATAGAAGTAAGATATTTTGCTAATTTTTTAAATTTTGTTATTTTTATTTAAATTAAATTATAAAATTTGAAAAATATTTATTCTTTCTTATTTTATATTTAATTTATAAAATAAATTTAAAAATTTAAAAGGTAGTTAGCTATTATTTTTTGAAATGATATTTAGGTTAGTTGAAATCAATTTTTTTAAAAAAAATTGTAGGTTTAATTAATTTTTTTTTTAATTTTTTTTTTAAAACCGAAATATTTTTTTTATTTAAATATTTTTTTTTGAAAATAATAATTTTAAAATTAAATAAATCCTACATCCAACTATCCAATTCGTCTTGTTGCAGGAGTATGTGTTTTAGCTTGTATGTAAGTTTTATAAAACCTATTATTGCTTGATTGCAAATAGCCATGGTTAACTTGTTGACAAATCCAATGATCTGATTTTAACTCATGGTTCCATTGGTTAAGTAAATAATTTGTAACAGGTAAATTTTACAATCTTCTTTCATCTGTGTATGACCTAGCAACATGATAGGATCCATCCAAATGTGTGCCAGTGTGAGCCTGTATGTTTAATTTTGTTATAGATGCATATAGGTTGTTGTTGCTAAATAAAATATCATAGTTTTTGATAGATTTTATTTAGGCCCATTTAGTTTTTGGGCCTATTCAATTAATAACAGTTGTTCATTTTAAGGTTAAATTCATCTCTTTTGGGCCTTGTGTGAGAGTTGGGAGCCATAGTAGTGGGTACGACATACTGAACTCAGCCCCCCCTCACATGAACTACCCCAATTGTGAAGGCCCATTTGCCTGATTTGAATAACTGTACTAGGTTAATTAAATTAGTTTAACCTAATAAAATTGATTAGCAACATAATTAATTTTATTTATTTTGAAATTAATTTAAGAAAACCATAGTTTAAAAAATTTTATTCTAAGCTAAACTATATGTATTTTCTTGTATTTAATTAAATATAGAATTATAACCATCTAGATTCTTTCTGAAGCTTAATTTAAATTTTTCATTAAATATTCCTATTTAAGTTGATATTTAGTTATCTCTAACTAATCAACTTAAATCTGAATATCTTTTGGATTTAAAATTTCAAAATTAAGTTGAGGAATTTTAGGAATTGGTTATTAAGATTCTTTAGATATTTTTTAAGTTGATATATTTTTTTTAAATATTAACTTAAAATGGAATATTTTCAAATTAAGTGGTTATAACTTAATTTTAAATTTAATTAAATCTAATTTGAAAGATATTTAAGTTGATTTTTTTTAGATTCTTCTAAAACAACTTAAACAAGATATTTTTTCAAATTTATTCTATTTTAAATTTCGAATTTATTTTTCGAATTTTAATAATAATTAAAATTTAATTTTTCATTATTATAATACAGAATAAATGATTAAATAAAATACATATTTTAAAATAATGAGCTTTAATCAAGAGACATTCGATCTCCATTGTTGGTTTTACATAGCGTTTGTTTTAGTGAGTAATCCTCCCTAATGGAGGAACGTTCATTAGCAAGTTCGCACCGTTTAATCTCGAAAGATAAGTAGCTTTGTAAGTGTTTTATATGGTATGGATCACCCTAATGGTGGCGACCATATTTGACTTACAAAATATGAAACAATGGTGGAAGCTCATAAGATAGAATTGCCTTGACTCTCGCCTAAACGGGACAACGCTGAATTCCAATCTTCATCGAATAAAAGGTTGCTAGAATGATTATCATTTTAGATGAGTTGACAACTCTATTCAATGGATGATGGTTTTACTCTCGCCTAAACTGGACACTATATCAGTTTGTTGAAAACCTTGGAAAATAAACTATGTTAGATTTAGTTTTTTTATAACATATGTGATTATTTGTTATTTTCTGAACATGTTTATGAATTTATGAACCAAAACCTTACTTCTGTTTTATTGATGTGTTATAGTGCCAAGATGAATAACCCTCACCCCGATCCTCTCCTAGTTAATATCTTAGCAAAAGAACTCTATAGTGTGAAAATGCATCCTGGTAGTTGCATAAACTCGCACCTGTTGATGATGAATCTGAAGTTCCAAAAGGAAAATCTACTAGGAATTGATTTATCAAGAGAACAATGGGTTCAATTCATTCTTAATAGTCTTCCTCCGGAGTATAATGAATTTGTTGTTTCTTACATGATCAACAATTTCAACTCCTCCGACATGGACAAGCTCGAAGCAGAATTACGAGCCCATGAACGGAATCTGATTGCAATGGGTCCTCCTGGGTTTGCAAATCTTAATCAGAGGAAAAGGATTAAGCATGAAGGCTCTAGCAAAGCTGCTTCTTCAAGTACAATTATCAGACATAATCTTCTATGTTCGAATTGTAATGAAAAGGGACATCAAGAAGAACGATGTCCCCGGCTTCTAAACAATTCAAACGAAGATAATGCCTTTGTCTTTGAATCATGTGTTTTAGAGAACGACAAATCCACTTGGATTGTTGATTCTGGGTCTACTAATTATGTATGTTCTTCACTGCAACTGCTTGAAACTTGGGAAAATCTGCTTCCAGAAGAGTTAAAGCTTAAAGTTGGTAATGGCGAGTTAGTGTCGGTCAAAGCTAGAGGAAAAGCCCGCATCAAGTTTCAACAAAGATTTTTAATTTTAGAAAATGTTTTATTTATTCCAAACTTTAGTAGAAACTTGATTAGTGTCTCATGTTTGCAAACACAATCTTATATATTGAATTTTTCGAGTTCTTATTGTACAATTTCTCGTAATGGATTTCAAATATGTGTTGCTTCCATGGAACAAGGGCTTTATGTTTTAAGACCAAATACACAAATCTCACTAAACAGTGAACTTTTCAATCTAGCTAAACCTAGAAACCTCAAAAGAAAAGAGATTGATAATGATGATCAAACTTCTCTATGGCATTTACGTTTAGGTCATATAGGCTTTGATAGACTCAATAGGCTAACCAAAGACGGTCCATTGAAAAATGTCGTCTTAGGTGAATTGCCGGTATGCGAGTCCTGCCTGGAAGAAAAAATGACTAAACGTTCTTTCTCTGCAAAGGGAGAGCGTGCTAAACAACCCCTCGGGTTAGTACATTCCGATGTCTGCGGACCTTTGAATGTAAAAGCCCGAGGTGGTTATGAGTATTTTGTCACTTTCATTGACAATTACTCTAGATATAGTTTTCTTTACCTAATGCAAAAGAAATCTGAAACGTTTGAAAAGTTTCAAGAATTTCATGCTTTGGCTCAAAACCAATTAGGTAAAACATTAAAGATCTTGCGAACTGATAGGGGTGGAGAATATATGGATATGGAGTTCAAAGATCATTTAATTGAACTTGGAATTGAATCCCAATACACTGCCCCGGGCACTCCACAACAAAATGGAGTTGCAGAAAGAAGAAATCGCACTCTTTTGGAAATGGTTAGGTCTATGCTGAGTTATTCAACTCTGTCTACGTCCTTCTGGGGATATGCTATACAGATGGCTAATGACATTTTAAATGTTGTTCCATCTAAAGCAGTCCCTAAGACTCCCGTCGAACTTTGGAATGGTCGTACACCTAGTTTACGCCACTACAAAATTTGGGGGTGCCCTGCTCATGTCTTGAGAAAGAAAGAAGGCAAACTTGAATCACGAGCTGAAGTGTGCATGTTTGTCGGAAATTCTAAAGAGACTAGGGGTGGACTATTTTATAGCCACAAAGATAACAAAGTGTTTGTTTCTACAAATGCTACTTTCCTTGAAGAAAACTATATTAAAAACAACAAACCGAAAAGTAAAGTTGTTTTAGAGGAAATGCTTTCAGATATAACTCCTTCCAATGTTCCGTCTTCTTCCACTCAAGAAGAGGACAATTCCACTCCCTTAGTCGAACCAACTGAGAAAACTACTACCAAAGTTCCTGTTCAGAAGATCACCGCTCCTCGTTGTAGTGGGAGGGTTTCAACAAAACCAGCTCGTTATGGCTTGGATGGTGAAATTAATATGGTCGTTGGTGACGGCAATAGCTAGTCCGCAACGGAAACGATGGTCAGCCGGCATGGATTCAGAAATGGATTCCATGAAAAAGAACAAAGTCTGGGAATATGTAGACGCACCCGACGACTATTGTAAAGACCACTTAGTTTAATTTGGAAATTAGCAGTTAATCATGTTTAATTATGAAATTATTTATAGCTATTTAAATAATTATTTATACTGTTATTATTGAATTATGAGATGCATTTTTATATCATTCAGTAGTTTTCATAATTTTGCATTTCCGGTGCCCGGTAACATGGAACTCGGTGTTTGGCTCAGTAAAAATCACAACTTAGTATGTTAGTAGTTTGGGACGGTTTATTAGACATTGGGAATGTCGGGAATGGCCGGGAATTTAGAATTTCCCAAAAATACCCCTTTAATGTTATTTATGTTATTTTAGTGTAGAGGGGCAAAATGGTCTTTTTGCCCCAATGATATTTTGTCCTTTAATGGACTTAGTAATTGAGTTATATATGTTTATTTATATTATTATTGGCTGAAATGAAGTTGCTATGTGTTTAGTAGCTTTTTATTTCATTTTACCAAAAAAATTACAAAGTTAGAAAAAATTGGAAAAAAAAAAAACTCTTTCTCTCTCAAAGCTCTCTCTCTTTTCGGCCTCTTGGTACAGCAAGGGACTTGGGATTTTTCCTTGTGATTTCATTCCTCTTTGGTTTTCAATTCAAGCTAGGTTAGCTTCTAAGCAATTCTTCTTTAAGTTTGTTGAATTTTTGTTGGAAAAGATGAGGTTGCATGCATGATATATTGATGTTGTTGCTGCTGTGATTTTGTTGTTAATTTCTGAGATTTAAACATGTTTATTTGAGGTTAATTAAGCTACTTGTAGTGCTTGATAGTTAGGTTGTTTAAAGTTATGAATTTTCTATGCAAAAGCTTGAGTTTTCAAAGTGGATTTGTGAGTTTTGTTACTGTGTTTGTTGAGGTCGATTTCTTGTGTTTTCAGAGGCTTTTATATGCATGTTTAAGTAGGTTTGATCTGATTTGGATGCATGTTAGTTGATTTTAACCAAGTTTGAGTTTTGGAACTCAAAGCTTGGGCTTTAATGGCACTTTTTGTTTTTGTGCAATCTAGGTGAGTTTGTTGCTTTAGAATGGTTATTTGGGTCATATAGAACAGGTCTGGAAGGTTTGAGGTTGTTTGGATTAGATTTGAGCATTGTGTGAATTTTTGAAATTCTGCCTGCGAGGAACCGGAATTCCGGTTGTGCATCCGGAATTCCGGATGGGTTTCAAAAATTCCCAGAACCGGAATTCCGGTTGGGCAACCGGTCTACCGGTTGGGGAAATTTCAGAAACCCTAGTTTTTCTCGATTTTATGTTATTTGGGATATTGCCATGCTTTTTATCGATAGGAAAACTTTTAGTTCCTAGTTTAAGTCCCCGGGAAGTGATTTAGCGTATCACTTATAGTGTTGTGATTTTTATGGTTTAGGAGCCTGTAATCCGCCGCGCAGATAGTTCCAGTCAGGTTGACCGGCACACCTGAATTCGGAATCCAGGTAAGATTAGTATAACAGTATGCATATGTAGATTACATGTTTAGCGTGCATGTAGGAAGCCTGTTAGATTACATTAGATATGTATGTTGGCTTCGAACCATCCAACTGTGTCACGTCGGTACAGGCTGGAGTATGACCAGCAGCCGGAGTATGACCGGTTCGACCGATTAGGCTGACACTGTATCACGTCGGTACAGGCTGGAGTATGACCGATGGCGGAGTATGACCGGCTCGACCGATCAGCCGATACTTAGGTTGGTGGTTCCGTACTATTTGACGTATCACGTCGGTACAGCCGGAGTATGACCAGCAGTGGAGTATGACCGGTTCGACCGATCAGGCTGATACTGTAACACGTCGGTACAGGCTGGAGTATGACCAGCAGCCGGAGTATGACCGGTTCGACCGATTAGGCTGTTACTTGTCAATAGTACCGTCCCTATGAACGTTCAGAACTCAGTACCGTGTTGGACACGGCAGTTAGGGGGACTCATTATCGTATTGGACACGGCAGTTAGGGTTATGATCAGGGGTATAGGCGTCTGATCATGACCGGGATTTATGTATGAGTATTATTATGCTTTTCTTACTGAGTCTGTCGACTCACAGTGCTATGTTTATGTGTAGGTAAGGGCAAGGCTAGAGTTGATGGACCGTGAACGAGCCTATGAAGATTGTACATGTCGGGGCGGTTAGGCCTGGAGCGTACGATCATCGGGACAGCGAGGCTATTTTTGTAACTAGTCGCTAGGCGACAAATATTTTGTACAGACAGTAAAATTTTATAAATGATTTTGTAATCCGGATCCCGAGTCTTTTGTATAAATATTTTACAAGTTTAATTAAAAAGCAAAAATTTTAATTAATCACGTTTTTCCATAAACCTCGTTGATTAGCAACGAGCTGCACAGTATGTTTAAAAATCACGTAATACGCCTATGCTAGTTAGGGTGTTACAACTATCGTCCAATCGGATGTAAGTGGGTTTACAAGAAGAAAAGAGGAGCTGAAGGCGAAGTCGAAACTTTTAAAGCTAGACTTGTAGCCAAGGGTTATTCCCAAAGAGAAGGTGTGGACTATGAGGAAACTTTTAGTCCTATTGCCATGCTCAAATCCATCCGAATTCTTCTCTCCATAGCTACTGCTTTCGATTATGAAATCTGGCAAATGGATGTCAAGACTGCCTTCCTTAATGGGGTACTTGAAGAAACCATCTATATGGAGCAATCAGAAGGCTATGTTCTTCCAGGGCAGGAAAAGAAAGTTTGCAAATTAAATAGGTCTATCTATGGACTTAAGCAAGCTTCTCGCTCATAGAATAAAAGGTTTGATGAAATCATCAAGACCTACGGCTTTCTTCAGAATGAAGATGAACCTTGTGTTTACCAACTCAAGGAAGACCAAGTAGTAGTATTCCTGGTCCTTTATGTTGACGACATTTTGATTATTGGAAACAATATCAAGAAAATGACTCACATCAAGGAATGGCTTAACACTCAATTCAATATGAAAGATTTGGGTGAAGCAGCCTATGTTCTTGGTATTTAGATTATCAGAAACCGGAAGAACAGATCTCTTGCTCTCTCTCAAACAACCTACATTGACAAAGTTTTAGAGAGATTCTCCATGAACAACACCAATGGGGCGAATATGCCTTCTAGATATGGTATCCGTCTATCTAAGGAACAGTCTCCTACTGATCCTCAAGAGATAGAGGACATGGCGAAAATTCCCCATGCTTCTGCAGTTGGAAGTCTAATGTATGTAATGTTATGCACTAGACCTGACATCTGCTATGCAGTTGGAATCGTGAGCAGGTATCAGTCTAATCCAGGACAGGAACATTGGAATGCAGTTAAGTATTGATAACTCTAAGATTTAGAGTTATTTTTATATCTTTAAGCTTGAATTTTAATGTGAATTGTGGAGCAATTAATGTCTATATTATGTAATTTTGTTTTGTTTGTTGTGTCTTTGTAATAAATGGAAGTGTGTGTATTAGTAAGTGTTAAATAGACTTATGTTATTGTTTTTATGTGTTTTAAGCAGAAAAAATACAAGAATAGGTATTTGGAAATATTTGGGACAAGGAGAAAAAGGAGCAGAAAAATGCTTATTGCTGACTGGCATTGCTATAGCAATCATCGTGTAGCAATTTGTCAGCCCAGTAAGTTTATTTTGGCAGATATTCCAGCTGGCTTTAATGAAGAAAGAAAGGAGCTGAGGTGGCGGAATTTGGCTATTGACTCAACAAACATGTGGAAAATGAAGGACAAGTGGGTTATGACTTGGATTTCCAATTAGGGTAAACTTTGGTACCCTAATTGGGGAGCAAAAAGAAAAGAGAAGGACATGAGAAGAATGGTGGCTGTACTTTGAATGAAGAGTACGAAAAAAATCACAGCAGAAAAATAGAAAAGTACAGGGAAAGAGAGTACGAAGAAAGAAGAAGAAGATTAAGAAGAAGGAGAAGAAGGCAACTTCCAAAGAAAGGATTTGAGCTCACCACTCATTTCTCTTGCTCTCCACTTCATTTTGTATCATTTTCTTCTCTCTAGTTTTCTCTTTAACTCCATGAACATTTTATTTTCTGGTTTGTTGTTTTTAATTTCAGCTATGAACAAAACTCTTTAAGATTTGGGTGGTTATGAACCCTTGTATGGACTAGTGTATTGATTTTGCAATGATGAAGTAATCTTGTCTTAGTTCAATTAGTTGTGATGAAATGTGATTGAATGTTAATTTTTGGCCATTTTTAACATTTGCCAAGCTAGATCTTACTTGGAAAAGCAAGACCTAGTTGAACCCCTCTAATTGATGCATGATTTTTACCTTTTCTTTTAGGTATTAATTAGTAGTGAAATAGGAATATTTTGCTACCATGCATAACTAAAGATTTGATGCTTTATTAGGCTATTTGTGATCTAAACTGATGTAGGAATGCATTGTGAGATTGTGAATGGTTTATTGCAAGTTTTGGAGAAAGCTTGCTGGTTTTTTTTTTAAATCTGTTAACTTTGCCAGGATTGCTGAGTCATTGCTGGGTCATTGCTGTATCAACTGGGACATACAAGTGGAAATTAATCACCCAAGTCTATTTTCCAAATCTGAAATTACCACTACTTTAATCACTTTTAGCTTCTTATTTGTAGTTTATTTAGTTTAAAAAATTAGTTCTCAAGTTTAGAATCAAGGCTATAAATTTTTCTTGTGAATTGATGTGTGATTTTATTTTATTTTTATTTGAAATTCTTGGAATTGCTCTTAGTTGATTTAACATTATTTAGTAAAAAGTCCCTGTGGAGACGAACTTTGATTACTTATCATTGTATTACTTGTTTGTGATTGTGTACACTTGCGCAATCATAAAGCATTATAATTTTCACAACATGTTTTTGGCGTCGTTGCCGGGGACTTTAAGTTCTAAATTTTGTTTTATCAACTAATTGACATTCTAAGAATTTTTGTGCTTTTAATGTTGCTGGTTTGTCTTTGAAATCTCAGGTATCTATAGTGTATGAACCAACAAGAGGACTTTGAACTTGCTCCTATTGACCCCGAGATTGAACGCACATTCTGAAGAAGAAGAAGGGTTCAAAAGGCTAAGGGCCGAGACATCATGGCTGAGAATTTTGATGATGATGGGATTGCTCAACAAATTGTTAATCCCATCATATTGGCAGGTGATCGAGCAAGGGCTATAATGGAGTATGCAGCCCCATGTTTAATGAGCTCAATCCAGGCATTGTGAGGCCTGAAATACAAGCACCACAGTTTGAGCTCAAGCCAGTGATGTTTCAAATGCTCCAAACCGTGGGGCAATTCAGCGGGATGCCAACTGAGGATCCTCACCTCCATCTCCGTTCATTTTTGGAGGTGAGTGATTCTTTCAAGATCCAAGGAGTGAGTGAAGAGGTGTTAAGGTTGAAGCTATTCCCATTCTCACTACGAGACCGAGCTAGATCATGGCTCAACACTTTGCCTCCTGATTCTGTTACCAATTGGAATGACCTTGCTGAGAAGTTTCTGAGGAAATACTTTCCTCCTACTAGAAATACAAAATTCAGAAGTGAGATCATGTCTTTTCAGCAACTTGAAGATGAGTCTACAAGTGATGCATGGGAGAGGTTTAAGGAACTTTTGCGAAAGTGTCCACATCATGGCATTCCACATTGTATACAGATGGAGACTTTTTATAATGGCTTGAATGCAGCTTCTTGAATGGTGTTAGATGCATTGGCCAATGGTGCTATTTTGTCGAAGTCTTACAACGAAGCATTTGAGATTTTGGAGACCATTACAAGTAACAACTACCAATGGTCCAACACAAGAGCTCCAACAAGTAGAAAAGTGGCGGGGGTCCTTGAGGTAGATGCAATAACGGCTTTGACAGCTCAAATGGCTTCCATGACGAATGTTTTGAAGAATTTGAGTATTGGGAACGCTAAAAATATTCAACCAGCTGCTGCCATTCAAAGTGATGATGTATCATGTGTGTTTTGTGGAGAAGGGCATGCGTTTGAGAAGTGTCCCTCTAATCCGGAGTCCGTTTATTACATGTGAAATCATAATTTTAATAGAAACAATGGGGCATTCTCAAACTCTTACAATCAAGCATGGAAGAATCATCCTAATTTATCTTGGGGGGGTCAAGGAGCAAGCTCAAGCACCACACCAGTCCAAGGAAGACAAGCATATCCACCGGGTTTTTCACAACAACCGGGACATTCACAACATGCTCAAAATTCCCAACCGAGTTCTTTGGAGAGTTTAATGCAGGATTATATGGCCAAAAATGATGCGGTGATACAAAGTCAAGCTGCATCTCTTCGAAACTTAGAGTTGCAACTTGGACATTTGGCCAATGAATTAAAAGCTAGGCCGCAAGGTTCTTTGCCTAGTGACACGGAGAATCCAAGGAGGGATGGGAAGGAACAATGCAAATCCATTCACTTGAGGAGTGGCAAGCATCTGAAAAATTCCGAGGAGGAAATAAAGGGTAGTGGGGAGCCCACTTCAATCCAAATCGACGAAAAATTGAGTAAAAATCGCCCAGAACTTGCCGATACTGCACCGGTTGATACAAAGAAAGGGTCAACAACCTGACAGTCAGCAATCCGCACCAGTATGTTCTAGTCCTAAACCACCCCTTCCATTTCCTCAAAGATTTCGGAAACAACAGCAAGATGGGCAATTCAAGAGGTTTCTAGATGTGTTGAAGCAGCTCCATATCAATATTCCCTTGGTGGAAGCATTGGAGCAAATGCCGAATTATGTCAAGTTCTTAAAAGATATTTTGACGAAGAAAAGGAGGTTGGGGGAGCTTGAAACTGTGGCTCTTACCGAAGGATGCAGCGCCATGTTGAAAAGTAAGATTCCACATAAATTAAAAGATCCGGGCAGCTTCACAATTCCAATTTCTATTGGGGGATGGGATGTTGGAAGAGCTCTTTGTGATTTGGGAGCTAGTATTAATCTCATGCCCATGTCTATTTTCAAGAAGTTGGGAATTGGAGAAGCAAGGCCAACCACCGTCACTTTGCAATTAGCGGATCGTTCCATGGCTCATCCGGATGGAAAAATTGAAGATGTTTTGGTACAAGTAGATAAGTTCATCTTTCCGGCGGACTTCATTATTCTTGACTATGAGGAAGATAGGGAAGTTCCAATCATTTTAGGGAGGCCATTTCTTGCCACGGGAAGAACTTTGATAGATGTTGAAAAAGGAGAGCTCACCATGAGAGCTCAAGATGAGCAAGCCACATTCAAGGTTTTCCATCCCATAGTGCTCTGGATGCAATAGGAGAATGCTTAGCAATTGGAGATATGGATCCTAACATGGTTGAGGAATCCAAATTCAAAGTTAGTAAGAAGGTGAGAAAGAAGATTCTCCTTAAAGAAATTGCTAAGGATCACGAGGCACAAGAAAGCAAAGACAAAGCATCATTTGACTCTAAAAAACCACCCAAAAAGAAGAGAAAGAAAAAGAAGCTTAGTAGAAAATTTCGGTCTCAAATGTTTGAAGTTGGGCAACAAGTGAATTTTTCTAACTCTTTAACGAAGGCTACTCATGGACGATTAGATTCAAGGTGTGATGGATCTTTCTTGGTGGTGAGAGTATACCCCGATGGGGTGGTGGAACTTCATGATGCACTTTCAAGAAGAAAATTCTTAGTGAAAGGCCAAGGAGTGAAGTTTGGGGATGGAGAGGTCAACTGAGAAAAGACCTCTATCTCTTTGAAGGATGTTTGAGACTTGTAATTTGGGGGTGCCAAAAGAAAAGAAAAAAAAAAGACTGAATTGAAAAAAAAAAAAAAAGAATGAAAAGAAAAAAAAAAGTAATAAAGGCACCCCAAGAAAAGAAAAAAAAGAGAAATATATATATATATATATTATATTATATAGATAGCTATAAATAATTGTCATGGTGAAATTGAGATTGTGTTCTTTTCTCTGTGCAGGCAGTCAAATGTTTTGGAAGTGATGAAATTTCAAAGTTGGGCAAAGAAACTAAGTTTGGGGTGAAAGAGATATGCCCAGTTGCTATAGCAATGACTTAACAATTTTATTTGACAGCAAATGTATTTTGATACTGGGCTGATCAAAGGAGTTGTTGGGTTGAAAACAATAAGAACATTTGATTGAAAATTTGTTGAATGAAGCAATCATTGGGTACATGTTCTTTTGTGTGTTCAGTCCAATCATTTGGGCTGATACATTTCAGTTGACTAGTGTACTTAAAAAAGAGATTGATTTAAGAGAGATTGGGGCTTAAATTTTAATTTTTAGTCAACTGGGCCCTTTATGTGACAGCCCATTTATTGTCAACCCAAAAATTACAACCCTACCACAGTCATCATCATTATCTTCATTTCCCTTCACACTCAACCCAGCCGCCTTCTTCACCAACACCACCATAACCTCCGTTCACCTCCATCCATTACCAACCCGTAGCCACCACTCCCAGTCGAACCTCCGCCTAACTCCAAGAAAACCAACCCAAAGCTTCGTTCAACCATCAACGCGAACAAACCCAAACCACCCAGCCCCAGCCTTCACCAACGCGACCCAGCCACGAACCACTGCACCAAGCCTAGACTCCAGTCGAGCCTTCGTTCGACCCAACCACGAACTCACCACCTTCGGAAATCACCATCTCCATCACCCATGCGAACCAACTTCAGTCAACCATGTCCCCTTCGCCCTTCACTCAGTCCATCTCACTGTTCACCTTCACTTCATTTTAAACATAAGCAGCTGCCATTACGACCACCATTGTAGTTCATTTTTGCTAGTGAAAAGTAGAGGAAGTCAAAGCTGCCACAAAAAGCATTGTCAAGAGTGATTGGGTAAAAAAAATTCTCATTTTTCTTAATTGAATCACACTATGGCTGCTGAGTAGTGGATAATGTGTGGGAAAGATTTAAATTGGGTACATTAATAATCTAAAATTAGTGGTGGGACTTTTAAATTTTTAGTGTGATATTAGAATAATTGTGTGGTCCTTTGTCGTGGCTGTTTGTAATGGTAGTTATTAGTGTAAATGCTTGGAATTTTGAGTTGGTGAAGTGGGGAAAGTGTTGAGTCTTGGATATATGGGATTGTGAATAACTTATACAGGGAAAATTTACCATGGCCAATTGATTCGTGGAATGTGTGTAATGTCTTAAATCTGATTTGGTGAAGAGTGCAAGAATTTTATTGTGAATGCTGTGAAAGTGAATTGGTGCGATTGGGTCAGATTGGGGGATTTTTTGAGCAAGATTGGAGTAATGCTAGAGTAGTGTATTGTTGGAATTAGGGGTGTGGTGCTGGACAGTTGTAAAGAAGACAAAGAAGAGAGGGAATTTGTTGTGTTGGGGTAGTTCGCAATTGAAAAAAAAAGAGAAAAAAAAAGAAGGAAAAAAAAAAGAAAAATGCCTAACATTCAAGAGGTGACGCCCCGATTTGATCCTAAGTTCCTGCACTTCCCTCAGCACGTTCTAGACCCGTGGGGTGGACCATCAGCTTTGAACACAGAGGAGCCCCACGAGGACTCCGAGTAGAGGGAGTTTTCTAATACCTAAGCTATTTTATATTTTTCTGTTGTGTGTCGTTTTTTAAGTTTGTATTGTGATAATTGTGTGTTGTCCTTTGTGTTTGAAACTTTTAGTTATGTCATTTATGTGATTGTTAGTTTGATATTGAGAGATTTATGAGTTTTTGTGTGGCCTAGTGTTCTGCTCGATGATGATATTTTTCCGCTCATTCCATTATTGTTGCTGCCTAATTTTATTAGTTGCCTTTTCATGCTGAATTATTGGATATTATGGATGTTTCTCTTTAGTCTCTCTTCACTAGTTTATACTTTTATTTTTTCCGCCATGCTTTGCATTTCTCATACGAGTACTTCACATGTAATTTAGCATCTAGAATTGGTTAGTGCATCTCCTTGAGGCGAAATCTTAGTTAGACTTGTCTCTTAGAAATGATTTAGGCAATCCTTGGACGTTTGAGCCTTTCTAACCTTCCCTATAAAATGAATTTTTCCCTAGTCACCCAAGTTTGAGCCGTTTAGCCTATTCTTGTTGTGCAACCCGATCATACATATCACATCAATCCTAACTTGCATTTCCACATATGTCCTAACTTAATTGCTCACTTGTCAAGAGCCAAGTTTCACATTAAGTTTGGGGTGATTGCGGTGAGTGTAATTTGTGGCGAGCTAATTCAAGATTATACTTTTAGCCACATTGAGGACAATGTTGGGTTGTAAGTTTAGGGTGGGAGAATTAGCTCACAAGGTATATTAGTATGCATTTTCAATTAACTTTCTCTTGCTATATATAAGTATAATATAGTAATAAATTCCTTTCTAACATATAAAAAAAAAATCAGCAAAAGAAAAGAAAAAACAAATATATATATATATATATATATATACTTGCAACTAAGTTTGGGGTGTTCCACCCATTTTAATTTTTTTTTTATTAAAAAAAAAGAGAATAAGCATAGCAAGAGAAGTCAATTTTAATATCAAGTATTTGTGAGTACTGAATTAGGGAAGTGGGTCAAAAGAAAAAAAATCATGGAAGAGGCTCGGTTTTTGACAAGTGAAGTGGTTAGGTGTTGAGCTAGCTTAAATACATCTTTTACCATACCCTAACCCAAGCCTAACATTATAAGCTTAGTAAAGTCCTATTGATCAAGGGGATAAGTTTAGACTACATTAGTGGAGAGGAATGCACTAATCCAACTTATGGAGCTTAAATGAATGAAAAAGAAAAAAAAAAGTTTAAGGTAGTTGTAGAAAATTCAAAGTTTAGGTGGGATATACTTGTATAAATTGTTGATTAGGTGACTTTTGGGAAATATTAATGTTATCCAATGAAAAAAAAACTGTAAAGGGGCAGCATATAAAGTTACGGCAAGCAATTTCCTATTCCATTTAATTCCAATTTTTCTGAGAGCATCAATGTTCGCTAGGCCAACTTTAATTTCTATGAAATCTCTTATTTGTCTTGTATGTTGAGTTTTTGTGTAAAAAAATTTTGTTGTGTTATTTTATTTTGTTTATTTTGTGTTGTCATTGCTCGGGGACGAGCAGGATTCTAAGTTTGGGGTGTTGATAACTCTAAGATTTAGAGTTATTTTTATATCTTTAAGCTTGAATTTTAATGTGAATTGTGGAGCAATTAATGTCTATATTATGTAATTGTGTTTAGTTTGTCGTGTCTTTGTAATAAATGGAAGTGTGTGTATTAGTAAGTGTTAAATAGACTTATGTTATTGTTTTTATGGGTTTTAAGCAGAAAAAATACAAGAATAGGTATTTGTAAATATTTGGGACAAGGAGAAAAAGGAGCAGAAAAATGCTTATTGCTGACTGGCATTGCTATAGCAATCATTGCGTAGCAATTTGTCAGCCCAGTAAGTTTATTTTGGCAGATATTCCAGCTGACTTTAATGAAGAAAGAAAGGAGCTGAGGTGGCGGAATTTGGCTATTGACTCAACAAACATGTGGAAAATGAAGGACAAGTGGGTGATGACTTGGATTTCCAATTAGGGTAAACTTTGGTACCCTAATTGGGGAGCAAAAAGAAAAGAGAAGGATATGAGAAGAATGGTGGCATTACTACAATTTGACCTGACACTATTTAGTGACACGCATAAAAAAGCATGTCACTAAATAGTTATGAGTAATTTTTAGTGACATGCATCATGAGACTCTAAACATTTGATGTTAACCTCTTGTAATGTGTGTCACTAAAAATATGGAGTGTCACTAAAGAATAAAATAATTTTTTTAAAAATTTTTATTAATTTAAAAAATATTGGCCTATAGTGACGCGCCAAGCGTGACTGGGTAAATGTATTCCGACACACTTGGCGCGTCACTATATCATAATCTTTTTTTTTTTAAAAAAAATACTGTAATTAATAAGTAAATAAAATAAATAAAAAGTTAAAAAAAAGTCTGTACGTTTTTATTAATCAAAAAAAAAAGAGAAACCTAATATATATTAGCTCTCTCTCTCCATCATCCCTGAAACAAAAAAACCCTAGCCGCCTACCCCTTTGTTCTCTCTTGCAAAATTCTGAACGAACCCATGGCCCAAAAAAACCTTACTTTGGCGATCACAACCCCATGACCTCATGTACCGACCTAACTCCGGTGATCCCCGACCCTGAAACTCCTAGCACCGAGCCATTCTCTTCCTCTTTCTTCTCATGGAACACTGCGATTTCTTCTCCAAATTCGACGAGCAGCGGCAAGCTTTATTCTCCAGGTGTGGCCATCGTTTACCCCAGGCGACACCCACTAGGTCCTTGCCGTCCTCGATCATCGATTTATTTAGTCAAAACTAGAAGGTCACGGCAGGTAGGCTTTCCATTGTTTCTTGAAGTTTTTTCTTTTTTTCTCACTGATTCTCTTTTTCAAATCCATGAAATCATTCATTAATCATCACCACTAAATCTGTCAAATTTTTTATTTCTACACAAATTTGAATCTTAAGTTTTATTTTTTCTGGGTATTGATTTTTCATTGGCTGTCATTTTAGATTTTATTTCAAAACTCAATGTTTCTGGCTGACTTTGAAGTAACGATTTGTTGGATCTACTCTTTTTTTTTTCTGCAGATTGACAAAGGTGGTGGGATGAAAAGGTTCATAGATGGTCGATCATGGTCCAGTAGTGGCAATTAGGAGTTGTATACATTTATTTAATTTTTTTTTGGGTTTGAAATGTTATTTTTCTGGGTTTGTTGAGTTCAAAATGTTCAAATGCTAGTGTCATTTTGTTTCCTCTGAATAGCAAAAATTTGCTACAGGTGTTTGGTAAAAAAATGTGTATTGTAAAATGTGTGTAATTAATGAAAAATAATAATATTTTTTAATCAAATTTAATTTATGTTGCTTAAAAAAATGATTTTATTTTATTAATTGTTCATTGTAAAATTTGTTCATACCATTTTTTTTACAAAAAAAAATATATATATAGATATTATTAATGTATTAATAATATAAAATCGGATTGAATATAAAAATTAAATACAATAATTGTAAATTAAAAAAAATATATATATACATATAGTGACGCCCATTATGTGTAGGTAATAGTTCTAGAGTTTGACTTGGAGGGACTCTAAAAGGCTATAGTGACACTTAGTAAGAAACTCTAAAAGGCTTTAGTGACACGCTGTGATGAGTCACTAAATATTACTTTTCCAGTCAGCTACATTAGTGACACGCAGTGGAGTGTCACTGTAAAGTTTTAGAGTCATTCAACGTGTGTCACTGAAACTCATTTTTGTAGTAGTGTGGCTGCACTTTGAATGAAGAGTACGAAAAAAATCACAGCAGAAAAATAGAAAAGTACAGAGAAAGAGAGTACGAAGAAAGAAGAAGAAGATTGAGAAGAAGGAGAAGAAGGCAACTTCCAAAGAAAGGATTTGAGCTCACCACTCATTTCTCTTGCTCTCCACTTCATTTTGTATCATTTTCTTCTCTCTAGTTTTCTCTTTAACTCCATGAACATTTTATTTTCTGGTTTGTTGTTTTTAATTTCAGCTATGAACTAAACTCTTTGAGATTTAGGTGGTTATGAACCCTTGTATGGACTAGCGTATTGATTTTGCAATGATGAAGTAATCTTGTCTTAGTTCAATTAGTTGTGATGAAATGTGATTGAATGTTAATTTTTGGCCATTTTTTAACATTTGCCAAGCTAGATCTTACTTGGAAAAGCAAGACCTAGTTGAACCCCTCTAATTGATGCATGATTTTTACCTTTTCTTTTAGGTATTAATTAGTAGTGAAATAGGAATATTTTGCTACCATGCATAACTAAAGATTTGATGCTTTATTAGGCTATTTGTGATCTAAACTGATGTAGGATTGCATTGTGAGATTATGAATGGTTTATTGCAAGTTTTGGAAAAAGCTTGCTGGTTTTTTTGAAATCTGTTAACTTTGCCAAGATTGCTGAGTCATTGCTGGGTCATTGCTGTATCAACTGGGACATACAAGTAGAAATTAATCACCCAAGTCTATTTTCCAAATTTGAAATTACCACCACTTTAATCACTTTTAGCTTCTTATTTGTAGTTTATTTAGTTTAAAAAATTAGTTCTCAAGTTTAGAGTCAAGGCTATAAATGTTTCTTGTGAATTGATGTGTGATTTTATTTTATTTTTATTTGAAATTCTTGGAATTGCTCTTAGTTGATTTAACATTATTTAGTAAAAAGTCCCTGTGGAGACGAACTTTGATTACTTATCATTGTATTACTTGTTTGTGATTGTGTACACTTGCGCAATTATAAAGCAATATAATTTTCACAACAAGTTATGCACTAGACCTGACATCTGCTATGCAGTTGGAATCGTGAGCAGGTATCAGTCTAATCCAGGACAGGAACATTGGAATGCAGTTAAGTATATTCTGAAATACTTAAAGGGCCCGTTTGGTACGCAGGACTAGATTGGATTAGACAGGCTAATTTGTCCAATCCAGTGTTTGGGCATGTTACAAGTCTGGATAACTAATCCAGTTAACCTCATCTGTCTGGGATTATTTATCCCATCCAGCAGGGTGGGATAAATAATCCCATGCAGGTGAGATTTTTTTTTTATCGTTTTTTTTAATTTAAATTTTATTAATATATTTTAAATTTAATAAGAATTTAAAGGAAATAATTATCACACATTTATTTATACATTTTTTTATCAAAAACTTATTCATTAAAATTAGTGAAAATATATAATTTTAAATTATTATACATAAGTTTTTAAAATTTAGAATATTATTAATTAAATAATAGTTACTTAAATTGATTCTAAGAAAAAAATATGACAATAAAATTATATATTATTTTTAAATTACTAAAAAATTTATATAAATATTTTAAAAAATTAATATTTATATTAAATTAGTGTTTAAGATAAACAATTTTATATTATTCAAGTATTTTTATTTTACTATTCTAATTATTTATTAAATAAAAAATATGACAAAATATTTTATTATATATTTATGATATATTTTTAATTATATATGATATATTATTTTTTTTGGTACGAATTATTTATATTTATTTATTATTATATATTTTAATTTTAATTTATTATTATATATTTTTATTTAATTTAAGTTTTTTTTCTAAAAGAAAATAAATAAAATAGTCCAGTCCATTCTTAAACCAAACACAGGATTACTTTCAGCATTATCCAATCTTGTCCAGTCCAGTCCAATCCTTTTCAGTCCAATCCAGTCCAATCCTGTGTACCAAACGGGCCCAAAGAGTACAAGGAATCTTGTGTTAGTCTACAAGGGTGGTGCTTTAAATCCCATAGGCTATACTGATTCAAATTTCCAGGCATGTCTTGAAGAAAGGAAATCTACATCTTGGATGGTGTTTACTCTTGGGGGTGGAGTAGTGGTTTGGAGAAGTGCAAAACAAACTGAGATATCGGACTCAACGATGGAAGCTGAATACATAGCTGCAGCACAAGCTGCTAAAGAGCTTGTCTGGCTAAGAAAGTTCTTCACCAGTATCGGTGTCATGGCTAGAATGGAAAAGCCTCTGTTCCTACTTTGTGATAATAATGGAGCAATAGCCAACAGTAAGGACCTCTAAGCCACAAGAGAAGCAAACACATAGAAAGGAAGTATCACATCATCAGAGAATATGTGGCAAGAGGGGATGTACTAGTTGAGAAAGTGGACACAGAAGACAACTTAGCTGATCCATTCACCAAAGTCTTGGCCGTGACTGCATTTGAAAAGCACCGTCAAAATTTAGGATTAATTGATATGTACTGATTAGTTTTATACTAGTGCAAGTGGGAGTTTGTTGTGTTTTATGCTCTAAATAAAACTCCATTTCAATGTAATCCAATTTATTCAACATCAATAAAGAAACAGAAGTATTTTTCATTCATTTATGTATGTTTTTGTTCATCTTATCAATTGCTTGTCTATTTGATTTATAAATTCATCTGAAACCCTTTTCACATACTTGATCTTGTTTATTGTGTTGTCAACATATTGGAAAGTAAACATGACTATGTGAATAAAGTTTCCTAAATTTATCAGACACAGGGTTTTACTGATATGATAATCTACAACAGAGTTTACTTGCATTTGGAGAAATCCTATGTTCTTTCCAGAGCATTGGTTAAAGTAAAGCTGAGGTTGGATGCATGGAGTATGCATCGGAAGGGACCGATATTGAACTTTGACTTAGATTTATTAAACTTACCGTAATATCTATTCAAGTCAATATCGCCTAGTTGATCCTAGATCAAATGATCTTAATCCTGTTATGATTAGGCTCAATCTCAAGAGGTTATTCGTGTTCTTTGATTTGTTAGTTAAGCCTACGTTTGGGTCAGGGTGATACGTACATTTTGGGAACACGTTAGTGCAATTGAGTGGGAGCGCTAACATAAACATGGAATCTATAGCTTCTATCTGGCGAATAGTAAGTAAAGGATGATCTCCTTCGAGCTTGACCAAACGAAAATAAATGGTGGAGTACTCATTTCACATAAGCTGAAATATCATTTATACGGGGTTAAGTGTTTTAAGGATAAAATACATTGTAGGGTGTAACGGTAATCTAACCCCTTTACAGTGTAGATCATTCATATAGAGGATCATTGATCAAATTAGGATTATAACAATGGATAACTAATGATGTGTCTATATGGTGGAACATATAGAGCATTCTATATACTGAGAGTGCAATTCTAAGTTCTATGCGTGGATTCAACAAACAATTAATAAGTCAGTGAATTTAGGCTATAAATTCTTGATCTGCTTATTGGAAGCTCGGTTATATAGACCCATGGTCCCCCCACTAGTTGAGATAATATTGCTTGTAAGACTCATATAATTGGTTTTGATTAATCAATTATAATTCTCAGATTAGATTATGTCTATTTGTGAATTTTTCACTAAGTAAGGGCGAAATTGTAAAGAAAGAGTTTTTAGGACATATTTGTTAATTATGATACTTTGTATGGTTCAATTAATAAATATGATAAATGACAATATTATTTAATAATTATTTATAGTTATTAAATAGTTAGAATTGGCATTTAAATGGTTGAATTTGAAAATTGGCGTTTTTGAGAAAATGAGATGCAGAAATGTTAAAACTGCAAAATTGCAAAAAGTGAGGCCCAAATCCACATTGCCTAGGCCGGCCACTTTTATAGGTTTTTTCATCTGTTATTTTCATTATTTTAATGCCAAATAATTCAAACCTAAACCTAGTGGAATGCTATAAATAGATAGTGAAGGCTTCAGGAAATTTACACTTAACTTTCACACTTTCATTCAGAGAAAAACCTGAGGCTTCTCTTTCTAAACCCTAGCCGCCACTTCTTACTCTTCTTCTTCCTTGAAATTTCGAAACCACTTAGTGATTAGAGTAGTGCCCACACACAGCAAGTGATACCTCAATCATAGTGAGAAGATCGTGAAGAAAGACATTCAAGAAGAAGGAGTTTCAGCACTAAAGAAGGAGAGAAAGAGATTCAGGTTCAGATCTTGATAATACTCTACGACAAAAAGGATACAAGGGTTAGAGATCTGAACGGAAGGAGACATAATATTTCGCTGCACCCAATGTAAGGTTCCTTATACTTTATATGTGTTTATTTCATAATCGTTTTAGAAATTCATATTTAGGGTGTTAATCAACATACTTATGAGTAGATCTAAGATCCTGGTAAAATAATTTCCAACAATAACATGGAGATCATCTCGCATCACTAATACAAATATAGAGATGCAACGAGGTGAAGTGCTTCTAACACTTAGCGTGTTTTCCCTATTAAGATGGATAAGAAGGAGAATCCACAATTGACGAGATGTAACCTTCCTAATCAGCATAACCGTCTAAAGGATAAAAATAAGGAGTGATTGGGTAGTTATAAGATATTATCCCATGTGTAAATAAATAAAACGTGGGGAATGTCCACGTTTCATTAACAATAAATGAATCAATCCCAAAAAAAATAACTGTCAACCTATATTCCTATATATAAGGGCAGAATCCATGGGAAAAAGGACAACAAAATTGAGAGAAAATCTTATTATTTCAAATATTGAGATTGTATTTTGTATTTAAGAAAATATCCCTAATAATAAGGACTCGTGGAGTATGTAGATTTTAACTACAAAACTACGTAAAATATATGGTGTTAATTATTATTATTTAATTCTATAGTATATTTATTGCAAAAAAGGCCTTTTATTTAGTTAACAAAAATTAGCGTTAACAGTTTGGTGCTTTCATTGAGAGCCTTGGTGATAAAAAACTCGAAAAGCCCTCCTCATAAACACAATCTACCCATATTAAAATGGCTGATAACGATCAACACAACGATAATCGTCCTGAGGAAACAACACATCAACCTGGAAAAGAACCTATAGGATCTCAAAGACCTAACACATTTGAAACACCACGTTCAGGAAGAAACGAGAGTAATTTCAATGCTAATGGTGATCGAATCCTAGAAAGGAGGAGTGAAGACGCCTATGATTCTACTAGATATGTACCATTGGTAGAGTTAGAGAACATGTAACTTCAACAATGCTTGACTGAATCAAACATACGAAACACTGAGTTGGAGAGAGAAGGTGCAGCAACCAGGGCTACACAAGGGATAGTTCCTCAAAACCAACTTGATCCTACTGTAAGGAGACCGCGAGGAAGACCTCGAGGCTCCAAGACCAGGAGACAAGAAACAAACCAAGGGAATCCCCTAAATACCCAAGAGGAACAACCTAGGAATACAAGGGATGTCCCAATGGATAATCAACTGAATCCTAATAATACAAGGAATCAAGAACATCGATGAGATGTTCCACAAACTTCCCATGGATTTGAAAACCAAGGGAATGAATGAACTAACATGCCAGAATCATCTCGCATAATAAAGAGGCGAGGCAGCCTCGACCAGGGAATCATGGATTTTCTCGTGATAATAAGAGAAACCCTGGAAACAAACCAAGGTCCAATAGTCTTCCTCTGAGACATCCTCAATGTCTTTCTCGCACGGATAGAGAAAACGTGCACTCGTTCTTGAGTAGAGGACGTGTGTCTAATCTCTTCCAAAGAAGAAGACCAACACGAGATGAAGCAAGCTCAAGCACAGAACAATCGTGATCCCGCATGCATAGTAGATCAAGTAGACAAACGCGAGATGGAAGTAGATCTCAACATTATTATGTAGACCAGGAGATTATAAGTAACTCATGAAGTTATCAGTTTGAAAGCTACTCAAAGACCCGATCTGTAAGCAACTATGAACAAAGGTGTCGTGAACTAAGGATGAGCATAAAATCCAGAAAATAGTTCAAACCATTTTAACTAACCTACCGAACACCGCTAAAACTGAAACCGTTCAAACCGAAAACCAAAAAAACTGTTAACGGTTAAAACTGCCCTTAAATGGTCGGTTTTTATTTTGGTAGCAAACCGACCGAAAAAACTGAAACCGACCAAATTTATAGAAAATATAAATAAATTTATATATATGCTATTTAATTTAAAAGTTTATGTATGTATATATAATGTATATAAAAGTTATATGATTATTATATTAATATTAATAATATTATAAATGTAAAAAAATTAGTTTATCTGTATATATATACTCTCTCAACTTGCTCTTTGTCTCTCTCTTTCGGGTTCAGTGGTATTTTTTACCTCTGTCAGTTTTCCATTCCAAAGCAAGCTCCTGGTGCGGTGCACTAACTTTATCTCATCTCATCTCAATCTCAATCTCATAAATCATAATAATTGATCACATCTTACAAAATTTTAAGCCTACACTCCATGAATCAATTTCAGTGTGTGTCTTTTTATTCATCATCTTTCTATATATCCTTCATATTTATACAAAATAAAACTTTTTTCTCATACATTCTCTCAATTTTAGAGATGCTAAACTACTAGAGTAGAGAAAATCAGCAAGAAGACACCAACCAAAAAATAGATTCCAATTTCTTTTTGATAATATTTACAAAAGAAAAAAAAAATCGGTTTCGGCGGTTTGAACCGACCGAACCGCGGTTTACATTGGTCGGTTCTAAGAAGTTTCCTATATTGTTGGAAATTTATTTTACCAGGATCTTAGATCTACTCACAAGTATGTTTATTAACATCCTAAATAAGAACTTTCTAAAACGATGAAATAAACACATATAAAGTTTAGGAAACCTTACATTGGGTGCAGCGGAACATAATGACTCCTTCCGTTCAGATATCTAGCCCTTGATTCCTTTCTGTAGCAGAGCATTATCAATATCTGAACCTGGATCTCTTTCTCTGAATCTTTGATGCTGAATCTCCTTTGCTGATGATCTTTCTTCACGATCTTTCTCACTATGATTGAGGTATTGCTTGATGTGTGTGGGCACTACTCATACACTAAGGATTTCGAAATTCAAGAGGGAAGAGAAAGAAGAAGTGGCAGCTAAAGATAGGGAGAGAGAAATCTCAGGTTTTTCTTTGAAGGAAAAATAGAAAATTTAAGTGTAATTTTCCTGAAGCCTTCACTATCTATTTATAGCATTCCACTAGGGTTAGGTTTGAATTATTTGGCATTAAAATAATGAAAATATCAGTTTAAATTGCCTACAAAAGTGACTGGCCCTATACTAGTGGATTTGGGCCTCACTTTTTGCAATTTTGCAGTTTTACCTTTTCTGCATTTGATTTTCTCAAAAACGCCAATTTTCTAATTCAACCATTTAAATGCCAATTCTAACTATTTAATAACTATAAATAATTATTAAATAATATTGTCATTTATCATATTTATTAATTGAACCATACAAAGTATCATAATTAACAAATATGCCCCGTTAAACTCTTTCTTTACAATTTCGCCCTTACTTAGTGAAAAATTCACAAATAGACATAGTCTAATTTGAGAATTATAATTGATTAATCAAAACCAATTACATGAGTATTACAAGCAATATTATCTCAACTAGTGGGGGGACCATGGGTCTATATAATCGAGCTTCCAATAAGTAGATCAAGAATTTAGCACTAAAATTCACTAACTTATTAATTCTTCGTTGAATCCACGCATAGAACTTAGAATTGCATTCTCAGTATATAGAATGCTCTATATGTTCCACCATATAGACACATCATTAGTCATCTATTGTTATAATCCTAATTTGATCAATGATCCTCTATATGAATGATCTACACAGTAAAGGGATTATATTACCGTAACACCCTACTATGTATTTTATCCTTAAAACACTTGACCCCGTATAAATGATATTTCAGCTTATGTGAAATGAGATCTCCACCATTTATTTTCGTTTGGTCAAGCTCGAAGGTGATCATCCTTTGCTTACTATTCTCCAGATAGAAGCTATAGATTCCATGTTTATGATAGCACTCCCACTCAATTGCACTACCGTGTTCCCAAAAAGTACGTTTCACCCTGACCTAAAAGTAGGCTTAACTAACAATTCAAGGAACACGAATAGCCTTTCAAGATTGAGCCTAATCATAACAGGATTAAGATCATTTGATCTAGGATCAACTAGGCGATATTGGCTTGAATAGATTTTACGGTAAGTTTAATTAAATCTAAGTCAAAGTTCAATATCGGTCCCTTCCAATGCATACTCCATGCATCCAAACTGAGCTTTACTTTAACCAATGCTCTGGAAAGAACATAGCACTTCTCCAAATGCAAGTAAACTCTGTTGTAGATTATCATATCAGTAAAACCCTATGTCTGATAAATCTAGGAAACTTTATTCACATAGTCATGTTTACTTTCCAATGTGTTGACGACACAATAAACAGGATCAAGTATGTGAAAAGGGTTTCAGATGAATCTATACATTATGTACATATAATCATGAAATAAATCATGTGAACCATGCAACATTAAATGTTATTTCTGATCTATATTAATAAGTAAATCTGATTATATTGAAATGAGTTTTATTTAGGGCATAAAACCCAACAAACTCCCACTTGCACTAATATAAAACAAAAAGTGCGTTTCAAATAATCTCAACACCTTGATATACAAATCAAGTGTAGTAGTAGTAAACTCCTCGTAATAGGATCTAAAAGGTTGAATTAACCACAACCTTTTCTCCACCATTACTCTTCCTTAATCACAAAATCATTGATAATGTGAAATTCCTCTCTATATGTCTACTCTCTTGGGATACTGGATTCTATATCTTTGGCAACTACTTTTGGTTAATCAGGAAATTAACACTAGTAGTTTAAGGCAATTTGGAATGGTGCCAAAAATGTATAGAACTTTCCTTAGACTGAATAAGTACCTTTCCGCAACTTTAACATTCAGTCCCTCTCTGGTAGACCTAGAGACTTCAGATAGGTTTTTACACTTCTCCAAAATCACTATTCCACCCCCAGAGTAACCACCATCTTATCAGAAAGATTTACTAGCACATAGGCAAATTTCGAAATCTGATGTGGTGTAGTCTAAGAGTTTTAAACACACTCTTATAGACTAACATATAGTTCCTCTTCTTAATCTTAGGATTTACTTGATTGTCTTCCAATGTTCTTCTCCTGGATTAATCTGATACCTACTCATTACTCCCACTCAACAGCAGGTGTCTGGTCTAAGGCATACAAAAGCATATCTAAGACCTCTCACTGTTGATATAAGAAATTCTTTCATGGCTTTATCTTTTCTGGAATAGTTAAGACTTTTCCTTAGATAAATAAATCTATACCTAAGAAGTTGTGAAGCTTCTATAGATTGCCATTAGAAAGAAAATGCTTCAGCATCTTACTAAAGTAAGTTGCTTGCATTAGAGTAAGTAATTACCAGGTATACCACAAGCCATAGGTTTAGATAAACTCAAACCTATAATACTAGGAACAGGAAGTTTTGTTAAGTCCATTGAATGGACTTATAAACAAAAATTTCCTTTTATGTCCTTGTAATAGAAAACTTTAGGTTATTCCATGTGAATGGATTAAACCATAGTTCTATTGGCTTTCTTCTTAGTTTCTTATCTTGACAATCCATTACTTGTTTAAACTCACAATGGATTTTAATCACTAGTGTCTCCCAAGTCATAAGAAGGTGAGTTCCTAGAAACTCTCCCACTACGACGAGGTACCGTGAATTATGTCTAAGAAAACTAAATGGTATTGATCTTTTCGGTTGTGACAAGACAACAGAGGCAGTGGGATCATCATATGTTATATATAAGATGATAGAACACTTTTGGAATCAAGAATTAAATATCTCCTTTATTTGCTACTTGTTTTTCAGACTTAGTCATTATCTTAGAAAAGTAGTGTTTGTTTGAACAAACACTTTCTTATCTATTGACAATGGGATGGTCCACCCCTAATCACTTAGAAAAGCTAACAAACCATGGTTAACAGTTCTAGCTTTTCTTAAGATTTTTGATTAGGTCATCCATGAATCTAGTAATGACTTACATTAAGTACCCAACCATTACATCATTCTGAAATTGTATTACCATAGAAGGATTTAGGCAACGACTACTAACTAATCATCAACATGCAACTCGAAATTTCTGGGGAGGTAAGTTTGGATATAATTCAAAAAATCAATTTAATGATCTTTGAACTGCATATCTGCTAACTATTTCTCCACCCCTATCAGTTCGCCAGATCTTTAACCACTTACCTTAATGGTTTTAACCATTGCTAGAAATTAATGAAATTTTTCAAACATTTCAAATTTCTTTCCTAAAAGGTATAATCTAGAGTTATCGTTTTAAGAATACAACGAAAAACTCATATCCACCCCTGAATGTACATCCATCTGCGAATGAGATGAACTACTTTCAGTGGATATAGGCATATTAACTCTTTGCAGAGATTGATCTTGTCAAATCCACTATGAACAAGATACAAATGCCATAGATTAAAAAAAATGGTAGTGTCTATTGATGACAAGGCTTTAGTTACATCAAAGAGTTCTTAGAATACTGCAAGTGGATCCTGGTCACAGAATACCTAACTCATATTCCATACAGTTTGAATCCATTAATAAAAGATGGATATTAAACACTTGAGAAGGTGTAGCTGTATTGTATTCTGGAATTAGAAATATAAGAAAATTTCTGTTTGGATTCTAAAATTAAAGTCAAAGACTTAAATTTATACCAAAAATAATGAGTAATTCTATCTTGGACCAGCACTGCTAATACAAACTCTAAGTCAGATTTGCCCATACAAGTAGGAGATTTCTAAGATTGAGGTTTTATATCAATTGGGAATAGAATTTCGGGATTATAATCATATGCGCCATTTAATTTCTTAAGAGAAAATATAATGACATGAAATGATTTATAGACCATTCATCCAATGATATATTATGGAGCTAATTCGAAATGAATAAGCTAAGAGGAATTATGATAATTTCGTTTATAAATAAGAATCCAACGATGCTTCGATTAGTGAAAGACAAAGTAATCTTATTTATGTAATCTTCTTGTTTCATATCGTAAAAATACTAGTCTAAGGTGTCACCAATTGATGAACAGCTAGATGTTGCATATACAATATTTATCTTTCGAGATCTAACACTATTATGTATGTCTAATGGTGAAAATCCATTAGGGATTTATCTCATTAGAAAAACAAACATGTTAGACCAACAATGAAGATTCGAAATTAAACTACAACTTAATAACAAAAAATAACATGGTTCAATATAAATTCATACACAATTCAGAAATTATAAACATATAGCAAGTAGGAATGACAAGTGAAAATACTAAAACTTACAATCCTAAATAATTTCCAAGGTTTTTCAACAAACTGATACAGTGTCCCGTTTAGGCGAGAGTCAAAGCATCATCCATTGAATAGAGTTGTCAGCTCATCTAAAATGATAACCATTCTAGCAACCTTTTATTCAATCAAGATTGGAATTCAGCGTTGTCCCGTTTAGGCGAGAGTCAAGGCAATTCGAGCTTCCACCATTGTTTCATAATTTGCAAGTCAAGTATGGTCGCCACCATTAAGGTGATCCATACCATACAAAACACTTACAAACTACTTCTCATGCGAGGTTAAACGGTGCGAAATTGCTAATGAACGTTCCTCCATTAGGGAGGATTACTCACTAAAACAAACGCGGTGTAAAACCTACAATGGAGATCGAATATCTTAATAATAATCAAGCTCATTATTTAAAGTGAGTTGTATTTTCTTTGATTCTCTTTATTTATTCTATTTATTTTAAATATATATTTATTTAATTAAAATTTTCAATTTAGAATGAAAAATTCCAAATATAAATTTTAATTTAATATTTATAACTTTTACTTAGATGGATATGAAAATAACATGAATTATTTCCATCTTAGTAATAATTTCAAATAAATATTTAGAAAAATATTCAATTTAAGTTGTTACAAAATTAATTTAAATTAATTTACAACTCAAATTTTATTTTCTATAAATATATATATTGCATTTCGAAAAATTAAAGTATTTAAGAATACAATTTTCGAAAAATGCATGTTAAAATAAAAAATAAATCCTGGAAAAATTATTCTAATTTAATGTTGGCCCAAAATTAATTAATAAAATTAATTTACAACAAAAAATATAATTTTCCTATTTAATTAAATATATAAGAAAAATTTCAAATATTTAAGTATGATGATGAAAATCAACTTAAATATTAATTTTCTATTTAATTAAATACACTAGAAAAATACTTCAAGCAAAAATATCATCTATCTAGATTTTTCTTTGACTAATTAATTCAATTTCTAATAATATACTTTAATTCAATTTATTTTAAATTAATCAATAAATGAAAAAATCATTGATTTAAGTTGATCCAAGAATTAATTAAAATAAATAATTAATTTACAACTTAATCTATTTTTCAAGATAAAATTCGAAATTCTAGCATTTAAGAAATGCAATTTCGAAAATTGATTAATAAAATAAAGAAAAAATATATTTTGAAAATTATTTAAATTTAGTTGAAAAAATAAATTTCAACTAAAAATAATTTTCTATTTAATTAAATGTCATGAAAAAGAAATATTTAAGTATGATGATAAAAATCAACTTAGATATTTAATTTTTCAAATTAATTAAATGTATTAAATTCAAGAAATAAATAATTAAGTGTAGAGAAGGCTTAATTATTAATCTCTAGTTTAATACTAGGAAAAAATATACTTAAAATAAATTGTACCAAAATTAATTATTTAAATAATTAATTTCACAATTTATAATATTTTCCTATTTAATATTAGAAATAATAAGTAGTCTAGAAATAACTATCTAGAAAATATCTTATTTGACTAAGTATCTTTTCCACAAAATTTGAAAAAATATCTAATTTAAGTTGTATTAGAAAAAAAATCTAGAACTTAAATATTTTTCAAATTTAAATTTAATTAAATATCAAAAATTAAGTTGTAACCACTTAATTTGAAAATATTCCATTTTAAGTTAATATTTGAAAAGATGTTAACTTAAAAAATATCTAAAATATTCCATGTTAAGTTAATATTCGAAAAGATATTAACTTAAAAAATATCTAAAGAATCTTAATAACCAATGCCTAAAATTCCTCAACTTAATTTTGAAATTTGAAATTCAAAAGATATTCAGATTTAAGTTGGTTAGTTGTAGATAACTAAATATTAACTTAAATAAGAATATTTAATGAAAAAATTTAAATTAAGCTCCAGAAAGAATCTAGATGGTTATAATTCTATATTTAATTAAATACAAGAAAATACATATAGTTTAGCTTAGAATAAAGAATTCTTTAAACTATAATTTTCTTAAATTAATTTCAAAATAAATGAAATTAATTATGTTGCTAATCAATTTTATTAGGTTAAACTAATGTAATTAACCTAGTACAGTTGTTCAAATCAGGCAAATGGGCCTTCACAATTGGGGTGGTTTGTGTGAGGGGGTGCTGGGTTCAGTATGTCGTACCCACTTCTATGGCTCCCAACTCTCACACAAGGCCCAAAAGAGAGGAATTTAACCTTAATAAGAACAACTGTTATTAATTGAATAAGCCCAATAACTAAATGGGCCTAAATAAATTCTATCAAGAACTATGATAATTTATTTTAGCAACAACAACCTATATGCATTTATAATAAAATTAAACACATAGGCTCACACAGGCACACTTTGGATGGGTCCTATCATGTTGCTAGGTCATACACAGATGAAAGAAGATTGTAAATATACCTGTTACAAATTATTATCTTGACCAAGGGAGCCATCAGATTATTAGATTTAGCAAAAAGTAACCATGGCTATTTGCAATCAAGTAATAATAGGTTTTGAAAACTTACACACAAGTTAAAACACATACTCCTGCAACAAGGTTAGTTGGATAGTTGGATGTAGGATTTATTTAATTTTAAATTAAATAATTAATTAAAAAAAATAAATTTTCGAAAAATTTAAAAAAAATAAAAAATTTCGAAAATTATTTAAATATTTAAATTTAAAATTAAATCTACAATTTTGAAAAATTAGGTTTCAACCAACCTAAATATCATTTCAAAAATTTGCTAACTACTTTTAAATTTTAAATGTTATTTTATAAATAAAAATTAAATAAAAAATTAGAAAAGATAAATAAATATCTTTTTTAAATTTTAAATGTAATTTAAATAAATAAAATAACAAAATTTAAAAAAAATTAGCAAAATATCTTATATCATTTAAAAATTACATGATTATAAATATCTTATTTTTAAATTTAAAATAAGATAAGATATAATCAAATTTTAAAATAAGATAGATTTTTTAAGCAAGAAGATAGATACTAATTCTATTCAAATTCAAATTACACTAATATCTTGAATTAAATTTAAAAAATATTAAATTAATTCAAAAAGATAATTAGAATTGAATTAGGAATAGTAATAGCATAAATACAAAACTATACCAAAAATCGGAAGTTAATTCCATGAAAAACATGAAAAATCGAAGAAAAACGAAAAAATTGTGAACTGTACGGACAGATTTGCGATCGCAGGAAAAATTTCAGCACAGTCCCGATTTTTTTAAATCTTCAAAAATTCATAACTAATTCAAATAAAATCGAAATTGAGTTCTGTAAAAGGCTAACTTGCTTAATTTTTCCCATACTATCCAATAAAAATAATTCAAGAAACAAAATCGCAATTATTTCTCACGAAAATTTACAAACATCAATCAATCATCAAATAACACTCAATACAACATGATACCATCCAAAGAACATACAAACAATCGTTTTAAAGTCCAAATTTCTTGCAAGTAAATCAATTACCATGGCTCTGAGGCCAGTTGTTGGAAATTTATTTTACCAGGATCTTAGATCTACTCACAAGTATGTTTATTAACATCCTAAATAAGAACTTTCTAAAACGATGAAATAAACACATATAAAGTTTAGGAAACCTTACATTGGGTGCAGCGGAACATAATGACTCCTTCCGTTCAGATATCTAGCCCTTGATTCCTTTCTGTAGCAGAGCATTATCAATATCTGAACCTGGATCTCTTTCTCTGAATCTTTGATCCTGAATCTCCTTTGCTGATGATCTTTCTTCACGATCTTTCTCACTATGATTGAGGTATTGCTTGATGTGTGTGGGCACTACTCATACACTAAGGATTTCGAAATTCAAGAGGGAAGAGAAAGAAGAAGTGGCAGCTAAAGATAGGGAGAGAGAAAGCTCAGGTTTTTCTCTGAAGGAAAAATAGAAAATTTAAGTGTAATTTTCCTGAAGCCTTCACTATCTATTTATAGCATTCCACTAGAGTTAGGTTTGAATTATTTGGCATTAAAATAATGAAAATATCAGTTTAAATTGCCTACAAAAGTGGCTGGCCCTATACTAGTGGATTTGGGCCTCACTTTTTGCAATTTTGCAGTTTTACCTTTTCTGCATCTGATTTTCTCAAAAACGCCAATTTTCTAATTCAACCATTTAAATGCCAATTATAACTATTTAATAACTATAAATAATTATTAAATAATATTGTCATTTATCATATTTATTAATTGAACCATACAAAGTATCATAATTAACAAATATGCCCCTATAAACTCTTTCTTTACAATTTCGCCCTTAGTGAAAAATTCACAAATAGACATAGTCTAATTTGAGAATTATAATTGATTAATCAAAACCAATTACATGAGTCTTACAAGCAATATTATCTCAACTAGTGGGGGGACCATGGGTCTATATAACCGAGCTTCCAATAAGTAGATCAAGAATTTAGCACTAAAATTCACTAACTTATTAATTCTTCGTTGAATCCACGCATAGAACTTAGAATTGCACTCTCAGTATATAGAATGCTCTATATGTTCCACCATATAGACACATCATTAGTTATCCATTGTTATAATCCTAATTTGATCAATGATCCTCTATATGAATGATCTACACAGTAAAGGGATTATATTACCGTAACACCCTACTATGTATTTTATCCTTAAAACACTTGACCCCTTATAAATGATATTTCAGCTTATGTGAAATTAGATCTCCACCATTTATTTTCGTTTGGTCAAGCTCGAAGGTGATCATCCTTTGCTTACTATTCGCCAGATAGAAGCTATAGATTCCATGTTTATGATAGCACTCCCACTCAATTGCACTACCGTGTTCCCAAAAAGTACGTTTCACCCTGACCTAAAAGTAGGCTTAACTAACAATTCAAGGAACACGAATAGCCTTTCAAGATTGAGCCTAATCATAACAGGATTAAGATCATTTGATCTAGGATCAACTAGGCGATATTGACTTGAATAGATTTTACGGTAAGTTTAATTAAATCTAAGTCAAAGTTCAATATCGGTCCCTTCCGATGCATACTCCATGCATCCAACCTGAGCTTTACTTTAACCAATGCTCTGGAAAGAACATAGCACTTCTCCAAATGCAAGTAAACTCTGTTGTAGATTATCATATCAGTAAAACCCTATGTTTGATAAATCTAGGAAACTTTATTCACATAGTCATGTTTACTTTCCAATGTGTTGACGACACAATAAACATGATCAAGTATGTGAAAAGGGTTTCAGATGAATCTATACATTATGTACATATAATCATGAAATAAATCATGTGAACCATGCAACATTAAATGTTATTTCTGATCTATATTAATAAGTAAATCTGATTATATTGAAATGAGTTTTATTTAGGGCATAAAACCCAACAACCAATCCAAACCGAAAACTGAAATCTAGATTTTCAAATAAAAAAAAACCGACCAAACCGATCGATGCTCAGCCCTATCGTGAACATGATTTGTAGGAGAGATTAAACCAAAGGAAGCTTGACCTTCGCAAGCACCTCAATCGAAATGCGCCTGATTTGCGTAATCAACTTAACCAAAATGAAAATCAGCAACCAGTGGATCCCATCCAATTACGAGTAATTCAATTAGAAAATAAAATCAAAAAATATCAAGATGGAGAATATGGCAAGTTGTTGGGATACAATTCAGACGAAGAAATCGAGCCATTTCATCCAGATATCTTAAATTCAGAATTTCCTCAGGGATTTAAGAACCCGCATGTCTCGGATAATGATGGAACCATAGATCCAGTCGCTCATTTAAATAACTTTAATACTATTATGCGAGCAAGTAATGTTTCAAATAACTTGCGTTGTATTTTATTTTTAGGCTGCAAGAGACCGTCGACCCGAAGCGTCATCTTTGACCAACATAAAATAACAACCGAGGATCTCTTAAAGCGTACTTGAGTCGGTTCAGTACGGCTGATGTAGAAGTCAGAAACATGAATGATAGTATTCAACTAACAACACTTCAGGCATGAATCACAATTGACTTATCTACAACAGGGGGAGAGTTATGTGATGATCTTCAAGGTCGCCATGTGAGGAATATTAACGAGTTTAATGAAAGAGCACAAGTCTTTGTGCGTAAAGAGGAAGCGAGGACTGAAATGAAGCTGTTAAAGACTAGCTCAGGAAGAAAACTCAGCACAAGTACGACAACAGCGAGCACAATCATAACAAAATTAAATAATCTTGATGGATCAAATACAAAAAGAAAGGATGAGTCAAAAGAACAAAAAGAAATAGAAAAAATATGAGAAGTATGTATCCATTTACTCGGTATATACTGAGTTAAATGAAACTCGTGAGAATATCTTCCTCGCCAATGAAAATAGGGTGGAATTTCGCAAACCAGAGCCATTGAGGCATGCAAGGCACAAGCGAGATTCAACTAAATACTGTCGATTCCATAAGGATATAGGGCATACCACTAAGGTGTTGGGTTTTATGCCCTAAATAAAACTCCATTTCAATGTAATTTTTATCTTTAAATATCAATAAAGAAACAGAAGTATTTTCATCATTCATTTGTGTGTCATTTGGTTCATGTTATCATTTACTTATTTATTTGATTTATAAAACCCTTATTACATTTATGTTCTTGTTTATTGTGTCGTCAACATAGTGGAAAGTAATCAAGATTATGTGATTAAATATATATTCCTAGATTTATTAGTTCACAAGGTTTAACTGATATGTGAATCTACAACATAGTTTACTTGCACCTTGGATAAGTGCTATGTTATTTCCAAGGCATTGGTTAAAGTAAAGCTTGGGTTGGATGCATGGAGTATGCATCGGAAGGGACCGATATTGAACTTTGAATCAGATATGATAATTTACCGTAATATCTATTCAATTCAATATAACCTAGTTGATCCTAGATCAAATGATCTTAATCCTGATATGGTTAGGTTCAATCTCAAGAGTATTATACATGTTCTTTGATTTGTTAGTTAAGCCTACTTTTGGGTCAGGGTGATACGTATATTTTGGGAACATAGTAGTACAATTGAGTGGGAGCGCTAAACATAGATATGGAATCTATAGCTTCTATCTAGTAAATGGAAGTGAAATGATGATTTCCTTCGAGCTTGGTTAAATAGAGATAAATGGTTGAGTACTCATTTCAGTTCGCTAAAATATCATTTATACGGGGCTAAGTGTTTTAAGGATAAAATACATTGAAGGGTGTAATGGTAATTTAATCCCTATACAATGTAAATCATCTATAGAGGATCATTGATTATTGAGATTATAACGATGGATAATTGATAGCGTATCTATATGGTGGAACATATAGAGCGTTCTATATAGCTGAGAGTGCAATTCCAAGTTCTATGCGTGGATGCAACAAGGAATTAATAAGTCAGTGAATTTACCTGGTAAGTTCTTGGTCTGCTTATTGGAAGCTCGGATATATAGGCTCATGGTCCCCATACTAGTTAAGGGTGTACGTCAGTCGGTTTAGTCAGGTTATAGCATATTTTTATCAACCTAATATAGATATCGGGTTGCAAATATTTAATCGTAACCCGCCCAATTAAAAATTAGAGAAAGTTCAACCCACACAATGATTTCGTCGGTTTGGTCGGGTTAACCCGTCCAAACCGTTCTTCACTTTTTTTTATAATTATTATTGTTAGTTTCTACTATTCAAATAATTAGATTTTTAAAAAAAATAAAAATATATTATTTATATTTCAAGTTAAAAAATACTATAGTTTAAATTAATTTTAAGAACCTTAATATAAGATAAATATAATTGAGAACATAAAATAATTGAATAAAATAATTAAAAAAAATAAAAAAATATGGTAGAGATTTTAAACTTTAACTGCAATATCCAAATACAATAAAAATTATTAACTATAAATTCTAAGTTTTAAGTTAAACACTAAAATGTCTAAACTTTAAATACAAAATGATTTAACTAATAAATGTAATTTATGTGATATAATATATATACACTTCTATAAAAATATATAAATCGGTTTATTCGGGTTAATTGGGCGGTTTAGAATAATTTGTAAACCACCCAATATATTCATTGGGCGGTTTGGATTTTCATTGTATTATTTTGAGTTGTATTTTTTGTTGGTTTATTCGGTTTGGTTTGGACGGTTTATTCGGGTTGGACGGTTTGTAAATTTTGTTGAACACCCCTAATACTAGTTGAGACAATACTACTTGTAAGACCCAGTTAATTGATTTTGATTAATCAATTATAATTCTGAAATTAGACTATGTCTAGTTTGTGAATTTTCACTAAGCAAGGGCTTAATTGTGAAGAAAGAGCTTCTAGGGTACATTTGTTAATTGAGAGATTTTGTTTAGTCTAATTAATAAATCTATTAAATGACAATATTATTTAATAATTAATTTTTAGTTATTAAATAATTAGAATTGGCATTTAAATCGTTAAATTGGAAAATTGGGGTTTTTGAGAAAATGAGATGTAGAAATGATAAAACAGTAAAATTGCAAAAGTGGGGCCCATTATCCTATACCTTGACTGGCCACTTATGTAGGTATTTATCATTTATTTTTTTATTATTTTAAGAGAAAATTACGCTGGGGGACACTTTTTGCAATTAAATACTGTATATACCGGATATATTTTTATTTGGTAAAAAGTAACGATTTTTTTTGAATTTTTTTTACACGTGTACACGGTTATTGTTTTTGAGAGTGGTTGAGTGTTAAACACGATTCCACGTTCTATTGCTCTGTCAAGCCATCACTCACTTAATCACTTCCATTTCTCTTTTCGATTCTTCTTCCATTCTCTTATTTTCCCTCATTTGAGCAAAGCATTAGGGTTTCTCTCTGCTAGGGTTTCCCATTTCGTTTCACCTAAACCGTTTATGGTGCGTACTAGGAGTTCAATGTCTCCATCACCGGAGGTGTCTGGTTCGAAGAAGAAGGTTGAAAAAACAGAGGAGGTTTTGAAAAACATGGTTGGATCTGGTTCGAAGGTTGTTGAGTCTGATAAGGAGAAGAAGAACAAGAATCTGTCCATTTCGAAGAGGAGTGGTGTTTCTGAAGCTTCCCCTGACGATCGGCGCTCTAAGAAATTAAAGAGTGTTGTTGAAGATGAGGATGATTTTGATTCAAAATGTGATGAAGCCCCTATTGTGTTGCCAAAAAAATTGAAGGTTAGTATATTGTTTGTATATACTGAATCGTGTATTATTTGATTCTTGTTAATGTGGATGCACATTTATATGTTAGTTGTTTTTTTGTATACAGAGTTGTTTAGTATACTAAGTTGTTCACATTTTGTTTGTGTTTTGTTTAGAGATCTATGTGTAGCTTTATAGTGAATATTTTATATGTTAGTGTAGTTGTTTGGGTTTTTTTGTTGTTAGTGTAGGTTGTTTAATATTGTATTTTTTAGTAGTTTTTTTGTTTACCGAGTTCTTTAATTTACTGAGTAGTTTATTTTTTAGGTATATTTTTTTATTATTCAAATGTTATAGTTTACTGTACAGTTTCTTAATGAATTTTATATATATTTGGTATTTAGATTTTTTAGTGTGTTTTTTTGTTTTTAATGTGTTTGTGATTAATTTATGATTTAGTAGTTTTTTTGCTTTAATTTTTGTTGGCATATTATTTAGTTTCTGTTGATGTTCTTTTTCATTAAGTATATTTTTAATAGGTACGTGCTTGATCTATGTAGTACTGTTGTATTACTTTTTATTTTTAAATTAATTTTTTCTGCATAAAGTTTACTGGTTGGTTGCTTTTTAATGATGTTATGGTGAATATTTGCTAGTGGATTTATCTATGATTAGGTGTTTTTGATTTGATTAAGGACATATTTCTCAGTAGAAAGTTTAGTCAATTAAACTAGTCTACCTTTGTCTATATTTTTATTGTTTTGTTTATCTTTCTTGAGAAAATGATTTTGTTCTACTGAGTTTAATGCATGAAGAAATGAAAGAAAAATATAAACTAGAGTTCAATACTATAATTACTGTTGGCATCTTATTATATGGTTATGTGTATGTATGTGTTTACATGCTTTTAGAATTAAAATTTAAGAGAAAATGAAGAGAATAGATTAATGTCTGAGTCAACTCGGTCGACAAAACATATATAACATGAAAATTTACTAATTTATGAAATTGACTTAATATTTTGACTAAATAAACTATTAACAAAACAAACATCAACATCATGCTTAAGTAACTCTCATTTATTGTTATGTTGTAGATATAGCATTTGTGAGTGTAAAAATGATGATAACAAGAATTTGATGTGATCTAAGCTCATGAGAATGTTGGTTGGAAGTATGGTCTATAAAGGCAGTAGAATTCCCCATCCTCTGATTATTAGGATCCCATAAGGCTGTTTTTTTATATTTTTAGATGTGTATAAGGTTAAGAATTCTCTCGAACTAACATAGTAATTTTGGTTTACTTGTTAGTTTCATTTTAAATGTTTTATGTTTGTTTCTAAATTTTCTTATAGGTTTGGGATTTTTACTTGAAACCAGAGGATAGATTTTGTGGAAAAATCATATACTGGTTTGATGTGGGTGTTATTGCAGAAATCAAGGGTAGATTGACTACTAAGCAACTTACTATGTTTCAAGAATCCTGTTTTGGGCATTTTCTAGATCTTAAGGAGTGCAACATGCAATCTCAGGTTATACACACTGCTTTGTGTAGGGAGGTTCATCAGGCAAATGTTAAGGAAATTTGTTTTGATTTTGGTAATTCTAAGACTCGATTTGGGTTAGGTGAATTTGCTATTATTAGTGGATTGTTGTGTAAGGGTGACAGTAGTATGGGAAAATATATAGGAAGGGGAGATACTTTTGTGGACAAGTATTTTAGCGACATGACTGTTAACTATGCTGCCGTTAAACAACGATTCTTGAATAGTATTTTCAAAGATATGTGTTTGCTTTTAGAATGGTTGTGCTTTATTTTGTTACGAATTTTTTGCTTAGTAAGCCTGGTCGCAAGAAAGTAAGTAGTGGGTTACTTCATTTAATTGGTTTTGGTGAGTTTAACAGTTTTCCATGGGGTAAGGTTGGGTATGATGCTACTTTGTATAGTTTGAGGACTGTTTTGAAGGAAAAAAACAAGAAGAAAGTTGTTGATGAGACGAAGGGTACAATTGCTTCGAAGGCAAAAGGGAAGAACATTAAGGGTAAAGAAAAGGATTACAATAGTAAGACATACAAGTTGTGTGGTTTCCCTTTTGCGTTTCAGGTTTGGCTCTATGAGGTTATTCCTCTTTTTTAGAAGCAAGGTTTATGTACATATGATTCTTCTCCAGATTATAGGATGTGTAGGTGGAGTAGTGTGGGTAATCCTTTCTCAGGTGAAGTGGAGAAGAAAATATATATGTCAACTAAGGTATGTTTTTGTGATATATAATTTTATTATTTTTGTGTTGTGTTTTTTTTTTTGGTTATGTTACTAATTTTCGTTATTTTTATTTTATTTTGTTACTGTTTTTTGTTACCCGCATGTTTCCTTCAGCTGAGGAAAATCAAAAGTTAGATATTGTTGGGTTTGAGTTTTCTTATGGGTCAGAATCTGATGATGATTTTGAGGATGTGAGACAGCCAAGGGTAGATGTTGACAAGACTGGTAGTTCTAGAGTTGAGAAAAAAGCTACTATAAGTCTAGCTGTGTTGGATGAGCTTAAAGATTCGGTGTTGGGGCTTGTAGTTAGGCAAGTTGGATTGGAGTGTGTTTTGAAAGAATTTCATAAGGAAGTTGATGAAAAATTTGCATTACTTGAGGAAAATTTGAAGGGTTACATTGATCGTAAAGGTAGAGAGGATTTAACTTTTTATTTTGATACGAAGTTTTCAGAATTGAAAGATTTAATTAAAGATAGTATTGCGAATGTTGTACCACAGGTGAGGTATTTTGGTTTCTTTTATGATTGATATTGTTTATTTTTAGTTTTATTTGTTAATATGCAATGATTTTTATGTGATTTTGTTTTCGTAGAGTAATGAAGATGACGATGAGGATGATGGTGGTGGTGGTGGCGTTGGTAGTCCCCGTAACCTAGATGACATTAGTGATGATGTTGAGGTATTATTTAGTAGTTTTAAGATTTTTTTTTTCAGTTTTTTAGTTGTTTGTATGTTATTAGTTGCTCTATGATAGTATGGAGCTTTTTTTAGTATTCTTTATTCTGTGTTATTAGTTGTGTTTTTCATGTGTTTGTATGGTGTTTTTTTATTGTAGCTTACTGTTAAGAGGGATGCTGAAGATGCTGGTGATGTGAAGGATGGCGAAGATTGTGTTGGTGGTGACGGTGATGTTTATAAGGTCTGGTTTCTTTTTTTTTTTAATTATTATTCAATATTCTCTGTTATATTTTTTTGCTACTTAATTGTTTCTTTTCTGATTATATTGTGAAGGAAATTAAAAAACATTTCTGAGATGTCTGTGAAAGAAGTTGATAGTCAAGATTTTGCTGGTTTATCTTCTTTGGAAAAGGTTAATTTGTTTATTAATTTTTTATAGAACAGTTTTGTGTAATTATTGTATTTTTTATCATATTAAGTTGTTAACTAATTTGTTTGTTGCTTTTTTTTTGCTTTTGTTGTTAGGATATGCCAAATTTTGACATATTGGGTTCGTTATTAGGACAAAATGAGACTGTTGCAATGGTAGAGGATTAAGCTTTGGGTTTTGATGGTGGTAATGTAGGTGGACTTGAGGGAATTGCTAAGAAGGTTAGTGCGGGTACCGATGATGGTTTTTCAGAATCTGTGATGGCTGTTATAAATCAGGAGGTGGATGATGTGTGTCTGTTGGGTTTTATGCCCTAAATAAAACTCATTTCAATATAATCATATTTACTTATTAATAAAGATCAGAAATAACATTTTATGTTGCATGGTTCACATGATTTATTTCATGATTATATATATAATGTATGAATTCTATTTAAGTCCAGAACATATGAATTTGTTAATGATTATAGTGTTGCCAGCACAGTGGAATATAATCTTAATTATATGTTCGAAAGTTTATTCCCTGATTTGTCAGTTCACTAGATTTAGACTGACATGATAATCAGCGATAGGTATTCTTACACCTTGGATAAGTGTTATGTTCTTTCCAGGGCATTGGCAAAGTTTACCAGTATCAGATGTATGGAGTATACATCGGAAGGGACTGATATTGAACTTTGATTAGATATATTAAAATTTACCGTAATATCTATTCAATTCAATATCACCTGTTGATCCTAGATCAAATAATCTTAATCCTGATATGGTTAGGTTCGATCTCAAGAGTATTATACATGTTCTTTGATTTGTTAGTTAAGCCTACTTTTGGGTCAGGGTGATACGTACATTTTGGGAACATGATAGTATAATTGAGTGGGAGCGCTAACATAAATATGGATTCTATAACTTCTATAGGAATTTAGAAGTGAAACGATGATATCCTTCGAGCTTGGCTAAACAGAGATAAATGGTTGAGATCTCATTTTACTTCGCAGAAATATTATTTATACAGAGCTAAGTGTTTTAAGGATAAAATACATTGAAGGTGTAACGGTAATTTAGTTCCTATTCAATGTAGATCATCTATTAGAGGGTCATTGATCAAATTAGGATTATAATAATGGATAATTAATAGCGTATCTATATCGTGGAACATATAGAGCGTTCTATATGACTGAGAGTGCAATTCCAAGTTCTAAGTGTGGATTCAATAAGGAATTAATAAGTTAGGGAATTTACTTGGTAAATTCGGTTCGACTTATTGGAAGCTCGGTTATATAGGCCCATGGCCCCCATACTAGTTGAGGCCATACTGCTTGTAAGAGTCAGTTAATTGATTTTAATTAATCAATTATAATTCTAAAGTTAGACTATGTCTAATTTATGAATTTTCACTAAGCAAGGGCGAAATTGTGAAGAAAAGAGATTCTAGGTTTTATTTGTTAATTAAGAGACTTCATATGTCTAATTAATAAATATATTAAATGACAATATTATTTAATAATTAATTTTTAGTTATTAAATAATTAGAATTGGCATTTAAATGGTTGAATTGGAAAATTGGCATTTTTGAGAAAATGGGACTGAGAAATGATAAAATGGTAAAATTGCAAAGTGAGGCCCATTATCCACTTATCATGGCCGACCACTATGCAAAGTGTTTTACCATTTATATTTTTTCATTATTTTAATGCCATACAATTCAAACCTAACCCTATGTGGTATTCTATAAATAGAAAGTGATGGTTTCAGGAAACTATGCACAAGCATCTCATTCCTTTCAGAGAAAACTTTCTGGCCACCACTTCCCTTCTCTTTTCTTCTCTTCAATTTCGAAATACCCTAGTGATAGAGTAGTGCCCACACACATCAAGTGGTATCTCAATCATAATGTGGAAGATTGTGTAGAATCCAATCAACAAGAAGGAGAATCAACATCAAAGAAGGAGAGAAAGAGATCCAGGTTCAGATCTTGATTATGTTCTGCTACAGAAAGGAATCAAGGGCTAGAGATCTGAACGGAATGAGTCATTATATTCTGCTGCACCCAATGTAAGCTTTCTTAAACTTTATATGTGTTTATTTCATTGTTTTAGAATTCATATTAGGATGTTAATGAAACATACATGGTAGTAAATCTAGATCCTGGTAAAATATTTCCAACAACTGGTATCAGAGCCATGGTAAGGATTTACTTTCATGAAATATGAATTAAAACGATGATATGTGTTGATTTGGATGGTTTCATTTGGTTTGATGAATGTATATGTTGTACAGAATTAAGCAATTTTATTTGGATTCCTTGTGAAAAATTAAGCAATTTTGTTTTTTACGGAACTCGATTCCGATAAAAATTGAGAAAGTTATGAATTTTTGAAAATTAAGTGCCATGTCGAGTGGGTGCATCGTTATGCACCAGGCACTCGGACAACCTGGGATCCGCGCGCGTGCATCCGCCCACACGAAGCCTGCCAACGCTGAGTTTTCACGCACATGGGACTCTGCTGTCCCTCACCTCCGCGCGCGCTATGGGAGATTTGCAGCCTCTGGAGGCTGCATGTGCAGCCTCCTCCTGGGCAGCACACTCCCAAACCTAATTTTCTTGGGATTTTTCCCAAAAATCTAATTTTTTCCAATTTTAAAACCCCAAATTTAAAACAAAATATTATTTTTATATATATTTGAACTTAAATATCATATTTTAAATTAATAATATTTATTTTTCAATAGATTATTATTAATTTTGATATTTTGAGGTTTAAATTTTAAAAATTGATTATTTTAAATTTTAAATTATGGTTAGATTTAAAATTTTGTTAATTTCTTTAATATTTATATATTATTTAATTATAAGATTAGATATTTCGATATTTAACATATTTTAAATTTAAAAGATAACTTTATCTTTTTTATTTGAAATATTATATTAAAATTATCTTATATGCAAATTAAATAATTAATAAATTTAAAATTAACCTAGATATTTTTATAGATATTCTAACCATAATATTTTCAAATTCAAAAAAAAAAAAATTGTTATTTTGTTAAATATTTAATCATTTATAAATTATATGTTTAAAAATGATATTTTTCTATATCATTTTTTTTTACTTATTAGATATTTATAAATTATATTTTAAATATTTAAATAACTTAGATATTTTTGTAGATATTTAAATAATGCTTAATTTGAGATATTTTGACATATAATTATAGTAATTATTATTTATTTATTATTTTATTCCTAAAATAATAATTATCTAACCAAATCTATTTTAAAATTGGTTTATTTTATTATTTTAATTTTATTAAATTATAAGATTTGAAAGTGATATTGAAGATATTTTTTTTTCAAATCATTGATTTTATTTGATATTTATGTTAATTTGATAAAAATAATTCAAATAAACCTAGATATTTTAAATTAGTTTTTCATTTTCGATTTCTAAATTTTGAGATTTTTGAGGTTTGTTTTGACAACCCTAAATTTTTCAAAATTTAGTTGGTTAGTTTAAGAATAATAATTTAATTATATTAATATCTTATTTCATATTTGTTACATGGACAATGTTTGTTTAATTTTATATTGTTTATTCAAAACTTTTTTTTAACAAACCTATTATTTATTTGATCTAAATTGCTATGATTAACTTGTTGACAGATCCAATGATCTGATTTTAATCATAGTCCAATTGTCAATAGGTCTTATAAATAATTTGTAACAAGTAAATTTTGTACTTCTTTCATCTATGTAAACCTAGTAACATGATAAGGCTCATCCAAATCATTTGACCTGTGTGAGTCTATATGTTTGCTATTGGGCTTAGATGCATAGAGGAAGCCCATATAAGTTTTTACTAAGTAAATAGACTAGGTTGCAAAAATAAAATTTGACATAAGTAATTTTATTTAGGCCCAATTGGATTTGGGCTTATTCAATGAATAACAATTGTTTATTTAAAGGTTAAATTCTTCTCTTTTGGGCCTTGTGTGAGAGTTGGGGGCCAATAAAAGTGGGTACGACATACTGAACCCAGCTCCCCCTCACATGAACTACCCCAATTGTGAAGGCCCATTTGCCTTATTTATATAATTGTATTAGGTTAATTATATTAGTCTAACCTAATTAAAATTGAATTAGCAACATAATTAACTTTTAAAATATATGAAATTTATTTTTTCATTTAATATTTTAAAGTTAATTTTAGAAAAACACTTAGTTAATGATATATATTCTAGATAGTTATTTCTAGTACTAATTATATTTTCTAATATTTAATTAGGAAAATATCATAGATTGTGAAATTAATTGTTTAATAATTAATTTTAGTACAATCTAAGTTAAGTATATTTTCCTAGTATTAAACTAGAATTAATAATTAAGTCTTCTCTATACTTAATTATTTATTTCTTGAATTTAATACATTTAATTAAATTGAAAATTTAAATATCTAAGTTGATTTTCATCATGATACTTCTATATTATTATTTTCATGTTATTTAATTAAATAGAAAATTATTTTAAGTTTGAAATCTTTTTTTCTGAATAACTTAAATTTGAATAATTTTTCAAAATATATTTTATTTTATTTTATTAATCTTTTTCACACAATTTCGAAATTGCATTTCTTAAATGCAGAAATTTCGAATTTTATTTAAAAAATAGATTAAAGTTGGAAAATTATTTATTTTAATTTTGGACCAACTTAAATCAATGATTTTTTCATTTAATGATTAATTAAAATAAATGAACTAAAATATATTACAATTAGAAAATGAATTAATTAGTCTATGAAAGTCTAGATAGTTATTATCTGTTTTGCTTGAAGTATTTTTCTAGTGTATTTAATTAAATAGAAAATTAATATTTAAGTTGATTTTCATCATGTTACTTAAATTTTGAAATTTTTCTTTAATATTTAATTAAATAGGAAAATTATATTTTTTGTTGAAAATTAATTTTTATTAATTAATTTTGGGCCAACATAAAATTAGAATAATTTTTCCGGGATTTATTTTTTATTTTTCTTTAAAAGCATTTTTCGAAAGTAGTATTCTTATATACTTCAATTTTTCGAAATGCAATATATATTTATAGAAAATTAAATTTGAGTTGTAAATTAATTTAAATTAATTTTGAAACAACTTAAATTGAATAATTTTCTAAACATTTATTGGAAATTATTACTAAGGTGGAAATAATTCATGTTATTTTCATATCTATCTAAGTCTAATTTATAAATATTAAGTTAAAATTTATATTTAGAATTTTTCATTCTAAATTGGAAATTTTAATTAAATAAATATATATTTAAAATAAATTGATTAAAATAAATATTAGAAGAAAATACACTTCAAATAATGAGCTTAATTATTAGGATATTCGATCTCCATTGTTGGTTTTACATAGCTATTGTTTTAGTGAGTAATCCTCCATAATGATCGAACGTTCATTAGCAAGTTAGCGCCGTTTAATCTCGAAAGATAAGTAATTTTGTAAGTGTTTTATATTAGTATTGATCACCCTAATGGTGGCGACTGTATTTGACTTACAAGAGTATGAAACAATGGTGGAAGCTCATAAGATAGAATAGCCTTGACTCTCGCCTAAACGGAACAACGCTGGACTCCAATCTTGATCGAATAAAAGGTTGCTAGAATGTTTATCATTTTAGATGAGCTGACAATTCTATTCAATGGATGGTATCATTGACTCTCGCCTAAACGGTACACTGATATCAGTTTGTTGAAGACCTTGGAAATTATTTAGGATTGTATGTTTTAGTATTTTCACTTGTCATTCCTACTTGCTATGTGTTTAATAATTTCTGAATTGTGTATGAATTTATATTGAACCGTGTTATTTTTTGTTATTAAATTGTAGTTTAATTTCGAATCTTCATTGTTGGTCTAACTTGGTTTGTTGTTCTAATGGGACAAATCCCTAATGGATTGTCAACCATTAGACAAACATATTAGTGTTAGATCTCGAAAGATAAATATTGTAAATGCAACATCTAGCTGTTCATCAATTGATAACACCTTAGACTAGTATTTACAATATGAAACAAGAAGATTGTATAAATAAGATTACTTTGACTCTCGCTAATCGAAGCATCGTTGGATTCTTATTTAAAAACGAAATTATACTAATTCCTCTTAGCTTATTCATTTTGAATTAGCTCAATAACATATCATTGGATGAATGGTCTATAAATCATTTCATGTCATTCTATATTTTCTCTTAAGAAATTAAAGGACGCATATGATTATATTCCCAAAAATTCTATCCCAAAATGATATAAATCCTCAATCTTAGAAATCTCCTTCTTGTATGGGCAAATCAGACTTAGAGTTAGATTAGTAGTGGTGGTCCAAGAAAGAATTACTCATTATACAGTTACACTTTAACAAGTGTTTCATAACCATTTTCTATCAATGGATGTAAACTGTATGTTAGTATGAATATGAGTTTAGTATTCTGTGACCAGATCCACTTGCACTATTCTAAGAACTTTTTAATGTAACTAAACCTTAGTCATCAAAAGACTACAACCACATTTTTTTAAATCTATGGCATTTGTATCTTGTTCATAGTGGTTTTGACAAGATCAATCTCTGCAAAGAGTTAATATGCCTATATCCACTGAAAGTAAGTTTATCTCATTCGCAGATGGATGTACAATCAGGGGTGGATATGAGTTTTTCATTATATTCTTAAAACGATCACTCTAGATTTTACCTTATGCAAAAGAAATTTGAAATGTTTGAAAAATTTCATGAATTTCTAGTAATGGTGATAAACCATTAAGGTAAGTGGTTAAAGATCTTGCGAACTGATAGAGGTGGAGAAATATTTAGTTGATATGCAGTTCAAAGATCATTAAGTTGATTTTTGAATTATATTAAAACTTACCTCCCCAGAAATTCGAGTTGCATATTGATGATTAGTTACTAGTCGTTGCCTAAGTCCTTCTATGGTAATACAATTTCAGAATGATGCAATGGTTGGGTACTTAGTGTAAACCATTACTAGATTCATGGATAACCTAATCGAAAAGCTAGAATTGTTAACCATGGTTTGCATGTTTGTTAGCTATTCTAAGTGATTAGGGGTGGACCATCCCATAGTCATTAGATAAGAATGTGTTTGTTTAAACAAATACTATTTTTCTAACAAAATGACTAAGTCTAAAAATAAAGTAGTAAATAAAGGAGATATTTTTTCTTGATTCCAAAAGTGTTCTATCATCTTATTCTTTACAAAATGATCCCACTGCCTCTGTTTTTTGACACAACCGAAGAGGTCAATATCATGTAGTTTTCTTAGACATAATTCACGGTACCTTGTCCTAGTTGGAGGGTTTCAAGGAACTCACTCTTCTTATGACTTGGAAGACACTAGTGATTAAAATCCATTGTGAGTTTAAACAAGTAATGGATTGTCAAGATAAGAAACTAAGAAGAAAAGGCAATAGAACTATGGTTTGATCCATTCACATGGAGTAACCTAAAGTTTTCTATTACAAGGACATAAAAGGAAATTTTCGTTAATAAGTCTATTCAATGGACTTAACAAAACTTCCTGTTCCTAGTATTATAGGTTTGAGTTTATCTAAACTTATGGCTTATGGTATACCTGGTAATTACTTACTCTAATGCAAGCAACTTACTTTAGCAAGATGCTGAAGTATTTTCTTTTTAATGGCAATCTATAAAAGCCTCTCAACTTCTAGGCATAGATTTTATTTATCTAAGGAAAAGTCTCAACTATTCCAGAAAAGATAAAGCCATGAAATAATTTCTTAAATTTACAGTGAGAGGTCTCAGATATGCTTTAGTATGCCTTAGACTAGACACCTGCTGTTGAGTGGGAGTAATGAGTAGGTATAAGATTAATCTAGGAGAAGAACATTGGAAGACAATCAAGTAAATCTTAAGATTAAGAAGAGGAACTATATGTTAGTCCATAAGAGTGTGCTTAAAACTCTTAGACTACACCACATCAGATTTTGAGACTTGCCTTTGTGCTAGAAAGTCTGCTGATAAGATGGTGATTACTCTGGGGGTGGAGTAGTGATTTTGGAGAAGTATAAAAACCTATCTGAAGTCTCTAGGTCTACCAGAGAGAGACTGAATGTTAAAGTTGCAGGAAAGATACTTATTCAGTCTAAGGAAAGTTCTATACATTTGTGGCACCGTTCCAACTTATCTTAACTACTAGTGTTATTTCGTGATAAACCAAAAAGTAGTTGCCAAAAGTATAGAATCCAGTATCCCAAGAGAGTAGACATATAGAGAGGAATTTCACAATATCAAGGATTTTGTGATTAAGGAAGAGTAATGGTGGAGAAAGGTTGTGTTTAATTCAACCTGTCAGATCCTATTACGAGGAGTATACTACTACTACACTTGATTTGTATATCAAGGTGTTGAGATTATTTGAAATGCACATTTTGTTTTATATTAGTGCAAGTGGGAGTTTGTTGGGTTTTATGCCCTAAATAAAACCCATTTGTATATAATCAGATTTACTTATTAATAAAGATCAGAAATAACATTTTATGTTCCATGGTTCACATGATTTATTTCATGATTATATATATAATGTATGAATTCTATTTAAGTTAAAAAACATATGAATTTGTTAATGATTATAGTGTTGTCAACACAGTGGAATATAATCTTAATTATATGTTCGAAAATTTATTCTCTGATTTGTCTGTTCACTGGATTTAGACTGACATGATAATCAGCGATAGGTATTCTTACACCTTGGATAAGTGTTATGTCCTTTCCAGGGCATTGGCAAAGTTTACCAGTATCGGATGTATGGAGTATACATCGGAAGGGACCGATATTGAACTTTGATTAGATATATTAAAATTTATTGTAATATCTATTCAATTCAATATCACCTGTTGATCCTAGATCAAATGATCTTAATCCTGATATGGTTAGGTTTGATCTCAAGAGTATTATACATGTTCTTTGATTTGTTAATTAAGCCTACAGTTGGGTCAGGGTGATACGTACATTTTGGGAACATGATAGTATAATTGAGTGGGAGCGCTAACATAAATATGGAGTCTATAACTTCTATAAGAATTTAGAAGTGAAACGTTGATATCCTTCGAGCTTGGCTAAACAGAGATAAATGGTTGAGATCTCATTTCACTTCGCTGAAATATCATTTATACGGAGCTAAGTGTTTCAATGATAAAATACATTGAAGGTGTAACGGTAATTTAGTTCCTATTCAATGTAGATCATCTATTAAAGGGTCCTTGATCAAATTAGGATTATAACAATGGATAATTAATAGCGTATCTATATCATGGAACATATAGAGCGTTCTATATGACTGAGAGTGCAATTCCAAGTTCTAAGTGTGGATTCAATAAGGAATTAATAAGTTAGGGAATTTACTTGGTAAATTCAGTTCGACTTATTGGAAGCTCGGTTATATAGGCCCATGGTCCCCATACTAGTTGAGACCATACTGCTTGTAAGACTCAGTTAATTGATTTTAATTAATCAATTATAATTCTAAAGTTAGACTGTGTCTAGTTTATGAATTTTCACTAAGCAAGTGCGAAATTGTAAAGAAAAGAGATTCTAGGTTTTATTTGTTAATTAAGAGACTTCATATGCCTAATTAATAAATATATTAAATGAAAATATTATTTAATAATTAATTTTTAGTTATTAAATAATTAGAATTGGCATTTAAATGGTTGAATTGGAAAATTGGCATTTTTGAGAAAATGGAATTGAGAAATGACAAAATGACAAAATTGCAAAGTGAGGCCCATTATCCACTTATCATGGCCGGCCACTATGCAAAGTGTTTTACCATTTATATTTTTTTCATTATTTTAATGCCATACAATTCAAACCTAAACATATGTGGTCTTCTATAAATAGAAAGTGATGGTTTCAGGAAACTATGCACAAGCATCTCATTCATTTGAGAGAAAACTTTCTAGCCACCACTTCTGTAACGCCCTAATGCTAAGGCACGCTACAGTGCTTTTTCAATTATAGTGCAATCTTTGCTAATCAAAGAATTTTCTTGAAAAACGTGTCAAATAAAAACTTTCATATTAAATACTAAACTTTATAAGTTAATAAAATATTTACAAATGCTGGGATCCCTTTTTTAAACTTTGTAAAATTAACAATCCAAAATATACAATTATTACAGGTCGCACAGCGACTACCAAAATACAATTCCCTAGATGTCCCGAGACCGAACACTCCAAATCGCGCTGCTTAGACATGTACAATCCCACCTGAGCTCAGGTTCACTCCTGTTCAGCCTTCGCCTTTCCTTTACCTACACATGGAAGCAGAACTGTGAGTCGTCAGACTCAGTAAGAAATGCATATAACATATCATATAATTTCCGACCTGTAAATAGGCGCCCATACACCTATTTACAGAGCTTAACAGATGAGTATGAACGTTCAATACTAGGGTACAACCACTATACCACATACACAACGTACCTCACCGTACGAGTGTTGGTAGGGTTTACTCCGTACCCTAAGTACCACTGAGTGATATACAACACACCTTAGCACTTTCCAGTACCCGTGTTGGTATCACTGTATCGTACTCACAACAACAACACTCACTATACCAATGCACTCTGTATTATATCCATACAAGTGTTGGTAGTGCAAATCACAATTTAAGCATGCATATACAAACACATATACATACATTCAGATAATCACATCACATATTATATTCAGTTCTTACCTGTTTTTCGAATTCAAGTGTGCTGGCCGACCTGAACGGAAATCTCGTGCTAGATGGATGCCCTAGTCACATTTTGAAACCGGGTAAGTTACATGATTAAAACCCTAATCCCGGGAAACTCAAAACAAAAACCCTAGGTTCTGCTATGCTCTTAATGGGTTATTCTAACTCTGGAAATGGGGAAACACCCAACCGAGGCATCGAAATGGCAAAAATTGAGTTAATGAAAGGCCCGGGGAACCCTGCCAAAACCGGCTAGCCGGTTTTTGTGGCTCTGCAAAACGGCTAGCCGGTTTGCACCAGGTTTCCCAAAACCTTCATTTCTTGCTCAATTTTCGTCCAAATGCAATGAAACCTTCCAGAGCTCCTATTCAATGCATAAACAATAAAACCCAGCCAGTATTTCACAGAACAAATCACTAAATCTCAAATTGCCATTAAAGCTTAAAGCTTTGAACTCAATGTTCAAAGTTGCACAAAACTTAAACCATTTAGCAAAACCAGCAGCTAGGACCTAAAATCAACTCAAATAACCTCTAAAATTCGAACCCTAAGCATTTCAAAACCCAATAGCCACTAATTTACAATTTCACATACTCAAACCCAAGAAAAAGCTTTAAAAACATATAACCAATGGTCTAGGGTTTTACCTCACTTGCAATAGCTTTGAATCCTTGCTTAAATTCAAAGAAATGGAAGGAAAATCTGGTTCTTGTTCTTGGTTTGCCCAAGCCGAAAGAAAGAGAGAGAGAGAGAGTTCAAGAGGAAAAATGATTTTTCCTTCTAATTTCCTTTTTCTTTTCTATTTTTGATTTTCCCAAATTGGAAAAGGATTTTGATTAAACCTTGCTGCCCAAAAATAGCTAGGTGTCACATACTAAGGAAGCCACCTATCTCCCACCAAGGAAATGACTAAAATGCACTTTAGTGCAATACTAAGATTTTTCAAAAGCTAGGGGTAAAATGGTCAAATTCCATAACCCGGTCAAACTCGATAATTTATTTTCTCTAAAATATTTCCCACTAAGAAATAAGGTTCTAAACTTACCCATGTGATCAATCTAGCCATCCATCGCATTTTCCGTTGTCGCCGAGCAAAAATTACAAAAATAACATATTTCACATATAAGCTAAATAATTCCCCTAGAGTCTAATAAAATCTCAAGAATTGAGAAATTATAACTCTAATATTTATTTCTAAATATTGGGGTCCACAATTAAATTAATTCACAAATAATAATAAAATAATAAAAATTAGTGCTAATTGCCTTTACTAATCCAAATTACTAAAGCGGTCATTACAATTATCCCCCCGTTAATAGGATTCCTGTTGGGTTTTTATGCCCTAAATAAAACTCTTTACAATCTGATTAGTTATCAATATAAAAAATTTTGTAGTGATTAATGTTTGCATGAATTTTACATGCTAATGGTTTAATATGTTTATTACACTTACACACAAAATCAGTTAAATCCAGATCATATGTTTATTCACAATTACAGTATCGTCAACACAGTGGAATGTGATTGTGATCATATGAATCAAAAGACTTGGTCCCTGTTTCATCAGTGTTATTGGATTTACACTAATGTGATAATCAGCGATGATGTGTACTTACACTTGGAGTAAGTGTTATGTTCTTTCCAGGACATTAGTAAAGTATACTAGTTTCAAATGTATGGAGTATACATTGGACTGGACCAATATTGCAACTAAGTTAAGATATTACAAACTTACCGTTATATATATATATATCTTTCCAAGTCAATATCAGTAGTTGATCTTAAGATTAAAAGAATCTAAATCCTGATATGCTTAGGCTCAACTCAGGAGTGCTATTCATGTTCTTTGATTTATTAGTTAAGCCTACTTTTAGGTCAGGGTGATACGTATATTTTGGGAACATGATAGTATGATTGAGTGGGAGTGCTGAACATAAATATGGAATCTATAGCTTCTACTGGTGTATAGAAGTCAAGTGATGATTCCCTTCGAGCTTAGCAAATAGAAGTAAATGGATGAGCTCTTGTTTAACTGACTAATTATTAGATCACTAAACACCATTTACAGGTAGCTAAGTGTTTTAAGGGGCAAAATACATTGAGGGGTGAGAACGGTAAAGAAATCCCATCTTGATGTAGATCATCTATATAGAGGATCTTTAAATCACAATAAGATTATAACAATGGTTAAATGAGATAGCATATTGATATCGTGGAACATATAATATGCTCTATATAAGTCTGAGAGTGCAATTCTAAGTTCTAAGAGTGGATTCAACGAAGAATTAATAAGTAGGAATTTACTTGGTAAATTTGGTTCACTTATTGGAAGCTCAGAATATAGATCCATGGTCCCCATTCTAGTTGAGAACATTCTGCTTGTAAGACTCATTAATTGATTCGTGATTGATCAATTATAATTCTAAAGTTAGACGATGTCTAATTTTATGAATTTTCACTAAGCAGGGGTGAAATTGTAAAGAAAAGAGATTCTAGGTTTATTTATTTATTAATGGACTTTATATGTCTAGTTAATAATTAAATTAAATGACAATATTATTTAATAATCTATTTTAGTTATTAAATAATTAGTTTTGGCATTTAAAAGGTTAGAATTGAAAAATTGGCGTTTTTGAGAAAATAGAAATAAAATTTGATAAAACTGCAAAATTAAGTGGGGCCCATTAACACACCATGGCCGGCCACTATTTGTGGGAATTCAAATTAATATTTTCATTATTTTAATGCCAAATAATTCCTAACCTAAACCTAGTAGTTGCCTATAAATAGAAAGTGATGGCCCAGTCAAATCATATGCTTTAACACACATCTTTTGAATAACATCTTCTGACAGAAATTTCTCTCTTCAGAAAAACTGAGCCTTCTCCTTTTCTATACCTGGTCGAAACCTCTTCTCTCTTTTCTCTTCATAAATTTCGTGACCCTAGTGAAAGATTGAGTGCCCACACACAACAAGCAGTAAGTCAATCATAGATTGGAAGACTGTGAAGGATCAAACTCAAAGAAGAAGGACATTCGGGCTCAGATCTTGATTATACTCTGCTACAGAAAGGATACAAGGGTTAGAGATCTGAGTGGAAGGAGATATTAATTCCGCTGCATCAATGTAAGGTTTTCTTAACTTTATATGTGTTTAATTTATCGTTTTAGAAAGTTCATATTTAGGGTGTTAAGCAACATACTTGTGAGTAGATCTAAGATCCTGGTAAAATAAAATTCCAACAATTCCGTCCTCGAAATCTAACCTGAATAGCTGTGGATGTTGAGTCCTCATATCCGACTCCAATTCCCAGGTGGCTTCTTCCACCTTACTGTTCTTCTAGAGCACCTTAACCAGTGCAATAGTCTTGTTCCGAAGAACTTTTTCCTTTCTATCCAAAATCTGTACAGGTTGCTCTTCATAGGATAAGTCTGGTTGCAGTTCAAGGGCTTCATAACTCAAGATATGAGTCGGGTCTGACACGTATTTCCTTAACATAGAAATGTGAAATACGTCATGAACAGCCGATAACGCTGGTGGTAAGGCTAGCCGATACGCTACCTGCCCGACCTTCTCAAGTATCTGAAATGGCCCAATGAACCTAGGGCTTAACTTACCCTTCTTCCCGAAGCGCCTAATACCCTTCATTGGTGAAACCCGCAGGAAAACATGTTCCCCTGCCTGAAATGTAACATCTCTGCGCTTCGGATCAGCATAACTTTTCTGCCTACTTTGAGAAGCAAGCATCCGAGCCTTAATCTTATCAATAGCCTCATTGGTCCTCTGCACTAATTCTGGACCCAAGTACTTCCTTTCTCCTGTTTCGTCCCAATGGATAGGAGAACGGCATTTCTACCATATAACATCTCATAGGGAGCCATCCCTATTGTACTCTGGTAGCTATTGTTGTAGGAGAATTCAATTAAAGGCAAGTATTTACTCCATGAACCCTCAAAGTCCATGACGCAGGCTCGCAGTAAGTCTTCCAAAATCTGAATAGTTCTTTCTGACTGACCATCAGTCTGAGGGTGAAAGGTTGTACTAAACTTTAACTTGGTACCCATAGCCTTCTGAAGACTCACCCAAAATTTCGATGTAAACTTTGGATCCCTATCTGACACAATAGATTTAGGGGCTCCATGGAGACGAACTATCTCCTTCACATACAATTCAACGTACTGATCCACTGAATATGTAACTTTCACTGGTAGAAAGTGAGCTGATTTTGTGAATCTGTCCACTATGACCTATACTGAATCATACATTCCCGTAGTTTTAGGTAATCCAGTTACAAAATCCATTGCAGTGTCCTCCCACTTCCATTCAGGAAGGACTAAAGGTTGCAGTAACCCTGCCGGCCTCTGATGTTCAGCTTTAATCTGCTGGCAGGTTAAACATTTGGACACGTAATCTACCACATCTCTTTTCATCCCATACCACCAGAAGTAGGGTTTTAAATCCTGATACATTTTGGTGGTTCTCGGATGCAATGAATAAGGTGTGGTATGAGCTTCATCCAGTATCTCTTTCTTAAGCTCATTAACATCAGGAACACAAACCCGAGCTTTGTATAACAACATTCCACTGATTGAGACTGAAAAGTCTTTAGGCCGACCAGCTATTACTTCATCTCGAACCTTAACTAGCTCAGGATCTTCTAGTTGTGCCTTTCTGATTCTCTCCAACAGATCAGATTGGAGTGTCAAATTATGCAATTTCCCAACCACGAACTCAATCCCTGCAGTTATTATTTTAGAAGCTAGTTGAGGGGCTATCGTAACCGTGGTACAAACCTGCCTGGGACCTTTTCTGCTTAAAGCATCGGCCACAACATTGGCTTTCCCGGGATGATACAAAATTTCACAGTCGTAGTCCTTAACCAACTCCAACCACCTTCTCTGCCTCATATTTAAATCTTTCTGGGTGAAAAAGTATTTGAGACTCTTATGATCAGTATAAATCTCGCACTTCTCACCGTAAAGATAATGTCGCCATATCTTTAAAGCAAAAACCACAGCAGCGAGCTCTAAGTCATGAGTTGGATAACACTGCTCATATTCTTTCAGTTGACGAGAGGCATAGGCTATGACTCTGTCAGCTTGCATCAAAATACATCCCAGACCCTGTCTGGATGCATCACAGTACACCACGAATTTCTCTTGATCTGATGGCAAAGCTAACACCGGAGCTGTTATCAAATGTTGCTTTAACTCCTGGAAACTTGTTTCACACTTATCTGACCACATAAATTTCTGATTTTTCTTGGTCAATTCGGTTAGGGGCATAGAAATTTTAGAAAATCCTTCGACGAAACGCCGATAATACCCTGCTAAACCGAGAAAACTTCGAACTTCCGTCACAGACTTTGGTCTCGGCCAATTCTTCACTGATTCTACCTTGTTTGGATCAACCATAATCCCATTCTTCCCAACAATATGACCCAGAAAGGACACCTCAGACAACCGGAATTTGCACTTTTTAAACTTTGCATACAGCTTGTGATCCCTAAGTCGCTGCAATACCATTCGGAGATGATGCTCGTGCTCCTATTTTGACTGAGAGTATACAAGAATGTCATCGATAAACACTATAACGCAGTTATCGAGGAAATCCTTGAATACCCTATTCATAAGATCCATAAAGGCCGCAGGAGCATTAGTCAATCCGAATGACATTACCAGAAACTCATAGTGACCGTATCTGGTTCTAAAAGCATTCTTCGGTATGTCCTCCTCTCGAATTCTGAGTTAATGATAACCAGATCGCAAATCAATCTTCGAAACACTGTCTTTCCCTGAAGCTAATCGAACAGATCATCGATTCTGGGCAATGGGTACTTGTTCTTAATCGTCAGCTTATTTAGTTCCCGATAATCAATACACATTCTGAGGGAACCATCTTTCTTTTTCACAAAGAGAACCGGAGCTCCCCAGGGCGATACACTGGGTTGAATAAACCCAATGTCAAGCATCCCCTGAAGCTGCAACTTAAGCTCCTTAAGTCTTGCTGGAGCCATCCTATATGGAGCTTTAGAAACAGGTTCGACTCCAGGTGCCAGATTAATTACAAAATCAATCTCTCGCTGTGGCGGCAATCCCGACAATTCTTCGGGAAACACGTCGAGAAAATCTTTCACCACCCTGACTGCCTCAGGCCCAAATGTTTCAGGCCTGTTGGAGTCAAATACCACTGCTAGAAATCCTACACAGCCACTGCATAGTAAATCCCTAGCCCTTAATACAGAAATAACCGGAATCCGAGACCCCTGAACTGATCCAACATAAACAAATGGATCCTCACCTTCTGGCTGAAAAGTCACCATTTTTCGCTTACAATCTATACTGGCCGAATACTTGACAGAAAATCCATTCCCAGTATAATGTCAAACTTAGTTAATTTCAATTCTATGAGGTCAGCGCTCAACTCCCTATCTTCGATCCTAATCGGCATAGACCTAATGCGCCTATTAGAGATAATTAATTCCCCGCTAGGCATTAGGGTTCCAAACCCTCTTTCTAAAATATCACAAGACCTACCCAAAAGATCAAATACTCTTGTAGCTACATATGAGCGTGTAGCTCCCGAATCAAATAATACTGTAAACACTAAGTTGTTGACGGGAAGCTGACCTGTCACAACCGAAGGACTGGCTGCAGCATCAGCTTGGGTGATAGCGAACACTCGAGCAGGAACCGGTTTCGCTTCCGCTTTCGGCTCCTCTTTCTTTGCCTGGGGGCAATCTTTCTTGAAATTCCCCACCATGCCACACAGAAAGCATGTCTTCCGGTTACACTCTCTCGGATGATGTTTCTTGCACCGTGGACACTCGGGGTAAGAGTAACACTGGCGTCCACCTCTGCCTTGGTTTCCACGGAACCGCTTACTTTGCCCTGAGCCACCAGAAGCTGGGGTGACTTTTCTTTTTTGATCAGTGATGGAGTCACCACCATCCCTACCATAAACAGGAGTAGGAACAGTGGGGGTTCCACCAACACTCGGAGTCACCCAGGGCTCCTGAAGAAATTTCACCGCACCCTCGGCTCTCAAAGCCTTTTCGACCATTTCTGCATACGTAGTTGCCTCGGTGGTAGAATCACCAGATCGTGCCGAATCTTCGCACTCAAACCAGCCAGATATTTTTATTTCTTACTGAAGTCAGTTGGCACAATTCCCGCTGCCAGCTTGGCCAAATGGTCAAACTTTGTCGTATACTCAGTAACCGACATGCCCTCAGTTTGAACCAATTCAGTGAACTCTTTCCGCTTTGCACTGCGGACTGCTTCGTTGTAATACTTGGAGTTAAACAACTCCTTGAATTCTTCCCAGGTCATCACTGTGACGTCCCGAGTGAGGGTTATCAACTCCCACCACACGAGAGCGTCTTCCTAAAACTGGAAAGTGGCGCATGTCACCCGATCATTACCAACCACTCCCATAAAGTTGAGGATACGCTCGATCACTGAAAGCCACTGCTCGACCTTCATCACATCAAGACCTCCCAGAAACACTGGAGGTGCTTGCTTCCGGAACCTTTCATACAACGGCTCCATACGGTTGCCAACAACAGGTTGTTCTACTGGCACCGCTGGAACTGCCATGGCCTGAACCACTTGAGGAGGCATGGCAGGAGGACCCTGCTGCCTCAATCTCTGAATCTCTTCATCTTTTTGGCGGATCCGATCTTGCATCTCCGCAAATCTTTGCTCCCAGTCCGGCGGAGCTTGTGGTGGATTTACAGGGCAACCACCCTGAGCTCTGCCATGGCCACGACCGCGACCATGAGGATTTTGGGGATTCCTCTGACCGCCTCCGGTCTCAACCATATCACCCTGACTTCTTGTATTTCGCGTGGCGTCCATTTAATAGGACTTAGCCTACGAATCCATAAGCGAGGCAGGTTAGACAGCGATCAAAACTTAACACCGCTCTTAATGACTTAAAGGCAACACACTTCTTCTTTTTTTTTAAAAAAATAATTAATTAAAATCTAATATGCTTCCTAACATGCTTTCACATTCACATTTATTTAAAATACTAAATAAGTACAGGCTTACTGAACCGTAAACCGAGCTTTCTCTGATGAAGATTGTGTTGGAAATTATTTTACCAGGATCTAGATTTACTAACAAGTATGTTGGATTAACAACCTAATATGAATTCTAAAACAATGAAAATAAACACATATAAAGTTAGAAAACCTTACAGTGGGTGCAGCGGAATAATATGACTCCTTCCGTTCAGATCTCTAGCCCTTGATTCCTTTTTGTAGCAGAGCATCACCAAGATCTGAACAAAGATCTTCTTTTCTCCTTCTTTGATGCAGATTTTCCATGGTCTTACATACTATGATTGAGATACCACTTGATGTGTGTGGGCACTACTCATCTCACAAGGATTTCGAATTTTTTTTTTCTCTTTTTCTCTCTTGAATTTCGTGGCTTATGGCTTACAAGAGAAGAGAACAAAGGTTGCTTTATATAGGGAGAAGGGAGAGCACAACTTTCCAAATAAAACAGTTTCCTTAATTACTGTGTAATCAATTAACTGCCTTATTTAGTGTGATCAACCACTTTCCTATTTTTGCTAGGCTTTGATTAGCAATTACATGGCAATTAAAATTGAAAATAATAATTGGGAAACACACAAAGAGGTGCCGGCCATAGGGTGATATGGGCCTCACTTGAATTTTGCAGTTTCCTCAATTTTATTCTAATTTCTCTAAAAATGCCATTTTTCCAATTCTAATCATTTAAATGCCAAAACTAATTATTTAATAACTAAAATAGATTATTAAATAATATTGTCATTTGAAATAATTATTAATTAGACATACAAAGTCTCTTAATTAATAATTAAACCTGGAAACCCTTTTCTTTACGATTTCATCCTTAAACTGTGAGAATTCATAAAGTAGACATAGTCTAACTTTTAGAATTATAATTGATTAATTAAAATCAATTAACTGAGTCTTACAAGCAGTATGGTCTCAACTAGTATGGGGACCATGGGTCTATATAACCGATCTTCCAATAAGTCGAACCGAATTTACCAAGTAAATTCCCTAACTTATTAATTCCTCATTGAATCCACATTTAGAACTTGGAATTGCACTCTCAGTCATATAGAAACGCTCTATATGTTCCACGATATAGACACGTCATTAGTTATCCATTGTTATAACCCTAATGTGATCAATGATCCTCTATATAGATGATTTACACTGTACAGGGATTAAATTACCGTAACACCCTACAATGTATTTTATCCTTAAAACACTTAACCTTATATAAATGATATTTCATCTAAGTGAAATGAGATCTCCACCATTTATCTTCGTTTGGTTAAGCTCGAAGGAAATCATCCTTTACTTCTATTTGCCAAATAGAAGCTATAGATTCCATATTTATGTTAGCGCTCCCACTCAATTGCATTACCGTGTTCCCAAAATGTACGTATCACCCTGATACAAAACTAGGCTTAACTAACAAATCAAAGAACACGAGTAACACTCTTGAAATTGAGCCTAACCATATCAGGATTGAGATCATTTGATCTAGGATCAACATGTGATATTGAATTGAATAGATATTACGGTAAGTTTTAACATATCTAATCAAAGTTCAATATCGGTCCCTTCCGATGTATACTCCATACATCCGATACTGGTAAACTTTGCCAATGTCCTGGAAAGGACATAACACTTTTCCAAGGTGTAAGAATACCTATCGCTGATTATACCATGTCAGTCTAAATCCAGTGTTCTGACAAATCAGGGAATCAACTTTTGAACATATAATTTAAGATTATATTGCACTGTGCTGACAACACTATAATCTTTAACCAACTCATATGTTCTGGACTTAAAAAGAATTCATACATTATATACATATAATCATGAAATAAATCATGTGAACCATGCAACATAAAATGTTATTTCTGATATTTATTAATAAGTAAATCTGATTATATGAAATGAGTTTTATTTAGGGCATAAAACCCAACAGATTGTACATGTCTTAGCAAGCTTTGGTAGACAAACCTGGCGGCTCTGATACCAAAATTGTAACGCCCTAATGCTAAGGCACGCTACCGTGCTTTTTCAATGATAGTGCAATCTTTGCTAATCAAAGAATTTTCTTGAAAAACGTGTCAAATTAAAACTTTCATATTAAATACTAAACTTTATAAGTTAATAAAATATTTACAAGTGCCGGGATCCCGTTTTTAAACTTTGTAAAATTAACAATCCAAAATATACAATTATTACAAGTCGCACAGTGACTACCAAAATACAATTCCCCAGATGTCCCGAGACCGAACACTCCAGGTCGCGCTGCTTAGACATGTACAATCCCACCCGAGCTCAGGTTCACTCCTGTTCAGCCTTCGCCTTTCCTTTACCTACACATGGAAGCAAAACTCTGAGTCGACAGACTCAGTAAGAAATGCATATAACATATCATATAATTTCCGACCTGTAAATAGGCGCCCATGCACCTATTTATAGAGCTTAACAGATGAGTATGAACGTTCAACACTAGAGTACAACCACTATACCACATACACAACGTACCTCACCGTACGAGTGTTGGTAGGGTTTACTCCGTACCCTTAGTACCACTGAGTGATACACCACACACCTTAGCCCTTTCCCATACCCGTGTTGGTATCACTGTATCGTACTCACAACAACAACACTTACTATACCAATGCACTCTGTATTATATCCATAGAAGTGTTGGTATTGCAAATCACAATTTAAGCATGCATATACAAACACATATACATACATTCAGATAATCACATCACATATTATATTCAGTTCTTACCTGTTTTCCAAATTCAAGTGTGCTGGCCGACTTGAACGGAAATCTCGTGCTAGATGGATGCCGTAATCACATTTTGAAACCGGATAAGTTACATGATTAAAACCCTAATCCCAAGAAACTCAAAACCAAAAACCTAGGTTCTGCTATGCTCTTAATGGGTTATTCTAACTCTGGAAATGGGGAAACACCCAACCGAGGCATCGAAATGGCAAAAATTGAGAAAATGAAAGGTCCGGGGAACCCTACCAAAACCGGCTAGCCAGTTTTTGTGGCACTGCAAACCGGCTAGCCGGTTTGCACCAGGTTTCCCAAAACCTTCATTTCTTGCTCAATTTTCGTCCAAATGCAATGAAACCTTCCAGAGCTCCTATTCAATGCATAAACAATAAAACCCAGCCAATATTTCACAGAACAAATCACTAAATCTCAAATTGCCATTAAAGCTTAAAGCTTTGAACTCAATGTTCAAAGTTGCACAAAACTTAAACCAATTAGCAAAACCAGCAGCTAGGACCTAAAATCAACTCAAATAACCTCTAAAATTCGAACCCTAAGCATTTTAAAACCCAACAGCCACTGATTTACAATTTCACATACTCAAACCCAAGAAAAAGCTTTAAAAACATATAACCAATGGTCTAGGGTTTTACCTCACTTGCAATAGCTTTGAATCCTTGCTTAAATTCAAAGAAATGAAAGGAAAATCTGGTTCTTGTTCTTGGTTTGCCCCAGCCAAAAGAAAGAGAGAGAGAGTTCAAGAGGAAAAATGATTTTTCCTTCTAATTTCCTTTTTCTTTTCTGTTTTTGATTTTCCCAAATTGGAAAAGGATTTTGATTAAACCTTGCTGCCCAAAAATAGCTAGGTGTCACATACTAAGGAAGCCACCTATCTCCCACCAAGGAAATGACTAAAATGCCCTTCAGTCCAATACTAAGATTTTTCAAAAGCTAGGAGTAAAATGGTCAAATTCCATAACCCCGCTCAAACCCGATAATTTATTTTCTCTAAAATATTTCCCACTAAGAAATAAGGTTCTAAACTTACCCATGTGATCAATCTAGCCATCCATCGCATTTTCCGTTGTCGCCGAGCAAAAATTACAAAAATAACATATTTCACATATAAGCTAAATAATACCCCTAGAGTCTAATAAAATCTCCAGAATTGAGAAATTATAACTCTAATATTTATTTCTAAATATTGGGATCCACAATTAAATTAATTCACAAATAATAATAAAATAATAAAAATTAGTGCTAATTGCCTTTACTAATCCAAATTACTAATGCAGTCATTACAACTTCCCTTCTCTTTTCTTCTCTTCAATTTCGAAATACCCTAGTGATAGAGTAGTGCCCACATACATCAAGTGGTATCTCAATCATAGTGTGGAAGATTGTGTAGAATCTAATCAATAAGAAGGAGAATCAGCATCAAAGAAGGAGAGAAAGAGATCCAGGTTCAGATCTTGATTATGTTCTGCTACAGAAAGGAATCAAGGGCTAGAGATCTGAACGGAATGAGTCATTATATTCCGCTGCACCCAATGTAAGGTTTCCTAAACTTTATATGTGTTTATTTCATTGTTTTAGAGTTCATATTAGGATGTAATGAAACATACATGGTAGTAAATCTAGATCCTGGTAAAATATTTCCAACAGTGTCATGCATATGAAGTGAAGAAGATTATGGTATGACTTGGTGTTTTGATGTTTTTTTATGTTACTGTGTCAATGGCTGTTCTTTAAATATTTTTGTTATTAAATTTAAATGTTACTGTTTGTTTTCTTATTTAGGACAAGATTAAGGTTTGTGAATCTCCGAAATCAAAGAGGGCTCATAAGCCTAGTCTGGTTTTACAGAGTCCTTACAGAAATGATTTTGGGTCTTCTGGTAGTAATGAAAAGACGAAGAAAAAGAATGTTAAAGGTCTATATCCGTTTAATTCTGGGTTGTTTGATCCTCCGCACGAACTTCAACAAAAGGCATTTGATGAGTGGTTATGTGTTGGGTTCAAGGATGAGAATAAGTATGTTTTATTGTTTTTATTATGTTATTTGGGTTAATTTTTAAATTTTTGCATATTTGATATTAAGTATATTGGTTGGTTGCTTTTTTTAGGAAGAAGAAGTTTGTTCAAGGGAATAATCTTTTTAGTCCTGCTTTAGATTTTTGCATTGATAGTGTTCAGGACAAGTGGTTGTTTTATGATCTTTTGACCCCTAGGAGGTGCCTTAGTGACTCGGTGAGTATCATATTTAGTATTTTTTTTTTATTTTAGTTATGTTGTTTTTAGTTATCTTTTATTTACTCAGACTCTAATCTCTTTTTTCTACAGCATATGGATGTAATATTTTACTACTTGCGAAAGAAGTTGAAGTATGATTCTAATGTTGCAGTGTCTGCAACAACCACAGATTATCATTTCTGTTTTAAGGTGGTTGAATTGTATGATAAGTTTGTCAAGTCTGGAAACAAGATTGATGTTGTCCCTAAGAGTAACATTGTTACTGAATACATGAGTGGGTATTACATGTATGCCAGCAAAGATTAGCTACGTGTTGATCAAGTGTTGATTTACATGCATATTAAGGATGAAAAGTATTGGATTTTGATCATTTTTTATATTACGGCTAGGTGTCTCAATGTTTATAATTCCTTAGGGTCTAGACATGAGTTGGACAGGAAAACAGCTGGTTATGTCAAGCCATTTGCAGTGGTGTTGCCTATATGTTTGTCATTCATTGACTATTACAGTAGGAGGATGGATATTGACACAAGCCAAGGATTTTTTAAAGGGAAAAAGGAGGAGGACATGCTTGATGTTTTTGTTGTTACTAAGTTACCTCAGCAAGTAGACAAGTATGTTAAAATGTGTTTATATTGTTATGATTTTTGTTGTTTTTTTAGTATTCAGTCTAATGTTTGTTTTTTGCTTGTATTGTTTGTAGTGATTGTGGCTTGTTCGTGGCTAAGTATGCTGATTTCTTTATTCATGGATGTATTGACAAACTTCCAAATCCTCTAGATGTGGGGTTTTTTAGGAGGAAGCTCGTTGTTGAGTTGTATGTTCATGCCAAGAAGAAGCTGTTGAATGATTATGATTCTGAGTCTGAGTTTCCTGGAGGATTCCAAAAGCTTGACTGGATTGAAGGGGTTTTGTATCTGCACTGAGATGAAACTTTTTGGTGTACTAAAGTTGGAGTTTCAACTGGAATGAAACTTTTTGGTGAACTATTTTGGAGTCAAAGTAACTTGTTTTGTTACTTTTTGTTTTTAGAATTGTAATTAAGCTCCAATTTTTTAGTACATTTGTTTGTCAGTATTAGTGAATGGTATATCTGGACAGTAGGATTTATATGTAGTATTAGCTAGGTGTTAATCTCTCTTTTGCTGGTAACACTGCTGTGAAGGGACCTTTTAGTATCTCTTGTTTTTGGAAATATGCAAGTATATAAGTAGTTAAAATTGTTATTTGGAATGTTATCTTTTAATGGAAGGATTCAAGTTTATAAAGTTGGAAAGAAAGTGTGTTTTGTAGTTTTAAGCTAATGTTTGTAGCTTAATTTTCATAAAACCAACAATGTTTTTTTGCAGAGTAATGATTTATATTTTTTTTTTGTTGAATGATGGTTTTAATACAAATCACATAATCAAGGTATAGAGTAGTTAATATGATTCATTTAGTGAAAAAATTAGTTATATTATTTCTAATTTTTTTTATATAAACGTTCAGGTTGTAAAAGAGGATTTTTTTAACTTGGGGTTCTACAATGGTAGTCTCTTGCAACATATTTGAATTAGTGGTACACTTTAATTATTTTTTAATAATGGATAATGTATATTTTTTTATATGTTTTTTGTGTGTATATTTTGATGGTATCTTATCACAGCATAATACCAGTAATAACAATCTGTAACCAGTTATTTTATCTCTCTAACCTATAATTTTCTTTAATTAGCATCACCAGATAACAAGCCAATGGCAATATATAATATACTTTCAGTATAAATGAATTGTCCAACCTCAATTTTTTGCCTAAATTATAAAAATGTATGAATATATAATTTAAGCAACGTGTTAGTTTTTATATTAGTGATCAATCATATAAAATACTAAAAACCAAATTTAGACTTTAAAAATGAATTTAACTATCTTAAAAGCAGTGTTCACAGATGACATATTTTTTTTATTCTTATAGTATTTGAAAAATGTAGGGAAACATTGGAAAGTAAAGCTACTTAGTAGTTTCTCAATTTGAAAGTATTGTTTTTATTTTTATCGTATTTGGATAAATGGAAGAATAATGGGTGGGCTATTCAATGTCTCTTTTTCTCTTTCTCTTTGGCTCGACCGTATCATTTTTGCAAGTCCTTCTGTTGTGTCCTTTTTGTAAGCATCTTGCACATTTATTCTGTGTTGCTTTATCTAGTGCAGTTTTATACCTTTGTTTCTTTGGCCTTCCTGCTGGTCTCTTGTATATTGGTGGCAATACTTGTAGTTGTTTGATGTTATCAGGCAAGTCCCATGTCTTTGGGTCACCTATTGGTAACACAGAACCTTCATATGTTGCAAGAAATGCTTCTTTTGGGTAGTAGTATGACAATACTCATAGCATTTCATGTGTCTTTTTGATATTACAGCCATTGCATGAGAACATGGCATTTTATCATACTGAAATCATTGACACGTGCATGTTCTGTTTTGGATATCCACAATATAGGAGTTTTGCAATTCTTTTACTGTGTATATGACAAGATTGGATGTTTGCACATGTGAAATGTAAAAGAGGTAACCATTAGTATAACTGTTTTTTTTTTACTTTGTGTGAAGTAACAGAATGCGCATAAGTAGCATATAAGTGAAGTTTTGAGGTTACCTTTAGTTTCTTACTGCGTTCCAGTTTATCCTTTAGTATCTTTTCTGGTACTTTTGCTAATGTTGTGAATGTGGACAAAGCTCTATTTTTGTTTTCCCATGACCATTTTTGAACCAAGCAACGTAGACATTCGAGCAGTGTTCCAATCGGTAGCTCTCTGATTTCTTTCAATGCTGAGTTCACAAACTCGGCGATGTTGGAGGTTAATGTTGAGTAGCGTTTATTTGGGCTGTAACGCCTTGTCCATTTTTCTAGGCCAACTTCATTTGTCAGGTAAGGACGAATTCTACTATCAATGTTGTCTAAGTCCCTCATGCAGTCGTCGAAATCAGTTTGATTGTATGCTTTTGCTGCACAATAGAATGCATCTCTTAGATCATCTCCTCCTTTTCTGAATCTTGTTTTTATATTTTGGAACAAATGGAAGCAACATACCCCATGCATCAAGTTAGGGAATACTGATTTCATTGCTTTTGCTATACTTTCGTGTCTATTAGAAATTATGCATTGGTATTCAAACTCCCCATATGAATCTTTGAGCTTTTCCATGAAGTATTGCCATGATGCATCATTTTCAGAATCAACTACTGAAAAAGCTAGTGGGAATATGTGTCTGTCGGCATCTTATGCACTGGCAATTATCAATGTTTCTCCATATGCATTCTTAAGGAAAGTTGCATCAACCACAATTAGACGTGTGCAGTGTTGTCATGTTGGACTAAGTCTGTTATTGTTCCTGGAAAATTATGAGAGAGTATGGGCACATTAGAGCTACTGATTAGTTTTTATAAGATTAAGTATAGTTTAAGACCAAAGCAGTTATACCTGGATTGCATTTTTTGATCATGTATAGAATCCCTGGTATTTCATTGTATGAATCATGTGGGCAGCCTATTACTTTTTCCGAAGCCTTCTCTTTTGCTCTCCAAGCTTTTTGGTAAGAAATTGAGACACTATAGTCTTCTGCTACATCATCAACAATCTCATTTGGCCTGTAGTTTCTTTTTGGATTGCTAATTTTTCTTTTGATGCAGTCAGCTATTATGTTACTTGTTGCTTGGGGGTGATCGTCATGGATGCGTTCTATTGAGCATGTATGATCCTCCAAAAGTTTTCTGACTTTGAAGAGATTTGTTTTTCCATGTTTTGTTGCCAAGAAGTACCATTTACAATTTTTATCAACACACACTAAGCTATAGTCCTTTGTTGATGATCTTTTTACCCTGTGCTGTTCATTCATTTTGATTGCATTAGGCTCATGGCAAGCTTTACGGTTTCCTTGTCTTGGAAAATTTGCCCAACTCTTATTGTGTCAATCCTTGGATCTTTGATGATGTTTGTTTTATTTCCCAGCTTGAGTTGGTAGCTTCTATAGTTCTTTCTTTGATGTAATTAGCTACTGAGAGTGCATAATCTGTCCATGTAGGAATTGGATCAGTATCTTGTATATATGGTTCTTCATTTTCATAGGCTGCAGAGGTTCTGACAAAGCAAGTAATTTCTTGATTTAATAGTTGGTTGACAATATCCAATGACTGTGTATAGTTAATGAATAGTGGGAAGGCAACCTCATTGTCATTTTTTTTCCTGATATGCTCATAAATTCTGCAAGAATTATCGTCCTCGATCCTCATTGGTGGTATACCTTCTTGTATTTGAAATTGTATTTCAAGAACAGTGGTGAGGTTGTTTAATTCCAAAGTATGACAGATTAGTGTTCTCAGTTCTTGGTATGAGAAAACTTTTGGTATCAATATACTTGTTACTTGATAATTCGTGTATAAGCATCTATCTACAAATTTTCCATTGTAGTATAGTACGAACAGTAAATGTTCCATGATTCTGTTATAGAACAGAGTAGTAGTTTTAGATAGAAGTAATCAATGTTTTATAAATTATATGTTTAGTTTCTTATTAAATATGAAAAACTTACTGGTTTTTGAAACTTTTTTTGTGTAAATCAGATTCTAGGAGCTATGATCTTGTTGCTTTTTTCTATTCAAGTGTACAGAGGTTGAACGTGATATCTCCTTTGTTTAATGATGATTCTTGAAATGATCAAAGGAAGCATAGTTTTTTTATTTTCCAAAAGTTCAGTTCTTGTGAAGTGTTGTCTTAGTAGCTTCGAGTAGCATTGACTAAATCTGACATTTGCGAGTAGCTTCGAGTAGCTTGGAGTAGTTTTTGAATCTCACAGTCGAAGTGTTTGATCGAAGGTTTTATGTAAGGAATGACTGAATTTTGATGACGAAAGCTTCGAGTAGCTTCAATGATGAGTTATCTCGGCACCTTCGATTAGCAACTGTACAGTTTGTTTTGATTTTTGTTGATCGAAGCTTTTGTCAAGCTTTAATGGTGTTTTGTTTTTGCAGGTTCGAAAGTTGCAGAGCTTCAATGGCACGAGCTATGGAAGTTTGAATTTTCGAAGGTTTCTTTTTGATTTTTTTTTGTTCTCAAATTGTTATATACGGTTTGGCAGTACGATACGCATGGGTTGATCCCATTTTTTCTGGTTCGGTAGGAATTTTTTTCCTAAATTTTGGTAGGGATATACATATATATGGTATTTTTGTTTTATTCGGTAATTGTAAGATTAATATGTTAATTTGGTATATTAGTAAAAATTGCCCTTATTTTAATGCCAAATCAATCTAACCTAACCCTAGGTGGTTGACTATAAATAGGTACTGATGGCTTCAGGAAAAAGATGATGCATCTTATTCTTTTCAGAGAAAAACTGAGTGCCTTCTTCCTAAACCTAGCCGCCACCCTCTCTTCATCTTCTTCACTTTTGTAAACCGAACCCTTGAGTGATAGAGTGAGTGCCCACACACATCAAGTGGTACCTCAATCATAGTGTGGAAGATTGTGAAGAATCCATATTAAAGAGAAGGACATTCAGGCTCAGATCTTGGTGATACTTGTTAGAAATATTTTACCAGGATCTAGATTTACTACCATGTATGTTTCATTAACATCCTAATATGAATTTAAAAAAAAAAATGAAATAAACACATATAAAGTTTAGGAAACCTTACATTGGGTGGAACGGAATATAATGACTCCTTCCGTTCAGATCTCTATCCCTTGATTCCTTTCTGTAGCAGAACATAATCAAGATCTGAACCTGGATCTCTTTCTCTCCTTCTTTGATGCTGATTCTCCTTCTTGATTGGATTATACACAATCTTCCACACTATGATTACCACTTGATGTGTTGGCACTACTCTATCACTAGGGTATTTCAAAATTGAAGAGAAGAAAAGAGAAGAGAAGGGCGGCTAGGAGGCTCAGGTTCTTCTCTGAAAAAGAATAAGATGCATTGCATAGTTTTCTGAAGCCATCACTTTCTATTTATAGAATGTCATATAGGTTTAGGTTAGAATTGTATGGCATTAAAATAATGAAAAAATATAAATGGTAAACCCTATACAAAGTGGCCGGCCATATTAGTGGATAATGGGCCTCACTTTGCAATTTTGCCATTTTGTCATTTCTCAATCCCATTTTCTCAAAAATACCAATTTTCCAATTCAACCATTTAAATGCCAATTCTAATTATTTAATAACTAAAAATTAATTATTAAATAATATTGTCATTTAATATATTTATTAATTAGACATATAAAGTCTCTTAATTAACAAATAAAACCTAGAATCTCTTTTCTTTACAATTTCGCCCTTGCTTAGTGAAAAATCATAAACTAGACATAGTCTAACTTTAGAATTATAATTGATTAATCAAAATCAATTAACTGAGTCTTACAAGCAGTATGGTCTCAACTAGTATGGGGACCATGGGCCTATATAACCGAGCTTCCAATAAGTCGAACCGAATTTACCAAGTAAATTCCCTAACTTATTAATTCCTTATTGAATCCACACTTAGAACTTGGAATTGCACTCTCAGTCATATAGAACGCTCTATATGTTCCACGATATAGATACACTATTAATTATCCATTGTTATAATCCTAATTTGATCAATGATCCTCTAATAGATGATCTACATTGAATAGGAACTAAATTACAGTTACACCTTCAATGTATTTTATCCTTAAAACACTTAGATCCATATAAATGATATTTGAGCGAAGTGAAATGAGATCTCAACCATTTATCTCTGTTTAGCCAAGCTCGAAGGATATCATCGTTTCACTTCTAAACTCCTATAGAAGTATTAGACTCCATATTTATGTTAGCGCTCCCCCTTAATTATACTATCATGTTCCCAAAATGTATGTATCACCCTGACTGTTCAAAAGTAAGCTTAACTAACAAATCAAAGAACATGTATAATACTCTTGAGATTGAACCTAACCATATCAGGATTAAGATCATTTGATCTAGGATCAACAGGTGATATTGAATTGAATAGATATTACGGTAAATTTTAACAAATCTAATCAAAGTTCAATATCGGTCCCTTCCGATGTATACTCCATACATCCGATACTGGTAAACCTTCTCAATGCCCTGAAAAGGACATAACCCTTATCCAATGTGTAAGAATACCTATCGCTGATTATATCATGCCAGTCTAAATCCAGTGAACTGACAAATCAGGGAATAAACTTTCGAACATATTATTAAGATTATATTCCACTGTGCTGACAACACTATAATCATTAACAAATTCATATGTTCTGGACTTAAATAGAATTCATACATTATATGTATATAATCATGAAATAAATCATGTGAACCATGCAACATAAAATGTTATTTCTGATCTTTATTAATAAGTAAATCTGATTATATTGAAATGGGTTTTATTTAGGGCACCAAACCCAACAAACTCCCACTTGCACTAATATAAAACAAAATGTGCATTTCAAATAATCTCAACACTCTTCCTTAATCACAAAATCCTTGATATTGTGAAATTCCTCTCTATATGTCTACTCTCGTGGGATACTGGATTCTATACTTTCGTCAACTACTTTTTGGTTTATCAGGAAATAACACTAGTAGTTAAGACAAGTTGGAATGGTGCCACAAATGTATAAAACTTCCTTAGACTGAATAAGTACCTTTCCTGCAACTTTAACATTTAGTCTCTCTCTGGTAGACTAAGAGACTTCAGATAGGTTTTTACACTTCTCTAAAATCACTACTCCACCCCTAGAGTAATCACCATCTTATCAGTAGACTTTCTAGCACAAAGGCAAGTCTAGAAGTCTGATGTGGTGTAGTCTAAGAGTTTTAAACACACCCTTATCGACTAACATATAGTTCCTCTTCTTAATCTTAAGATTTACTTGATCGTCTTCCAATGTTCCTATCCTGGATTAATCTGATACCTATTCATTACTCCCACTCAACAGTAGGTGTCTGGTCTAAGGCATACTAAAGCACATCTGAGACCTCTCACTGTTGATTTAAAGAATTCTTTCATGGCTTTATCTTTTCTGGAATAGTTGAGACTTTTCCTTAGATAAATAAAATCTATGCCTAAGAAGTCGAGTAGCTTCTATAGATTGCCATTAGGAAAGAAAATGCTTCAACATCTTACTAAAGTAAGTTGCTTGCATTAGAGTAAGTAATTACCAGGTATACCACAAGCCATAGGTTTTGATAAATCCAAACCTATAATACTAGGAACAGAAAGTTTTGTTAAGTCCATTGAATAGACTTATAAACGAAAATTTCCTTTCTTGTCCTTGTAATAGAAAACTTTAGGTTACTCCATGTGAATGGATTAAACCATAGTGCTCTTGGCTTTTCTTCTTAGTTTCTTATCCTGACAACCCATTACTAGTTTAAACTCACAATAGATTTTAATCACTAGTGTCTTCCAAGTCATAAGAAGGTGAGTTCCTAGAAACCCTCCCACTACGACAAGATACCGTGAATTATGTCTAAAAAAACTAAATGGTCTTAACCTCTTCGGTTGTGTCAAGACAACAGAGGCAGTGAGATCATCTTGTAAAGAATAAGATGATAGAACACTTTTGGAATCAAGAAAAAAAATATCTCCTTTATTTGCTACTTTATTTTCAAACTTAGTCATTTTCTTAGAAAAGTAGTATTTGTTTAAACAAACACATTCTTATCTAATGACTATGGGATGGTCCACCCCTAATCACTTAGAATAGCTAACAAACATGCAAACCATGGTTAACAGTTCTAGCTTTTCTCAAGATTTCGATTAGGTCATCCATAAATCTAGTGATGGTTTACACTAAGTACCCAACCATTGCATCATTCTGAAATTGTATTACCATAGAAGGACTTAGGCAACGACTAGTAACTAATCATCAATATGTAACTCGAACTTCTGGTGGGGTAAGTTTGGATATAATTCAAAATCAACTTAATGATCTTTGAACTGCATATCTACTAACTATTTCTCCACCCCTATCAGTTCGCAAGATCTTTAACCACTTACCTTAATGGTTTTCACCATTGCTAGAAATTCATGAAATTTTTCAAACATTTTCTTTTGCATAAGGCAAAATCTAGAGTAATCGTCTTAAGAATACAACGAAAAACTCATATCCACCCATGAATGTACATCCATCTGCGAATGAGATGATCATATTTTCAGTGGATATAGGCATATTAACTCTTTGTAGAGAATGATCTTGTCAAAACCACTATGAACAAGATACAAATGCCATAGATTTATAAAATATGGTTGTGTCTTTTGATGACTCAGGTTTAGTTACATTAAAGAGTTCTTAGAATAGTGCAAGTGGATTCTGGTCACAAAATACTAAACTCATATTCCTTACTAACATACAGTTTGAATCCATTGATAGAAAAAAGGTTATTAAACACTTGTGAAAGTGTAACTGTATAATGAGTAATTCTTTCTTGGACCACCACTACTAATTTAACACTAAGTTGATTTGCCCATACAAGTAGGAGATTTCTAAGATTGAGGATTTATATCATTTTGGGATAGAATTTCGGGAATATAATCATATGCGTCATTTAATTTCTTAAGAGAAAATATAGAATGACATGAAATGATTTATAGACCGTTTATCCAATGATATGTTATTGAGCTAATTCGAAATGAATAAGCTAAGAGAAATTAGGATAATTTCATTTTTAAATAAGAATCCAACGATGCTTCGATTAGCGAGAGTCAAAGTAATCTTATTTATACAATCTTCTTGTTTCATATTGTAAATACTAGTCTAAGGTGTCATCAATTGATGAACAGCTAGATGTTGCATTTACAATATTTATCTTTCGATATCTAACACTATTATGTTTGTCTAATGGTGACAATCCATTAGGGATTTATCCCATTAGAACAACAAACCAAGTTAGATCAACAATGAAGATTGAAATTAAACTACAATTTAATAACAGAAAGTAACATAGTTCAATATAAATTCATACACAATTTAGAAATTGTTAAACATATAGCAAGTAGGAATGACAAGTGAAAATACTAAAACATACAATCCTAAATAATTTCCAAGGTCTTCAACAAACTGATATCAGTGTCCCGTTTAGGCGAGAGTCAAAGCTACCATCCATTGAATAGAGTTATCAGCTCATCTAAAATGATAAACATTCTAGCAACCTTTTATTCGATCAAGATTGGAATCCAGCGTTGTCCCGTTTAGGGGAGAGTCAAGGCAATTCTTGTTGGAAATTATTTTACCAGGATCTTAGATCTTCTCACAAGTATGTTGATTAACACCCTAAATATGAACTTTCTAAAACGATGAAATAAACACATATAAAGTTTAGGAAACCTTACATTGGGTGCAGCGGAATATAATGACTTCTTCTGTTCAGATATCTAGCCCTTGATTCCTTTCTGTAGCAGAGCATTATCAATATCTGAACCTGGATCTCTTTCTCTGATTCTTTAGTGCTGAAACTCCTTCTTGCTGAAAGTCTTTCTTCACGATCTTCCTCACTATGATTGAGGTATCACTTGCTGTGTGTGGGAACTATTCTCACACTAAGAATTTCAAAATTGAAGAGGGAAGGAAGAGAGCAAGGTGGCGGCTAAAGATAGGGAGAGAGAGGCTCAGTTTTTTCTGAATCAGAAGTGTAATTTTCCTGAAGCCTTCACTATCTATTAATAGCATTCCACTAGGGTTAGGTTTGAATTATTTGGCATTAAAATAATGAAAATATCAGTTTAAATTCCCTACAAAAGTGGTCGGCCATACAAAGTGGATTTGGGCCTCACTTTTTGCAATTTTGCAGTTTTATCTTTTCTGCATCTGATTTTCTCAAAAACGCCAATTTTCTAATTCAACCATTTAAATACCAATTCTAACTATTTAATAACTATAAATAATTATTAAATAATATTGTCATTTATCATATTTATTAATTGAACCATACAAAGTATCATAATTAACAAATATGCCCCTAAAAACTCCTTCTTTACAATTTCGCCCTTACTTAGTGAAAAATTCACAAATAGACATAGTCTAAAATGAGAATTATAATTGATTAATCAAAACCAATTATATGAGTCTTACAAGCAATATTATCTCAACTAGTGCGGGGACCATGGGTCTATATAACCGAGCTTCCAATAAGTAGATCAAGAATTTATTACTAAAATTCACTAACTTAGTAATTCTACGTTGAATCCACGCATAGAACTTAGAATTGCACTCTCAGTATATAGATGCTCTATATGTTCCACCATATAGACACATCATTAGTTATCCGTTGTTATAATCCTAATTTGATCAATGATCCTCTATATGAATGATCTACACTGTAAAGGAGTTAGATTACCGTTACACCCTACAATGTATTTAAACCTTAAAACACTTAACCCCGTATAAATGATATTTCAGCTTATGTGAAATGAGATCTCCACTATTTATTTTCGTTTGGTCAAGCTCGAAGGAGATCATCCTTTACTTACTATTCGCCAGATAGAAGCTATAGATTCCATGTTTATGTTAGCGCTCCCACTCAATTGCACTACCGTGTTCCCAAAATGTACGTATCACCCTGACCTAAAAGTAGGCTTAACTAACAAATCAAAGAACACGAATAGCCTCCTGAGATTGAGCCTAATCATAACAGGATTAAGATCATTTGATCTAGGATCAACTAGGCGATATTGACTTGAATAGATATTAAGGTAAGTTTAATAAATCTAAGTCAAAGTTCAATATCGGTCCCTTCCGATGCATACTCCATGCATCCAACGTGAGCTTTACTTTAACCAATGCCCTGGAAAGAACATAGCATTTCTCCAAATGCAAGTAAACTCTGTTGTAGATTATCATATCAGTAAAACCCTATGTCTGATAAATCTAGGAATCTTTATTCACATAGTCATGTTTACTTTCCAATGTGTTGACAACACAATAAACAGGCTCAAGTATGTGAAAAGGGTTTCAGATGAATTTATACATTATGTACATATAATCATGAAATAAATCATGTGAACCATGCAACATTAAATGTTATTTCTGATCTATATTAATAAGTAAATCTGATTATATTGAAATGAGTTTTATTTAGGGCATAAAACCCAACAATTCTATCTTATGAGCTTCCACCATTGTTTCATACTTTTGTAAGTCTTATACAGTCGCCATTAGGGTGATCAATACTATATAAAAAACTTACAAGAATACTTATCTTTCGATATTAAACGGTGCTAACTTGCTAATGAACGTTCCTCCATTAGGGAGGATTACTCACTAAAACAATAGCTATGTAAAACCAACAATGGAGATCGAATATCCTAATAATAATAAAGCTCATTATTTAAAGTGTATTTTCTTCTAATATTTATTTTAATCAATTTATTTTAAATATAAATTTATTTAATAAAATTTCAAATTTAGAATGAAAAATTCTAAATATAAATTTTAATTTAATATTTATAGAATTATACTTAGATGGATATGAAAATAAAATGAATTATTTCCATCTTATTAGAAAGATTTAGCACAAAGGCAAATTTCAAAATCTGATGAGGTGTAGTCTAAGAGTTTTAAACACACCCTTATAGACTAACATATAGTTCCTCTTCTTAATCTTAGGATTTACTTGATTGTCTTCCAATGTTCTTCTCCTGGATTAATCTGATACCTACTCATTACTCCCACTCAACAGCAGGTGTCTGGTCTAAGGCATACAAAAGCATATCTGAGACGTCTCACTGTTGATATAAGAAATTCTTTCATGGCTTTATCTTTTCTGGAATAGTTGAGACTTTTCCTTAGATAAATATAATCTATGCCCAAGAAGTTGTGAAGCTTCTATAGATTGCCATTAGAAAGAAAATGCTTCAGCATCTTACTAAAGTATGTTGCTTGCATTAGAGTAAGTAATTACCAGGTATACCATAAGCCATAGGTTTAGATAAACTCAAACCTATAATACTAGGAACAGGAAGTTTTGTTAAGTCCATTGAATAGACTTATAAACGAAAATTTCCTTTTATGTCCTTGTAATAGAAAGTTTAGGTTGCTCCATGTGAATGGATTAAACCATAGTTCTATTGGCTTTTCTTCTTAGTTTCTTATCTTGACAATCCATTACTTGTTTAAACTCACAATGGATTATAATCACTAGTGTCTCCCAAGTCCTAAGAAGGTGAGTTCCTAGAAACTCTCCCACTACGACAAGGTACCGTGAATTATGTTTAAGAAAACTAAATGGTATTAGCCTCTTTGGTTGTGACAAGACAACAGAGGCAGTGGGATCATCATATGTCAAATAAGATGATAGAACACTTTTGGAATCAAGACATAAATATCTCCTTTATTTGCTACTTTATTTTCAGACTTAGTCATTATCTTAGAAAAGTAGTATTTGTTTGAACAAACACTTTCTTATCTATTCACTATGGGATGGTCCACCCCTAATCACTTAGAATAGCTAACAAACCATGGTTAACAGTTCTAGCTTTTCTTAAGATTTTGATTAGGTCATCCATGAATCTAGTAATGATTTACTTTAAGTATACAACCATTACATCATTCTGAAATTGTATTACCATAGAAGGATTTTGGGCAACGACTAGTAACTAATCATCAACATGCAACTCGAAATTTCTGGGGAGGTAAGTTTGGATATAATTCAAAAATCAATTTAATGATCTTTGAACTGCATATCTACTAACTATTTCTCCACCCCTATCAGTTCGCAAGATCTTTAACCACTTACCTTAATGGTTTTAACCATTGCTAGAAATTAATGAAATTTTTCAAACATTTCAAATTGCTAAAAGGTATAATCTAGAGTTATCATTTTAAGAATACAACGAAAAACTCATATCCACCCCTGAATGTACATCCATCTGCGAATGAGATGAACTACTTTCAGTGGATATAGGCATATTAACTCTTTGCAAAGATTGATCATGTCAAATCCACTATGAACAAGATACAAGTGCCATAGATTAAAAAAAATCTGGTAGTGTCTTTTGATGACTTAGGTTTAGTTACATCAAAGAATTCTTAGAATAGTGCAAGTGGATCCTGGTCACAGAATACCTAACTCATATTCCATACAGTTTGAATCCATTAATAGAAGATGGATATTAAACCCTTGTGAAGGTGTAACTGTATTGCATCCTGGAATTAGAAATATAAGAAAATTTCTGTTTGGATTCTAAAATTAATGTCAAAGACTTAAATTCAACCAAATATAATGAGTAATTCTATCTTGGACCACCACTACTAATATAACTCTAAGTCTGATTTGCCCATACAAGTAGGAGATTTCTAAGATTGAGGATTTATATCAATTCGGAATAGAATTTCCGGATTATAATCATATGCGTCATTTAATTTCTTAAGAGAAAATATACAATGACATGAAATGATTTATAGACCATTCATCCAATGATATATTATTGAGCTAATTCGAAATGAATAAGCTAAGAGGAATTAGGATAATTTCGTTTATTAAATAAGAATCCAACGATGCTTCAATTAGCGAGAGTCAAAGTAATCTTATTTATATATTCTTCTTGTTTCATATTGTAAAAATGCTAGTCTAAGGTGTCATGAATTGATGAACAGCTAGATGTTGCATATACAATATTTATCTTTCGAGATCTTACACTATTATGTATGTCTAATGGTGAAAATCCATTAGGGATTTATCTCATTAGAAAACAAATATGTTAGACCAACAATGAAGATTCGAAATTAAACTATAACATAATAACAGAAAATAACATGGTTCAATATAAATTCATACACAATTCAGAAATTATTAAACATATAGCAAGTAGGAATGACAAGTGAAAATACTAAAACATACAATCCTAAATAATTTCCAAGGTTTCCAACAAACTCATATCAGTGTCCCGTTTAGGCAAGAGTCAAAGCTACCATCCATTGAATAGAGTTGTCAGCTCATCTAAAATATTAAACATTCTAACAACCTTTTATTTGATCAAGATTGGAATTCAGCGTTGTCCCGTTTAGGCAGGAGTCAAGGCAATTCTATCTTATGAGCTTCCACCATTGTTTCGTAATTTGCAAGTCAAATATGGTCGCCACCATTAGGGTGATCCATACCATATAAAACACTTACAAACTACTTATCTTTCGAGATTAAACGGTGCGAAATTGCTAATGAACATTCCTCCATTAGGGAGGATTACTCACTAAAACAAACGCGATGTAAAACTAACAATGGAGATCGAATATCTTAATAATAATAAAGCTCATTATTTAAAGAGAGTTGTATTTTCTTTGATACTCTTTCTATTTATTTTAAATATATATTTAATTAATTAAAATTTCCAATTTAGAATGAAAAATTTTAAATATAAATTTTAATTTAATATTTATAAATTTTACTTAGATGGATATGAAAATAATATGAATTATTTCCATCTTAGTAATAATTTCCAATAAATATTTAGAAAAATATTCAATTTAAGTTGTTATAAAATTAATTTAAATTAATTTACAACTCAAATTTAATTTTCTATAAATATATATTGCATTTCGAAAAATTAAAGTATTCAAGGATACAATTTTCGAAAATACACGTTAAAATAAAAAATAAATCTTGGAAAAATTATTCTAATTTAATGTTGGCCCAAAATTAATTAATAAAATTAATTTTACAACAAAAAATATAATTTTCCTATTTAATTTAATATATAAGAAAAATTTCAAATATTTAAGTATGATGATGAAAATCAACTTAAATATTAATTTTCTATTTAATTAAATACACTAGAAAAATGCTTCAAGCAAAAATATCACCTATCTAGATTTTCCTTTGACTAATTAATTAAATTTCTAATAAAATATATTTTACTTCATTTATTTTAAATTAGTCAATAAATGAAAAAATCATTGATTTAAGTTGGTCAAAAATTAAAATAAATAATTTACAACTTTAATCTATTTTTCAAATAAAATTCGAAATTCCAGCATTGAAGAAATGCAATTTCGAAATTTGATTAATAAAATAAAGAAAAAAATATATTTTGAAAATTGTTTAAATTTAGTTGAAAAAATAAATTTCAACTAAAAAATAATTTTCTATTTATTTAAGTGTCATGAAAAAGAAATATTTAAGTATCATGATGAAAATCAACTTAGATATTTAATTTTCAAATTAATTAAATGTATTAAATTCAAGAAATAAATAATTAAGTGTAGAGAAGACTTAATTATTAATCTCTAGTTTAATACTAGGAAAAATATACTTAAAATAAATTGTACCAAAATTAATTATTTAAATAATTAATTTCACAATGTATAATTTTTCCTATTTAATATTAGAAATAATAAGTAGTCTAGAAATAACTATCTAGAAAATATCTTATTTGACTAAGTATCTTTTCCACAAAATTTGAAAAAATATCTAATTTAAGTTGTATTAAAAAAATAGAACTTAAATATTTTCAAATTTAAATTTAATTAAATATCAAAAATTAAGTTGTAACCACTTAATTTAAAAATATTCCATTTTAAGTTAATATTCGAAAAGATATTAACTTAAAAAATATCTAAAATATTCCATTTTAAGTTAATATTCGAAAAGATATTAACTTAAAAAATATCTAAAGAATCTTAATAACCAATGCTTAAAATTCCTCAACTTAATTTTGAAATTTTAAATCCAAAAGATATTCAGATTTAAGCTGGTTAGTTATAGATAACTAAATGTCAACTTATATAGGAATATTTAATGAAAAATTTAAATTAAGCTTCAGAAAGAATCTAGATGGTTATAATTCTATATTTAATTAAATACAAGAAAATACATATAGTTTAGCTTAGAATAAAATTCTTTAAAGTATGATTTTATTAAAATAATTTCAAAATAAATGAAATTAATTATGTTGCTAATCAATTTTATTAGGTTAAACTAGTTTAATTAACCTAGTACAGTTATTCAAATCAGGCAAATGGGCCTTCACAATTGGGGTGGTTCATGTGAGGGGGTGCTGGGTTCAGTATGTCGTACCCACTACTATGGCTCCCAACTCTCACACAAGGCCCAAAAGAGAGGAATTTAACCTTAAAATGAACAACTGTTATTAATTGAATAGGCCCAAAAACTAAATGGGCCTAAATAAAATCTATCAAGAACTATGATAATTTATTTAGCAACAACAACCTATATGCATCTATAATGAAATTAAACATATAGGCTCACACAGGCACACTTTGGATGGGTCCTATTATGTTGCTAGGTCATACACAGATGAAAGAAGATTGTAAATATACCTGTTACAAATTATTTACTTGACCAAGGGAGCCATCAGATCATTAGATCTGGAAAAAAGTTAACCAATATGTCAATGGGGCGGGTCGGATCTGATCCGACCCGTCTTATACGGATCGGATCTGATCCGACCCAATATTTTTTTTTTTTTTTTTAAAAAATATATTTTATATCTAAATTTATAATTTTTTTTTCCAAAATTTATTTATTTAAGAACTAATAATACATCATTTATTTCTTATATATTTTTATTTTATTTGTCAAAATCAATAAAAAAATATATCAAATTCTTATCACATAAAAATATAATTTTAATATTGAAAAATTAAAAAATTTACCAAATTTTAGAAATTCCACTAATATAATCATCAATAACAATGTAGTATGATGATTACATGAAATAAATCTCCTCTAAAAAATACATGAAATTAACTATAAACTTTTATATGTTGTTCTTCTAGTCTTCAAGATTTACTGTGTACGGCTCCTGCAAAAAAATAAATATGCTAAAAATAAAAGTATAATTTAATTTATAAATTTTAAAAATGAAAACAATTACCATATTCGGATCTACATCATTATCTTGATCATTTACGGTAATTAGTTTAGTTTTTGTGCCTGTAAAAAAAATTATTAAAATAATATAATAAAACAACTATTAATTAATGTATAAACTTATATAATAAGAAATAAATAATTATACCTTGTTTGTCAATTGCCAACCAACTTTGAGTACAGACCAATGCCTCCAAAGTAGTAGGATGAAGTCTTGCTCGATGTGGACTCACGTGTCTACCACCAGTACTGAATGAGGACTCTAAAGCAACAGTGCTAACTGGCACAGCAAATATGTCTCTGGCAATCATGTTCAACACAGGATATTTAGATCCTATTATCTTCCAATAGTTGCATATATCAAAGAATTCATCAGTCCTGGGTAACACTTGGTCATCTAAATAGAGATCCAACTCTGACTTTTCATTCATTGCACCAGATGAAGCTCTAACATATAAGTCATAGTTAGATAGATGATCTTGTGTTGAAGAAGATGATGACCCTTCCACAAGTGAATTGTTTTCACTTAAAGTAGGACATTTAGATTTGTACTCATTGAATAGATCAACACAAAGCCTACGCACCTTTCTAATTTCAACCTCCCATTTATCATCTCCATAGAGTTGAGGAAAATAAAATTGGAGCAACAAAAACTTGTATCTAGGATCCAAAACCACTGCAATAGTCATAATCCCATGAATCTGTTCCCAATACTTTTGAAACTTAAACATCATTTGAGTTGACATATCCTTAATAAATAACTCATTTGATGACATTCCTTCTTCAATTTTCCTCTTAATTTTACACATCTCCGGGAAGAATAGATTGGCAGTAGGGTACTTGGTACCAGAAAATAACTCTGTCACCTCATGAAAAACTTCTAGCCTTTCACATAACTTTTGAGCTCTAATCCAATCATCTTCTGATGGCAAACATTTATACTTTGGATCACAAAGCTTTGCTCGCTCAAATACTGCTTTGTACAATAAAGCTGTCTTTATCATTAAGTATGTTGAATTCCATCTTGTAATACAATCAAGAGACAACTTTTTAGTACATGTGACTCCAAGGTGACGAGCATTCTCCTCAAATTTCTCATACCGTTTTGGTGTGCCTAACCAATAAGCGACACTATCTCGAATCTTATCAATGATATCACCGATAACAGACAAGCCACCTCTAACAATTAAATTCAAAATATGCGCACAACAACGCATGTGAAGCAGCTCTCCATTCAAAATAAAGCAACTAGGATCAAATTTTTGCTTCAAAAGTGGAATCATTGCATCATTAGTGGATGCATTATCAAGTGTCACCGTACTAACCTTATCTTCAATGCTCCATTCAGACATTGAAGAACTTAGTGCCTCTGTAAGTGCTGAAGCGTCATGTGGGCATGGTACATACTTAAAGCTTATAATCCGACTATGCAAGGTCCAAGCATCGTCTATAAAATGAGCTGTAACAGCTATATATCCTCTCTTTTGATGATTGGCAGTCCACATATCGGTGGTTAAAGCTATTCTACTTTTATTTTTCTTCAAAATTTCTCCACATTTTTCCTTCTCAAGCTTATGTATCTTCATAATGTCAGACCTTATTGTATTCCTTGACATCAATTGAAACATAGGAGAAATCGTGTTTGCAAAATCTATAAATCCACTGTGTTCAACCATCGATAAAGGGTACTCATGTAGAATAATCATATGAGCTAACTTTTTTCTTCCTAGTTCTTGATCAAGATTGTAGGTGACTACAGGACTTGCAATGGCATTTGCACGTTGTTCTTTCAACACTGGACATCGATCTACATGAAGATTTAAATGCTTAGTCCCCTTATTTTTTCCTGCCGCCATGTGCCTCCCGCAGTGATTGCACACTGCTTTCAATACATTGTCAATCGTTTGCAAAGTAAAGTAATCCCATGCAGGAGATCTTCTCTTTTTCTTATTTGTTGTCTCTCCACTCTGAGTTTCATCTATTCTATCACTAGACTCTACTTCTTCTGATGTAACAAATTCAGCACCCCCAAAACTAGAATTCATTTGGCCAGACATATAACCTACATTTAACATCATACTCAATTATATAAAAACTAATGCAGACAAAATACATCTATAAAAAATTGGACAACATTTCCCCTATTTTATCAACCATAACCATTTGTTAATTTCAACTATAATCAATAAAACAATAGACAAGTTCTCATCCTTATATCACCGCAGCACACAAATTTTCTCAGAACTTACTTCACTATGGATGAATATATAAGATATTCAAAATCTTCTATAAGAAAAGTTATAGTGTATTCCTTTAATAATTCTAAGAATACTTACAAATTGTTGCTTATCTCTAAGTCCAAGATTATCAAGCAGATCTTGTACCTCAACTTCACTATCAGTCTGCACAAAGTGGAAAAACCTTTAAAATTCAACACCATAAATAGCAAAGCAAGGAAACTCGAAGACAAGAAAGGAGTATGGATTAAATTACACTAACAGCTAGAGAAATCAAGGACAAATGGTCAAATTGTAAAAAAAACATTGACGAGAAATATGTGGACAATAATAGATGGTCAAATTTTATTCAGCAATCATGCATAGTGATAGATAAAGCCTAAAGGGTATCGATTAGTTTCTAAGGATATGCAAAGTTTTAGCTAGGATTACAAGATCAAAAGTGGTCACACCAATTATAGAGCTTATATTTCTACTAAAAACAGTATATTAACATTTACCGAATAACATTTTTTTTTCTTTCATTTACCAAAAAAAAAGCTAGCTTTATTAATGATTTTATGTATATTAATGGGGCTAGTCTGTGCCCATTTTCATCTCGCATTGCAAGAAATTAACATAGCAAAATTCAAAATATTGAAGAATATCAAAAGCTTACCAGTTACCAAATGAAGCGAAAATGAGAAGAAAACAACTAGGTTCCCCTTAAAGAAACGAGCAACACCGTTTGCACTTCGCAGAGTAATACTTCCCCTAAAAATTGACAGACCCAATTCAGAAAACGAAAAAAAAAACCTAATAAAGCACATGACATGAGCCAAAGGAGAAACAACGAACACATTTTGAAGAAAACCAAGAAGAATAACCTTGATAAAAAAAAATGGGCAGAAAAGCTTACCCTTTGATTCCAGAAACTACCCGACATTAGATATGCGAAAAAAAGAATACGTACCTGAAAAGAAGAAAAATCTGAACTGAAATGGCGATGCAGTGAGACTCGCGGCCGGTGGCCCTGTGGGAGAGGTGGAGTGCAGTGGTTCGTGAGAGGAAGACAATAAACTGATGATGAGAGAAACATAATACGTTTTGATTTGACGGAAAGAAACCCTAAAATCAGACGAGAGACACCTGGGTGTTAGAGGAATTTGGATTTTCTCGGGAAAATGAGGAGAAGAAAATGAGATTTGGTGAAATTGGGATTTAATTTAGGGTAGATTCAAATTTCTTTTTTTTTTTAAAAAAAAAAATATATTAAAAAGTAAATTTTTTTTTAAAAAAATATATATTTAAAACGGATCGGGTCAGATCCAATCCGTAAAAAATTTAAGCGGGGCGGGTCGGATCTGATCCAAGATCCAATAACTATCCGAATGTTTCGGATCAGTAATGATCCGTCGGATCGGATCAGTTTTGCCATGCCTATTAACCATGGCTATTTGCAATCAAGCAATAATAGGTTTTGAAAACTTACAAACAAGCTAAAACATATACTCCTGCAACAAGGTTCGCTGGATAGTTGGATGTAGGATTTATTTAATTTTAAATAAATAATTTCGAAAAATAATTAATTAAATACAAAAAATTATTTTCGAAAATTTTTAAAAAAAATTTAAAAAAAATTTCAAATTTTTAAAATAAATATTTAAAATTAAACCTACAATTTTAAAAAATTAGGTTTCAACCAACCTAAATATCATTTCAAAATTTGCTAACTACTTTTAAAAATTTAATGTTATTTTATAAATAAAAATTAAATAAAAAATTAAAAAAGATAAATGAATATCTTTTTCAGATTTTAAATATAATTTAAATAAATAAAATAACAAAATTTAAAAAGTTAGCAAAATATCTTACATCTATTTAAAATTACATGATTATAGTTATCTAATTTTAAATTTAAATAAGGTCAAATTATTTAAAAAAAAGATTTAATTTAAAAAAAATTAATATCTCACCTTAAATTTAAAAATAAGATAAGATATAATCAAATTTAAAAATAAGATAGATAATTAAGCAAAAAAGATAGATATTTACTATTTTTCAAATTCAAATTACACTAATATCATGAATTAAATTTAAAAAATATTAATTAAATTAATTATGATAATTAGAATTGAATTAGGAATAGTAAATGTATAAATACAGAACTACACCAAAAATCGGAAGTTAATTCCATGAAAAAGCATGAAAAAACGAAAAAATTGCTAGCTGTACGAACCATGGGCGCACAAGGGGCCGCATGGCGTGGTTTCTCGGCGCAGGGGGCTGCTAGCAGCCTCTCCGCGCGCGCACGTGGTGCAGCGACACAACCCGATTTTTTCAAAACTTCAAAAAATCATAACTAATTCAAATTAAATCGAAATTGAGTTCTATAAAAAAGTAACTTGCTTAATTTTTTTCATACTATCCAATAAAAATAATTCCAGAAACAGATATTCAATTATTTTTTTACGAAAATTCACAAACATCAATCAATCATCATATAACACTCAATACAACATGATACCATCCAAAACATAAAACAATCATTTTAAAGTCCAAATTTCTTGCAAGCAAATCAATTACCATGGCTCTGAGGCCAGTTGTTGGAAATTATTTTACCAGAATCTTAGATCTACTCACAAGTATGTTGATTAACACCCTAAATATGAACTTTCTAAAACGATGAAATAAACACATAAAAAGTTTAGGAAACCTTACATTGGGTGCAGCGGAATATAATGACTCCTTCTGTTCAGATATCTAGCCCTTGATTCCTTTCTGTAGCAGAGCATTATCAATATCTAAACCTGGATCTCTTTCTCTGATTCTTTAGTGCTGAAACTCCTTCTTGCTGAAAGTCTTTCTTCACGATCTTCCTCACTATGATTGAGGTATCACTTGCTGTGTGTGGGCACTATTCTCACACTAAGAATTTCAAAATTAAAGAGGGAAGGAAGAGAGCAAGGTGGCGGCTAAAGATAGGGAGAGAGAGAGGCTCAGTTTTTTCTGAATCAGAAGTGTAATTTTCCTAAAGCCTTCACTATCTATTTATAGCATTCCACTAGGGTTAGGTTTGAATTATTTGGCATTAAAATAATGAAAATATCAATTTAAATTCCCTACAAAAGTGGCCGGCCATACAAAGTGGATTCGGGCCTCACTTTTTGCAATTTTGCAGTTTATCTTTTCTGCATCTGATTTTCTCAAAAACGCCAATTTTCTAATTCAACCATTTAAATGCCAATTCTAACTATTTAATAACTATAAATAATTATTAAATAATATTGTCATTTATCACATTTATTAATTGAACCATACAAAGTATCATAATTAACAAATATGCCCCTAAAAACTCTTTCTTTACAATTTCGCCCTTACTTAGTGAAAAATTCACAAATAGACATAGTCTAAATTGAGAATTATAATTGATTAATCAAAACCAATTATATGAGTCTTACAAGCAATATTATCTCAACTAGTGCGGGGACCATGGGTCTATATAACCGAGCTTCCAATAAGTAGATCAAGAATTTATTACTAAAATTCACTAACTTATTAATTCTTCGTTGAATCCACGCATAGTACTTAGAATTACACTCTCAGTATATAGAATGCTCTATATGTTCCACCATATAGACACATCATTAGTTATCCATTGTTATAATCCTAATTTGATCAATGATCCTCTATATGAATGATCTACACTGTAAAGGATTAGATTACCGTTACACCCTACAATGTATTTAAACCTTAAAACACTTAACCCCGTATAAATGATATTTCAGCTTATGTGAAATGTCTCCACCATTTATTTTCATTTGGTCAAGCTCGAAGGAGATCATCCTTTACTTACTATTCGCCAGATAGAAGCTATAGATTCCATGTTTATGTTAGCGCTCCCACTCAATTGCACTACCGTGTTCCCAAAATGTACGTATCACCCTGACCTAATAGTAGGCTTAACTAACAAATCAAAGATCACGAATAGCCTCCTGAGATTGAGCCTAATCATAACAGGATTAAGATCATTTGATCTAGGATCAACTAGGAGATATTGACTTGAATAGATATTACGGTAAGTTTAATAAATCTAAGTCAAAGTTCAATATCGGTCCCTTTCGATGCATACTCCATGCATCCAACCTGAGCTTTACTTTAACCAATGCTCTGGAAATAACATAGCATTTCTCCAAATGCAAGTAAACTCTGTTGTAGATTATCATATCAGTAAAACCCTACGTCTGATAAATCTAGAAATCTTTATTCACATAGTCATGTTTACTTTCCAATGTGTTGACAACACAATAAACATGATCAAGTATGTGAAAAGGGTTTCAGATGAATTTATACATTATGTACATATAATCATGAAATAAATCATGTGAACCATGCAACATTAAATGTTATTTCTGATCTATATCAATAAGTAAATCTGATTATATTGAAATGAGTTTTATTTAGGGTATAAAACCCAACAATTCTATCTTATGAGCTTCCACCATTGTTTCATACTTTTGTAAGTCTTATACAGTCGCCATCATTAGGGTGATCAATACTATATAAAAAACTTACAAGAATACTTATCTTTCGAGATGAAACGGTGCTAACTTGCTAATGAACATTCCTCCATTAGGGAGGATTAGTCACTAAAACAATAGCTATGTAAAACCAACAATGGAGATCGAATATCCTAATAATAATAAAGCTCATTATTTAAAGTGTATTTTCTTCTAATATTTATTTTAATTAATTTATTTTAAATATATATTTATTTAATAAAATTTCAAATTTAGAATGAAAAATTCTAAATATAAATTTTAATTTAATATTTATAAAATTATACTTAGATGGATATGAAAATAAAATGAATTATTTCCATCTTAGTACTAATTTCCAATAAATATTAAGAAAATTGTTCAATTTAAGTTGTTACAAAATTAATTTAAATTAACTTACAACTTAAATTTAATTTTCTATAAATATATATTGCATTTCGAAAATTGATGTATTTAAGAATACAATTTTCGAAATTGCTTGTTAAAATAAAATAAAAATAAATCCTGGAAAAATTATCTTAATTTTATGTTGTCCCAAAATTAATTAATTAATTTTCAACAAAAATATAATTTTCCTATTTAATTAAATATGTAAGAAAAAATTTAAATATTTAAGTATCATGATTAAGAATCAACTTGAATAGTAATTTTCTATTTAATTAAATATCACTAGAAAAATACTTCAAGCAAAACAGATAATATCTATCTAGACTTTCATTGACTAATTAATTCATTTTCTAATTATAATATATATTAGTTCAATTTATTTTAAGTAATCATTAAATGAAAAAATTATTGATTTAAGTTGGTCCAAAATTAAAATAAATAATTTTCAACTTTAATCTATTTTTCAAATAAAATTCGAAATTTCTGCATTAAATAAATACAATTTTGAAATTGTGATTAATAAAATAAAAAAAAATATATTTGAAAATTATTCAAATTTAAGTTGTTATGAAATTTTAAAGAAAAATTTCCAACTTAAAATAATTTTCTTTTTAATTAAATATCATGAAAGTAACAATATTTAAGTATCATGATGAAAATCAACTTAGATATTGAATTTCAATTTAATTAAATGTATTAAATTCAAGAAATAAATAATTAAGTATAGAGGAGACTTAATTATTAATTCTAGTTTAATACTAAGAAAATTATACTTAACTTAGATTGCCCAAAATTAATTATTAAACAATTAATTTCACAATCTATGACATTTTCCTAATTAAATATTAGAAAAAATAATTAATACTAGAAATAACTATCTAGAATATATATCATTAACTAAGTGTTTTTCTAAAATTAACTTTAAAATATTAAAATGAAAAAAAAAATTCATATATTTTAAAAGTTAATTATGTTGCTAATTCAATTTTAATTAGGTTAAACTAAAATAATTAACCTAATACAATTATTTAAATAAGGCAAATGGGCCTTCACAATTGGGGTAGTTCATGTGAGGGGGAGCTGGGTTCAGTATGTCGTACCCACTTCTATTGGCCCCCAACTCTCACACAAGGCCCAAAAGAGAGGAATTTAACCTTTAAATAAACAATTGCTATTCATTGAATAAGCCGAAAACTAATTGGGCCTAAATAAAATTACTTATGTCAAATTTTATTTTAGCAACCTAGTCCTTTTACTTAGTAAAACTTAAATGGGCTTCCTATATGCATCTAAGCCCAATAACAAACATATAGGCTCACACAGGTCAAATGATTTGGATGGGCCCTATCATGTTACTAGGTTTACACAGATGAAAGAAGTACAAAATTTACCTATTACAAATTATTTATAAGATCTATTGACAATTGGACTATGATTAAAATCAGATCATTTGATCTGTCAACAAGTTAATCATAGCAATTTAGATCAAATAAATAATAGGTTTGTTAAAAAAAATCGAATAAACAATATAAAATTAAATAAACATTGTCCATGTAACAAATGTTAAATAAGATATTAATATAATTAAATTATTATTCTTAAACTAACCAATTAAATTTTAAAAATTTAAGGTTGTTAAAACAAACCTTAAAAATCTCAAAATTTAAACTCAAAAAAAAATGAAAACTATTTTTAAAATATCTAGGTTTATTTGAATTATTTTTATCAAATTAAATTAAATCTCAAATAAGATCAATGATTTAAAAAAAAATCTTCAATATCACTTTCAAATCTTATAATTTAATAAAATAAACCAATTTTAAAATAGATATGGTTAGATAGTTATTATTTTAGGAATAAAATAATAAATAAATAATAATTACTGTTGACTTCGCTTTTAGCCAACGACAATGAGTCTTTTTGATAAGCGATAAATGATATGTCGTAATGAATATAAAGCAATAATAAGACACAAAAATTTTATAGAGGTTCGGCCCCGAGTAGTTCGGTAATAGCCTAATCCTCGTTAGTTGTATTGACTTAAGAATAAGGAAGAAGTTTCCTTTTCTTATAGCTCTTACAATAATATCTCTGAATATATAATTCTTAGATAGCCTTAGCTTATAGCGTTTCGGCGTATATTTTCTCGGTCCTTTGCCCAGTGAACATTCCTCACTATTTATAGGGCTAGAAACTTGAGGAGGAAGAGTTTCCTCTCTTGTTACAATGCGCATAAACAGATTGATCGTGTGATCAATGCTGAATGCAAGGATCGTGGGATTGAGGCTGCATACACTGATAGTGGGATTGTGTGTATGCCATATCCACGTAAGTTGATCCCTGAGTTATAGGGATTGAGCTAGTGACTCATGATGCATTAAGCTGAATTCGCTAAGCGTTGCTCATTCTGTACGACTCGTTTAGTATTCCATTCTGGATATGCCAGCGAGGCATCTTGCTCGGCATGTTGATCCGAACAGATGCTCTAAGTAGAGTCCACGTGTCACCATTCTTGTGATGCCACGTTAGAGTGCCAAATTTGGGATAACATTTGCCCCCAAGTCTGTACGGGACCTCCGAGGTGGCGTGTAGACTTATTCCGAGCTGGCTCTGCCTTTGTATGGGGACACATGTCGAGCATGACCGTTCGAGACTCGATGTGAAGCTGACTGGGCGTCCCTTCGATTTTCGGCTAATTAATGCTCTGACAATTAATATTTTGAAAATCTGAATTTCTCTCTCCACGGCTGACGCTTGCACTCGATTACTTTTGATTTCCCATATTCGCTTTTGAGGCGGGAAGCCGAGGCGTCTAAGGTTCCTTTATGTACAGTTACGCTTTTGCCTATAAATACTTGGAGTACTGACACATTACTCATTTTATCACCCTTCGTTGTTAAGCAAACTTCAGAGCGAAAAGAGAGAATTTTCTGGCTTCAGAGTTGTCGAAGTGCCTAGAGACGATTTCTGGCTTGCTTGAACCCGGACATTCGAATCTTTGAGTAAGTTTTTGATTCCCTTTATGCTTTTCCTTTGCATGCTTACGTTTTGAATGTAACCTCGTTGTAGAAAGAACACTTTAGGAAACCCTAGGGTTTGAAACTTCTGCGATTCTTCTTTTCCATGTCCTTATGTTAGCTTTCAGTCGTAAGGCTTATTTTAGAACTGCATTGCGTCTGTTTTCCATCTTGCTTATTCCAAGCTTCATGAACTTTTTTGCCCTAACTCAAGAAAACTTTCTGACTTCTTGAGTTTGGACTTTTCTCTGAACATGGTTGTTCTTTAATCTGTTGGGTACTCCTGGTCGTCATATTTGCTTGTTTTTCGTTTGATACTCCGTCCAACACTCATCTTGTGTGTTGTCTTTTGTAGATGAACCCAGGTGAGTCTTGGGACCCCGAGCATCAAATCGACCAGGAGCTGCTTCAACTTCTGCACGAAGTCCACCCTCGTTTTCGTGCTAACTCTCCTTCTAGTGAAGGAAATTCCTCTGATTCTGTACCCATCCATAGGATGATGGCTCTTAAGAAGAAAACCACGCGTATGGCTAACGCTTCTGACCCCCAAGTGGCTCGGCTTGCCACTCTGCCCGACGCCGAACATGATTTGGCGGTCCTAATGGAGGAGGACCGTGAGGGGGACGCTGAAGTCCAAGAGGTTGAGGAGCTGGACGAGGCGCGTTTGGCCAGTCCTCCCACTGCTGAGGGAGAGGAAGAGATTGGACCCCCTAATTTTGGGGAGTACAATGAGGCTGGGCAACCAGTCGATGCTGACGGGGACGTCCTGGTTGAGGGCGTTGACTACGTCAGTGAGGAGCTTGCTGAGGCGGTTCCTCACAGGAGGCAGGGTGCCTTGGGCGCAAGGTTGGTAAGTCCTCCGTCCAAGATTTCAGAGGCACACCTCCGCACTCTCGACCAGGACGGACACCTAGGCGAGCTGGACTGCTACATTCCCGCCCACGACAATCGTGCCACAAACCCTGATAAGGGGATGGGTGCCTGGTCGGGGGCTCACGGCCAGCAAGGGGCGCTGATGCCCTTGCATAAGTACTTCAGGGATGTGGCAGACTTCTTCGGCCTCTGCCCGGCCCAGATTACTCCCTAGGGCATTAAGTGTTTGTCCGCTCTCTTCGTCCTCTACGCTTCTCAGGGATGGGATGCTCATTCTCCCCACGAGGTCGCTTGGTTCTTCCACCTGAAGTCTACCCCGAAACAAGGCAAGTCGGGGTAATTTTACTTCTCTCAGCCAGGCTTCAAGTGGTTGAGCGGGACGAATGACAAAGCCATCAGCAAAATAGGGCGTTTTGTTGATGAGTACTTCATGGTGAAGGATCTGAGCATCACCCGAACTCAGTTTAAGCAGATCCCGACATATCACCATCCTCCCCTCACTCTTGCTCTTAGGGATAGAGCTCAACAACTTCCCCAGTTGCCGGAGGAAGACAAGAATATCATCTAGTTGACCTCTAATGAGAATCTGGTGCAGTGCGGGCTTTACCCAGAGGACTTTTCTCCTAAGTCCGTGGCAGTGAAGAAGGGGAAATTTGATGCTGGCCGGCCTGAACGAACTCATCCGGAGAATGAGTTGCTTCAATTGAAGCGAGAGGCTAAGTTGAAGGTGTTGGGTTTTATGCCCTAAATAAAACTCTATTTCAATGTAATCCAGACTATTCAATATCAATAAAGAAACAGAAGTATTTTTCATTCATTTGTGTATGTTTTGGTTCACCTTATCAATTATTTGTCTATTTGATTTATAAATTCATCCAAACCCTTTTCACATACCTAATCATGTTTATTGTGTTGTCAACACATTGGAAAGTAAACATGACTATGTGATTAAAGATTCGTAGATTTATCAGAACACAGGGGTTTTACTGATATGACAATCTACAATAGAGTTTACTTGCATTTGGAGAAATGCTATGTTCTTTCCAGAGCATTGGTTAAAGTAAAGCTTGGGTTGGATGCATGGAGTATGCATCGGAATGGACCGATATTGAACTTTAATATAGATTTATTAAACTTACCGTAATATCTATTCAATTCAATATCACTTAGTTGATCCTAGATCAAATAATCTTAATCCTGATATGATTAGGTTCAATCTCAAGAGTGTTATTCGTGTTCTTTGATTTGTTAGTTAAGCCTACTTTTGGGTCAGGGTGATACGCACATTTTGGGAGCACGATAGTGCAATTGAGTGGGAGCGCTAACATAAATATGGAATCTATAGCTTCAATCTGGAGAATAGAAAGTAAAGGATGATTTCCTTCGAGCTTAACCAAACGAAAATAAATGGTGGAGTACTCATTTCACTTAGCTGAAATATCATTTATACAGGGTTAAGTGTTTTAAGGATAAAATACTTTGTAGGGTGTTACGGTAATTTAATCCCTTTATAGTGTAAATAATCTATATAGAGGATCATTGATCAAATTAGGGTTATAACAATGGATAATTAATGACGTATCTGTTGGGTTTTATGCCCTAAATAAAACTCTTTACAATCTGATTAGTTATCAATATAAGAAGTTTGAAGTGATTAATGTTTGCATTAATTTTACATGCTAATGGTTTAATATATTTATTACATTTACACACAAAATCAGTTAAATCCAGATCATATGTTTATTCACAATTACAGTATCGTCAACACAGTGGAATGTGATTGTGATCATATGAATCAAAAGACTAAGAACCTGTTTCATCAGTGTTTTGGATTTACACTAATGTGATAATCAGCGATGATGTGTACTTACACTTGGAGTAAGTGTAATGTTCTTTCCAGGACATTAGTAAAGTATACTAGTTTCGAATGTATGGAGTATACATTGGACTGGACCGATATTGCAACTTAGTTAAGATATTACAAACTTACCGTTATGTCTTTCCAAGTCAATATCAGTAGTTGATCTTAAGATTAAAAGAATCTAAATCCCGATATGCTTAGGCTCAACTCAGGAGTACTATTCATGTTCTTTGATTTATTAGTTAAGCCTACTTTTGGGTCAGGGTGATACGTATATTTTGGGAACATGATAGTATGATTGAGTGGGAGTGCTGAACATAAATATGGAATCTATAGCTTCTACTGGTGTATAGAAGTCAAGTGATGATTCCCTTCGAGCTTAGCAAATAGAAGTAAATGGATGAGCTCTACTAAATACCATTTGTAGGTAGCTAAGTGTTTTAAGGGGCAAAATACATTGAGGGGTGAGAATGGTAAAATTATCCCATCTCGATGTAAATCATCTATATAGAGGATCTTTGATCACAATAAGATTATAACAATTGTTAAATGAGATAGCATATCTATATCGTGGAACATATAATATGCTCTATATAAGTGTGAGAGTGCAATTCTAAGTTCTAAGAGTGGATTCAACGAAGAATTAATAAGTAGGACTTTACTTAGTAAATTCGGTTCACTTATTGGAAGCTCAGCATATAGATGTTGGGTTTTATGCCCTAAATAAAACTCTTTACAATCTGATTAGTTATCATTATAAGAAATTTGAAGTGATTGATGTTTGCATGAATTTGACATGCTAATGGCTTAATATGTTTATTATGTTCACACACAAAATCAGTTAAATCCAGAGTTGGGTTTTATGCCCTAAATAAAACTCATTTCAATATAATCAGATTTACTTATTAATATATATCAGAAATAACATTTAATGTTGCATGGTTCACATGATTTATTTCATGATTATATGTACATAATGTATAAATTCATCTGAAACCCTTTTCACATACTTGATCCTGTTTATTGTGCCGTCAACACATTGGAAAGTAAACATGACTATGTGAATAAAGTTTCCTAGATTTATCAGACATAGGGTTTTACTGATATGATAATCTTCAACAGAGTTTACTTGCATTTGGAGAAGTGCTATGTTCTTTCCAGAGCATTGGTTAAAGTAAAGCTCAGGTTGGGTGCATGGAGTATGCATCGGAAGGGACCGATATTGAACTTTGACTTAGATTTATTAAACTTACCGTAATATCTATTCAAGTCAATATCGCCTAGTTGATCCTAGATCAAATGATCTTAATCCTGTTATGATTAGGCTCAATCTTGAAAGGCTATTCGTGTTCTTTGATTTGTTAGTTAAGCCTACTTTTAGGTCAGGGTGATACGTACATTTTGGGAACACGGTAGTGCAATTGAGTGGGAGCGCTATCATAAACATGGAATCTATAGCTTCTATCTGGCGAATAGTAAGCAAAGGATGATCTCCTTCGAGCTTGACCAAACGAACATAAATGGTGGAGTACTCATTTCACATAAGCTGAAATATCATTTATACGGGGTCAAGTGTTTTAAGGAATAAATACATTGTAGGGTGTAACGGTAATCTAATCCCTTTACAGTGTAGATCATTCATATAGAGGATCAGTGATCAAATTAGGATTATAACAATGGATAACTAATGATGTGTCTATATGGTGGAACATATAGAGCATTCTATATACTGAGAGTGCAATTCTAAGTTCTATGCGTGGATTCAACGAAGAATTAATAAAATAGTGAATTTTAGTGCTAAATTCTTGATCTACTTATTGGAAGATCGGTTATTTAGACCCATGGTCCCCCCACTAGTTGAGATAATATTGCTTGTAGGACTCATGTAATTGATTTTGATTAATCAATTATAATTCACAAGTTAGACTATGTCTATTTGTGAAATTTTCACTAAGTAAGGGCGAAATTGTAAAGAAAGAGTTTTAGGGGCATATTTGTTAATTATGATACTTTGTATGGTTCAATTAATAAATATGATAAATGACAATATTATTTAATAATTATTTATAGTTATTAAATAGTTAGAATTGGCATTTAAATGGTTGAATGAGGAAATTGGCATTTTTGAGAAAATCAGATACAAAAGGTGTTAAAATTGCAAAATTGCAAAATCAAGGCCCAACCCACTAGGTGTATGGCCGGCCACCTATGTAGCTATTTTAAATTGATTTTTTCATTATTTTAATGCCATATAATTCAAATCTAACCCTAGTGGAATGCTATAAATAGATAGTGAAGGCTTCAGGAAAAACTACTTCTTCTGATTCAGAAAAACTGAGCCTTCTCTCTCCCTATCTCTAGCTACCACTTCTTCTTTCTTCTTCCTTTGAATTTCAAAATCCTTAGTGTATGAGTAGTGCCCACACACATCAAGTGATACCTCAATCATAGTGAGGAAGATCGTGAAGAAAGATCATCAGCAAAGGAGTTTCAGCATCAAGGATTCAGAGAAAGAGATCCAGGTTCAGATATTGATAATGCTCTGCTACAGAAAGGAATCAAGGGCTAGATATCTGAACGGAAGGAGTCATTATATTCCGCTGCACCCAATGTAAGGTTTCTTAAACTTTATATGTGTTTAATTTATCGTTTTAGAAAGTTCTTATTTAGGATGTTAATAAACATACTTGTGAGTAGATCTAAGATCCTGGTAAAATAATTTCCAACAACTGGCCTCAGAGCCATGGTAATTGATTTACTTACATGAAATTTGGACTTTAAAACGATTGTGTGTATGTTCTTTGGATGGTATCATGTTGTATTGAGTGTTATTTGATGATTGATTGATGTTTGTGAAATTTTCGTGAAAAATAATTGCGATTTTATCTCTGGAATTATTTTTATTGGATAGTATGGAAAAAATTAAGCAAGTTAGCTTTTTACAGAACTTAATTTGGATTTTATTTGAATTAGTTATGATTTTTTGAAGATTTGAAAAAATCGGGGCTCTGCTGATATTTTCCTGCGATCGCAAATCTGTCCGTACAGTTTCGAATTTTTTCGTTTTTCTTCGTTTTTTCATGCTTTTTCATAGAATTAACTTCCAATTTTTTGTATAGTTTTGTATTTATACTATCACTATTCCTAATTCAATTCTAATTATCATTTAGAATTAATTTAATATTTTTTAAATTTAATTCAAGATATTAGTGTAATTTGAATTTGAATAGAATTAGTATCTATCTTCTTGCTTAAAAATCTATCTTATTTTTAAATTTGATTATATCTTATTTTTTTTTTTAAATTTAAGGTCAGATTTTATAAGATATTTATAAAATCTTTTAAGATATTTTTAAGATATCTTATCTTTTAAGATATTTTTAATTATATCTTATATTTTAAGATTTTTTTTTCTTTCAAAAATTAAATCTTTTTAGATATTTTGACCTTATTTAAATTTAAAGTAAGATATTTATAATCATGTAATTTTAAATAGATATCAGATATTTTGCTAACTTTTAAATTTTGTTATTTTATTTATTTAAATTAAATTTAAAATCTGAAAAGATATTTCATTTATCTTTTCTAATTTTTATTTAATTTTTATTTTTAAAATAACATTTAATTTTTGAAAGTAGTTAGCAAATTTTGAAATGATATTTAGGTTGGTTGAAACCTAATTTTTCAAATATGTAGGTTTAATTTTAAATTTTTTTTTTTAAATTTCGAATTTTCAATTTTTTTTTTTAAATTTTCGAAAAATTATTTTTTAATTAATTAATTATTTCGAAATTAAAAAAAAATTTAATTTAAAATTAAATAAATCCTACATCCAACTATCCAACTAACCTTGTTGCAGGAGTATGTGTTTTAGCTTATGTGTAAGCTTTCAAAACCTATTATTACTTGATTGCAAATAGCCATGGTTACTTTTTGCCAGATCTAATGATCTGATGGCTCCCTTGGTCAAGATAATAATTTGTAACATGTATTATTTACAATCTTCTTTCATCCGTGTATGACCTAGCAACATGATAGGACCCATCCAAAGTGTGCCTGTGTGAGCCTATGTGTTTAATTTTATTATAAATGCATATAGGTTGCTGTTGCTAAAATAAATTATCATAGTTCTTGTTAGAATTTATTTAGGCCCATTTCGTTTTTGGGCCTATTCAATTAATAACAGTTGTTCTTATTAAGGTTAAATTCCTCTCTTTTGGGCCTTGTGTGAGAGTTGGGAGCCATAGTAGTGGGTACGACATACTGAACCCAGCACCCCCTCACATGAACCACCCCAATTGTGAAGGCCCATTTGCCTAATTTGAATAACTGTACTAGGTTAATTAAACTAGTTTAACCTAATAAAATTGATTAGCAACATAATTAATTTCATTTATTTTGAAATTAATTTAAGAAAAATATAGTTTAAAGAATTTTTTTTTATTCTAAGCTAAACTATATGTATTTTCTTGTATTTAATTAAATATAGAATTATAACCATCTAGATTCTTTCTAGAGCTTAATTTAAATTTTTCATTAAATATTCCTATTTAAGTTGATATTTAGTTATCTCTAACTAATCAATTTAAATCTGAATATCTTTTGAATTTCAAATTTCAAAATTAAGTTGAGGAATTTTAGGCATTGGTTATTAAGATTCTTTAGATATTTTTTCAAGTTAATATCTTTTCGAATATTAACTTAAAATGGAATATTTAAGATATTTTTTAAGTTAATATCTTTTCGAATATTAACTTAAAATGAAATATTTTTAAATTAAGTGGTTACAACTTAATTTTTGATATTTAATTAAATTTAAGTTTGAAAATATTTAAGTTTTAGATTTTTTCTAATACAACTTAAATTAGATATTTTTTCAAATTTTGTGGAAAAGATACTTAGTCAAATAAGATATTTTCTAGATAGTTATTTCTAGACTACTTATTATTTCTAATATTAAATAGGAAATATTATACATTGTGAAATTAATTATTTATTAATTAATTTTGGTACAATTTATTTTAAGTATATTTTTCCTAGTATTAAACTAGAGATTAATAATTAAGCCTTCTCTACACTTAATTATTTATTTCTTGAATTTAATACATTTAATTAATTTGAAAATTAAATATCTAAGTTGATTTTTATCATCATACTTAAATATTTCTTTTTCATGACATTTAATTAAATAGAAAATTATTTTTAGTTGAAATTTATTTTTTCAACTAAATTTAAATAATTTTCAAAATATATTTTTTCTTTATTTTATTAATCAAATTTCGAAATTGCATTTCTTAAATGCTGGAATTTCAAATTTTATTTGAAAAATAGATTAAGTTGTAAATTAATTATTTATTTTAATTAATTCTTGGATCAACTTAAATCAATGATTTTTTCATTTATTGATTAATTTAAAATAAATTGAATTAAAGTATATTATTAGAAATTGAATTAATTAGTCAAAGGAAAATCTAGATAGGTGATATTTTTGCTTGAAGTATTTTTCTAGTGTATTTAATTAAATAGAAAATTAATATTTAAGTTGATTTTCATCATCATACTTAAATATTTGAATTTTTTCTTATATATATTTAATTAAATAGGAAAATTATATTTTTTGTTGTAAATTAATTTTGTTAATTAATTTTGGGCCAACATTAAATTAGAATAATTTTTCCAGGATTTATTTTAACATGCAATTTCGAAAATTGTATTCTTAAATACTTTAATTTTTCGAAATGCAATATATATTTATAGAAAATCAATTGGAGTTGTAAATTAATTTAAATTAATTTTGTAACAACTTAAATTGAATATTTTTCTAAATATTTATTGGAAATTATTACTAAGATGGAAATAATTCATCTTATTTCATATCCATCTAAGTAAAATTTATAAATATTAAATTAAAATTTATATTTAGAATTTTTCATTCTAAATTGAAAATTTTAATTAAATAAATATATATTTAAAATAAATAGAATAAATAAAGAGAATCAAAGAAAATACAACCCTCTTTAAATAATGAGCTTTATTATTAAAATATTCGATCTCCATTGTTGGTCTTACAAAAGTTAAATGTTTTCAATATAACCTCGAGACGCTAGACTTCGTCCCCCTATGGATGGTTATTCGTTGAACGCATTTAACACCGTAAGATTTCATTTGATAAGTGTTTTGTAAGTTTTCGTCTCTATTAGACTCTCCCCTACGGTGACTACTTAGAGATAAACTTATGAAACATGAAACAATGGTGGAAGCTCATAAAATGAGAATAACCTTGACTCTCGCCTACCGAGACAACGTTGGATTCTTATTTTGATCTAATAAAAGGTTGCTAGAATGGTTTCTATTTTAGATGAGCTGACAACTCTATTCAATAAATGATGCTTTGACTCTCGCCTACCGGGACACTGTATCAGTTTGTTGAAAACCTTGGAAATTATTTAGGATTGTATGTTTTAGTATTTTCACTAGTCATTCCTACTTGCTATATGTTTATAATTTCTGAATTGTGTATGAATTTATATTGAATAATGTTATTTTCTGTTATTAAGTTGTAGTTTAATTTCGAATCTTCATTGTTGGTCTAACATGTTTGTTTTTCTAATGAGATAAATCCCTAATGGATTTTCACCATTAGACATACATAATAGTGTAAGATCTCGAAAGATAAGTATTGTATATGCGACATCTAACTGTTCATCAATTGATGACACCTTAGACTAGTATTTTTACAATATGAAACAAGAAGATTACATAAATAAGATTACTTTGTCTTTCGCTAATCGAAGCATCGTTGGATTCTTATTTTAAACGAAATTATCCTAATTCCTCTTAGCTTATTCATTTCGAATTAGCTTCAAAACTTATCATTGGATGAATGGTCTATAAATCATTTCATGTCATTCTATATTTTCTCTTAAGAAATTAAATGACGCATATGATTATAATCCCGAAATTCTATTCCCAATTGATATAAATCCTCAATCTTAGAAATCTCCTACTTGTATGGGCAAATCTGACTTAGAGTTTGTATTAGTAGTGCTGGTCCAAGATAGAATTACTCATTATATTTGGTATAAATTTAAGTCTTTGACTTTAATTTTAGATTCCAAATAGAAATTTTCTTAAATTTCTAATTCCAGATACAATACAGTTACACTTTCTCAAGTGTTTAATATCCATCTTTTATTAGTGGATTCAAACTGTATGGAATATGAGTTAGGTATTCTGTGACCAGGATCCACTTGCACTATTCTAAGAACTCTTTGATGTAACTAAACCTATGTCATCAAAAGACACTACCACATTTTTTTTAATCTATGGCATTTGTATCTTGTTCATAGTGAATTTGACATTATGAATCTCTGCAAAGAGTTAATATGCCTATATCCACTGAAAGTAGTTCATCTCATTCGCAGATGGATGTACATTCAGGGGTGGATATGAGTTTTTCGTTGTATTCTTAAAACGATAACTCTAGATTATACCTTTTAGCAAGAAATTTGAAATGTTTGAAAAATTTCATTAATTTCTAGCAATGGTTAAAACCATTAAGGTAAGTGGTTAAAGATCTTGCGAACTGATAGGGGTGGAGAAATAGTTAGTAGATATGCAGTTCAAAGATCATTAAATTGTTTTTTGAATTATATCCAAACTTACCTCCCCAGAAATTTCGAGTTGCATGTTAATGATTAGTTACTAGTCGTTGCCTAATTCCTTCTATGGTAATACGATTTCAGAATGATGTAATGGTTGTATACTTAATGTAAATCATTACTAGATTCATGGATGACCTAATCAAAATCTTAAGAAAAGCTAGAACTATTAACCATGGTTTGTTAGCTATTCTAAGTGATTAGGGGTGGACCATCCCATTGTCAATAGATAAGAAAGTGTTTGTTCAAACAAATACTACTTTTCTAAGAAAATGACTAAGTCTGAAAAACAAGTAGCAAATAATGGAGATATTTTTCTTGATTCCAAAAGTGTTCTATCATCTTATATAACATATGATGATCCCATTGCCTCTGTTGTCTTGTCACAACCGAAGAGATCAATACCATTTAGTTTTCTTCGACATAATTCACGGTACCTTGTCGTAGTGGGAGAGTTTCTAGGAACTCACCCTCTTATGACTTGGGAGACACTAGTGATTTTATTCCATTGTGAGTTTCAACAAGTAATGGATTGTCAAGATAAGAAACTAAGAAGAAAGCCAATAGAACTATGGTTTAATCCATTCACATGGAATAACCTAAAGTTTTCTATTGCAAGGACATAAAAGGAAATTTCGTTTATAAGTCTATTCAATGGACTTAACAAAATTTCCTATTCCTAGTATTATAGGTTTGAGTTTATCTAAACCTATGGCTTGTGGTATACCTGGAAATTACTTACTCTAATGCAAGCAACTTACTTTAGTAAGATGCTGAAGCATTTTCTTTCTAATGGCAATCTATAGAAGCTTCACAACTTCTTAGGTATAGATTTTATTTTATCTAAGGAAAAGTCTCAACTATTCCAGAAAAGATAAAGCCATGAAAGAATTTCTTATATCAATAGTGAGAGGTCTTAGATATGCTTTTGTATGCCTTAGACCAGACACCTGCTGTTGAGTGGGAGTAATGAGTAGGTATCAGATTAATCCAGGAGAAGAACATTGGAAGACAATCAAGTAAATTTTAAGATTAAGAAGAGGAACTATATGTTAGTCTATAAGGGTATGTTTAAAACTCTTAGACTACACCATATGAGATTTCGAAATTTGCCTTTGTGCTAGTAAATCTTTCTGATAAGATGGTGATTACTCTGGGGGTGGAATAGTGATTTTGGAGAAGTGTAAAAACCTATCTGAAGTCTCTAGGTCTACCAGAGAGGGACTGAATGTTAAGGTTGCAGGAAAGGTACTTATTTAGTCTAAGGAAAGTTCTATACATTTTTTGGCATCATTCCAAATTGCCTTAAACTACTAGTGTTAATTTCCTGATTAACCAAAAGTAGTTGCCAAAGATATAGAATCCAGTATCCCAAGAGAGTAGACATATAGAGAGGAATTTCACATTATCAATGATTTTGTGATTAAAGGAAGAGTAATGGTGGAGAAAAGGTTGTGGTTAATTCAACCTTTCAGATCCTATTACGAGGAGTTTACTACTACTACACTTGATTTGTATATTAAGGTGTTGAGATTATTTGAAACACACTTTTTGTTTTATATTAGTGCAAGTGGGAGTTTGTTGGGTTTTATGCCCTAAATAAAACTCATTTCAATATAATCAGATTTACTTATTAATATAGATCAGAAATAACATTTAATGTTGCATGGTTCACATGATTTATTTCATGATTATATGTACATAATGTATAAATTCATCTGAAACCCTTTTCACATACTTGATCCTGTTTATTGTGCCGTCAACACATTGGAAAGTAAACATGACTATGTGAATAAAGTTTCCTAGATTTATCAGACATAGGGTTTTACTGATATGATAATCTACAACAGAGTTTACTTGCATTTGGAGAAGTGCTATGTTCTTTCCAGAGCATTGGTTAAAGTAAAGCTCAGGTTGGGTGCATGGAGTATGCATCGGAAGGGACCGATATTGAACTTTGACTTAGATTTATTAAACTTACCGTAATATCTATTCAAGTCAATATCGCCTAGTTGATCCTAGATCAAATGATCTTAATCCTTTTATGATTAGGCTCAATCTTGAAAGGCTATTTGTGTTCTTTGATTTGTTAGTTAAGCCTACTTTTAGGTCAGGGTGATACGTACATTTTGGGAACACGGTAGTGCAATTGAGTGGGAGCGCTATCATAAACATGGAATCTATAGCTTCTATCTGGCGAATAGTAAGCAAAGGATGATCTCCTTCGAGCTTGACCAAACGAACATAAATGGTGGAGTACTCATTTCACATAAGCTGAAATATCATTTATACGGGGTCAAGTGTTTTAAGGAATAAATACATTGTAGGGTGTAACGGTAATCTAATCCCTTTACAGTGTAGATCATTCATATAGAGGATCAGTGATCAAATTAGGATTATAACAATGGATAACTAATGATGTGTCTATATGGTGGAACATATAGAGCATTCTATATACTGAGAGTGCAATTCTAAGTTCTATGCGTGGATTCAACGAAGAATTAATAAGTTAGTGAATTTTAGTGCTAAATTCTTGATCTACTTATTGGAAGCTCGGTTATATAGACCCATGGTCCCCCCACTAGTTGAGATAATATTGCTTGTAAGACTCATGTAATTTATTTTGATTAATCAATTATAATTCACAAATTAGACTATGTCTATTTGTGAAATTTTCACTAAGTAAGGGCGAAATTGTAAAGAAAGAGTTTTAGGGGCATATTTGTTAATTATGATACTTTGTATGGTTCAATTAATAAATATGATAAATGACAATATTATTTAATAATTATTTATAGTTATTAAATAGTTAGAATTGGCATTTAAATGGTTGAATTAGAAAATTGGCATTTTTGAGAAAATCAGATACAAAAGGTGTTAAAATTGCAAAATTGCAAAAACAAGGCCTCTGCCCGGCCCAGATTACTCCCTAGGGCATTAAGTGTTTGTCCGCTCTCTTCGTCCTCTACGCTTCTCAGGGATGGGATGCTCATTCTCCCCACGAGGTCGCTTGGTTCTTCCACCTGAAGTCTACCCCGAAACAAGGCAAGTCGGGGTAATTTTACTTCTCTCAGCCAGGCTTCAAGTGGTTGAGCGGGACGAATGACAAAGCCATCAGCAAAATAGGGCGTTTTGTTGATGAGTACTTCATGGTGAAGGATCTGAGCATCACCCGGACTCAGTTTAAGCAGATCCCGACATATCACCATCCTCCCCTCACTCTTGCTCTTAGGGATAGAGCTCAACAACTTCCCCAGTTGCCGGAGGAAGACAGGAATATCATCTAGTTGACCTCTAATGAGAATCTGGTGCAGTGCGGGCTTTACCCAGAGGACTTTTCTCCTAAGTCCGTGGCAGTGAAGAAGGGGAAATTTGATGCTGGCCGGCCTGAACGAACTCATCCGGAGAATGAGTTGCTTCAATTGAAGCGAGAGGCTAAGTTGAAGGTGTTGGGTTTTATGCCCTAAATAAAACTCTATTTCAATGTAATCCAGACTATTCAATATCAATAAAGAAACAGAAGTATTTTTCATTCATTTGTGTATGTTTTGGTTCACCTTATCAATTATTTGTCTATTTGATTTATAAATTCATCCAAACCCTTTTCACATACCTAATCATGTTTATTGTGTTGTCAACACATTGGAAAGTAAACATGACTATGTGATTAAAGATTCGTAGATTTATCAGAACACAGGGGTTTTACTGATATGACAATCTACAACAGAGTTTACTTGCATTTGGAGAAATGCTATGTTCTTTCCAGAGCATTGGTTAAAGTAAAGCTTGGGTTGGATGCATGGAGTATGCATCGGAATGGACCGATATTGAACTTTAATATAGATTTATTAAACTTACCGTAATATCTATTCAATTCAATATCACTTAGTTGATCCTAGATCAAATAATCTTAATCCTGATATGATTAGGTTCAATCTCAAGAGTGTTATTCGTGTTCTTTGATTTGTTAGTTAAGCCTACTTTTGGGTCAGGGTGATACGCACATTTTGGGAACACGATAGTGCAATTGAGTGGGAGCGCTAACATAAATATGGAATCTATAGCTTCAATCTGGAGAATAGAAAGTAAAGGATGATTTCCTTCGAGCTTAACCAAACGAAAATAAATGGTGGAGTACTCATTTCACTTAGCTGAAATATCATTTATACAGGGTTAAGTGTTTTAAGGATAAAATACTTTGTAGGGTGTTACAGTAATTTAATCCCTTTATAGTGTAAATCATCTATATAGAGGATCATTGATCAAATTAGGGTTATAACAATGGATAATTAATGACGTATCTGTTGGGTTTTATGCCCTAAATAAAACTCTTTACAATCTGATTAGTTATCAATATAAGAAGTTTGAAGTGATTAATGTTTGCATTAATTTTACATGCTAATTGTTTAATATATTTATTACATATACACACAAAATCAGTTAAATCCAGATCATATGTTTATTCACAATTACAGTATCGTCAACACAGTGGAATGTGATTATGATCATATGAATCAAAAGAATAAGTCCCTGTTTCATCAGTCTTTTGGATTTACACTAATGTGATAATCAGCGATGATGTGTACTTACACTTGGAGTAAGTGTTATGTTCTTTCCAGGACATTAGTAAAGTATACTAGTTTCGAATGTATGGAGTATACATTGGACTGGACCGATATTGCAACTTAGCTAAGATATTACAAACTTACCGTTATGTCTTTCCAAGTCAATATCAGTAGTTGATCTTAAGATTAAAAGAATCTAAATCCCGATATGCTTAGGCTCAACTCAGGAGTACTATTCATGTTCTTTGATTTATTAGTTTAGCCTACTTTCGGGTCAGGGTGATACGTATATTTTGGGAACATGATAGTATGATTGAGTGGGAGTGCTGAACATAAATATGGAATCTATAGCTTCTACTGGTGTATAGAAGTCAAGTGATGATTCCCTTCGAGCTTAGCAAATAGAAGTAAATGGATGAGCTCTTGTTTAAGTGACTAATCCTTAGATCACTAAATACCATTTGCAGGTAGCTAAGTGTTTTAAGGGGCAAAATACATTGAGGGGTGAGAACGGTAAAATTATCCCATCTCGATGTAAATCATCTATATAGAGGATCTTTGATCACAATAAGATTATAACAATGGTTAAATGAGATAGCATATCTATATCGTGGAACATATAATATGCTCTATATAAGTGTGAGAGTGCAATTCTAAGTTCTAAGAGTGGATTCAACGAAGAATTAATAAGTAGGACTTTACTTAGTAAATTCGGTTCACTTATTGGAAGCTCAGCATATAGATGTTGGGTTTTATGCCCTAAATAAAACTCTTTACAATCTGATTAGTTATCAATATAAGAAATTTGAAGTGATTGATGTTTGCATGAATTTGACATGCTAAATGCTTAATATGTTTATTATGTTCACACACAAAATCAGTTAAATCCAGTGTTGGGTTTTATGCCCTAAATAAAACTCATTTCAATATAATCAGATTTATTTATTAATATATATCAGAAATAACATTTAATGTTGCATGGTTCACATGATTTATTTCATGATTATATGTACATAATGTATAAATTCATCTGAAACCCTTTTCACATACTTGATCCTGTTTATTGTGCCGTCAACACATTGGAAAGTAAACATGACTATGTGAATAAAGTTTCCTAGATTTATCAGACATAGGGTTTTACTGATATGATAATCTACAACAGAGTTTACTTGCATTTGGAGAAGTGCTATGTTCTTTCCAGAGCATTGGTTAAAGTAAAGCTCAGGTTGGGTGCATGGAGTATGCATCGGAAGGGACCGATATTGAACTTTGACTTAGATTTATTAAACTTACCGTAATATCTATTCAAGTCAATATCGCCTAGTTGATCCTAGATCAAATGATCTTAATCCTGTTATGATTAGGCTCAATCTTGAAAGGCTATTCGTGTTCTTTGATTTGTTAGTTAAGCCTACTTTTAGGTCAGGGTGATACGTACATTTTGGGAACACGGTAGTGCAATTGAGTGGGAGCGCTATCATAAACATGGAATCTATAGCTTCTATCTGGCGAATAGTAAGCAAAGGATGATCTCCTTCGAGCTTGACCAAATGAACATAAATGGTGGAGTACTGATTTCACATAAGCTGAAATATCATTTATACGGGGTCAAGTGTTTTAAGGAATAAATACATTGTAGGGTGTAACGGTAATCTAATCCCTTTATAGTGTAGATCATTCATATAGAGGATCAGTGATCAAATTAGGATTATAACAATGGATAACTAATGATGTGTCTGTTGGAATTTATTTTACCAGGATCTTAGATCTACTCACAAGTATGTTTATTAACATCCTAAATATGAACTTTCTAAAACGATGAAATAAACACATATAAAGTTAAAGAAACCTTACATTGGGTGCAGCGGAATATAATGACTCCTTCCGTTCAGATATCTAGCCCTTGATTCATTTCTGTAGCAGAGCATTATCAATATCTGAACCTGGATCTCTTTGTCTGAATCTTTGATGCTGAAACTCCTTTGCTGATTATCTTTCTTCACGATCTTCCTCACTATGATTGAGGTATCACTTGATGTGTGTGGGCACTACTCAAAGCACTAAGGATTTCGAAATATTGAAGAAGAAGAGAGAGAGTGGTCAGCTAAAGATAGGGAGAGAGAAGGCTCAGTTTTTCTGAATAGAAAAAGTCAGAAGAAAAGTGTTATTTTTTCTGAAGCCTTCACTATCTATTTATAGCATTCCACTAGGGTTAGATTTGAATTATATGGCATTAAAATAATGAAAAAATCAATTTAAAACACAACAATAGGTGGCCGGCCATACACTAATGGATTGGGCCTTGGGCTTTGCAATTTTGCAATTTTAACACCTTTTGTATCTGATTTTCTCAAAAATGCCAATTTCCTAATTCAATCATTTAAATGCCAATTCTAACTATTTAATAACTATAAATAATTATTAAATAATATTGTCATTTATCATATTTATTAATTGAACCATACAAAGTATCATAATTAACAAATATGCCCCTATAAACTCTTTCTTTACAATTTCGCCCTTACTTAGTGAAAAATTCACAAAAAGACATAGTCTAATTTGAGAATTATAATTGATTAATCAAAACCAATTACATGAGTCTTACAAGCAATATTATCTCAACTAGTGGGGGGACCATGGGTCTATATAACCGAGCTTCCAATAAGTAGATCAAGAATTTAGCACTAAAATTCACTAACTTATTAATTCTTCGTTGAATCCACGCATAGAACTTAGAATTGCACTTCAAGATATAGAATGCTCTATATGTTCCACCATATAGACACATCATTAGTTATCCATTGTTATAATCCTAATGTGATCAATGATCCTCTATATGAATGATCTACACTGTAAAGGGATTAAATTACCGTTACACCCTACAATGTATTTATTCCTTAAAACACTTGACCCCGTATAAATGATATTTCAAATTTATGTGAAATGAGTACTCCACCATTTATGTTCGTTTGGTCAAGCTCGAAGGAGATCATCCTTTGCTTACTATTCGCCGATAAGCTATAGATTCCATGTTTATGATAGCGCTCCCACTCAATTGCACTACCGTGTTCCCAAAATGTACGTATCACCCTGACCTAAAAGTAGGCTTAACTAACAAATCAAAGAACACGAATAGCCGTTCAAGATTGAGCCTAATCATATCAGTGATTAAGATCATTAGATCTAGATCAACTAGGCAATATTGACTTGAATAGATATTACGGTAAGTTTAATAAATCTAAGTCAAAGTTCAATATCGGTCCCTTCCGATGCATACTCCATGCATCCAACCTGAGTTTTACTTTAACCAATGTTCGGAAAGAACATAGTATTTCTCCAAATACAAGTAAACTCTGTTGTAGATTATCATATCAAGAAAACCCCGTGTCTCGATAAATCTAGAAACTTTATTCACATAGTCATGTTTACTTTCCAATGTGTTGACGGCACAATAAACAGATCAAGTATGTGAAAAGGGTTTCGTATGAATTTATACATTATGTACATATAATCATGAAATAAATCATGTGAACCATGCAACATTAAATGTTATTTCGATCTATATTAATAAGTAAATCGATTATATTGAAATGAGTTTTATTTAGGGCATAAAACCCAACAAACTCCCACTTGCACTAATATAAAACAAAAAGTGCGTTTCAAATAATCTCAACACCTTGATATACAACTCAAGTGTAGTAGTAGTACACTCCTCGTAATAGATCCGAAAGGTTGAATTAACCACACCCTTTTCTCCATCATTACTCTTCCTTTAATCACAAAATCATTGATAATGTGAAATTCCTCTCTATATGTCTACTCTCTTGGGATACTGGATTCTATACCTTTGGCAACTACTTTTGGTTAATCAGGAAATTAACACTAGTAGTTTAAGGCAGTTTGGAATGATGCCAAAATGTATAGAACTTTCCTTAGACTGAATAAGTACCTTCCCCAGCCTTAACATTCCGCCCTCTCTCGTAGACCTGTAGACTTCGTATAGGTTTTTACACTTCTCCAAAATCACTATTCCACCCCTGCAGTAACCACTCATCTTATCGAAAATTTACTAGCACAAAGGCAAATTTTTTTTTTTTTTTTTTTTTTTTGTAATTCGATATGGTGTAGTCTAAGAGTTTTAAACACACCCTTATAGACTAACATATAGTTCCACTTCTTAATCTTAGAATTTACTTGATTGTCTTCCAATGTTCTTCTCCTGGATTAATCTGATACCTACTCATTACTCCCACTCAACAGCAGGTGTCTGGTCTAAGGCATACAAAAGCATATCTAAGACCTCTCACTGTTGATGTAAGAAATTCTTTCATGGCTTTATCTTTTCTGGAATAGTTGAAACTTTTCCTTAGATAAAATCTATGCCTAAGAAGTTGTGAATCTTCTATAGATTGCCATTAGAAAGAAAATGCTTCAGCATCTTAGTAAAGTAAGTTGCTTGCATTAGAGTAAGTAATTACCAGGTATACCATAAGCCATAGGTTTAGATAAACTCAAACCTATAATGCTAGGAACAGGAAGTTTTGTTAAGTCCATTGAATGGACTTATAAACGAAAATTTCCTTTTATGTCCTTGTAATAGAAAACTTTAAGTTACTCCATGTGAATGGATTAAACCATAGTTCTATTAGCTTTCTTCTTAGTTTCTTATCTTGACAATCCATTACTTGTTTAAACTCACAATGGATTTTAATCACTAGTATCTCCCAAGTCATAAGAAGGTTAGTTCCTAGAAACTCTCCCACTACGACAAGGTACCGTGAATTATGTCGAAGAAAACTAAATGGTATTGATCTCTTCGGTTGTGACAAGACAACAGAGGTAGTGGGATCATCATATGTTATATAAGATGATAGAACACTTTTGGAATCAAGAAAAATATCTCCATTATTTGCTACTTGTTTTTAGACTTAGTCATTTTCTTAGAAAAGTAGTATTTGTTTGAACAAACACTTTCTTATCTATTGACAATGGGATGGTCCACCCCTAATCATTTAGAATAGCTAACAAACCATGGTTAACAGTTCTAGCTTTTCTTAATATTTTGATTAGGTCATCCATGAATCTGGTAATGATTTACGTTAAGTATACAACCATTACATCATTCTGAAATTGTATTACCATAGAAGGAATTAGGCAACGACTAGTAACTAATCATCAATATGCAACTCGAAATTTCTGGGGAGGTAAGTTTGGATATAATTCAAAAATCAATTTAATGATCTTTGAACTGCATATCTACTAACTATTTCTCCACCCCTATCGCCCCGCAAGATCTTTAACCACATACCTTAATGGTGTTTAACCATTGTTAGAAATTAATGAAATTTTTCAAACATTTCAAATTTCTTTCCATAAGGTATAATCTGTGAGTTATCGTTTTAAGAATACAACGAAAAACTCATATCCACCCCCGAATGTACATCCATCTCGCGAATGAGATGAACTACTTTCAAAGGGATATAGGCATATTAACTCTTTGCGAGATTGATCTTGTCAAATCCATTATGAACAAGATACAAATGCCATAGATTAAAAAAATGTGGTAGTGTCTATTGATGACATAGGTTTAGTTACATCAAAGAGTTCTTAGAATACCGCAAGTGGATCCCGGTCACGTATCACCTAACTCATATTCCATACAGCTTTAATCCATTAATAGAAGATGGATATAAACACTTGAGAAAGTGTAACTGTATTGTATTCTGGAATTAGAAATATAAGAAAATTTCTATTTGGAATCTAAAATTAAAGTCAAAGACTTAAATTTATACCAAATATAATGAGTAATTCTATCTTGGACCAGCACTACTAATATAACTCTAAGTCTGATTTGCCCATACAAGTAGGAGATTTCTAAGATTGAGGATTTATATCAATTGGGAATAGAATTTCGGATTATAATCATAAGCGTCATTTAATTTCTTAAGAGAAAATATAGAATGACATGAAATGATTTATAGACCATTCATCCAATGATATGTTTCTTAAGCTAATTCAAAATGAATAAGCTAAGAGGAATTAGGATAATTTCGTTTATAAATAAGAATCCAACGATGCTTCGATTAGCGAAAGTCAAAGTAATCTTATTTATACAATCTTCTTGTTTCATATCGTAAAAATACTAGTCTAAGGTGTCATCAATTGATGAACAGCTAGATGTCGCATATACAATATTTATCTTTCGAGATCTAACACTATTATGTATGTCTAATGGTGAAAATCCACTAGGGATTCATCTCATTAGATAAACAAGCCAAGTTAGACCAACAATGAAGATTCGAAATTAAACTACAACTTAATAATGTAAAAATAACATGGTTCAATATAAATTCATACACAATTCGTAAATTATAAACATATAGCAAGTAGGAATGACAAGTGAAAATACTAAAACTTACAATCCTAAATAATTTCCAAGGTTTTCAACAAACCGATATCAGTTGTCCCGTTTAGGCGAGAGTCAAAGCTACCATTCATCGAATGTAGTTGTCGCCTCGTCTAAAATGTTAAACATTCTAGCAACCTTTTATTCGATCAAGATTGAAACTCAGCGTTGTCCCGTTTAGGCGAGAGTCAAGGCAATTCTATCTTATGAGCTTCCACCATTGTTTCATAATTTGCAAGTCAAGTATGTTCGCCACCATTAGGGTGATCCATACCATACAAAACACTTACAAACTACTTATCATGCGAGGTTAAACGGTGCGAAATTGCTAATGAACGTTCCTCCATTAGGGAGGATTACTCACTAAAACAAACGCGGTGTAAAACCCACAATGGAGATCGAATGTCTCTTGATAATAAAGCTCATTATTTAAAAAAAAGTTGTATTTTCTTTTATTCTCTTTATTTATTCTATTTATTTTAAATATATATATTTATTTAATTAAAATTTCCAATTTAGAATGAAAAATTCTAAATATAAATTTTAATTTAATATTTATAAATTTTACTTAGATGGATATGAAAATAACATGAATTATTTCCATCATAGTAATAATTTCCAATAAATATTTAGAAAAAATATTTAGTTGTTACAAAATTAATTTAAATTAATTTACAACTCAAATTTAATTTTCTATAAATATATATTGCATTTCGAAAAATTAAAGTATATAAGAATACAATTTTCGAAAAATGCATTTTAAAATAAAAAATAAATCCTGGAAAAATTATTCTAATTTAATGTTGGCCCAAAATTAATTAATAAAATTAATTTACAACAAAAAATATAATTTTCCTATTTAATTAAATATATAAGAAAAATGTCAAATATTTAAGTATGATGATGAAAATCAACTTAAATATTAATTTTCTATTTAATTAAATACACTAGAAAAATACTTCAAGCAAAAATATCACCTATCTAGATTTTTCTTTGACTAATTAATTCAATTTCTAATAATATACTTTAATTTAATTTATTTTAAATTAATCAATAAATGAAAAAATCATTGATTTAAGTTGATCCAAGAATTAATTAAAATAAATAATTAATTTACAACTTAATCTATTTTTCAAGATAAAATTCGAAATTCTAGCATTTAAGAAATGCAATTTCAAAAATTGATTAATAAAATAAAGAAAAAATATATTTTGAAAATTATTTAAATTTAGTTGAAAAATTAAAATTTCAACTAAAAATAATTTTCTATTTAATTAAATGTCATGAAAAAGAAATATTTAAGTATGATGATAAAATCAACTTAGATATTTAATTTTCAAATTAATTAAATGTATTAAATTCAAGAAATAAATAATTAAGTGTAGAGAAGGCTTAATTATTAATCTCTAGTTTAATACTAGGAAAAAATATACTTAAAATAAATTGTACCAAAATTAATTATTTAAATAATTAATTTCACAATGTATAATATTTTCCTATTTAATATTAGAAATAATAAGTAGTCTAGAAATAACTATCTAGAAAATATCTTATTTGACTAAGTATCTTTTCCACAAAATTTGAAAAAATATCTAATTTAAGTTGTATTAGAAAAAATCTAGAACTTAAATATTTTTCAAATTTAAATTTAATTAAATATCAAAAATTAGGTTGTAACCACTTAATTTGAAAATATTCCATTTTAAGTTAATATTCGAAAAGATATTAACTTAAAAAATATCTAAAGAATCTTAATAACCAATGCCTAAAATTCCTCAACTTAATTTTGAAATTTTGAATTCAAAAGATATTCAGATTTAAGTTGGTTAGTTGTAGATAACTAAATATCAACTTAAATAAGAATATTTAATGAAAAATTTAAATTAAGTTCACTACTACAATGTTAGCCTTTAGAGGCAGTTTTTTCAACCCCATTTATAAAAAGGGAAGCTAAAGGGTGTGAAAATACCCGCTATGTTCGAAATTGACATTTAGAGGCGGTTTTTTGATAAAAACCGTAGGTATAAAATTGCATTATACCATTTAGAGGCGGTTGGAAATTAATTTTTATTTTTTTTTTTCTGAATTACCCTATGCCGGTTTCTGTTCTCATAGAACCGACGCATAGTGGTACACGAAAACTCGACACGTGTACCCCTATGCCGTCTGCCTCCTATGAAGGAACCGACGCCATAGGGTCGATCTCTCGAATAAACCCTATGGCTCGTCTTCCTCCTTCATTTCACTCACCATTTCCCCACCAAGAAAAACTGCGTAGAGAAAAAAACCCACCAAAACCCTCGCCGAACCACCTTCCTCAACCATATCTCCCCCATTTCTCAACCATTTCAAATTTCATTTTTTTTTAAAATCCTCCATTTTCGATACTTAATAACATACACCTAAAAAGTTCTGATTTTTTAGCCTCTAAAAGTGTCATCCGAACCCAAATAGTAAATTTTGGGTGTGAAATCCGGCCACCCATTTTTGTTGAGAAATTGTTCAATCTCAACCTCGTTTAAGGTATAAATATTGCTTCTATTCTTATTGTATTATGTATATTGTTTTATTTTTTGTTTTTGTAAATTATTATTTGAGTTTTTTTATTTTATTAGTAATATTATTGTGTTTTATGTGTATAGTGCCTGGATTTTTTACCGTGGTCATCTGATTGCGTTATTAGGTAATAATTTATACCACAATGTATAGTATATATATGTATTTGTATATTTTATTAAATATTTGTATATAATGTGTGTATATATTGTGTGTGTGTATATAGTGTGTGTATATTTTTTATGAAAATAAATTTTGTAATTGTATTTTATATATTTTTTGCAATATATATTTATTGTGAATAAAATGACATTGAGTGATTTCATTAGTTTAGAAATAAAAATTTTAAAATGGAATTAGTGTGTGATATAATTTTATTTTTTTGAGATAATAGTGTGAGATATAATTGATTATATATATGTATGTATAATTTAGTAACTAAGTAACTTGTTACAATTTTTTATAACTAGTTATAAGTTATGAAATAATTAATTTTGTAATTTCGTTGTATTTCTTTATATTATAAAGGTTCGCATAATTTTGTGTGTAGCGTATTTGGGCTTGCAATTATAGGTATATACTTTTACTAACTTTTTCTTAATATATAATTAATTATCAATGCATGTTAGTTGAGTTTGAATATCTTAAATATTCATCCGTAGTGAAGTAGGTTCTGCGAATACATGTACCGCTGGGCTTGATGGGTGGATTAATTTTGTATTGTTTATCTCTGTTTTGTTTGTTATTTTAGGCACTTGTAAAATTTTTGGGAACGTCCAATTACAAATCGTTATGCTGCCGAAATTTCGGTAGAATTAGGATAAATCTTACTAAAACCATTCATAATATAGTTAATTATAACATAGTAATAAGAAGTTAGGTCACATAAAAAATAATAATATTCACATTTATGAAAACTTTTTAATTTTACCAACATTATAATCAACTAAACAACCTAATAACATGAACTAATGTAAAACGAAAATTTGAGTAATTTTTAGATTAATATGAATAAATTGTGTGAGAGACTTAGTTAGTTACATTGTGTAATTAGTAACTAGATATAATTAGTTACTAAATAAATTAACAAAATAAACATATAAAATCCTTCTTTTTTTATTTTTTTTCTTTCATTTGAGAGGTTCAATGTGGATTTTTATTTTTCAAAGAAAATAAAGAGCAAAAGTTAATTAAAAGGGGAAAATATTAGTTAATACCTTTATTGCTTTACCAAAAATTTTTCCCCTCAATTTTATTTATTAAAAATATTTAACATTTTAATAACATTCTAATCAACAAAACAACCTAATAATATGAACTAATCTAAAACGAGAATTTAAGTAATTTATAAATTAATATGAATAAATTATGAGAAACTTAGTTAGTTACATTGTGTAATTAGTAACTAGCTATAAGTAGTTACTAAATACTGAATTTTTTTGGATAGGATTTTTGTTATGGATAAATCATGGATGCGTGAGGAGAGAGACACACTCGCGATTTCAAGTAGGGTTCGATGCATTTTTAGAGTTTGCCTTAAAGAATTCTACAAATCACGATCGTATTCATTGTCCGTGTGTAGATTGTTGTAATGTATCTAAAGTGGAATATTACAATGATTAAGGACCATGTGTATTTACGAGGTTTCAATAGAAGTTATACTAATTGGTATTACCATGGCGAACATTTACCTAATGATCCATATTCATTAGGAAAGCTGGGGTAGATGATATCGAGGGTAATGATTTCGATGATTATCCATTGGACTTGCTTAACGGCACGAGGAATTTCTTAATGATCCCGAGAAATTCGATAATTTTCTTAAGTGATTTCGATAAACCTCTCGTTCGATGGTTGTAAAAAACTAAGATTACCAACAATGGTAAAGTTTTACAACATAAAAGCAGTAAAATGGAGTGAGCGATAAATGTTTTACTCAATTTTTAGTCGCTTTTAAAGATATCTTACCATTTGCCAATCAAGCTTCCGAATCTACTTATGAAGTGAAAAAAACGTTAAATTCTATAGGATTGAAGTATGAAAAATTCATGCATGTCCGAACGATTGCATTTTATATCGTAAGGAATATGCAGCATGAATTATTGCCCGACTTGCGTTTATCCCGCCATAAAGTAAACAAGAGTAAGGAGAATAGGAAACTTATCCCCCAAAAAGTGATGTGGTACATGCCTTTGATTCCGCGACCGAAACGATTATATCGTAAAGTGCGTAACATTCCGAAAATTTGATTTGGCATGAGACCAAGAGAGTGAAAGATGGAAAACTTAGACATCCCGCATTCCCAAGCTTGGAAAAAAGTGAACTACATAAACCCCCGAATTCAAATCAACCAAGACACATTCGTCTCATTCTGTCATGATGGAGTAAATCCACATAGATCTCTAAGTAGTCGTCATAGTTCATGGCCTCGTCTTCCTAGTTATGTACAATCTTCCTCCCCGGTTAGTGATGAAGAGGAAATTTAACATGCTTTCTTTAATGATATCGTGCCCGCAACAACTCGGACATAATATCGATGTATATTTGGAACCATTGATTGACGATTTAATAGAATTGTATGAGAGCGGTTCAGTGTCTATGATGGTTTTAAAAAAGAATTTTTTAATCCGAAAGCCGTGTTGTTGTGGACTCGTCGTTGATTTCCCTCGCTTATAGTAATTTATTAGGCTTAAGCACAAAAGGTTACGAAGGTTGTCCGATTTGTTGCACTAACACATCTACTGTCGCTTGGCAAATGGACACAAGATGTGTTATATGGGTCACGTACTCGTACTTGCCTCGCAAATCATCCTGATTGACGGAAGAAGAAAGCATTCGATGGTACTGAAGAGGGTGATATGGCTCCTTTGCCACTCGTCTCGGGGAACAAATTCTCCAACAAGTTCAACTTGTAGATTTTAAGCATGGAAAGACGCAAAAAATAAAAAAACTAATGGTTGTTTTCAAAGAAAGTCAATCTTCTTTCGTCTTCCATATTGGAAAAGTCTACTAGTTCGACATTGTTTGGATGTCATGCATATTGAAAAAAATGTGTGTGAGAGTATTATTGGTACCTTACTTGATATTCCCGGCAAAACTAAGGACGGTCTAAATAGTCGTTTAGATCTCGTTGAAATGGGTATACGACAATCTCCGGCACCCGAGAAGAAAGGTGAACGTTTATATTTGCCTCCCGCTTGTTTCACTTTATCCAAAAAAGAGAAACAAATGTTTGCAAATCACTTCGCAAATATGAAAGTACCCGATGGTTACTCGTCTAACATCAAAAACTTGGTGAATGAGACCGAATTGAAACCTAATGGGTCCGAAATCACATGATTGTCATGCGTTAATGCAACATCTACTTCCAATTGCCATTAGATCAGTCTTGCCAAAAAATGTTCGAGAGTGTTTGACACATGTTTGCATTTTCTTTAATAGGTCAGTGCGAAGGAATTAGAATTGGATAAGTTAGATGCATTACATGAACATGTAGTCAAAACATTGTGCAACTCCGGAAAAGTTTTTTCCGCCATCTTTTTTCGACATCATGATCCATTTAATGGTTCATCTAGTGAGAGAAGCAAGGCCGTGTGGGCCTGTGGGCGAGATGGATGTATCCATTTGAAAGAAATATGAAGGTACTTAAAAGTTATGTGCGTAACCACTATCGGGCAGAAGCATGTATGGTTGAGTGCTACATATCTGAAGAGGCTGTGGAATTTTGTTCAGAGTACATGGCTGGAGTTGAGGCAATAGGAATTAGCAAACCAAGAACTGAAATCGTTATTTATTTAGTTACACAAATGAAATCGTTGCTAATTTGCATTTTATGATTTGTAGGTTCCTGACCAGGGCATCTCAACTGTTCGGCAGGAAGAAAAGGGAAGTGTCTGATGTTGTGGTTTAAGCGAAGGAGATTGAACAATTAAAAGCCGAAGTCCAATCCCTTAAGCAGCAGAGGAACGCCGCCGAACAAGAGGAAGAAGGGAGAGGTGGCCGGTGAGGCGTATGTTCCACAACCATACGCTCCTCAGATGAGGTACAACCACAAATTTATGCTGAGGAGTTCATTTCCCTCAACGACCAAGGTATCCTATACAATTTTGATGACCATGCGGCCCTTAATCAGCAAGTACATCTCTGCTCTGACAACATCGACAATATTGTGGCCCGAGGGTATTTGTACGAGCATGTGGGTAAGATCAAAGTTCACTGCCAGGATTACGATGATTCACATGCTCGGATCATGGTTTCGAAATCCCGCAAGAGGACGCCGAAATCCCGTCCCAATTGAAGAGTTCGTATATATTAGGACGTGTACCGTATGTTCCTTCCTTGGCCTAAACACTTAATTTTAACAACCGAGGTAACTTCTCAACCGAAATTAATTATTAATGATTAGGAGTTTGAATATCTTCAATATTCATCCGTAAAGTGAAGTAGGTTCGCGAATATATGTGTCACATGGGATGGATGAACAAACTACTGTTATATATGTGTTATTTGTCGTTATACAGCCATGTTCAAAATTTTTGGGGTCATTCAATGACAACCGTTATGCTGCCGAAATTTCGGTAGAATTTAGATAAAATTTGATATATATATTATGTTCTGTTTTGTTTAGGGTCCACTCGCTCAACCGCCCTCAAGACGTGATGCGTCAAAGGGAAAAGCTCCGATGCTTTCTCCACAAAGCCGTGGTGCACGGGAAGATGAGTTGTTCACGGAAGAGAAGATGGCGTTGATCCCTAATTCGCTAAAATGGATGATTCATGAATTCCTAAGGCTCAAAGATAAACGTGATATAATCACAATTTCGTCCCCCGAGGATTCATTGCACCGCGTACCCGCATCATTTTATCTCGGAGAGGATTTGCAAGCAAGCTGTACGTGTAACTACATCGCAACTGTGGAATGTCGTTTGGAATGATGTATACTCTTCTTTAATCTAATTAACCTTATATCAAATTATAGTTAAATTATTATAAGGCACTAACACTTTTTTTTGGCAGTACATATGGGAGAGCATCAACGGCCCGAGAAAAATTTTCAAGTTTTACGACCCGCAGCTTCTCACAAAGGTACGGGATCGCCGATGAAGAATGTAGCCGGGCCTCTTTTGACGATGCGGCAAGACGATTGGCTAATTGGTTATCATTAATGAACAACAACCACCAAATGTTCTTTATTCCTTGGAATATCGGGTAAACTTTATTAAATTCTTTAGTGCTAATTGTTCATTTCTATATTATGTCTTCAAATTATTTTTATACTATCTTACTTATATTCCAATATAATTTTCTAGGATGCATTGGACGCTAGTGGTGGTTGCGCCAAGGAAAATTATCCATTTAAACCCTCTAAAAGGCCGCCCAATTCCCGAAGAAATAGAACAAGTGATCGGAAGGTAATTATTTAATGACTTCTTATGTAACGAATTTAAATTAACTAACGAATTGAAATGCTAATATAATTTTCCCAAACAAAGGTATTCATGTATATGGGGACGCATCAATCGCATCTTGGCCCGTGGCAAGGAATTTCACAAGCAACCGTCCAAGACAACCTAAAAGCCAAGAATGCGGTTTTTATGTTTTGAAATATATCACCGACATCGTCGCACGTGCCAACCCCAACCGTTACATAAGATCAAAAAGCCGTAAGTTTTAATTATCGATCATAGTATATAAATTTTATAATAACAAATATATAATATACATATACATAAACTAATATAAATTTTTAATTTTTTTAACAAATTGGGGGTAAGAAGCAATACGATCCAAAAACGTAAATTTTACCACTACAACAAAGTGGATCGAACAATTGATGGCGTGATTCACGCGTGATTTATCGAGGTTCAAAGGTCGAAGAATTTTTCTTCATTATGTAATTTTTATAGATTAACTTGTAATTAGATTTATTAACTTATTAATATTTTTAACTAATTTTACATGTTTGTGTAATATTTAATTATTTTTATGAAATCAAATTATGTTTTTACCGAAATTTAATTACTATTTAATTTAAAATGTAATTAATATATAATTAAATTAAATAAATATGTAATTTAAAATTTAAATAAATATGTAATTTAAATTAAATATAATAATATATAAATTAATAAATATAAAATTAAAATTATATAATTAAATTAAAAATGAAAAAAATCGAAATCGCTTTCACTTTTGGCGTTTCGGCTCCTACGCCATATATGGCGTCAAGAGTTGTATAGAACCGACGCCATATATACCCCTATGGCGTTTCTGCCTTGCTAATAACCGACGCCATAGGGGTATATATGGCGCTGCTCATATAAACTCTTTGTCGTTCCGATAGGCGTCGATAGCGAATTTCGCGAAAACCGACGCCTAAAGGGCTTAAAAACCGCCTCTAAAGGGTGTTTTTGTAGTAGTGGTTCCAGAAAGAATCTAGATGGTTATAATTCTATATTTAATTAAATACAAGAAAATACATATAGTTTAGCTTAGAATATAAAATTCCTTAAACTATATTTTTCTTAAATTAATTTCAAAATAAATGAAATTAATTATGTTGCTAATCAATTTTATTAGGTTAAACTAGTTTAATTAACCTAGTACAGTTATTCAAATTAGGCAAATGGGCCTTCACAATTGGGGTAGTCAGGTGAGGGGGTGCCGGGTTCGCATGTCGTACCCACTTCTATGGCTCCCAACTCTCACACAAGGCCCAAAAGAGAGGAATTTAACCTTAATAAGAACAACTGTTATTAATTGAATAGGCCCAATAACTAAATGGGCCTAAATAAATTCTATCAATAACTATGATAATTTATTTTAGCAACATTAACCTATATGCATCTATAATAAAATTAAACACATAGACTCACACAGGCACACTTTGGATGGGTCCTATCATGTTGCTAGGTCATACACAGATGAAAGAAGATTGTAAATATACCTGTTACAAATTATTATCTTGACCAAGGGAGCCATCAGATCATTAGATCTTGCAAAAAGTAACCATGGCTATTTGCAATCAAGTAATAATAGGTTTTAAAAACTTACACATAAGCTAAAACACATACTCCTGCAACAAGGTTAGCTGGATAGTTGGATGTAGGATTTATTTAATTTTAAATAAATATTTAATTTCGAAAAAGATTAATTAAATAAATAAAAAAAATTTCGAAAATTTTTAAAAAATTAAAAAAAATCGAAATTTAAAAAAAATTTAAAATTAAACCTACAATTTTTGAAAAATTAGGTTTCATCCAACCTAAATATCATTTCAAAAATTTGCTAACTACTTTTAAATTTTAAATGTTATTTTATAAATAAAAATTAAATAAAAAATTAGAAAAGATAAATAAATATCTTTTTCAAATTTTTAAATGTAATTTAAATAAATAAAATAACAAAATTTAAAAAAAAATTAGCAAAATATCTTGTATCTATTTAAAATTACATGATTATAAATATCTTATTTTAAATTTAAATATGGTCAAAATATCTAAAAAGATTTAATTAAAAAATCTTAAAAGATAAGATATTTTTAAAATATCTTAAAAGATATTATAAATATCTTTAAAAGATATTATAAATATCTTAAAAGATAAGATATTTTTAAATATCTTAAAAGATATTATAAATATCTTAAAAGATATTATAAATATCTTAAAATATCTGACCTTAAATTTAAAAAAATATAATCAAATTTAAAAATAAGATAGATTTTTAAGCAAAAAGATAAATACTAATTCTATTCAAATTCAAATTACACTAATATCTTGAATTAAATTAAAAAAAATTTAAATTAATTCAAAATGATAATTAGAATTGAATTAGGAATAGTAATAGTATATATACAAAACCAGACAAAAATTGGAAGTTAATTCCATGAAAAAGTATGAAAAATTGAAGAAAATTGAAAAAATTCGAAACTCACATGCATACCGTTGATCGTAGGAAACTATCAAGACAAATTTCCGATTTTGTCAAATCTTCAAAAAATCATAACTAATTCAAATAAAATCCAAATTGAGTTCTGTAAAAGGCTAACTTGCTTAATTTTTTCCATACTATCCAAAAAAAATAATGCCAGAACCGAAATAACAATTATTTTTCACGAAAATTTCACAATCATCAATCAATCATCAAATAACACTCAATACAACATGATACCATCCAAAGAACATACAAACAATCGTTTTAAAGTCCAAATTACATGTAAGTAAATCAATTACCATGGCTCGAGGCCAGCTTGTTGGAATTTATTTTACCAGATCTTAGATCTACTCACAAGTATGTTTATTAACATCCTAAATATGAACTTTCTAAAACGATGAAATAAACACATATAAAGTTAAAGAAACCTTACATTGGGTGCAGCGAATATAATGACTTCCTTCCGTTCGTATATCTAGCCCTTGATTCCTTTCGTAGCAGAGCATTATCAATATCCGAACCTCGGATCTCTTTGTCTCGAATCTGATGCCGAAACTCCTTTTGCCGATGATCTTTCTTCACGATCTTCCTCACTATGATGAGGTATCACTTGATGTGTGTGGGCACTATCAAAGCACTAAGGATTTCGAAATATTGAAGAAGAAGAGAGAGTGGTCACGCAAAGATAGGAGAGAGAAGGCCTTGCTTTTTCGAATAGAAAAGTCAGAAGAAAAGTGTTATTTTTTCTGAAGCCTTCACTATCTATTTATAGCATTCCACTAGGGTTAGATTTGAATTATATGGCATTAAAATAATGAAAAAATCAATTTAAAACACAACAATAGGTGGCCGGCCATACACTAATGGATTGGGCCTTGGGCTTTGCAATTTTGCAATTTTACCACCTTTTGTATCTGATTTTCTCAAAAATGCCAATTTCCTAATTCAATCATTTAAATGCCAATTCTAACTATTTAATAACTATAAATAATTATTAAATAATATTGTCATTTATCATATTTATTAATTGAACCATACAAAGTATCATAATTAACAAATATGCCCCTATAAACTCTTTCTTTACAATTTCGCCCTTACTTAGTGAAAAATTCACAAAAAGACATAGTCTAATTTGAGAATTATAATTGATTAATCAAAACCAATTACATGAGTCTTACAAGCAATATTATCTCAACTAGTGGGGGGACCATGGGTCTATATAACCGAGCTTCCAATAAGTAGATCAAGAATTTAGCACTAAAATTCACTAACTTATTAATTCTTCGTTGAATCCACGCATAGAACTTAGAATTGCACTCTCGCATATAGAATGCTCTATATGTTCCACCATATAGACACATCATTAGTTATCCATTGTTATAATCCTAATGTGATCAATGATCCTCTATATGAATGATCTACACTGTAAAGGGATTAAATTACCGTTACACCCTACAATGTATTTATTCCTTAAAACACTTGACCCCGTATAAATGATATTTCAGCTTATGTGAAATGAGTACTCCACCATTTATGTTCGTTTGGTCAAGCTCGAAGGAGATCATCCTTTGCTTACTATTCGCCGTATGTAAGCTATAGATTCCATGTTTATGATAGCGCTCCCACTCAATTGCACTACCGTGTTCCCAAAATGTACGTATCACCCTGACCTAAAAGTAGGCTTAACTAACAAATCAAAGAACACGAATAGCCTTTCAAGATTGAGCCTAATCATATCAGGATTAAGATCATTAGATCTAGGATCAACTAGGCGATATTGACTTGAATAGATATTACGGTAAGTTTAATAAATCTAAGTCAAAGTTCAATATCGGTCCCTTCCGATGCATACTCCATGCATCCAACCTGAGCTTTACTTTAACCAATGTTCGGGAAAGAACATAGTATTTCTCCAAATACAAGTAAACTCTTGTTGTAGATTATCATATCGCAAAAACCCTCGTGTCTGATAAATCTAGGAAACTTTATTCACATAGTCATGTTTACTTTCCAATGTGTTGACGGCACAATAAACAGGATCAAGTATGTGAAAAGGGTTTCAGATGAATTTATACATTATGTACATATAATCATGAAATAAATCATGTGAACCATGCAACATTAAATATTATTTCTGATCTATATTAATAAGTAAATCTGATTATATTGAAATGAGTTTTATTTAGGGCATAAAACCCAACAGTGTCTATATGGTGGAACATATAGAGCATTCTATATACTGAGAGTGCAATTCTAAGTTCTATGCGTGGATTCAACGAAGAATTAATAAGTTAGTGAATTTTAGTGCTAAATTCTTGATCTACTTATTGGAAGCTCGGTTATTTAGACCCATGGTCCCCCCACTAGTTGAGATAATATTGCTTGTAAGACTCATGTAATTGATTTTGATTAATCAATTATAATTCACAAGTTAGACTATGTCTATTTGTGAAATTTTCACTAAGTAAGGGCGAAATTGTAAAGAAAGAGTTTTAGGGGCATATTTGTTAATTATGATACTTTGTATGGTTCAATTAATAAATATGATAAATGACAATATTATTTAATAATTATTTATAGTTATTAAATAGTTAGAATTGGCATTTAAATGGTTGAATTAGGAAATTGGCATTTTTGAGAAAATCAGATACAAAAGGTGTTAAAATTGCAAAATTACAAAAACAAGGCCCAACCCACTAGGTGTATGGCCGGCCACCTATGTAGCTATTTTAAATTGATTTTTTCATTATTTTAATGCCATATAATTCAAATCTAACCCTAGTGGAATGCTATAAATAGATAGTGAAGGCTTCAGGAAAAACTACTTCTTCTGATTCAGAAAAACTGAGCCTTCTCTCTCCCTATCTCTAGCTACCACTTCTTCTTTCTTCTTCCTTTGAATTTCGAAATCCTTAGTGTATGAGTAGTGCCCACACACATCAAGTGATACCTCAATCATAGTGAGGAAGATCGTGAAGAAATATCATCAGCAAAGGAGATTCAGCATCAAGGATTCAGAGAAAGAGATACAGGTTCAGATATTGATAATGCTCTGCTACAGAAAGGAATCAAGGGCTAGATATCTGAACGGAAGGAGTCATTATATTCCGTTGCACCCAATGTAAGGTTTCTTAAACTTTATATGTGTTTAATTTATCGTTTTAGAAAGTTCTTATTTAGGATGTTAATAAACATACTTGTGAGTAGATCTAAGATCCTGGAAAAATAATTTCCAACATCCAGATCATATGTTTATTCACAATTACAGTATCGTCAACACAATGGAATGTGATTGTGATCATATGAATCAAAAGACTTGGTCCCTGTTTCATCAGTGTTATTGGATTTACACTAATGTGATAATCAGTGATGATGTGTACTTACACTTGGAGTAAGTGTTATGTTCTTTCCAGGACATTAGTAAAGTATACTAGTTTCGAATGTATGGAGTATACATTGGAGTGGACCGATATTGCAACTAAGTTAAGATATTACAAACTTACCGGTATACATATCTTTCCAAGTCAATATCAGCAGTTGATCTTAAGATTAAAAGAATCTAAATCCTGATACGCTTAGGCTCAACTCAGGAGTGCTATTCATGTTCTTAGATTTATTAGTTAAGCCTACTTTTGGGTCAGGGTGATACGTATATTTTGGGAACATGATAGTATGATTGAGTGTGAGTGCTGAACATAAATATGGAATCTATAGCTTCTACTGGTGTATAGAAGTCAAGTGACGATTCCCTTCGAGCTTAGCAAATAGAAGTAAATGGATGAGCTCTTGTTTAACTGACTAATTATTAGATCATTAAACACCATTTACAGGTAGCTAAGTGTTTTAAGGGGCAAAATACATTGAGGGGTGAGAACGGTAAAGAAATCCCATCTCGATGTAGATCATCTATATAGAGGATCTTTAAATCACAATAAGATTATAACAATGGTTAAATGAGATAGCATATTCATATCGTGGAACATACAATATGCTCTATATAAGTCTGAGAGTGTAATTCTAAGTTCTAAGAGTGGATTCAACGAAGAATTAATAAGTAGGAATTTACTTGGTAAATTTGGTTCACTTATTGGAAGTTCAGCATATAGATCCATGGTCCCCATTCTAGTTGAGAACATTCTTCTTGTAAGACTCATTAATTGATTCGTGATTGATCAATTATAATTCTAAAGTTAGACTATGTCTAATTTTATGAATTTTCACTAAGCAGGAGTGAAATTGTAAAGAAAAGAGATTCTAGGTTTATTTATTTATTAATGGACTTTATATGTCTAATTAATAATTAAATTAAATGACAATATTATTTAATAATCTATTTTAGTTATTAAATAATTAGTTTTGGGATTTAAAAGGTTAGAATTGGAAAATTGGCGTTTTGAGAAAATAGAGATAAAATTTGATAAAACTGCAAAATCAAGTGGGGCCCACTACTACACCTTGGCCGGCCACTTAATGAGGTTTTTCAAATTAATATTTTCATTATTTTAATGCCAAATAATTCCTAACCTAAACCTAGTAGTTGCCTATAAATAGAAAGTGATGGCTCAGTCACAACACATGCTTTCACATGCTTTCATTAGTAATCTGACAGAAATTTCTCTCTTCAGAAAAACTGAGCCTTCCCCACTTTCTATACCTGGCCGAAACCCTCTCTCTTCTTTTCTCCTTCATCAATTTCGACCCTAGTGAAAGAGTAAGTGCCCACACACAGCAAGCAGTAACTCAATCATAGATTGGAAGACTGTGAAGGATCAAACTTGAAGAAGAAGGACATTCGGGCTCAGATCTTGATTATACTCAGCTACAGAAAGGATACAAGGGTTAGAGAGTTGAGTGGAAGGAGACATTAATTTCGCTGCATCAATGTAAGGTTTTCTTAACTTTATATGTGTTTAATTTATCGTTTTAGAAAGTTCATATTTAGGGTGTTTAAACAACATACTTGTGAGTAGATCTAAGATCCTAGTAAAAAAATTTCCAACAACTGGCCTCAGAGCCATGGTAATTGATTTACTTGCAAGAAATTTGGACTTTAAAACGATTGTTTGTTTGTTTTTGGATGGTATCATGTTGTATCGAGTGTTATTTGATGATTGATTGATGTTTGTGAATTTTCGTGAAAAAATAATTTCGATTCTGTTTCTGGAATTATTTTTATTGGATAGTATGGAAAAAATTAAGCAAGTTACCTTTTTACAGAACTCAATTTCGATTTAATTTGAATTAGTTATGATTTTTTGAAGATTCGAAAAAAACGGAGTTGTGTTGAAATTTTCCTAAGAGAGCAAAGTAATTTTTTATCGTAATTGTATCAGGAATTTACTTTTGAATTCCGTATGGATAAAAGATCCTCCTATGTTATACTATTCAATTCTTGACGATGAATCGATTTGTCAGATATTGTTATTCATGATATTGATCCGATTTGATTACATCGAAATGTAATTCATCCCGTTGAATTTACACACAAAATATTTATCATCTCTATGGGATTAAATCCCGAGTTATTTCGAATTAAAGAAAAAAGAAACGATGAAATTATGGAAGTAAATATTCTCGCATTTATTGCTACTGCACTGTTCATTCTAGTTCCTACTACGATCGCGAAAACTGTCCGTACAACTCACAATTTTTTCGTTTTTCTTCGTTTTTTCATGCTTTTTCATGGAATTAACTTCCAATTTTTTGTGTAGTTTTGTATTTATAGATTTACTATTCCTAATTCAATTCTAATTATCATTATGAATTAATTTAATATTTTTTAAATTTAATTCAAGATATTAGTGTAATTTGAATTTTAAAATAGTAAATATCTATCTTTTTGCTTAATAATCTATCTTATTTTTAAATTTGATTATATCTTATCTTATTTTTATATTTAAGGTCAGATTTTAACTATTTTAAAATTAATTTTTTTTTAAATAATTTGACCTTATTTAAATTTAAAATAAGATAATTATAATCATGTAATTTTAAATAGATGTAAGATATTTTGCTAACTTTTAAATTTTGTTATTTTATTTATTTAAATTAAATTTAAAATCTGAAAAAGATATTTCATTTATCTTTTCTAATTTTTATTTAATTTTTATTTATAAAATAACATTTAAATTTTAAAACTAGTTAGCAAATTTTGAAATGATATTTAGGTTGGTTGAAACCTAATTTTTCAAAATTGTAGGTTTAATTTTAAATATTTTTTTTAAATAATTTCGAAATTTAAATTAATAATTTTTTTTAAATTTCGAAAATAAATATTTATTTTTTTATTTTTTTCGAAAATTGTTTTTTTTTATTTATTTAATTATTTATTTTTCGAAATTATTTATTTAAAATTAAATAAATCCTACTTCCAACTATCCAGCTAACCTTGTTGCAGGAGTATGTGGTTTTAGCTTGTGTGTAAGTTTTCAAAACCTATTATTACTTGATTGCAAATAGCCATGGTTACTTTTTGCCAGATCTAATGATCCGATGGCTCCCTTGGTCAAGTTAATAATTTCTAACAGGTAAATTTTACAATCTTCTTTCATCTGTGTATGACCTAGCAACATGATAGGATCCATCCAAAGTGTGCCTGTGTGAGCTTATATGTTTATTTTGTTTTAATATAGATGCATATTGGTTGTTGCTAAATAAAATGTCACACCATGATAGATTTTATTTAGGTCCATTTAGTTATTGGACATATTCAATTAATAACAGTTATTCATTTTAAGGTTAAATTCCTCTCTTTTGGGCCTTGTGTGAGAGTTGGGAGCCATAGAAGTGGGTACGACATACTGAACCCATCACCCCCTCACATGAACTACCCCAATTGTGAAGGTCCATTTCCCTGATTTAAATAACTGTACTAGGTTAATTATATTAGTTTGACCTAATAAAATTGAATTAGCAACATAATTAACTTTTAAAATATATGAAATTTATTTTCATTTTAATATTTTAAAGTTAATTTTAAGAAAAACACTTTTAGTTTAGATATTATTTCTAGACAAACTATTTGTATTTTTCTTGTATTTAATTAAATATAGAATTTTAACTAACTAGATTCTTTCTGGAGCTTATTTAATTAAATATTCCTATTTAAGTTATAAATTAGTTGTAACAACTGATTTTTCTTATCTAACTTAAATTTGAATATTTGATTTAAATTTATTAGTTATTAAAGATTCTTAAGATATTTTTTAAGTTAATATCTTTTCGAATATTAACTTAAAATGGAATATTTTAGATGTTTTTTAGGTTAATATCTTTTCGAATATTACTTAAAAAGATATATTCAAATTAAGTGGTTATAACTTAATTTTTTATATTTAATTAAATCTAAATTTGAAATTATTTAAGTTTTAGATTTTTTCTATATAACTTAAATTAGATATTTTTCAAATTTTAGTTGAAAAGATACTTTGTCAAATAAGATATTTTCTAGATAGTAATTTTTAGACTACTTATTATTTCTAATATTTAAATAGGAAAATATTATACTTTGTGAAATTAATTATTTAAATAATTAATTTTGGTACAATTTTATTAAGTATATTTTTCCTAGTATTAAACTAGAAATAAATAATTAAGCCTTCTCTACACTTAATTATTATTTCTTGAATTTAATACATTTAATTAACTTGAAAAATCTAAATATCTAAGTTGATTTTCATCATGATACTTAAATATTTATTGATTTTTCATGACACTTAATTAAATAGAAAATTATTTTTAGGTTGAAATTTAATTTTTCAACTTAAATTTAAATAATTTTCAAAATATATATTTCTTTATTTTATTAATCAATTTCGAAAATTGCATTTTATTTATGCAATATTTTCGAATTTTTTATTTTTGAAAAATAGATTGAGTTGTAAATTAATTATTTATTTTAATTAATTCTTGGACCAACTCAAATCAATGATTTTTTCATTTAATTGATTAATTTAAAATAAATGAATTTAAAATATATATATATTATTAGAAATTGAATTAACTAGTCAAAGAAAATCTAGATAGGTGATATTTTGCTTGAAGTATTTCTTTTCTAATTTTTATTATTTTTCGAAATTTGTATATATTTTTTTAATATATACTTAATTTTCGAACTCAATAAATATATTCTCAAAAGAAATTTTTAAGTTGCTAATTATTTAATTTAATTCAACTTAAATTAATTTCCTTAATATTTATATTTAAGATTACTACTAAGATGGAAATAATTAATTTTATTTCAATCACCATCTAAGTATAATTTTATAAATATTATATTAAATTCTTATTTTTGAATCTTAATTCTAAATTTCGAATTTAATGAGAATTTATTTATTAGAATAATAAAGAAAATACATTTTAAAGAATGAGCTTTATTATTATTAAGATATTCGATCTCCATTGTGGGTTTTACATCGCGTTTGTTTTAGTGAGTAATCCTCCCTAATGGAGGAACGTTCATTAGCAATTTCGCACCGTTTAATCTCGCATGATAAGTGGTTTGTAAGTGTTTTATATGGTATAGATCACCCTAATGGTGGCGACCATATTTGACTTGCAAATTGCAAAACAATGGTAGAAGCTCATAAGATAGAATAGCCTTGACTCTCGCCTAAACGGGACAACGCTAGATTCCAATCTTGATCGAATAAAAGGTTGCTAGAATGTTTAACATTTTAGATGAGCTGACAACTCTATTCAATAAATGGTAGCTTTGACTCTCGCCTAAACGGGACACTGATATCAGTTTGTTGAAAAACCTTGAAAATTATTTAGAATTGAATTTTTAAGTATTTTCTCATATCATTCCTACTTGCTATGTGCTTATAATTTCTGAATTGATTTTGTGTTAAACCATTATTAATTTCTATTTGTTGATTTCTATTATTATGTAGTATCCTGTATTATCAAAATGAATCCCATGTTATCACTGTTGACTGAAAACAAGCTGAATGGATCTAACTTTAATAAGTGGAATGAGAACATTAATATTGCTCTCATAGGAGAAAGTGCCTTGTTTGTTTTAACTGAGCCGTCACCTGAAGTGCCTGGGGACAATGCATCCAAAACTGTGAAAGAAAAGTATGAGCGTTGGCAGAAAGCAAATGACAAAGCTCTATACTTTATGCTTTCTAGCATGGTTGACACCCTCAAAACTCGGTTTTCTAAAACTGAGAAGGCTGCTGAAGTTATGACGAAGTTAAATGAGCTATTCGGTAAGGCATCACTTCAGTCACGCTTTGACGCGACTAAGAAGTACATTAATGCACGGATGGAACCTCATCAAAACGTGCGTGACCATGTTCTCCTCATGTCAAGTTATTTCCAAGAAGCCCAGGATCATGGTGCTGAAATGGACAGTGCTACTCAAGTAAGTCTTATCTTCAATAGCCTGACTCCAGCATTTCTACCATACACATCAAATTATGTCATGAATAAGAAGCAAATTGACTTTCATGAATTAGTCAATGACCTTCAAACTTATGAAAATTTGATTGGAGGACCCAAGAAGAAAGGGAGCAAACCTCATAATCCTGGGAATGGTAATGGGACGATGAAACCTGAAGCAAATGTTGCCTCTGCTTCGAAGCCCAAATCGAAGAAGAAGTGGAACAACACCAAGAAGCGAACAAAAGCCATGAAGAATAAAAAGGTTGTTCCTTCTGGTGATGCCACACTTAAAGGAAAATGTTTCTACTGCAATGAGAAAGGTCATTGGAAACCCCAGTGTCCTAAACTTCTTGCAAAGAAACAAGGTATTTCCATTTATAAACTTTAAGAGTTTTAGTGAATTATTATCCAATTGGATTTATGATTCTGGACTAAACTTTGTTTATTTGTTTTCTTCTTCTTATAGGCCAAGCTACTTGAACTCAATTGAGTTGGATCAGAAAGTGTTGCGATATTTTTGCACACGCAAGTGTACGTATCGTTTAAAGTAGTAGACTCACTAGGAGTGAGGTCGATCCCACAGGGAGTGTAGTTAAGTACGTTAAAATTAAACTTTTACTTTTATTTGGTTAAATAAAAAATAAAGAAAGAATTAAGAATAAGAAACTAGTAAGAAACAATTATACAAGAAAATTGAAAGTTAATAAAAACTAGGGCTTCGATTTCAATTGTTTCTATTGATTATGGTCTAATATGATTATTTTCCTAATATTAATTTCTATGCAATAGCAGGTTTACTAAGGTAATTTATAGTCTTCTCAGATATATAAATCTCAATTACATGCAAACTTTCTACTCTCGTGATAAATTTAACATGCAACAGGCATTAAACACAGAAATCCTATAAGCTATCTAAACCATATAGGTACTCTCGTCCTATATCGAAATTCAGTTCTATTTTACTATAGCATATTCGACACTCACTTCTCAGATCTCGCATCAAACTCATAGACAGATAATTGGTGATCAAGCAATTAAAAGTAATTAAGCACAAATAAAATAGAATACATAGAAATTAGAGGAAAAATAAATCATATTAAAACCATAAACAATGTTAAACAATATCCATCTGACCCTCATAAAGTATTTAGCTACACATGTTCATTGAAACATAATTACACATATTAACTTTAAGAAAAGAGATGAAAATAGAAAACAGAAGAATGTTGAAAACCCTCTGAAGAATGCCTCCAATATTGCAGTTGATCTCTCCACTTTGCATCTGTATTCTCTCTTTTTTTCTCTCTAAAATTGCTTGAAATCAACTCCATTCTTCCCTTTATATAGGCATTGAAGGCCTAAAAATATGGAAAAAAACGCAATATTTAAATTCCCATTCGGATTTATATTTTTGGGAAACCTCAAACGAGATATTTTTTTCTGCTGCGTTGACTGATAGTATTTTGGCCATAACTCTCTCAATATTGCTCGGAATCGGACGATTCAAGATGTTCCGGAAAGATAAAAGAGAGATCTAGAACTTTCATGTTTTGACGTTTTCCAAAATCCAATCAGAACACCGTCGAATTCAGGCTTTAAGTTTCGGCTTTATTTCCTTGCACAATTTTCTCTATTTTAAATATCATGATATTTTTATCTTTTTCCCATCTTTTTCTCTGATATTTTTCTAATCTTCTTTTATTTTAAATCTGCACAAATAAAAAGATAACAAGCGTAAAAATGCTCCAAACACGATTAAAACTCAATTAAAAATATACTAAACTTAATCTAAAATTAATACTAAAAATAACCTAACAAATTCCCCCAAACTAAGCTTTTACTCGTGCTCGAGTAAAACACTAAATAAACATTAAACAAGTCAATCTCCAAAACATGAGTAATTTTCAAGTAGCTTCAATAATATGATTATGAAAAAAAATCACTTATGCATATAATCCAGAATTTCAGTTCAATTACACCCTTGACAGATTTCAATTTATTTTCATTTAGCTCATGAAACCATAGAATGCAATTAACTAACAATTAAACCACTTGATGCATGCCAATTACAATCATCAATCCACTAACCCAAAATTCCATATGCTTGCAATACTTACTATTCTCCACTAATATAGATTAATGCACAACTAAGAATCAGAAGGTCTTTCTAGGCTTGTAATGTTAGGCTTAGGGTAAAGGTAGTTGAAATGGTCATTTAGGCTTGTCTATACCATAAGCTTCTCCAATCATGTCACCAAAAATATTTTTCACACAATCCCAATACCCTTTTTCTAATTACTTGAGAGATATTTAATTTTTTTTTCAACAAAATTGTAATAACTTTATATTTATCTTCTTTTTTTTTCTAGATTTGACACTGATTGTCAGATTTTTCTTTTCTTTTCTTTTTTCAAGTTGTTTCCAATCAATTTTTTTTTCTTTTTATATTCTCTCAATTTTCACACTTTTTCCACACACATACAACAAACTTCCCATCCAAATTCCCCCAAACTAAAGATCTACTTATGGTATGGTTAGGGTTAAATTGGGTTAATCTTTTTAGGCTCAATATGTGTAGAACAAATAATAGGTTAAGGCTCAAAAAAGGGTAACTAAGATAAAATTACAGGGATGGCTTGAAAGGCACAATCGATCCAAAAAAATGTCTAAATCACTTTCCTAGTCATGCATAATTTATTATTTCGCCTCAAATAGCAAGCAAGCAAGTTCTAGAATTTTCCAAGCAACTTTCCACATGTCAAATTTAGCATACATAAATCAATTCAATTACTAGAAAATTAGCTAATAATGATTCTATGTTCTTTTAAGGCACAAAATTAAAATTAGTCAAGAGTATAACATCACCAAGCACACGGATTTTTCGAAAAGAATAAATAAACTTTTCAAATCATACTATCTACCTACTTTTAGATTGACTCATATTAAGAAAATTGACTCAAAACAATAAAAACTAAAAACTAAAAATTAAAAAGACATCAAACTCAAAATAAAATAAAAAAAAAACTCAAAATAAAAATAAAAATTAAGTCACCCCCCAAACTAAAGTGACACATTGTCCCCAATGTGACATTAAAGAAAAAGGAAAGGAAACTTACCTGAGTGCCACATCAACAAGCGGTTGACGCCCGTAATAAGCGTCATGCAAGACAACTTGAAAATTATTGTTGTACTTGCCTTCAAGCTTGGCAAGCGATGAGTTTGAACAAAAGTCAGCACCAACAACATAAGACTTTGGATGATGAGCTTGGGGAGAAGCCTTTTGTAGCTTGCAGAGGATATAATATGGTGTTGATGAAATATATGGATTCATTGGTGGTTTATTAGTCAATATCATTGATGAAGTTGAATCAATGATGTCATGTTCTTCCTTATCCTCCAATGTCACAGTATCTACACTTTCATCTAACAACCCTTCTTCTTGTTGCTCACTCTCCACTTGGCTATCCATACCCTTGCTTGTGATTTCATATTCAATGAGTTCTTCTTCACAAGGATCTTGATCTTCAATTGTAGGCTCATTGTCTTCCTTGTATTCAACTAATGACCCTTCTTCATTGTAGCAATAACTCTCATAACTTTCATTATTGGAGTTATTACATTCTGAATCATGAGCCACTAAATTATCACATAAGGATCTCACCATGTCTGTTAAGCGATTAATCTCTCCTGGAAGTGATTGCATAAGTGCTAATAGTTGCTCCTCTTTTTCAGTTTGTTTGGATGAATTTCGGCAATAAGGTGGGTATTGGTGACTCCAACCCTGAAGTGATGGATCCCAATGTCAGTCATAATCAAAATCTGCCATATTATTCAATAGATCGATTACGTCATAGCCTCTCATTAATAGAGGCGCTCCAGTTGCCTCTGCTCCATAATCAACCCAACTTCTTGTTTCATCGTTAAGTCCGTTATAAAATAGCCACGTAAAACACCCACTTGAGAAAGTGGGATAACATCTCTCTCCATACTCTTTAAATCTCCTCCAAGCAAAATAGAATGGCTCATTGTGTTGTTGGGGAAAATCCTCAAGATATAGCATCTGGATTTGTCTAGCAGGTCAAACTCATAAGTAAAACATTAGTAAAATTAAAAAAAATAAAAATAAATTAATACTAAAAAGATAAAAATTTGAAACAACAAAATTAATACTAAAACTAAAAAGAAAAACCAAATTAGAACAAAATTTAATTTTTAATAATATTAACTATCACTCCGCGGCAACAGCGCCAAAAATTTGTTGCGATATTTTTGCACACGCAAGTGTACGTATCGTTTAAAGTAGTAGACTCACTAGGAGTGAGGTCGATCCCACAGGGAGTGCAGTTAAGTACGTTAAAATTAAACTTTTACTTCTATTTGGTTAAATAAAAAATAAAGAAAGAATTAAGAATAAGAAACTAGTAAGAAACAATTATACAAGAAAATTGAAAGTTAATAAAAACTAGGGCTTCGATTTCAATTGTTTCTATTGATTATGGTCTAATATGATTATTTTCCTAATATTAATTTCTATGCAATAGTAGGTTTACTAAGGTAATTTATAGTCTTCTCAGATATATAAATCTCAATTACATGCAAACTTTCTACTCTAATGATAAATTTAACATGCAACAGGCATTAAACACAGAAATCCTATAAGCTATCTAAACCATATAGGTACTCTCGTCCTATATCGAAATTCAGTTCTATTTTACTATAGTATATTCGACACTCACTTCTCAGATCTCGCATCAAACTCATAGACAGATAATTGGTGATCAGGCAATTAAAAGTAATTAAGCACAAATAAAATAGAATACATAGAAATTAGGGGGAAAATAAATCATATTAAAACCATAAACAATGTTAAACAATATCCATCTAACCCTAGTAAAGTGTTTAGCTACACATGTTCATTGAAACATAATTACACATATTAACTTTAAGAAAAGAGATGAAAATAGAAAAACAGAAGAATGTTGAAAACCCTCTGAAGAATGCCTCCAATATTGCAGTTGATCTCTCCACTTTGCATCTGTATTCTCTCTTTTTTTCTCTCTAAAATTGCTTGATGAAATCAACTCCATTCTTCCCTTTATATAGGCATTGAAGGCCTAAAAATATGGAAAAAAAACGCAATATTTAAATTCCCATTCGGATTTATATTTTTGGGAAACCTCAAACGAGATATTTTTTTTCTGCTGCGTTGACTGATAGTATTTTGGCCATAACTCTCTCAATATTGCTCGGAATCGGACGATTCAAGATGTTCCGGAAAGATAAAAGAGAGATCTAGAACTTTCATGTTTTGACTTTTCCAAAATCCAATCAGAACACCGTCGAATTCAGGCTTTAAGTTTCGGCTTTATTTCCTTGCACAATTTTCTCTATTTTAAATATCATGATATTTTTATCTTTTTCCCATCTTTTTCTCTGATATTTTTCTAATCTTCTTTTATTTTAAATCTGCACAAATAAAAGATAACAAGCGTAAAAATGCTCCAAACACGATTAAAACTCAATTAAAAATATACTAAACTTAATCTAAAATTAATACTAAAAATAACCTAACAGAAAGCTGGACCAAAGGGTGAAATCGTCCAGATGAAGATGAAGCTCTTCAATTTATTTTTGAATTAATTGTTTTAGTTTAAAGACAATTTGGATTTCAAATTTTAGTTAGGGATATTTATCCCTGTTTTTCTCATATTGTTGCAATACATTTTTTTTATTATTAATAAAGTTTCTTTTTATTTTCGAAATCTCCATTGCAAATTATGAGATTGAGCTTCATTTATTTTATCTTCATCAACAATTACAACATTATATTTATATGTTTGTACGTGTAAGTGTTTTTATTATTGATGCAAATTCTATAATATTTACAACTCTTCATAGAGTTATATTAAATAAACACAAAAAATTATTTCTATGTTTATTAATAATTGTTAATTCTAATACAATTATTAAGAATTTGTTTAATAAAAGGATCTTTTGATTTGATAGAGGTGGAGAAAAGTTAAGAAAACTATGCAGTTCAACGATCTTTTATATCTAATGAACTCTGGATAGTATTCAACTCCACATAAACTCTATCACACTAAGAGAATAATGATCTTTACAACCTTTAGTTGTGGATCATAATCTCTATATACTTAGGGGTGGAGGTTATCCACAGGTACCCTATATGTATATTCTTAGGGGTGGAGCATATTCCACAATTCCCTATGTAACACATATCTTCTTTAAACATGGAAGTAATATAAGGAGTCAGCTATTATCAATATAAATTCTTGATCTTGATTGTATGTTCCATTTCGTTTTTACTGTTGTAAGTAAAAGATTGATACCTATAAAAGTTCTTTGTTAAAGTTTCACACTACCTTAAATTGAGTGGGAGAATTTTAAAGTTCTATACCCATCTTCATTAGGTTGATAATTGTGGTAGGTACTTAAGAACACTACTAAAAAATAAATCTAACTATTCACATGGATAGGAATAGCTTATCAGAATTATGAGAATAAGATAAAGAACTCTAGTTCAGTCCATTCGAATGACTTGAACCTAGAATTCTTAATCCTCATAAAATTTTATGGTATCTTAATTTTTGATTATTTTATCCCTGACATGTATTTTTCACTTCAAATACTAGTCTGCTATGTTGATGACTTAGTCTTAACTTAAAGTTTTAGACTAATACAAAAGCCACAACTAGGTAACTCTCCAAACAATCAGAGGTTAAAAGTATTATTTAACCAGACATCTGCTATTGAGTGGGAGCTATCTGAGATGTAATCAAATAGGGACATTAGAAGATATTCAAGAAAGATTTATGAAAGTGATCTATATGTCAGATATTAAGGAACTGTGTATTAGTTGTCTTTGTATCTCACCATCTAATTTCGAAATTCTTGAGATGGTGCTTACATTGGGGGTGGAGGAATTATTGAATAATAATTCAAGCTCTACCAGAGAAGAATTGTAACTTGGTCTATTCGAAAATACCAGAAAGTTATATCACTGAAGAAAAGTCTACACTGTATTATCTCAATTACATATTTTAAAATATGAGAGATATGTCTTCTGTTTATTCAGATGTACTTTTAAAACAGTAAAAGATTTCAGTATCCCTTGATGAGTAAAGCATATAGTAAAGGATGTTTCATAAGAGTTTTTATGAACTAGTTTCCAGAAGTTAGGGTGGATTCAAATATACTACACTTGATCTGAAGATCAAGACATCAGATTGACCTATTTGCGCAGTTTGTTTTATATTAGTGCAAGTGGGAGTTTGTTGGGTTTTATGCCCTAAATAAAACTCTTTACAATCTGATTAGTTATCAATATAAGAAATTTGAATTGATTGATGTTTGCATGAATTTGACATGCTAATGGCTTAATATGTTTATTATGTTCACACACAAAATCAGTTAAATCCAGATCATATGTTTATTCACAATTACAGTATCATCGACACAGTGGAATGTGATTGTGATCATATGAATCAAAAGACATGGTCCTTGTTTCATCAGTGTTATTGGATTTACACTAATGTGATAATCAGCGATGATGTGTACTTACACTTGGAGTAAGTGTTATGTTCTTTCCAGGACATTAGTAAAGTATACTAGTTTCGAATGTATGGAGTATACATTGGACTAGACCGATATTGCAACTAAGTTAAGATATTACAAACTTATCGCTATACATATCTTTCCAAGTCAATATCAGTAGTTGATCTTAAGATTAAAAGAATCTAAATCCTGATATGCTTAGGCTCAACTCAGGAGTGCTATTCATGTTCTTAGATTTATTAGTTAAGCCTACTTTTGGGTCAGGGTGATACGTATATTTTGGGAACATGATAGTATGATTGAGTGGGAGTGCTGAACATAAATATGGAATCTATAGCTTCTACTGGTGTATAGAAGTCAAGTGATGATTCCCTTCGAGCTTAGCAAATAGAAGTAAATGGATGAGCTCTTGTTTAACTGACTAATTATTAGATCACTAAACACCATTTACAGGTAGCTAAGTGTTTTAAGGGGCAAAATCATTGAGGGGTGAGAACGGTAAAGAAATCCCATCTCGATGTAGATCATCTATATAGAGGATCTTTAAATCACAATAAGATTATAACAATGGTTAAATGAGATAGCATATTGATATCGTGGAACATACAATATGCTCTATATAAGTCTGAGAGCGCAATTCTAAGTTCTAAGAGTGGATTCAACGAAGAATTAATAAGTAGGAATTTACTTGGTAAATTTGGTTCACTTATTGGAAGCTCAACATATAGATCCATGGTCCCCATTCTAGTTGAGAACATTCTGCTTGTAAGACTCATTAAAGTGTTCGTGATTGATCAATTATAATTCTAAAGTTAGACTATGTCTAATTTTATGAATTTTCACTAAGCAGGGGTGAAATTGTAAAGAAAAGAGATTCTAGGTTTATTTATTTATTAATCGACTTTATATGTCTAATTAATAATTAAATTAAATGACAATATTATTTAATAATCTATTTTAGTTATTAAATAATTAGTTTTGGCATTTAAAAGGTTAGAATTGGAAAATTGGTGTTTTTGAGAAAATAGGGATAAAATTTGATAAAACTGCAAAATCAAGTGGGGCCCACTACTACACCTTGGCAGGCCACTTAATGAGGTTTTTCAAATTAATATTTTCAATATTTTAATGCCAAATAATTCTTAACCTAAACCTAGTAGTTGCCTATAAATAGAAAGTGATGGCTCAGTCACAACACATGCTTTCACATGCTTTCATTAGTAATCTGACAGAAATTTCTCTCTTCAGAAAAACTGAGCCTTCCCCACTTTCTATACCGGGCCGAAACCCTCTCTCTTCTTTTCTCCTTCATCAATTTCGACCCTAGTGAAAGAGTAAGTGCCCACACACAGCAAGCAGTAACTCAATCATAGATTGGAAGACTGTGAAGGATCAAACTTGAAGAAGAAGGACATTCGGACTCAGATCTTGATTATACTCTGCTACAGAAAGGATACAAGGGTTAGAGATCTGAGTGGAAGGAGACATTAATTCTGCTGCATCAATGTAAGATTTTCTTAACTTTATATGTGTTTAATTTATCGTTTTAGAAAGTTCATATTTAGGGTGTTTAAACAACATACTTGTGAGTAGATCTAAGATCCTGGTAAAATAATTTCCAACAATAGATCCATGGTCCCCATTCTAGTTGAGAACATACTGCTTGTAAGACTCAATAATTGATTTGTGATTAATCAATTATAATTCTAAAGTTAGACTATGTCTAATTTGTGAATTTTCACTAAGTAGTGGCGAAATTGTAAGGAAAAGAGATTCTAGGTTTATTTATTTATTAATGGACTTTATATGTCTAATTAATAATTAAATTAAATGACAATATTATTTAATAATCTATTTTAGTTATTAAATAATTAGTTTTGGCATTTAAAAGGTTAGAATTAGAAAATTGACGTTTTTGAGAAAATAGAAATAAAATTTGTGAAAACTACAAAACCAAGTGGGGCCCATTCTACACACCTTGGCCGGCCACTTTATGTGGAATTTCAAATTGATAGTTTCATTATTTTAATGTCAAATAATTCCTAACCTAAACCTAGTAGTTGCCTATAAATAGAAAGTGATGGCTCAGTCAAAATCATAAGTTTTCATTATTCTTCTGACAGAAAATTTTCTCTTCAGAAAAACTGAGCCTTCCTTTTTCTATACCTTGGCCGAACCTCTCTCTCTCTCTCTCTTTTCTTCTTCTAAATTTCGAACCTTAGTGATAGAGTAAGTGCCCACACACAACAAGTGGTAACTCAATCATAGATTGGAAGACTGTGAAGGATCACATTCAAAGAGAAGGATATTCGGGCTCAGATCTTGATTATACTCTGCGACAGAAAGGATACAAGGGTTAGAGATCTGAGTGGAAGGAGACATTAATTTCGCTGCATCAATGTAAAGTTTTCTTAACTTTATATGTGTTTACTTTATCGTTTTAGAAAGTTCATATTTAGGGTGTTAAACAACATACTTGTGAGTAGTCTAAGATCCTGGTAAAATAATTTCCTACAACTGGCCTCAGAGCCAGGTTAATTGATTTGCTTGCAAGAAATTTGGACTTTAAAACGATTGTTTTTTATTTGGATGGTATCATGTTGTATTGAGTGTTATATGATGATTGATTGATGTTTGTGAATTTTTGTGGAAAATAATTGAAATTTTTTTTCTGGAATTATTTTTACTGGATAGTATGGAAAAAATTAAGCAAGTTACTTTTTTACAAAACTCAATTTCGATTTAATTTGAATTAGTTATGATTTTTTAAGTTTCGAAAATATCGGGGTGGTGTCACTACACCATGCGCGCGCGCAGAAATCATGCAACCCTTGCGTCGTGTTTCCTCGCCCATGCAACCCTTAGAGCGCGCGCGGACAGTATGCTCAGCATAGTGTCCGTACAACTCGCATTTTTTTCGTTTTTCTTCGATTTTTCATGCTATTTCATGGGTTTAACTTCCGATTTTTTGTGTAGTTTTGTATTTATACATTTACTATTCCTAATTCAATTTTAATTATCATAATTAAATTAATTAATATTTTTTTAATTTAATTCATGATATTAGTGTAATTTGAATTTGAAAATAGTAAACATCTATCTTTTTGCTTAATTACCTATCTTATTTTTAAATTTGATTATATCTTATCTTATTTTTTAAATTTAAGGTTAGATATTAAATTTTTTAAATTAAATTTTTTTAAAATAATTGGACCTTATTTAAAACTTAAAATAAGATAACTATAATCATGTAATTTTAAATAGATGTAAGATATTTTGCTAACTTGTAAATTTTGTTATTTTATTTATTTAAATTAAATTATAAAATCTGAAAAAGATATTTATTTATCTTTTTTAATTTTTTATTTAATTTTTATTTATAAAAAACATTAAATTTTTAAAAGTACTTAGCAAATTTTGAAATGATATTTAGGTTGGTTGAAACCTAATTTTTTAAAATTTTAGGTTTAATTTTAAATATTATTATATTAATTTCGATTTTTTTTTAAATTTTATTTATTTTTTTTTCGAAAATAAATTTTTTTTTATTTAATTAATTTTTTCGAAATTATTTATTTAAAATTAAATAAATCCTACATCCAACTATCCAGCTAACCTTGTTGCAGGAGTATATGTTTTAGCTTGTTTGTAAGTTTTTAAAACCTATTATTGCTTGATTGCAAATAGCCATGGTTAACTTGTTGACAAATCCAATGATCTGATTTTAACTCATGGCTCCCTTGGTCAAGTAAATAATTTGTAACAGGTAAATTTACAATCTTCTTTCATCTGTGTATGACCTAGCAACATGATAGGATCCATTCAAATTGTGTGCCTGTGTGAGCCTATATGTTTAATTTTATTATAGATGCATATAGGTTGTTGTTGCTAAATAAAATATCATAGTTTTTTTTGATAGATTTTATTTAGGCACATTTAGTTTTTGGGCCTATTCAATTAATAACAGTTGTTCATTTTAAGGTTAAATTCCTCTCTTTTGGGCCTTGTGTGAGAGTTGGGAGCCATAGAAGTGTGTACGACATACTGAACCCAGCACCCCCTCACATGAACCACCCCAATTGTGAAGGCCCATTTGCCTAATTTGGATAACTGTACTAGGTTAATTAAATTAGTTTAACCTAATAAAATTGATTAGTAACATAATTAATTTCATTTATTTTGAAATTAATTTAAGAAAACCATAGTTTAAAGAATTTTATATTCTAAGCTAAACTATATGTATTTTCTTGTATTTAATTAAATATAGAATTATAACGATCTAGATTCTTTCTGAAGTTTAATTTAAATTTTCCATTAAATATTCCTATTTAAGTTGATATTTAGTTATCTATAACTAACCAGCTTAAATCTGAATATCTTTTAGATTTCAAATTTCAAAATTAAGTTGAGGAATTTTAGGTATTGGTTATTAAGATTCTTTAGATATTTTTTTTAAGCTGATATTTCTTCAAATATCAACTTAAAATGGAATATTTTCAAATTAAGTGGTTACAACTTAATTTTTGATATTTAGTTAAATTTAAATTTGAAAATATTTAAGTTCTAGATTTTTTCTAATACAACTTAAATTAGATATTTTTTCAAATTTTGTGGAAAAGATACTTAGTCAAATAAGATATTTTCTAGATAGTTATTTCTAGACTACTTATTATTTCTAATATTAAATAGGAAAATATTATACATTGTGAAATTAATTATTTAAATAATTAATTTTGGTACAATTTATTTTAAGTATATTTTTTCCTAGTATTAAACTAGAGATTAATAATTAAGCCTTCTCTATACTTAATTATTTATTTCTTGAATTTAATACATTTAATTAAATTGAAAATTAAATATCTAAGTTGATTTTCATCATGATACTTAAATATTTCTTTTTTCATGATACTTAATTAAATAGAAAATTATTTTTAGTTGAAATTTATTTTTTCAACTAAATTTAAATAATTTTCAACATATATATTTTTTCTTTATTTTATTAATCAATTTTCGAAATTGCATTTCATAATGCAAGATGATTTTGAATTTATCTTGAAAAATAGATTAAGTTGTAAATTAATTATTTATTTTAATTAATTCTTGGACCAACTTAAATCAATGATTTTTTCATTTATTGATTAATTTAAAATAAATGAGTTAAAGTATATTATTAGAAATTGAATTAATTAGTCAAAGGAAAATCTAGATAGGTGATATTTTTGCTTGAAGTATTTTTCTAAGTAATTATTATTTAAGTATTTCGAAAATATAAAGTTTTTATACTTTCTTTTTCAAAATACAATAAATATATTCTCATGAAAATTTATTTTGAGTTGCAAATTAATTTAAATTAATACAACTTAAATAATTTTCTTAATATTTATATATCAAAATTACTACTGAGATGGAAATAATTCAATTTATTTTCAATCACCATCTAAGTATAATTTTATAAATATTAAATTAAATTCTAATTTAGATATTTCATTCTAAATTTGATATTTAATGAATATATTTTATTATAAATAATAATGAAAATACATTTTAAAATAATGAGCTTTATTATTAAGATATTCGATCTCCATTGTTGGTTTTACATCGCGTTTGTTTTAGTGAGTAATCCTCCCTAATGGAGGAACGTTCATTAGCAATTTCGCACCGTTTAATCTCGTAAGATAAGTAGTTTGTAAGTGGTTTATATGGTATGGATCACCCTAATGGTGGCGACCATATTTGACTTGCAAATTATGAAACAATGGTGGAAGCTCATAAGATAGAATTGCCTTGACTCTTGCCTAAACGGGACAACGCTGAATTCCAATCTTGATCGAGTAAAAGGTTGCTAGAATGTTTAACGTTTTAGATGAGCTGACAACTCTATTCAATGGATGGTAGCTTTGACTCTCACCTAAACGGGACACTGATATCAATTTGTTGAAAACCTTGGAAATTATTTACGATTGTATGTTTTAGTATTTTCACTTGTCATTCCTACTTGCTATAGGTTTAATAATTTCTTAATTGTGTATGAATTTATATTGAACCATGTTATTTTCTGTTATTAAGTTGTAGTTTAATTTCGAATCTTCATTGCTGGTCTAACTTGGTTTGTTTATCTAATGAGATAAATCCCTAGTGGATTTTCACCATTAGACATACATAATAGTGTTAGATCTCGAAAGATAAATATTGTATATGCAACATCTAGCTGTTCATCAATTGATGACACCCTAGACTAGTATTTTTACAATATGAAACAAGAAGATTGTATAAATAAGATTACTTTGACTTTCGCTAATCGAAGCATCGTTGGATTCTTATTTATAAACGAAATTATCCTAATTCCTCCTAGCTTATTCATTTCGAATTAGCTCAATAACATATCATTGGATGAATGGTCCATAAATCATTTCATGTCATTCTATTTTCTCTTAAGAAATTAAATGACATATAATTATAACCCGAAATTCTATTCCACAATGATATAAGTCCTCAATCTTAGAAATCTCCTACTTGTATAGCAAATCTGACTTAGAGTTTAAATTAGTAGTGGTGGTCCAAGAAAGAATTACTCATTTTATTTGGTATAAATTAAGTCTTTGACTTTAATTTTAGAATCCAAACAGAAATTTTCTTATATTTCTAATTTGAGAATACAATACAGTTACACTTTCACAAGTGTTTTAATATCCATCTTCTATTAATGGATTCAAAACTGTATATTAAGCATGGAATATGAGTTTAGTATTCTGTGACCAGGATCCACTTGCACTATTCTAAGAACTCCTTGATGTAACTACACCTAAGAACTCTTTGAGTTTAGTATCTTGATCATAGTGGTATTGACAAGATCAATCTCTGCAAAGAGTTAATATGCCTATATCCACTGAAAGTAAGTTCTTCTCATTCGCAGATGGATGTACATTCAGGGGTGGATATGAGTTTTTCGTTGTATTCTTAAAACGGTAACTCTAGATTATACCTTATGTAAAGAAATTTGAAATGTTTGAAAATTTTTCTTAATTTCTAGCAATGGTAAAAACCATTAAGGTAAGTGGTTAAAGATCTTGCGAACTGATAGGGGTGGAGAAATAGTTAATAGATATGCAGTTCAAAGATCATTAAATTGATTTTTGAATTATATCCAAACTTACCTCCCCAAAAATTTTGATTTGCATATTGATGATTAGTTACTAGTCGCTGCCTAAGACCTTCTATGGTAATACAATTTCAAAATGATGTAATGGTTGTATACTTAATCATTACTAGATTCATGGATGACCTAATCAAAATCTTAAGAAAATCTAGAACTGTTAACCATGGTTTGCATGTTTGTTAGCTATTCTAAGTGATTAGGGGTGGACCATCCCATAGTCAATAGATAAGAAAGTGTTTGTTTAAACAAATACTACTTTTCTAAGAAAATGACTAAGTCTGAAAATAAAGTCGCAAATAAAGGAGATATTTATTTCTTGATTCCAAAAGTGTTCTATCATCTTATTTGACATATGATGATCCCACTGCCTCTGTTGTCTTGTCACAACCGAAGAGGTCAATACCATTTAGTTTTCTTAGACATAATTCACGGTACCTTGTCGTAGTGGGAGAGTTTCTAGGAACTCACCTTCTCATGACTTGGAAGACACTAGTGATTAAAATCCATTGTAAGTTTAAACAAGTAATGGATTGTCAAGATAAGAAACTAAGAAGAAAAGTCAATAGAACTATGGTTTAATCCATTCACATGGAGTAACCTAAAGTTTTTTATTGCAAGGACATAAAAGGAAATTTTCGTTTATAAGTCTATTCAATGGACTTAACAAAACTTCCTGTTCCTAGTATTATAGGTTTGAGTTTATCTAAACATATGGCTTGTGGTATACCTAGTAATTACTTACTCTAATGCAAGCAACTTACTTAAGTAAGATGTTGAAGCATTTTCTTTCTAATGGCAATCTATAGAAGCTTCTCGACTTCTAGGCATAGATTTTATTTATCTAAGGAAAAGTCTCAACTATTCCAGAAAAGATAAAGCCATGAAAGAATTTCTTATATCAACAGTGAGAGGTCTCAGATATGCTTTAGTATGCCTTAGACCAGACACCTGTTGTTGAGTGGGATTAATGAGTAGGTATCAGATTAATCCAGGAGAAGAACATTGGAAGACAATCAAGTAAATCTTAAGATTAAGAAGAGGAACTATATGTTAGTCAATAAGAGTGTATTTAAAACTCTTAGACTACACCACATCAGATTTCGAAATTTTCCTTTGTGCTAGAAAATCTTTCTGATAAAATGGTGATTACTCTGGGGGTGGAATAGTGATTTTGGAGAAGTGTAAAAACCTATCTGAAGTCTCTAGGTCTACCAGAAAGGGACTAAATGTTAAAGTTACAGGAAAGGTACTTATTCAGTCTAAGGAAAGTTCTATACATTTTTGGCACCATTCCAAATTGCCTAAACTACTAGTGTTATTTCCTGATTAACCAAAAGTAGTTGCCAAAAGTATAGAATCCAGTATCCTAAAAAGAGTAGACATATAGAGAGGAATTTCACATTATCAATGATTTTGTGATTAAGGAAGAGTAAATGTGGAGAAAAGGTTGTGTTTAATTCAACTTTTTCAGATCCTATTACGAGGAGTTTACTATTACTACACTTGATTTGTATATCAAGGTGTTGAGATTATTTGAAATTCACTTTTTGTTTTATATTAGTGGAAGTGCGAGTTTGTTGGGTTTTATGCCCTAAATAAAACTCATTTCAATATAATCAGATTTACTTATTAATATAGATCAGAAATAACATTTAATGTTGCATGGTTCACATGATTTATTTCATGATTATATGTACATAATGTATGAATTCATCTGAAACCCTTTTCACATACTTGATCCTGTTTATTGTGTTGTCAACATATTGGAAAGTAAACTTGACTATGTGAATAAATTTTCCTAGATTTATCAAACACAAGGTTTTACAGATATGATAATCTACAACAAGAGTTTACTTGCATTTGGAGAAATGCTATGTTATTTCCAGAGCATTGGTTAAAGTAAAGCTCCCGTTGGATGCATGGAGTATGCATCGGAAGGGACCGATATTGAACTTTGACTTAGATTTATTAAACTTACCGTAATATCTATTCAAGTCAATATCGCCTAGTTGATCCTAGATCAAATGATCTTAATCCTGGTATGATTAGGCTCAATCTCAGGAGGCTATTCGTGTTCTTTGATTTGTTAGTTAAGCCTACTTTTGGGTCAGGGTGATACGTACATTTTGGGAACACGGTAGTGCAATTGAGTGGGAGCGCTAACATAAACATGGAATCTATAGCTTCTATCTGGCGAATAGTAAGTAAAGGATAATCTCCTTCGAGCTTGATCAAATGAAAATAAATGGTGGAGTACTCATTTCACATAAGCTGAAATATCATTTATACGGGGTTAAGTGTTTTAAGGATTAAATACATTGTAGGGTGTCACGGTAATCTAATCCCTTTACAGTGTAGATCATTCATATAGAGGATCATTGATCAAATTAGGATTATAACAATGGATAACTAATGATGTGTCTATATGGTGGAACATATAGAGCATTCTATATACTGAGAGTGCAATTCTAAGTTCTATGCGTGGATTCAACGAAGAATAATAAGTCAGTGAATTTAGGTTAATAAATTTTTGATCTGCTTATTGGAAGCTCAGTTATATAGACCCATGGTCCCCCCACTAGTTGAGATAATATTGCTTGTAAGACTCATATAATTGGTTTTGATTAATCAATTATAATTCTCAATTTAGACTATGTCTATTTGTGAATTTTTCACTAAGTAAGGGCGAAATTGTAAAGAAAGAGTTTTAGGGGCATATTTGTTAATTATGATACTTTGTATGGTTCAATTAATAAATATGATAAATGACAATATTATTTAATAATTATTTATAGTTATTAAATAATTAGAATTGGCATTTAAATGGTTGAATTTGAAAATTGGCGTTTTTGAGAAAATGAGATGCAGAAATGATAAAACTGCAAAATTGCAAAAAGTGAGGCCCAAATCCATATTGCTTAGGGCCGGAAACTTTTATAGGGTTTTTGATCTGATATTTTCATTATTTTAATGCCAAATAATTCAAACCTAACCCTAGTGGAATGCTATAAATAGATAGTGAAGGCTTCAGGAAATTTACACTTAACTTTACACTTTTCATTCAGAAAAACCTGAGCCTTTCTCTCTCTATCTGGCCGCCCACTCCCTCTCTCTCTTCTTTCTTAAGATTTCGAAATACTTAGTGATTAGAGTAGTGCCCACACACAGCAAGTGATACCTCAATCATAGTGAGGAAGATCGTGAAGAAAGACTTTCAGCAAGAAGGAGTTTCAGCACTAAAGAATCAGAGAAAGAGATCCAGGTTCAGATATTGATAATGCTCTGCTACAGAAAGGAATCAAGGGCTAGATATCTGAACAGAAGGAGTCATAGTATTCCGCTGCACCCAATGTAAGGTTTACTAAACTTTATATGTGTTTATTTCATCGTTTTAGAAAGTTCATATTTAGGGTGTTAATCAACATACTTGTGAGTAGATCTAAGATCCTGGTAAAATAATTTCCAACAGGATCAAATGCGAGACGCGATAGGCCAGATGCAAGGCCAGTTTCAAACTGTGCACCAAGAGCCAAAATCAAGCTCGAGAGGCCATGACTGAAAGTCTTGCTAATCAAAGGAGAGAATTCCAATCTTGGCTGGAAGATCATGCTCGTGAGATGAGGAGGCGCCAAGACGACCAAGATCGTCGCACCCAAGAGGCTGCCGACTTAATACGAAGCGACTTCAACCAAAACACTCAAGGGATGGGTACTGATGCCAACAATCAACAGGTACCTCAAACCTACCCTCGAGAGGTCCCTACCCCAAGGAACCAGAGGGAGAGGGTGGTCTATGGACCTGAAAAGCGCCCAAGGAACCAAGAAAGGACTAGGAGTTACCCCTCCAACAGGGTTCCCCGCAATAATAATCGACCACCCCCGGTTGATGAGCAAGTCTTACCCGGCCATCATATGGGACGCGATGACTCCCACAATGTCCGTCTAAGGCGGAGGGGTGGAGGAAACTCTAGAAACAATAATGGTGATCGTGGCAGAAATAGTGGAAGGACGCCCCAGCGTAAGGAATGGCAACCCCGCGATCAACGTGGCCAACCACGAGATGGCAATGATCGCCCAAGAAATAGTAGGTCCAGAGGGAGAAGAGAAGACCCTGAGGTCAATAGTGACTACCATCCGAACTACCCTGACGGTCATGGTGATGATGAAACTGAAAGTCGGGCTAACAACCAACCAAATCCTGAGATGGGGGGTTATCAAGCCAGAGGGCCATATGCCCCTAATAGGCAACATCAACCTGAAAATCCACCCTAAAGGAGTAGGAATGACCAAGTACCACCCCCGGCTGATGGAAGGGCTGATAGTCAGAACGCTGGAGGAAGGCCAAGAACTGGGTCAGTTTTTGAATGGGTAGGCCCCCGAGGGGGTAGAGACCTGTGGGACGCCCTCAACAGAAATAGAGACAATCGTGGGTCCAACATAATGAACCCACCTGAGCCAGACCAAGGGGACCAAGCGAATGTTGGTGCCGATATTGCTCAACCTCAAACAGCCACAGATCCAGTGATCCAGGCTCGGTTGGACGAGTTAACCCGATTGGTCAAGGACCTTACCGCACCAAAACCCACTGATTTGGACCTCGAAAGGAGGAGAGGGTCTGCCTTCTCCCAAATGATTAATGACCTCCCTATTCCAGCAAAGTTCAAGATGCCCACTTGCAAGTACACGGGTAGTGAAGACCCATTAACTCATGTGGAGAACTTCAAAATCCAAATGGACCTTCAAGGAATCAGGGATGACCTTAGGTGTCGAATTTTCCCTGCAACCCTCACGGACACGACGCAACAATGGTTTACTAAACTACCCCCAGGAAGAATTACTTCTTGGGATGAGTTTGAGGGGTTATTCTACACCCAATTCTCTTCAGCCCGACAGATACCAGCAGAGTTGGGTGACTTGGTCGCCACCAAGCAGAAGCTCGATGAGCCACTAAAAGACTACATTCAACGCTTTATGCAGGAGGCAACCAAAGTAAAAAATCTAAGCGATGATGGCAAGCGGGCCGCCATCATGGGGGGCATCCTTGTGGGAAGTCGGCTGTGGAAGGATACAAAGCGAAAACCAACCCATACTATGAGAGTCTTTCTTGATAGAGCTGATGAGTTTATTAAATTGGAAAAAGCCGAGCGAAACGCTTAAAACTTCAACCACACTAAGAATAAAAAAACGGAACAAGCTCAAATAGTCAAAGCTCTCAAGGGGGTAACGCTAGATTGGCTCCAACAATGGTAAGAGAGGGAATAACAGTAATGGCGGTAACAACAATGATAACAAGAGACTAAAGAATACCCCCGAGCCAGCCAGGCGAGATCCAATCCCAAGGTTCACCACCTATAGCCTGCTCCTGGACACAAGAGAAAATATCTACAATGCAACTCACTCGGTGGTACCGTACCGCAAACCTTATCCCATGAGAAAGGACATTAGCAAACGCGACATGAACAAGTTTTGTCGATTCCACAATGACTACGGTCATGACACCGATGAGTGCAATAATCTGAAGGAGGAAATAGAGTTTCTCATCAGACAAAATAACCCCAGCTTGAAAAGATATGTACGACGGGACAATGACCGGCCCCAACGACAACAACAACAACAAGCAATTGGGGATGACCAATAATTGTTACCTCCCCCCATTGCGGGCCGTTTGGACATTATATCTGGAGGACCTCACCTTGCGGGGAACTCCGGAAAGTCCTGAGAGAAATACGCTCGGTCTCTGCGACATGAACTGGGTGACGATGTGTTGGCTGTCCAAGAGCGAGCTCCCAAGCAACCTCGTTATGAACATGAGTTAATCACGTTCTCTGAAGACGACACCAAACACGTTCGATATCCACACAACGACCCCTTGGTGGTAGAGGTACAAATCGCCAATATGATTGTGTCAAGGACAATGATTGATAATGGGTCGTCAGCCAATATCCTCTTCAAGTCCTCATTGGAAAGGATGGGTTTGGGAGCAAAGGATTTAGAGCCCTGCGAACATCTCATCTATGGATTCACAGGAAGTGGTATAGCACCAGCTGGACTTATTAAGTTACCATTGACAGTGGGAACAGCCCCCAAGAGTGTCACTATCATGGCATTATTCGTGGTATTGGATATAATATCTCCCCACAACGCCTTAATCGGCCGCCTAACCCTGTATGACCTGAAAGCAGTCACTTCTATCTTTCACCTACTCGTCAAGTTTCCTACCAAGGATGGAATTGGCTGCTTGAAGGGCAATCAAATAGTAGCACGAGAGTGTTACAACCTATCCATCGCAACCAGGGAGAAAGCAGCCAAATCCCTCAAAGCTACGGCAAGTAGTTCTCAACAATGAAGACTCGCCCAAAACGGGGTCGAAGACATTGATCCCCGTTTTGGGGATATTGATACAGGGGTTGGTCCAATTGAAGAATTAGAAGAAATGCCATTAGACCCCAAACAACCATCCAAATTAATCAAGATCGGGAAAAACCTTCCTGAGGACATAAGATCCGCTTTGATCCAGTTCTTAAGGGAAAACCAAGATGTCTTCGCTTGGTCACACGAAGACATGGAGGGAATAAGCCCCACCGTGATAAGTCATGCTTTAAACATCGACGTCGAAAACTTCAAGCCAGTTCAACAAAAAAGAAGGCTACTCGACAAAGAAAGGGCCAAGGCATTGAAGGAAGAGGTGGAAAAACTATGGAACAACAATTTCATCAAAGAGGCCTACTACCCAGTTTGGGTATCGAACCCTTTACTAGTTCCAAAGCCAAATGGCACCTGGAGGGTGTGCATTGACTTTACAGACTTAAACAAGGCATGCCCAAAAGATTATTTTCCCTTACCGAGAATCAATCAATTGGTAGACGCAACAGCCGGCCATGAAATTCTAACTTTCATGGATGCGTACTCAGGGTATAATCAGATAAGCATGCACCCACCTGACCAAGAACATACAAGCTTTCAAACGGACGTCGGCTTGTATTGCTACAAAGTGATGTCGTTTGGCTTGAAAAATGCTGGAGCCACCTATGAGAGGTTGGTCAACTCGATGACATGCTGGTCAATTCTAAGAAAGCCCAAGGGCACATTGAAGACTTAAAAGAATGCTTTGAGATCCTAAGACAATACCGAATGAAGCTCAATCCTCTTAAGTGTTCTTTCAGAGTAAGCTCGGGAAAGTTCCTTGGATTCATAGTGAATTCTAGGGGCATCGAGGCTAACCCAGAAAAGATAAAGGCACTGATCGACATGAAGTCCCCAACTAAAGTTAAAGACGTCCAAAGCTTAACAGGCCGAATCGCCGCCTTGAGTAGATTCGTCTCCAAGTCAACCGAAAAATGTGTTCCTTTCTTCAACATCCTAAGGGGTAACAAAAAATTCGAATGGACTGAGGAAGGCGAAAATTCCTTTCAAGCTTTAAAGCAACAATTATCCCAGCCTCCGGTCCTTTCAAAACCCCTAGATGGTGAAGGGTTAAGCTTTTACCTAGCAGTAACAGAACATGCGGTTAGTGCAGTCTTGGTAAGGGAGGAAGATAGAGCACAACACCCAGTCTACTATGTGAGCAAAAGGCTGATTGGGGCAGAGTGTAGATACCCCCTCATAGAAAAATTGACCTACTGCTTACTATTAGCATCCAGGAAGCTTCAACCCTACTTTCAGGCTCATCCCATTGTGGTACTCACTGACCAACCCTTACGACAGGTGCTACAAAAACCCGATACGTCGGGGCGTCTCCTTAAATGGGCAATAGAGTTAGGGCAATATGACATAACGTATCAGCCAAGATTGGTTATTAAAGGGTAGGCCCTGGCTGACTTTGTAGCCGAGTGTACCGGGGCGCAAGAGGGCGACCAACCAACAATAACCAGTGACGTCCAAAGGCCTGACCTGAGCGATTCACCTGAACCACACGTCCATAACTTCGAGAAAAATGAAAACCCAGACTACCCCGGTGAAACCTGGAAGCTACAAGTTGATGGTTCTTCTACCGACCAGTCATCAGGAGAGGGGAACACTCTAACAACAACAAAGGGACAACGAATTCACACGGCCATTCGCTTTGGTTTCCCTGCCTCAAATAATGAAGCCGAGTATGAAGCATTAATTGCCAGTTTGAAACTAGCGAAAGAGGTGAAGGCCAGACACTTAGACATTTACAACGACTCCCAGCTAGTTGTAAACCAAGTTTTGGGAGAGTACATGGCTAGAGGAGAAAAGATGATGGCCTACCTTAGCAAAATACAAGACTTGCTTGCCAGACTGGAAGGGTACACCATTCAACAAATACCACGAGAAGGGAATGCTACCGCTGATGCCTTGGCAAGGTTGGCAACAAGTGAAAAGATAGATAAAGCCAGCCTTGTGCCAATAGAATACTTACCTGAGCCAAGCATCCGCACTAAAGAAGAAGTACTCCTACTCGATACGACTCAATCGTGGATGACCCCCATAGCCGCTTACTTAGAACAAGGGACACTGCCCACCAACAAAAACGAGGCAAAGAAAATGAGAAGGAAGGCCACCTGGTACCTAATCATTGATGGTGTCATGTATCGGCGAGGGTACTCAATGCCCCTACTACAATGTGTACATCAAGACCAAGCCCAACGACTAATGGAAGAAGTCCATGAAGGTTTTTGCGGTAATCACGCTGGGGGGCAAAGCTTATCCAAGAATGTACTAAGGCAAGGATTCTTCTGGCCAACCATGATAGAAAACTCTATGGAGTATGTTCGAAGGTGTGAAAAATGTCAAAAGTTTGCAAAAATACCAAGGGCTCCACCCAACGAGCTAACACAAATGCAGAGTCCATGGCCCTTCGCTATTTGGGGTATAGACTTAATCAATCAGCTGCCTAAAGGCAAAGGAGGAGTGCCATATGCAGTAGCAGTAGATTATTTCACAAAGTGGACAGAAGCCGAACCACTAGCAACTATAACATCCAAGAAGGTGCTTGACTTTGTGGTCAAGAACATTATATGTAGGTTTCGATTATCCCATAAATTGGTATCTGACAACGGTAACCAATTTGACAGTGTCCTGTTCACAAATTTCTGCATTAAGCATGGCATAGTAAAGAGCTTCTCGGCGGTCTCGCACCCCCAGTCAAACGGGCAGGTAGAGGCGGTGAATAAGACCTTAAAAAACACCTTGAAGAAAAGACTTGAAGAAGCGAAAGGAAGCTGGCCAGAGCAATTACCCAAAGTTTTGTGGTCATATAGGACGACGGAAAGAACAGCTACTGGTGATACCCCCTTTGCCCTTGCTTATGGGTATGATTCGATGATACCGGTCGAGCTAGACCCACCCTCCCACCGACGAGCGACATACAACCAAGTCAGTTCTCACCAGCTGATGAATGAATCGTTGGACCTATTGGAAAGTCGTAGGGAGGCCTCACAAATATGGTTAGCAGCATACCAACAAAAAGTAGCCAGATACTTTAATTCCAAAGTTAAGGAAAGAAACTTCAAGGTAAGAGATCTAGTACTACGCAGAGTCTTAGCCAACACTAAAGACCCAACAGCAGGAGTATTGAGGCCAAATTGGGAAGGTCCATACGAAGTTACAGAAGTTGTACCCCCCGGCACGTATAGGCTCGGCCGGTATGACTCTAACATGAACCTTATACCAGTACCCCGATATTGGAACGGCCAACACCTCCGCAAATATTATCAATAACAGTTGCTTTTCAGCGACAATTCATGCTAAGGGTATGCCCGTAAGCAACTTAGAATCTTTATTAGTATTTAGTCTTTTCTTTTAGATTTGCTTTAGTTTTAATCACATACTACTACGTAGTGATGTAATAAGGCGTTGTCGCCAATTTCATTTATCAATAAAATTGCAAGTTATTTTCATATAATGACACAACTTGTATGATTGTTATTGAATCAAATTGCAAGCCTCACAATGGTCACAGATATATGGGTAATGGTGAGCAACCAAGACTTAAAGGTATCACACCCCGGTCATAAGATAAGTGACCAAGAGGTACACCTGCATAGTCACTTGGGGGGCAACCACACCCATATATGGACTAGTAAGAAAAAAATGCACCCTTGCTTAAGTAGATATTAAAATTTTTAAAGTGTCGGTGTAATACTCAATGTTTTGAGCAACTTGTGTGTGGTGAATGGTTGACTATAGATAAATACCCACGCTATGTGGCTCACGCCAAACAAAAGTCAACATTTAAAGCCAAACCATATATAAAGATAAAGGCCCAGATGGCCAAGTAAAAAGGTTAAAGACATAAATGTCTCAAAAGTAAAGTTACGGGATTAAAGACTGCCCGGACAGTCATGAATCTCTGAAGAGTACTAGTGGGCATAAAATCTGTAAAAGTAGAAATACATCAATAGGAACCATCAAGTAAGTCATTAAGGGGACAGTCATCTGTTGCCTCAACCCCAAAGTTGAGGTATGAATCGGCCAGAATGCAAGCTGTCTGCGCCTTCTCCCTGGCTTCTGCCTCCTCACGATTGCGACAATAAGATAGCATACTTTCCATGTTCTTACCCAGATAATTAAAGTCAGCCTTCTTATTGTTTAGCCAAAATTTGAAGAAAACATCGGTGGAGAGGTCTCCGACCTGTTTCACCTCCGCAACTAGCTTCTCACACTTCTTGGCATTAATTTTGTTTTCCTCGACAACCTTGGCATGAGCCTCCTTCTCACTTTCAAGCTCACCCCTGAAACGCTCCTTCTCAGCAGTAACCCTTTCAACGGAAGTTTCTAGATCACGAATAATCTGGGAGTATTCCTGGCGAAGGGCATCAAGTTCAAGTTGGAGTGAGGCCGCTCCTTGCTTGTTGTGCTCCTCTTGTAGGGCGAGAACCCTAGATTGACCATAAGAAGTAATGGTGGCAGCCTGTTACACATCATTACATATATGTTAGATAATAGTAAAAGGAAAGAATTTTTACAAGTAGGAGAAACTTACCCTAATCATCTCGCGACACCCAAGAGCAACGATCTGGGCAGGGGGCAAACAATCAAGCCTAGACATGGTCTTGTCCATGATGTCCATAAGGCCCTCAATGTGGCTATGTGCCACCTTCAAACCCATAGATAAAGCCTGACAGCGACCCTCTAAGGGCAGTGCAGCAAGTGACTCGGCCCCTGTGGACGTCGAACCAATGAGGATTGTATCATTGGCGGACCCAGATGCTGAGTCAGGAGGAGGCGGCCGAGATGAGGCAGGCGATCCAACAGTAGGGGTGTAAATATCAATGGCCAGGCGAGGGTTAGTCTTCCTAACCTTACCAGGAGGAGCCATGGGAGAGGCATTAGAAGGCGAACCCTCTTTCTCCTGGTAAGTCATTTGTCGCAACAGGCTGGCCATATCAAAAAACACACAAAAATGATTAGTAACATGTAATAACATGCAAACTAATGAAAAAAATGCAATAAGCAAGACAAATAGCGATCATCACCAAGAGAGTCACACTCCCTAATTGGCCTTTTCTTAGCAACCCGGGCATAGTACTTTTCGCTATGACTGTTTGTGCCAGCGTCGGAGGTCTTAAGGGTCGCGGGATTTCGCGCACTCCGCTAGAAGGAGTAACAACAAAGTTGAACCCAAAATCATCTAACACCCGGGGGGATGTTAGAATGTTTAGATCCTTCTTATAGTCAGGCAGTTGGGCTAATGCAAGAGCTCTTTCGTACATGGCAATGGTCGGGGAAGGCTTCTCAAATTGGTCCACCATTTGGAATTTGGTGTGTTTAGTCCCAATGTCCTTCACAAAAAAATAGAGAGTTTTGAAATCATGTTGTCCTGAAGCAATTCTAGGAAAAATAGTTACTTTTCTGTCTCTGTAATTATTTTACCAGGAACTTAGATCTACTCACAAGTATGTTGGAAATTATTTTACCAGGAACTTAGATCTACTCACAAGTATGTTGAATTAACAACCTAAATATGAACTTCTAAAACGATGGAAAATTAAACACATAAAAGTATCAGAAATCTTACATTGGGTGCAGTGGAATATATGTCTCCTCCAACTCAGATCTCTAACCCTTGATTCCTTTCTGTAGCAGAGTATAATCAAGATCTGAGCCCGATAGTCCTTCTTTGTTGTTTCTGAATTCTACACAGCCTTCCTCACTATGATTGAGGTATTACTTGATGTGTGTGGGCACTACTCTAACACTTATAGATTTCGAAACAGTGAAGGAATAGAGAGAGAGAGGGTGGCGGCTCAGAGAGAATTTTCAGAGAAAATTATGTCAGAATAATGTTAAGAATGTGTTGTTGAAAACTGAAGCCTTTGCCTTCTATTTATAGAAGACCACCCAGGGCTATGATTGAATTAATTGACATTTAAAATTGAAAAAATCAAAGAGAAAAGGAAGCTTAAGTGGCCGGCCTAGGCATTGTGGAAACAAGGCTTGCCACTTTTCCAACTTTCCTTTTCCTACATTGATAGTTTCCTGTTTTGTCAAAAACTACCAATTCCTTTGTTCAACCACATAAATGTCAAATCTAATTATTTAATAATTAAAAATAATTATCAAATAATATATTGTCATTTATTTTATTAATAATAAAACTAATTAAAGTTTCCTAATTAATAAATATGCCCTTCAAAATCTCTATTTACTGTTTTGCCCTTAATAAGTGATAAATTCTCAAATAGACACGAACATCTTGAGAATTATAACTGATTAATTAAAATCAATTAAATGAGCCTTACAAGTAATATTATCTCAACTAGTGGGGGGACCATGGGTCTATATATCCGAGCTTCCAATAAGCAGATCTAGAATTTACCACTTAAATTCACTGACTTATTAATTCTTCGTTGAATCCACGCATAGAACTCAGAATTGCACTCTCAGTATATAGAATGCTCTATATGTTCCACCATATAGACACATCATTAGTTATCCATTGTTATAATCCTAATGTGATCAATGATCCTCTATATGGATGATTTACACTGTAAAGGGACTAAATTACCGTAACACCCTACAATGTATTTTATCCTTAAAACACTTAACCCTGTATAAATGATATTTCAACTAAGTGAAATGAGTACTCAATCATTTATCTCGTTTGGTTAAGCTTGAAGGAAATCACCCTTTGCTTACTATTCGCCAGATAGAAGCTATAGATTCCATATTTATGTTAGCGCTCCCACTCAATCGTACTACCGTGTTCCCAAAATGTATGTATTGCCCTGACCAAAAATTAGGCTTAACTAACAAATCAAAGAACACGAATAACACTCTTGAGATTGAGCCTAACCATATCAGGATTTCGATCATGTGATCTAGGATCAACTTATGATATTGAATTGAATAGATATTTACGGTAAGTTTCATAAATCTATTTCAAAGTTCAATATCGGTCCATTCCAATGCATACTCCATGCATCCAACCTGAGCTTTACTTTAACCTATGTTCTGGAAAGAACATAACATTTCTCCAAATGCAAGTAAACTCTGTTGTAGATTGTCATATCAGTAAAACCCAGTGTTCTGATAAATCTAGGAATACTTTATTCACATAGTCATGTTTACTTTCCACTGTGTTGACAACACAATAAACATGATCAAGTATGTGAAAGGGGTTTGGATGAATTTATAAATCAAATAGACAAACAATTGATTAAGTGAACCAAAACATACACAAATGAATGAAAAATACTTCTGTTACTTTATTGATATTGAATAATCTGGATTACATTGAAATAGAGTTTTATTTAGGGCATAAAACCCAAAAAACTCCCACTTGCACTAATATAAAACAAATCAGTACATTTCAATTAATCCTAAATTCTTACGGTGCTTTTCGAATGAAGTTACTGCCAAGACTTTGGTGAATGGATCAGCTAAGTTGTCCTGCGTATCCACTTTCTCCACCAGTACATCCCCTCTTGCCACATATTCTCTGATAATATGATACTTTCTTTCTATATGCTTACTTCTCTTGTGGCTCCGAGGTTCCTTACTGTTGTCTATAGCTCCATTGTTATCACAAAGCAGGACTAGAGGCTTTTCCATTCTAGGAACTACACCAAGACTGGTGAAGAACTTCCTAAGCCAGACAACCTCTTTAGCTGCTTCAGCCGCAGCTATGTATTCTGCCTCCATGGTAGAATCCAAAATCGCAGTTTGTTTAGCACTTCTCCAAACCACTGCTCCACCCCCAAGAGTAAACACCATCCCAGATGTAGATTTCCTGTCTTCAAGACATCCCTGGAAATCTGAGTCTGTATAGCCTAAGGGATTTAAAGCACCACCCTTGTAGACTAATACATAATCTCTTGTACTCTTTAAGTATTTCAAAATATACTTAACAGCATTCCAATGTACTCGTCCTAGATTTGACTGATACCTGCTCACGATTCCAACTGCATAGCAGATGTCAGGTCTAGTGCATAGCATAGCATACATTAGACTTCCAACTGCAGAAGCATAAGGAATTTTCGCCATGTCTTCTATCTCTTGAGGATCAGTAGGACACTGTTCCTTAGATAGACGGATACCATGTCTAGAGGGCATATTTGCCCCATTGGTATTAGTCATGGAAAATCTCTCTAGAACTTTGTCAATGTAAGTTGTTTGAGAGAGAGCAAGGGATCTGTTCTTCCGGTTTCTGATAATCTGAATACCGAGAACATAGGCTGCCTCACCCAAGTCTTTCATGTCGAATTGAGTGTCAAGCCATTCCTTGATGTGAGTCATTTTCTTGACATTGTTGCCAATGATCAAAATGTCATCTACATAAAAGACCAGGAATACTACTACTTGGTTTTCTTTGAGTTGGTAAACACAAGGTTCATCTTCATTCTGATGAAAGCCGTAGGTTTTAATGATCTCATCAAACCTTTTATTCCATGAGCGAGAAGCTTGCTTAAGTCCATATATGGACCTGTTTAATTTGCAAACTTTATTCTCCTGCCTAGGAAGAACATAACCTTCTGGTTGCTCCATATAGATGGTTTCTTCAAGAAGCCCATTAAGAAAGGTTGTCTTGACATCCATTTGCCAAATTTCATAATCTAAAGCGGCAGCAATGGAGAGAAGAATTCGGATGGATTTGAGCATGGCAACCGGACTAAAAGTTTCCTCATAGTCCACACCTTCTCTTTGGGTATAACCCTTGGCGACCAGTCTAGCTTTGAAAGTTTCGACTTCGCCTCCAGCAACTCTTTTCTTCTTGTAGACCCATTTACATCCAATTGGACGATAATCATCAGGTGGTTCTACATATTCCCAGACTTTGTTCTTTTTCATGGAATCCATTTCTGAATCCATGTCGGCTGACCATCGCTTCCGTTGCGGACTTGCCATTGCCTGTTTATAGGTTAATGGGTCGTCATCAATACTGTCACCAACAACCATATTGATTTCACCATCCAAGCCATAACGAGATGGTTTTGTAGAAACCCTCCCACTACGACGAGGAGCGGTGACCTTCTGAACAGGAGCTTTGGTAGTAGTTTTCTCAGTTGCTACAACTGAGGGAGTGGGATGTTCCTCTTCTTGAGTAGAAGAGGATGGTACATTTGAAGGAACAGTATCTGTGAGCATTTCCTCTAATACAATTTTACTTTTCGGTTTGTTGTCTTTCATATAGTTATCTTCAAGGAAAGTAGCATTTGTAGAAACAAATACTTTGTTATCCTTGTGACTATAAAATAGTCCACCCCTAGTCTCTTTAGAATTTCCGACAAACATGCAAACTTCAGTTCGCGATTCCAGTTTGCCTTCTTTCTTTCTCAAGACGTGAGTAGGGCACCCCCAAATCCTATAATGGCGTAAACTAGGTGTACGACCATTCCATAGTTCGACGGGTGTCTTAGGGACTACTTTAGATGGCACAACATTTAAAATGTCGTTTGCCATTTGAATAGCATATCCCCAGAAGGACGTAGATAGAGTTGAATAACTCAGCATAGACCTAACCATTTCCAAGAGAGTGCGATTTCTTCTTTCTGCAACTCCATTCTGCTGTGGAGTGCTTGGGGCAGTATATTGGGATTCAATTCCAAGTTCAGTTAAATGATCTTTGAACTGCATATCCATATATTCTCCACCCCTATCAGTTCGCAAGATCTTTAATGTTTTACCTAATTGGTTTTGAGCCAAAGCATGAAATTCTTGAAACTTTTCAAACGTTTCAGATTTCTTTTGCATTAGGTAAAGAAAACTGTATCTAGAGAAATCGTCAATGAAAGTGACCAAATACTCATAACCTCCTCTGGCTTTTACATTCAGCGGTCCACAAACATCTGAATGCACTAACCCTAGGGGTTGTTTGGCACGCTCTCCCTTCGCATTGAAAGAACGTTTGGCCATTTTTCCTTCTAGGCAAGACTCGCATACTGGCAGTTCTCCTAAGATGACATTTTTCAATTGACCGTCTTTGGTTAGCCAATTGAGTCTATCAAAACCTATATGACCTAAACGTAAATGCCATAGATAAGTTTGATCATCATTATCAATCTCTTTTCTCTTAAGGCTTCTAGGTTTAGCTACATTGAAAAGTTCAGTATTTAGTGAGATTTGAGTATCAGGTCTTAAAACATAAAGCTCTTGTTCCATGTTTGCAACACATATATGAAATCCATTACGAGAAATTGAACAATTTGAACTCGAAAAATTCAATATATAAAATTGTGTCTGTAAACATGAAACACTAATCAAGTTTCTACTAAAATTGGGAATATATAAAACATTCTCTAAAAGTAAAAACTTCTTAGAATTAAACTTGATTCGGGTTTTTCCTCTTGCTTTAACTGATACCAACTCGCCATTTCCAACTTTAAGCTTTAACTCATCTGGGTGAAGATTCTCCCAAGTTTCAAGCAGCTGCAATGAAGAACATATATGGTTAGTAGATCCAGAATCAACAATCCAGGTGGATTTGTCGTTCTCTAAAACACATGATTCAAAGACAAAAGCATCACCTTCGTTTGAATTGTCTAGAAGCCTGGGACATTGTTCTTCTTTATGTCCCTTTCCATTACAATTCGCACATAGAACATGATGTCTAATAATTGTATTTGAAGAAGCAGCTTTGTTAGAGCCTTCATGCTTAATCTTCTTCCTCTTATTAAAGTTTGCAATACCAGGAGGTCCCATTGCAATCAGATTCCGCTCATGGGCCCTCAACTCAGTCTCGAGTTTGTCCATGTCGGAGGAGTGAGAATTGTTCAATAAGTAATATAGAACAAAACTATCATACTCCTGAGGAAGACTATTAAGTATGAGTCTTACTCATTGTTCCTTTGATAAATCAATTCCTAGTAGATTTGCCTTTTGGAATTTCAGATTCATCAACAATAGGTGCGAGTTAATGCAACTACCAGGATGCATTTTCACACTATTGAGTTCTTTTGCAAAGATACTAACTAGGAGTGGATCGAGATGAGGGTTATTCATATTGGCACTACAACATATCAATAAACAGAAGTAAGGTTTTGGTTCTATAAATTCATACACAGGTTCAGAAAACAAATAATCACATATGTTATAAATATACTAAATCTAACATAGTTTATTTTCCAAGGTTTCCAACGAACTGATACAGTGTCCCGTTTAGGCGAGAGTCAAGGCAATTCTATCTGATGAGCTTCTACCATTGTTTCATACTCTTGTAAGTCTTATACAGTCGCCACCATTAGGGTGGTCATAAACCATATAAAAAACTTATAAGAATACTTATCTTTCGAGATTAAACGGCGCTAACTTGCTAATGAACGTTCCTCCATTAGGGAGGATTACTAACTAAAACAATAGCTATGTAAAACCAACAATGGAGATCGAATTTCTCTTGATTAAAGCTCATTATTTAAAAAAAATATGTATTTTGTTTAATCATTTATATTCCATATCTCAATAATTAAATATTACAAATTAAAGTAAAAACTTTAATTAAATTTCAAAAATAGAATAATTTTGAAAAATATCTTATTTAAGTTGTTTAGAAAAATCTAAATACCCAACTTAAATATTCTTCAATCAATGACTTAATTAAATATTACCAATTAAGTAGTAACCACTTAATTTAGAAGATATTCCATTTTAAGTTCCCATATTTTTAAAATATCAACTTAAAAAATATCTAAAGAATCTTAATAACCAATTCCTAAAATTCCTCAACTTAATTTATAATAGGAAATTCAAAAATATTCAAATCTAAGTTGATTTGATAGATTTAACTAAATCTCAACTTAAATAGGAATATTTAATGAAATTATAAAATTAAGATTCAGAAAGAATTTGTGGTTATAATTCCATATTTAATTAAACACAAGAAAAATACATATAGTTTTCCAAAATGTAATTATTCAAACTATGTTTTTCTTAAATTAATTTCAAGGAAGAATGAAATTAATTATGTTGCTAATCAATTTTATTAGGTCAAACTAATATAATTAACCTAGCACAGTTATCCAAATCAGGCAAATGGGCCTTCACAATTGGGGTTGTTCATGTGAGGGGGGGCTGGGTCCAGAATGTTGTACCCACTTCTAAGGCTCCCAACTCTCACACAAGGCCCAAAAGATAGGAATTTAACCTTAAAATGAACAACTGTTATTAATTGAATAGGCTCACTACTAAATGAGCCTAAATAAAATCTATCAGGTATGATATTTTATTTAGCAACAACAACCTATATGTATCTATAACAGAAATTAAACATATAGGCTCACACAGGCATACACATTTGGATGGATCCTATCATGTTACTAGGTCATACAGAGATGAAAGAAGATTGTAAAAAATTACATGTTACAAATTATTTACTTGATCTATCATCAATTGAACTATTGGTTAAAATTAGATCATTGGATCTATCAACAAGTTAACCAAGGCAATTTAGATCAAGCAATAATAGGTTTTAGAAAACTTACAAACAATCTAAAACACATACTCCTGCAACAAGGTTAGATTTGGATAGTTGGATGTAGGATTTATTTAATTTTAAACATATATTTCGAAAAATAAAATTTAAAAATTAAACCTACCATTTTGAAAAATTAGGTTTTGGGTAACCTAAATGTCATTTCAAAATAAATTGCTTTCTTTTTAAATTTCATGTTATTTAATAAATTAAATAATAAAATAGAAAATGGTAAATACATACCCTTTTCTTGTTTTACAATTTAATTTAAGTAAAAATAACAAAATTTAAAAAATTAACAAAAATACTTTATTTTCTATTTTAAAATATCATGATTATTTTGATCTTATTCTAATTAAGGTCAAGTTACCAAAAAAAATTAATATCTAACCTTAAAAAAAAATAATATAATCAAATTTTAAAGGAAATAAGAAAAGAGGTAAGCAAAACTTGATTTTTCCTATTTTCAAAATCAAATTACACTAATATCTAAAATTAATTTTAAAAAATAAAATTAATTTATTTCTGATAATTAGATTTGAAATTTGAAAAACAAAAATCAACATACAAAACTACACAAAAAATTGGAATTTAATTCCATGAAATAGCATGAAAAATCGAAAAAATTGAAAAATTGATGAACTGTACGGATGGCATGCCAGGCATGCCCATCTGCGCGCGTATCAGGGGTTGCACGCCGAGGAATCACGGGGCAGGAAGGCTGCTTGCAGCCATTCCGCGCACGTGATGAGGGTGCTCATCATCCCGATTTTTCCAATTTTCAAAAATTCATAACTAATTCAAATTAAATCAAAATCGAATTCTGTAAAAAAAGTAAATTTCTTAGAATTTTCCAAACTATCCAATAAAAATAATTACAGAGACAGAAATGGTTAATCATCTTCCAAGAGGAGACAAGTATGTTGAATTAACAACCTAAATATGAACTTCTAAAACGATAAAAAATTAAACACATAAAAGTATTAGAAATCTTACATTGGGTGCAGCGGAATATATGTCTCCTCCCACTCAGATCTCTAACCCTTGATTCCTTTCTGTAGCAGAGTATAATCAAGATCTGAGCCCGATAGTCCTTCTTTGTTCTTTCTGAATTCTACACAGCCTTCCTCACTATGATTGAGGTATTACTTGATGTGTGTGGGCACTACTCTAACACTTATAGATTTCGAAACAGTTAGAGAGAGAGAGGTTGTCGGCTCAGAGAGAATTTTCACAGAAAAAATTATGTCAGAATAATGTTAAGAATGTGTTGTTGAAAACTGAAGTCTTTGCCTTCTATTTATAGAAGACCACCCAGGGCTATGATTGAATTAATTGACATTTAAAATTGAAAAAATCAAAGAGGAAAGGAAGCTTAAGTGGCCGGCCTAGGCATTGTGGAAACAAGGCTTGCCACTTTTCCAACTTTCCTTTTCCTACATTGATAGTTTCCTGTTTTGTCAAAAACTGCCAATTCCTTTGTTCAACCACATAAATGTCAAATCTAATTATTTAATAATTAAAAATAATTATCAAATAATATATTTTCATTTATTTTATTAATAACAAAACTAATTAAAGTTTCCTAATTAATAAATATGCCCTTCAAAATCTCTATTTACTGTTTTGCCCTTAATAAGTGATAAATTCTCAAATAGACACAGTCTATCTTGAGAATTATAATTGATTAATTAAAATCATTTAAATGAGTCTTACAAGTAATATTATCTCAACTAGTGGGGGGACCATGGGTCTATATATCCGAGCTTCCAATAAGAAGATCTAGAATTTACCACTTAAATTCACTGACTTATTAATTCTTCGTTGAATCCACACATAGAACTCAGAATTGCACTCTCAGTATATAGAATGCTCTATATGTTCCACCATATAGACACATCATTGGTTATCTATTGTTATAATCCTAATGTGATCAATGATCCTCTATATGGATGATTTACACTGTAAAGGGACTAAATTACCGTAACACCCTACAATGTATTTTATCCTTAAAACACTTAACCCTGTATAAATGATATTTCAACTAAGTGAAATGAGTACTCAATCATTTATCTCGTTTGGTTAAGCTTGAAGGAAATCACCCTTTGCTTACTATTCGCCAGATAGAAGCTATAGATTCCATATTTATGTTAGCGCTCCCACTCAATCGTACTACCGTGTTCCCAAAATGTATGTATTGCCCTGACCAAAAATTAGGCTTAACTAACAAATCAAAGAACACGAATAACACTCTTGAGATTGAGCCTAACCATATCAGGATTTCGATCATGTGATCTAGGATCAACTTATGATATTGAATTGAATAGATATTTACGGTAAGTTTCATAAATCTATTTCAAAGTTCAATATCGGTCCATTCCAATGCATACTCCATGCATCCAACCTGAGCTTTACTTTAACCTATGTTTTGGAAAGAACATAACATTTCTCCAAATGCAAGTAAACTCTGTTGTAGATTGTCATATCAATAAAATCCAGTGTTCTCATAAATCTAGGAATACTTTATTCACATAGTCATGTTTACTTTCCAGTGTGTTGACAACACAATAAACATGATCAAGTATGTGAAAGGGGTTTGGATGAATTTATAAATCAAATAGACAAACAATTGATTAAGTGAACCAAAACATACACTAATGAATGAAAAATACTTTTGTTACTTTATTGATATTGAATAATCTGGATTACATTGAAATAGAGTTTTATTTAGGGCATAAAACCCAATAGTTCCTTCGACGACCTTTCCATACCATGAAGGAATTTAACATTCCTGTGTGCATGCTGAAATGCGTAATATCCCGACCGATACTCGCTGTTGTTCGCTCTCAGATCGATGAGATAGTGTACCTCATGGCCTGTTGGCCACTTCCATCTCATTAACTTTTATAAAACAAATATGCCAGTCAGGACTCGTATGGCCAAGGGAGAAAACTGCCCCAGACTAAGGCGAAAATAATCAGCCACGTCTTTGAAAAAATTATGAAGGGGGAGTGCCGCCCCATAAGTGATATGGCGACGGGACCATGCACACAACCCCTCCCCAGGATCATGCGCCAACTGATTCGGGGAGGGGAGTACTAACTGGCAATCCTTGCCATTCACAGTCAACTCCTCCACATATTGGAGTTGGGTCTCGGTGAGACTGCTAGAAGGGGCCACAAAGGGGGTCTGCTTGGTTTTGCAACGGGAAGTGTGAACTTCCTTAATCACTTTAGGGGCGAAATCACTAATTTTGAGAGTGGCTAGTTGGGAACCCTTGGTTGGTTCTTTCTCTTTAGCGGCTTTGTAAAGGGTATTCTTGGCTTCCTCTTCCACCCACTTCTCAAACTCTTTGACTATCTCCTCCATGGCTCCATCGTTAGAATCAGTCTCAACATCATCAGATACCCTCCGTTTAGTAATGACCTCCGCCATATGGGAACTGTCAAAAGAGCTAGCCCAACTCTTCTTTTTAGTGCGAGCCATAGCGTTCAACATGGTAGGTAGTTTTGCGGTGGTTATAGCAGTCTCGGCCAAGGGAAGCCCCCCTGACGGGCCGATGGGCACCCCTACTGGAATATTGACCTCACCAAAAGGAAGAGTGTATGTCCACTCTCGGGGCATATAAGATCGTATCCCTTTTTCAAGCTCCCAAATATGCCTGTTGTATGCTTCACCACCTATTCTCTCTCGGTAGAGGTGGTCGGGCGTCTCTGACACACTACTAAGCCCCTCGTCCCCAGACGAGTTGTGTGGGGGCGACGCTGGACAATCTTCAAACAAAAGTTGAAGAAGGTCCTCGTCTACGCAGTGTTCACCCCCCAATAATCGCTATAACGCATCTGCAAAAAGGAAAAAGCGAGGAGGTGAATACACCGAGTAATGCTAGTAAGCTATCCATGATGGACTCACCTACTAGTACAAAAATAAAAGGAGAAGAGAAGATATGCACAACAAAAATTTACAGCGAGATAATCATCTAAGCAACTAAATGAAAGGAGCAATAATGATCATTACAACGCTTAGTATTCTTACTAAGTGAAAAAAGTAAAAACAACAATCGGCTCCAAATCGCAAAATTACACCACGGTCGTCCCAAGGCATCACCCCCTATAAATGGTCTCGGGGTATATCACCCCAACCCCGCTTGTAGCAGGGTATTATCCCGGCCTTCAAGGGGTAATTAAGGGGTAACAACCCGGCTTCGGGGTATAAGGGTGTCTCGGAGTACCCCCTGCCCCCTTCGTCTCACAAAGGGGTATAAGAGGGGGACCCCCCCCCCCCTTCGACTCACAAAGGGGTGTAAGGGGGGGACCCCCCCCCCCCCTTCGACTCACAAAAGGGTGACTCGGGATATATGTGCGTTTTAAAAAAAAAACTGAAGAATGAGAAAGGGGTTTACTAGGGTGTACCCCGATCCTCTAGCCGCGGGGTGAACTATAAGCCCTACATATTTGAAGCAAACACATAAGTTCAAGATTACTAGTAAAAACGCTCATGGTACTAAAATATGTATAAGAAAGATACTCCAAAAGTTACATTAAACTTGGCTATGTCATGACTCGCATAATTGTTTAAGTCATCACACACATAACCATATAGAACCCAATGTGGAACCTACAGGTAAGGCTTGATGTAGTACATGTTGGGTTTTGTGCCCTAAATAAAACTCTTTACAATCTGATTAGTTATCAATATAAGAAATTTGAAGTGATTTATGTTTGCATGAATTTTACATGCTAATGGTTTAATATGTTTATTACATTTACACACAAAATCAGTTAAGTCCAGATCATATGTTTATTCACAATTATAGTATCGTCAACACAGTGGAATGTGATTGTGATCATATGAATCAAAAGTCTAAGTCCCTGTTTCATCAGTGTTTTGGATTTACACTAATGTGATAATCAGCGATGATGTGTACTTACACTTGGAGTAAGTGTTATGTTCTTTCCAGGACATTGGTAAAGTATACTAGTTTCGAATGTATGGAGTATACATTGGACTGGACCGATATTTCAACTTAGTTAAGATATTATAAACTTACCGTCATATCTTTCCAAGTCAATATCAGTAGTTGATCTTAAGATTAAAAGAATCTAAATCCTGATATGCTTAGGCTCAACTCAGGAGTACTATTCATGTTCTTTGATTTATTAGTTAAGCCAACTTTTGGGTCATGGTGATACGTATATTTTGGGAACATGATAGTATGATTGAGTGGGAGTGCTGAACATAAATATGGAATCTATAGCTTCTACTGGTGTATGGAAGTTAAGTGATGATTCCCTTCGAGCTTAGCTAAATAGAAGTAAATGGATGAGCTCTTGTTTAAGTGACTAATTCTTAGATAACTAAACATCATTTACAGGTAGCTAAGTGTTTTAAGGGGCAAAATACATTGAGGGGTGAGAACGGTAAAATTATCCCATCTCGATGTAAATCATCTATATAGAGGATCTTTGATCACAATAAGATTATAACAATGGTTAAATGAGATAGCATATTTATATCGTGGAACATATAATATGCTCTATATAAGTCTGAGAGTGCAATTCTAAGTTCTAAGAGTGGATTCAACGAAGAATTAATAAGTACGGATTTACTTAGTAAATTCGGTTCACTTATTGGAAGCTCAGCATATAGATCCATGGTCCTCATTCTAGTTGAGACTATACTGCTTGTAAGACTCAATAATTGATTTGTGATTAATCAATTATAATTCTAAAGTTAGACTATGTCTAATTTGTGAATTTTCACTAAGCAGGGGCGAAATTGTAAAGAAAAGAGATTCTACGTTTATTTATTTATTAATAGACTTTATATGTCTTATTAATAATTAAATTAAACGGCAATATTATTTAATAATCTATTTTAGTTATTAAATAATTAGTTTTGGTATTTAAGTGGTTAGAATTGGAAAATTGGCGTTTTTGAGAAAATAGAAATAAAATTTGTGAAAACTGCAAAATCCAAGTAAGGCCCATTAACACCTATGGCCGGCCACTTGGATAGCTTTTTCCAATTGATATTTTCATTATTTTAATGCCAAATAATTACTAACCTAAACCTAGTAGTTGCCTATAAATAGAAAGTGATGGCTCAGTCAAATTAATGCTTTTTTGTCAGAAAATCAATTTTTCAGAAAAACTGAGCCTTCCCTCTCTCTCTATAGCCGAAATCAACTCTCTCTCTTTTCCTCTTCATAATTTCGAAACCCTCAGTGATAGAGTAGTGCCCACACACAGCAAGTGGTACCTCAATCATAGATTGGAAGACTGTGAAGGATCACACACAAAGAGAAGGACATTCGGGCTCAGATCTTGATAATACTCTGCGACAGAAAGGATACAAGGGTTAGAGATCTGAGTGGAAGGAGACATTATTCCGCTGCCATCAATGTAAGGTTTTCTTAACTTTATATGTGTTTATTTATCGTTTTAGAAAGTTCATATTTAGGGTGTTAAAGAACATACTTGTGAGTAGATCTAAGATCCTGGTAAAATAAATTCTAACAACTGGCCTCAGAGCCATGGTATTTGATTTGCTTGCAAGAAATTTGGACTTTAAAACAATTGTTTGTGATTTGGATGGTTTCATGTTGTGTTGAGTGTTATATGATGATTGATTGATGTTTGTGCATTTTCGTAAAAAATAATTGAAATTCTGTTTCTGGAATTATATAGTTATTGGATAGTATGGAAATTTACCTTTTTACAGAACTCAATTTCGATTTAATTTGAATTAGTTATGATTTTTTGAAGTTTCGAAAAATATCAGGGATGATGCACTCACTCAAGCGCGCGGACGAGGGTGACACCCTCGGACAGCACGCGTTCAGACAGTGCTCGACCGAGCTTCCTGTCTAAATCTTGCCCATCCGCGCGCGGAAATCATGCAGCACTCCTGCTGCGCCGAGTTTTCTCGGCCATGCACTCCCATACGCGAGCACAGGCAGTATGCTCAGCATACTGTCCGTACAGCTGGAAATTTTCCTTTTTCTTCGATTTTTCATGCTATTTTATGGATTTAACTTTCCGATTTTTTGTGTAGTTTTGTATTTAGAAATTTACTATTCCTATTTCAATTCTAAATATCATAATTAAATTAATTATTTTTTTTTAAAATTAATTCATTATATTAGTGTAATTTGAATTTGAAAATAGTAAATATCTATCTTTTTTGCTTAATTAACTATCTTATTTTTAAATTTGATTATATCTTATCTTATTTTTTAAATTTAAGGTCTTATATTAAATTTTTTAAATTAATTTTTTTTTAAAATAATTTGACCTTATTTAAATTTAAAATAAGATAACTATAATCATGATATTTTAAATAGAAGTAAGATATTTTGCTAACTTTTAAATTTTGTTATTTTATTTATTTAAATTAAATCATAAAATCTGAAAAATATATTTATTTATCTTTTTTAATTTTTATTGAATATTTAATTTATAAAATAACATTAATTTTTAAAAGTAGTTAGCAAATTTTGAAATGATATTTAGGTTAGTTGAAACCTAATTTTTCAAAATTGTAGGTTTAATTTTAAATATTATTTTATTAATTTCGAAAATATATATTTTTAATTTTTTTTAATTCGAAAATTAAATATTTTTTTATTTAATTATTTTTCCGAAATTTAATTATTTAAAATTAAATAAATCCTACATCCAACTATCCGGCTAACCTTGTTGCAGGAGTATGTGTTTTAGCTTCTTTGTAAGTTTTATAAAACCTATTATTGCTTGATTGCAAATAGTCATGGTTAACTTGTTGACAGATCCAATGATCTGATTTTAACTCATGGTTCAATTGGTCAAGTAAATAATTTGTAACAGGTAAATTTTACAATCTTCTTTCATCTGTTTATGACCTAGCAACATGATAGGATCCATCCAAATGTGTGCCTATGTGAGCCTATATGTTTATTTTATTATATAGATGCATATAGGTTGTTGCTAAATAAAATGTCACACCGTGATAGATTTTATTTAGGTCCATTTAGATTTTGGACCTATTCAATTAATAACAGTTATTTATTTTAAGGTTAAATTCCTCTCTTTTGGGCTTTGTGTGAGAGTTGGGGGCCATTAGAAGTGGGTACGACATACTGAACCCAGCTCCCCCTCACATGAACTACCCCAATTGTGAATGCCCATTTGCCTGATTTGAATAACTGTGCTAGGTTAATTATATTAGTTTAACCTAATAAAATTATTAGCCACATAATTAACTTTTAAAATATATAAAATTTATTTTCATTTTAATATTTTAAAGTTAATTTTAAGAAAAACACTTTTAGTTTTAGATATTATTTCTAGACAAACTATTTGTATTTTTCTTGTATTTAATTAAATAAAGAATTTTAACTAACTAGATTCTTTCTGAAGCTTATTTAATTAAATATTCCTATTTAAGTTATAAATTAGTTATATTAACTAATTTTTCATATCTAACTTAAATTTGAATATTTTATTTAAATTTAAAATTAATTTGAGGAATTCTAGGCATTAGTTATTAAAGATTCTTGAGATATTTTTTTAGTTTTAAACTTAAAATGAAATATTTTTCAAATTAAGTGGTTACAACTTAATTTTTGATATTTAATTAAATTTAAATTTGAAAATATTTAAGTTCTAGATTTTTCCTATAGCAACTTAAATTAGATACTTTTTCAAATTTTTGTTGAAAAGATACTTAGTCAAATAAGATATTTTGTAGATAGTTATTTCTAGACTACTTATTATTTCTAATATTAAATAGGAAAATATTATACATTGTGAAATTAATTATTTAAATAATTAATTTTGGCACAATTTAATTTAAGTATATTTTTTCCTAGTATTAAACTAGAGATTAATAATTAAGCCTTATCTACACTTAATTATTTATTTCTTGAATTTAATACATTTAATCAAATTGAAAATTAAATATCTAAGTTGATTTTCATCATGATACTTAAATATTTCTTTTTCATGACACTTTATTAAATAGAAAATTATTTTTAGTTGAAATTTATTTTTTTCAATTTATAATTAAAAAAATTTCAAAATATATTTTTTTGTTTATTTTATTGATCAATTTCGAAATTACATTTCATAATGCAAGATGATTTTGAATTTATCTTGAAAAATAGATTAAGTTGTAAATTAATTATTTATTTTAATTAATTCTTGGACCAACTTAAATTAATAATTTTTTCATTTATTGATTAATTTAAAATAAATGAATTAAAGTATATTATTAGAAATTGAATTAATTAGTCAAAGGAAAATCTAGATAGGTGATATTTTTACTTGAAGTATTTTTTCTAAATATTCATTATTTAAGTATTTCGAAAATAAAGTTTTATACTTTCTTTTTCAAAATACAATAAATATATTCTCATGAAAATTTATTTTGAGTTGCAAATTAATTTAAATTAATACAACTTAAATAATTTTCTTAATATTTATATATCAAAATTACTACTAAGATGGAAATAATTCAATTTATTTCAATTACCATCTAAGTATAATTTTATAAATATTAAATTAAATTCTAATTTAGAATTTTAATTCTAAATTCGTATTTAATGAATATATTTTATTAAAATAATAAAGAAAATACGTTTTAAAGAATAAGCTTTATTATTATTAAGATATTCGATCTCCATTATTGGTTTTACATAGCGTTTGTTTTAGTGAGTAATCCTCCCTAATGGAGGAACGTTCATTAGCAAGTTCGCACCGTTTAATCTCGAAAGATAAGTAGCTTTGTAAGTGTTTTATATGGTATGGATCACCCTAATGGTGGCGACTATATTTGACTTGCAAAATATGAAACAATGGTAGAAGCTCATAAGATAGAATAGCCTTGACTCTCGCCTAAACGGGACAACACTGGATTCCAATCTTGATCGAATAAAAGGTTGCTAGAATGTTTAACAGTTTAGATGAGCTGACAACTCTATTCAATGGATGGTAGCTTTGACTCTCGCCTAAACGGGACACTGATATCAGTTTGTTGAAAACCTTGGAAATTATTTAGGATTGTATTTTTTTTTTTTTAGTATTTTCTCTTATCATCCCTACATGCTATGTGCTTATAATTTCTGAATTGAATTTTGTGTTAAACCATTATTGATTTCTATTTATTATTTTGTAGTATCTTGTATAACCATGATGAATTCCATGTTATCACTCTTGACCGAAAATAAGCTAAATGGATTTAACTTTCCAAAATGGAATGAGAACATTAATATTGCTCTCATAGGAGAAAGTGTCTTGTTTGTGTTAACTGAGCCGTCTCCAGAAGTCCTGGGGGACAATGCATCCAAAGTTGTGAAAGAAAAGTATGAGCGTTGGCAGAAAGCAAATGACAAAGCTCTATACTTTATGCTTTCCAGCATGGTTGACACCCTTAAAACTCGGTTTTCTAAAACCAAAAAGGCTGCTGAAGTTATGACGAAGTTAACTGAGCTATTCGGTAGGGCATCTCTTAAGTCTCGCTTTGACGCGACTAAGAAATACATCAATGCACAGATGGAACCCCATCAAAATGTGCGTGATCATGTTCTCCTCATGGCAAGTTATTTCCAAGAAGCCCAGGATCATGGTGCTGAAATGGATCACACTACTCAAGTAAGCCTTATCTTGAATAGTCTGACTCCATCATTTCTGCCCTATACATCAAATTATGTCATGAATAGAAAGGACATAGACTTTCATGAGTTAGTCAATGACCTTCAGACATATGAAAATTTGATTGGAGGCCCCAAGAAGAAAGGGAGTAAGCCTCAAAATTCTGGGAATGGTAATGGGACGGTCAAACCTGAGGAAAATGTTGCCTCTACTTCTAAACCCAAATCTAAGAAGAAGTGGAGAAACACCAAAAAGTGTGCCAAAGCCATGAAAAACAAAAAGGTTGCTGCTTCTGGTGATGCACTCAAAGGAAAGTGTTTCTACTGCAATGATAAAGGTCATTGGAAACCCCAATGTCCTAAACTTCTTGCAAAGAAACAAGGTATTTCTTTCTATAAACTTTAAAAGTTTTAGTGAATTATTATCCAATTGGATTATTGATTCTGGACTAACTTTGTTTATTTGTTTCTTCTTCTTATAGGCCAAGCTACTTGAACTCAGATGCTATCTTAGTGAGTTGGATCGGAAAGCTGGACAAAGGGTGAAGATCGTCCAAGATGAAGATGAAGCTCATTTATCTATTTTTTGAATTAATTATTTTAGTTTAAAGACAATTTGGATTTCGAATTTTAGTTAGGGATTTTTATCCCTGTTTTCTCATATTGTTGCAATACGTTTTTTTATTAATAATATTTTATTTTATTTTTTAATAAATTGCAATTTATGAGATTAAGCTTCATTTACTTTATATTAAACCACAATTACCACATTATATTTATATGTTTGTATGTGTAAGTGTTTTTATTATTGATGCAAATTCTATAATATTTACAACTCTTTATAGAGTTATATTAAATAAACACTAGAAATTATTTCTATGTTTATTAATAATTGTTAATTCTAATACAATTATTGAGAATTTGTTTAATAAAAAGATCTTTTGATCTGATAGGGGTGGAGAAAAGTTAAGAAAACTATGCAGTTCAACGATCTTTTATATCTAATGAACTCTGGATTGTATTCAACTCCACATTATCTCTATAACACTTAGAGTCATGATCTTTACAACCTTTAGGGGTGGATCATAATCTCTATATACTTAGGGGTGGAATTTATCCACAATACCCTATGTAACACATATTTTCTTTAAACATGGAAGTAATATAATGAATTAACTTTTATCAGTATAAATCCTTGATCTTGATTGTATGTTCTAATTTCGTTTTACTGTTGTAGTAAAAATGATACCTATAATAGTTCTTTGATAATGTATCACACTACCTTAATTGAGTGGGAGAATTTTAAAATTCTTTACCCATCTTCATTAGGTTGACACTTGTGATAGGAACTTAAGAACACTACTGAAAGCAAATCTAACCATTCATGTGGATAGATATAACTTATCAGAATTATGAGAATAAGATAATAGAATTCTAGTTCAGTCTATTGGAATGACTTGAACCTAGATTTCTTAATCCTCATAAAATTTTATGGTATCTTAATTTTGATTACTTAATCTCTAGCAAGTATTATTCACTTCAAATACTAGTCTGCTATGTTGATGATTTAGTATTAAAAGAAACTTAATGTTTCAGAATAATTCAATAAATCACAACTACATAACTCTCCAAACAATAAAGAGGTTAAAAGTATTATTTAACCAGACATCTACTATTGAGTGGGAGCTATCTGAGATGTAATCAAATAAGGAACATTAGAAGACATTCAAGAAAGATTTATGAAAGTGATCTATATGTTATATATTAAGGAACTGTATATCAATTATCCTTGTATCTTCCCCAACTCATTCGAATCTTGAGATGGTGGTTACTCTGGGGGTGGAGGAATTATTCTATTGTAATTCAAGCTCTACCAGAAAAGAATTATAACTTTGTAAATTCGAAATTACCAGAAAGTTATTTTACTGAAGAAAAGTCTACGCTGTATTATCTCAATTCCATATTTTAAAATATGAGAGATATGTCTTCTGTTTATTCAGATGTACTTTAAAACAGTAAGGTTTTCAGTATCCCTTGATGAGTAATGCATATAGTAAAGGATGTTTCATATTGTATTTATAAACTAGTTTCTAGAAGTTCGGGTGGATTCAAATATACTACACTTGATCTGAAGATCAAGACATCAGATTGATTTATTTGCACAGTTTGTTTTATGTTAGTGCAAGTGGGAGTTTGTTGGGTTTTATGCCCTAAATAAAACTCTTTACAATCTAATTAGTTATCAATATAAGAAATTTGAAGTGATTTATGTTTGCATGAATTTTACATGCTAATGGTTTAATATGTTTATTACATTTACACACAAAATTAGTTAAGTCCAGATCATATGTTTATTCACAATTACAGATCGTCAACACAGTGGAATGTGATTGTGATCATATGAATCAAAAGTCTAAGTCCCTGTTTCATCAGTGTTTTGGATTTACACTAATGTGATAATCAGGGATGATGTGTACTTACACTTGGAGTAAGTGTTATGTTCTTTCCAGGACATTGGTAAAGTATACTAGTTTCGAATGTATGGAGTATACATTGGACTGGACCGATATTTCAACTTAGTTAAGATATTATAAACTTACCGTCATATCTTTCCAAGTCAATATCAGTAGTTGATCTTAAGATTAAAAGAATCTAAATCCCGATACGCTTAGGCTCAACTCAGGAGTACTATTCATGTTCTTTGATTTATTAGTTAAGCCTACTTTTGGGTCAGGGTGATACGTATATTTTGGGAACATGATAGTATGATTGAGTGGGAGTGCTGAACATAAATATGGAATCTATAGCTTCTACTGGTGTATAGAAGTTAAGTGATGATTCCCTTCGAGCTTAGCTAAATAGAAGTAAATGGATGAGCTCTTGTTTAAGTGACTAATTCTTAGATCACTAAACATCATTTATAGGTAGCTAAGTGTTTTAAGGGGCAAAATACATTGAGGGGTGAGAACGGTAAAATTATCCCATCTCGATGTAAATCATCTATATAGAGGATCTTTGATCACAATAAGATTATAACAATGGTTAAATGATATAGCATATTTATATCGTGGAACATATAATATGCTCTATATAAGTCTGAGAGTGCAATTCTAAGTTCTAAGAGTGGATTCAACGAAGAATTAATAAGTAGGGATTTACTTAGTAAATTCGGTTCACTTATTGGAAGCTCAGCATATAGATCCATGGTCCCCATTCTAGTTGAGACTATACTTCTTGTAAGACTCAATAATTGATTTGTGATTAATCAATTATAATTCTAAAGTTAGACTATGTCTAATTTGTGAATTTTCACTAAGCAGTGGTGAAATTGTAAAGAAAAGAGATTCTAGGTTTATTTATTTATTAATAGACTTTATATGTCTTATTAATAATTAAATTAAATGACAATATTATTTAATAATCTATTTTAGTTATTAAATAATTAGTTTTGGTATTTAAGTGGTTAGAATTGGAAAATTGGCGTTTTTGAGAAAATAGAAATAAAATTTGTGAAAACTGCAAAATCCAAGTAAGGCCCATTAACACCTATGGCCGGCCACTTGGATAGCTTTTTCCAATTGATATTTTTCATTATTTTAATGCCAAATAATTACTAACCTAAACCTAGTAGTGGCCTATAAATAGAAAGTGATGGCTCAGTCAAATTAATGCTTTTTTGTTAGAAAATCAATTTTTCAGAAAAACTGAGTCTTCCCTCTCTCTCTCTATAGCCGAAATCAACTCTCTCTCTTTTCCTCTTCATAATTTCGAAACCCTCAGTGATAGAGTAGTGCCCACACACAGCAAGTGGTACCTCAATCATAGATTGGAAGACTGTGAAGGATCACACACAAAGAGAAGGACATTCGGGCTCAGATCTTGATAATACTCTGCGACAGAAAGGATACAAGGGTTAGAGATCTGAGTGGAAGGAGACATTATTCCACTGCCATCAATGTAAGGTTTTCTTAACTTTATATGTGTTTATTTATCGTTTTAGAAAGTTCATATTTAGGGTGTTAAACAACATACTTGTGAGTAGATCTAAGATCCTGGTAAAATAAATTCCAACAGTACCTTCCCCACTTGTGAGATCTATCTATGGGTGGTAGCAATATTCCATCATTTATCCAAGCTAAGAAGCCATAATTAGCTATGGATAATTTTATCTAAAAGTAATGCTTGACTTTTAATCAAGCAAGAAGAATCAGCAATGGCACCTAGTCTCGGGATGTCACCCCGACATCCAAGGAAGCCAAATCAAGTGGCAGCCCCTACCTCCAAGAAGGGTGGCTCGGGGTACCACCCCGACCCCCCAAAGGGGTATCTTGGGGGGCGGCCAAGAAACAAAAAAAAAAAAGCCCAAGATCAATGTTCACCACTACAAACACATTTTTATCAATTTGATGAAAATCAAAGATGAAAAAATGGAGGGAAATTGAAACTTTTCATGTTCATGGTGTTCTTCAATATTCAAGAACACCACCAACCTAAAAGTTTCAAATTTCCTTATTTTTTCATCAAATTGAACCAAATCAAAGCCAAAAACACATTGCCCATCACCTATACTACAAAACCCAAGCCTCAAACAATCACATTATATCAAGAAATCCAAGAATCCCAATCAAGCATGTCAAATTCGACCATAGCAAGAAAACCAAGAAAAAGTTTCAAAAATGCCACCAAAAACATGATTTCAATGTGAAAAATGACTATGAAGGAGTTAGAAATTTACCCATAGTAAAGAAACGTTCCACCAAGTGTCCAAGAATCACTTCAAAGCTTCAAAATCTCCTCCAATGGTGAGAAGATGCCCAACCCCAAAAATGAAGAGCAAAAATGAAGAAGATGGTTTTTTTTTTAAATGTGAAGGTTTGTCATCTTTTTCTCTTACATAGGGAATTTTATTTTTGCAAAAAGAGGGTCTTTTAACCCAAAATTGCTATTATAACCCTCCACTACCATTGAGGGCTAATGAGCAATTTTTATATTTTTGTTGGTCATTTCTTTGTAAATGGTTGTATTTCTTTGCAATTTATTATTCTCTTGTAATTTATTTTTCTTGGGAAATTATTATTGGGGCTATATTATAAAATGTGAAAAGTAGTGAGTGAAAATTATTTATTTAATTTTTTTTTCCTAAAAAAAAAGAAGAAAAAAAATTGTTTTAGTATAGGCATAGTATTTTTAGTGCCGTTGTGCCAAGCCGTCAACAACAGAAGTAAGACCCGAACAACACAAGAAAGTTTCTACCGTATGGTCATACCGCTAGAAACTTGGGGGGCAAATGTTTATCCAAATTTTAACGACGATGACGTGTCAAGAATAGCACCACGTGGCACAAAAATACCGGGACTAAATTAATGAAAAAGGAGTAAATTCATGACTGTTGAGATGTCCCCTTAATTTGGGTGGTTGTTCTTCTCCCCCTAAAAAAACTTGGGTTTTGGGGGGCGGGGGGGGGGGGGCCCCCAACTTGGGTTAAGGGGGACCCCCCCCCCCCCAAACTTGGGTTTAAGGAGGGGACCCCCCCCCCAACTTGGGTTTAAGGGGGGACCCCCCCTAACTTGGGTTTAACGGGGGGACCCCCCCCCCCCCCCCAACTTGGGTTTAAGGGGGAGACCCCCCCCCCAACTTGGGTTTAAGGGGGGAGACCCCCCCCCCCCTCTCAAGTTGGATCTTGGGGGGTCACCTAACTATGATGGTGGTCATCTCCCCTCAGCGAGAGTCCCGAGGGTGTTACCCCCAAGTATGGGCTTAATCCTCAAAGGTGGTTGACGACCATGTCACACCCATAAGGGACCCTTGTCATCAGTGACTCCTTCAAATGTTAAAATCCCGCGAAAGGCTCAAAGACAGTTTTCAACCCACGAAAATAGCGGGATATTATCCTAAATATCAGACTCCAACCGCCTCTGAAAATCAAGGAGACGGTTGAGATGGCTCCGCGTTGGTCGCGTCTCCTGAAGCGAGAAGCACCGACCCCCTCCCTTATATAAGGGGTCACCCATGACCTGGGAGGGGGATCTGCAATTTGAAACACTTAGAAAAATAAACACTTCTCATTCTTTGCAATCAAGAGCCTGTTCTTGACTATTGCAACTCAGATCAATAAAACTCAAGGGGAATAGGCTATTACCGACATCTAGGGCCGAACCTCTTTAAATTCCGGTGTCTTTTATTTACATTTATTACGAATTCCGGCATTATTAATTGCATTTATTATTGTGATTTTGGTTTAAATCTCATTTATTACGACTCCGCGTCGGTTGGCTAAAAATCCAGTCAACAACCATGATAATTTCGAATATCATTATAAAGCCAGAAGCCATATTCTTCTTTGTATGTGAGGAGGGTTTTTTTTTTGTTTTTGAGAAAAAGCGTTTATATCATAAATTCAAATAAGTTAGACCTCTCGGTCGTTACAAAATATATTGTCAGGTAAGGAGGACACCGGGATAGTCCCAAACACCTGATGAGCAAACGCCCATCTAGCCACATTATGAGCGGCAAAATTACAAGTTCTACGAACATAAGAGAAATTACAACTAATAAATAAAGGAGAAGATTTAGTACAAAAAGAGACATAGTTTTCAAGAGCCCAATGAGATTCCGTCCCATTGAGAGCATTGATAACCACCCTCGAGTCATTCTCCACAATCGCAAACTTGGATCCGATATCTAAAGCAACAGACACAGCTAAGCAGCAGGGTATGTGAGGAGGTTAAAGTTTAGAAACTTGTAGAAGAAAAAGATTTGATTTTGATAATTTTAATAAATATTTGATAAATATGATTATACATAAGATTTGGGCACTACACTAGGGCGGAAGAAAAAAAAAATCGAGAAACACATTATAGCCAAAACCCAAAAACATTAGGTTTTTTTACACAAAATGACAAATTTGACAAATTATTTACATTTTTAATGTCACGTGCCATGTTTTACTTTTATACAATTTAACTTTTTCATTTATACCTTTTTAAGTTTTGTTAATTACAATTATACGGAATCTCTTTTTCCTCTAACTTTAACTTCATCCCTATCTTCAATTGTAGAAAGCTCATCTCCAAGTCCCTTGCTATCAACCTCCTCTTCATCCCTCAATGGCCGCACAAAGTCCATCTCCCTCCCCATATTGTTCATCTCCATTCTCATTTACTTCTATTAATTTGTAAGTTATTTTTTTTTTTGTTTAATTTTTCAAAAATATATTATTAATTTTGAATGTTATTTTAGTTTTTTTTTTTTTTTGAGTACATTAATTGATGGTTGCAAACTTTTTTTCTGTAAATATATTATATTGGTGTTTGGATTTTTTTTTATGTGTGTATATATATATATTTAAATGTGTATAAAGATACACATGCTATGTGTTTGATGAAATGCCCAAAAGAATTGAGTTTTCACTAGCCTAAAGAAAGAAGACCTATTCAACTGTATTTTTTCTTCTTTTTTTAAGTTGAGCTTTTCGTAGTTCTGGCATAATTTTTTGTTCATTTTGGTTTTATGATTTAGTCAATTTATCTATAAATTTTTAATGATAGTGTTGATATAGAGTTGTGTTGGCGTTGTTTATAAGTTGTTTATATGTTATTTTGTAAATGCCTTCACTATTTATGTTGTTGTCCTGCTGCAGTTGAATGAAAAAATTTGATTTTTAGTGATGGTGAACTTCAAAGTTGATTAGAATAAGTTTGTTGTCCATTTCTATTCATTTGTAAGTTACATTTTTTTTTTCAAAATAGATTATTGATTTTGATGTCATTTCAGTTGCAAACTTTGTTCTGTAAATATATTATTATATGAGAGTTTGCATCTTTTTTTTGTGTGTGTATATATGTGCACATATATAAAAACACATATGTTATGTGTTTGATGAAATGCCTAAAAACACTAAGTTTTCACTAGCCTAAAGAAAGAAGACACATTCAATTGTACTTTTTTTCTTCTTTAGTTGAGCTTTTCGTATTGTTGTTCTGCTATTATTTTTTGTTCATTTTGATTTTATGAATTAGTTAATTTATTTATAGTTTTTTTAATGATTATGTTGATATAGCGTTGTTTATAAGTTGCTTATATGTTGTTTATATGTTATTTTTTAAATGCATCCATTTACACATATTGAAAGTATACAAGAAAATGTTCCAAATTCTTTCAAGAAGATTGAAGCTACTCTGCATGGATTAATAATTGAGAAGTGTATTTGGTTTTGACTGTATGTGCTGAAGAGCAATATCATTTAAAAAATTTTGTTTTGATATTTTTTTAAATTTTTATCTAGTGACCTTCATATGTGTTTTGTACGGGATATTGAACATTATATATATATGAATTTGTTTATATTTTTAGTACATTAAGAAACAACTATTATTATATTTTTAATTTCTACATCAAGTATTGGTATAATTATATATATATTTTAAAAAAGATAATAGTTGTTAATGGCTTTTTTAAATTGTTAACAACAATTTAGCAACGATATAAAAACATAAAAATAACTGGAAATCTACAGATTTTGACCACTGAGACTCAACGTACAAACAACTCAAAGCAACATGCTCAAAAAATAACATATTTACAACTTTAAAACAACCGATAAAACAACAAATAATGTTATTACTAAATTTATGTAATTTTTATTCATATTTACAATCTCTTCCTATCAATTTTCCACTTAATTCAAAATCAACATAATTTGTGTTCTCTTATTATTTTCCATGTCTTAATATAAGAGATAATATAAATTTTTGTTTTAACATGTAAAACTCTATTTTTTTACTTATTGAACAACTAGTGTAGTGTATAACAATTCATAACAACTATAGAACAACATAAAAACAACTTGATTTTATATAATATTTTAAAGTTGAAATAAGATGTTGCAAACAACTTTAATTGATTTATATGTTATGGTTAAGTTGTTTTTTAGTTGTTTTTGTATTGTTATTTAGTTGTTTTGCTCTGAGAAAAGAAGCCCTACATGTTAAAATCCACCTTGTCCGAATTCGCCACGTGGCAACGGCTGCTGTGTTCTGACGCTACAGTTTGTGAGCGTCAGACAACTCTGAAGGCTTTGTCCCTCACTCGCGTGTGAGTCTCACTCGCCCACATAGCCACATGTGTGTCACACTTCTCCTTGCGCATCTAGGGGAGTTTTTCTACCGTATTTTTGTAAATAAGAAACTTTGAAAATAGTATTTTTGAAATTAATAAAAAATATAAATGTTTATTTTTGCTTGTAATAGTATAAATGTTTATTTAAAGTAATATTAACCCAAAATAGAAAAAACCCCAAAACATTACACCAACTAAAAATCGAGAACTCTACGCATTATGTATGTGTGTGTCCCATCTTTAAATTTAGGCTAATTAGAATTTTTGCTCCTTGAACTTTGACATGTACCAAATCATCCTCCCTGAACTTTTAAGGTTGTTGAAAATGCCTCATGAACTATTGAGATTGTTAGATTTAATGATTTTTTTTCCAATTTTAGTAAAAAAGTCTAACGTGGATGAAAGTTCAGGGGGCATGATTTAGTACATGCCAAAATTCAAGGGCATGATTTGGTGGATATTAAAGTTCTGGGGAGCATGGTTTAGTACATAAACAATCACTGAAATAGTAAAATTGAATAAAATTAGACAAAAGTCCTTAAATCCAACAATCTCAATAGTTCAGGGAACATTTTTAACGACCTTAAAAGTTCAGGGAACATTTTTAACGACTTTAAAAGTTCAGGAAACATAATTTGGTACATGTCAAAATTCAGGGGGCAAAAATCCTAATTAACTTAAATTTAACTTTGAGTAATCACAACTCCACTCAACTAAAATTTACTAAGTAAAACTCTTACACCAAATACCCCATAAAATTTGCGTGCTATAACACATAGACCAACAATTTTTGTTTAGTAGATGTTTAGAATAAAATTATATACGCTAAGGAGTGTCTTAAATTTAAAATTATTTTATATTTTAAATTTAAAAAAGAAAAAAAATTATCTTTTAATAGAAAATTTTGTGGTTTTGGGAACAATTCATATACTCATCATTTACCTTTGGATTGAGCTTTTCGACACGACACGAACCACTACGAGCATAAGTGACACAAATACGACACACTATAAAAAATATGGACTTGTACCTGGTAGACACAAATAAATATGGGCTTAGATACAATACAAAAAATATGAGCTTAAACACAACATCACATGAAAGCACGAAAATGTCACACTTAAGCACAAAATGAAAAGCACGAATGAATCTATCAACCATTTTTTTTTTATTTGGTAATTCATCTATTTTTTATATTTTAAAATAAATTGTGTAAAATGTTTCAAAATTATATATATTTTCTAAAAGATTTAAATTGTTTATAATTTATTTTTTTAAAAAAAAAAAAAATCCTTATTCCCACATGCCTTTGTTGGCAGAAGTTAAGAAAAATCATTTGTTGAACAATCTATGTGCTTTAAAATTAGAAACTATTTTGAAAAATACATATAAATCACTAATTTTCTATAAATATGGGCCATGCTTGTTTATAACCAATTTTATAGAGGAAAATTTACAAAAATACTAAAATTTGAGTTAATTTTTAAAATACTGTCACACAGAATTTTTTTCAAAATTACTGTGTTTTTATAAAATAACAGTGGAACACAAAACAGAACAACTAAAAAAAACCGTGGAACAATTAAAAAATAACAGTAAAAGCTTAACACAGTACACAGTACACAGTATAAAACTTACACAATATTTTTGAAAAAGATTCCCCTATAGTAAAAAAGTTAAAAATTTCAGTATGTGGTATAAATAATCTTTTATAAATACGGTCGGGCCCATATTATAAACTATGAGTCTGGCACGGGCACGGATAATTCGTGTTTATAGGTCAGGTTGAACCTAACCTTTGATATATGGATCACGGCTACCATAACTCATTGTTAAACAATCGTGCCAAACTTACATAAAAGAAAAAAAAAATTACATTGTATACTCACTTTACTTTACATATTTTAATTTTTACTTTTATTTTTATATTTTTTAAGATATACACACTTTTATAAATGATGTCTCCATTATACCTCTTAAGTTAATAAAAATTATGTGCTAAACTTAAGTAAATGGTAAAAATATATTGAACAACCTATTTACAAAAGTTGATGCATTTTAATAAAATATAATATGAGATTATTTTTAATTTACGAATACAAAAAAAATAATATTCCTCAACATATCACTAAAAAAAGGCAAAATGTAAAGATCTACTTGTAAACTTTTGAAGGAAATTTAAGTGAACTTTTGTTTAGTTTAAGATGAGCACATATTAAAATTTCAATTAAAACCTATAAAAAACCATCTCATAATATTTCAAAAGACCTAATTCATAGAGAACCTATCATAAAAAATTTACTTCCAATATATAAAGAGCTACAAAACATACTTAAAAATTCATCCAAACTCTTTCAAAAATAACTTTTTAATAAAAACAAACACTCATAGTAGTTAGGTAGTTAGAGCATAGATGAATTAAAATAGATATTTACTAATTGCCAATACAATGAGAAATGATGGTAACTTCTAGCAAAGTATGATTGACTTGGTTGGTTATCAGTTTGAAGATTAAAGAATCTCCAGGAACCAATCTGTTGTCTTTAGCAAATGCAGGCCATCCACCACATAAAACCACTCCACCTCCACAATGTGCCAAGTTAACATCCCAACACTTCTTCCCCACCTTAAGTCTTACAGCTTTCGGTTTTTCCTTAAAAAACTGCCTTGAAAAACGGATCGGAATGCGCTGCTGAAAAATATTCATATGTGTAGTTTCACATTAATAATAGTGAAAACTTAATACTATATATAAGATCATAAGCTAGCTAGGTAGCTACTCCACTCATTGTCAATATCGGTTTTGAAATAAAACCTTATTATTCTTATCTTACCTTACATTTCAACCTATTCTACTTTCTCAACCATAATCACATACTAATAATATGAAAATATCAAAATTATTGTAAAGTCCTTTTTTGGCAAGTTAGTTGACAAAATAATTTTTCCATTTATGGTAAGATTGTTGTGCATTCATTTTCGATTTCTTACCTTTTAAATTCGGTGTTTAGTTGCCATTTTCCTTGTTTGGAAAGTTGCACTTTCAGCTGCACTTTCCTTTGTTGAAAACTTCTCAAAAGAGAATTCCTTCTCTTTTGGAAAGTTGTCTTTTTTAGGGAAACTTTATTTATTGCCTTTTCCTTATTGATTTCGATTGTATCTTGATACAATCAGAATATCTAATCTGTTTTTGGCAGGAATCAAGCATTGATAGAAGATCGGACCCGATTTTAGTAAGTTTCCCGTTTCTGGTCAGATCTGCTGCGTCAGCATCCGAATCTGATGTAGCAGATCGTGTTTCTTTTGGAAAGTTTTTGTACAGCTGCTAATTCGAACTTGTGGTTGCCTCTTTGGTTTCTATGGTCTATAAATAGAGCCTAGAGAGCAACCATTCGAATTACCTCTTCCATTATTCATTTTTTGCATTTATCTTTTGAGAGAAGAGAGTCTTTCTTTGTTGTGTGAGAGCCTAGTTGTTCATCTAGGTTCTAGTTGTTCTATTTCTGTTCTTACTCTATCCTAGAGGTTGTGAAGAACTACTTGACTGAACAAGAGATTGGTCTTCGGGAGAAGACTTGATAAAGCCTTACTTCGGGAGGAAGTAAGCACTTGGTCTTCGGGAGAAGACTTGTTGAAGCCTTACTTCGGGAGGAAGTAAGCACTCACACTTCAAAGACGAAGGGAGTTCGGGCTTGAAGGTGTTTCAAGAAGTCAGATTCATAAAGTGTATTACAAAGGATTGCGGCAATACTTTAGAGGGAGTCTAAACTTGTTTAAGTCAATTGTCTTTGTAATTTTGAGACTTTATTAATTGATTTCATTCTCTGGGCGTGGCCCCGTGGACTAGGAGTGTTCGGGAGAACACTGATACCACGTATAAATCTCTTGTGTCAAGTTATTTATTTTTCTGCAAATATTTTATATTCTGCCTGTTCTGTTTTGCTGTAGCAGAATTACTTTCTGCTGCTGCAAACGATTACAGTTTTTATATTTTCTTATATACAACTGACATTTGCAAAAACACGGTTTTTCAATTCGTATCAGAGCAAGACAATAAACTCTTAGTGTGGTCCTATAACGTTTTTGTGTTAAAATGTCATTTTTTGCAGAAGGAAGTTCTATTTCTAGACCACCGTTGCTTAATGACTCTAACTATCCTTATTGGAAAGTTAGAATGAGGGCCTTCATCAAATCTCAAGATGAGAAAGCTTGGAGAATGGTTCTTTCAGGTTGGTCTCTTCTAGTTGAGACAGATTCTTCAGGTAATACTACTATAAAATCTGAACTGGAATGGTCTATTGAAGATGATAAACTTTCTGCCTACAATAGCAAAGCCTTGCATGCTATCTTTAATGGTGTAGGTGAGGGTTACATTAAACTTATATCATCTTGTGTTTCTGCTAAGGAAGCTTGGGAGATCCTTCAAACTCAGTTTGAAGGAACTTCTGATGTGAAAAGATCTAGATTTATCATGCTTCAAACTAAATTTGATGAGCTTAGAATGTCTGATAATTAAACTTTAACTGAATTTTATGAAAAATTATCTGACATTGCTAATGAATATTTTGCTCTTGGAGAAAAGCTTGATGATTCTGTTCTTGTAAGAAAAATTGTTAGAGTACTTCCAGAAAGGTTTGATACTAAACTTTTGGCAATGGAGGAAGCTAAAGATTTTAGCACTATGAAGGTGGAAGAATTGATGAGTTCCTTAGGTACTTTTGAATTAAATCAACAGATTAAACAAAAGGACAAACCCAAATCCATTGCTGATAAAGGTAAAAGTATTGCTTTGAAAGTTGCTGATAATGAAAATTCTGATAGTGAATGTGATGATGAGATTGCTGTATTAACTAAGAATTTTCAGAAATATATGAAAAAGATGGGAAATAAAAAGAATATTTCGAAAGGTTCAAAAGGTAATACTTTTATTAAACCATATGTTTCTAACAAAAAGGGAATTCAGTGCAGGGAATGTGAAGGTTTTGGGCATATTCAAGCTGAGTGTGCAAACACTTTGAAAAAGAATAAGAAAAGTTTCAATGTCACTTGGAGTGATGATGAAACCGAAAGTGATGAAGATAATTCTGAAAATGTTGCCCTAACCTCTGTTATGTCTAATGTGTTGTGTGATTCACAGGTGAAAGCTAGATTGGTATGTCTGAATAATACCACCGAACAAGAGGAATCAGATTCAGATGAGTCTGAAATCTGTGAAGAGTCTCTTGCTGAATCATACAAAGTCATGTATGAAAAATGGATTCAGGTTGCTTCTGAAAATAGAGAGTTGAATAAATTGAATAAAAAATTGTCTCATCAAATTGAAATGTGTGAACTGAAAATAAAAGAGTATGAGACAAATGTTTGTGATAAAGATGAAAAAATCACTCTCTTAAAGAAGGAACTTGAAAATTTTAAGAAAAATATTCAAATGCTTAACCCTGGATCTTCTATTTTTGAAAAAGCACAGAATGCAGGTCAAAGAGGTTTCGCAGGCATTGGATCAAATGGAATGGAAAATTCTGGAGTCACAAAGTTTGTAAAATCTAGTGTTCCAACGAATCATTCTGAGGCTACAAAGTCTGCTGCAACAGTTTCACAGACTGTTGTAGCAAGAGCTGTTTCTGATGTCGCAAAATCTCTAGAATTTTCGAAAAGAGTAAGATCTCAGGTAAAAAGATTTGTTCCTACTTGTCATTTTTGTGGTAGAAAAAGACATATCAGATCTAAATGTTTCACGTTGAAAAATTTGTTTAAAACAAATTATTTTGGTAATTTGAATTTTTTTCAAAAGAAACATAGTGCTTTGAAACAAAAATGGATTGAAAAAGAAAAATGTCTAGTTGGTTTTTCTGATAAAAGTGCTGCTTCTCAAATGTGGTATTTTGACAGTGGTTGTTCTAGACATATGACAGGTGACAAGGATTTTTTAATGAATATCAAACCAATGCAATGTGGTGAGGTCACGTTTGGTAATGGCTTAGCTGGTAAAGTTGTTGGTATGGGAACTCTAAATTTTGAAGGTTTACCCAGACTGAAAAATGTGATGTTAGTTGAAGGACTAAGGGCTAATTTACTTAGCATTAGTCAAATTTGTGACCAAGGGTATACTGTTTCATTTGATAGTGATCATTGCTATGTTCTTAATGATGATAATGAATGTATCTTGCAAGGATTTCGATCCAATGATAACTGTTACACTCTAACCCCTGTGTTTACTTGTCATTCAGCTATCAACAACACCACAGATTTGTGGCATGCCAAGCTTGGGCATATTAATTATAAAAACCTGAAAAAATTGTCAAATGCAGGTATTGTTCGAGGACTTCCCAAGCTTGGTAAAGAAAGTGTTGGTAAGTGTGAACCGTGTCAACTTGGGAAGCAATTAAAAATCACTCACAAGCCTGTGTCTGATATCAATACCTCAAAAGTATTGGAATTGCTTCACATGGATCTTATGGGTCCAATCCAAGTTGAAAGTTTGAATGGTAAACGATATATCTTTGTGTGTGTTGATGATTTCTCTCGTTTTACTTGGGTAGATTTCTTAAGAGAAAAATCTGACACTTTTGATGCCTTTAAAACTCTTTGTTTGAGATTAAGAGTTGAGAAAGGTTGTAATATTGGGAAAATTGTTCGAATTCGAAGTGATCATGGTAAGGAGTTTGAAAATTCTGTGTATGATGATTTTTGCAAGTCTACAGGTATAACTCATGAATTTTCAGCTCCCAAAACTCCTCAACAAAATGGAGTTGTTGAGAGGAAGAATCGAACATTGCAGGAAATGGCAAGAGTGATGTTAAATAGCAAGAAGTTGACAAAGCGCTTATGGGCTGAAGCTATTAACACAGCTTGCTACATAATAAACAGAGTGTTTATTCGTCCAGGTACCTCAAAAACATCTTATGAAATCTGGAAATGTAAGCGCCCCAATGTAAGTCATTTTCATGTTTTTGGATGTGTGTGTTATGTCTATAGAGATCGTGAGCATATTGGTAAATTTGATGCTAAAAGTGATGTTGGTGTGTTTATTGGATATTCCTTAAACAGTAGAGCTTATCGTGTATATAACATGAGAACGCAAACTGTTTTGGAATCAGCTAATGTGGTTGTTGATGATTCTAAAGATTTCTCAGAATTTTCCACAGAAGCCAAGATAGATAGTCTCATGGATGCTCCTCCAGAAGCAGCAAAAGCAGATCCTGATGCAGCAGAACCCATTGCTGATGCTGCAAATGACGAATCTGCTGCTGCAACTGAGACTGAAGAACCAGAACCGTCTATCTTGACTCATCCAAACATCATCACTGATTCTATTCAGAAAGAACCAAGCACCAGAGTCAAATTGAATCATCCAAAAGATCTCATCCTTGGAAATCCTGAAGAAAGCATGGTAACTCGCAGAAGGTATGTTAATTTAATCAGCTTTCATTGTTTTGTTTCTCAATATGAACCGAACAATGTGAAGGAAGCCATGACCTTTGAGGAATGGCTCAATGCAATGCAAGATGAACTCAACCAATTTGTTCGCAACAAGGTATGGATTTTGGTCCGAAGACCAAAAGGTATAAATGTAATTGGAACAAAGTGGTTATTTAAAAATAAAAGTGATGAGTTCGGTACAATTGTGAGAAACAAGGCTCGTTTGGTGGCACAAGGGTACACACAAGTAGAAGGTATTGATTTTGATGAAACTTTTGCTCCTGTTGCAAGATTAGAATCAATTCGTTTACTTTTGTGTATTGCTTGTATTTTGAATATTAAATTATTTCAAATGGATGTGAAATCTGCCTTCCTAAATGGTATATTGAATGAGGAAGTTTATGTTGAGCAACCAAAAGGATTCGAAGATCCTCAATTTCCAGACCATGTATACAAGCTTGAAAAAGCTTTGTATGGTCTGAAACAAGCTCCTCGAGCTTGGTATGAAAGGTTGACTCAATTTTTACTTTCTCATGACTATCACAGAGGCAGTGTGGATAAAATTCTTTTCATTAAGCATATAAAATCTGATTTTATCATTGCTCAAATTTATGTTGATGATATAGTTTTTGGTTCTACATCTAACCATGAAGTGCAGGTATTTGTTGATCAAATGAAAAGTGAATTTGAAATGAGCATGGTTGGTGAGCTTAATTTCTTTTTGGGTCTTCAAGTGAGACAAATGGAAGGAGGTACATTTGTATCTCAAAGTAAGTATGCTAAGAACCTTGTCAAGAAATTTGGCCTTGAATCGGCTAAGCAGGTAAGTACTCCAATGAGCACCACACTGAAATTAACAAAAGATGAGAATGGAGTAAAGGTAGACACTACACTCTATCGTAGCATGATTGGAAGTCTTTTGTATTTAACTGCTAGTCGTCCTGATATCTGTTACAGTGTGGGAGTGTGTGCTAGATATCAAAGTAATCCTATGGAATCTCATGTATCAGCTGTAAAAAGGATTATTAGATATGTTAATAGCACCCCTGATTATGGAATTTGGTACTCAAAAGATACTAATTCAAATCTTGCTTGTTTTAGTGATGCAGATTGGGCAGGCAATGCTGATGATCGAAAGAGCACAAGTGGAGGGTGTTTCTTTCTTGGGAATAATCTAGTATCTTGGCATAGCAAGAAACAGAATTCCATCTCCTTGTCCACTGCCGAAGCTGAGTACATAGTTGCTGGCAGTTGTTGTACTCAACTATTGTGGTTGAAACAAGTGTTGATTGATTATGGGTTTGAATTAGGTGTTTTGACTATTTTTTGTGATAATACTAGTGCCAAAAATCCTGTTCAACATTCTAGAATAAAGCACATTGATATAAGACATCACTTTATCAGGGAACTTGTTGAAAATAAATCATTGCAATTAGAATATGTTGATACTGAAAAACAATTAGCTGATATTTTCACAAAGGCCCTAGATGCAAGTCGCTTTGACTCCCTCAGAAAGTCTTTGGGAGTTTGCATTGTTTAATTTTATCATGTTCATAATTTTTGTACAATAGTGTTATGTGATTCTTCTCTAGCTTTTAATCTCCTATCATTGTATTTTGACAATCATGTTTATGCTTTTGGATTATAATCAGTTAGGATCTCATTCTTATCATACTTTGTGATGTTGTGTTAAAAGGTTCATGTTACTCTTTATTTGTGTCTAGGATTAAATAATGTACTTATACAGAGTTGAGCAATTTTTGTTTCAGTCTTGTCAGGCCCCTTGCTGGAATAGAGCTACCCATACTGAGGTGTGAAAGCCATCTGTTGAGTAAGCTGGAACATTGTAATTAGCAACTATGATGAGGATGCACTACCATAGAAAAGGGCTACCTTCAGTATGGTGTGAAAGCATCCAGTTGCGGGATCAAATTGAAAAAGGCGAAAATGAAAAATCTTGCCAAGGACAATGATCCTATTTTCACTGCACACACTTATGTCTGACAAGTGTGTTCAAATTTGTAAGTCTCCTCTATTAAAATTAAATTGATAATCCTGGTTAACAATTTTTAGTAACATGCATATCTTTTTCCTCACCATCAATTAAGTATGATTTGTCCCTGACATACTGATTAGTTATTTTCTTTAAAAGCATAACATGTATTTTATTTTGTCAATTGTCAATGATATTTGATTTCTTTGCTTGATTCGAATCACATATATTTATTGTACACATTGCATTTTATTTTCGGGTTCAATTTATAAAAAATAAAAAAAAATAATATAAAAAAGAGAGGGAGGCGTGTGACTTGCTTCATGGGTTTAGGAAATCTTGTGCTTAAATGGTAAGTATCATCATTCATTCTTCCTTGATTTATTTTTGATATGTTTCCATTTAAAGATTGATCTTTTATATGGTAATGTGTCTTTAATCTTGAAAGATTGACTTATTTTTGAAAATATTGTTGGTAATTCTAGTTTCCTTTTATTTTTTTTAAAAAAAAAGGAAAGGAGTTGCAAGAGAATGAGCGGTTTCCTTTTGTGTTCTTGGGCTGGTAGTTTCTCTTTTTAAGTTGGTTTCCTCTTTTAATCCTCTCTCACATGATTATAGAAACCAACTTCCTTTGTTTTTTATAACCTAGCTACCCGATCTCTATTTTTTGTGTTCTTGCTTCTTTGTTTCTCATTCTTACTTTCAGAAATTCATTGCTACAACTAAGAACCTCGGGCATCCAAGGAAAATGGAGGAATTCGAACAAGCCCCCTCAAATGCTCTTCTTGCTGCTCCAATCGTCTTGCTGCCATGGAGGAGGTTCAGCAAGAGATGTCCAAGCAGCTGTCCTCATTGATCAAGCTTTATGGGGCATAAGTTTTCTTTCTTTTTGTTTTTGTTGGACATATTTCTAAATTTTCATCTCTTTTTGTCTTTGGCCCTTTTAGATAAACAAAAAGGGGGAGTAATTGTATACTCAACTGTCTAGGGGGAGTTGAGGTTTGTGTTTGTGTTTGTGTTTGTGTTCGTCTTTGGTCAAAGTTATCTTTTTATTTTAGTTTAATGTTGTGCTTCTCAGGGGGAGTTTTTATGTTTGTTTCGCTAACTTTGTTTTGTAGGTGTTTGTTAATTAATAATATTTTGATTATCTAAAGTGCCAAAGGGGGAGATTGTTAGGTCTTTTTTTTGGCAATTTAGTTGTCAAAATATTTTTTAATTAATGTGCATTTTATTGAGCATTCAATTTGTTTTTATCAACTCTAGACCTTTTTTCCAGGGGGAGTTGTGGTTGGTTAGTACTTGTGAACATATCTTTTAAAGTTAGCTTGTTTTTGGTTTCTTTGTGATATTCGATTGTGTTACTCAGGGGGAGTAGTATCTTTTGCTCTTGCTAACTTTGCCTTGCAGGTACTTTATGTTAAAAATTATTTTGTTCATCTAAAGTGCCAAAGGGGGAGATTGTAAAGTCCTTTTTTGGCAAGTTAGTTGACAAAATAATTTTTCCATTTATGGTAAGATTGTTGTGCATTCATTTTCGATTTCTTACCTTTTAAATTCGATGTTTAGTTGCCATTTTCCTTGTTTGGAAATTTTCACTTTCAGCTGCACTTTCCTTTGTTGAAAACTTCTCAAAAGAGAAGGAATTCTCTTTTGGAAAGTTGTCTTTTTTAGGGAAACTTTGTTTATTACCTTTTCCTTATTGATTTCGATTGTATCTTGATACAATCAGAATATCTAATCTGTTTTTGGCAGGAATCAAGCATTGATAGAAGATCGGACCCGATTTTAGTAAGTTTCCCGTTTCTGGTAAGATCTGCTGCGTCAGCATCCGAATCTGATGTAGCAGATCGTGTTTCTTTTGGAAAGTTTTTGTACAGCTGCTAATTCGAACTTGTGGTTGCCTCTTTGGTTTCTATGGTCTATAAATAGAGCCTAGAGAGCAACCATTCGAATTACCTCTTCCATTATTCATTTTTTGCATTTATCTTTTGAGAGAAGAGAGTCTTTCTTTGTTGTGTGAGAGCCTAGTTGTTCATCTAGGTTCTAGTTGTTCTATTTCTGTTCTTACTCTATCCTAGAGGTTGTGAAGAACTACTTGACTGAACAAGAGATTGGTCTTCGGGAGAAGACTTGATAAAGCCTTACTTCGGGAGGAAGTAAGCACTTGGTCTTCGGGAGAAGACTTGTTGAAGCCTTACTTCGAGAGGAAGTAAGCACTCACACTTCAAAGACGAAGGGAGTTTGGGCTTGAAGGTGTTTCAAGAAGTCAGATTCATAAAGTGGATTACAAAGGATTGCGGCAATACTTTAGAGGGAGTCTAAACTTGTTTAAGTCAATTGTCTTTGTAATTTTGAGATTTTATTAATTGATTTCATTCTCTGGGCGTGGCCCCGTGGACTAGGAGTGTTCGGGAGAACACTGATACCACGTATAAATCTCTTGTGTCAAGTTATTTATTTTTCTGCAAATATTTTATATTCTGCCTGTTCTGTTTTGCTGTAGCAGAATTACTTTCTGCTGCTGCAAACGATTACAGTTTTTATATTTTCTTATATACAACTGACATTTGCAAAAACACGGTTTTTCAATTATAATGAGTATGTAGAATCCCATTTGCATAAAATGATTAATTAATCTGTACGAAACCATACCTGCACCCGAGAACCTGACACCGCCAATTTCAATCGGAAACTGGGATTAGACTGTTTAATCTCTCCTCCAAACAATTTGTCATCCTCAAAAGCAGTGCCATTAATAACCTTGCTGCTAGTCCCAAACTTCATAGTATTGTCTTTAACATATGAACAAAGTTGTATTAGCATACTAAATTCAAGAACACTTAAAATGTAAATAATTTTGAACCTTTATTCACCTTATTGTTAATTAAGTTACTAACCTTCAGAATTTGCTCGATTAATGGTAACTTGGAACTTCATTTCATTTTTATCAATAAGTTCAAATATACAAACATCTCCCACTTTCAAATGATTTTCATCAACAAATCTCTGCCAATCCTTTTTTCGAAATGCAGCCCTTCGAAATAGGCAAGTACTTCTAAGACGCACATAAAGTCTTACAGGCCAAATCTTATTTTGATCATGAGGAACATGTAGAGTAATATAATGACAAGAGTTTTCATTCATATTCTGTCTCCAAAAATTTTTTGGTAAGGCCTAAAATCATTAAAACAAGTAAGAAATTAGTATAACTGTATAAATAAAGACAAAATAATGACCCCTTTATCCAATTTACAAAGAAAACTTACCATGTCATATTGAATATGTAAATGCCTTTTTTGTATGACAGACTTGAAAAATGGATTTTGGGATGCCAAGTTTTCATTCCTAGATAAATCTTTCTCTTTTTCTTTCTCTTTTATAGTCATTAAAGTCTTAATGCTAGGAACAACAAAATGTTCACCTAATCCATCACCCCATTTAGCACAAGCCTTAAACCTCCCTGTAAATTTATGCAAAATCACAATGTCAATAAAACACTAACATAAACATGTAATATACAATACAAAACAATTTAACCAAACCTTTTTTCTTTGGAGAAGGAAATGGTGCTGACTGACTGTTGAAGATAATTTCATCACAATGAAGATCTTGGTTTTTTTTTCACCCTTCTCAGGTAGGGGCATTAGTAGCTTATCGAAATCGGGATTTATCTTATCAAAATGTTTGGAATCATTAACAGGGTAATCTATTTCTGATCCATTTTCATTAACTATGACTACATAAAATCTAGATTGGCCTTCATATCTAAAATACAATGTATATCCACATTTTATGGAGTGATGCCTTGCAAATTCTGGCCAACCTTCACCCAACCATAGATGATCATCATCATCAAATTTGGTCAATTTAACTTCCCATGCTCCACCACTAGGAACTTTTAGGACAATTGGGTTTGATGTATCAATAGTACTAGTCCCATATTTCAGCATAGACTCACTTGAAATTTTCTAGAAATTAAGCATGCATGGAAGAAAGAAAATGCCAAAAGTTAGTGTAATTATATATCATCAAGCCTAAAAATTAAAATAACTAAAAAGGAAAGCTTACAAGCTTATTGTCAAATAGATCATCTTGTAAGAGTATCCTACGAAAGTGAGGTGTAACAGGAGAAAAATTGGTAGACATTGTTGATTGTTGAATTAAAGAAAAAAACACTTCTTTACCTTAACCTGCCATACATTATGTTTAAAATAAGGGGTTTATTCCTTCAATAAAGTTCACAATATATTCTTTGGAAAATTCCCAACATTTCCATTGATTCATTGATTTCTTGTTTGAAACGGGTAAAGTTTATTAATTAGTTGAGAATTATTATTAGTGTTATGAGAATAGAAATTTAAGGGCTTTGACACTTTCCAAAGACCAACACAATAGGTCTCAAAACACAAACATTAATCACATGCACAACACAAAAACATAAGATAAGTCTTTTACGGCTCAATCTGAGTGAATCTGTCTAAAACTTCTGGTTCTACCAAGATAAAATAAGGTAAGTTATGAAAGAACAAACAAACCTTTTGGGGTTGTGGATTTGTAGAAACTTCTTCATAAACACATGCCTTCCAAGTACTCTTTCTTCTCTAGCTAAAGAAGTGAGCATTTATTTATGAAAAGAGAAAATATTGTAATGACTTCTAATAGAAGTAAAGAAACTGACACACGATTAGACATCTCATATTAATTTTAAAATATGTATATGTTTAGAAGGTTAATATAGAAAATTTGGTTAAATTGAGTGTTTTCCATACAATTTTTTAGGGAAACTTACAAAAATATTGAAATTTTAGTTAACTTTTACAAAAATACTGTCACACGGAAATTTTTTCAAAAATACTGTGTTTTTATAAAACACCAGTAAAACACAAAGCAGTATAACTCAAAACAACAGTAGAACACTAGTAAAACACCAGTAGAACACCAGTGAAACTTAACACAGTATACTGCAGTATGAAACTTATAAAAAAACACAGTAAAAAAGTAAAAAAATACCGCTGACAGTATTTTTGTAAAAAAAATGGCAAAAGTTAATATACCATGTAAATTTCCCATTTTTTATTCCATACCAAATATAGAAATTTATTATTTTTTATTTTCTACTTTTTTTTCCTTACATGTTTTTTTTTTTTTTTTTTTTTGTTGAAATCCAACTTCAAAACACAGCCTAACAAAATAAAAATAAATATACGAGTGAAAAGTTAATTAAGCTTTTATCAAGTCATTGCAATGTATTACCATTGTTTGTAACATCATTTTGGCATCATTATTAAGTTTTCATGGTATGGTATCACAAATGTATCATATTATTAGGGAAATTTACATGGTATACTAACTTTTGCCATTTTTTTACAAAAATACTGCCAGGCGGTATTTTTTACTCTTTTACTGTGTTTTTTTATAAGTTTCATACTGCAGTATACTGTGTTAAGTTTTCACTGGTGTTTTACTAGTGTTCTACTATTGTTTTGAGTTGTTCGGCTTTGTGTTTTACTGGTATTTTATAAAAACACAGTATTTTTGAAAAAATTTCCGTGTGACAGTATTTTTGTAAAAGTTAACCCAAATTCCAGTATTTTTTGTAAATTTCCCTATTATTAAGCATAATTTTTAGGGAAAAAAATCGGAATATTCTAAAAAGGGAAAAATATTACAACAATACTGTGGGCCGGCTCAATGAACATTTGTACAGCCCAAAGTGAAAATATTACAAAAATACCACTTGCCCTTACCTTCAGCCGCACGTCACAAACGGAGAGGATGAATGAAGCTCCATCGATGCAGTCGGCCACGCAACCAGAATGAAACCAGATCGAACGTAAAACAACTGTAAATCCCGTCGAATTTCAATAGGAAACGAACAAATCCAACGATCTAAACAGAAATTTTAAAAAAAAAAAAAAGAGCAGGACAACCGTGGAGAAACTGAATTTCAACATTTGATTTCGGTTTTTATAGTGCAATATCACTCAAACGAGCGTCGAAAATTCAGATTGAAGCAATGTAAATCTGTATTGAACAGATCTGGAGCTCCCCCTCAAATCCAAAAAAAAAAGGTATGAACTGAAATTTTTTTTCAACAATGATACACGGCATTTTTAGTTGCATTCTGGTTGATTCACTGGTGTGCAACAGGAAATTCATATGGTAAAACCAATAAACAAGAACTGATTCTGATTAAGGAACCAAGGGATACTAATAACGTATTTTATTTTTTTTTTGCGTTGGCTTACAGTTGCATTATCGTTTGAAAATGGTTTAGAAATCATGAAGAAGTGTCAAATGACAAGTACCAAGAGCTAGCATATATACAAGGTAAGATTTATGTTAATGGTAGCAAATTAGTTTTATAATAGTTGTAAATCGATCTGATTCGAATAAACATGATGAAAAATGACAATGAGTAAGAACTATGTAATTTTGGGGATAGAATTGTGGTTTTTAAGTTGGTTTACAGTTGCATAATCATTTAATAATAGTTTCATTACGTTTTTTTGCAGGAATTTATTGTGGAAAAGATAGAGGACAGAACAGTTTGAGAAATGGTTAGTTTCCCAAAATTTAAATGAAGTTTCTTAATAGTTTCATTCTCGTTTCTTTGTAGTTTATTAACAACCAAAAAATGGCAAAATCAGGAATCAGGACAGGAAATACAATGCTTGAACAAAGGAACAGAGATAGAAGTAAGTTTGTACTCTATTTCATAACAGAATCAAACCAGTTTTAAAATTCGTTGCCTCGGACTAATAACCATTGCAAAAACACAGGAAAGGAAAGAGATTCCATTCCTAGTCTTCTACAATGGACAATTCGATGATCGAATGAATTATGAAAATTATGAAGCCAGTGGACACTACATTTCTGCCAATTGTAACTATGAAGATTTGCAACAGAAACTCAAAGATGCCCTGGAGTGCAACCAAGAAAAAACTGTTTTGCAACTGAAATATCAAGTGAAGGAAGGATACCAACCATTGAGGATAAAGGATGATCAAAGCCTGCATTTCTACATACAACTCAAACTGAAAGACCCCGACTTCACAACATACCCAATGTGTGTGAATGTCATCAACAACCCAACAACAACCATCGATGCATCATTCTTTGGAAATGACAATTCATTAATTACACATACAAGCGCCTTACAACCAATCGAATACAATGCAGCAACAACAGAAGACTCAACAAATCAACAACATATAATTGAAGCTACAGTACCGGAATTTGGGGGAGAAAGTTTTGACTTCATGGACTATGCAAAACTTGTGGCAGAGGAAATGGTTGAGCAACTGGAAAACAACAGAAAAAAGGAACCAGAAATCACAGATTATGACGAACTACTAATCACAGATCCGCATCATCCTGAAATAGAAGAAACACAAATATACAAAGACAAAGAAACACTGCAGAGTGTGCTTGGTTTCTATGCAATTAGGAACAACTTCCAATTCAGAGTTAAAAAATCATGTGCAAGAACATACAAGATTTGTTGTTTGGATCCAAAATGCAAGTGGGCACTAACAGCATCCAGAAACGGGCCAACAAAGTCATTCATCATTCGAAAGTACGACAGAAAGATGATACACACTTGTGATCTAAACATCAGATTTGCAGACAAGAGACAAGCTACAACGAAATTGATTGGAAACTACATCAAGCCACGGTTCACCAACATAAAAACAACTCAAACGCCACAAGACATCAGAGGAGAAATGAAACACAAGTATGGGGTGAGAATGAACTACATGAAAGCATGGAGAAGCAAAGAGCACGCGCAAGAAGAATTACGAGGAAAAGCCAACGAATCATACAGGTTGCTGCCCGGTTTTTTGCACATGTTGCAAAAAATTAATCCCGAAACAATAGTGCACATGGAAACAGAGGATGACAACAGCTTCAAGTACTTGTTTGTCGCACTGGATGCATCAATAAAAGGATGGAAGAAATGCAAACCTATAATAGTTGTTGACGGAACTTTCCTTAAATCAACATATGGAGGTACATTGCTCTCTGCTTGTACACAGGATGCAAATGGGCACATTTTTCCACTAGCTTTTTCTGTTGTGGATTCAGAAAACAACAACTCATGGCAATGGTTTTTCACAAAAGTGAGAGAAACATATGGGATTAGAGAGGAACAGTGCTTGATCTCAGATAGACATGAGAGCATAAGTAAGGCAGCTTGTCAAGTATTTCCAGAAATCACACATTGTTATTGTGTATACCACCTCTTAAGCAACCTAAAAGCAACCTTCAAGAAGAATGCAAGCAAGCTGGATAAACCATTCTTCGCTGCAGCCAGAGCATACACAGAGAGGAAATTTGAATACCATATGAGCGAGTTGGACAGCTTAGACATCCATGTAAGACCATATTTACAACAAGTTGGATACCACAAATGGTCAAGATACCACTGCAAAAACAACAGGTATTCAACTATGACTTCAAACATTGCTGAATCTCTAAATGCAGCAAACTTGGCAGCTAGAGAGCTACCAATCACAACACTGATGGAGTCATTGAGAGCATTGATTCAACAATGGACATACACAAACAGGAAAAAAGCACAGAAAACAACAACATTTTTAACACCTACAGCAGAGAAGAAATTAGTTGATAACTTTGTGGACTCATTGACAGAAAGTGTAATGAAATGTTTAATATTTTAGTTGCATTATAGTTTCTTAATAGTTTGTTTGTCGTTGTTATACATATTAACAGTTTTACACTTAATCCGCAGGTAAAACCAATAAACGAGACCATGTTCGAAGTCATTGAACTAACCAGATCATGGGTCATCAACCTCAAGGAGAAAACATGCAGTTGCAACAGATTCCAACTTGATGAGTTACCGTGTGCTCATGCGCTTGCTGTTATAAAAGAGATGAACTTGAATGTTTACAACTACTGTTCGGGTTATTACACCACGCGAACATGGCTTGAAACATACAGCGGCTCAACATATCCGGTACACAATCACACAACTTGGGATGTGCCACAAAACATAAAAGATATCATTGTTCTGCCACCAAACCAAAAAATAAGATCTGGAAGACCAAGGAAACGAAGGTTTTTATCTGAATGGGATACAAAAAAACATAACAGGTGCAGCAAATGTGAACAACACGAACACAATCGAAAGACATGCAACAATCAAGCAATAAAATAGATACATATGAAATATTTGAATTGTTTAATTTTGTGTGCAAATTCAAACAGGTTGATCTGTGATGTTCTAAATACATGGGATTTCATTTTTATGAAATTTGAAATAGATTTTTAATAGTTTCAAAATCGTTTTGTTACAGTTGCGACCCTTTGTAAAATATTAAGTACCGGAATGACTTCTTCTTTACAGTTTTAAAGGCAGTCAGTCAATAATTGATAAAACATAACTTGAATAAAGGGAAAAGGATTAATGGAATACGAAGAATAAAAATACATTCATAGCACAATTTAGGAAAAATAAAAACATAGTTTGTATTCAGTTGGTTAATAGTTTCTCCATAGTTGTGCGACCGTATATAAGAACTTGAACAATTAAAAAAAAAACAAACAACTTTGGGACATACAAACCTATACAATAAAGATATTATAAGGAGTAAATGTCAAATATCCTAAAAGTTTTAAACCAGGTACATAGTATAAAATCAAATATAATACCTACATTGAAACAACAACACTAAAAATTGTCTGGTAATAGATTCAACAAATAACAGAAAAGAGCCACCAAATTAAAAGATCCTATTTCTTCAATTTAGATGCCTTAGAAGACTTGCTTTGCTTCTCATCCTCGCTGTCAATGCTTTCGTCAATTTTCCTTTGGCCGTACGAGAAGAAAAGTGAAGCAAGTCGGGTACGATAAACTTCGATGTCAAAGTCTGCAGGGACATCCTTTCCGTGGATAAAGAATTCAGCAAAGGCAGCAACATATGCCCCGCAATCACTATAAAAAACAGAAAGAAAAAGTAAACAGTTTAGAAACTAAAAAACAACATAAAAGAAACTTAAAAGAAACACTCACTTCTTCGTCGAGACGCAAGACCACTAAGCTCCACGATTCTGAATGGAGCTGTAGGGTCAGAAACTGAGGCAGGAGCTTGTGCTCTATTCTTCCAGAACCCAAGTAAATCGAAAAACAAAGGCAGCAACACGGAATAAGCCTTCATCGCATTCCTAGCTGCGGCATTCATCTTCGCGGTCCTCAAAGAATTGTACAGAAACAACGTCCCTTCGTTCAAGTCAAGACGCCCAAAAACCCAATGACTTTCCCTTCTTAAATTGATGATGAATAGCACATGATCGGCTTCATACCAAGGCTTGGAACAGGGAATGCGCATACCTCGGATGTAATGCGCTATTGGGTGGGCAGCGTGAATGTGTGACATCTTAGTCTTCATTGACTTGGCCTTGTTATATTTGTGGTACAATGCTTGGATGGAATCATCAAACAGACAATCAGTAGTTGCGAAATTCAACGTCACAGCGGAAGAATATTTACCTTTTTTCCGAAGGTAATAGAATATGGTGTTCATATGCTGAGAAAAAAAACAACACAGAAACACAAATGAAAAGGTTGAACAACTGTAAAAAAACTGAAATGCAGTATCAAAACTAAAAAATATTTATAAAGCAACTGAAAATAAACTATCATAACTACAATATAAATTGGAAACTTTACCGAGTCGTTCATAAACATGTCGCATGTGGCCAAATGATAAAACCAAGTTTTATCCTCAACATAATCAACACCTAGCCTAAAACCCGGGGTAAATTTCTTTGCGCCGTCTTCATAACAATTATAATGCCTACAACAACAAAAAAACAGCAAAAAAATAGCATTAAAACAGGAATAAAACTGAAAAAAAAAAAAACAAAAACAGATTTAATAAAAACAGTCACCTAGGATGTTTAAGCAATCCTTCACCAATCCAAGCGTCAAATTTTGCCTCAATCTCGGTAGATACGGGATCAGCAAAAGCATCATTAAGAGCATAAAGGCCCTTCACATAAGTCACCATTTTGAAATCCCTATCATCCCCAGCTGATTGAGAACCTGAGGACATAAGCTCCATTGGAGTGCTCCCGACATCAGTAGACCCGAAATCAACAAATGGAGATTTCAAGGCCGGAGCACGCTTCCTCTTATCCAACAGAGATGTATGAGAGACAGTGTCCTCAGTTTCTTCATCAGTATGAAGGGCATCTGACTTTTCACCAACAACATCTGGATTGGGTGCGGGGACCTAAAAAAGAAAGAATGCATTAAAACAGTTGCAAAACATACTAGAAACTAATGAGCAACCAAAAAGAAACCTAGTTTTCTTGAAAACAATTAAAAGTAAACTTACATGGATTTTACCAACAGCCTCCAAGCCAGCCAACACAACTTGATCATCATCTATTTCAAGCTGGCTCAACCCATCAAAGAAATCGTCCCCCTTCAATCGAGACTCATCGCCCTTCGGCTTCTCAACATCCTTAACATTTTTATCACTCCCTCCAACATCCTCAGATGGATTCACATCAGCAGAAGGAACAGCAGTAACAGCCTTGTCAGCATCATCAACATCCCCACCAACTTTAACTAACTCACCACCATCGTCGGAGTCGGAATCAATATTTTCTGGATCAGGCAATTGCTTCTCATCATCCTCGGCATCATCATCATCATCATCATCAGCATCATCATCAGAATCTTGAGTTACTAATTCATCCGATGACTTTCCCTGTATCAACCAACATAAATGAAACTTAAATAAAACAGTAAAGAAACTTTAAAAAAAATATAAAAAAACCTAAACAATAAAATAAGAATAAATACCTCATCAGAAGGACGACGATGAATGGCATTAACCTTCTCCTGGATATCCTTAATTACAGTCATTACGGATTTGAAATTAAAATCAACAAAACACCTCAATGAAATGAAGTCCTCGGCCAATGATGATTGATTCGAAATGAGCATCTCCAGCTTAGATTTCATCCAATCAATATCTGCTGAATCAGACTTCTTTGAAGATGACCCACCCTCGAAGGATTGCTTCGCTACACCACGGTCATCAATAGATTCATCGAGAAATAAACCGTCAAGTTGAAGCTGCTGCCTCTCTTCATCAGTAGGACGCATGTTTTTTATCTTCAACTGAACAGCATAATCAAACATAATATGAAAAAAATTAAAACAATTGGAAAAACCAAAAAATAACAACATAAATAAAACTGAAAAGAAACAGTAAAGAAACTGTAAATTACCTTCTCCAAAGGTAAATCAAAAATCTTGCCCTTCAAGTCTCGAAGGGTTGGATTTTTGGTGACGATGGTGTTGCTCCAGTTCAGAATCCTGGGAATAGAAGATGAAACTCTCTTACAGAAAGAGTCCACCATTGCAGGACAGCATTCATAAAACCAAACCGTGAAAACCCAAGGACATCCCAATGCCCTATACCAGCCATCATATTGCCCTCCCTTCTCTGCCTTTCTATTTTTCATAATGATCCCATGCTCAATCCTACCTTTGAATGAGTCAATTGTCAATTCAAATGATTCCCTACCCCAACAATACTCATCCCACCGACCGCTATCAACTACATCTAGAACAAACCTAGACACTTCTTTGTCAGGAGTATTGCTAAGAAGAAAACACTGAATGAAATACAAAACAGCCATTTTCAAACCAATAGACTCATCCAAACCCCACCGACTACCCAAAAAAGCATCCTCGATGGCTTTGTGGTCAATAGTTTTTACACCACGGAAACATGTTTCTACCAATTGATTTGTTTCCTGTGAAAACAACAACTTGTTGCAATCACCGAAACAATCTAAACCAGAAATCAGGTAAAATTCTTCGGCACTAAACCGTATGCAACGGCCAGCAACCTTAGCCCAAAACTCTTTAGGATTGGGCTGTAAAACTTCCCTTAGTAATAAACTATGTACGACTTGCGGATGAAAAACAAACTCAGGCATATCCAGAAAATGCCCAAACTGAGTTTGACGAAACAAAGAAAGCAAATTAACAGATAAAGTGTTCTTAATATTATCTATCACGGAATAAACACTGGTGCATACACACTTAGATCTGTAAAAATCAGAAGGACTAAATTTACAGTCCCAAACCTGCAACATAACGAAAATGGCCAAAATAAATTATAAATCCTGAATAAAACAGTATGAAAACTGTAATACAACTACAAACAAACTACAAACAAACTATCAATGACAAACAACTACACAGAAAAAAACAGTAAAGACCTGAAATCGTTTGGAAACATAAAAAAAACAGTAAACAACTAACCCTAAAGGAAATCGAAAAATACAGTATAAAAAGAACAATAAAACTATATAAAAACAACAAACAAACTACAAAACATATACAACTATAGAAAAATATAGAGCAAAGATTTGAAAATCGTTTTGAAACCTAAAATATAACAGCAAACAACTAAACCTAATGAAAATCGAAAACACATCAAAACATACCATTAACAAACTATTAAAAAACTGATAAGAAACTACAGACGACTGATTGAAAACACTAAAAACGAAAACAAAACACATAACCTGTAAGCACAAAAAAACACTGAAAATAAAGAAAACAAAACCAAATTAAAGAACAACACCCAGACCAGAATCAAATGAAATGTTCAAAACCAACAATAAATAACTAAAAAATTTAAAAACATGAAACAAAATGCGCAAATGAAACCCTAAAATTACACAAAGCATAATGAACATAAAAACGCCAAAATCTGGGTAAAGTATAAATGAAGGAAAGGGGGAAACGAAAATAAAACTAAAAACCAACCTGAGTCCGATCTTCAGCATGTGCAATAGTTTTTTTCCCAGAAATTTCTGGAACCGTGTGCTCCTCCAAGTTGAGCTTCGTTTTCTTCGAAGAATGGGGTCTCACACGCTTGGGCATTGGAGCTTCAAAATCAGAATCAAAATCTTCATTGATTGGGCGTTTACCCTTGGATTTGTTGGCCAACGATTTCTTGCCCATTTTTTATTTCTGTTTGAGAACTGGAGAAGGGGATGATGATGAACGAGTGATTGCCATCTTATAAATAAGATTGAAAAAAACTGAAACAGAGAGGGAAAAACAGTTGCTAAATCGTGGGCTAAGAGGAAGTTGAAAATTCGTGGATGAACCAAAAAGAAGAGGGAAAAACGTGATAAATTATGGGTGGTTAATGGAGGTTACTTGAATTCAAATGAACTTAGAAAACAGAAATGAAGAATCGAAAATGAAATGAAAAGAAAATGAAAAAAGAGAGGGAAGAGAGTAGGATTTGATTGATGATGGATAGGGAGAGCACACGTGTATGCATGGAATGATGAGTAAGTGGTAAATGTGTAATAAAAACAACTTTGTAAGTAAAAATGTAGTAATAGGCGTGTGTGAGTAATTTTGTAATAAATTGTGTAAAATGGATTTTTCATGTAAAAATTTCTAATTTTTACAACATCAACTTTCAAACTCATTATTAGCTTCAAATATATGTAATCGCCCATTAATTAATTGAATTTCACTAAATCTAAGCAACACGAAAAACACACTGAAATCCTTACTCTAAACTTCTTATTGTCATAGCAAATGGACGAAGAGAGGACAAACTGAGGTGCACTGCTCCCTCGTCCACAACATCTACAAAGGAAATGAAAATGAGAATGAGAGAGGTTAGTGTCTTAATTAAATATAATTCAAAATTAAATATTTTCAATAGTTGGACATGGGCAGCCTCTGTATTTTTCTCACATTGAATATTTATTGGTAATAAATTCAATATACTTGAGTGGAAATTACACATTTTTTATGCAAAAATATGACTATTTCTTAAAATAGGAAAAATTGAAAACAAGATGGAAAAATAGTATAAAAATTAGGGGTGTTGATATAATTCGCAATTTGTGGTTTCAAACCAATCGATTCGGACCAAACCATTTGAGATCGGACCAAATGAATCTGATATGAATTTTTTTGGTCAAGACCATTTAAAATTCTTTGATTCGGTCACGATTTTAAAAATTCCGATAGAGGTTCAAACCAAACCAATCCTTATAATTAATTTAGATATACTTAATTTTTTTTTTTTGGAAGAAACTTATGATAATAATTCTTTATTGTTATTTATGTATTATAAACTAGCGGAAAGGAAAAAAAAATTATTGTTAAAAGGGATAATTGCGGTAAAAGTCCCCAAAAGTTTAGAGTTGATGTAGATTAATCCTCAACCTCGAAAATTGGCGGCATTAGTCCCTAAGGTCGCTATTTTCGTAAGTCCGTTGGTACCTAATTTAACAGAGTTGTTAAATACTGACAAGAATGCCACGTGTTTAAATATTATTGGGCCAGCCATAATTTTAATTAAAAAAAATTAAAATAATAAATAATTTATTCAAAAAAAAATTATTAAAAAATAATAATAATTAAAATAATAAATAATAATTTTTTTTTCCTTTTTTCTTTTTTTTTTCTCAATTCTTCTCCAATTATTTTTCCTTTTTCCAGATGGTTTTTCTTTAATTTTTTTTCTTCAATCTTCTTTACACATTATACTACCATGACCATCATAGTACCACCACAACCACCAATTACAAATTCAATCATCAAAATTTGTTATAACCAATCAAGAAAGCTGGGTAAAAACTCAGATCTGAAATTGCACAATAAAATTCAAATAGCTCATCCAAGGTCAAGAACCATAGCTCAAACCACTAGAATGAAACTAAATTTGTACCAATTTTTTTAAGAAAAAAAAAACAATTCTCAAATCTGGTAAAGGGACATACCATCGAATTCAAAAGCCCAAATCTGTTCTTTGGGGTTTTGCAACTTATATACAACAAGATCTAATAATTTTTTCAAAACAAAACCCAGAAAAAAAAAAAAAAAAAAAAAAAAAATAACTGACATTAAAAGATTTGGTACCCACTACCCAGCCTCAATTTCGTCATCCCTCTTCTTGCGGTGGGCGTCGATGATGGCGTAGGAGTGAGATTCAGAGAGTGGTCGTCACTGTCATCATCCATGGCAGTCTCTGTCGGCGAGATCTGACCAGAAAAGGTGGACTACCGCCACTCGCCGTCGACAAGATCTGAACAGATCTACCGCTTCTCTCTGCCCGTGATGTTTGGCCCTTGTGTGTAGCTATCCCCGTTGTCGAAGCCTCACCCGCCATGGCTTCGACCTGGGCAATTTCGAAGTCCGGAGAGCCAACCTCCAGTATGGAGTTTAAATAAGTGGTGGTGGAAGGCAAGAAAGAAAGAAGATTTGAAATACAACTTGCAAGAAAAAAATTGTTGGTTGATGAAGAAAGGTCTGTGGGTGCGTGCTTGATGAAGGAGACTAAGTCCAGATAAAATAAATGGAAAGAAAAAAGGAAATAAAAAAATATTAAAGTTTTTTATTTTTTATTTGTTAATAATTTATTCATTATTTAAATCATTTAAAATTATTTTTTAATTAAAATTATGAGTTGGTCCAATAATATTTAAACACGTGGCATTCTTATCCGTATTTAATAGATCTGTTAAATTGAGAACCAACGGACTTACAAAAATGGCGACCTTAGGGACTATTGTTGTGTTAAAATTAGATACGCAAGTGTACGCAGTCACAAACAAGTAATACAATGATAAGTAATGAGTATCGTCTCCACAAGGACTGTAAAAATAAAATTTCTATTGCAAAAGTTAATTACCAAGCAAAAATGCCTAAAAAGCAAAATTAAATGAGTAATGAATCAACTAAATAAACGAGAAAACAAGTAAATTAACTCAAAAGTGGATGCAAGATGAAAATAAAATTTAGTTGTAAGCTTTTGAAATGTGAAAGGCTTGAACTATTGAATCCCCCTATGTTTAGCAAAAACTGTGCGTTTTTGCTGCAGCAAAAAGTTAGCAAATCTTTAGCAAAAATCCCAGGTTAACAAAAACACCATTAAAGTCCACAAAACTCTTCCAAATTTTATGCAATCAATCCTTGGACCTGTTCAAACATATTCCTATGCCAAGCAAGCTCAAGAATACCATTTCAAGCATAGTTCTCAATTGTTACACAAGGATATAACATATTCCTATGTTATTTCAAATCTAATCTAAAAAAGATTAAGAACTTGTGTCATTCAAGCTAAGTCCATTATATTTAACCTTTCCAGAATTAAATATAACTCAATAATCAAGCTATTGGTGGCCAAACAATATCAAGAAATTAGCAATACACACACTTGAATGAACATGAGAATTTTTACTAAATATTTGCATAAGAAAATTACTCAACTAAACATAGGGTTCTTCAACAATTCAAACCATTAAAAAGTTTAGCTCATAGCTAACTTAAGAACCACCATTACAAGATAAAATTTAGACATGGAGTTTGAATGTTAAGTTAAAGAAATTAAAAGAGAGAAGAAAGAAATAGCAAACAATAATAGAGGAGTTTTCCAAAGGGATGGATGTTGAATCTTGTTGTGCTTCTCCTCTTTCCTCCTTCTTCTTCTTCTTCTTTCAATCTTCTTTTTTTCTGTATAAAAATGGCAGCCCAAAAGCTCTATTTTCGTTCAGCCCCCTTTTTTCTCTAAATGGAGGCCCCTTTTTCTTTCCAATCTCCTTAGGTTTAGTACCTTTTTGCCCCAAATAAACCCTACACATGACATGTTGATAGCCTCTCCATGTAATAGCTCCAGCCACCACTCTTATATTGCCACGTCATCTCCACAAATGCCACCTCTTTTAATGAAATGCCAACTCACCCTTTTTCTAAGAAAATAAAACACATCAGCCACTAATCTGTTTGCTGCAGCAAAAACTTCACAGAATTTCAGCAAAATTAAGAACATGACTAACTTGCTATTTTCTTTGCCAATTTATGCACAAGAGTTATTGATTTTAACTAACAACTTCAAAATACACACACAAACATAAAACACTGAAACTTTCACAAATTAAGAGACAAACATAACTTAAATGACACACAATTACATAAAAAAAAAATGCTTAAAGTGATATCAAATAACTCTTTACTCAAGAGTTATCAAATACCCCCAAACTTATGACATTGCTCGTCCTCGAGTGATGAGAACAAAACCACAACAACTAGAACAACAAACAGCTCACAGATTTTCAAAACAAACGTCACTGAACTGAACAAAGATATTCAACAAAAACAGGATGCAACTTGTCTTGTCAATGCACACACCTAGGGGAAATAACTCTCAGGAATAATGTTCTGCAAAAGGCAACTGAATGAAGATCTTGCTCAAGCGTTAAACCAAATTCTTTAAGTTTAAATGCCGCTGCCCAAAGTAGGTGTCAAGTGCCCCTCTCTTTTTTTTTTTTTTTTTTAAACATAGCTTCTCCTAAACAATTTCGCTCAACTAACATTTAAACTAAACATTGGTCCTCAAGTTCAAATGATGCCTCCATAGGTTACCTAACAACTTTCTCTCCACTAATGTAGACACACACCACTCCAAGGATCAATAGGACTTAGCCAAGCTTGTAATGATAGGCTAGGGTGAAGGTAGGATAAGGAAAATTAATTTCGGTTCGAACCACCCTAAACACATTGATCTTTATAGGACCTAGGCAATGCACAATAAATTTTTCCCTAAAGAAACCCCACAAACCAAATATAACTCTTGCCACTAGCTTTAATTATTTACTAATATATATATATACATGCATATTTTTTTTTGGCACCCCCAAACTTATTTTTGACTTTGATCTCTCTCTCTTTTTTTTTTTTTTTCAAGAAAGGGGGGACAATTTCTAAGTACAAACTTTTTTTTTTTTGAATAATAAACTTATATAAACTAAATAGAAATGCCATAAACTAGCTAGATAGCAAGAGAACAATAAAGGTGAGAACCACTCCCCCCCCCAAACTTAAAGAACAACATTGTCCTCAATGTTTAGAAAAAGAGAAAAAGCAAATTGGCAAATACTCACCCAATTGACACTCACTTACTACGCTCCCCACAACTCCCAAATATGCAATAAAAATTAGTATCTTATAAAGACCAATGCGTCTTGGGGTAAGGTGAAAAGAGAATGTATCTCTAGCTAGGCTATGTAGTGGCTAAGAAAAGAGAATGCTAATATCAAGCTCAAGGGGGAAAACTAGGGATAAAATAGTCATAAGGGTAGGCTTCAAGGTTCAAACGGTCCAAACACGGCCTATATCACTTCCTTGGGGTAGGGATGTCTAGGATTTCGCCTCAAGGAAAAACTGCTAAGTAATTCTAGAGACTTAAACTCTCACAAAGGTTTAGTTCAAACTAATTAGTGACACAAACCATTTAGTCAAGCTATGAGCACAATCAAGGGAGGCAAACTTTCAACAACGAAGGGCAACCAACATGTTAACTTAAAACAGGCAGCTTAAAACTCAAAAAGAAAAACATTCAGTTTTAAGAACTAAGTGGAAACACGACATCGTCATCGAGCCCCCCTAGGCAACACTAACAAAGACAAGATACAACCCGAACATAAAATGACAAGACAAACAACAACAACTATAACAGAAAAAACAAGAACACAAATAGAAAAGACAAGTGAAAAATAAATACTGAAGCTGAAAGAAAAAAAAAGTACTCCCTCTGTCTATCCCTCGGGGTCATCCTCTGAAGCGCTAGAGTCTTCCGGAGTTTCTGGATCAGCCCATCGAGCAAACACTTCTTGTGGGAACACTGGGAAGTCAACTATTGGCCTTGGCGCCATTCGCTTTAGAGATTTTGCTAATGCAGTGTCACGCGCCTGAACATAGCGAAAGTAGGTAAGTTGCTTCTCCTCAAGGTGTGCTAGGCGATTCATGATTTGTTCTTGCTGAGTGCGAGGAAGATTGGCGGAAGTCGTCTGACTGCTAGATGGCTGGTGACGTTTGGGAGGAGCAGTCGAGGGTGTGCAATGAGTGGCAACACGCTGAATCGAGACCAAATCAATGCTGATCCGCTCTCTTAGAAGTTCTTCATCGTCCCCAATAGCGGCATTTCCCGCTAGGCAAATCTGAGTGATGAGAGCTGGGAAAAATAACTTGTCGCCTTTTTTCTGAAAACACTTCCAAATTTCCTCATAAATGATCTTGCCCACATTCATTTTCTTGCCTGCCAAGATGCAATACAATAAACAGAGGCGTGTCTGACTCACTGTGGTGTCATGTGTTGTGGGCATCAAAGAGCACTTAATAAAAGCAAGCCAAACACTCGCTTCAGGCCGTAGAGATGAGTGTAACAAGGTGCGGTGGCCGGAAGACGAGATAGACCATTCAGAACCCGGGTGAGCAACAGCACGAAGCACGGCGTCATATGGAATAGAGGCTGGGTTAATCCTCCAAAGAGCAAACTCATCCTCAAGCGGAGCTCTCAATCCATATAAGTCGTTAATCACATCAGGAGAAAAGGGGACACTCTGACCCCTCACTCTAACGACATCAGGATACTTTGGATCAAGTGCAGCATAAAATGCAGGGGCAACCGAGGCCACAGCAGGCTTAGGATTTGCACAAAATTTCTCCCACTTGTGCTCCGCAATCAAATTTGTAATATATGCAGGTAAAGCTTCCGGGGCAGGGAGAAAGCCGCGCTCGGCCAACTGGCTGCGGGTTCGTAATATCTCAAACCGCTCTTGATGACGGACGGGGTCGGCTTTGGCTTTAGGACGAGTAGTGGGGTTCTGTTTAGGTGGTGGAGATGTGGAAGTGGTGCGCTTAGGCTTGGGTTGGCCCTTGGAGGTTGAGGGAGCGGCTTTGGTGGTTGGAGCTTTGGGTTTAGGTGAGGAGGCCTTACGGGGACGAGTACGGGGTGGTGAGTGTGTGGTGGAGGAAGGCAAGGCAAGGGTTGGTGGGTTTGGGTGGGTTGGTTGTTGTGATGGAGGTTTGGGCAAGGTGTTGGCCGGAGCTTTACGCTTACGCGATTTGGATTTGGTGGTTGCCATGGCTCAATCTCACAACAACAAGCTCGAAAGTATCTGCTACACAATCTCAGGAAGATCAACAGAACATCAACAACCAATAAAAACACACTGAGTTTAGCAACAAATCAGCCCAATTGAATATCACCCACGAGAATCAAAATCATTGTTCACCATAGTTAATCCTAAAGCATTTAGATATTCCTTCTTCTAAACAGTGTATAGTCTCAAAATGCAATCTCCCAATACTAGGATTATCACAAATAAGCAGACATGGACAGCACTTTCAACATTATTTTCAACACTTTTTTTTTTTTAGAATATCTACTCCAATATCATCACAACCCAATTCTTGAAAGAGAAATAAAGAAAGATCTCACCATGACTGAAAATCCACTGAATGAAATCTGAAAAATGGAGAGGAGCGGTTCGCCTGGAAAAATGGAGGTCGAATGTGGGCGGTTTCTGAGGTGGACAGAGGCGGCTGGGCGGGGGTCTGGTTTTTCTGAGTGCGGGCGAGGGGTTCGTCGGACTGGGGGGGGGGGGTCGGGCTGTTTCTAGGGTGGAGGTCGAAGAGGGTTCTGGTGGGAATGGGGGCGAATCGAGGAAGGAAGGCGGCGACTGGGGAGGTCGGGTTCAATAGAGTTGAGGTCGAAGAGGGTTCGGCTGGAGGTTTGGTCGACTGTAGGTCGTCGGTGGGGCTGTTCGAAGGTGAAGAAGAATGGAGGTCGAAGGTTGAAGGGGTCAGGGGGGAAGTCGGGTTAGGGTAAATTGTTTGAAAATTAAATTTTTTTTTTATGTAATAATAGGAGATAAAAAAAAAAGAAAAATAATATTAATATATTAAAAAATATATATGTTTTTTTTTAAAAAAAAAATAATAATAGTGATAATATATATAAGTAAAATAGGAGTAATATGTAATAGATGGACCTTTCATCTCGTAATGTGAGTGATATTACGCCTGCTGTAGCAAAATTTCCACAAAAGTTCAGCAAAAATCTTGCTGAGTGCTCTTTGAACATGTATTACTTTTGTTAAAATTTTGCTAGAAAAATGCTGCAGCAGGCGAAAGTTCTCCACATGAACGAAAATTCCTTTTGTGCTTCACAGAAATGCTGCAGCAAAATTCCATCAAAAATTTAGCAAAATCTCTAAACTTCCAAATCACCTCCAAGGCTCCAAATTGTGTTCTAAAACCACCTGAAGCATCAAACCAAGTGTAAAATCCACTCAAACACCTAAAAGAAAAATGAACAAAAAATAAAATAAAATAAAAATAAAGGAAAATAAAATATATACTTTTTTTTCTTCTTTTCATTTTTTTTTCTTTTCTTTCATATTTTTCTATATATATATATTTTCATTTTTTTTTTCAAAAATATTTACAATACTTGTTCTTCTTCCAACATTGGGTTGCCTAAACATAAAATTGACAATTCGAACACAAGGCAACCCAACCACCTTCCGCTTCATGCATCCTCCAAAGTGATTGAGGTTTTTGCTCGATCGACCTCACCACCAAGATAATACTTTAGACGCTGCCCATTCACTTTAAATTCCTTTCCGGATTGCTCATTACAAACATCCACAGCTCCATGAGGATAAACTTTGGTTATGGTGAATGGGCCCGACAATGAGACTTCAATTTGCCCGGAAATAACCTCAACCGCGAGTTAAAAAGCAAAACTCGCTGCCCTTTCTCAAACACTCGAGGTTGAATTCTTTTGTCATGCCACTTCTTGGTATTTTCTTTATAAAGTTTGGCATTCTCATACGAAAACAATCTCATTTCCTCAAGCTCATTCAATTGTAACTTTCGAGCTTCCCCCGCCGCTTGGAGATCCATATTCAACTTCTTCGTGGCCCAATAAGCTTTGTGTTCCAATTCAACGGGCAAATGACAAGCCTTACCATAAACTAACGGTAAGGAGACATGCCCAAAGGAGTTTTGAAAGCGGTTCTATAGGCCCAAAGAGCATCATCCAACCGTTGAGACCAATCTTTACGAGTAGGATTCACCACTTTCTCCAAAATTCCTTTGATTTCTCGATTGGAAATCTCCGCTTGGCCATTCGTTTGAGGATGGTAAGATGTAGCTATCTTGTGCTTGACACTATACTTAGCCAAAAGAGCCGCCAACACTTTGTTAACAAAATGAGTTCCCTCATCACTAATGAGAGCTCTTGGAGTCCCAAAACGAGTGAAGACATTCTTGTGTAGAAATTTCATCACCACCTTAGAGTCATTGGTGGGACTTGCAATTGCTTCCACCCATTTTGACACATAATCTACAGCCACCAAAATGAATAAATTTCCAAAGGATGGGGGAAAGGGTCCCATGAAATCGATGCCCCAAACATCAAACAACTCTACCTCGAGGATAACTTGCAAAGGCATCTCATTTCGGGCAGAAATATTACCAACCCGTTGGCATCTATCACACCGTCTAGTAAACTCATAAGCATCCTTGAACATGGAAGGCCAATAGTACCCCGATTGAAGTACTTTTGCAGCTGTTCTTTGGCCTCCAAAATGCCCCCCATAAGGTGATGAGTGACAATGCTCAAGAATATTTTGAACCTCTTCTTGCGGCACACAACGCCTTATCACACGATCAGCACACTATTAGAATATTTCTAATTAAGGAAATAAAATAATATTATTGATTCTGATAAATGAATATTTTATATTCATTGAATCTGGACAGAATCAATTACGTAATATTCTATATATGGTCAGATTTCTATATTCATTACCTGATTTGATTTCCTGAATTAATTGTCAAAATATTCTGACAATTAATGTGGCACAGATACTGATGGAGTATCTCACCTATAAATATAGGATCTCGGTCCCCGAGCTCCTCACTCATTCTGTTTATAACAGCAAATTCCATCTAAAGAGAGTTGAGAGAGCGAGGAAGCCCGATTACCCACATTAATGGTTTCTTTTGCAGATCAAGCTTATGTGGGACTAAAGCTTAAAGATTCAATGGCTGGAGGTATTTCGATCCTTAATTATATTACATATATGTTTTTATTAATTCCGCACTTTATACATAATCATATATGTTTCAGTTTATACATATAAATTGTCTAACAGTTGGTATCAGAGCGGATTATATATCTTTGCCTTGATTTATTTTGAGTTTTATATATATACATACATTTACGGGATTCTTCATTTATAATATAATATATATTTTATATATATATACTTTCATATTATATAATCCCGATTATATATATATATTCATACTCAATTTATTTTTATATATATATTCGTTCATATTTATATATATACATTCATATATTCATACATATATTCATATACATATATACCTTTCATATATATATATTTATTATATGGTTATATATATATATACAAAATCATCATTTTGAGAGTTCGTATATATATATGGTATATATATGTATTTATGTATATATGTTTATATATAATTATTATGAATTTGTAATTTTATTGTTTGTCATTCATTTGAATACTTCATTATTTCTATTTCTGTATTTAAACAATTAAATTACTGCATATAATTATATATGTATATATATATTCACGTGTTTGCGTGTTTTTGGGATGGTGGGTTCAAAAGTTTATTTATTTTCTTTGAATCTTTGACGCGTTTTTCAATATTAATAGCCTTATCATTTTCATATGATGTTATATATTTAATCTATGCATAAAAAGGTTTTGAAAACCATCAAAGTCTGGAAAATTTTTTGAAGAGACCCGACCCATTTTTTATTGAAATTAAAGTCCAATTTTTACATGTTTAATTGCCTAAAACCGACATGAATCTCTTTATTTATGCATGGAGATTCAAATGGGAGTGATTCCATGAATTTTTATCGTCGGAATTCGTTTTCCTGTTCGGGTTTGGGTCGGGGCAGTTTTTTCAAAAAAAAAAAAATGGGAAAATTCCAAATTTTTATAAATTTTTATTTATTTGGAATATTAATTATTTTCCTATTTTGTGTTAATTTAGTCAATAAATTACATTCATTCCATTTCCATTTTTAATTTAATACATATATTTAGAATTAATATGTTATTTAGTATAAATTGAAAATGGAAATTTGTTTTAAATTGGTAATTAATTACATGATTTATTTAGGCATGTAATAATTGTGCATTTAATTATTTATTACCAAATATTATGTAATTTATTGTTTAAATTAATAAAAGTTGAAAAATCTGCCATTAAGTATATTTTTTAATTTTGCATTTAATTCATATCATATAATTAATTGTACTAATTTGTATATTTACCTTATTTATACAATTTATTATTAGTACAAATATTTAAGATATTATATGGTCATAAATGCATAATTAATTATATATTATGGAATTAAGCATTTAATTTATTATCATACAATAATTGTATTAATTTGTATTTATTTGGCAAACTTATTTTTAATACAATTAATTTTGATTTGTATGATTTAAATGCTATACATAAATTTCTTTTATAGTGCTAGATATATTTAGAAATATTGAAACATTAAGATAGGTTGAATATTTTATATAGCACATTAAGTTTCATAAAATTATTCATAAAATATTCATAAAACTTCCTAAAATGAATAAAATATGAATAAAATGTAAGTAATTTTGTGGTTTGACATAAGAAAACATGAACTTGGGACAAATGCTCATATCTAGAACGGTTTTTAATGATCTTCGGACGACCACACTAGGAGAACTAATCTCAGTGATTGTCTATTATGTTAATAACGAAATTACTTTTAGGTAGAGCCCAATACCTAATGTCAAAGTAAAAATATAATTTTATATAATTAGGGAGTAGCCACAGCATCCTTATTTGTATAAAATTATATATTAATTAAAATTCACCTTAATGGACATAACTTGTAATTAATTATATAGGTATAATAATTTTACCCCACAGGGATTTTATTATATTTGTATAATTAATTAGGATAATATGTTAAATTAAGTTCTCTTAATTTACCCCACAGGGAGTTATGGGGATTTAATTTAATAGTGTTATCACAAATTTAATTAAAGATAGATAATAAACCTTCATTTCCAAAACTAATTGTTTAATTAAATCTATCATAAAGTTCATATAATTTTATTAAATTTAAAATTTAGCCCACATGCAATTTTGAATTTAGTAAAATTTTAATCTTCAGTTTATACTTTGGTGTCTAGTGAACCACATAATTTTAAATAATTAGGGAGTAGCCACAGCATCCTTAATTATATAAAATTATATATATTAAGTGGATTAAGATCACATAATGGACATGAATTATGTGAACATAATAATCTTACCCTACAGGGATTTTATTATATTCACATGATTAATATGTTAAATTAAATTCTCTTAATTTATCCCACAGGAAATTATGTAGATTTAATTTAATAATTTTATCATAAAGTATAAAATTTTGAAACATTTATAAATAATTAAGTGTTTCATACCTTTCATTGAGATAGAAATATTAAACTTTAAGTTTTTCATAAATTGTGTAAATCTATCATAATCTACATCTAAATCTAATCTTATTAAATTAAAAATTTAGCCCACAGGCAATTTTTGTTTAATAAGATTTCATATGTAAGCATGTTTATTCATTGGTAAAAACATGATTCATTTAAACCTGAAAACTATATATGTAATTTTATTACATCACTATTCATAAATTTCTTCCATACCAGTAGAAATTTCCAAAAATTTATTCTGATTACTTAATCTAAAATGTACAGTTTTTACTGTATAATTAAGAAAAATAAATCACACTTTATTATCACCAATAAATTTTAATTTATTGTGTATGAATTCATTCTAATATAGTTAATGTGATTATTAACACATAGTGGATTATTTTAGATTGTTATTCCACATTCATAATTTCTTGCAAGGTTTACAAATAAACCTAAGAAAGTCAGTAACTGTGAGCAAATCTTATCCACAGACAAGATAAGTTCTCACATTTAGAAGTTTAAGGAACAAGCAATATAGTAGTGACTTTGTTTTAAAATTGGCAAAGACCTTTATGTTCCAAGATTCTATTGAAACTTGATTTAGACACATTTAGAGGTCTTTACTACAAATGATGTCACTCATAAAGATATGCAAGTTCAATCTGACAATAAAAAATGTGTTATTAATAAGAATTTTTCTACATTATAGCACCAAAAATTATGGAACATATCTCCATAAATAGAATAAATGTTAGTAAATGGTGGGGATCTTCATTACACTTGATTTTACTAACTTTATTTAGAACTTGTGTGAATTTCATTAAGAATATGTATTCCAACAAGTCAAAATCGGTACATACTAGAATTCTATCATATTAGAAATCATACAAGTCAATTAATTTTGAAGACATGGACTCAAATTTTGCATCTCTTTTTTAATGATTACTCACATAAATAATTTTTCTACAAAAGTATAGATTTATATGTTTCAAAGACATTTAAATCTTAAGTAGAGAAATGGTGCATTTTGCATATTAAGATAGTGAGATCAAATATAAAATGGAGAATACTACATTAAAATTCATGAGTATGGATAAACTCCCAGTCTATTTGTAAAGTTTCTTTAAAAGCATGGGTTCATTGCCCGATACATATGCTTGGTACACCTAAATTATAGTGTGTAATAGATTTAAGAAACTAAGAATTTTTTGGACATGGGGTGGAGCCTACATAGCAAACTCCAATCTTTCCTAAATCTTTGTCTATTGATACTCAACAATGGGGTGTACATATCGAATCGTGTTCTAACCAAAGTTGTTTCTCAAACATATTTTGAGTTATGATAAGGTTGAAAACCGACTTGATGACATGTACACATTTTATAAATACCCATATATAGTTAGAGTACAATTGTCAAAGAAAAGATCTGGGCCCTAAACCATAAATGAGCATATTTCATTTGAAAAGCTATAAGGTTTAAGGGTTACATATTTTATTATCCATCTCACAACACTAGAATTGTGGAATTAAGAATTGACTTGATCAGTGGGAGTGATCAATCTAGGAACCTAGTTTCCGAGAAAGATCATTCATATTTTCTCAAACTTCCACCTCAAGTGTTAGACTAATTATGATTCACAACAACCCTTAAGATTACTGGTTATTGAGAATTCATAACTAGTCATTAATAATATACAAGTCATTGGTAAAATTCTAATAAGTTATGTTATTTAGTAATTGCTTACAATTTCTAAAATAACATGCTATTGAACCATTTGCTCTTTTATGAGTTTGTTGGTCCATCCTTAAGATGACTTATTAGAACAGTAAGATCAATGTATTCTAGTGATCACATTTTGTACAATAAGAGTTCAACTACAATATTAATTTGAGACATAAATTAAATTATAGAATGATAAAGAATTGAAGTTGTAGTACAACATGCCATGAATGAAGAAATAAATATCTTAAAGAGCGATTAATAAAGTTTATCTTTAGTAAAGTTGCCTAATGGGGTGGAGAACATTAATTAAGCATAAGTTTTTTCACCAATAATATTCATTAGGCAACATTGAGAAACATAAAGATATAAAAGAATATTCATTGCTAAGAAGTTCATTTTGAACTAAGAATCAATAACAAAGGAGATTTACATTCTCACTTGTTTTTATAAATGATTCTATTATAGACCTTGGCATTTGTTGCTCGTTTCAATTCATTAATCAGTTCCAAACAGTGAACTAGAGGAGAATGTATACAGACTGGCATAAATTTTTTCTCTAATAGTGGTGAACATATGCAAGCTTAAGGTGTCTACCTGTAGATTAAAACAAACATCTCACAAATTGGTATTATATCATCTTTTCCTTTAGGTTTGAAAAGAGAATTATTGAAATAATTATATACCAGAAGGTTAGTGGGAGTAATATTTGTTTTATACGTAGACAATATATTACTTGCAAATGATGATAAAAGTTTTCTATATAAGTTAAAATAATTCATATCTCAAATTATTATTTTGAGATAAGGAATATAAATAATATATATAATTTTAATTAATTAGAGAGTAGCCACAGCATCTCTGATTAAATAAAATTATGTATTATTCATCAGATATAACTTTTATCTTTAAGTGTGATAAATTCAACTCGAACCAGCATCTGAAAAATGATCTGGAGTGAGAATAAATTAAGAACATTCATTCGCTTCTATTTTAGAAGCCTAATGTATGCCTAAGAGTCTGAATAAGACTTTGCATTACATTTGTTTCAGGATCGTTAAGTAGTATCAGAATAACTAAAGTTAAGACTACTTTATTTTTCATACAAAGTGATGAGGTATCTTTAAGATACTAAAAATTATATTCATACATATTTTAAGATGAATTGACCATCTGGAAATATAGTTAACCAATTAGATTCTAACATACTTCACTGGTTGTATTGATTCACGTAAATCAATATTTTATTACGTCCTTAAGATTACCAGTAAGTTATATTGTAGAGAATCTTGATTGTTATTTCCACTATAGAAGTCAGATTCATTTATTGTTTTGAGGATACATCTCGTATGATGTATTATAGAGTTTCATAGTAGGCACAGAGTTCGTAATTACGGTTTCATTAGGCCATTAAGAAAATTTTGCGATAAATTCAGCTACAATATTTATGGCTAATAACTCTAAGAGTACTGGTCGAAGCTAGCATATCGACATTAAGTATTTAGCCATAAAAGGCGTGATAAGTGGTCATTAATCACGTAAACTGAATTGGGTGATCGCATAGATCCTTGACTAAAGGCATGCCGCAACACAAATTCAAGGATCATAAAGTAAATGTGGGATTCAGTTAACCCATATGCAGTTTTTTTTTATTTGTACAACCAAAAATTATTTAATGAAACTCTAATTTCGATATTTTCTCATATTTATGTGCACCTTAATTTCATCTGAGAAAATTATCGTAAGAGGACCTGAATAAACATAAGGATTAGGGTTTATTCACTTAAGTACATTGCCACATAAAGTACATTGTTATATAATAAATATATCGTAATACATGGAAGATAATACTCGACTTATAATGAGGACATGTCGCTATGATTCGTATGTTTATTATATAATGAGGAACGTTTGGGTTTGAATGTTTTAGTTTAAATGCTGACCAAGTGGGAGAATATTAGAATATTTCTAATTAAGGAAATAAAATAATATTATTGATTCTGATAAATGAATATTTTATATTCATTGAATCTGGACAGAATCAATTACGTAATATTCTATATATGGTCAGATTTCTATATTCATTACCTGATTTGATTTCCTGAATTAATTGTCAAAATATTCTGACAATTAATGTGGCACAGATACTGATGGAGTATCTCACCTATAAATATAGGGTCTCGGTCCCCGAGCTCCTCACTCATTCTGTTTATAACAGCAAATTCCATCTAAAGAGAGTTGAGAGAGCGAGGAAGCCCGATTACCCACATTAATGGTTTCTTTTGCAGATCAAGCTTATGTGGGACTAAAGCTTAAAGATTCAATGGCTGGAGGTATTTCGATCCTTAATTATATTACATATATGTTTTTATTAATTCCGCACTTTATACATAATCATATATGTTTCAGTTTATACATATAAATTGTCTAACACACACTGCTTATAAAGAAAAGGTTCATCCCAATAATAAGACCTCACATCATGGAAGAACTTCTTGAGCGGTTGCCCTTTTAAATCAGATGGAGTCCTCCCACTCACTAAGTAGTTGGCAAAATCAGCATACCAAGGAGTGGAGTCTTGGTTTACTAAGCTCACCATCAATAAAGCTTCATCGGGGAACATCTCTTTAATTGGCTGCTCAACTTTCTTTATCTCATCATCACCTTCTAGTCTAGAAAGGTGATCAGCCACTTGATTCTCAGCTCCTTTCTTATCCCGAATCTCCAAATCAAATTCTTGAAGAAGCAACACCCAACGAATCAGTCTCGGTTTGGCGTCCTTCTTGGCAATGAGATACTTGATTGCAGAATGATCCGTGTACACCACCACTTTGGTTCCAACAAGGTAAGCTCGAAACTTGTCAAAGGCAAAAACCACAGCCAATAACTCCTTCTCTGTAGTAGTGTAGTTCAATTGGGCGTCAGCTAATGTTCTGCTTGCATAATAAATTGAGTGGAACACCTTCTCTCTTCTTTGACCAAGAACAGCACCAACTGCAAAATCACTAGCATCACACATTAGTTCAAAAGGAAGTGACCAATCGGGGGCTACAATAATGGGAGCGGACACAAGAGCTTTTTTCAAAGTCACAAAAGCTTCATGACAGTCTTTGGTGAACTCAAAAGATCTATTCTGCTCAAGTAAAGAGCAAAGAGGCTTGGAGATTTTTGAGAAATCTTTAATAAACCTCCTATAAAAACCTGCATGCCCCAAAAAACTTCGAATTCCTTTGACAGTAGTAGGAGGTGGCAGCTTCTCAATAACTTCAACTTTCGCTCTATCCACTTCAATGCCCTTGTTAGAAACTTTATGACCCAAAACAATTCCTTCTTGAACCATGAAATGGCATTTCTCCTAATTGAGAACTAAGTTCGTGTCTTCACATCTTGCTAAAACCTTCTCCAAGTTAACTAAACAAGTGTCAAAAGACTCTCCAAATACCGAGAAGTCATCCATGAAGATCTCAAGAATGTTTTCCGCCATATCTGAAAAAATCGCCATCATACACCTTTGAAAAGTGGCGGGAGCATTGCATAACCCAAATGGCATTCTCCGAAAGGCAAAGGTACCATATGGACAAGTGAATGTTGTTTTCTCTTGGTCTTCCGGAGCTATGGCAATTTGATTATAGCCAGAATACCCATCAAGGAAACAATAGAATTCTTTTCCCGCCAAACGATCAAGCACTTGATCAATGAATGGCAGCGGGAAATGATCTTTCCGCGTGGCCTTGTTCAACTTCCGATAGTCCATACAAACACGCCATCCTGTCACCATTCTTGTAGGGATCAACTCATTGTTTTCATTAGCTACCACCGTGACTCCGCCCTTTTTTGGAACACATTGAACTGGGCTTACCCAAGAACTGTCTGAAATGGGGTAAACGATGCCAAAGTCTAACCACTTGATTACCTCCTTTCTAACCACTTCCTTCATGATAGGGTTTAGCCGTCGCTGCTGCTCTACAGAATGGTTGCACAAATCTTCCAACAGAATCTTATGCATGCAAATCGAAGGACTTATACCCTTGATTAGGCATGGCAAAAAGATCCATTCATTCGGATCGGATCAGTGATCCGATCCGACGGATCATTACTGATCCGAAATATTCGGATAGTTATTGGATCTTGGATCAGATCCGACCCGCCCCGCTTAATTTTTTTACGGATCGGATCTGACCCGATCCGTTTTAAATATATATATTTTTTTTAAAAAAAAAATTACTTTTTAATATATTTTTTTAAGGTGTAAGGCCAGTGGAATACCACCATTAGACATATATGATCTGCCCATAGACCACACTATATATTATTATTTTAATTAATTACTCTCTCAATTTAATTCTTATATAAATGCGTACACATATATATAAAAATAAAAATATATATGCATACTGGCCATTTTATATTTTAATTATTTGATTATAATAATTATTATTATTTGCAAAATTCCATACCTTCTTCGAAAATCTTAAATATAAGGTTATAATAAGAAAGTAAAGTAACAGATATTATACACAATAGATCGATTTATGTATAGGTACTGTTAAATATATTAATTTGTACAATAATTTACACTTTTATATTATATCACTTTTATATATGTATGCAACAATAATTTAAATTTAATATAAACATATTATTAATTAATAAGAATAATATTTAACTTTTGTTTATCAAATAAAAATACTAATTAATTAAATATTTTAATAATGAGTAATTAATACTATTATTTGACTCTTAAATATTTAATTATTTAAGGGACATTTGCTAATATTTTTATTTTTTTTAATATTATAATCATAAAAATAAAAGTAATTTTTTGTTTTTAAAAAATATGTGTTCTATAACCATTTTTGTTTTTTTTTTTTAATTTTAAAAATTGATAAGAAAAATATCACTACAAAAAATCTTATTTTTAATCACAACAAAATTTCTGACTAAAAGTAAAAATTGTAACTAATTATAAATCATCATTCTTATGTTGTGACTAAAATAGGTCCATCACTAAAAGTATAAGTTACAAAAATTACAATTTGTTGTGACTCAGTATAAAAAATCTTACTTTTATTATTAACATATTTATTTTTTTGTAGGAGCCGTACACAGTAAATCTTGAAGACTAGAAGAACAGCATATAAAAAGTTTATAGTTAATTTCATGTATTTTTTTAGAGGAGATTTATTTCATGTAATCATCATACTACATTATTATTGATGATTATATTAGTGGAATTTCTAAAATTTGGTAAATTAATTTTTCAATAGTAATATTATATTTTTATGTGATAAGAATTTGATATATTTTTTTTTATTGATTTTGACAAATAAAATAAAAATATATAAGAAAAAAAATAATGCATTATTAGTTCTTCAACAAATAAATTTTGGAAAAAAAATATAAATTTAGATATAAAATATATTTTTTTTATTTAAAAAAAAAAAGTTGGGTCGGATCAGATCCGATCCGAATATCTGATCCAGCGGGGCGGGGCGGGGCAGATCCGTATATGATCTGGATCAGGTCGGATCAGAGTCGGATCAGATCCGACCCGCCCCATTGACATTCCTACCCTTGATGTTCGCCATGGTCCAACCAATGGCTCTTTTGTATTTCTTCAAGACATCAACTAACAAGCATTCTCTTTGGGCACCCAACATAGCAGAAATAATTACCGGCAAGGTCTCTCCATCTCCCAAATAAACATACTTCAAGTGACTAGGCAACGGCTTCAACTCCAACTCGGGTGGTTCTTGAATGGAAGGCTTAGGAGGCTTGAAATTGTTCTCTGACAACTCCAAAGATTCAAATGGCCTCCTAGACTTAGTGAAAGGCTGCTTTGACTCTACCCATGTAACTTTGGTTTCTTCATCTTCACTTAAAGCTTCAAGCTCTTCAAGAGAACTTATCATCTTTTCCTCTTTCGAAGCTTCCTTGTGAAATTTTTCAGCAACAATAGAATCAATCACACTTATGCGAGAGCATTCCTCAATCTCATCCGGAAACCTCATGGCATTGAACACATTAAAAGTCACTTGTTGATCATTCACCCGCATAGTAAGTTCCCCTTTTTGCACATCAATCAAGGTCCTCCCGGTAGCAAGGAATGACCTTCCCAAAATAATAGGAACTTCTCTATCCGCCTCATAATCAAGAATGATGAAATCGGCCGGAAAAATAAACTTATCAACTTGCACCAAGACATCTTCAATTTTTCCTTCCGGATGGGCCATGGAACGATCGACCAATTGCAAAGTGACGGTGGTTGGCCAATTCCCAACTTCTTGAAAATAGACATGGGCATTAAATTAATACTAGCTCCCAAGTCACATAAGGCTCTACCCACATCTCTTCCGCCAATGGTACATGGGATTGTAAAACTTCTGGGATCTTTCAACTTAGGAGGAATTTCGACCTTCAACATGGCGCTACACCCTTCCGTCAAAGCCACTGTTTCAAATTCACCTAGCCTTCTTTTCTTTGTCGAAATGTCCTTCAAAAACTTTACATAGTTGAGCATTTGCTCCAAAGCTTCCACTAATGGTATGCTGATGTGGAGCTGCTTTAGAACATCAAGAAATCTTTGGAATCGACCATCTTCTTGCTGCTTTTTAAATCTTTGAGGAAATGGTGGGGGTGGCTTGCTAAGTAACTTTTCTGTTTGCATTTTGATGAGGAATTCTTTTGCAAACATTTTCTTCAGGTTGCTCCTTTGCCATATTAGAAGGTTCAACATTTTTCTCTACTCGACTTTGGATTGAAGTGGGCTCATTTTTATCCTTAGCTTCTTCCTCGTTTGACTCCAGAACTTTACCACTCCTCAAGATTACCGCCTTGCAATGCTCTTTTCCATCTCTTCTTGGATTTTCAGTATCACTAGGCAAAGTACCTTGTGGCCTATTTCGAAGCTCATTAGCTAGTTGCCCAACTTGATTTTCTAGAGTTCTCATAGAGGTTGCTTGACTTTGGATCGCAGTGTCATTCTTCGCCATATAACTCTCAGTTCTTGTCATGAAATTTTCTGTCTTGACCATGAAATCTCGCATCATACTCTCAAGAGAACTTGTTTGGACACCTTGTTGTTGTCTTTGTTGAAAGGCTTGTTGAGAAAAACCAGGAGGAAAGTTGGATCTAGGAAGCATAGATGAATTACTAGTACCAACCCCTTGATTTCTGTATGCAAGGTTGGGTGTTGCTTGTATGTTTGGTTGTAGGCATTCTGACTTCCCATGTAAAACACAGATGCAGGATTGAATGGGCAATTGTCAAAGGTATGAGCCTCACTACAAAAAACACAAGAAGCCTCCTCAAGTTGTCCCACATGTGAGGAAACATTCTGTTGACCCATTTGTTGACCCATGCTCATATTTTTGATCATATTTGACATAGAAGCAACTTGGGCAGATAAAGCAGTAATGGCATCAACTTCAAGAACACCGGCAACCTTCTTCCCCAAAGGTACTCTAGTAGTGGGCCACTGATAATTGTTGTTGGAAATTCTCTCAATAATATCATAGGCCTCATTATAGGACTTGGCAAGTAAAGCACCATTTGCCGAAGCATCAACCACCATTCGAGTATGAGCATTGAGACCGTTGTAAAATGTTTCCATTTGGATGCAATGAGGGATACCATGGTGAGGACATTTCTGCAACAACTCCTTGAACCTCTCCCATGCCTCATACAAAGACTCATCTTCAAATTGTTGAAAGGAAGTTATTTCCTTCCGGAGCTTGGCATTCTTAGTGGGAGGAAAATACTTCATCAAAAACCGCTCCGCTAATTCTTGCCAAGTTGTAACCGACGCAGAAGGCAAGGAGTTCAACCAAGCTCGGGCTTGATCTCTCAAAGAATAGGGGAACAACTTTAACCTCAAGGCATCCTCCGTAACTCCGGGCAATTTGAAAGAATCACTCACCTCCATAAACAGACGAAGGTGAAGGTGAGGATCTTCGGTGGGTATGCCACTAAACTGTCCCACAGTTTGAAGCATCTGGAACATAACTGGCTTCAACTCAAACTGTGGAGCTTGAATTTCTGGCCTCACAATGCCCGGATTGAGCTCATTGAAAAGAGGTGCTGCGTAGTGTCGGATGATTTGATCTCTATCATCCGCCATAATCACTGCATTTTGACCATTATTAGGGGCCATTTCCCCTTGAGCTCGTCGTCCATTTCCTTGGTCATCCATCATTTCTATTTCCCCTTGAGCCCTATGTTGAGCTCTTCTTCTCTCTCTGAATGTGCGCTCAATTCGGGATCAATAGGATATAGATCAATATTAACAAATTCTTGGTACTCGTTCATATAAAATTTTCACCTGCCAATGCACAAGAGTCACCAAAAATGAGTACAAAATAATAGACTAAATTGCAAGCTAATTGACAATTACAATAAAATATATTTACAGTCCCCGGCAGCAGCGCCAAAAACTTGTTGTGTTAAAATTAGATACGCAAGTGTACGCAGTCACAAACAAGTAATACAATGATAAGTAATGAGTATCGTCTCCACAAGGACTGTAAAAATAAAATTTCTATTGCAAAAGTTAATTACCAAGCAAAAATGCCTAAAAAGCAAAATTAAATGAGTAATGAATCAACTAAATAAACGAGAAAACAAGTAAATTAACTCAAAAGTGGATGCAAGATGAAAATAAAATTTAGTTGTAAGCTTTTGAAATGTGAAAGGCTTGAACTATTGAATCCCCCTATGTTTAGCAAAAACTGTGCGTTTTTGCTGCAGTAAAAAGTTAGCAAATCTTTAGCAAAAATCCCAGGTTAACAAAAACACCATTAAAGTGCACAAAACTCTTCCAAATTTTATGCAATCAATCCTTGGACCTGTTCAAACATATTCCTATGCCAAGCAAGCTCAAGAATACCATTTCAAGCATAGTTCTCAATTGTTACACAAGGATATAACATATTCCTATGTTATTTCAAATCTAATCTAAAAAAGATTAAGAACTTGTGTCATTCAAGCTAAGTCCATTACATTTAACCTTTCCAGAATTAAATATAACTCAATAATCAAGCTATTGGTGGCCAAACAATATCAAGAAATTAGCAATACACACACTTGAATGAACATGAGAATTTTTACTAAATATTTGCATAAGAAAATTACTCAACTAAACATAGGGTTCTTCAACAATTCAAACCATTAAAAAGTTTAGCTCATAGCTAACTTAAGAACCACCATTACAAGATAAAATTTAGACATGGAGTTTGAATGTTAAGTTAAAGAAATTAAAAGAGAGAAGAAAGAAATAGCAAACAATAATAGAGGAGTTTTCCAAAGGGATGGATGTTGAATCTTGTTGTGCTTCTCCTCTTTCCTCCTTCTTCTTCTTCTTCTTTCAATCTTCTTTTTTTTCTGTATAAAAATGGCAGCCCAAAAGCTCTATTTTCGTTCCGCCCCCTTTTTTCTCTAAATGGAGGCCCCTTTTTCTTTCCAATCTCATTAGGTTTAGTACCTTTTTGCCCCAAATAAACCCTACACATGGCATGTTGATAGCCTCTCCATGTAATAGCTCCAGCCACCACTCTTATATTGCCACGTCATCTCCACAAATGCCACCTCTTTTAATGAAATGCCAACTCACCCTTTTTCTAAGAAAATAAAACACATCAGCCACTAATCTGTTTGCTGCAGCAAAAATTTCACAGAATTTCAGCAAAATTAAGAACATGACTAACTTGCTATTTTCTTTGCCAATTTATGCACAAGAGTTATTGATTTTAACTAACAACTTCAAAATACACACACAAACATAAAACACTGAAACTTTCACAAATTAAGAGACAAACATAACTTAAATGACACACAATTACATAAAAAAAAAATGCTTAAAGTGATATCAAATAACTCTTTACTCAAGAGTTATCAACTATTACCGCCAATTTTTGAGGTTGGGGATTAATCTGTATCAACCCTAAGTTTTTGGGGACTTTTGCCGCAATTATCCCTTGTTAAAAAAATTTAGAACTATGAATTATAAACCACGGTTTTGAAGCAAATTTATCTGCTTTTGAGTGAATTGGTTTAGTTTGGTTTAATCATTAAATTAGTTTGCTTTAATTTTGAATTTTTACAAAACTATAATACTAGTTTGATTTAAAAAAATTAAAAATCCGGACCAAACCAATCTTTAAACACCCTTAAAATAACTGGTTGGTCTGAATTAATTTTATCATATATTTTTTTAAAAAGATATATAGATTTTTTTTTACAAAAAATATCATATTTTTGTAAACTTTTACTAAAAAGACCATAAAAATATAAAAAATCCGGTACATTTTAATATTTTAACTATATCTATGTATTTTTCGAAGAAGCCCAACTCAGTATAATCATAAGCCCAAGCCCATTTTATTATGTGAAAATTACATGAAATACGGGATTTTGTAAAAAAAGTTACAAAAATATGGCATTTATAGGTTTGCCACTCTTCTATGTTATTTTTTCATATTTAAGGCTTTTTATGGTATTTGATATGCCATATTTTTGTAAACCTTTTATCCAAACCCATATTTCTTGTTTTTGTTTCTAACTTAAATAGTTTTATTTTTTTTAGTTTATTTTACATTTACATTTACATTTTAGGGTTTCTTTCTATTTGAAAAATTTACACAAAATATTAATTTTTTTTTTCAAACATTACTTTTATAATTTGACAAAGATATTTTTACATTTATACTTTTCTTTATTTTTTTTTTCTATTTTATTGTTTTTTACTTATTTAAATTTTAAAAAGTTTTTTTTTGTCTTTTTTATATATTTTTTAGTCAATTTTAGCTCTTTTTTTTTTCTTTTCATTTTTAAGTCTGACTTTTTTTTTTCTTACTCTTCTCTCTCTAATTTTCTCTTTTATTTTATTTTTTCTAATTTCTCTTTGTGTCTCTCTCTTTTTTTTTCTCAAACTATTTTTTTTCTCTTTGTATATATATATAAATATATATAATTAGTGTACATTTTTTTATCTCATTATTTTGTAGAAATTAAACTTGTTTTTTTTTTCTATTTAAACTACTATTTATTTTTATTTTTTTGTTTTTTTTCTTAACAACTAATTATTTTATTAAAAACAGCAAAAAAAAAAAAACCAGTTTAATCAACATCATCATGAAAAAAAAAACAATATAAAAAATCATAATCTAAAAAGAATGCAAACTTTAAAAACTACTTTTATCAACATTGAAAATAACTAATAATTTCATTAAAAGATTAAAAAAAATAATTTCATCAACAAGATAATGAAAAAAAAAATTACAATCTAAAAACGATACTAACTTTAAAAATCAGTTTCATCAATATTAAAAAAAACTAATTACTTCATTAAAAGAGGCAAAAAAAAAAAAATAGTTTCATCAATAACATACTGAAAAATACACAATGTCTAATAACTAAACTTTTACAAACGATACTAAATTTAAAAACCAGTTTTGAATATATAAGTTTTATATCAATACCTAATAACCAAACTTCTAACTTCATTCTTTATTTTGGCATTTAATTTTTATTTGCTTGCTCAAAAAATAGAATTAATTTAAACATACGTTATGTAGCGAATATAGCAAAGAGAAATAAAAATTAAAATCAAAGAGAAAAAAAGAAACAAAGAAAATTAAAGAGACAAAATGCAATAAAAACCATATAAGAATAACAAAAAAAAAAAAAATAGTGGAATGTAAGAAACTAGTTAGTAAAACAACCAAAATAAAAATAAACAAATAAAAACCAGTTTCTTGAAATAATCAAATAAAAAATTGAAACTTAAAACTCAATTATGAACAACAATAAAAAAAACAAGTTATGAAAACTAGTTACTTAGAAAAAAAAAAAACCAGTTATGAAAATAATAAAATAATATGTGTGTCAGAAACTGATTATTTAAAATAAAATAAAAATTGTTGTTCAAATATCATACAATAATAATACTGGTTTTATACAAACTAAAACAACACACCATGCATACAAATATTAAAAAAAAATATAAGTGTAAAACAACCATAAAAACTATAAAAACAAAAAAAAAACCATAAAACTCGAATAAAAACCATAAAAACATAACAAAAAAAAATAGTGGAATGTGAGAAACCAGTTAGTAAAACAACCAAAATAAAAATAAACAAATAAAAACCAGTTTCTTGAAATAATCAAATAAAAAATTGAAACTTAAAACTCAATTATGAACAACAATAAAAAAAAAACCAGTTATGAAAACTAGTTACTTAAAAAAAACCAGTTATGAAAATAATAAAATAATATGTGTGTCAGAAACTGATTATTTAAAATAAAATAAAAATTGTTGTTCAAATATCATACAATAATAAAATTGGTTTTATACAAACTAAAAAAAATACAATAATATCATAAAAATGGAGCAACCCCATTACAGAAGAGTTAAAACATGTGAAACCAGTTTCGACCTATGAAACCAGTTTTGACGCTATAAAAAATCATAACAAAATATAAATATTAATTATAAAGTTAACTGAAACTAGTTTCATCAGACAATCAAATAAAAAAAAATACACACAAACAAAAATACAAAAAAAAAAATATTAATCACAAATATAATCAAAACAACATACCTTGCATACAAATATTAAAAACAAAATGTAAGTGTAAGTTTCCAACCTAGAAACAAAATAATAAAAAAGTAACTTAAAATAAAAAATTTGTAATAACATAATGAAACTATTTTTTTTATTTTTTTTAATGAAATTATTAGTTTCTTTCAATGTTGATGAAACTGGTTTTTTTTTTCTGCTGCTTTTAATGAAATAATTAGTTTTTAACCAAAAAAAAAAAACAGTAGTTTAAATAAAAAAAAAACATTAATTTCTGTAAAAAAAAAAAACAACATCTACAGTTGAGATCATTTTTTCTTTATTTTAGTGTTTTATTTTTTAAAAAAATAAAAAGAAACACAAATTTAAAGTTTTTTATGGCATTCCTCATTACTTTTTCCCATATTTGTAAGTTTTTTTTTTAAAAAAAAATGCCATATTTAGGGTAATTAAATTTTTATGCCATATATATAAAAATATATATTCATTTTCTCATATTTTTGTAAATAACCCTAAGGGTCCGTTTGGTACGCATGACTGGATTGGATTAGACAGGCTAATTTGTCAAATCCAGTGTTTGGGCATGTTACAAGTCTGGATAAGTAATCCAGTTAACCTCATCTGTCTGGGATTATTTATCCCATCCAGCAGGGTGGGATAAATAATCCCATGCAGGTGAGATTTTTTTTTTATCGTTTTTTTAATTTAAATTTTATTAATATATTTTAAATTTAATAAGAATTTAAAGGAAATAATTATCACACATTTATTTATACATTTTTTTATCAAAAACTTATTCATTAAAATTAGTGAAAATATATAATTTTGAATTATTATACATAAGTTTTTAAAATTTAGAATATTATTAATTAAATAATAGTTACTTAAATTGATTCTAAGAAAAAAATATGACAATAAAATTATATATTATTTTTAAATTACTAAAAAATTTATATAAATATTTTAAAAAATTAATATTTATATTAAATTAGTGTTTAAGATAAACAATTTTATATTATTCAAGTATTTTTATTTTACTATTCTAATTATTTATTAAATAAAAAATATGACAAAATATTTTAGTATATATTTATGATATATTTTTAATTATATATGATATATTATTTTTTTGGTACGAATTATTTATATTTATTTATTATTATATATTTTAATTTTAATTTATTATTATATATTTTTATTTAATTTAAGTTTTGTTTTAAAAGAAAATAAATAAAATAGTCCAGTCCATTCTTAAACCAAACACAAATTACTTTCAGCATTATTCAATCTTGTCCAGTCCAGTCCAATCTTTTTCAGTCCAATCCTGCGTACCAAACGGTTAGGGTTTATAGTCTTTCTCAAACCCTTTCTCTTTCTCAGGGTTACCATAACTTGTTCTCCAAGTTACTCAAATCTCTCTCTAAATCGGAGAAGAGGAATTCTGATCAGATTGGTTTGATAAACAATCTTCACTTCATTCGCAGGTATGAATCTGGGTCGCTGATAATGAGGATTTGTTTCGGAACAATGGCTCTTTGATTCGTTGTATCTTTTCTTCATTTCTGATTGTTTTTTGCTATATATAAATTTTTTTTGGCTTGATTTGAGGAATCTAAGGAGTGGACATGAAACGACGAGTCTATATTTCGTTGTAATTATATAGAGATTTCTTTTTCCCGACTCATAATTATGTGGTTTCTCTTATTCGATTTCTGTTTTCTTTTATTTATTTGTTGAACAGTAATGGTTAGTACTGGTTTCTCTTATTCGATTTCTGTTTTCTTTTATTTATTTGTTGAACAGTAATGGTTAGTACTGGTTTCTCAATTATCCCAATGCCATGATATAATATTGCTTAGTTCGTTTCAGAAATATACTTTGTATTTCGAATGGTACTGTTTATCTTCGTCTGAATATGATGTATTCTTAATTTCAAAAAAGTGTATATGAAGATGTGTGTGCGTATGAGCATAGCTTTGTATAATTCCATCTATTTGATTTTTTTTTTTTTTTTTTTGTTTTGTTAAAGTCTGTAAGCTCACATTTTTAATTGCTTGTTTATGGGTACTGATGTATTTGGATGGTTACTTGTGGAAGTTGGTTGAGTTTGGTTTTGTTTATATGATAACTAAGATTTCATAAATTTGGTATAAATGAAATTTAACAAATGCTTCATTGTTTTGCTGTTGAAATACGAGTTTTTCTATGAAAAGAGTTACAGCTGTTACCAGAGATGATATCTTTCTTCTCTTTTAGAATAATAGGGAATGGGTTGTCACTTTCAAGCTATTTTATTTACCATTACCATCACCATCACACTTAATCTATTTGTTTTGGGTTTTCTATGTTCTGTTCCCTTGATTTTTGTGTCTAAATTTATGTGTAGAATGTTCATATTGCACGCTTCTTATTGTTTTCAGAAGAAGATAAAGCATTGGTGATCAATGTTCTTTATTTTTTTATTGGTTCAACTCTTATGTTCTGTTTTTTTAATTTCAGATTAGACAGCAGAAATGGTGCAGTATAACTTCAAGAAGATTACTGTGGTGCCAACTGGGAAGGTCTTCATTGACATTATCCTTTCTCGTACCCAACGCCAGACGCCCACTGTTGTCCACAAGGGATATGCCATCAATCGTCTCCGTCAGTTTTATATGCGTAAAGTGAAGTATACGCAAACAAATTTTTATGAAAAGCTTTCTGCTATCATTGATGAGTTCCCTAGGCTGGATGACATCCATCCTTTTTATGGTGATCTTCTTCATGTCCTCTACAACAAAGACCATTACAAGCTTGCACTTGGCCAAATTAATACTGCAAGGAATCTTATCAGTAAGATTGCCAAAGATTATGTGAGATTGCTGAAGTATGGTGACTCGCTTTACAGATGCAAGTGTCTGAAAGTTGCTGCTCTTGGTCGAATGTGTACTGTGATAAAAAGGATTGGTCCTAGTTTGGCATACTTGGAACAAATTAGACAACACATGGCAAGGCTACCTTCAATAGATCCTAATACCCGCACAATCCTCATTTGTGGGTATCCTAATGTTGGAAAGAGTTCATTTATTAACAAGATCACTAGAGCTGATGTTGATGTGCAACCTTATGCTTTTACCACAAAGTCACTATTTGTCGGTCATACAGACTATAAAAACCGCACGTACCAAGTTATTGATACACCAGGGATTTTGGATCGTCCATTTGAAGACCGCAACATTATTGAGATGTGCAGTATCACAGCTTTGGCACATTTAAGGGCGGCAGTGCTGTTCTTCTTGGATGTCTCGGGGTCTTGTGGCTATACTATTGCTCAGCAGGCTGCTCTTTTTCACAGTATCAAGTCTTTGTTTATGAACAAACCATTGGTGATTGTGTGCAATAAGACTGATTTACAGCCATTGGACGGTATATCTGAGGAAGATAAGAAGTTGGTCATGGAGATGAAAGCTGAGGCATTGAAGACTGTGCTTGGTCAAGGAGGAGAGGCTGCAAATGATGAAGGGGTGCTTTTGACCATGAGTACTTTGACTGAGGAAGGGGTGATTGCTGTGAAGTATGCAGCTTGTAAGAGATTATTGGATCAGAGGGTGGAAATAAAGATGAAATCTAAAAAACTAAATGATTGCTTGAACAGGTTTCATGTTGCATTGCCAAAACCTCGTGACCAGAAGGAAAGGCCAGCTTGTATACCTCAGGCTGTTCTTGAAGCCAGGGCTAAGCAGGCTTCAGAGACTGAAAAGAGAAAAACTGAAAGGGATTTGGAAAATGAAAATGGTGGTGCAGGTGTGTACTCTGCCAGTTTGAAGAAGCACTACATCTTGGCTAACGATGAATGGAAGGAAGATATACTGCCAGAAATTCTTGATGGGCACAACGTATATGACTACATTGATCCTGATATTTTACAAAGGCTTGAAGAGTTGAAACGAGATGAAGGACTTCGACAGGCTGAGGATGCCGATGATGATTTTGAGATGGATGGACAGGAATTGACCCCAGATGAACAGAAGGCATTGGCTGCAATTAGGAAAAAGAAAAGCTTACTCATACAACAGCATAGAATTAAGAAAAGTACAGCAGAAAGCAGGCCAATTGTGCCTAGGAAATTTGACAAGGAAAGAGAGTTCACATCAGAGAGAATGGGAAGGCAGCTATCGAAATTGGGGATTGATCCATCTCTGGCCATTGAACGAGTTCGAAGCAGGTCGCTCTCTAAGAGAGGTAGGAAGAGGGAGAGGTCAGTTGATGCCACTGGCGGCGATGCAATGGATATGGATGCAGACACACCCAGCAAGAAACTACGTGCAAGGTCTAGATCTCTATCACTGTCAAGATCAAGGTCAAGGTCAAGGGCACCCACTGAAGTCACTCCTGGTGATGGATTTAAGGATTCTACTCAAAAGGGTTCTGCTCTTAAGATTGCTAAGAAATCCACAAAGAAGAGGAACAAGAATGCACGACGTGGAGAGGCAGATAGAGTGATCCCTACTCTGAAGCCAAAGCATTTGTACTCTGGAAAGCGCTCATCTGGTAAAACCGATAGGCGTTGAAGTGTTTTTGAAGGTATCCTATCTCTATTTTCACTTGACTTTTCTTTTATAATTATTAGGAGGAGAAATTTGTTTTGCTCTTAATTCTTTTTTTTTTTTTTTACTTAAACTTGTTTATCGTATTCTAGTGTCTACATCTTTTTTTATTTATAATTCTTATTGAGATGCCAACATTCTTTCCTTTCGAAGGCTGCTTACCGGACCGTGGATTTTGCTGCAACTTTGGATGAAAATTATCTGATTTCGTGTTTGACGCCAAAACTACAGTTTGCTGTGATCATTGCACCCGATGTTTCATAATATCCAATTTTGGGCGTGTAATGAATTTTAAGTTTTGCTTTTTTAATTTTATTTTTCGTATAAAAAATGCTACAGAGCATGTTACTGTTTATGTTTTAATTGTAATACTCTAAATTAGTTGAATTGAGTTGGTAAAAAAATGGCTGTGTTTAACCCAAATTGAATTGCTGTTTGTGGTACATCTGCACTATTGCACGTGTTTCCTTGTCTTTTTAAAGGCAACATAAAAAACAATCACAGAACCATTCAAATTTGTGTAGAAGTCAATTTCTGTAGACATTTGTAGCCAAATTTCTCCAATATGAGAAAGATACAGGCATGGTAGATGAGTGTTTAGTAGTTTTACTGAACCCCGGTATCAACCTCTCATATATTGGAATAAGTACTTGCGTTGTTGGATAAAAAAGCAAGATGGTCCAATGTTCACTTCACCATCTACAAAGCATCACTAGGTTCTTTCATGACACATTAAGGTTCATCGAAGTGAAGCTTCCCTGTGTCGCACTGCTTCCATCATCATCATGTTCAAGTCCTTTAACTATCAGGTATTCAAATTAATCCTTGACCAAAATTTCAACGCAGCAACGGAAGAAGAAGCTGCAGCAACCTTTTTACCTTTTGTTTTAACTTGGAAGAATAGTGCCATTGTCTTATCTCAAAGTCTTGCTTGTTTGTTTCCTTGGCTTTTGTTAAGATTTCCTCTTAACGACTCGTTTAGTATTTGATCAAGATTGCCTCTTATTATTTGATCCACTTGCCTTTGTTTGTAGTCAGTGCTAGTGCTTCTGCGTAGAGTTTCTGTGATCATGTTGATCTTTCTTCTCTTCTGGTACTCATTATTTATCAAACCATTACAAACATTTATAAATTTAATCTCATTTTTGTCATATAACAGAGTTATAGTTAAATGTTCACATCTCTCGAGTAATGAATTTAGCAACAATAAAACTATTCATAATTTCAATATCTAAACTTTGTAAATCTGCCAAAATTTTGTTAAACTTATCTACATTTTCAATCATAGAGGTATTATTTTTGAATTGAAAATGGAAAAGTTTTTTTTTTTTTTAGGTCTAATTTTTTGTTTCTTTATTATTTTTGTTGGGTGTTAACCTTCCTTTCTCTTTCCTTATAAATAAACTTGTTCATTAGTAATCATTGTAATTTTTGTAAGTCGGTTAGTTTTTTTTTGTTTTTAACAGATATATTAAATACTAATAAAATGCCATATGTCAATTTTTTATTAGTCTAAATCATAATTTTAATTAAAAACAATTTAAAATTAAAAAAAAAAACTAAAAAATTTATTTTAAAACCATAAAATTATTTTTTTTTCTTCTTCATCTTCTTCACAAAGCAAAAAGAAATTCAATTAGAAAAAACCAAACACCCACCTGACCCTCACCTCACCCTCATTCTCAGCTACTGTCGTCGTTTTCGAAAAACAATAAAACCCAAACCCAGATCTAAATCCACTCATTGGAAAAAATCAAACCATACACAAACATCCTCAATCACCCAACGTGAACGCCCCCCGAAATCCCATCGGAGGGTGGCGACGCTGGATGATTTTAAATGAATGTCTGTTTCCACTAGCTTTCAAACATTTAAAATCAATCAACGTAACCACCCAGTTGATGGTTGTGACGACGCATGATTTTAGACGAGTGTCCCCCATCCTTCGGACAATGAAGTCGGTCCAGATGGCTTTCAAACATCCTCAATCACCCAACGTGAACGCCTCCCGAAATCCCATCGAAGGGTGGCGACGATGGATGATTATAAACATTTAAAATCAACTAACGTAACCACCTAGTTGAAAAAGAACCGATCAATAGTGAGAAAACTAGAGAGATTTCAATAGACGAGGGCGTTGCTGGTGAGGTGAGGGAATAGTTAGAGAGATTTAAGTCTGGGTATTTTTTCATACAAGCAGAGAGATGCTCATCTTTTTTTTTTTCTTCTTCTTTTAGAGTATGAATGTTTTAGTAGGTAGGCAAGGTAGAAGATGAAGAAGAAAGCAAAATCATTTTTCTAATTTTAAATTATTTTTTTTTAATTTTTTTTTATTTTATATTATTTTTATTAAAATTATAATTTGGACCAATAAAAAATTAACATGTGACATTTTATTAGCATCTAACGAATCAATTAGAAAAATAACTAATATACTTATAAAAAAAAATAATCTTGAAAACTATTATCGTCAATTTACAAGGTTAGATACTTATCTGAATCAAACATAAATTTTTTGACATTTAAGCTACAATTTTTGTTTCACAGCAAGTGAAGTTAGGATGAAAGTTTTAATGCAATGATTTCTTAGGATTTCACAATATAGTGATTTTTTATCAGCAAGTGTTGAAAGTTTTAAATTATTTTATCACTATATATATAATTTAAATAAAAGAGGTGTTCTGCAACAACACAAATACTGTAAATAGAAATAAAATTTTAGTCTCTTTTGTTGAAGCTAAAAGGCACACCAAACAATTGAGAATTGACAATGCTAAAACAAGTCTTGATTAAGAAACACTATGGGAAAGAACAAGAAAGCACTAATATTCTTAATTAGGTCTTATATATTATCTTATACATAATTAACAAGTACTTTGTCTAAGTCCTATAGCTAATTAAAGCACTTACAGCAGCAGGGTTGATTCGCCGAGAAATGGTAGCATTTAGCAAAGTGTTATCTGTATCGGTTTCTTTGGTAACCAATTCAAAGGGACAAGAATCTCCCGGCTGCAAATGGTTCTCCTTTACAAATTTAGGCCATCCACCACAAAAAAACAGTCTACCTGAACCACCAAACAAGTTAACATCCCACAATTTCTTCCCAACCTGTATTCTTTACAATTTCGCCCCCACTTAGTGAAAATTCACAAATTAGACATAGTCTAACTTTAGAATTATAATTGACTAATCACGAATCAATTATTGAGTCTTACAAGCAGTATGTTCTCAACTAGAATGGGGACCATAGATCTATATGCTGAGCTTCCAATAAGTGAACCGAATTTACTAAGTAAATTCCTACTTATTAATTCTTCGTTGAATCCACTCTTAGAACTTAGAATTGCACTCTCAAACTTATATAGAGCATATTATATGTTCCACGATATAGATATGCTATCTCATTTAACCATTGTTATAATCTTATTGTGATCAAAAATCCTCTATATAGATGATTTACATTGAGATGAGATAATTTTACCGTTCTCACCCCTCAATGTATTTTGCCCCTTATAACACTTAGCTACCTGTAAATGGTGTTTAGTGATCTAAGAATTAGTCACTTAAAGAAGAGCTCATCCACTTACTTCTATTTGCTAAGCTCGAAGGGAATCATCACTTGACTTCTATACACCAGTAGAAGCTATAGATTCCATATTTATGTTCAGCACTCCCACTCAATCATACTATCATGTTCCCAAAATATACGTATCACCCTGATCCAAAAGTAGGCTTAACTAATAAATCAAAGAACATGAATAGTACTCCTGAGTTGAGCCTAAGCATATCAGGATTTAGATTCTTTTAATCTTAAGATCAACTACTGATATTGACTTGGAAAGATATAACGGTAAGCTTGTAATATCTTAACTAAGTTGCAATATCGGTCCAGTCCAATGTATACTCCATACTAGGGCTGAACATTTTGAGTGGGTTCAACCCGGACCCGGCCAACCCGCCCGGACCCGACCCGATCAACCCGCAATCTTTTTCTTAAAAAAAATATTCAGGCGGGTTGGGTTCAACCCGATGCCTTTCGGGTGGGTTCGCGGGTTGAGTTTTTAGGGACACCGGGTTTCGGGTTGAACCCGAACCCGCCCGCCAACCCGCATGTAAATACATTATATATATTTTTTTATTTATTTTATTACATATTAATATATTATATATTAGTTTTTCAACTTCACCACTTACACGACAGAGAGAGACGGCAGAGCACCAAACCAGACTCACCGCCCCATATATAACTCTATATATATTAATTACCATATACAATGATTTGATGGATCAAGATTCAAGAGTCCATCAATACAATTAAAAACAAATTAACCCTCAAAATATAGATCTGAATTACTGTTCTGTAATCATCAGTCAAACTCTCAAAATCAACATACACAGACTTATACAATTAATTAAAAACCTGAAAAATCATATCATAAAAAAAGATGATGAAGAAAAGAAGATTATCAAAATTAATGCTTGGGCCGTGATCTTTGATATCTATATCTTCATGATCATATTGATGATGGGCTAGAAGAACTCTTCAAAGTATTATTGTTGAGCAACCCATTAAGATTATTATTGATGTGGCATTCGAACAAGGCCTTAGTGGTCATCTCTCTCTCAAACCTCCAAATATAATTGAGACTCACATGCTTCGGTTTTCTCCTTTTTTTTTTTTTTTTAGTTTCAAATTCGAGTTTCTGTTAATTTGCTGGGTTTTTGTTTGAAAATTTCCAGGTTGGCTGTTTTCTGGATGATATAAAAAATGTTTCCCCCAGAAAGGAACAAAACTGCAATTGTTTGAAACCAATGATGGAAGTAGTAATAGTTTAGACGAGATATATAGATTTAAAGTTCTTTAATCCAATGGAACAACCATTGGATTAAATTTGAGAGACTCTGGTTCTAACATGGTGTTAATGACTTTTGAGGTCAGATAATTGAGTAAATTTATCTTTGAATAAAAGATTATTTTTTTTAAAGAGTTGACCGGGTCAACCCGCCAACCCGGTAAACCCGACCAACCAAAACCCGCCAACCCGTAACCCGCCAACCCACCAACCCGCCAACCCGTACTCTATCCGGGTCCGGGTTCGGTTTCATTTTTTTGAACCCGAAACCCGTGAACCCGAAACCCGCAAACCCAAAACCCGGTAAACCTGCCCGATGTTCAGCCCTACTCCATACATTCGAAACTAGTATACTTTACTAATGTCCTGGAAAGAACATAACACTTACTCCAAGTGTAAGTACACATCATCGCTGATTATCACATTAGTGTAAATCCAAAACACTGATGAAACAGGTACTTAGTCTTTTGATTCATATGATCACAATCACATTCCACTGTGTTGACGATACTGTAATTGTGAATAAACATATGATCTGGATTTAACTGATTCTGTGTGTAAATGTAATAAACATATTAAACCATTAGCATGTAAAATTCATGCCAACATTAATCACTTCAAATTTCTTATATTGATTACTAATCAGATTGTAAAGAGTTTTATTTAGGGCATAAAACCCAACAAGTGTATCATCACATTTTATGATTATTACTTCGGCCAAACAAGTGTAGTGGATTTCGTAATTGTAGTATTTATATATATAAATTTGTACTAATTTAGTATTGTCACAATACATTTATTATAATTAAAAATATATTTTGGTTAATACTTTTATGCAATTTTTTTAGTGAAACATAAACTTAATAATTTTTTTCTTACATATTTTATTGTAGCTAAAAATAAAATTTTTTGTAATATCTCATTATAAGTAGAGGAGGTCGTCTCAAGCCTTTTAGGGGCTTAGGGCAAATTTTCAAAATTAGGCCTTTTTTAAAGCATAAAAGATATATTGTGTAAGAGAAGGAGAGTATTGTGTTAAAAATAAAAAGAATGAACATGATATATTACATATAGTGCTGTGGCTGGTTTTTTTTCCTAAAAAAACAAAAAAGAATGAACATGATACATTGCAACACCAATATATCATGATATATTGCAACACCATTAATGTTTAGAGAAATTGACACAATATTACTAGCTAGCTTTATACTTAGATTTTTAATTTTTTTTTTTTTGACAATACTTAGATTTTTAATTTTAAACAATACTTTTGTGTTCTAAATTTTTTTTGATACTTAGCTTTTAAGTACTTATCATTATATATATAAACTCTAACTTTTAAGTACTTATCATTATATAACTTTAACTTTGTTACCTTTAAAATTTTGTTAGCTTTGTTAATATAATTAAATTGTATTTTTATTTCAATTTAAGTCTTTATTATTATAATTAATTTATAATTATTTCAACAAAAAATAATATATAATCACTAACAAAAATTAATGTGATAATAATTAAAAATAAAAATAATATCTAGAATTAAATAATAATACAAAATTTTAAAAAAAAGATAGACCTACCTCTTCATTTATTACATAATAATCGAAGACATAAATATTTTATATCTTAAGTTATTATGTTATAACCGAAAACGTAGGGTGTTGCCCCAAGTGAGTGGGAGATTAGGCTCCACCAATGTTTTCGGTTATTTTGTAATAACCAAAGAGTACATAAGCGCCTCTTACGTTTTTGGTGTGTTTGAAATCTACTTATTTGCTTTAAATAACTTTAGTAGCGAATATTTTTAAAAATAGAAGACAAACTGAGTTAAGAACAACCTAAATGTATTTTTTTTTTAGTAATATAATGTGTAATTGGATTTTTGAGTGATTAATAAAGATGATGAATACCATTATTGTGGATTTGATCCACTTACCTTTGTTACCTATTAGCCATGTCTCAAAGGAAGGTAGGTATAAGTTAGTTACCCTTTTAGTGCTGGACAAACCAACTCAACTACCTTCCTATATAAAGGATTGGAGCATCAACACTCAAGCATTTAGCATCAAGTTTTGGTTCTGTGTCTATAATGGTATTTACCTTAAAATTTTCAGCAGTTTTATTTTCAAAGTTAAAAATTGATACTCCATCTTATACAAAACGTCTTCATTATAGTTATAGCTGAAAAATATCGTTCTATGATAATTGTAAAATTGAATGTATAAGAATAAGAGTTAAGAGCTAGTCATGTTCAAATAAATTGATACTAATCTGAACAGAATGATTTTTTTTTTTTTTATTTAAATTTCAAGTTATGCGATTTATAAAATTTATATTCTCAATATTTATTTATAATTTTTTGAGATAGATTTAATCACGCTAAAATAGTATTTATCTGATTACTAAAATCCTATGAAAATTATGTCTTGATAATTTATTTATGAATTTGATGAGTGCTCGTTAGTCTTTATTTTAAATAATCTATGGGTATAAATGATTTTTTTTTGTTAGAAAAAGTAAAAAGATTAATCTATAATTATTAAGCTAGTTAATTTTAATGTTTGAAAATATAAATACTAAAATAGGTGATCAAATTTATAAAATCATGTAAAAAAAATTAATAATAAAAATACCAACGCGAAATTCAGATTTTGAATTTTTACATAATGATAGTTTAAAAAATCAGTTTTTTAATTAATATACAGTGTCATCTTTCAAATTATTTCAAAAAATTTCTTGACCTGCTTAAAAGGACATGGGACTCACCCAATTAATGAAATGATGTATATACTGTAATGAGAATGTTATATGTAAATAAAAGAATAAAAACTTTAACCGATTTAGTTTTGCTTCTATTTTGTTCTTTTGAATGTTTATGGGAATTACTCGGTATAATTTAAAAACGTTATATATATGGAAGCTAATACAATATGTATTGTAATTTCCATAGCTATTGATTTAATCTAATGACTCAAATCAACTCTTGAAAACTACACCAAAATTAATATATTTTTTTATTTATAATTAATTTTGAATATTATTAATTACAACTTCAACTAACAAACTCCAAACTTAATTTTTTTTTTACTTATTTATCTTATGACTAGTTATAATTTTCAATTAATTATTTTTTTTAATTTGAAATTTATATATTTATTTTTAATTAATTTTATTTTCTACTTAACACACTAATTGTAGCTAGAAAAGTACAAAATATTTAAGTTATTGAATCCTACCATAATCAATACAACTTATCTATATATTTATATCTATATATCTATATAAAGGAGAGATATGAGGCGGTGACATGGTACCCTACAATCTCTCTAATTAGCTTTATTTGTTTTCCCCTTAATTCTCTCATTATGTTAATTTTTTATTAGTTTTATAATTATATTTGATTAATTAATTAATTAAGAAAAATATTTATATATTTAAACCACTAATATTTCTTTAACTATACCTAATTATTTAAAAAAAAAAACTATAAAAAAAAATCTTCATAATCGTACCTATATATATGAACACCTATATGTAAATTTTTTGGGTAGCGATTTACTGTATATATAAAACTATATAAATATATATATATACTAGGTGATTGTTACGTGTCAAGCCACGTAGTGTTAGTTTTATTTAATATTTTAGTTTTTTATTTTAATTAATAATTAAAATAGTATAATTATTTGAACGATTTGTTTTATAAAAATAAAATATGTGTCAGTATATTTAGTAAGTAAAATATAGTTGTGTTATAGCACCACAATCCACCCAGACGCGGCCATCATAAATGGTTCGTGCGACGGCGGCGGAGGCAGGTTCGGGATAATCCATTCAATCTTCTTCTTTTCTTTTTCTCTCTTTTTCTTAATTTTCCTCTTGAAACATTTCCAGAAACTCAAGTTTTATTTCCTCTTCTTCCGGCAGCATTTCTCCTTTGAGCGGCATTTCCTCTTCTTCTTTCGGTGGAGCTTCCTCTCTAGGTTCTTCAAGGCCCTATCCCCCCGCCCCTTTTTTTGTTAATTCTTCTTCCCTTAGGATCGCCTTTGGAAAAGCCGGAACGTAGGGGTCATGATGATCCAGTGGGAGGGATCTTCCTCACAAAGCCAGAAAGTATTAATAGCTTTAATTGTAGTGATGGTAGGGGGGTGTTGGAAATTGGACACTTCGAGGCAGGTATTTGACGGTATACCTATACCGACGGAACGAGGGCACGAGCCCCTGTACATTAATCTTCTAATTGAAAAAAGTTCTATTATCTCATTTCATATCTAATAATAGCTACACAACTATATATTTATAGACTTTCACATTCTTTGCAAATTACTAATAAGCACCAATAATATTTTCATATTCTAATATTTTTCAACCTTCTCCTCTTGGTGGTAAAATTAAAAATAAAACTAAAAATAAGCACAAACATATAAGGTAAATACTAATTACAGCCCATTTCATTTTTTTTTAATTTTTTTTTAAGCCCAAGCCCAAAAATCTCTAAGCCAACACAATCAATCTTCTTTTATATTATCTTTTCTAGATATTTTATCTATATTTTTCTTTTTTAAAAAATAAATAAAAAAATTATTAATATTCTCCCAAGATAGGTTTGTTAGAGAGATATGTCTTTAATTTTTTGGTTTAATTATTGGGTTTATTTTTTAACGGGAGATCAAACCTAATCGTTAAATTTAACAGAATATTCTTTTATTTTTAAGTATATTCTGTTAAACCAAGAAATGCCGTTAAATAGGCACTTTTAATATATAAAGATATATGAATGGTATTTTTTTTGTAGTATTATAGTAAATATAAATTTTATGGTTTTGGAAGTAGTCAAGAAATTAGATCATTCTCCTACCACATCTCACTCTAATAAATTATTCTACCAAGTAAGCTTTCATAATTCTCATGTCATATCTAGATTTTTATATGCTATAGTGATCATTTAAATTTATATATATCTTTATATATTAAAAGTGTTTATCTAACGGCATTTCTTGGTTTAACAGAATATATTTAAAAATAAAAAGAATATTCTGTTAAATTTAACGATTAGGTTTGATCTCCCGTTAACAAATAAACCCAATAATTAAACCCAAAAAATTAAACAATCTTTTAAATATTAATAATCTCTTTTTAAATTAAAAAAATCATCTTAGCCACATATTTCTCTAACAAATCTATCTTGGAGAATATTAATAATTTTCTTTTATTTATTTTTTAAAAAAGAAAAATATAGATAAATAATTAATAACAGAAGGACGACCCCAACCAAACTACAAACATATGAATTCTTGACTTTTCTCGATCCTTGATGGATGTATAATACATAATACATAATGTACATTTAAAATATGTATATAATAATAATCTGATCAATCGAAGTATGTATATAAGTCCTATTGGGTTTTAATTTTTTTATGTTATTAATTACCGTTTATGTTTATGTTAAGATTGTAAGATTAATTAATTTTGTAATTTCTTCCTATACACATAATAATAATCTCACCTAATAATTAATAATATTTTTTCTTTAATTTTTAATTTAAAATATGTATATCATGTATTAAACGGTAATAATTATGATAAATAATTTAGCATAAAGAAGTGTAAAAAAATATGTAATTAGTATATCGGGGAAAAAGAAGATTGATTGTGTTGGCTTAGAGATTTTTGGGCTTGGGCTTAAAAAAATAAAAAGAAGATGAAATGGGCTGTAATTAGTATTTACCTTATATGTTTGTGCTTATTTTTTAGTTTTATTTTTAATTTTACCACCAAGAGGAGAAGGTTGAAAAATATTAGAATATGAAAATATTATTGATGCTTATTAGTAATTTACAAAGAATGTGAAAGTCTATAAATATATAGTTGTGTAGCTATTATTAGATATGAAATGACATAATAGAACTTTTTTCAATTAGAAGATTAATGTACATTTTACTATTAGAGCAGCTCCAACGACCCGGCATAAATGCATATATGCCGTGGTTAATGCTCCAAGGAGGCAGCAATTGTGACTGCAAATTGAGGGTTTGTCTACAGTGCACGGCATATATGCCGTGCACTGTAGCCACGGCATGTCTTTTTTTTTTTTTTTTTTAATAATTTAATTAATATTTATATATATTTATAAAATTAAGAATTATTTTTTAGGAAATTTTTTAATACACATTTTTAAAAGTGATGTACGAATCTACTCCTATTTATTTCGGCACCCGACAAACTTTTTTAGTCTATTTTTTTTTTATATAGTAGTGTATATTATAATTATTTAAGACATCCTGTAAAATTTAAAAAAATTTAGAAAAATTTAATACGCCGAAAATAAAGCACTTCTTTAAAAGTGGTGCACTGATTTACTCCTACCTGTTTCGGCATTCGGGAGACTTATTTAGTCTATTTTTTTTATGGTCGCGTACATTATAGTTATTTAAAACATCTTGCAAAATTTTAAAAAATTTAAAAAAATTTAACATGCCGAAAATAAAATTCAAACTTTCTGTTGCGTGACTCTTTTATTTAGAAGAATACATTGTAAAAGTACCTTATAATATTTATTTTTGTGTAAATTTAAATGTGAATATCATAAATTATTTTTTGTTAATTAATATGATATTATTTTTTTAATTTATTAAAAAATTAATATAATAATAATGAATATTTTTTTTAGTGTAATTTTTAGTGTTGTGGTTGGAGTAGAAATAATTTTTGACACCAAATTTAGTGATAGTGTAACACTAAATTTGGTGTCTCTTTGGAGATGCTCTTAATAACATACATTATTATAATACAGCTATGTTTTACTTACTAAATATACTGACACATATTTTATTTTTATAAAACAAATCGTTCAAATAATTATACTAATTTAATTATTAATTAAAATAAAAAACTAAAATATTAAATAAAACTAACACTACGTGGCTTGGCGCGTAACAATCACCTAGTGTAGTAATATGTGGATTATTGTGTTCTTCTCTAAATTCATACTTATATTTTTCGTATAACTAAATTTAATGATGATTATTTTAAATATATATGTTTTTGATGATAAATTAATTAATCCTTTGTGTATTAATATTCTAATATGTTTCTTTGTATCCTATTAATCATATGAATTTTTAAAGAGGAGCTTTATATATTTAAGATTTTTTTTTTTTTTTGACAAAGTGATTAGAATCACTCGTGAATTTACGATGCCCACGTCCGCCATCGGCGCTGGAACCTCCTCGAACCAGGATAGCTCATCGTCTAACCGCAGAGCATGCTTTGCCAAGCCATGGGCCGCTAAATTCTCAGAGCGAGCCACATGGGACAAAACTGCTCCCGGAAATTTAGACAATAAAGCTATAACATCTTCAAACAACACTCCTAACTTGTTGAATTACATCTCCTCATTGTTGATAGTCGTCACCAAAGCTAACGAATATGAATAAACTGAAAACAAATCAAAAAATCAACAAATTTTATTAGAAAATAATCAATCCGATCAAAACACTCAAAACTCAAAAATTGAAAAACTAGATCCCAAAATACTATAACTAGCCAAAGGGAGACCCTTTGGCTAGTAGCAACTTAACTCTTGTATTTTACTTCATCATCATCTTAGGATTACTATCCTTTACTAAGACCCTAAAACCTAAAATTTTTGATATGTAATCTAGTAATAACAAAAATCCTGCAATGCTCCAATCTATAGGATATCAAAAGTTTACTTTGAAAATTATCGCAATAATAAAGTAAGCAACGAATAATGTACTTCAATAACCTTGATTATCAATGATTAGTGTAATTCAATACAATAAAACAAATAACCTTGATTATTAAGCATTAAAGACCCATTAATTCCATAATCCTTCCCAAAATAGACAAAATCAACCATATTAATTCATTATTAATGTCCCCATTTCTAAAATATTATAAATTCCTTTATTGTACTTATTCCAAAAAAGTAATTTTTATACATATTTATTTATGGTAAACCTTATTATAATCAAATCAATCTATATTGAATTGAAATTACTTAAAATAATCCAATTTAGCTATTATGACATAATTATTCCTATTTTAATTTCCAAAAAGTTGTAAAACTTCCAAAAATTGTATCCTTTTAAGTTACCATAAAAACATTTATAATGATACCTTCCTATACCACATAGATTACAAACCAAATTCCATAAAATTTTACTTCCCAAATATATCTGAACACAATAAATTCGCAATTGACAAGATACCTCCTTTTATTACAATATCTTCGTATTTATTATTCTTTAAATTACTTGATTAATTTTAAATAAAAATATTAGAATCTGAATATTAAATTCCACCCCTTTCCCTTTTTGCTAATAATTCCTAAAAATATGAACTAACCATAGCTAAAAGCTATTATCGTTTAAACTTAATCATCCTTAAACCTTATTTCACTTGAAAATATTTTTAAAATATCATTTTAAAATTTTCTTTACATCATACCTTAACTTAAATAACCCTTATATTCCAACTAGTAAAATTTGTCTAGTGCATAACTTGTTTATTTTGTAATTTTATTGTGTCAACATTTTATTATATTTTCAATACAAGAAGCCGTGAAAATTTTAAACAAACTACCCAAAATAATTAGGGGCCAGCCATGTAATAGGCGCTATAGCCTTGTAAGGCGCCAAAGATATAAAAATGGCGCAAAAATAGAACAAACCAATAACAAAAATATTACAATATATCCCATTATAACAATTCAACTCTACAGAAACAAGAAATTTTCGGACAACAAATTCTTTGAAGAAAACTTCATAGTTTCATCCGTACTCTTTCCTCTTACAACTATCAAAACAAGATTATACAAGAAAAATAATAAAAATAAGAACAAAATATATAAAATTTAAAATGCAAAAGAAAAAATTGATGGTACATCTTATAAGAAAACAACACCATATAAAACTTTAAAGATTTTCTTCATATATTTTGACATTGATTAGAACAGAACAAACCTACACCATTTCATTGAAGAAAAAATGACAAAAAGACTAAAGAGAACTTAACTCTAATCTTATTAAAGAGAACAAGATAAAAGAATGCCAGAATGAACCTTACCTCCGATGCTAGTGAAAGGAGTAATTTGATTGAGAGTCTTAGGAAAACTAAAGCCAACTATATCAACCACGACTGATTCAAGTATACTTGATATTATACTTAACAAAACATTCCAACACCCACTTGGCTGATCCAATCAACGGAGAACTCTTTGCTTTTTATTAATCAATTTAATAATTTACGGTTCTTTTAGAATTCATGAAATAATAATAATAATAATAATAATAGAAAAAATTAAGAATAAGAGGTAGGATTACCGTGAACTTGGGTGAATTCTTGTTCTCCTTTGATGCTTCGTTTAATTTTTCGAAGCTCCAAGGCCCTTGGGCATGATAGTATATTAAGTAAGAGTAACTTATTTGATTGGTCAACTGCGTTGTCTCTTGCTTTGTTTATTGGTATAGTAGTGGGCATAGTTATCTACCACCACGCTCCAATGATTATAGGAAAGGTTTGGTTGTTTAATGAGCAGACTAGAAATTCAAATTCTAGAGCTTCACCTTCCAAGAGAAAGAAATCTAGGAAATCGGAAAAGGGCAAGAAAGAATTGTCTGAAAATGGAGATGATAGTGAGGACGTATCAGGCTTAGACCTAAATAAACTTTTCGACTGCGGTGCTGATGGGCCTTATAAGATTAGATTTAGATTAGGGAGAAGGACAAAACAAAACAGATGAAGAGAAATGAAAGCCTCTTCTCTTATATATTTAAGATTTAATATAGCTTCTTTATAAATAGGAACTTTAGGTATATGGTTCTTTTTTTCTAAATATACATAATTATGTGATTATGAGATTTGCGCGTAAGTTTTGTGTGGGATATTAAATGTTATGTAAAGGAAACACCATATCATAATTTTAAACATGTATGAGAATATTTTAAACACCATATCTTTCTTTCCTATTTTTTTCTTTTAATTAGTTTATTTTTCTAATTTATTGTAGATAATTATTTGATTTTAAAACTCAGATTTAATTAAATTTTGAATTTGTTAGATATTTTCTCATTTTGTATTTTTTCTTTCAAATAGAATTATGATTATAAATTAATCATTTTTTTTAGTTTTAAATTTAAATTTTGTTAGATATTTTTTTTTAAAAAAAAATCATGTTTAAACTCTCCTTATGATTTTTAGTATTAAATTTAAATTTTGTTGGATATTTTCTTTATATTTTTTCTTTTGTTCTATTTTATTATCATTAAGTTCAAAACATTATTAACTTTTTAGTTTTAAATTTGAATTCTAAATTTGTTAAGAAAACGAATTTTAATTTGGATAAATATTTACATTTTTTTTAATTTATTTTCCTCCAATTTATAAATATATTAATTTAAAATTCTCTATATAAACTTTTAGGTAATTAATGACCACCTATCGTTTTATTTTTTCTATTTTTATTTATTTTATATTTTTTTAATTAGCTAATTAAAAAAAATATGCACATATATATTTTAAAATTTACTTCCTAAAAAGATTAAAAATTTGCCAATGTTCTATTAAAATTAATTTTATACTTAATAGTTGTACCTACACTACACTCAACAAAATTTTTATCAACATCTTAATATCTATTATATTATAATTCAAAATTTGATACTAATTATTTTGTATATTTACTATATGACATCGACTTTGACTATAATAACAACTACAAGTAAGATACGGTGATGATAGCGGTTTTGAAGTAAGAATTTTTTATAAATTTATATATCAATATCTTTTTTCAGATCTTTATTATTTGTGAAGATATTTATTAATTTTTAATATTCTCTTCACTATAATATTTGTATAAAAGTGATCAGTTAATCTATCATTTGATTAATTTGTTTTATGCATAGAGCAAATCTATGAAAAATGATAGTAACAAAAACAAGTGAGATATAATAATGACATCACAACTTTGATCAAATAGTACTGTATTTGTTTGATTAGAGCAAATTTATTGAGAATATAATAGTGATAATTACAAGTGAGATACGGTGACGATAGTGACTTTGAATGTAGTTGCGACTACAAGTTTGGTAATGATAATGATTTTGAAATCATATGATGCGTTTTTTTATAGATTTATTACTTATTATATTATATATATTTGAATTCTAATTTATTTTTTTTCAAATGATATATTTTGAAAAATTATCCTATTTATTTGTAATAAATAAATTAATTAAAAAAATTATAATTTACTAAATTTAAAATAATTTATACAATAGTATTTTCTTTTTGTATTATTAAGATAAAGAAAAGTTACTTATATTATTAAAATTAGATGTATCTTTATATATTAAAAGTGTCTATCTAACGGCATTTCTTGGTTTAACAGAATATACTTAAAAAATAAAAGAATATTCTGTTAAATTTAACGATTACGTTTGATCTCCCGTTAATAAATAAACCCAATAATTAAACCCAAAAAATTAAACAATCTTTTAAATATTAATAATCTCTTTTTAAATTAAAAAAATCATCTTACCCCATCTCTCTCTAACAAACCTATCTTGGGAGAATATTAATAATTTTTAATCTCTTTTTAAATTAAAAAAATCATCTTACCCCATCTCTCTCTAACAAACCTATCTTGGGAGAATATTAATAATTTTTTTTATTTATCTTTTAAAAAAGAAAAATATAAATAAAATATCTAAAAAAAATAATATAAATGTGAGACTGTATATGAGTATTTACCTTATTAGTAATTTACAAAGAATGTGAAAGTCTATAAATATATAGTTGTGTAGCTATTACTAGATATGAAATGAGATAATAGAACTTTTTTCAATTAGAAGATTAATGTACATTTTACTATTAATAACATACATTATTATAGCACAACTATGTTTTACTTACTAAATATACTGACACATATTTTATTTTTATAAAACAAATTGTTCAAATAATTATACTATTTTAATTATTAATTAAAATAAGAAAACTAAAATATTAAATAAAACTAACACTACGTGGCTTGTCACGTAACAATCACCTAGTATATATATATATATAAAAATATTAAAATTTAAAATTTGATATACTTTTATCACTTATTATCATTAAATAAAATACAACCGCACACGAAGCGCAGTTTATTACTTAGTTTTTTTTATATATAGTTTAAAATATTTTATATAACTGCTGCGAAGCGCGGGATATTTACTAGTAATATAATAATGGTGTAAGAGGTAAAATTATTGTATATCAAGTACAATGACATGAGTTCAATCCTTTCAAAAGATATGATTTTTTTAATTTAAGATTTTAAATTAATTTAATAATTTGAATTTCTTTATTTTTTTCTTTCTAAACAATAGTTCATTTGTTTTAATATTTACTAATATAGAACAATTCTTATACTATAAAAGTTTTGAAGTTTGTAATTATTGTGGTGAAAAATTAAACTTTTATTTGTTAATATATATTGATGGTTGTATTACATAAAGTATAATAGTGAACAATAAAATAACACATGCAGCAATAATAATAATCAAATAAAAAGTTTGTCAAATAAAAATTGAATAATAAATTTTGTCAAATAAAAAAAATACATTATAAATAGATGAAAAATTTTGTACTAAAAAAATATCTAAACGATTTCGATTTATTGTCGATCTCATCCAAATTTTATAGTTTATGAAAACTTTAATTATAAAGTGCTTCAAACGTACTATAAACGATCGAATTGCTACCCTTGTAAAGACATGATTTTTTATTATTTATTATTAATTTAACTTTTAAATTAATTTAATAATTTAAAATTTTTGTTTTAAACAATATGTATGGAATACACTATAAAAATTTTAAGGTTGTAATTATAATATTGAACAATAAAATAATACATGCATTAATAAATAATATTCAAATGAAAAGTTATGGCTCTTTGTCAAAGCAAATTATGCATAATAAATAGATAAAAAGTTTTGCACTAAAAAAAATCTAAATGATCTCGATTACCGTTGATCTCATTCAAATTAGATAGTATATGATAACTCTAATGACTGCTTAAGATCAATATTTTGGATTATTAAATAATTAGGGTTAATTGCAATATTGAGTTATTAATTATGATTTACATGTTTTTGGAGATTTATTTAAATTCAAAATATATTATTATGCTATACATGTGAATTTCGCGTTTTCTGTGCTTGTGTTTGGTAACGGTGTAAAGTGACGTGGGCCATTAGAGAGTCGCGTTTTGTATGATTTAGAATGTCAATAGCGGGGTACTATTGTTAGGCATTGGAGATATCGAGGATTTGTCGGGAGTGGTAAATGACTAAACTACCCTTGCTACAATTAAAGAGTTTTCAATCAGAAATAGGAGGTCCAATTCAAGGTATAATGCTTAGCCTTCTTCTTTATGGTTTTCTTTAGCTCAAGATAGGTTAATTGCACGATTTTAGTGATTTGAGGTTCTGTAGTGTGCAGCTAGTTTGGGTTTGAATTCTGGGGTTAAGATAGGTTTGTTTTAGTTGATTTTGTGCTGAGATAGCTAGTTGTGCTACGGATTACTCAAACTTGAAGTTAGAGAGCCTAAGTTGGCTCTCTAATGGTGTTTTTAATTTCTGAGCTATTTGATGTGTTCTGTTGCTTGAAATGGATTTAGTATAATATATGCAAGTGTTCTAGAGAGTATGGTAGAGTTTGGGCTCGAATTGAGTTGTGGAGGACATTTTTGGGGTTCCCTGCCTTTGAAGCAGGTCGGCCAGGTTCGGGGAGCACTGTAACAACCGGTCGACCGGTTGATCCCCGAGCAGGTCTTGGGTTGGGAACCGATCTATTTGGTTGGTACATTTCAGAACCCTACCTTAAACTAAGTTTAAGAATAACCATACTATGAATGTATATTATTTACTAGTTCGTGTATGATTTTATAAATGATATAATTGATGTAAAAAATTAATTTTATATCTAAAAATTTTAAATACATTGAACATTATAATCTTGAAAAATAAAATTAATTAATATAATATGATAGAATTTTCAAACTATTAAATTAATTGAAATCTTATATTAAATATAAGTAAAGAAAAGAAAAGAAAATATTACTTCTAAAGTATTGAATTCGTGACATTTTAATTATTTTAAGAGTGATTATTATAAAATTATTATAAGTTGAATATGTTATAGGTTTTTATAAGTATAATTATTGTTTTAAAAATAAATTTAATTAAAATATTTTTTTATGTAAATTTGAAATAAAAAAAGAATATAATTAAAATTAAATTTTAAATAGAAATAAAATAGAAAGATAAAAACATTAGGTTTGGAGTTTATTAGTTGAACCTACAATTAATAATATTAAAGATTAATTATAAATAAAAAAAATATATTAATTTTGGTGTAGTTTTAAGAGTTGATTTGAACTGGATTAAATCAAGGGCTATAAATCACTATCCCCTATTGATAGGTAAAATAACCAATCCCTACCATAATAGTTTTTGATCAAGGGTCCCTTTAAAATAAAGTGAGTACAGGTCCCTTATGTTTTTGATCAAGGGTACCCCAAGTAAGATCTTTTGTAACTGGTGTGATATAGTGCTAATGATCAATAAAGATTCAATTCATTTTATCCCTTAAATTTCAAGCTAAGTTTTCTAGTTTTAGTTTATTTGTCATTGCTGGTTTAATTCAAGTTATGTTTGTTTGAATTGTTTGTGTTCTTGCTCACTGAATTGAGTCTAAACAGTGAGGATCAAGAGGTGTTAATCCACTACAGCCATGAAGGCGGCTTATTTTTTTCAAATCCAGATTCAATCCCTATCGAGCTAATTCTTTTCAACTTGCTTCATTAATTAATTTCTTATTTTGTTATAGCTTGTCTTACTGAAATTTTTATGTGTTGTTGAATTCTGTTTTTGATTGCATTAGTGTAATTGTTTAATCGCAACTCACATCACATGTTCTAAAATAAAGAAGTTTTAATATATTTAATAAAAAGCAAATTAAATTATAGATATTCTAAAACTTTTTCTACATTTTAAAATTTATTATTCATGCTTAAAAGGCTGGAACCATTTTAGCTACTTTGGAGCTGTGGGATTATTTTGACGAGGTGGCGATCTTCGAGGTGGCGGTGGAGGGCTCTTAAAATCTGCACATTATATTAATTATTGCTTAATTAATAATTTACAAAATAATTAATTTAGAACAAAATTATAGTAGAGACATACATTGGGGCAAACTGTAAAGAAAAGATAAATTGGGGGAGGGAAGGGGGCAAATTTATAATATTCCTTTTTTACCTAATCAATACATATGAAAACATGGAAAAGAAATTGGGAAGGTTGTAGTCTCCAACTAGCTCCTTCAGTGACCACTAATTTTATCCTTATGGGTAATTAAGGATGTTTTTTGCATTTCAAGAAATTAATTAAAATTTAATTTTTTAATATCACCTTCTATGTTATAGTTATAGTAGATATTTCATTCCTTTTTTAAATTTTTTAAATAATTTGTTATATTAAAAATAGAGTTTAAAAATTCAATTGTACTTTTGTTTATTTCTTTTTGTACCTGTGCAACAAAATTTATTGCACAATCACATATTTTTAAGAGGAAGAGAGATGAGAGATCCTACTTCATCTTCATTCATATATTCTACTTATTCTAGAAAAAAAGAAAAAAAAAAGTATTCCAAAAACATAAATATATATTAAGTTGTAGGTGCAATGCATACATATATATTTTTTTAAATAAAGTTTGAGATTTTGATCTTTTTTAAGCTAAATTACAGATAAGATATAAGATATCGTGGTGAAACATTGTGTGAATTGTCTTTTATTTTAATTCAAAGTTAAACTAATAATGGACGGTTAAAACTATTTACAATATTTTAAGCATTTTAAATTTAAATTAAATTTTTTTATATACAATATAATTTTAATTTTTAAATGTATATAATAATAATAAGAAAATTTGATTTTTTATGCTTACATATAGTTAAATTTTTTTCCCTAAACTCATAATATTTGATATTTGTGGGATATGATACATTTTATAATATCCCTAAAATACCCCTTCATTTACATCACCCCCTTTCTCTTCTTCTCTCTTTTATTTCATAGCCATCGGGCCCACCATCGGGTCATATCAAGTTCTATTATTTTTTACACAGGCATCGGGTCCCATTGGGCCCATCGGGTCTGCATCGGGCCTGACGAAATCAAACCCCAAACTTAGATTTTTCTCGAATCACATCCGACGAAAAAAAAAAAGATCCGGAGAGGGTTCGGTCCGTGGGGTGATGGGTTCATCGGTGGTCGAGTGGGAATGGTCCGTGGGTGGTGGGAATTCGAAAGGGGAAAGACAGAGAGAAAGGGAGCAAGAGAGAGAGAGAGTCAGTTTAGAATGAGGGGGGTAAAATTGGGTTTTAGTAAAAATTATCTTATTATACAAATTTTGTATAGTTTTAAATTATGGGACCAATTTTAGTCCCTATTATGCATATAATTTTAAATTTCTAATAATATTATAAATTAATAAGAAAATTCAATAATATATTTTGTTGAAGTAATAGTTATAATATAATTTTGAGAAATTCTATAATGCACTCTCTAAGAGGGATGCATTGATACATCTCTATATATTTTAGTATCTAAAATAATTTTTTACTCATTTTTTTTTTGAAGTCACGTAAATTATAATTATTTAAGACCTACAAAATTTTAAGAAATTCGGAAAAGTTTAATACGCTGAAAACTACATTCAAATAGTGTGTTGCACGTATGACTATTTTATTTTATACGTACGCGTAAAATATACTATTTGAGCATTATTTTTTCATATTGTAAATTATTCTGAATTTTTCAAAATTTTGTAGGATATCTTAAATAGTTATAACATACATGAATATAAAAAAAATTTAGACTAAAAAATTCTTCTGGATGCCGAAATAAATAGAGGTTGTATCAGTGCATCCCTTTTAAGGGGGTGCATTGTAAAATCTCCCTATAATTTTATATAGAACAGAGATATGACTAATAATAAGACATACTAATCCTTAAAAAAAAAAAACTAAAATAATATTAATTGACTTGGGAATTTATATGCTGATTAGAATAAAAAAGTTATATATTATGACGGCGTTTGGTAACAATTTTTTTTAATTAGTTTTCTATTTTTAAAATTAGAAAGGTGAAAATAATTTAAAAAAACATGTTCTATAAAATTGTTTTATTTCAATTTTTTAATTGAGAATCAAAATTTTAAAAACAAAAGGAAAAAAATACTTTCAATATTTTTTTTAAATAGATTTTTTTCTTAATCAATATTTTGGACTCCGAGTAGATCCGGACACAAATCCCCCTCCCACGACTTAGAAATTGAAAAATAAAAGTGATTACAGAACACATTTTTATTTTTCAAAAACAAAAATTTTACTTTAATTATGTGATTAAAAAATTAGAAAACAAAAGTGTTACCAAACGCCACCTATATATTATTGTATTAACTTTTAAATTTCTAAATGATTTTTGATTAATATATAAGTGCTAATTAAAACCATATGCATATATATATATATATATATATATATCTTTATATATTAAAAGTGTCTATCTAACGGTATTTCTTGGTTTAACAGAATATACCTTAAAAATAAAAAGAATATTCTGTTAAATTTAACGATGTTAATAGGTTTGATCTCCCGTTAATAAATAAACCCAATAATTAAACCCAAAAAATTAAACAATCTTTTTTAAATTAAAAAAAATCATCTTAAAAAATTTAAATAATCTTTTTTAAATTAAAAAAAAAATCATCTTAAAAAATTTAACGATTAATTATCATTTAGAAATTTTTTTCATATTATATTTTTTTCATATAGACACGTGGCATAAGGAGACCCATTCAGGAATGAACAGAATCTGAGGCTAAAGATTCTGAATCAAAACCTCTTCCCCAAACTCTCTCCCCTTAAATCCTAAAAATCTCACACAGCGCCGGGATCCATGATTCACAACTACTGTTACACAATCTGATTTCATTCATCAGAATAAAATGCTAATTACAACCATTCGAAAACCATGGCAAGGTCCGTTTTTATATTATGTTTTTATTTTCTCATAAAATTGAAGTCATCGATTTAAATTAAACAGCTTATAGTCGATCCAATTTTTGTCCATGACTTCATATCAGAAATCTTTAGTTTTCTCATGCCTTTAATGTTTTGCTGTTTTATTTTCTCTCACATAAGTAATTGGATTATCAAATTATGATCACAAATTGCCAAAGACTTGAAACAATTATTAAATAGGAAAAGAGAACACATGGTAACAGAATAAACCCAATTTGCCGAAGCGAATAATTAAATGATAATCCAAGAGACTGAATCACTTTTTTTTTTTTTTGCATTAAATAGATATTTCGTATTAAAATAGTTAATTCAACCGAACTTATCACTTTAATTTTTCTTCTGATTCCTTTCCCTAGCTATGTCAATTCTTGGAAAATTCAACCCCAAATTATATTATCTGTTTGGTGGCACTGTTCATGGCTTGCAGATTACGTACATATATAGGTGCCTCATATATCAATACATAGTTAGGGAAGTGATAATATCATTAAAACCACAGGAGGCTTTACTAATAGGAGCACTTGTTACGATTACATGATTTTTTTTTATCAATCTTGATTAGCATTAATAAGCTATATCTATTTGTATTTGGTATTTTTTCCCTGTGTTCTCTCTTTAATTATAATGTCCAGCCTATAATTACATGACTTTTGGGTACAATAATTAAGGAGGCATTTGGTTGGGAGGAATGAAAATATAGGAATAGGAATGAGAATGGGAATAAGAATAGGAATGGAATAAAATTTAAAATGCATAAAAAAAATTGATAAAAAAATAATTAAATTTTTTTTCTTGTTACATTGGAATGGTCATTCCTTCCATTTTAAAATGGAATAGTCATTCCACCAAAATGGTGGAAAGAGCATTCCATTGGAATGCCATTCCAATACTTTAAAATGCAACCAAACAAAGGAATGGAATGAAAATTGTTTCCTTTCCATTCCATTTCATTTCATTACCTCCAACCAAACGCCACCTAAGTGTGTAGCCACTTGAGGATAGCTTAAGTGGTTGGGTGTGTGAGTGTGTAAGAGATGTATAGCGGGATGGGTTGAAATTCCTATTATAACATTTGAATAACAATGTGTATATTATAGGTTTATATACATAATTATGACATTCTTAACAAGTTTACTTTCATAAAATATGTCGTTTATAAATAATTTATAATTAGTTACCGAATTCTTAAACAAAAACCACTAGAACTTAAATAAAACAAATATTTACGTGGCTCACCACGTAACTTTCACCTAGTTCTATATAAAGTGTGCCTATATAACAGAATTTTTAGTTTATGAGAAATTCATGAGTGACTTTTTATTTATATATTAAAAATAAAATGGTTTATTATTAAAAATAAAATGGTTTATGAGAAATTCATGGGTCACTTTTTATTTATATATAATAAAATAAATAAAATAAATCCCATTAAATCAAAAAAATACGATTGAGTTTTTGCTGTTGTACATCTACGATTGGGCTTTCTTTAATTATTTATTGTATTCTTTTTCCTATTACAATTTGGACATTCCCATAGGATCACACATAATATTCCAATCCTCACTTCTCTTTTTTTTTCTTCACAACTTAATAACAAAATATATAAGTAATAATAATAATAAAAAAAAAAGAAGTGTGACTTTTATCAAAATTCACAAAACCAAGCATCAATGGCAAAAAAAACCTAACAAAGTTTACAGCTAACAAATAATTTTAAGTGCTCGGCATATGCATTAGTTTCCAGGAGCAAAGTTTTTTAAAGTTACGTAATAATTTACATATATTCTGCAAACACAATATACAAAAAATAAAGAAGAATATGGAAGAAAGAAGAGATCATTATTCATATCTAGAAAGGCAGTAGAGATAATAATAGAAACTTTTCATTTTTTTTCTTTTTTTTTTATCATTTTTTTTTCTTTTTGAATAAAGATAAATATGAAATTTTAATCGTTTTATTTTAATAAAATATAATATTTTAAAATAATTTAATAGTATTTTGTTATAGAATACTATCACTTTTTATTAAACATAGTTTTCACTTTTTGTCGACACTACCATATTCAATTTATCAACGAAAAAATTGACAATCCAGATATATGCGGACCCGGCTAGAATGAAAAGTGCAAAATACAAAAATTACACTATTGTCTCTATCGAAGCAAATGAAGATTGAAATCCACCAATGACTATCATTAGTTTTATTATCTACAATTTTTAGACAAATGCTATCTTCAATTGTCAACAATTTAGAGATTGATTTTTAATTTTCTTTTTATCTTACACCCATTTAAGTAATGTTTCTTTAAGTATTGGAACATCAATTTTTAATTTATTTTTAGATTAACTTAAGAACATATTTAAATCATCAAACTTTCTTAATATATTGTATTCGGTATTCACTTTTAATTGACAACATTCACTACAAAAAATTTTACTTTTAGTCACAACAAAACTTGTGACTAAAAGTAAAAAAATTGTGACTAATTATAAATTATCATTCCTATGTTGTGGCTAAAAAGTCCGTGGCTAAAGGTATTAATCACAAAAATTACATTTTCTTGTGACTAAATGTACTTTTAGTTACAATACTTATTGTGACTAAAACTAAATTAGTGACAACTTGTAACTAAAGACTATATTTTAGTCACAAGTAACATTTTGTTGTGACTAAAAGTCACATTTAGTCATAAAAAAATTATGTTGTGACTAAAAAGTTATCACTAAAAGTAGCAGTTTTTTGTAGTGATTATAAACTATAATATTTAAATACACATAATAATAATCTCACCTAATAACTAATAATATATTTCTTTTTTAATTTTTAATTGTATCACTTTCAAATAACATAAAAAAAAAACTAGCATAAAATTTAGTATACGTGCCTCGCACATAATTTTTTGCTAGTATATATATATTCATACACGAAAAAGAAAGAAGCAGTTGTGATGATGAACAAACCTACGGCATGGACTGTGTTGAGCTGCATCATCATCAAAATTATGAAAGCCACAAGAAATATGCCAGCCATGAAACCAACAAAATGAACCATACCCACCATATACATGTGTATATGTATATATATTCTTTCACTTATTTATATTAATAGCATGAATTTTTGCATGCATCAGATTATATCTATTCTATATAAAGTGTGCTCATATAACAAAATTCTTGGTTTTTAAGAAATTTATGAGTGACTATTTATTTATATTAAAAATAAGATAGTTTATTATTAAAAATAAAATGGTTTATGAAAAATTCATGGGTCACTTTTTATTTATATATAATAAAATAAATCCCATTAAATCCAAAAAAAAAAAATAGAGTTCTAGATTTTCTTTAGTTATTGTATTTCTAACCCTATTTGATTATTTATGCCTCTTTTATAAACCCTATTTGATTAAAGGATTAATCAATATGAACAATAATTTGAATTAATCTTATAATCTTAACTTTTTAATTCAGTTAATAATTATTTGTCACGTCATTATTAAGTTTTTTTCCTTTAATTTTCCTTTTGTTGATGATGCTAATTTATTCATATTTTGATTTCTACAATTTTTGTGTTCAGACCATTAAGGTAGTGTTCTACTAGGAGATCTAATGGCCTCTAAGAGTTCAAATTCCAGTATTGTATAAATCTTCAATTTGTTCTATTTCTTATATTAACTGAAATTTTACTACTTTTCTTTTATTTACAACTTTATTGTTTATATCTTATTAGGGACATTCATAGAAATTTGAGTTTCTTTGAAATATGCAATTAATGAGCATTACTTTTTGATCATAGTGTGTTTTCCATGGCTGAAAACCTCAATAATCTATATCATTTGATATCAAATAAAATAAAATTATCATGATGTATACAATGGTTATTTAATGAGTAATTAGTGTGTTGAAATTGTCAAGCTGATATTTAGAATTGTTTATAATTGAATTGTTTCTTTGTCAAAATTAATATTAAGTGTATTTATATGTTTATAGGTTTATCTATTTTCTCTTAGATCAATCATGTTCATATAGCAAAAAAATCATAGATCATATAGACATGTTATTTTTATTTTGTAATTTAGATCTTCTTAGTCATTATTTAGTTCACTTAAACCTTTTCGAATTATGGTAACTGAAGTTTTGTTTCTTTTAGGTACTATATTACAAAGATCTGTATTACATGTATTATTTATTTTTGACTATGAGGAGGTGGATTTCTTTATTAGGAACAGATAGCGTGACAAATTATTGTTCATATATTGGATAATTATTTTTGATTAATGGGATTCATATATATAACTGTGTATATTGAATTCTTTATTCAAATAATTATTTTAATTTTTACGTGATTATTTATTGTTCATATATCTAGAACCCTATTTGATTAAAGTTAAGATTATAAGATTAATTAATTTGTGATTTCTTCCTATATAAATAATAATAATCTCACCTAATAACTAATAATATTTTTTCTTTAATTTTTAATTGTATCACTTTCAAATAATATAGAAAAAAACTAGCATAAAATTTAGTATACGTGTATCGCACGTAAGTTTTTACTAGTATATATACATGTATATACGCGTGGTATCGTACTGTTGCCAGTATTTAATGACAGAAAGAAAATTATATATATTATTATGATATTACCAATAATATTATATTAATTTTATTTATTATATTTTGAGAATTTATATTCTAATACTAATATATATAATTATGTATAATATTTGTGTTACGAACATTAATTAGGGTTAGACAAAGTCCAAGTCATCTCGTCTTCTGCGTAAATTATACGGGACATAATATAGCAAATTCTAATTAAAAAGCTACGAAGATGTAATGGAAAAGGAAGAAAAATAAAACACTTTTGTCAATTCAATTTTGCTAATAAATTCATCATATTTATATTTCTTCCTTAAAGTCGTCTTTTGGTTTGAATTAATAGTAGACTCGTGATTATAGTATATTTCTATGTTGATATATTTTAGGGATGAAAAACTCTACAATAAATGTACTACATATTTATAGAATTTAAATATTAATGTGAAAAATTCGTGGCAATAAAAAATGGGAAATGCAAATAAAGGATACCTTCACATGTTAAACACCATAAAAGGGATTAAGATCTTCACAAAAAAAAAAAAAAAAAAAAAAAAAAAAAAAAAAAAAAAACTGTCTAGAGTTAATAGTACATTAGTACGTATATAAGAAAGTAATTAGCTAAATTGAAGACACTAATTTTTTAAAAGTGATTTTAATTCTAATGATGATCCGTTGAAAGAAATACTAGGAAAACCCCCGCTGGCATTGGAACCTATGCTCTTGTACAAGACAAAGGGAGGCAAAAATGGGTGTGACCCAAAAAACTCTCGTGCCCCTGAACCTCCTTAAAAAACCACGAATCAAGCTAACAGACCTTCTCAGGCGCAGAAGACGGCCAACGCCTCTAGGCTTAGACGTCCTTCAACCCAGATAGGCCTTGCAATGCCAAAGGATAATGGTACAATTTAAATGAGGTTAATACTCTAATTAAAACGTTGTTAGGTTTCATACTTATCGGTTGTCGCATTAGACAACGATAGTGATATTAGACTGCCTCGTTAAGCGACAGTGTGATTAAATCTGTACCTGGATGTATACTGTTTATGTTTTCAATTTTATTGCTGAGTCTTTATGAATCACGGGTACTTTATAGTGCAGGTTAGAAAGAACCAAGCTAGATCAGCCATGAGTTAGAGGTTTTTTCTGGTAAATGTACATATTAGCTTATTTGATCGGCGACACCGACAGGGGCGGAGCCAGGATGAAAAATTAAGGGGGGCCAAATTGTATATATATTTAAGTGACAAATATTTCAAAATATATTATTAATTTATGATTAAAATACAAATATATAACATCTCTCTTGCATATTACGAAAGTCATTTATAAGTAAATTTACACTAAATTTTTTAATATTTTTTTTTTGAGTAGTTTGCAGTATAAATACTTAAGTTTAATTCTCTGTTGTAGATAAATACCTAAGTTTAATTTTTGACGGTAATAATACCTAAGTTATATTTCTAGAACTTTTGTAGGTACATGATCGTTAAGTGTCAAGTTATTATCCAAATGTCATTTTTTATTGATATATTTAAATTAATTTTTAATAAAAAATAAAAAATTTATTGACCTGAACTAATTAGGAATTGTTACATGGCAATTGACTTGACACTTAACGGTTAGGTACCTACAGAAATTCTAGAAATATAACTAAGTATTATTACCGTTAAAAATTAAACTTAGATATAAAGTTAAACTTAGGTATTATGCCACAAATTACTCTTTTTCTTTCAATATATACTAATAAACAATCACTTAAAAATTGCATCTAAAGTGTAATTTTTATTATATTCATAGTTGAATAGATAAACATATTTTAATTAGCTTTCAACTAAGCTGCTATGGTGACTAGATTAGGAAAAGAGACTACTTAATATTATTAGGTAAGAAAAAATAAATATTGTAAAAAGGAAACATATAATTTTTTTTATAAAAAATAGAAAGAAATTGTATTTAATTTAGCATTTAACTTTCTGATGATAAAAACAAAATTAAAAATTTGAAATTTTAGTTTGACTTTTTTGTGAATGGGGGCCACCATATAATAAATACCAAAAAAAAAAAGTTCGCACTATAGCCTTAAGTGTGCATCCGCCCCTGGGCACCGAGTAATTAGGGTTTTCATTTACGACAACTCTAAAAAGTATAAGTATATGGTTGTAATGTTTTAACAGAGTATTTGTAAACCTTTTTAAATTTAGGCGATTGTGAAACATCGTCAATAATTCTTCTTACTAATGACGACAGGTTTCAAGTGCTAGTAAAAAATTTGCCGACTTTTTTTTACCGACACCTATTCTACCTAGTTTTGTGATGATCGAATAGGCCCGCTTTGGTCTTAAAGACCGACGAAAATACTATACCTAGTCATAAATTGTAACAAACTCAAAAGAAGAAAAAAAAATATTGTATGTATAAATAAGTGTTTAATTTTATTTTAGATTATGTTGTTTATATAATTAAGAATGAAATACACATTTATGGTAAAAAATAATATAATTTTATACAAACTATTAATACAAATTAATATTAAACATATTATTGTATTAAATTATATCAATATAATACAATATAATCTAACACTAGAGACCAAATGAGCTTTTGATCTACTATTAAATTACTATTTTTTACAGTTATTTATTGTATATGTATTTTTTAAATATATATATACACAAAAGAAATTTTAATAGTTACATCAAATATATAACTATGATGGTTATATTTACTTTTAACCATTAGATCATTATTAGACGATTGTGATTAATTTAAAATTTTACTAAAAATAATTAATAAATTACTTGTAACATGATATTTAATCTGAATTTATTTATTTTTTAAAATAAAGAAATTAAAAAAATTATAAATATTGATTTTTGAAAAGGTTTTATAAAATATTTTTATCAAAAAATAAATTTATTTTAAGTATATAATTAATTTAAGTCTAAAAATAAAAAATTTACCTGTTAATTACCTATTATAGCAAGTCATAAAAAAATGTATAATTAAAAATATTAAATATTTCACAAAAATATTAAAATTAAAAATAATTAAATATATTTTTTTAAAAAATATATATTTTTAAAATAAAAGATACATATAAAATAATCTAATTAACTAAAACACATAATATACTAATATTAGGGTACATGAACAAAATGAAGAAAGAAGAAAAAAAAGTATGGAATTGGTAATTATTTGAAGAATTGATATGGGTGGTAAAGTGCTTTCAAGTGAAATTAGAGATCAAATTGGGCATGGCTTAAGAGAATTCACAAACACCAATAACATGTACAAAAGGAACCATTTTAATCCTGATATGTCACTTAAAGCAACCTAAAGAAATAACCCCTTAGCTGGGGCAAATTGTAGCTAAAGTAATTAAATAAGTAGAAAATTATAACAACAGTTTATTACAGAGGCAGACCATTTTGTCTAAATATGGTAACTTTCATCTGAGGTTGATTCCTCTGTATCAGCTCAAATATGCACACATCACTTGGCTGAAGACAATTCCCTCTTGCAAATGCAGCCCATCCACTAGAAAACTTATACTCTAACCCAACTGATCTCTTATTAACAGTTAAGTTCACAAGCCAATTTTTCTCACCAACCCAAAAAGTTACAGTTTGTGCCTTTTTCTCAAAATAAAGGTTTCCAAAAGCCATTGGAATATACTGCACAAACAAGAAGTACCATACAAACATTCATGACTAGTAGTCTCTTGATCATGATATGAAAAAACAAAAGATGAACACAAAGATATAATGATAATAAAGTATATGTGTCCTTATATTGGTTGATGTGTATAAGTAACATTTTCTCTACATACCGGTCTTCCTCCATACACCTGAGATGATCTCAAATTCACTTGGAGGTAAGGATTGTTTGAGATGAATTTGATGGCTGCTTCAGAAGATGAAAGCCTCTTATTATTACTGCCTTGATTGTCATCAGTATTTGCTTCAGATTTCACCTTCATAAACTTGTCTACATTAAATTTATAAGCAAAATATGTATATAAGCTAAGTTTTCTAGGGGAATGTTTGACATTATATTCTTGATTCATATAGACTTAAAATTACCTGAAGGTTCAACTATTTCTTTCTTTGCAATTAAGTCCTGTGAAACCATACTTTCTTTATCATTACTATTGTTGGTAAAAGAAGGTTCAATTTTCACACAAGGGGTTATCTTTGGCTTGGATGGTGTAGTTGAACTTCTCATATATGCAGCTGAAAACAACAATTGTATATATTAACTCTGTAGCCATATTGGTTAGGAGCATTATAGAACAGGACCATTGCAAAAACATAGGAAAGGAAAGAGATTCCATTCCTAGTCTTCTACAATGGACAATTCGATGATCGAATGAATTATGAAAATTATGAAGCCAGTGGACACTACATTTCTGCCAATTGTAACTATGAAGATTTGCAACAGAAACTCAAAGATGCCCTGGAGTGCAACCAAGAAAAAACTGTTTTGCAACTGAAATATCAAGTGAAGGAAGGATACCAACCATTGAGGATAAAGGATGATCAAAGCCTGCATTTCTACAGACAACTCAAACTGAAAGACCCCGACTTCACAACATACCCAATGTGTGTGAATGTCATCAACAACCCAACAACAACCATCGATGCATCATTCTTTGGAAATGACAATTCATTAATTACACATACAAGCGCCTTCCAACCAATCGAATACAATGCAGCAACAACAGAAGACTCAACAAATCAACAACATATAATTGAAGCTACAGTACCGGAATTTGGGGGAGAAAGTTTTGACTTCATGGACTATGCAAAACTTGTGGCAGAGGAAATGGTTGAGCAACTGGAAAACAACAGAAAAAAGGAACCAGAAATCACAGATTATGACGAACTACTAATCACAGATCCGCATCATCCTGAAATAGAAGAAGCACAAATATACAAAGACAAAGAAACACTGCAGAGTGTGCTTGGTTTCTATGCAATTAGGAACAACTTCCAATTCAGAGTTAAAAAATCATGTGCAAGAACATACAAGATTTGTTGTTTGGATCCAAAATGCAAGTGGGCACTAACAGCATCCAGAAACGGGCCAACAAAGTCATTCATCATTCGAAAGTACACCAGAAAGATGATACACACTTGTGATCTAAACATCAGATTTGCAGACAAGAGACAAGCTACAACGAAATTGATTGGAAACTACATCAAGCCACGGTTCACCAACATAAAAACAACTCAAACGCCACAAGACATCAGAGGAGAAATGAAACACAAGTATGGGGTGAGAATGAACTACATGAAAGCATGGAGAAGCAAAGAGCACGCGCAAGAAGAATTACGAGGAAAAGCCAACGAATCATACAGGTTGCTGCCCGGTTTTTTGCACATGTTGCAAAAAATTAATCCCGGAACAATAGTGCACATGGAAACAGAGGATGACAACAGCTTCAAGTACTTGTTTGTCGCACTGGATGCATCAATAAAAGGATGGAAGAAATGCAAACCTATAATAGTTGTTGACGGAACTTTCCTTAAATCAACATATGGAGGTACATTGCTCTCTGCTTGTACACAGGATGCAAATGGGCACATTTTTCCACTAGCTTTTTCTGTTGTGGATTCAGAAAACAAAAACTCATGGCAATGGTTTTTCACAAAAGTGAGAGAAACATATGGGATTAGAGAGGAACAGTGCTTGATCTCAGATAGACATGAGAGCATAAGTAAGGCAGCTTGTCAAGTATTTCCAGAAATCACACATTGCTATTGTGTATACCACCTGTTAAGCAACCTAAAAGCAACCTTGAAGAAGAATGCAAGCAAGCTGGATAAACCATTCTTCGCTGCAGCCAGAGCATACACAGAGAGGAAATTTGAATACCATATGAGCGAGTTGGACAGCTTGGACATCCGTGTAAGACCATATTTACAACAAGTTGGATACCACAAATGGTCAAGATACCACTGCAAAAACAACAGGTATTCAGCTATGACTTCAAACATTGCTGAATCTCTAAATGCAGCAAACTTGGCAGCTAGAGAGCTACCAATCACAACACTGATGGAGTCATTGAGAGCATTGATTCAACAATGGACATACACAAACAGGAAAAAAGCACAGAAAACAACAACATTTTTAACACCTACAGCAAAGAAGAAATTAGTCGACAACTTTGTGGACTCATTGATAGAAAATGTAATGAAATGTTTAATATTTTAGTTGCATTATAGTTTCTTAATAGTTTGTTTGTCGTTGTTATACATATTAACAGTTTTACACTTAATCCGCAGGTAAAACCAATAAACGAGACCATGTTCGAAGTCATTGAACTAACCAGATCATGGGTCATCAACCTCAAGGAGAAAACATGCAGTTGCAACAGATTCCAACTTGATGAGTTACCGTGTGCTCATGCGCTTGCTGTTATAAAAGAGATGAACTTGAATGTTTACAACTACTGTTCGGGTTATTACACCACGCGAACATGGCTTGAAACATACAGCGACTCAACATATCCGGTACACAATCACACAACTTGGGATGTGCCACAAAACATAAAAGATATCATTGTTCTGCCACCAAACCAAAAAATAAGATCTGGAAGACCAAGGAAACGAAGATTTTTATCTGAATGGGATACAAAAAAACATAACAGGTGCAGCAAATGTGAACAACACGGACACAATCGAAAGACATGCAACAATCAAGCAATAAAATAGATACATATGAAATATTTGAATTGTTTAATTTTGTGTGCAAATTCAAACAGGTTGATCTGTGATGTTCTAAATACATGGGATTTCATTTTTATGAAATTTGAAATAGTTTTTTAATAGTTTCAAAATCGTTTTGTTACAGTTGCAACCCTTTGTAAAATATTAAGTACCGGAATGACTTCTTCTTTAAAGTTTTAAAGGCAGTCAGTCAATAATTGATAAAACATAACTTGAATAAAGGGAAAAGGATTAATGGAATACGAAGAATAAAAATACATTCATAGCACAATTTAGGAAAAATAAAAACATAGTTTGTATTCAGTTGGTTAATAGTTTCTCCATAGTTGTGCGACCGTATATAAGAACTTGAACAATTAAAAAAAACAAACAACTTTGGGACATACAAACCTATACAATAAAGATATTATAAGGAGTAAATGTCAAATATCCTAAAAGTTTTAAACCAGGTACATAGTATAAAATCAAATATAATACCTACATTGAAACAACAACACTAAAAATTGTCTGGTAATAGATTCAACAAATAACAGAAAAGAGCCACCAAATTAAAAGATCCTATTTCTTCAATTTAGATGCCTTAGAAGACTTGCTTTGCTTCTCATCCTCGCTGTCAATGCTTTCGTCAATTTTCCTTTGGCCGTACGAGAAGAAAAGTGAAGCAAGTCGGGTACGATAAACTTCGATGTCAAAGTCTGCAGGGACATCCTTTCCGTGGATAAAGAATTCAGCAAAGGCAGCAACATATGCCCCGCAATCACTATAAAAAACAGAAAGAAAAAGTAAACAGTTTAGAAACTAAAAAACAACATAAAAGAAACTTAAAAGAAACACTCACTTCTTCTGCTGAGACGCAAGACCACTAAGCTCCACGATTCTGAATGGAGCTGTAGGGTCAGAAACTGAGGCAGGAGCTTGTGCTCTATTCTTCCAGAACCCAAGTAAATCGAAAAACAAAGGCAGCAACACGGAATAAGCCTTCATCGCATTCCTAGCTGCGGCATTCATCTTCGCGGTCCTCAAAGAATTGTACAGAAACAACGTCCCTTCGTTCAAGTCAAGACGCCCAAAAACCCAATGACTTTCCCTTCTTAAATTGATGATGAATAGCACATGATCGGCTTCATACCAAGGCTTGGAACAGGGAATGCGCATACCTCGGATGTAATGCGCTATTGGGTGGGCAGCGTGAATGTGTGACATCTTAGTCTTCATTGACTTGGCCTTGTTATATTTGTGGTACAATGCTTGGATGGAATCATCAAACAGACAATCAGTAGTTGCGAAATTCAACGTCACAGCGGAAGAATATTTACCTTTTTTCCGAAGGTAATAGAATATGGTGTTCATATGCTGAGAAAAAAAACAACACAGAAACACAAATGAAAAGGTTGAACAACTGTAAAAAAACTGAAATGCAGTATCAAAACTAAAAAACATTTATAAAGCAACTGAAAACAAACTATCATAACTACAATATAAATTGGAAACTTTACCGAGTCGTTCATAAACATGTCGCATGTGGCCAAATGATAAAACCAAGTTTTATCCTCAACATAATCAACACCTAGCCTAAAACCCGGGGTAAATTTCTTTGCGCCGTCTTCATAACAATTATAATGCCTACAACAACAAAAAAACAGCAAAAAAATAGCATTAAAACAGGAATAAAACTGAAAAATAAAACAAAAACAGATTTAATAAAAACAGTCACCTAGGATGTTTAAGCAATCCTTCACCAATCCAAGCATCAAATTTTGCCTCAATCTCGGCAGATACGGGATCAGCAAAAGCATCATTAAGAGCATAAAGGTCCTTCACATAAGTCACCATTTTAAAATCCCTATCATCCCCAGCTGATTGAGAACCTGAGGACATAAGCTCCATTGGAGTGCTCCCGACATCAGTAGACCCGAAATCAACAAATGGAGATTTCAAGGCCGGAGCACGCTTCCTCTTATCCAACAGAGATGTATCAGAGACAGTGTCCTCAGTTTCTTCATCAGTATGAAGGGCATCTGACTTTTCACCAACAACATCTGGATTGGGTGCGGGGACCTAAAAAAGAAAGAATGCATTAAAATAGTTGCAAAACATACTAGAAACTAATGAGCAACCAAAAAGAAACCTAGTTTTCTTGAAAACAATTAAAAGTAAACTTACATGGATTTTACCAACAGCCTCCAAGCCAGCCAACACAACTTGATCATCATCTATTTCAAGCTGGCTCAACCCATCAAAGAAATCGTCCCCCTTCAATCGAGACTCATCGCCCTTCGGCTTCTCAACATCCTTAACATTTTTATCACTCCCTCCAACATCCTCAGATGGATTCACATCAGCAGAAGGAACAGCAGTAACAGCCTTGTCAGCATCATCAGCATCCCCACCAACTTTAACCAACTCACCACCATCGTCGGAGTCGGAATCAATATTTTCTGGATCAGGCAATTGCTTCTCATCATCCTCGGCATCATCATCATCATCATCATCATCAGCATCATCATCAGAATCTTGAGTTACTAATTCATCCGATGACTTTCCCTGTATCAACCAACATAAATGAAACTTAAATAAAACAGTAAAGAAACTTTAAAAAAAATATAAAAAAACCTAAACAATAAAATAAGAATAAATACCTCATTAGAAGGATGACGATGAATGGCATTAACCTTCTCCTGGATATCCTTAATTACAGTCATTACGGATTTGAAATTAAAATCAACAAAACACCTCAATGAAATGAAGTCCTCGGCCAATGATGATTGATTCGAAATGAGCATCTCCAGCTTAGATTTCATCCAATCAATATCTGCTGAATCAGACTTCTTTGAAGATGACCCACCCTCGAAGGATTGCTTCGCTACACCACGGTCATCAATAGATTCATCGAGAAATAAACCGTCAAGTTGAAGCTGCTGCCTCTCTTCATCAGTAGGACGCATGTTTTTTATCTTCAACTGAACAGCATAATCAAACATAATATGAAAAAAATTAAAACAATTGGAAAAACCAAAAAATAACAACATAAATAAAACTGAAAAGAAACAGTAAAGAAACAGTAAAGAAACTGTAAATTACCTTCTCCAAAGGTAAATCAAAAATCTTGCCCTTCAAGTCTCGAAGGGTTGGATTTTTGGTGACGATGGTGTTGCTCCAGTTCAGAATCCTGGGAATAGAAGATGAAACTCTCTTACAGAAAGAGTTCACCATTGCAGGACAGCATTCATAAAACCAAACCGTGAAAACCCAAGGACATCCCAATGCCCTATACCAGCCATCATATTGCCCTCCCTTCTCTGCCTTTCTATTTTTCATAATGATCCCATGCTCAATCCTACCTTTGAATGAGTCAATTGTCAATTCAAATGATTCCCTACCCCAACAATACTCATCCCACCGACCGCTATCAACTACATCTAGAACAAACCTAGACACTTCTTTGTCAGGAGTATTGCTAAGAAGAAAACACTGAATGAAATACAAAACAGCCATTTTCAAACCAATAGACTCATCCAAACCCCACCGACTACCCAAAAAAGCATCCTCGATGGCTTTGTGGTCAATAGTTTTTACACCACGGAAACATGTTTCTACCAATTGATTTGTTTCCTGTGAAAACAACAACTTGTTGCAATCACCGAAACAATCTAAACCAGAAATCAGGTAAAATTCTTCGGCACTAAACCGTATGCAACGGCCAGCAACCTTAGCCCAAAACTCTTTAGGATTGGGCTGTAAAACTTCCCTTAGTAATAAACTATGTACGACTTGCGGATGAAAAACAAACTCAGGCATATCCAGAAAATGCCCAAACTGAGTTTGACGAAACAAAGAAAGCAAATTAACAGATAAAGTGTTCTTAATATTATCTATCACGGAATAAACACTGGTGCATACACACTTAGATCTGTAAAAATCAGAAGGACTAAATTTACAGTCCCAAACCTGCAACATAACGAAAATGGCCAAAATAAATTATAAATCCTGAATAAAACAGTATGAAAACTGTAATACAACTACAAACAAACTATCAATGACAAACAACTACACAAAAAAAAAAACAGTAAAGACCTGAAATCGTTTGGAAACATAAAAAAAACAGTAAACAACTAACCCTAAAGGAAATCGAAAAATACAGTATAAAAAGAACAATAAAACTATATAAAAACAACAAACAAACTACAAAACATATACAACTATAGAAAAATATAGAGCAAAGATTTGAAAATCGTTTTGAAACCTAAAATATAACAGCAAACAACTAAACCTAATGAAAATCGAAAACACATCAAAACATACCATTAACAAACTATTAAAAAACTGATAAGAAACTACAGACGACTGATTGAAAACACTAAAAACGAAAACAAAACACATAACCTGTAAGCACAAAAAAACACTGAAAATAAAGAAAACAAAACCAAATTAAAGAACAACACCCAGACCAGAATCAAATGAAATGTTCAAAACCAACAATAAATAACTAAAAAATTTAAAAACATGAAACAAAATGCGCAAATGAAACCCTAAAATTACACAAAGCATAATGAACATAAAAACGCCAAAATCTGGGTAAAGTATAAATGAAGGAAAGGGGGAAACGAAAATAAAACTAAAAACCAACCTGAGTCCGATCTTCAGCATGTGCAATAGTTTTTTTCCCAGAAATTTCTGGAACCGTGTGCTCCTCCAAGTTGAGCTTCGTTTTCTTCGAAGAATGGGGTCTCACACGCTTGGGCATTGGAGCTTCAAAATCAGAATCAAAATCTTCATTGATTGGGCGTTTACCCTTGGATTTGTTGGCCAACGATTTCTTGCCCATTTTTTATTTCTGTTTGAGAACTGGAGAAGGGGATGATGATGATGAACGAGTGATTGCCATCTTATAAATAAGATTGAAAAAAACTGAAACAGAGAGGGAAAAACAGTTGCTAAATCGTGGGCTAAGAGGAAGTTGAAAATTCGTGGATGAACCAAAAAGAAGAGGGAAAAACGTGATAAATTATGGGTGGTTAATGGAGGTTACTTGAATTCAAATGAACTTAGAAAACAGAAATGAAGAATCGAAAATGAAATGAAAAGAAAATGAAAAAAGAGAGGGAAGAGAGTAGGATTTGACTGATGATGGATAGGGAGAGCACACGTGTATGCATGGAATGATGAGTAAGTGGTAAATGTGTAATAAAAACAACTTTGTAAGTAAAAATGTAGTAATAGGCGTGTGTGAGTAATTTTGTAATAAATTGTGTAAAATGGATTTTTCATGTAAAAATTTCTAATTTTTACAACATCAACTTTCAAACTCATTATTAGCTTCAAATATATGTAATCGCCCATTAATTAATTGAATTTCACTAAATCTAAGCAACACGAAAAACACACTGAAATCCTTACTCTAAACTTCTTATTGTCATAGCAAATGGACGAAGAGAGGACAAACTGAGGTGCACTGCTCCCTCGTCCACAACATCTACAAAGGAAATGAAAATGAGAATGAGAGAGGTTAGTGTCTTAATTAAATATAATTCAAAATTAAATAATTTCAATAGTTGGACATGGGCAGCCTCTGTATTTTTCTCACAGTGAATATTTATTGGTAATAAATTCAATATACTTGAGTGGAAATTACACATTTTTTATGCAAAAATATGACTATTTCTTAAAATAGGAAAAATTGAAAACAAGATGGAAAAATAGTATAAAAATTAGGGGTGTTGATATAATTCGCAATTTGTGGTTTCAAACCAATCGATTCGGACCAAACCATTTGAGATCGGACCAAATGAATCTGATATGAATTTTTTTGGTCAAGACCATTTAAAATTCTTTGATTCGGTCACGATTTTAAAAATTCCGATAGAGGTTCAAACCAAACCAATCCTTATAATTAATTTAGATATACTTAATTTTTTTTTTTTGGAAGAAACTTATGATAATAATTCTTTATTGTTATTTATGTATTATAAACTAGCGGAAAGGAAAAAAAATTATTGAAAAAATAAAAAATTATTGTTAAAAGGGATAATTGCGGCAAAAGTCCCCAAAAGTTTAGAGTTGATGTAGATTAATCCTCAACCTCGAAAATGTTGGAATTATTTTACCAGGATCTTAGATCTACTCACAAGTATGTTTATTAACATCCTAAATAAGAACTTTCTAAAACGATGAAATAAACACATATAAAGTTTAGGAAACCTTACATTGGGTGCAGCGGAATAATATGACTCCTTCCGTTCAGATATCTAGCCCTTGATTCCTTTCTGTAGCAGAGCATTATCAATATCTGAACCTGGATCTCTTTCTCTGAATCTTTGATGCTGAATCTCCTTTGCTGATGATCTTTCTTCACGATCTTCCTCACTATGATTGAGGTATCACTTGATGTGTGTGGGCACTACTCTAATCACTAAGAGAGGTTCGAAATATTGAGGAAGAAAAGAGAGAGAGAGTGGCGGCTAGAGAAGAGAGTGGAGGCTCAGGTTTTTCTGATTCAGAAGTGTGTTATTTTCCTGAAGCCTTCACTATCTATTTATAGCATTCCACTAGGGTTTGATTTGAATTATATGGCATTAAAATAATGAAAAAATCAATTTAAAAAAGCTACAAAGGTGGCCGGCCATACACTTAATGGATTGGGCCTTGGGCTTTGCAATTTTGCAATTTTAACACCTTTTGTATCTGATTTTCTCAAAAATGCCAATTTCCTAATTCAAACATTTAAATGCCAATTCTAACTATTTAATAACTATAAATAATTATTAAATAATATTGTCATTTATCATATTTATTAATTGAACCATACAAAGTATCATAATTAACAAATATGCCCCTATAAACTCTTTCTTTACAATTTCGCCCTTACTTAGTGAAAATTTCACAAATAGACATAGTCTAATTTGTGAATTATAATTGATTAATCAAAACCAATTACATGAGTCTTACAAGCAATATTATCTCAACTAGTGGGGGGACCATGGGTCTATATAACCGAGCTTCCAATAAGTAGATCAAGAATTTAGCACTAAAATTCACTAACTTATTAATTCTTCGTTGAATCCACGCATAGAACTTAGAATTGCACTCTCAGTATATAGAATGCTCTATATTTTCCACCATATAGACACATCATTAGTTATCCATTGTTATAATCCTAATGTGATCAATGATCCTCTATATGAATGATCTACACTGTAAAGGGATTAAATTACCGTTACACCCTACAATGTATTTATTCCTTAAAACACTTGACCCCGTATAAATGATATTTCAGCTTATGTGAAATGAGTACTCCACCATTTATGTTCGTTTGGTCAAGCTCGAAGGAGATCATCCTTTGCTTACTATTCGCCATATAGAAGCTATAGATTCCATGTTTATGATAGCGCTCCCACTCAATTGCACTACCGTGTTCCCAAAATGTACGTATCACCCTGACCTAAAAGTAGGCTTAACTAACAAATCAAAGAACACGAATAGCCTTTCAAGATTGAGCCTAATCATATCAGGATTAAGATCATTTGATCTAGGATCAACTTAGGCGATATTGACTTGAATAGATATTACGGTAAGTTTAATAAATCTAAGTCAAAGTTCAATATCGGTCCCTTCCGATGCATACTCCATGCATCCAACCTGAGCTTTACTTTAACCAATGTTCTGGAAAGAACATAGTATTTCTCCAAATACAAGTAAACTCTGTTGTAGATTATCATATCAGTAAAACCCTATGTCTGATAAATCTAGGAAACTTTATTCACATAGTCATGTTTACTTTCCAATGTGTTGACGGCACAATAAACAGGATCAAGTATGTGAAAAGGGTTTCAAATGAATTTATACATTATGTACATATAATCATGAAATAAATCATGTGAACCATGCAACATTAAATGTTATTTCTGATCTATATTAATAAGTAAATCTGATTATATTGAAATGAGTTTTATTTAGGGCATAAAACCCAACAAACTCCCACTTGCACTAATATAAAACAAAAGGTGCGTTTCAAATAATCTCAACACCTTGATATACAAATCAAGTGTAGTAGTAGTAAACTCCTCGTAATAGGATCTGAAAGGTTGAATTAACCACAACCTTTTCTCCACCATTACTCTTCCTTTAATCACAAAATCATTGATAATGTGAAATTCCTCTCTATATGTTTACTCTCTTGGGATACTGGATTCTATACCTTTGGCAACTACTTTTGGTTAATCAGGAAATTAACACTAGTAGTTTAAGGCAATTTGGAATGGTGCCAAAGATGTATAGAACTTTCCTTAGACTGAATAAGTAACTTTCCTGCAGCTTTAACATTCAGTCCTTTTCTGGTAGACCTAGAGACTTCAGATAGGTTTTTACACTTCTCCAAAATCACTATTCCACCCCCGTAGTAACCACCATCTTATCAGAAAGATTTACTAGCACATAGGCAAATTTCGAAATCTGATATGGTGTAGTCTAAGAGTTTTAAACACACCCTTATAGACTAACATATAGTTCCTCTTCTTTATCTTAAGATTTACTTGATTGTCTTCCAATGTTCTTCTCTGGATTAATCTGTACCTACTCATTACTCCCACTCAACAGCAGATGTCTGGTCTAAGGCATACAAAAGCATATCTAAGACCTCTCACTGTTGATATAAGAAATTCTTTCATGGCTTTATCTTTTCTGGAATAGTTAAGACTTTTCCTTAGATAAATAAAATCTATACCTAAGAAGTTGTGAAGCTTCTATAGATTGCCATTAGAAAGAAAATGCTTCAGCATTTTACTAAAGTAAGTTGCTTGCATTAGAGTAAGTAATTACCAGGTATACCACAAGCCATAGGTTTAGATAAACTCAAACCTGTAATACTAGGAACAGGAAGTTTTGTTAAGTCCATTGAATAGACTTATAAACGAAAATTTCCTTTTATGTCCTTGTAATAGAAAACTTTAGGTTATTCCATGTGAATGGATTAAACCATAGTTCTATAGGCTTTCTTCTTAGTTTCTTATCTTGACAATCCATTACTTGTTTAAACTCACAATGGATTTTAATCACTAGTGTCTCCCGAGTTCATAAGAAGGTGAGTTCCTAGAAACTCTCCCACTACGACAAGGTACCGCGAATTATGTCGAAGAAAACTAAATGGTATTAACCTCTTTGGTTGTGACAAGACAACAGAGGCAGTGGGATCATCATATGTCATATAAGATGATAGAACACTTTTGGAATCAAGAATTAAATATCTCCTTTATTTGCTACTTGTTTTTCAGACTTAGTCATTTTCTTAGAAAAGTAGTATTTGTTTGAACAAACACTTTCTTATCTATTGACAATGGGATGGTCCACCCCTAATCACTTAGAATAGCTAAGAAACCATGGTTAACGAGTTCTAGCTTTTCTTAAGATTTTGATTAGGTCATCCATGAATCTAGTAATGATTTACATTAAGTATACAACCATTACATCATTCCGAAATTGTATTACCATAGAAGGATTTAGGCAACGACTAGTAACTAATCATCAATATGCAACTCGAAATTTCTGGGGAGGTAAGTTTGGATATAATTCAAAAATCAATTTAATGATCTTTGAACTGCATATCTACTAACTATTTCTCCACCCCTATCAGTTCGCAAGATCTTTAACCACTTACCTTAATGGTGTTTAACCATTGCTAGAAATTAATGAAATTTTTCAAACATTTCAAATTTCTTTGCATAAGGTATAATCTAGAGTTATCGTTTTAAGAATACAACGAAAAACTCATATCCACCCCTGAATGTACATTCATCTGCGAATGAGATGAACTACTTTCAGTGGATATAGGCATATTAACTCTTTGCGAGAGATTGATCTTGTCAAATCCACTATGAACAAGATACAAATGCCATAGATTAAGAAAATGTGGTAGTGTCTATGATGACATAGGTTTAGTTACATCAAAGAGTTCTTAGAATACTTCAAGTGGATCCCGGTCACAGAATCACCTAACTCACATTCCATACAGTTTTTAATCCATTAATAAAAGATGGATATTAAACACTTGAGAAAGTGTAAGCCGTATTGTATTCGGAATTAGAAATTTAAGAAAATTTCTATTTGGAATCTAAAATTAAAGTCAAAGACTTAAATTCAACCAAATTTAATGAGTAATTCTTTCTTGGACCACCACTACTAATACAAACTCTAAGTCAGATTTGCCCATACAAGTAGGAGATTTCTAAGATTGAGGATTTATATCAATTGGGAATAGAATTTCGGGGTTATAATCATATGCGTCATTTAATTTCTTAAGAGAAAATATAATGACATGAAATGATTCATAGACCATTCATCCAATGATATATTTGAAAGCTAATTCGAAATGAATAAGCTAAGAGGAATTAGGATAATTTCGTTTAAAATAAGAATCCAACGATGCTTCGATTAGCGAAAGTCAAAGTAATCTTATTTATATAATCTTCTTGTTTTATATCGTAAAAATACTAGTCTAAGGTGTCATCAATTGATGAACAGCTAGATGTCGCATATACAATATTTATCTTTCGAGATCTAACACTATTATGTATGTCTAATGGTGAAAATCCACTAGGGATTTATCTCATTAGATAAACAAGCCAAGTTAGACCAACAATGAAGATTCGAAATTAAACTACAACTTAATAACAGAAAATAACATGGTTCAATATAAATTCATACACAATTCAGAAATTATAAACATATAGTAAGTAGGAATGACAAGTGAAAATACTAAAACTTACAATCCTAAATAATTTCCAAGGTTTTCAACAAACCGATATCGGTTGTCCCGTTTAGGCGAGAGTCAAAGCTACAATTCATTGAATAGAGTTGTCAGCTCGTCTAAAATGTTAAACATTCTAGCAACCTTTTATTCGATCAAGATTGGAATTCAGCCGTTGTCCCGTTTAGGCGAGAGTCAAGGCAATTCTATCTTATGAGCTTCCACCATTGTTTCATAATTTGCAAGTCAAGTATGGTCGCCACCATTAGGGTGATCCATACCATACAAAACACTTACAAACTACTTATCATGCGAGGTTAAACGGTGCGAAATTGCTAATGAACGTTCCTCCATTAGGGAGGATTACTCACTAAAACAAACGCGGTGTAAAACCCACAATGGAGATCGAATGTCTCTATAATAAAGCTCAATATTTGAAAAGAGTTGTATTTTCTTTTATTCTCTTTATTTATTCTATTTATTTTAAATATATATTTATTTAATTAAAATTTCCAATTTAGAATGAAAAATTCTAAATATAAATTTTAATTTAATATTTATAAATTTTACTTAGATGGATATGAAAATAACATGAATTATTTCCATCTTAGTAATAATTTCCAATAAATATTTAGAAAAAAAATATTTAAGTTGTTACAAAATTAATTTAAATTAATTTACAACTCAAATTTAATTTTCTATAAATATATATTGCATTTCGAAAAATTAAAGTATATAAGAATACAATTTTCGAAAAATGCATATTAAAATAAAAAATAAATCCTGGAAAAAATTATTCTAATTTAATGTTGGCCCAAAATTAATTAATAAAATTAATTTACAACAAAAAATATAATTTTCCTATTTAATTAAATATATAAGAAAAATTACAAATATTTAAGTATGATGATGAAAATCAACTTAAATATTAATTTTCTATTTAATTAAATACACTAGAAAAATACTTCAAGCAAAAATATCACCTATCTAGATTTTCCTTTGACTAATTAATTCTATTTCTAATAATATACTTTAATTCAATTTATTTTAAATTAATCAATAAATGAAAAAAATCATTGATTTAAGTTGATCCAAGAATTAATTAAAATAATTAATTTACAACTTAATCTATTTTTCAAGATAAAATTCGAAATTCTAGCATTTAAGAAATGCAATTTCGAAAATTGATTAATAAAATAAAGAAAAAATATATTTTGAAAATTATTTAAATTTAGTTGAAAAAATAAATTTCAACTAAAAATAATTTTCTATTTAATTAAATGTCATGAAAAAGAAATATTTAAGTATGATGATAAAAATCAACTTAGATATTTAATTTTCAAATTAATTAAATGTATTAAATTCAAGAAATAAATAATTAAGTGTAGAGAAGGCTTAATTATTAATCTCTAGTTTAATACTAGGAAAAAATATACTTAAAATAAATTGTACCAAAATTAATTATTTAAATAATTAATTTCACAATGTATAATATTTTCCTATTTAATATTAGAAATAATAAGTAGTCTAGAAATAACTATCTAGAAAATATCTTATTTGACTAAGTATCTTTTCCACAAAATTTGAAAAAATATCTAATTTAAGTTGTATTAGAAAAAAATCTAGAACTTAAATATTTTTCAAATTTAAATTTAATTAAATATCAAAAATTAAGTTGTAACCACTTAATTTGAAAATATTCCATTTTAAGTTAATATTCGAAAAGATATTAACTTAAAAAATATCTAAAGAATCTTAATAACCAATGCCTAAAATTCCTCAACTTAATTTTGAAATTTTGAATTCAAAAGATATTCAGATTTAAGTTGGTTAGTTGAAGATAACTAAATATCAACTTAAATAGGAATATTTAATGAAAAATTTAAATTAAGTTCCAGAAAGAATCTAGATGGTTATAATTCTATATTTAATTAAATACAAGAAAATACATATAGTTTAGCTTAGAATATAAAATTCCTTAAACTATATTTTTCTTAAATTAATTTCAAAATAAATGAAATTAATTATGTTGCTAATCAATTTTTATTAGGTTAAACTAGTGTAATTAACCTAGTACAGTCATTCAAATCAGGCAAATGGGCCTTCACAATTGGGGTGGTTTGTGTGAGGGGGTGCTGGGTTCAGTATGTCGTACCCACTTCTATGGCTCCCAACTCTCACACAAGGCCCAAAAGAGAGGAATTTAACCTTAATAAGAACAACTGTTATTAATTGAATAAGCCCAATAACTAAATGGGCCTAAATAAATTCTATCAAGAACTATGATAATTTATTTTAGCAACAACAACCTATATGTATCTATAATCAAATTAAACACATAGGCTCACACAGGCACACTTTGGATGGGTCCTATCATGTTGCTAGGTCATACACAGATGAAAGAAGATTGTAAATATACCTGTTACAAATTATTATCTTGACCAAGGGAGCCATCAGATCATTAGATCTGGCAAAAAGTAACCATGGCTATTTGCAATCAAGTAATAATAGGTTTTGAAAACTTACAAACAAGCTAAAACACATACTCCTGCAACAGGGTTAATGGATAGTTGGAAGTAGGATTTATTTAATTTTAAATAAATAATTTCGAATAAATAAATAATTAAATTAAAAAAAAATTTAATATTCGAAAAATAATTTAAAAAAAAATTAATTTCGGAATTTAAAATTAAATTTCGAAAATAAAAAAAATTTAAAATTAAACCTACTTTTTATCTTATATCTATTTAAAATTACATGATTATAAATGTCTATTTTAAATTTAAATAAGGTCAAAATATCTTAAAAAGATTTAAAAAAAATCTTAAAAGATAAGATATTTTTAAATATCTTAAAAGATAAGATATTTTAAAATATCTTAAAAGATTTTATAAATATCTTAAAAGATATTTTTAAAATATCTTAAATATCTTAAAAGATATTATAAATATCTTAAAAGATATTATAAATATCTAAAAAATCTGACCTTAAATTTAAAAAAAATATAATCAAATTTAAAAATAAGATAGATTTTTAAGCAAAAAGACAAATACTAATTCTATTCGAATTCAAATTACACTAATATCTTGAATTAATTTAAAAAAAATTAAATTAATTCAAAATGATAATTAGAATTGAATTAGGAATAGTAATAGTATATATACAAAACCATACAAAAAATTGGAAGTTAATTCCATGAAAAAGTATGAAAAATTGAAGAAAAAGGAAAAAATCCGAAACTGTACGGACAGTTCTCGCGATCATGAAACTATCACCGATTTTGTCAAATCTTCAAAAAATCATAACTAATTCAAATAAAATCCAAATTGAGTTCTGTAAAAGGCTAACTTGCTTAATTTTTTCCATACTATCCAATAAAAATAATTCCAGAAACGAAATCACAATTATTTTTCACGAAAATTTCACAAACATCAATCAATCATCAAATAACACTCAATACAACATGATACCATCCAAAGAACATACAAACAATCGTTTTAAAGTCCAAATTTCTTGCAAGTAAATCAATTACCATGGCTCTGAGGCCAGTTGTTGGAATTATTTTACCAGGATCTTAGATCTACTCACAAGTATGTTTATTAACATCCTAAATAAGAACTTTCTAAAACGATGAAATAAACACATATAAAGTTTGGGAAACCTTACATTGGGTGCAGCGGAATAATATGACTCCTTCCGTTCAGATATCTAGCCCTTGATTCCTTTCTGTAGCAGAGCATTATCAATATCTGAACCTGGATCTCTTTCTCTCGAATCTTTGATGCCGAATCTCCTTTGTTGATGATCTTTCTTCACGATCTTCCTCACTATGATTGAGGTATCACTTGATGTGTGTGGGCACTACTCTAATCACTAAGAGAGGTTCGAAATATTGAGGAAGAAAAGAGAGAGAGAGTGGCGGCTAGAGAAGAGAGTGGAGGCTCAGGTTTTTCTGATTCAGAAGTGTGTTATTTTCCTGAAGCCTTCACTATCTATTTATAGCATTCCACTAGGGTTTGATTTGAATTATATGGCATTAAAATAATGAAAAAATCAATTTAAAAAAGCTACAAAGGTGGCCGGCCATACACTTAATGGATTGGGCCTTGGGCTTTGCAATTTTGCAATTTTAACACCTTTTGTATCTGATTTTCTCAAAAATGCCAATTTCCTAATTCAAACATTTAAATGCCAATTCTAACTATTTAATAACTATAAATAATTATTAAATAATATTGTCATTTATCATATTTATTAATTGAACCATACAAAGTATCATAATTAACAAATATGCCCCTATAAACTCTTTCTTTACAATTTCGCCCTTACTTAGTGAAAATTTCACAAATAGACATAGTCTAATTTGTGAATTATAATTGATTAATCAAAACCAATTACATGAGTCTTACAAGCAATATTATCTCAACTAGTGGGGGGACCATGGGTCTATATAACCGAGCTTCCAATAAGTAGATCAAGAATTTAGCACTAAAATTCACTAACTTATTAATTCTTCGTTGAATCCACGCATAGAACTTAGAATTGCACTCTCAGTATATAGAATGCTCTATATGTTCCACCATATAGACACATCATTAGTTATCCATTGTTATAATCCTAATGTGATCAATGATCCTCTATATGAATGATCTACACTGTAAAGGGATTAAATTACCGTTACACCCTACAATGTATTTATTCCTTAAAACACTTGACCCCGTATAAATGATATTTCAGCTTATGTGAAATGAGTACTCCACCATTTATGTTCGTTTGGTCAAGCTCGAAGGAGATCATCCTTTGCTTACTATTCGCCAGATAGAAGCTATAGATTCCATGTTTATGATAGCGCTCCCACTCAATTGCACTACCGTGTTCCCAAAATGTACGTATCACCCTGACCTAAAAGTAGGCTTAACTAACAAATCAAAGAACACGAATAGCCTTTCAAGATTGAGCCTAATCATATCAGGATTAAGATCATTTGATCTAGGATCAACTTAGGCGATATTGACTTGAATAGATATTACGGTAAGTTTAATAAATCTAAGTCAAAGTTCAATATCGGTCCCTTCCGATGCATACTCCATGCATCCAACCTGAGCTTTACTTTAACCAATGTTCTGGAAAGAACATAGTATTTCTCCAAATACAAGTAAACTCTGTTGTAGATTATCATATCAGTAAAACCCTATGTCTGATAAATCTAGGAAACTTTATTCACATAGTCATGTTTACTTTCCAATGTGTTGACGGCACAATAAACAGGATCAAGTATGTGAAAAGGGTTTCAGATGAATTTATACATTATGTACATATAATCATGAAATAAATCATGTGAACCATGCAACATTAAATGTTATTTCTGATCTATATTAATAAGTAAATCTGATTATATTGAAATGAGTTTTATTTAGGGCATAAAACCCAACAGAAAATTGGCGGCATTAGTCCCTAAGGTCGCTATTTTCGTAAGTCCGTTGGTACCTAATTTAACAGAGTTGTTAAATACTGACAAGAATGCCACGTGTTTAAATATTATTGGGCCAGCCATAATTTTAATTAAAAAAATTAAAATAATAAATAATTTATTCAAAAAAAAATTATTAAAAAATAATAATAATTAAAATAATAAATAATAATTTTTTTTTTCCTTTTTTCTTTTTTTTTTCTCAATTCTTCTCCAATTATTTTTCCTTTTTCCAGATGGTTTTTCTTTAATTTTTTTTCTTCAATCTTCTTTACACATTATACTACCATGACCATCATAGTACCACCACAACCACCAATTACAAATTCAATCATCAAAATTTGTTATAACCAATCAAGAAAATTTGGGTAAAAACTCAGATCTGAAATTGCACAATAAAATTCAAATAGCTCATCCAAGGTCAAGAACCATAGCTCAAACCACTAGAATGAAACTAAATTTGTACCAATTTTTTTAAGAAAAAAAAAACAATTCTCAAATCTGGTAAAGGGACATACCATTGAATTCAAAAGCCCAAATCTGTTCTTTGGGGTTCTGCAACTTATATACAACAAGATCTAATAATTTTTTCAAAACAAAACCCAGAAAAAAAAAAAAAAGCTGACATTAAAAGATTTGGTACCCACTACCCAGCCTCAATTTCGTCATCCCTCTTCTTGCGGTGGGCGTCGATGATGGCGTAGGAGTGAGATTCAGAGAGTGGTCGTCACTGTCATCATCCATGGCAGTCTCTGTCGGCGAGATCTGACCAGAAAAGGTGGACTACCGCCACTCGCCGTCGACAAGATCTGAACAGATCTACCGCTTCTCTCTGCCCGTGATGTTTGGCCCTTGTGTGTAGCTATCCCCGTTGTCGAAGCCTCACCCGCCATGGCTTCGACCTGGGCAATTTCGAAGTCCGGAGAGCCAACCTCCAGTATGGAGTTTAAATAAGTGGTGGTGGAAGGCAAGAAAGAAAGAAGATTTGAAATACAACTTGCAAGAAAAAATTGTTGGTTGATGAAGAAAGGTCTGTGGGTGCGTGCTTGATGAGGGAGACTAAGTCCAGATAAAATAAATGGAAAGAAAAAAGGAAATAAAAAAATATTATGTTATAAATATTAATAATTATGTGGATGTCCAAATCTTTTATTTATTACCATGAATTGTAATCAACATTCCTCTTTTCCTTAGTTTCCCTTTTTCTTAGTTTCTTAATATCTCACTCTTGTATTTGTATAAATAGGGGTTCACCCCATTAGAATAAACAACTCAAAAATTCTCATTCACTTTCTCTTTCTCTCTTCATCTTCTTCTTCTTTCTTCTCATCTACTATATTATTTTATATTATTTTATAACACGTTATCAGCACGAGTCTCTGCCTAAGACCCAATGTAAGTATTTTGTTAAAATTCTTGAATTGTTTCAAAGTCACGATACACTAAATATATATTTATATATATACTTATCTAACTGAAACAATTTCAAGAATCCTTTGGTTTTCTTTTTTCTTTTTATCTATATATATATCTATATATTATATATATATATGTATATGTTTTTATATATTTATTATTGATTCATATATATATACATATTATGTTCTTATCATTCATAATATTTACAATATATGTTTGCCTATGATATGATAAAGAAAATCTATATAAATTATACATATATCCTGAAGATTATGTATCCTCGATAAAATATTGCATATATCTTAAAGATTATGCATCATCGATAAAATATTGCATATATCCTGAAGATTATGCATCCTCGATAAAATATTGCATATATCCTGATGATTATGCGTCCTCAATAAAATCTTGCATATATCCTGAAAATTATGCAAACGTAATATTCATTATATAGTTGATGGATATATAATGAAAGAGATGAATACATATTTATATATATGTTCTTGTATCATTTGAGGACAATGAAAAGTAATCTAATATCGATATAGATTTTGACAAACATTTCCTGAAGTAAATGTTTTATATTTGTCAAAAAAAAATGATTGTATTTATGTGAATACAACTAAAGAATCATTAAAAATGATTATTATTGATGCAATTTTATAGTGGGTTTTGAATATCCAAAAAGAATGTTAAGAAAATTGCATTGAAACATCAAAGTATAAGAATAACAATGAGCATGACTAATGTTATTTAAATACACAAGGCATGTATTTATTGTTCATCATTCTCTGCAGAGAATGATACGAATTGAAGTCAATTACTTTTAAAGATTCCTCGTATTAGTCATGTTATTATACATTGTTATTACTTGCAATGTTGGAAATTATTGAATCTGACATATATTAAAGATTAAATTTTGCATACATCTTGAAGACTATGCAAAAATTGCATTCATATATTCTTTGAAATATCGTAAAAGAAATTGTTGAATAATTTCTTATATTTTTATGGATGAACAAGTAATAAATTTTTAAGAAATTTATAATAATGTTCTACTTGTTCAACGTCATTCCCCGAAGTGAATGTAATGATTTTAAATAATCAATGACATTATTTACTACTCAAATATTTCCAAAAAAAAGTGGAAACAACCAAAAGATGAGATACCACACACAATCAAAGTGCATGAAATCTATATATCATGTGTGAAATTGAATAATAGTGGTCGCGTACTTGTAGTACGGACACACTTATAATCAAGATAAAAGTATACTTGATTATTTAATAGAATGTGAAGTGTACAAACTTATTGTACATTTAGAATATTTAAATATCATTACCTAAAGAGAATGAATAGGCATGAAATTCTATTTCAAAGAATATAGATTTCACATATATTGGTACATGATATGTAAATATATAGTTACCATATAATTCAGTTTGCATATTCCCAAAAGTGGATATATAATTTACTAATATTTGTTAGTGATCCAATATAATCAAAGTGATAAAGAATCACAAAATGATTAGTTGAAAAGCTTCCTGAAGAAGTCTTACATACAATTGCTACTTTGAGTAGTAAAATGTCTTTGTATGTACCTAGATGTGTAACTTTTATCTAGTTATGAAAGTGATAATAAATAACTTATTATATGTACTTGTTGTACATTTAAATATATAATATATCAAGTCATGATAATTAGACTGATGAATAGTCTATTAATAAATTAGACGACTTGTTAAAAAGATATCAGGAAAAATGAATGATATGTTATGGTTATATCTATTTGACCATTACAATAACATGATGAAGTTGTCATGTATCTTTTAAATTATACACATCATTGAATTGATGATAGTGATTCCTGAAGAGTGTATATGTTTTGGAGAATAATATAATTATATTATTCGTGTATATAAAAATGAAACTTGTAATGATTATGTTGTAATGAATTTACATTACCTTTTGAAAGTTTCATTGAAATACAAATTATAGTGAACCTGAAGTTCATGAATTGAATTATTTTGACATGATCAATCATATGCAATAAATTATCAAAGAATTTGACTAAATTTTGTTGAAGAACCAGAAGATTCTTCTCATTGTTATTTATAAGGCTCAAAAGAAGAATGTGCATATATTTACATATAGAAAATATTTAAATTATATTTTCTTAACAATCTTGAGCCATTGTTAGATTTTTATTGCATAGTTTCTTATCGATGTGATAAGATTATATAATCATGCATTTACAAAATGTGTAAATTTATGTATTTCTAATTATACACGTATGACTCATTCTTAGAAATGAATTAAGTTCATAAGGATTGAACTTGAAACTGAAGTTTATTGAACCTGAAGTTCAATGTCATATAGTATATATGAGTTTAAACAAATATTGATTCATTGTGATATACTGAAATCCCTACAGGTATATTAATATTATTAGATATCACAATTTTTAAAAATTCTCTCGATCAGGGGGAGAGAAGCAGTTGGGATCGATGATAATTTTTGAAAAATGATCCTTGCACAAAGTATATAAGAACAATATAGTTCAAAATGATATATACCAACTGCAAATCAATATTATTCAAAGTTGAGATAGAATGAGTTGAAAACGCCTGAAGCGTAAATGAACAATGTAGAAATTATTAATAAATGTTCATTTGATTTGCCCTGAAGTTGTTAAATCTAGAGGTACTCATGGAGATACCTTATTGTTATAAAGTATTAAAATGATAACCGTGATGAAAACGGTACTCGAAAAGACTCCCAAGAGAAGTTAGACATAACACATTTGATCATAATTGAATCCCTGAAGTGATTCTATATAGGTACCTACAAATGATAAACATATTTGAAAAATATGTAATTTAAAGAGATCTCTATAAGTTATGTCAATATGGGAGGAAATTATCATTTATTGAAATTTTTGTCGACAATAAATATTGAATGTTTGCATATGCAATAAACTAACATGAGATAGCAAGGATCATGGTATTAGATTTGTCGAGAATCATCGACATACATTTTGATTTTTGGCCAAAATATTATGACGCAATCCAGGCAAATTTACTCACATAAAGTGAAGTAAGACCTGTAGGGTGTGCAAATAAATATTTCTAATGAGAAATTTGCATATATGTATTTGTACATAATGAATTGTTGTACAAAGTTTGCATAGACATGAGATTGATTGAAGTAAGGCTTAAATATTGAGAAAATATAATCATGATTTGATTATAGCCTGGAATATATTTTATAAGGATTTATAAGCGTCACATAAATGTTGCAACAAAAGGTTATTTATTTGGAGCTCCTAATATAGTGAGAATTTGAAATAAGCCTTATCTAAAAATTCTAGAAGAATTTAATACATGTCTTAAGTGATATAAATTCAAAGTCGCGCGCACTATATGACAAAGATCTTTGTATGAAATAAAGACATGTAAGTAAATTATTATTTGAAAAATACCTATGATTGTCTATGCAATATAAATACGTAAATTATACGTTGTGATAGACTCTTGAAGAGTTTTTGATTAATTGAAGAACAAACTTTTATTTCTTTTGTATTTCGAGAAATATTAATGTATAAAGTTTGTTCATTAGTATTGAAGTCCTGAAGTACTTCATATGTATCAAGAATTATAGATATATGATCATTTGATATGGAAATTAAGATCATAAAACAAGATGGAATAAATATATGGTCTTGGAGTACCATCATTGTCACAAATGAAAATTTGTAGTACCATTAATGTGTTATGTTCATATCTACTTGAAATTTTAAATTTTTGTATGAACAAAGTTGTGTACACACATGAATGATACAATTAGTTGGATAAAGACTAATGTTCCACGAACCCCTTATCTATAATTTAGAAGTCCATACATACTCTGGAAGAGTTATAGAAAATATATGATCAAAGATTATATATGGTGATATTTTAAAAGTGATAACAATAATCTTATGAGATATATTATCACCAAAAGAATTATGGATCATATGTGCATGAGGGGGAGACATATTCATGTTGCACTCTTTTTCCCTTAGTTCAGGTTTTGTCCCAATGGGTTTTCCTGGCAAGGTTTTTAACGAGGCAACTTGCAAATAATTATGAATATGAAATATATATTGTACTCTTTTCCCTAGCTCAGATTTTGTCCCACTGGGTTTTTCTGGCAAGGTTTTTAACGAGGCAACTATAAATCATGTTAACATACTTGCATTTTATGAAGCAAGTAGAGAATGTGTGTGAGTGAGATCATTGACATAGCATATTCGGGAAACATATGGATTGCACTCAATAAAGAAGTATCAACCCAAGCAATTCTCTATGGATAATACTGCTTGCATCGTTCAACTAAAAGGAGGTACATTGAAGGAGATAGAGTTAGAACACATTTCACGAAATTCTTCTTTATACGCTTCAAGAAAATGCATATTTGGTCTTCAATATATTTAATCAAGTGTCAATCTTGTAAACTTATTCACAAAGTTATTACCAACATCAACATTTGAGAAGACGGTAAATAAGATCGAAATTCGTCGATTAGAAGATCTCCACAAATGCTTAAATGAGAGGGAGTTAGTTTACACTATACTCTTTTTCCTTTGACCAAGTTTTCAGCAAGATTTTTAATAAGGCAGCTATTATGGACATCCAAGGGGGAGTGTTATAAATATTAATAATTATGTGGATGTCCAAATCTTTTATTTATTACCATGAATTGTAATCAACATTCCTCTTTTCCTTAGTTTCCCTTTTTCTTAGTTTCTTAATATCTCACTCTTGTATTTGTATAAATAGGGGTTCACCCCATTAGAATAAACAACTCAAAAATTCTCATTCACTTTCTCTTTCTCTCTTCATCTTCTTCTTCTTTCTTCTCATCTACTATATTATTTTATATTATTTTATAACATATTAAAGTTTTTTATTTTTTATTTGTTAATAATTTATTCATTATTTAAATCATTTTAAATTATTTTTTAATTAAAATTATGAGTTGGTCCAATAATATTTAAACACGTGGCATTCTTATCCGTATTTAATAGATCTGTTAAATTGAGAACCAACGGACTTACAAAAATGGCGACCTTAGGGACTATTGTTGTGTTGAAATTAGATACGCAAGTGTACGCAGTCACAAACAAGTAATACAATGATAAGTAATGAGTATCGTCTCCACAAGGACTGTAAAAATAAAATTTCTATTGCAAAAGTTAATTACCAAGCAAAAATGCCTAAAAAGCAAAATTAAATGAGTAATGAATCAACTAAATAAACGAGAAAACAAGTAAATTAACTCAAAAGTGGATGCAAGATGAAAATAAAATTTAGTTGTAAGCTTTTGAAATGTGAAAGGCTTGAACTATTGAATCCCCCTATGTTTAGCAAAAACTGTGCGTTTTTGCTGCAGCAAAAAGTTAGCAAATCTTTAGCAAAAATCCCAGGTTAACAAAAACACCATCAAAATCCACAAAACTCTTCCAAATTTTATGCAATCAATCCTTGGACCTGTTCAAACATATTCCTATGCCAAGCAAGCTCAAGAATACCATTTCAAGCATAGTTCTCAATTGTTACACAAGGATATAACATATTCCTATGTTATTTCAAATCTAATCTAAAAAAGATTAAGAACTTGTGTCATTCAAGCTAAGTCCATTACATTTAACCTTTCCAGAATTAAATATAACTCAATAATCAAGCTATTGGTGGCCAAACAATATCAAGAAATTAGCAATACACACACTTGAATGAACATGAGAATTTTTACTAAATATTTGCATAAGAAAATTACTCAACTAAACATAGGGTTCTTCAACAATTCAAACCATTAAAAAGTTTAGCTCATAGCTAACTTAAGAACCACCATTACAAGATAAAATTTAGACATGGAGTTTGAATGTTAAGTTAAAGAAATTAAAAGAGAGAAGAAAGAAATAGCAAACAATAATAGAGGAGTTTTCCAAAGGGATGGATGTTGAATCTTGTTGTGCTTCTCCTCTTTCCTCCTTCTTCTTCTTCTTCTTTCAATCTTCTTTTTTTCTGTATAAAAATGGCAGCCCAAAAGCTCTATTTTCGTTCAGCCCCCTTTTTTCTCTAAATGGAGGCCCCTTTTTCTTTCCAATCTCCTTAGGTTTAGTACCTTTTTGCCTCAAATAAACCCTACACATGGCATGTTGATAGCCTCTCCATGTAATAGCTCCAGCCACCACTCTTATATTGCCACGTCATCTCCACAAATGCCACCTCTTTTAATGAAATGCCAACTCACCCTTTTTCTAAGAAAATAAAACACATCAGCCACTAATCTGTTTGCTGCAGCAAAAACTTCACAGAATTTCAGCAAAATTAAGAACATGACTAACTTGCTATTTTCTTTGCCAATTTATGCACAAGAGTTATTGATTTTAACTAACAACTTCAAAATACACACACAAACATAAAACACTGAAACTTTCACAAATTAAGAGACAAACATAACTTAAATGACACACAATTACATAAAAAAAAAATGCTTAAAGTGATATCAAATAACTCTTTACTCAAGAGTTATCAAATACCCCCAAACTTATGACATTGCTCGTCCTCGAGTGATGAGAACAAAACCACAACAACTAGAACAACAAACAGCTCACAGAATTTCAAAACAAACGTCACTGAACTGAACAAAGATATTCAACAAAAACAGGATGCAACTTGTCTTGTCAATGCACACACCTAGGGGAAATAGCTCTCAGGAATAATGTTCTGCAAAAGGCAACTGAATGAAGATCTTGCTCAAGCGTTAAACCAAATTCTTTAAGTTTAAATGCCGCTGCCCAAAGTAGGTGTCAAGTGCCCCTCTCTTTTTTTTTATTTTTTTAAACATAGCTTCTCCTAAACAATTTCGCTCAACTAACATTTAAACTAAACATTGGTCCTCAAGTTCAAATGATGACTCCATAGGTTACCTAACAACTTTCTCTCCACTAATGTAGACACACACCACTCCAAGGATCAATAAGACTTAGCCAAGCTTGTAATGATAGGCTAGGGTGAAGGTAGGATAAGGAAAATTAATTTCGGTTCGAACCACCCTAAACACATTGATCTTTATAGGACCTAGGCAATGCACAATAAATTTTTCCCTAAAGAAACCCCACAAACCAAATATAACTCTTGCCACTAGCTTTAATTATTTACTAATATATATATATATACATGCATATTTTTTTTTTTTGGCACCCCCAAACTTATTTTTGACTTTGATCTCTCTTTTTTTTTTTTTTCAAGAAAGGGGGGACAATTTCTAAGTACAAACTTTTTTTTTTTTGAATAATAAACTTATATAAACTAAATAGAAATGACATAAACTAGCTAGATAGCAAGAGAACAATAAAGGTGAGAACCACTCCCCCCCCCCCCCCAAACTTAAAGAACAACATTGTCCTCAATGTTTAGAAAAAGAGAAAAAGCAAATTGGCAAATACTCACCCAATTGACACTCACTCACTACGCTCCCCACAACTCCCAAATATGCAATAAAAATTAGTATCTTATAAAGACCAATGCGTCTTGGGGTGAGGTGAAAAAGAGAATGTATCTCTAGCTAGGCTATGTAGTGGCTAAGAAAAGAGAATGCTAATATCAAGCTCAAGGGGGAAAACTAGGGATAAAATAGTCATAAGGGTAGGCTTCAAGGTTCAAACGGTCCAAACACGGCCTATATCACTTCCTTGGGGTAGGGATGTCTAGGATTTCGCCTCAAGGAAAAACTGCTAAGTAATTCTAGAGACTTAAACTCTCACAAAGGTTTAATTCAAACTAATTAGTGACACAAACCATTTAGTCAAGCTATGAGCACAATCAAGAGAGGCAAACTTTCAACAACGAAGGGCAACCAACATGTTAACTTAAAACAGGCAGCTTAAAACTCAAAAAGAAAAACATTCAGTTTCAAGAACTAAGTGGAAACACGACATCGTCATCGAGCCCCCCTAGGCAACACTAACAAAGACAAGATACAACCCGAACATAAAATGACAAGACAAACAACAACAACTATAACAGAAAAAACAAGAACACAAATAGAAAAGACAAGTGAAAAATAAATACTGAAGCTGAAAGAAAAAAAAAAAAGTACTCCCTCTGTCTATCCCTCGGGGTCATCCTCTGAAGCGCTAGAGTCTTCCGGAGTTTCTGGATCAGCCCATCGAGCAATTCTTGTGGGAACACTGGGAAGTCAACTATTGGCCTTGGCGCCATTCGCTTTAGAGATTTTGCTAATGCAGTGTCACGCGCCTGAACATAGCGAAAGTAGGTAAGTTGCTTCTCCTCAAGGTGTGCTAGGCGATTCATGATTTGTTCTTGCTGAGTGCGAGGAAGATTGGCGGAAGTCGTCTGACTGCTAGATGGCTGGTGACGTTTGGGAGGAGCAGTCGAGGGTGTGCAATGAGTGGCAACACGCTGAATCGAGACCAAATCAATGCTGATCCGCTCTCTTAGAAGTTCTTCATCGTCCCCAATAGCGGCATTTCCCGCTAGGCAAATCTGAGTGATGAGAGCTGGGAAAAATAACTTGCCGCCTTTTTTCTGAAAACACTTCCAAATTTCCTCATAAATGATCTTGCCCACATTCATTTTCTTGCCTGCCAGGATGCAATACAATAAACAGAGGCGTGTCTGACTCACTGTGGTGTCATGTGTTGTGGGCATCAAAGAGCACTTAATAAAAGCAAGCCAAACACTCGCTTCAGGCCGTAGAGATGAGTGTAACAAGGTGCGGTGGCCGGAAGACGAGATAGACCATTCAGAACCCGGGTGAGCAACAGCACGAAGCACGGCGTCATATGGAATAGAGGCTGGGTTAATCCTCCAAAGAGCAAACTCATCCTCAAGCGGAGCTCTCAATCCATATAAGTCGTTAATCACATCAGGAGAAAAGGGGACACTCTGACCCCTCACTCTAACGACATCAGGATACTTTGGATCAAGTGCAGCATAAAATGCAGGGGCAACCGAGGCCACAGCAGGCTTAGGAATTGCACAAAATTTCTCCCACTTGTGCTCCGCAATCAAATTTGTAATATATGCAGGTAAAGCTTCCGGGGCAGGGAGAAAGCCGCGCTCGGCCAACTGGCTGCGGGTTCGTAATATCTCAAACCGCTCTTGATGACGGACGGGGTCGGCTTTGGCTTTAGGACGAGTAGTGGGGTTCTGTTTAGGTGGTGGAGATGTGGAAGTGGTGCGCTTAGGCTTGGGTTGGCCCTTGGAGGTTGAGGGAGCGGCTTTGGTGGTTGGAGCTTTGGGTTTAGGTGAGGAGGCCTTACGGGGACGAGTACGGGGTGGTGAGTGTGTGGTGGAGGAAGGCAAGGCAAGGGGGTTTGGGTGGGTTGGTTGTTGTGATGGAGGTTTGGGCAAGGTGTTGGCCGGAGCTTTACGCTTACGCGATTTGGATTTGGTGGTTGCCATGGCTCAATCTCACGACAACAAGCTCGAAAGTATCTGCTACACAATCTCAGGAAGATCAACAGAACATCAACAACCAATAAAAACACACTGAGTTTAGCAACAAATCAGCCCAATTGAATATCACCCACGAGAATCAAAATCATTGTTCACCACAGTTAATCCTAAAGCATTTAGATATTCCTTCTTCTAAACAGTGTATAGTCTCAAAATGCAATCTCCCAATACTAGGATTATCACAAATAAGCAGACATGGACAGCACTTTCAACATTATTTTCAACACTTTTTTTTTTTAGAATATCTACTCCAATATCATCACAACCCAATTCTTGAAAGAGAAATAAAGAAAGATCTCACCATGACTGAAAATCCACTGAATGAAATCTGAAAAATGGAGAGGAGCGGTTCGCCTGGAAAAATGGAGGTCGAATGTGGGCGGTTTCTGAGGTGGACAGAGGCGGCTGGGCGGGGGTCTGGTTTTTCTGAGTGCGGGCGAGGGGTTCGTCGGACTGGGGGGGGGGGGTCGGGCTGTTTCTAGGGTGGAGGTCGAAGAGGGTTCTGGTGGGAATGGGGGCGAATCGAGGAAGGAAGGCGGCGACTGGGGAGGTCGGGTTCAATAGAGTTGAGGTCGAAGAGGGTTCGGCTGGAGGTTTGGTCGACTGTAGGTCGTCGGTGGGGCTGTTCGAAGGTGAAGAAGAATGGAGGTCGAAGGTTGAAGGGGTCTGGGGGGAAGTCGGGTTAGGGTAAATTGTTTGAAAATTAAATTTTTTTTTATGTAATAATAGGAGATAAAAAAAAAAGAAAAATAATATTAATATATTAAAAAAAATATATGTTTTTTTTTAAAAAAAATAATAATAGTGATAATATATATAAGTAAAATAGGAGTAATATGTAATAGATGGACCTTTCATCTCGTAATGTGAGTGATATTACGCCTGCTGTAGCAAAATTTCCACAAAAGTTCAGCAAAAATCTTGCTGAGTGCTCTTTGAACATGTATTACTTTTGCTAAAATTTTGCTAGAAAAATGCTGCAGCAGGCGAAAGTTCTCCACATGAACGAAAATTCCTTTTGTGCTTCACAGAAATGCTGCAGCAAAATTCCATCAAAAATTTAGCAAAATCTCTAAACTTCCAAATCACCTCCAAGGCTCCAAATTGTGTTCTAAAACCACCTGAAGCATCAAACCAAGTGTAAAATCCACTCAAACACCTAAAAGAAAAATGAACAAAAAATAAAATAAAATAAAAATAAAGGAAAATAAAATATATACTTTTTTTTCTTCTTTTCATTTTTTTTCTTTTCTTTCATATTTTTCTATATATATATATATATTTTCATTTTTTTTTTCAAAAATATTTACAATACTTGTTCTTCTTCCAACATTGGGTTGCCTAAAAATAGAATTGACAATTCGAACACAAGGCAACCCAACCACCTTCCGCTTCATGCATCCTCCAAAGTGATTGAGGTTTTTGCTCGATCGACCTCACCACCAAGATAATGCTTTAGACGCTGCCCATTCACTTTAAATTCCTTTCCGGATTGCTCATTACAAACATCCACAGCTCCATGAGGATAAACTTTGGTTATGGTGAATGGGCCCGACCAACGAGACTTCAATTTGCCCGGAAATAACCTCAACCGCGAGTTAAAAAGCAAAACTCGCTGCCCTTTCTCAAACACTCGAGGTTGAATTCTTTTGTCATGCCACTTCTTGGTATTTTCTTTATAAAGTTTGGCATTCTCATACGAAAACAACCTCATTTCCTCAAGCTCATTCAATTGTAACTTTCGAGCTTCCCCCGCCGCTTGGAGATCCATATTCAACTTCTTCGTGGCCCAATAAGCTTTGTGTTCCAATTCAACGGGCAAATGACAAGCCTTACCATAAACTAAACGGTAAGGAGACATGCCCAAAGGAGTTTTGAAAGCGGTTCTATAGGCCCAAAGAGCATCATCCAACCGTTGAGACCAATCTTTACGAGTAGGATTCACCACTTTCTCCAAAATTCCTTTGATTTCTCGATTGGAAATCTCCGCTTGGCCATTCGTTTGAGGATGGTAAGCTGTAGCTATCTTGTGCTTGACACTATACTTAGCCAAAAGAGCCGCCAACACTTTGTTAACAAAATGAGTTCCCTCATCACTAATGAGAGCTCTTGGAGTCCCAAAACGAGTGAAGACATTCTTGTGTAGAAATTTCATCACCACCTTAGAGTCATTGGTGGGACTTGCAATTGCTTCCACCCATTTTGACACATAATCTACAGCCACCAAAATGAATAAATTTCCAAAGGATGGGGGAAAGGGTCCCATGAAATCGATGCCCCAAACATCAAACAACTCTACCTCGAGGATAACTTGCAAAGGCATCTCATTTCGGGCAGAAATATTACCAACCTGTTGGCATCTATCACACCGTCTAGTAAACTCATAAGCATCCTTGAACATGGAAGGCCAATAGTACCCCGATTGAAGTACTTTTGCAGCTGTTCTTTGGCCTCCAAAATGCCCCCCATAAGGTGATGAGTGACAATGCTCAAGAATATTTTGAACCTCTTCTTGCGGCACACAACGCCTTATCACACGATCAGCACACTGCTTATAAAGAAAAGGTTCATCCCAATAATAAGACCTCACATCATGGAAGAACTTCTTGAGCGGTTGCCCTTTTAAATCAGATGGAGTCCTCCCACTCACTAAGTAGTTGGCAAAATCAGCATACCAAGGAGTGGAGTCTTGGTTTACTAAGCTCACCATCAATAAAGCTTCATCGGGGAACATCTCTTTAATTGGCTGCTCAACTTTTTTTATCTCATCATCACCTTCTAGTCTAGAAAGGTGATCAGCCACTTGATTCTCAGCTCCTTTTTTATCCCGAATCTCCAAATCAAATTCTTGAAGAAGCAACACCCAACGAATCAGTCTCGGTTTGGCGTCCTTCTTGGCAATGAGATACTTGATTGCAGAATGATCCATGTACACCACCACTTTGGTTCCAACAAGGTAAGCTCGAAACTTGTCAAAGGCAAAAACCACAGCCAATAACTCCTTCTCTGTAGTAGTGTAGTTCAATTGGGCGTCAGCTAATGTTCTGCTTGCATAATAAATTGAGTGGAACACCTTCTCTCTTCTTTGACCAAGAACAGCACCAACTGCAAAATCACTAGCATCACACATTAGTTCAATAGGAAGTGACCAATCGGGGGCTACAATAATGGGAGCGGACACAAGAGCTTTTTTCAAAGTCACAAAAGCTTCATGACAGTCTTTGGTGAACTCAAAAGATCTATTCTGCTCAAGTAAAGAGCAAAGAGGCTTGGAGATTTTTGAGAAATCTTTAATAAACCTCCTATAAAAACCTGCATGCCCCAAAAAACTTCGAATTCCTTTGACAGTAGTAGGAGGTGGCAGCTTCTCAATAACTTCAACTTTCGCTCTATCCACTTCAATGCCAGTGTTAGAAACTTTATGACCCAAAACAATTCCTTCTTGAACCATGAAATGGCATTTCTCCTAATTGAGAACTAAGTTCGTGTCTTCACATCGTGCTAAAACCTTCTCCAAGTTAACTAAACAAGTGTCAAAAGACTCTCCAAATACCGAGAAGTCATCCATGAAGATCTCAAGAATGTTTTCCGCCATATCTGAAAAAATCGCCATCATACACCTTTGAAAAGTGGCGGGAGCATTGTATAACCCAAATGGCATTCTCCGAAAGGCAAAGGTACCATATGGACAAGTGAATGTTGTTTTCTCTTGGTCTTCCGGAGCTATGGCAATTTGATTATAGCCAGAATACCCATCAAGGAAACAATAGAATTCTTTTCCCGCCAAACGATCAAGCACTTGATCAATGAATGGCAGCGGGAAATGATCTTTCCGCGTGGCCTTGTTCAACTTCCGATAGTCCATACAAACACGCCATCCTGTCACCGTTCTTGTAGGGATCAACTCATTGTTTTCATTAGCTACCACCGTGACTCCGCCCTTTTTTGGAACACATTGAACTGGGCTTACCCAAGAACTGTCTGAAATGGGGTAAACGATGCCAAAGTCTAACCACTTGATTACCTCCTTTCTAACCACTTCCTTCATGATGGGGTTTAGCCGTCGCTGCTGCTCTACAGAATGGTTGCACAAATCTTCCAACAGAATCTTATGCATGCAAATCGAAGGACTTATACCCTTGATTAGGCATGGCAAAAAGATCCATTCATTCGGATCGGATCAGTGATCCGATCCGACGGATCATTACTGATCCGAAACATTCGGATAGTTATTGGATCTTGGATCAGATCCGACCCGCCCCGCTTAATTTTTTTACGGATCGGATCTGACCCGATCCGTTTTAAATATATATATTTTTTTAAAAAAAAAATTACTTTTTAATATATTTTTTTAAGGTGTAAGGCCAGTGGAATACCACCATTAGACATATATGATCTGCCCACAGACCACACTATATATTATTATTTTAATTAATTACTCTCTCAATTTAATTCTTATATAAATGCGTACACATATATATAAAAATAAAAATATATATGCATACTGGCCATTTTATATTTTAATTATTTGATTATAATAATTATTATTATTTGCGAAATTCCATACCTTCTTCGAAAATCTTAAATATAAGGTTATAATAAGAAAGTAAAGTAACAGATATTATACACAATAGATCGATTTATGTATAGGCACTGTTAAATATATTAATTTGTACAATAATTTACACTTTTATATTATATCACTTTTATATATGTATGCAACAATAATTTAAATTTAATATAAACATATTATTAATTAATAAGAATAATATTTAACTTTTGTTTATCAAATAAAAATACTAATTAATTAAATATTATAATAATAAGTAATAAATACTATTATTTGACTCTTAAATATTTAATTATTTAAGGGGCATTTGCTAATATTTTTATTTTTTTTAAATTTTTAATCATAAAAATAAAAGTAATTTTTTGTTTTTAAAAAATATGTGTTCTATAACCATTTTTGTTTTTTTTTAAATTCTAAAAATTGATAAGAAAAATATCACTACAAAAAATCTTATTTTTAATCACAACAAAATTTCTCACTAAAAGTAAAAATTGTAACTAATTATAAATCATCATTCTTATGTTGTGACTAAAATAGGTCCATCACTAAAAGTATAAGTTACAAAAATTACAATTTGTTGTGACTCAGTATAAAAAATCTTACTTTTATTATTAACATATTTATTTTTTTGTAGGAGCCGTACACAGTAAATCTTGAAGACTAGAAGAACAGCATATAAAAAGTTTATAGTTAATTTCATGTATTTTTTTAGAGGAGATTTATTTCATGTAATCATCATACTACATTATTATTAATGATTATATTAGTGGAATTTCTAAAATTTGGTAAATTAATTTTTCAATAGTAATATTATATTTTTATGTGATAAGAATTTGATATATTTTTTTTTTATTAATTTTGACAAATAAAATAAAAATATATAAGAAAAAAAATAATGCATTATTAGTTCTTCAACAAATAAATTTTGGAAAAAAAAATATAAATTTAGATATAAAATATATTTTTTTTTATTTAAAAAAAAAAAGTTGGGTCGGATCAGATCCGATCCGTATAAGGCGGGTCGGATCAGATCCGATCCGAATATCTGATCCAGCGGGGCGGGGCGGGGCAGATCCGTATATGATCTGGATCAGGTCGGATCAGAGTCGGATCAGATCCGACCCGCCCCATTGACATTCCTACCCTTGATGTCCGCCATGGTCCAACCAATGGCTCTTTTGTATTTCTTCAAGACATCAACTAACAAGCATTCTCTTTGGGCACCCAACATAGCAGAAATAATTACCGGCAAGGTCTCTCCATCTCCCAAATAAACATACTTCAAGTGACTAGGCAACGGCTTCAACTCCAACTCGGGTGGTTCTTGAATGGAAGGCTTAGGAGGCTTGAAATTGTTCTCTGACAACTCCAAAGATTCAAATGGCCTCCTAGACTTAGTGAAAGGCTGCTTTGACTCTACCCATGTAACTTTGGTTTCTTCATCTTCACTTAAAGCTTCAAGCTCTTCAAGAGAACTTATCATCTTTTCCTCTTTCGAAGCTTCCTTGTGAAATTTTTCAGCAACAATAGAATCAATCACACTTATGCGAGAGCATTCCTCAATCTCATCCGGAAACCTCATGGCATTGAACACATTAAAAGTCACTTGTTGATCATTCACCCGCATAGTAAGTTCCCCTTTTTGCACATCAATCAAGGTCCTCCCGGTAGCAAGGAATGACCTTCCCAAAATAATAGGAACTTCTCTATCCGCCTCATAATCAAGAATGATGAAATCGGCCGGAAAAATAAACTTATCAACTTGCACCAAGACATCTTCAATTTTTCCTTCCGGATGGGCCATGGAACGATCGACCAATTGCAAAGTGACGGTGGTTGGCCAATTCCCAACTTCTTGAAAATAGACATGGGCATTAAATTAATACTAGCTCCCAAGTCACATAAGGCTCTACCCACATCTCTTCCGCCAATGGTACATGGGATTGTAAAACTTCTGGGATCTTTCAACTTAGGAGGAATTTCGACCTTCAACATGGCGCTACACCCTTCCGTCAAAGCCACTGTTTCAAATTCACCTAGCCTTCTTTTCTTTGTCGAAATGTCCTTCAAAAACTTTACATAGTTGAGCATTTGCTCCAAAGCTTCCACTAATGGTATGCTGATGTGGAGCTGCTTTAGAACATCAAGAAATCTTTGGAATCGACCATCTTCTTGCTGCTTTTTAAATCTTTGAGGAAATGGTGGGGGTGGCTTGCTAAGTAACTTTTCTGCTGCATTTTGATGAGGAATTGCTGCAGCATTTTCTTCAGGTTGCTCCTTTGCCATATTAGAAGGTTCAACATTTTTCTCTACTCGACTTTGGATTGAAGTGGGCTCATTTTTATCCTTAGCTTCTTCCTCGTTTGACTCGTAACTTTACCACTCCTCAAGATTACCGCCTTGCAATGCTCTTTTCCATCTCTTCTTGGATTTTCAGTATCACTAGGCAAAGTACCTTGTGGCCTATTTCGAAGCTCATTAGCTAGTTGCCCAACTTGATTTTCTAGAGTTCTCATAGAGGTTGCTTGACTTTGGATCGCAGTGTCATTCTTCGCCATATAACTCTCAGTTCTTGTCATGAAAGTTGGATTTAGGAAGCATAGATGAATTACTAGTACCAACCCCTTGATTTCTGTATGCAAGGTTGGGTGTTGCTTGTATGTTTGGTTGTAGGCATTCTGACTTCCCATGTAAAACACAGATGCAGGATTGAATGGGCAATTGTCAAAGGTATGAGCCTCACTACAAAAAACACAAGAAACCTCCTCAAGTTGTCCCACATGTGAGGAAACATTCTGTTGACCCATTTGTTGACCCATGCTCATATTTTTGATCATATTTGACATAGAAGCAACTTGGGCAGATAAAGCAGTAATGGCATCAACTTCAAGAACACCGGCAACCTTCTTCCCCAAAGGTACTCTAGTAGTGGGCCACTGATAATTGTTGTTGGAAATTCTCTCAATAATATCATAGGCCTCATTATAGGACTTGGCAAGTAAAGCACCATTTGCCGAAGCATCAACCACCATTCGAGTATGAGCATTGAGACCGTTGTAAAATGTTTCCATTTGGATGCAATGAGGGATACCATGGTGAGGACATTTCCGCAACAACTCCTTGAACCTCTCCCATGCCTCATACAAAGACTCATCTTCAAATTGTTGAAAGGAAGTTATTTCCTTCCGGAGCTTGGCATTCTTAGTGGGAGGAAAATACTTCATCAAAAACCGCTCCGCTAATTCTTGCCAAGTTGTAACCGACGCAGAAGGCAAGGAGTTCAACCAAGCTCGGGCTTGATCTCTCAAAGAATAGGGGAACAACTTTAACCTCAAGGCATCCTCCGTAACTCCGGGCAATTTGAAAGAATCACTCACCTCCATAAATAGACGAAGGTGAAGGTGAGGATCTTCGGTGGGTATGCCACTAAACTGTCCCACAGTTTGAAGCATCTGGAACATAACTGGCTTCAACTCAAACTGTGGAGCTTGAATTTCTGGCCTCACAATGCCCGGATTGAGCTCATTGAAAAGAGGTGCTGCGTAGTGTCGGATGATTTGATCTCTATCATCCGCCATAATCACTGCATTTTGACCATTATTAGGGGCCATTTCCCCTTGAGCTCGTCGTCCATTTCCTTGGTCATCCATCATTTCTATTTCCCCTTGAGCCCTATGTTGAGCTCTTCTTCTCTCTCTGAATGTGCGCTCAATTTCGGGATCAATAGGATATAGATCAATATTAACAAATTCTTGGTACTCGTTCATATAAAATTTTCACCTGCCAATGCACAAGAGTCACCAAAAATGAGTACAAAATAATAGACTAAATTGCAAGCTAATTGACAATTACAATAAAATATATTTACAGTCCCCGGCAGCGGCGCCAAAAACTTGTTGTGTTGAAATTAGATACGCAAGTGTACGCAGTCACAAACAAGTAATACAATGATAAGTAATGAGTATCGTCTCCACAAGGACTGTAAAAATAAAATTTCTATTGCAAAAGTTAATTACCAAGCAAAAATGCCTAAAAAGAAAAATTAAATGAGTAATGAATCAACTAAATAAACGAGAAAACAAGTAAATTAACTCAAAAGTGGATGCAAGATGAAAATAAAATTTAGTTGTAAGCTTTTGAAATGTGAAAGGCTTGAACTATTGAATCCCCCTATGTTTAGCAAAAACTGTGCGTTTTTCTTTGCAAAAAGTTAGCAAATCTTTAGCAAAAATCCCAGGTTAACAAAAACACCATCAAAATCCACAAAACTCTTCCAAATTTTATGCAATCAATCCTTGGACCTGTTCAAACATATTCCTATGCCAAGCAAGCTCAAGAATACCATTTCAAGCATAGTTCTCAATTGTTACACAAGGATATAACATATTCCTATGTTATTTCAAATCTAATCTAAAAAAGATTAAGAACTTGTGTCATTCAAGCTAAGTCCATTACATTTAACCTTTCCAGAATTAAATATAACTCAATAATCAAGCTATTGGTGGCCAAACAATATCAAGAAATTAGCAATACACACACTTGAATGAACATGAGAATTTTTACTAAATATTTGCATAAGAAAATTACTCAACTAAACATAGGGTTCTTCAACAATTCAAACCATTAAAAAGTTTAGCTCATAGCTAACTTAAGAACCACCATTACAAGATAAAATTTAGACATGGAGTTTGAATGTTAAGTTAAAGAAATTAAAAGAGAGAAGAAAGAAATAGCAAACAATAATAGAGGAGTTTTCCAAAGGGATGGATGTTGAATCTTGTTGTGCTTCTCCTCTTTCCTCCTTCTTCTTCTTCTTCTTTCAATCTTCTTTTTTTTCTGTATAAAAATGGCAGCCCAAAAGCTCTATTTTCGTTCCGCTCCCTTTTTTCTCTAAATGGAGGCCCCTTTTTCTTTCCAATCTCCTTAGGTTTAGTACCTTTTTGCCCCAAATAAACCCTACACATGGCATGTTGATAGCCTCTCCATGTAATAGCTCCAGCAACCACTCTTATATTGCCACGTCATCTCCACAAATGCCACCTCTTTTAATGAAATGCCAACTCACCCTTTTTCTAAGAAAATAAAACACATCAGCCACTAATGCAATTTCTTTGCGGCAAAAATTTCACAGAATTTCAGCAAAATTAAGAACATGACTAACTTGCTATTTTCTTTGCCAATTTATGCACAAGAGTTATTGATTTTAACTAACAACTTCAAAATACACACACAAACATAAAACACTGAAACTTTCACAAATTAAGAGACAAACATAACTTAAATGACACACAATTACATAAAAAAAAATGCTTAAAGTGATATCAAATAACTCTTTACTCAAGAGTTATCAACTATTACCGCCAATTTTCGAGGTTGGGGATTAATCTGTATCAACTCTAAGTTTTTGGGGACTTTTGCCGCAATTATCCCTTGTTAAAAAAATTTAGAACTATGAATTATAAACCACGGTTTTGAAGCAAATTTATCTGCTTTTGAGTGAATTGGTTTAGTTTGGTTTAATCATTAAATTAGTTTGCTTTAATTTTGAATTTTTACAAAACTGTAATACTAGTTTGATTTAAAAAAAATTAAAAATCCGAACCAAACCAATCTTTAAACACCCTTAAAATAACTGGTTGGTCTGAATTAATTTTATCATATATTTTTTTAAAAAGATATATAGATTTTTTTTTACAAAAAATATCATATTTTTGTAAACTTTTACTAAAAAGACCATAAAAATATAAAAAAATCCGGTACATTTTAATATTTTAACTATATCTATGTATTTTTCGAAGAAGCCCAACTCAGTATAATCATAAGCCCAAGCCCATTTTATTATGTGAAAATTACATAAAATACGGGATTTTGTAAAAAAAAGTTACAAAAATATGGTATTTATAGGTTTGCCACTCTTCTATGTTATTTTTTCATATTTAAGGCTTTTTATGGTATTTGATATGCCATATTTTTGTAAACCTTTTATCCAAACCCATATTTCTTGTTTTTGTTTCTAACTTAAATAGTTTTATTTTTTTTAGTTTATTTTACATTTACATTTTAAGGTTTCTTTCTATTTGAAAAATTTACACCAAATATTAATTTTTTTTTCAAACATTACTTTTATAATTTGACAAAGATATTTTTACATTTATACTTTTCTTTATTTTTTTTTTCTATTTTATTGTTTTTTACTTATTTAAATTTTAAAAAGTTTTTTTTTTGTCTTTTTTATATATTTTTTAGTCAATTTTAGTTCTTTTTTTTTTCTTTTCATTTTTAAGTCTGACTTTTTTTTTCTTTCTCTCCTCTCTCTAATTTTCTCTTTTATTTTATTTTTTCTAATTTCTCTTTGTGTCTCTCTCTTTTTTTTTCTCAAACTATTTTTTTTTCTCTTTGTATATATATATAAATATATATAATTAGTGTACATTTTTGTATCTCATTATTTTGTAGAAATTAAACTTGTTTTTTTTTTTCTATTTAAACTACTATTTATTTTTATTTTTTTGTTTTTTTTGTTAACAACTAATTATTTTATTAAAAACAGCAAAAAAAAAAAAAAACCAGTTTAATCAACATCATCATGAAAAAAAAAATATAAAAAATCATAATCTAAAAAGAATGCAAACTTTAAAAACTACTTTTATCAACATTGAAAATAACTAATAATTTCATTAAAAGATTAAAAAAAATAATTTCATCAACAAGATAATGAAAAAAAATTACAATCTAAAAACGATACTAACTTTAAAAACCAGTTTCATTAATATTAAAAAAAACTAATTACTTCATTAAAAGAGGCAAAAAAAAAAAATAGTTTCATCAATAACATACTGAAAAATACACAATGCCTAATAACTAAACTTTTACAAACGATACTAAATTTAAAAACCAGTTTTGAATATATAAGTTTTATATCAATACCTAATAACCAAACTTCTAACTTCATTCTTTATTTTGACATTTAATTTTTATTTGCTTGCTCAAAAAATAGAATTAATTTAAACATACGTTATGTAGCGAATATAGCAAAGAGAAATAAAAATTAAAATCAAAGAGAAAAAAAGAAACAAAGAAAATTAAAGAGACAAAATGCAATAAAAACCATATAAGAATAACAAAAAAAAAAAAAAACAGTGGAATGTAAGAAACTAGTTAGTAAAACAACCAAAATAAAAATAAACAAATAAAAACCAGTTTCTTGAAATAATCAAATAAAAAATTGAAACTTAAAACTCAATTATGAACAACAATAAAAAAACCAGTTATGAAAACTAGTTACTTAGAAAAAAAAAAACCAGTTATGAAAACTAGTTACTTAGAAAAAAAAAACCAGTTATGAAAATAATAAAATAATATGTGTGTCAGAAACTGATTATTTAAAATAAAATAAAAATTGTTGTTCAAATATCATACAATAATAATACTGGTTTTATACAAACTAAAACAACACACCATGCATACAAATATTAAAAAAAAAAAATATATAAGTGTAAAACAACCATAAAAACTATAAAAACAAAAAAAAAAACCATAAAACTCGAATAAAAACCATAAAAACATAACAAAAAAAAATAGTGGAATGTGAGAAACCAGTTAGTAAAACAACCAAAATAAAAATAAACAAATAAAAACCAGTTTCTTGAAATAATCAAATAAAAAATTGAAACTTAAAACTCAATTATGAACAACAATAAAAAAAAAAAACAGTTATGAAAACTAGTTACTTAAAAAAAACCAGTGATGAAAATAATAAAATAATATGTGTGTCAGAAACTGATTATTTAAAATAAAATAAAAATTGTTGTTCAAATATCATACAATAATAAAATTGGTTTTATACAAACTAAAAAAAATACAATAATATCATAAAAATGGAGCAACCCCATTACAGAAGAGTTAAAACATGTGAAACCAGTTTCGACCTATGAAACCAGTTTTGACGCTATAAAAAATCATAACAAAATATAAATATTAATTATAAAGTTAACTGAAACTAGTTTCATCAGACAATCAAATAAAAAAAAATACACACAAACAAAAATACAAAAAAAAAAATATTAATCACAAATATAATCAAAACAACACACCATGCATACAAATATTAAAAACAAAATGTAAGTGTAAGTTTCCAACCTAGAAACAAAATAATAAAAAAGTAACTTAAAATAAAAAATTTGTAATAACATAATGAAACTATTTTTTTTTATTTTTTTAATGAAATTATTAGTTTCTTTCAATGTTGATGAAACTGGTTTTTTTTTCTGCTGCTTTTAATGAAATAATTAGTTTTTAACCAAAAAAAAACAGTAGTTTAAATAAAAAAAAATTTCTGTAAAAAAAAACAACATCTACAGTTGAGATCATTTTTTCTTTATTTTAGTGTTTTATTTTTTAAAAAAATAAAAAGAAACACAAATTTAAAGTTTTTTATGGCATTCCTCATTACTTTTTCCCATATTTGTAAGTTTTTTTTTTAAAAATGCCATATTTAAGGTAATTAAATTTTTATGCCATATATATAAAAATACATATTCATTTTCTCAAATTTTTGTAAATAACCCTAAGGGTCCGTTTGGTACGCATGACTAGATTGGATTAGACAGGCTAATTTGTCAAATCCAGTGTTTGGGCATGTTACAAGTCTGGATAAGTAATCCAGTTAACCTCATCTGTCTGGGATTATTTATCCCATCCAGCAGGGTGGGATAAATAATCCCATGCAGGTGAGATTTTTTTTTTATCGTTTTTTTAATTTAAATTTTATTAATATATTTTAAATTTAATAAGAATTTAAAGGAAATAATTATCACACATTTATTTATACATTTTTTTATCAAAAACTTATTCATTAAAATTAGTGAAAATATATAATTTTGAATTATTATACATAAGTTTTTAAAATTTAGAATATTATTAATTAAATAATAGTTACTTAAATTGATTCTAAGAAAAAAATATGACAATAAAATTATATATTATTTTTAAATTACTAAAAAATTTATATAAATATTTTAAAAAATTAATATTTAAATTAAATTAATGTTTAAGATAAACAATTTTATATTATTCAAGTATTTTTATTTTACTATTTTAATTATTTATTAAATAAAAAATATGACAAAATATTTTATTATATATTTATGATATATTTTTAATTATATATGATATATTATTTTTTTTGGTACGAATTATTTATATTTATTTATTAGTATATATTTTAATTTTAATTTATTATTATATATTTTTATTTAATTTAAGTTTTGTTTTAAAAGAAAATAAATAAAATAGTCCAGTCCATTCTTAAACCAAACACAGAATTACTTTCAGCATTATCCAATCTTGTCCAGTCCAGTCCAATCCTTTTCTGTCCAATCTTACGTACCAAACGGTTAGGGTTTATAGTCTTTCTCAAACCCTTTCTCTTTCTCAGGGTTACCATAACTTGTTCTCCAAGTTACTCAAATCTCTCTCTAAATCGGAGAAGAGGAATTCTGATCAGATTGGTTTGATAAACAATCTTTACTTCATTCGCAGGTATGAATCTGGGTCGCTGATAATGAGGATTTGTTTCGGAACAATGGCTCTTTGATTCGTTGTATCTTTTCTTCATTTCTGATTGTTTTTTGCTATATATAAATTTTTTTTGGCTTGATTTGAGGAATCTAAGGAGTGGACATGAAACGACGAGTCTATATTTCGTTGTAATTATATAGAGATTTCTTTTTCCCGACTCATAATTATGTGGTTTCTCTTATTCGATTTCTGTTTTCTTTTATTTATTTGTTGAACAGTAATGGTTAGTACTGGTTTCTCTTATTCGATTTCTGTTTTCTTTTATTTATTTGTTGAACAGTAATGGTTAGTACTGGTTTCTCAATTATCCCAATGCCATGATATAATATTGCTTAGTTCGTTTCAGAAATATACTTTGTATTTCGAATGGTACTGTTTATCTTCGTCTGAATATGATGTATTCTTAATTTCAAAAAAGTGTATATGAAGATGTGTGTGCGTATGAGCATAGCTTTGTATAATTCCATCTATTTGATTTTTTTTTTTTTTTTGTGTTTTGTTAAAGTCTGTAAGCTCACATTTTTAATTGCTTGTTTATGGGTACTGATGTATTTGGATGGTTACTTGTGGAAGTTGGTTGAGTTTGGTTTTGTTTATATGATAACTAAGATTTCATAAATTTGGTATAAATGAAATTTAACAAATGCTTCATTGTTTTGCTGTTGAAATACGAGTTTTTCTATGAAAAGAGTTACAGCTGTTACCAGAGATGATATCTTTCTTCTCTTTTAGAATAATAGGGAATGGGTTGTCACTTTCAAGCTATTTTATTTACCATTACCATCACCATCACACTTAATCTATTTGTTTTGGGTTTTCTATGTTCTGTTCCCTTGATTTTTGTGTCTAAATTTATGTGTAGAATGTTCATATTGCACGCTTCTTATTGTTTTCAGAAGAAGATAAAGCATTGGTGATCAATGTTCTTTATTTTTTTATTGGTTCAACTCTTATGTTCTGTTTTTTTAATTTCAGATTAGACAGCAGAAATGGTGCAGTATAACTTCAAGAAGATTACTGTGGTGCCAACTGGGAAGGTCTTCATTGACATTATCCTTTCTCGTACCCAACGCCAGACGCCCACTGTTGTCCACAAGGGATATGCCATCAATCGTCTCCGTCAGTTTTATATGCGTAAAGTGAAGTATACGCAAACAAATTTTTATGAAAAGCTTTCTGCTATCATTGATGAGTTCCCTAGGCTGGATGACATCCATCCTTTTTATGGTGATCTTCTTCATGTCCTCTACAACAAAGACCATTACAAGCTTGCACTTGGCCAAATTAATACTGCAAGGAATCTTATCAGTAAGATTGCCAAAGATTATGTGAGATTGCTGAAGTATGGTGACTCGCTTTACAGATGCAAGTGTCTGAAAGTTGCTGCTCTTGGTCGAATGTGTACTGTGATAAAAAGGATTGGTCCTAGTTTGGCATACTTGGAACAAATTAGACAACACATGGCAAGGCTACCTTCAATAGATCCTAATACCCGCACAATCCTCATTTGTGGGTATCCTAATGTTGGAAAGAGTTCATTTATTAACAAGATCACTAGAGCTGATGTTGATGTGCAACCTTATGCTTTTACCACAAAGTCACTATTTGTCGGTCATACAGACTATAAAAACCGCACGTACCAAGTTATTGATACACCAGGGATTTTGGATCGTCCATTTGAAGACCGCAACATTATTGAGATGTGCAGTATCACAGCTTTGGCACATTTAAGGGCGGCAGTGCTGTTCTTCTTGGATGTCTCGGGGTCTTGTGGCTATACTATTGCTCAGCAGGCTGCTCTTTTTCACAGTATCAAGTCTTTGTTTATGAACAAACCATTGGTGATTGTGTGCAATAAGACTGATTTACAGCCATTGGACGGTATATCTGAGGAAGATAAGAAGTTGGTCATGGAGATGAAAGCTGAGGCATTGAAGACTGTGCTTGGTCAAGGAGGAGAGGCTGCAAATGATGAAGGGGTGCTTTTGACCATGAGTACTTTGACTGAGGAAGGGGTGATTGCTGTGAAGTATGCAGCTTGTAAGAGATTATTGGATCAGAGGGTGGAAATAAAGATGAAATCTAAAAACTAAATGATTGCTTGAACAGGTTTCATGTTGCATTGCCAAAACCTCGTGACCAGAAGGAAAGGCCAGCTTGTATACCTCAGGCTGTTCTTGAAGCCAGGGCTAAGCAGGCTTCAGAGACTGAAAAGAGAAAAACTGAAAGGGATTTGGAAAATGAAAATGGTGGTGCAGGTGTGTACTCTGCCAGTTTGAAGAAGCACTACATCTTGGCTAACGATGAATGGAAGGAAGATATACTGCCAGAAATTCTTGATGGGCACAACGTATATGACTACATTGATCCTGATATTTTACAAAGGCTTGAAGAGTTGAAACGAGATGAAGGACTTCGACAGGCTGAGGATGCCGATGATGATTTTGAGATGGATGGACAGGAATTGACCCCAGATGAACAGAAGGCATTGGCTGCAATTAGGAAAAAGAAAAGCTTACTCATACAACAGCATAGAATTAAGAAAAGTACAGCAGAAAGCAGGCCAATTGTGCCTAGGAAATTTGACAAGGAAAGAGAGTTCACATCAGAGAGAATGGGAAGGCAGCTATCGAAATTGGGGATTGATCCATCTCTGGCCATTGAACGAGTTCGAAGCAGGTCGCTCTCTAAGAGAGGTAGGAAGAGGGAGAGGTCAGTTGATGCCACTGGCGGCGATGCAATGGATATGGATGCAGACACACCCAGCAAGAAACTACGTGCAAGGTCTAGATCTCTATCACTGTCAAGATCAAGGTCAAGGTCAAGGGCACCCACTGAAGTCACTCCTGGTGATGGATTTAAGGATTCTACTCAAAAGGGTTCTGCTCTTAAGATTGCTAAGAAATCCACAAAGAAGAGGAACAAGAATGCACGACGTGGAGAGGCAGATAGAGTGATCCCTACTCTGAAGCCAAAGCATTTGTACTCTGGAAAGCGCTCATCTGGTAAAACCGATAGGCGTTGAAGTGTTTTTGAAGGTATCCTATCTCTATTTTCACTTGACTTTTCTTTTATAATTATTAGGAGGAGAGATTTGTTTTGCTCTTAATTCTTTTTTTTTTTTTACTTAAACTTGTTTATCGTATTCTAGTGTCTACATCTTTTTTTATTTATAATTCTTATTGAGATGCCAACATTCTTTCCTTTCGAAGGCTGCTTACCGGACCGTGGATTTTGCTGCAACTTTGGATGAAAATTATCTGATTTCGTGTTTGACGCCAAAACTACAGTTTGCTGTGATCATTGCACCCGATGTTTCATAATATCCAATTTTGGGCGTGTAATGAATTTTAAGTTTTGCTTTTTTAATTTTATTTTTCGTATAAAAAATGCTACAGAGCATGTTACTGTTTATGTTTTAATTGTAATACTCTAAATTAGTTGAATTGAGTTGGTAAAAAAATGGCTGTGTTTAACCCAAATTGAATTGCTGTTTGTGGTACATCTGCACTATTGCACGTGTTTCCTTGTCTTTTTAAAGGCAACATAAAAAACAATCACAGAACCATTCAAATTTGTGTAGAAGTCAATTTCTGTAGACATTTGTAGCCAAATTTCTCCAATATGAGAAAGATACAGGCATGGTAGATGAGTGTTTAGTAGTTTTACTGAACCCCGGTATCAACCTCTCATATATTGGAATAAGTACTTGCGTTGTTGGATAAAAAAGCAAGATGGTCCAATGTTCACTTCACCATCTACAAAGCATCACTAGGTTCTTTCATGACACATTAAGGTTCATCGAAGTGAAGCTTCCCTGTGTCGCACTGCTTCCATCATCATCATGTTCAAGTCCTTTAACTATCAGGTATTCAAATTAATCCTTGACCAAAATTTCAACGCAGCAACGGAAGAAGAAGCTGCAGCAACCTTTTTACCTTTTGTTTTAACTTGGAAGAATAGTGCCATTGTCTTATCTCAAAGTCTTGCTTGTTTGTTTCCTTGGCTTTTGTTAAGATTTCCTCTTAACGACTCGTTTAGTATTTGATCAAGATTGCCTCTTATTATTTGATCCACTTGCCTTTGTTTGTAGTCAGTGCTAGTGCTTCTGCGTAGAGTTTCTGTGATCATGTTGATCTTTCTTCTCTTCTGGTACTCATTATTTATCAAACCATTACAAACATTTATAAATTTAATCTCATTTTTGTCATATAACAGAGTTATAGTTAAATGTTCACATCTCTCGAGTAATGAATTTAGCAACAATAAAACTATTCATAATTTCAATATCTAAACTTTGTAAATCTGCCAAAATTTTGTTAAACTTATCTACATTTTCAATCATAGAGGTATTATTTTTGAATTGAAAATGGAAAAGTTTTTTTTTTTTTTAGGTCTAATTTTTTGTTTCTTTATTATTTTTGTTGGGTGTTAACCTTCCTTTCTCTTTCCTTATAAATAAACTTGTTCATTAGTAATCATTGTAATTTTTGTAAGTCGGTTAGTTTTTTTTGTTTTTAACAGATATATTAAATACTAATAAAATGCCATATGTCAATTTTTTATTAGTCTAAATCATAATTTTAATTAAAAATAATTTAAAATTAAAAAAAAACTAAAAAATTTATTTTAAAACCATAAAATTATTTTTTTTTCTTCTTCATCTTCTTCACAAAGCAAAAAGAAATTCAATTAGAAAAAACCAAACACCCACCTGACCCTCACCTCACCCTCATTCTCAGCTACTGTCGTCGTTTTCGAAAAACAATAAAACCCAAACCCAGATCTAAATCCACTCATTGGAAAAAATCAAACCATACACAAACATCCTCAATCACCCAACGTGAACGCCCCCCGAAATCCCATCGGAGGGTGGCGACGCTAAATGATTTTAAATGAATGTCTGTTTCCACTAGCTTTCAAACATTTAAAATCAACCAACGTAACCACCCAGTTGATGGTTGTGACGCCGCATGATTTTAGACGAGTGTCCCCCATCCTTCGGACAATGAAGTCGGTCCAGATGGCTTTCAAACATCCTCAATCACCCAACGTGAACGCCTCCCGAAATTCCATCGAAGGGTGGCGACGCTGGATGATTATAAACATTTAAAATCAACTAACGTAACCACCTAGTTGAAAAAGAACCGATCAATAGTGAGAAAACTAGAGAGATTTCAATAGACGAGGGCGTTGCTGGTGAGGTGAGGGAATAGTTAGAGAGATTTAAGTCTGGGTATTTTTTCATACAAGCAGAGAGATGCTCATCTTTTTTTTTTTTTTCTTCTTCTTTTAGAGTATGAATGTTTTAGTAGGTAGGCAAGGTAGAAGATGAAGAAGAAAGCAAAATCATTTTTCTAATTTTAAATTATTTTTTTTTAATTTTTTTTTATTTTATATTATTTTTATTAAAATTATAATTTGGACCAATAAAAAATTAACATGTGACATTTTATTAGCATCTAACGAATCAATTAGAAAAATAACTAATATACTTATAAAAAAAATAATCTTGAAAACTATTATCGTCAATTTACAAGGTTAGATACTTATCTGAATCAAACATAAATTTTTTGACATTTAAGCTACAATTTTTGTTTCACAGCAGGTGAAGTTAGGATGAAAGTTTTAATGCAATGATTTCTTAGGATTTCACAATATAGTGATTTTTTATCAGCAAGTGTTGAAAGTTTTAAATTATTTTATCACTATATATATAATTTAAATAAAAGAGGTGTTCTGCAACAACACAAATACTGTAAATAGAAATAAAATTTTAGTCTCTTTTGTTGAAGCTAAAAGGCACACCAAACAATTGAGAATTGACAATGCTAAAACAAGTCTTGATTAAGAAACACTATGGGAAAGAACAAGAAAGCACTAATATTCTTAATTAGGTCTTATATATTATCTTATACATAATTAACAAGTACTTTGTCTAAGTCCTATAGCTAATTAAAGCACTTACAGCAGCAGGGTTGATTCGCCGAGAAATGGTAGCATTTAGCAAAGTGTTATCTGTATCGGTTTCTTTGGTAACCAATTCAAAGAGACAAGAATCTCCCGGCTGCAAATGGTTCTCCTTTACAAATTTAGGCCATCCACCACCAAAAAACAGTCTACCTGAACCACCAGACAAGTTAACATCCCACAATTTCTTCCCAACCTGTATTCTTTACAATTTCGCCCCCACTTAGTGAAAATTCACAAATTAGACATAGTCTAACTTTAGAATTATAATTGACTAATCACGAATCAATTATTGAGTCTTACAAGCAGTATGTTCTCAACTAGAATGGGGACCATAGATCTATATGCTGAGCTTCCAATAAGTGAACCGAATTTACTAAGTAAATTCCTACTTATTAATTCTTCGTTGAATCCACTCTTAGAACTTAGAATTGCACTCTCAAACTTATATAGAGCATATTATATGTTCCACGATATAGATATGCTATCTCATTTAACCATTGTTATAATCTTATTGTGATCAAAAATCCTCTATATAGATGATTTACATTGAGATGAGATAATTTTACCGTTCTCACCCCTCAATGTATTTTGCCCCTTATAACACTTAGCTACCTGTAAATGGTGTTTAGTGATCTAAGAATTAGTCACTTAAAGAAGAGCTCATCCACTTACTTCTATTTGCTAAGCTCGAAGGGAATCATCACTTGACTTCTATACACCAGTAGAAGCTATAGATTCCATATTTATGTTCAGCACTCCCACTCAATCATACTATCATGTTCCCAAAATATACGTATCACCCTGACCCAAAAGTAGGCTTAACTAATAAATCAAAGAACATGAATAGTACTCCTGAGTTGAGCCTAAGCATATCAGGATTTAGATTCTTTTAATCTTAAGATCAACTACTGATATTGACTTGGAAAGATATAACGGTAAGCTTGTAATATCTTAACTAAGTTGCAATATCGGTCCAGTCCAATGTATACTCCATACTAGGGCTGAACATTTTGAGTGGGTTCAACCCGGACCCGGCCAACCCGCCCGGACCCGACCCGATCAACCCGCAATCTTTTTCTTAAAAAAAATATTCGGGCGGGTTGGGTTCAACCCGATGCCTTTCGGGTGGGTTCGCGGGTTGAGTTTTTAGGGACACCGGGTTTCGGGTTGAACCCGAACCCGCCCGCCAACCCGCATGTAAATACATTATATATATTTTTTTATTTATTTTATTACATATTAATATATTATATATTAGTTTTTCAACTTCACCACTTACACGACAGAGAGAGACGGCAGAGCACCAAACCAGACTCACCGCCCCATATATAACTCTATATATATTAATTACCATATACAATGATTTGATGGATCAAGATTCAAGAGTCCATCAATACAATTAAAAACAAATTAACCCTCAAAATATAGATCTGAATTACTGTTCTGTAATCATCAGTCAAACTCTCAAAATCAACATACACAGACTTATACAATTAATTAAAAACCTGAAAAATCATATCATAAAAAAAGATGATGAAGAAAAGAAGATTATCAAAATTAATGCTTGGGCCGTGATCTTTGATATCTATATCTTCATGATCATGATGATGATGGGCTAGAAGAACTCTTCAAAGTATTATTGTTGAGCAACCCATTAAGATTATTATTGATGTGGCATTCGAACAAGGCCTTAGTGGTCATCTCTCTCTCAAACCTCCAAATATAATTGAGACTCACAAGCAATTCAGTTATGGTGGCTTCGGTTTTCTCCTTTTTTTTTTTTTTTTTAGTTTCAAATTCGAGTTTCTGTTAATTTGCTGGGTTTTTGTTTGAAAATTTCCAGGTTGGCTGTTTTCTGGATGATATAAAAAATGTTTCCCCCAGAAAGGAACAAAACTGCAATTGTTTGGAACCAATGATGGAAGTAGTAATAGTTTAGACGAGATATATAGATTTAAAGTTCTTTAATCCAATGGAACAACCATTGGATTAAATTTGAGAGACTCTGGTTCTAACATGGTGTTAATGACTTTTGAGGTCAGATAATTGAGTAAATTTATCTTTGAATAAAAGATTATTTTTTTTAAAGAGTTGACCGGGTCAACCCGCCAACCCGGTAAACCCGACCAACCAAAACCCGCCAACCCGTAACCCGCCAACCCACCAACCCGCCAACCCGTACTCTATCCGGGTCCGGGTTCGGTTTCATTTTTTTGAACCCGAAACCCGCAAACCCAAAACCCGGTAAACCTGCCCGATGTTCAGCCCTACTCCATACATTCGAAACTAGTATACTTTACTAATGTCCTGGAAAGAACATAACACTTACTCCAAGTGTAAGTACACATCATCGCTGATTATCACATTAGTGTAAATCCAAAACACTGATGAAACAGGTACTTAGTCTTTTGATTCATATGATCACAATCACATTCCACTGTGTTGACGATACTGTAATTGTGAATAAACATATGATCTGGATTTAACTGATTCTGTGTGTAAATGTAATAAACATATTAAACCATTAGCATGTAAAATTCATGCCAACATTAATCACTTCAAATTTCTTATATTGATTACTAATCAGATTGTAAAGAGTTTTATTTAGGGCATAAAACCCAACAAGTGTATCATCACATTTTATGATTATTACTTCGGCCAAACAAGTGTAGTGGATTTCGTAATTGTAGTATTTATATATATAAATTTGTACTAATTTAGTATTGTCACAATACATTTATTATAATTAAAAATATATTTTGGTTAATACTTTTATGCAATTTTTTTAGTGAAACATAAACTTAATAATTTTTTTCTTACATATTTTATTGTAGCTAAAAATAAAATTTTTTGTAATATCTCATTATAAGTAGAGGAGGTCGTCTCAAGCCTTTTAGGGGCTTAGGGCAAATTTTCAAAATTAGGCCTTTTTTAAAGCATAAAAGATATATTGTGTAAGAGAAGGAGAGTATTGTGTTAAAAATAAAAAGAATGAACATGATATATTACATATAGTGCTGTGGCTGGTTTTTTTTCCTAAAAAAACAAAAAAGAATGAACATGATACATTGCAACACCAATATATCATGATATATTGCAACACCATTAATGTTTATTTAGAGAAATTGACACAATATTACTAGCTAGCTTTATACTTAGATTTTTAATTTTTTTTTTTTTGACAATACTTAGATTTTTAATTTTAAACAATACTTTTGTGTTCTAAATTTTTTTTGATACTTAGCTTTTAAGTACTTATCATTATATATATAAACTCTAACTTTTAAGTACTTATCATTATATAACTTTAACTTTGTTACCTTTAAAATTTTGTTAGCTTTGTTAATATAATTAAATTGTATTTTTATTTCAATTTAAGTCTTTATTATTATAATTAATTTATAATTATTTCAACAAAAAATAATATATAATCACTAACAAAAATTAATGTGATAATAATTAAAAATAAAAATAATATCTAGAATTAAATAATAATACAAAATTTTAAAAAAAAGATAGACCTACCTCTTCATTTATTACATAATAATCGAAGACATAAATATTTTATATCTTAAGTTATTATGTTATAACCGAAAACGTAGGGTGTTGCCCCAAGTGAGTGGGAGATTAGGCTCCACCAATGTTTTCGGTTATTTTGTAATAACCAAAGAGTACATAAGCGCCTCTTACGTTTTTGGTGTGTTTGAAATCTACTTATTTGCTTTAAATAACTTTAGTAGCGAATATTTTTAAAAATAGAAGACAAACTGAGTTAAGAACAACCTAAATGTATTTTTTTTTTTAATAATATATTGTGTAATTGGATTTTTGAGTGATTAATAAAGATGATGAATACCATTATTGTGGATTTGATCCGCACTTACCTTTGTTACCTATTAGCCATGTCTCAAAGGAAGGTAGGTATAAGTTAGTTACCCTTTTAGTGCTGGACAAACCAACTCAACTACCTTCCTATATAAAGGATTGGAGCATCAACACTCAAGCATTTAGCATCAAGTTTTGGTTCTGTGTCTATAATGGTATTTACCTTAAAATTTTCAGCAGTTTTATTTTCAAAGTTAAAAATTGATACTCCATCTTATACAAAACGTCTTCATTATAGTTATAGCTGAAAAATATCGTTCTATGATAATTGTAAAATTGAATGTATAAGAATAAGAGTTAAGAGCTAGTCATGTTCAAATAAATTGATACTAATCTGAATAGAATGATTTTTTTTATTTAAATTTCAAGTTATGCGATTTATAAAATTTATATTCTCAATATTTATTTATAATTTTTTGAGATAGATTTAATCACGCTAAAATAGTATTTATCTAATTACTAAAATCCTATGAAAATTATGTCTTGATAATTTATTTATGAATTTGATGAGTGCTCGTTAGTCTTTATTTTAAATAATCTATGGGTATAAATGATTTTTTTTTGTTAGAAAAAGTAAAAAGATTAATCTATAATTATTAAGCTAGTTAATTTTAATGTTTGAAAATATAAATACTAAAATAGGTGATCAAATTTATAAAATCATGTAAAAAAAATTAATAATAAAAATACCAACGCGAAATTCAGATTTTGAATTTTTACATAATGATAGTTTAAAAAATCAGTTTTTTAATTAATATACAGTGTCATCTTTCAAATTATTTCAAAAAATTTCTTGACCTGCTTAAAAGGACATGGGACTCACCCAATTAATGAAATGATGTATATACTGTAATGAGAATGTTATATGTAAATAAAAGAATAAAAACTTTAACTGATTTAGTTTTGCTTCTATTTTGTTCTTTTGAATATTTATGGGAATTACTCGGTATAATTTAAAAACGTTATATATATGGAAGCTAATACAATATGTATTGTAATTTCCATAGCTATTGATTTAATCTAATGGCTCAAATCAACTCTTGAAAACTACACCAAAATTAATATATTTTTTTATTTATAATTAATTTTGAATATTATTAATTACAACTTCAACTAACAAACTCCAAACTTAATTTTTTTTTTACTTATTTATCTTATGACTAGTTATAATTTTCAATTAATTATTTTTTTTAATTTGAAATTTATATATTTATTTTTAATTAATTTTATTTTCTACTTAACACACTAATTGTAGCTAGAAAAGTACAAAATATTTAAGTTATTGAATCCTACAATAATCAATACAACTTATCTATATATTTATATCTATATATCTATATAAAGGAGAGATATGAGGCGGTGACATGGTACCTTACAATCTCTCTAATTAGCTTTATTTGTTTTCCCCTTAATTCTCTCATTATGTTAATTTTTTATTAGTTTTATAATTATATTTGATTAATTAATTAATTAAGAAAAATATTTATATATTTAAACCACTAATATTTCTTTAACTATACCTAATTATTTTAAAAAAAAAACTATAAAAAAAATCTTCATAATCGTACCTATATATATGAACACCTATATGTAAATTTTTTGGGTAGCGATTTACTGTATATATAAAACTATATAAATATATATATATATATATATACTAGGTGATTGTTACGTGCCAAGCCACGTAGTGTTAGTTTTATTTAATATTTTAGTTTTTTATTTTAATTAATAATTAAAATAGTATAATTATTTGAACGATTTGTTTTATAAAAATAAAATATGTGTCAGTATATTTAGTAAGTAAAATATAGTTGTGTTATAATAATGTATGTTATTAATAGTAAAATGTACATTAATCTTCTAATTGAAAAAAGTTCTATTATCTCATTTCATATCTAATAATAGCTACACAACTATATATTTATAGACTTTCACATTCTTTGCAAATTACTAATAAGCACCAATAATATTTTCATATTCTAATATTTTTCAACCTTCTCCTCTTGGTGGTAAAATTAAAAATAAAACTAAAAATAAGCACAAACATATAAGGTAAATACTAATTACAGCCCATTTCATTTTTTTTTAATTTTTTTTTTAAGCCCAAGCCCAAAAATCTCTAAGCCAACACAATCAATCTTCTTTTATATTATCTATTCTAGATATTTTATCTATATTTTTCTTTTTTAAAAAATAAATAAAAAAATTATTAATATTCTCCCAAGATAGGTTTGTTAGAGAGATATGTCTTTAATTTTTTGGTTTAATTATTGGGTTTATTTTTTAACGGGAGATCAAACCTAATCGTTAAATTTAACAGAATATTCTTTTATTTTTAAGTATATTCTGTTAAACCAAGAAATGCCGTTAAATAGGCACTTTTAATATATAAAGATATATGAATGGTATTTTTTTTGTAGTATTATAGTAAATATAAATTTTATGGTTTTGGAAGTAGTCAAGAAATTAGATCATTCTCCTACCACATCTCACTCTAATAAATTATTCTACCAAGTAAGCTTTCATAATTCTCATGTCATATCTAGATTTTTATATGCTATAGTGATCATTTAAATTTATATATATCTTTATATATTAAAAGTGTTTATCTAACGGCATTTCTTGGTTTAACAGAATATATTTAAAAATAAAAGAATATTCTGTTAAATTTAACGATTAGGTTTGATCTCCCGTTAACAAATAAACCCAATAATTAAACCCAAAAAATTAAACAATCTTTTAAATATTAATAATCTCTTTTTAAATTAAAAAAATCATCTTAGCCACATATTTCTCTAACAAACCTATCTTGGAGAATATTAATAATTTTCTTTTATTTATTTTTTAAAAAAGAAAAATATAGATAAATAATTAATAACAGAAGGACGACCCCAACCAAACTACAAACATATGAATTCTTGACTTTTCTCGATCCTTGATGGATGTATAATACATAATACATAATGTACATTTAAAATATGTATATAATAATAATCTGATCAATCGAAGTATGTATATAAGTCCTATTGGGTTTTAATTTTTTTATGTTATTAATTACCGTTTATGTTTATGTTAAGATTGTAAGATTAATTAATTTTGTAATTTCTTCCTATACACATAATAATAATCTCACCTAATAATTAATAATATTTTTTCTTTAATTTTTAATTTAAAATATGTATATCATGTATTAAACGGTAATAATTATGATAAATAATTTAGCATAAAGAAGTGTAAAAAAATATGTAATTAGTATATCGGGGAAAAAGAAGATTGATTGTGTTGGCTTAGAGATTTTTGGGCTTGGGCTTAAAAAAATAAAAAGAAGATGAAATGGGCTGTAATTAGTATTTACCTTATATGTTTGTGCTTATTTTTAGTTTTATTTTTAATTTTACCACCAAGAGGAGAAGGTTGAAAAATATTAGAATATGAAAATATTATTGATGCTTATTAGTAATTTACAAAGAATGTGAAAGTCTATAAATATATAGTTGTGTAGCTATTATTAGATATGAAATGACATAATAGAACTTTTTTCAATTAGAAGATTAATGTACATTTTACTATTAATAACATACATTATTATAACACAACTATGTTTTACTTACTAAATATACTGACACATATTTTATTTTTATAAAACAAATCGTTCAAATAATTATACTAATTTAATTATTAATTAAAATAAAAAACTAAAATATTAAATAAAACTAACACTACGTGGCTTGGCGCGTAACAATCACCTAGTGTAGTAATATGTGGATTATTGTGTTCTTCTCTAAATTCATACTTATATTTTTCGTATAACTAAATTTAATGATGATTATTTTAAATATATATGTTTTTGATGATAAATTAATTAATCCTTTGTGTATTAATATTCTAATATGTTTCTTTGTATCCTATTAATCATATGAATTTTTAAAGAGGAGCTTTATATATTTAAGATTTTTTTTTTTTTTTTGACAAAGTGATTAGAATCACTCGTGAATTTACGATGTCCACGTCCGCCATCGGCGCTGGAACCTCCTCGAACCAGGATAGCTCATCGTCTAACCGCAGAGCATGCTTTGCCAAGCCATGGGCCGCTAAATTCTCAGAGCGAGCCACATGGGACAAAACTGCTCCCGGAAATTTAGACAATAAAGCTATAACATCTTCAAACAACACTCCTAACTTGTTGAATTACATCTCCTCATTGTTGATAGCCGTCACCAAAGCTAACGAATATGAATAAACTGAAAACAAATCAAAAAACCAACAAATTTTATTAGAAAATAATCAATCCGATCAAAACACTCAAAACTCAAAAATTGAAAAACTAGATCCCAAAATACTATAACTAGCCAAAGGGAGACCCTTTGGCTAGTAGCAACTTAACTCTTGTATTTTACTTCATCATCATCTTAGGATTACTATCCTTTACTAAGACCCTAAAACCTAAAATTTTTGATATGTAATCTAGTAATAACAAAAATCCTGCAATGCTCCAATCCATAGGATATCAAAAGTTTACTTTGAAAATTATCGCAATAATAAAGTAAGCAACGAATAATGTACTTCAATAACCTTGATTGTCAATGATTAGTGTAATTCAATACAATAAAACAAATAACCTTGATTATTAAGCATTAAAGACCCATTAATTCCATAATCCTTCCCAAAATAGACAAAATCAACCATATTAATTCATTATTAATGTCCCCATTTCTAAAATATTATAAATTCCTTTATTGTACTTATTCCAAAAAAGTAATTTTTATACATATTTATTTATGGTAAACCTTATTATAATCAAATCAATCTATATTGAATTGAAATTACTTAAAATAATCCAATTTAGCTATTATGACATAATTATTCCTATTTTAATTTCCAAAAAGTTGTAAAACTTCCAAAAATTGTATCCTTTTAAGTTACCATAAAAACATTTATAATGATACATTCCTATACCACATAGATTACAAACCAAATTCCATAAAATTTTACTTCCCAAATATATCTGAACACAATAAATTCGCAATTGACAAGATACCTCCTTTTATTACAATATCTTCGTATTTATTATTCTTTAAATTACTTGATTAATTTTAAATAAAAATATTAGAATCTGAATATTAAATTCCACCCATTTCCCTTTTTGCTAATAATTCCTAAAAATATGAACTAACCATAGCTAAAAGCTATTATCGTTTAAACTTAATCATCCTTAAACCTTATTTCACTTGAAAATATTTTTAAAATATCATTTTAAAATTTTCTTTACATCATACCTTAACTTAAATAACCCTTATATTCCAACTAGTAAAATTTGTCTAGTGTATAACTTGTTTATTTTGTAATTTTATTGTGTCAACATTTTATTATATTTTCAATACAAGAAGCCGTGAAAATTTTAAACAAACTACCCAAAATAATTAGGGGCCAGCCATGTAATAGGCGCTATAGCCTTGTAAGGCGCCAAAGATATAAAAATGGCGCAAAAATAGAACAAACCAATAACAAAAATATTACAATATATCCCATTATAACAATTCAACTCTACAGAAACAAGAAATTTTCGGACAACAAATTCTTTGAAGAAAACTTCATAGTTTCATCCGTACTCTTTCCTCTTACAACTATCAAAACAAGATTATACAAGAAAAATAATAAAAATAAGAACAAAATATATAAAATTTAAAATGCAAAAGAAAAAATTGATGGTACATCTTATAAGAAAACAACACCATATAAAACTTTAAAGATTTTCTTCATATATTTTGACATTGATTAGAACAGAACAAACCTACACCATTTCATTGAAGAAAAAATGACAAAAAGATTAAAGAGAACTTAACTCTAATCTTATTAAAGAGAACAAGATAAAAGAATGCCAGAATGAACCTTACCTCCGATGCTAGTGAAAGGAGTAATTTGATTGAGAGTCTTAGGAAAACTAAAGACAACTATATCAACCACGACTGATTCAAGTATACTTGATATTATACTTAACAAAACATTCCAACACCCACTTGGCTGATCCAATCAACGGAGAACTCTTTGCTTTTTATTAATCAATTTAATAATTTACGGTTCTTTTAGAATTCATGAAATAATAATAATAATAATAATAATAATAATAATAGAAAAAATTAAGAATAAGAGGTAGGATTACCGTGAACTTGGGTGAATTCTTGTTCTCCTTTGATGCTTCGTTCAATTTTTCGAAGCTCCAAGGCCCTTGGGCATGATAGTATATTAAGTAAGAGTAACTTATTTGATTGGTCAACTGCGTTGTCTCTTGCTTTGTTTATTGGTATAGTAGTGGGCATAGTTATCTACCACCACGCTCCAATGATTATAGGAAAGGTTTGGTTGTTTAATGAGCAGACTAGAAATTCAAATTCTAGAGCTTCACCTTCCAAGAGAAAGAAATCTAGGAAATCGGAAAAGGGCAAGAAAGAATTGTCTGAAAATGGAGATGATAGTGAGGACGTATCAGGCTTAGACCTAAATAAACTTTTCGACTGCGGTGCTGATGGGCCTTATAAGATTAGATTTAGATTAGGGAGAAGGACAAAACAAAACAGATGAAGAGAAATGAAAGCCTCTTCTCTTATATATTTAAGATTTAATATAGCTTCTTTATAAATAGGAACTTTAGGTATATGGTTCTTTTTTTCTAAATATACATAATTATGTGATTATGAGATTTGCGCGTAAGTTTTGTGTGGGATATTAAATGTTATGTAAAGGAAACACCATATCATAATTTTAAACATGTATGAGAATATTTTAAACACCATATCTTTCTTTCCTATTTTTTTCTTTTAATTAGTTTATTTTTCTAATTTATTGTAGATAATTATTTGATTTTAAAACTCAGATTTAATTAAATTTTGAATTTGTTAGATATTTTCTCATTTTGTATTTTTTCTTTCAAATAGAATTATGATTATAAATTAATCATTTTTTTTAGTTTTAAATTTAAATTTTGTTAGATATTTTTTTTTTTAAAAAAATCATGTTTAAACTCTCCTTATGATTTTTAGTATTAAATTTAAATTTTGTTGGATATTTTCTTTATATTTTTTCTTTTGTTCTATTTTATTATCATTAAGTTCAAAACATTATTAACTTTTTAGTTTTAAATTTGAATTCTAAATTTGTTAAGAAAACGAATTTTAATTTGGATAAATATTTACATTTTTTTTAATTTATTTTCCTCCAATTTATAAATATATTAATTTAAAATTCTCTATATAAACTTTTAGGTAATTAATGACCACCTATCGTTTTATTTTTTCTATTTTTATTTATTTTATATTTTTTTAATTAGCTAATTAAAAAAAATATGCACATATATATTTTAAAATTTACTTCCTAAAAAGATTAAAAATTTGCCAATGTTCTATTAAAATTAATTTTATACTTAATAGTTGTACGTACACTACACTCAACAAAATTTTTATCAACATCTTAATATCTATTATATTATAATTCAAAATTTGATACTAATTATTTTGTATATTTACTATATGACATCGACTTTGAATATAATAACAACTACAAGTAAGATACGGTGATGATAGCGGTTTTGAAGTAAGAATTTTTTATAAATTTATATATCAATATCTTTTTTCAGATCTTTATTATTTGTGAAGATATTTATTAATTTTTAATATTCTCTTCACTATAATATTTGTATAAAAGTGATCAGTTAATCCATCATTTGATTAATTTGTTTTATGCATAGAGCAAATCTATGAAAAATGATAGTAACAAAAACAAGTGAGATATAATAATGACATCACAACTTTGATCAAATAGTACTGTATTTGTTTGATTAGAGCAAATTTATTGAGAATATAATAGTGATAATTACAAGTGAGATACGGTGACGATAGTGACTTTGAATGTAGTTGCGACTACAAGTTTGGTAATGATAATGATTTTGAAATCATATGATGCGTTTTTTTATAGATTTATTACTTATTATATTATATATATTTGAATTCTAATTTATTTTTTTTCAAATGATATATTTTGAAAAATTATCCTATTTATTTGTAATAAATAAATTAATTAAAAAAATTATAATTTACTAAATTTAAAATAATTTATACAATAGTATTTTCTTTTTGTATTATTAAGATAAAGAAAAGTTACTTATATTATTAAAATTAGATGTATATATATATAAAAATATTAAAATTTAAAATTTGATATACTTTTATCACTTATTATCATTAAATAAAATATAACCGCACACGAAGCGCAATTTATTACTTAGTTTTTTTTATATATAGTTTAAAATATTTTATATAACTGCTGCGAAGCGCGGGATATTTACTAGTAATATAATAATGGTGTAAGAGGTAAAATTATTGTATATCAAGTACAATGACATGAGTTCAATCCTTTCAAAAGATATGATTTTTTTTTAATTTAAGATTTTAAATTAATTTAATAATTTGAATTTCTTTATTTTTTTCTTTCTAAACAATAGTTCATTTGTTTTAATATTTACTAATATAGAACAATTCTTATACTATAAAAGTTTTGAAGTTTGTAATTATTGTGGTGAAAAATTAAACTTTTATTTGTTAATATATATTGATGGTTGTATTACATAAAGTATAATAGTGAACAATAAAATAACACATGCAGCAATAATAATAATCAAATAAAAAGTTTGTCAAATAAAAATTGAATAATAATATTTTGTCAAATAAAAAAAATACATTATAAATAGATGAAAAATTTTGTACTAAAAAAATATCTAAACGATTTCGATTTATTGTCGATCTCATCCAAATTTTATAGTTTATGAAAACTTTAATTATAAAGTGCTTCAAACGTACTATAAACGATCGAATTGCTACCCTTGTAAAGACATGATTTTTTATTATTTATTATTAATTTAACTTTTAAATTAATTTAATAATTTAAAATTTTTGTTTTAAACAATATGTATGGAATACACTATAAAAATTTTAAGGTTGTAATTATAATATTGAACAATAAAATAATACATGCATTAATAAATAATATTCAAATGAAAAGTTATGGCTCTTTGTCAAAGCAAATTATGCATAATAAATAGATAAAAAGTTTTGCACTAAAAAAAATCTAAATGATCTCGATTACCGTTGATCTCATTCAAATTAGATAGTATATGATAACTCTAATGACTGCTTAAGATCAATATTTTGGATTATTAAATGATTAGGGTTAATTGCAATATTGAGTTATTAATTATGATTTACATGTTTTTGGAGATTTATTTAAATTCAAAATATATTATTATGCTATACATGTGAATTTCGCATTTTCTGTGCTTGTGTTCGGTAACGGTGTAAAGTGACGTGGGCCATTAGAGAGTCGCGTTTTGTATGATTTAGAATGTCAATAGCGGGGTACTATTGTTAGGCATTGGAGATATCGAGGATTTGTCGGGAGTGGTAAATGACTAAACTACCCTTGCTACAATTAAAGAGTTTTCAATCAGAAATAGGAGGTCCAATTCAAGGTATAATGCTTAGCCTTCTTCTTTATGGTTTTCTTTAGCTCAAGATAGGTTAATTGCACGATTTTAGTGATTTGAGGTTCTGTAGTGTGCAGCTAGTTTGGGTTTGAATTCTGGGGTTAAGATAGGTTTGTTTTAGTTGATTTTGTGCTGAGATAGCTAGTTGTGCTACGGATTACTCAAACTTGAAGTTAGAGAGCCTAAGTTGGCTCTCTAATGGTGTTTTTAATTTCTGAGCTATTTGATGTGTTCTGTTGCTTGAAATGGATTTAGTATAATATATGCAAGTGTTCTAGAGAGTATGGTAGAGTTTGGGCTCGAATTGAGTTGTGGAGGACATTTTTGGGGTTCCCTGCACTGAACCGGTCGACCGGTTCAGGGGAGCCTGTAACAACTGGTCGACCGGTTGATCCCCAGGAACCGGTCTTCCGGTTGGGAACCAGTCTGCTGTTTTCAGAACCCTACCTTAAACTAAGTTTAAGAATAACCATACTATGAATGTATATTATTTACTAGTTCATGTATGATTTTATAAATGATATAATTGATGTAAAAAATTAATTTTATATCTAAAAATTTTAAATACATTGAACATTATAATCTTGAAAAATAAAATTAATTAATATAATATGATAGAATTTTCAAACTATTAAATTAATTGAAATCTTAAATTAAATATAAGTAAAGAAAAGAAAAGAAAATATTACTTCTAAAGTATTGAATTCGTGACATTTTAATTATTTTAAGAGTGATTATTATAAAATTATTATAAGTTGAATATGTTATAGGTTTTTATAAGTATAATTATTGTTTTAAAAATAAATTTAATTAAAATATTTTTTTTATGTAAATTTGAAATAAAAAAGAATATAATTAAAATTAAATTTTAAATAGAAATAAAATAGAAAGATAAAAACATTAGGTTTGGAGTTTGTTAGTTGAACCTACAATTAATAATATTAAAGATTAATTATAAATAAAAATATATTAATTTTGGTGTAGTTTTAAGAGTTGATTTGAACTGGATTAAATCAAGGGCTATAAATCACTATCCCCTATTGATAGGTAAAATAACCAATCCCTACCATAATAGTTTTTGATCAAGGGTCCCTTTAAAATAAAGTGAGTACAGGTCCCTTATGTTTTTGATCAAGGGTACCCCAAGTAAGATCTTTTGTAACTGGTGTGATATAGTGCTAATGATCAATAAAGATTCAATTCATTTTATCCCTTAAATTTCAAGCTAAGTTTTCTAGTTTTAGTTTATTTGTCATTGCTGGTTTAATTCAAGTTATGTTTGTTTGAATTGTTTGTGTTCTTGCTCACTGAATTGAGTCTAAACAGTGAGGATCAAGAGGTGTTAATCCACTACAGCCATGAAGGCGGCTTATTTTTTTCAAATCCAGATTCAATCCCTATCGAGCTAATTCTTTTCAACTTGCTTCATTAATTAATTTCTTATTTTGTTATAGCTTGTCTTACTGAAATTTTTATGTGTTGTTGAATTCTGTTTTTGATTGCATTAGTGTAATTGTTTAATCGCAACTCACATCACATGTTCTAAAATAAAGAAGTTTTAATATATTTAATAAAAAGCAAATTAAATTATAGATATTCTAAAACTTTTTCTACATTTTAAAATTTATTATTCATGCTTAAAAGGCTGGAACCATTTTAGCTACTTTGGAGCTGTGGGATTATTTTGACGAGGTGGCGATCTTCGAGGTGGCGGTGGAGGGCTCTTAAAATCTGCACATTATATTAATTATTGCTTAATTAATAATTTACAAAATAATTAATTTAGAACAAAATTATAGTAGAGACATACATTGGGGCAAACTGTAAAGAAAAGATAAATTGGGGGAGGGAAGGGGGCAAATTTATAATATTCCTTTTTTACCTAATCAATACATATGAAAACATGGAAAAGAAATTGGGAAGGTTGTAGTCTCCAACTAGCTCCTTCAGTGACCACTAATTTTATCCTTATGGGTAATTAAGGATGTTTTTTGCATTTCAAGAAATTAATTAAAATTTAATTTTTTAATATCACCTTCTATGTTATAGTTATAGTAGATATTTCATTCGTTTTTAAAATTTTTTAAATAATTTGTTATATTAAAAATAGAGTTTAAAAATTCAATTGTACTTTTGTTTATTTCTTTTTGTACCTGTGCAACAAAATTTATTGCACAATCACATATTTTTAAGAGGAAGAGAGATGAGAGATCCTACTTCATCTTCATTCATATATTCTACTTATTCTAGAAAAAAAGAAAAAAAAAAGTATTCCAAAAACATAAATATATATTAAGTTGTAGGTGCAATGCATACATATATATTTTTTTAAATAAAGTTTGAGATTTTATTTTTTTTAAGCTAAATTACAGATAAAATATAAGATATCGTGGTGAAACATTGTGTAAATTGTCTTTTATTTTAATTCAAAGTTAAACTAATAATGGACGGTTAAAACTATTTACAATATTTTAAGCATTTTAAATTTAAATTAAATTTTTTTATATACAATATAATTTTAATTTTTAAATGTATATAATAATAATAAGAAAATTCGATTTTTTATGCTTACATATAGTTAAATTTTTTTTCCCTAAACTCATAATATTTGATATTTGTGGGATATGATACATTTTATAATATCCCTAAAATACCCCTTCATTTACATCACCCCCTTTCTCTTCTTCTCTCTTTTATTTCATAGCCATCGGGCCCACTATCGGGCCCACCATCGGGTCATATCAAATTCTATTGTTTTTTACACAGGCATCGGGTCCCATTGGGCCCATTGGGTCTGCATCGGGCCTGACGAAATCAAACCCCAAACTTAGATTTTTCTCGAATCACATCCGACGAAAAAAAAAAAAAAAGATCCGGAGAGGGTTCGGTTCGTGGGGTGGTGGGTTCATCGGTGGTCGAGTGGGAATGGTCTGTGGGTGGTGGGAATTCGAAAGGGGAAAGACAGAGAGAAAGGGAGCAAGAGAGAGAGAGTCACTTTAGAATGAGGGGGGTAAAATTGGGTTTTAGTAAAAATTATCTTATTTTACAAATTTTGTATAGTTTTAAATTATGGGACCAATTTTAGTCCCTATTATGCATATAATTTAAAATTTCTAATAATATTATAAATTAATAAAAATATTCAATAATATATTTTGTTGAAGTAATAGTTATAATATAATTTTGAGAAATTCTATAATGTACTCTTTAAGAGGGATGCATTGATACATCTCTATATGTTTTAGTATCTAAAATAATTTTTTACTCATTTTTTTTTTGAAGTCACGTAAATTATAATTATTTAAGACCTACAAAATTTTAAGAAATTCGGAAAAGTTTAATACGCTGAAAATTACGTTCAAATAGTGTGTTGCACGTATGACTATTTTATTTTATACGTACGCGTGTAAAATAGACTGTTTGAGCATTATTTTTCCATATTGTAAATTATTCTGAATTTTTCAAAATTTTGTAGGATATCTTAAATAGTTATAACATACATGAATATGAAAAAAAATTAGACTAAAAAATTCTTCTGGATGCCGAAATAAATAGAGGTTGTATTAGTGCATCTCTTTTAAGGGGGTGCATTGTAAAATCTCCCTATAATTTTATATAGAACAGAGATATGACTAATAATAAGACATACTAATCCTTAAAAAGAAAAAACTAAAATAATATTAATTGACTTGGAAATTTATATGCTGATTAAAATAAAAAAAGTTATATATTATGGCGGCGTTTGGTAACAATTTTTTTTAATTAGTTTTTTATTTTTAAAATTAGAAAGGTGAAAATAATTTAAAAAAACATGTTCTATAAAATTGTTTTATTTCAATTTTTTAATTGAGAATCAAAATTTTAAAAACAAAAGGAAAAAAATACTTTCAATATTTTTTTAAATAGATTTTTTTCTTAATCAATATTTTGGACTCCGAGCAGATCCGGACACAAATCCCCCTCCCACGACTTAGGAATTGAAAAATAAAAGTGATTACAGAACACATTTTTATTTTTCAAAAACAAAAATTTTACTTTGATTATGTGATTAAAAAATTAGAAAACAAAAGTGTTACCAAACGCCACCTATATATTATTGTATTAACTTTTAAATTTCTAAATGATTTTTGATTAATATATAAGTGCTAATTAAAACCATATGCATATATATATATATATCTATTCTATATAAAGTGTGCCTATATAACAGAATTCTTAGTTTATGAGAAATTCATGAGTGACTTTTTATTTATATTAAAAATAAAATGGTTTATTATTAAAAATAAAATGGTTTATGAGAAATTCATGGGCCACTTTTTATTTATATATAATAAAATAAATAAAATAAATCCCATTAAATCAAAAAAATACGATTGAGTTTTTGCTGTTGTACATCTACGATTGGGCTTTCTTTAATTATTTATTGTATTCTTTTTCCTATTACAATTTGGACATTCCCATAGGATCACACATAATATTCCAATCCTCACTTCTCTTTTTTTTTCTTCACAACTTAATAACAAAATATATAAGTAATAATAATAATAATAAAAAAAGAAGTGTGACTTTTATCAAAATTCACAAAACCAAGCATCAATGGCGAAAAAAACCTAACAAAGTTTACAGCTAACAAATAATTTTAAGTGCTCGGCATATGCATTAGTTTCCAGGAGCAAAGTTTTTTAAAGTTACGTAATAATTTACATATATTCTGCAAACACAATATACAAAAAATAAAGAAGAACATGGAAGAAAGAAGAAACCATTATCCATATCTAGAAAGGCAGTAGAGATAATAATAAAAACTTTTCATTTTTTTTCCTTTTTTTTTATCATTTTTTTTCTTTTTGAATAAAGATAAATATGAAATTTTAATCGTATAGAGTTTTATTTTGATAAAATATAATATTTTAAAATAATTTAATAGTATTTTGTTATAGAATACTATCACTTTTTATTAAACATAGTTTTCACTTTTTGTCGACACTACCATATTCAATTTATCAACGAAAAAATGGACAATCCAGATATATGCGGACCCGGCTAGAATGAAAAGTGCAAAATACAAAAATTACACTATTGTCTCTATCGAAGCAAATGAAGATTGAAATCCACCAATGACTATCATTAGTTTTCTTATCTACAATTTTTAGACAAATGCTATCTTCAATTATCAACAATTTAGAGATTGATTTTTAATTTTCTTTTTATCTTACACCCATTTAAGTAATGTTTCTTTAAGTATTGGAACATCAATTTTTAATTTATTTTTGGATTAACTTAAGAACATATTTAAATCATCAAGCTTTCTTAATATATTGCATTCGGTATTCACTTTTAATTGACAACATTCACTACAAAAATTTTTACTTTTAGTCACAAGTTTAAAAAAATTGTGACTAATTATAAATTATCATTCCTATGTTGTGGCTAAAAGTCCGCGGCTAAAGGTATTAGTCACAAAAATTACAATTTCTTGTGACTAAATGTACTTTTAGCTACAATACTTGTTGTGACTAAAACTAAATTAGTGACAACTTGTAACTAAAGACTATATTTTAGTCACAAGTAACATTTTGTTGTGACTAAAAGTCACATTTAGTCATAAAAAAAATTATGTTGTGACTAAAAAGTTGTCACTAAAAGTAGCAGTTTTTTGTAGTGATTATAAACTATAATATTTAAATACACATAATAATAATCTCACCTAATAACTAATAATATTTTTTCTTTAATTTTTAATTGTATCACTTTCAAATAACATTAAAAAAAATTAGCATAAAATTTAGTATATGTGCCTCGCAGGTAACTTTTTGCTAGTATATATATATATATATATATATATTCATACACGAAAAAGAAAGAAGCAGTTGTGATGATGAACAAACCTACGGCATGGACTGTGTTGAGCTGCATCATCATCAAAATTATGAAAGCCACAAGAAATATGCCAGCCATGAAACCAACAAAATGAACCATACCCACCATATACATGTGTATATGTATATATATTCTTTCACTTATTTATATTAATAGCATGAATTCTTGCATGCATCAGATTATATCTATTTTATATAAAGTGTGTCCATATAACAAAATTCTTGGTTTTTAAGAAATTTATGAGTGACTTTTTATTTATATTAAAAATAAGATAGTTTATTATTAAAAATAAAATGGTTTATAAAAAATTCATGGGTCACTTTTTATTTATATATAATAAAATAAATCCCATTAAATCCAAAAAAAAAAAAAATAGGGTTCTAGATTTTCTTTAATTATTGTATTTCTAACCCTATTTGATTATTTATGCCTCTTTTATAAACCCTATTTAATTAAAGAATTAATCAATATGAACAATAATTTGAATTAATCTTATAATCTTAACTTTTTAATTCAGTTAATAATTATTTGTCACGTCATTATTAAGTTTTTTTCCTTTAATTTTCCTTTTGTTGATGATGCTAATTTATTCATATTTTGATTTCTACAATTTTTGTGTTCAGACCATTAAGGTAGTGTTCTACTAGGAGATCTAACGAGTTTCGCCCCTTCGCTAATGACCTCTAAGAGTTCAAATTCCAGTATTGTATAAATCTTCAATTTGTTCTATTTCTTATATTAACTGAAATTTTACTACTTTTCTTTTATTTACAACTTTATTGTTTATATCTTATTAGGGACATTCATAGAAATTTGAATTTCTTTGAAATATGCAATTAATGAGCATTACTTTTTGATCATAGTGTGTTTTCCATGGCTGAAAACCTCAATAATCTATATCATTTGATATCAAATAAAATAAAATTATCATGATGTATACATTATGGTTATTTAATGAGTAATTAGTGTGTTGAAATTGTCAAGCTGATATTTAGAATTGTTTATAATTGAATTGTTTCTTTGTCAAAATTAATATTAAGTGTATTTATATGTTTATAGGTTTATCTATTTTCTCTTAGATCAATCATGCTCATATAGCAAAAAAATCATACTCATATAGACATGTTATTTTCATTTTGTAATTTAGATCTTCTTAGTCATTATTTAGTTCACTTAAACCTTTTCGGATTATGGTAACTGAAGTTTTGTTTCTTTTAGGTACTATATTACAAAGATCTGTATTACATGTATTATTTATTTTTGACTATGAGGAGGTGGATTTCTTTATTAGTAACATATAGCGTGACAAATTATTGTTCATATATTGGATAATTATTTTTAATTAATGGGATTCATATATATAACTGTGTATATTGAATTCTTTATTCAAATAATTATTTTTAATTTTTACGTGATTATTTATTGTTCATATATCTAGAACCCTATTTGATTAAAGTTAAGATTATAAGATTAATTAATTTGTGATTTCTTCCTATATAAATAATAATAATCTCACCTAATAACTAATAATATTTTTTCTTTAATTTTTAATTGTATCACTTTCAAATAATATAGAAAAAAACTAGCATAAAATTTAGTATACGTGCCTCCCACGTATGTTTTTACTAGTATATATACATGTATATACGCGTGGTATCGTACTGTTGCCAGTATTTAATGACAGAAAGAAAATTATATATATTATTATGATATTACCAATAATATTATATTAATTTTATTTATTATATTTTGAGAATTTATATTCTAATACTAATATATATAATTATGTATAATATTTGTGTTACGAACATTAATTAGGGTTAGACAAAGTCCAAGTCATCTCGTCTTCTGCGTAAATTATACGGGACATAATATAGCAAATTCTAATTAAAAAGCTACGAAGATGTAATGGAAAAGGAAGAAAAATAAAACACTTTTGTCAATTCAATTTTGCTAATAAATTCATCATATTTATATTTCTTCCTTAAAGTCGTCTTTTGGTTTGAATTAATAGTAGACTCGTGATTATAGTATATTTCTATGTTGATATATTTTAGGGATGAAAAACTCTACAATAAATGTACTACATATTTATAGAATTTAAATATTAATGTGAAAAATTCGTGGCAATAAAAAATGGGAAATGCAAATAAAGGATACCTTCACATGTTAAACACCATAAAAGGGATTAAGATCTTCACAATAAAAAAAAAAAAAAAAAAAAAAAAAAAAACTGTCTAGAGTTAATAGTACATTAGTACGTATATAAGAAAGTAATTAGCTAAATTGAAGACACTAATTTTTTAAAAGTGATTTTAATTCTAATGATGATTCGTTGAAAGAAATATTAGAATATTTTATTTATGGAAATTATTTTCTAATTAAGGAAATGATTTTCTATTTAAGGAAATAAATAAATAATTGATTTTTTGATAAATGAATATTTTATATTCATTGAATCTGGACAAAATCAATTATGTAATATTCTATATATGGTCAGATTTCTATATTCATTACCTGATTTGATTTCCTGAATTAATTGTCAAAATATTCTGACAATTAATGTGGCGTGCATATCGATGGAGTATCTCACCTATAAATATAGGGTCTCGGTCCTCGAGCTCCTCACTCATTCGTTCATAACAAAGAATTCCATCTAAAGAGAGTTGAGAGAGCGAGGAAGCCCGATTACCCATGGTAGTCAATTTCCTTTGTAGATCAAAGCTTATGTGGGTTTGAAGCTCAAGATTCAATGGCTGGAGGTATTTCGATCCTTATTCATAGTGTATATATGTTTGATTAATTCCGCACTTTATACTTAAACATATATATTTCAGTTTATACATATAAATGTCTAACAGTTGGTATCAGAGCGGATTATATATCTCTGCCTTGATTTAGTTTGAGTTTAATATATATATACGTATATACGGTGTTCATATATATATTATATATTCGTTTTCGGGTTCATATATACATTCATATTATATATATTCATATTATATATATACATTTTCATACGTATAGACTTATATACATTCAGTTTATATATATATTCATATACATTCTGTTTATATATACATTCAGTTTATATATATATTCATATACAGTTTATAAATATATATATATTTTTCTTCATTTCATTACGTATATATATTATATATATATGTTCATATATTCATTATATCATATTATTTATATACCTAAATGCTATATATAAATATATACATATATACATTTCATGATTATATATATACATACGGTACATTATTTTATTTTCTGTATATATATGTATATATGTTTATATATACATTATACATTCTGAATCAATACATTCATATATTAATATAGATTGTTCTAAAGCATGAAAACTCATTTAGAAAAAAAAAAAACAAAGAAAGCTCAAAAAAAAAATATTCGGACCCGAAATTTTTGGTGATCTTAAAGTCTTTGTTTTACGTGTTTTCGATGCATGAAATCTATATGAATGTCTTAATTTTTGCATTTAGATTCATTTGAAAAAAAAAAAAAAATTGGAGTTTTTGGTCCGTTGGTTGTTTTATTTCATTTTTCTTTTTTCGGTGTTTATTTCGAATTCTATATACATCACTATATTCATATAGTATTATAGATCGATCTAAACATGTGAAAAATCATTGAAATTTGAAAATTAATTTTTTAAGAACTCATACGGACTAGAAATTTTTTATTAAAATTAAAGTCCAATTTTTACGTGTTTTAATTGCCTAAAACCGACATGAATCTCTTTATTTATGCATGGAGATTCAAATGGGAGTGATTCCATGAATTTTTATCGTCGGAGTTCGTTTTCCTGTTCGGGTTTGGGTCGGGGCAGTTTTCTTTTTTTTTAAAATAAAAAAAAAGGAAAATTTCAAATTTTTATTTATTTGGAATATTAATTATTTTCCTATTTTGTGTTAATTTAGTCAATAAATTACATTCATTCAATTTCCATTTTTAATTTAATACATATATTTTGAATTAATATGTTATTTAGTATAAATTGAAAATGGAAATTTGTTTTAAATTGGTAATTAATTACATGATTTATTTAGGCATGTAATAATTGTGCATTTAATTATTTATTACCAAATTTATGTAATTTATTGTTTAAATTAATAAAAGTTGAAAAAAATCTGCCATTAAGTATATTCTTTAATTTTGCATTTAATTCATTTCATATAATTAATTGTACTAATTTGTATATTTACCTTATTTATACAAATTAATTATTAGTGCAAATATTTAAGATATTATATGGTCATAAATGCATAATTAATTATATATTATGGAATTAAGCATTTAATTTATTATCATACAATTATTGTATTTATTTGGCAAATTTATTTTTAATACAATTAAATGCTATACATAAATTCCTTTTATAGTGCTAGATATATTTAGAAATATTCAAACATTAAGATAGGTTGAATATTTTATTTCGCACATTAAGTTTCATAAAACTTCATAAAATTATTCATAAAATATTCATAAAACTTCCTAAAATGAATAAAATATGAATAAAATGTAAGTAATTTTGTGGTTTGACATAAGAAAACATGAATTTGGGACAAATGCTCATATCTAGAACGGTTTTTAATGATCTTCGGACGACCACACTAGGAGCACTAATCTCAGTGATTGTCTATTATGTTAATAACGAAATTACTTTTAGGTAGAGCCCAATACCTAATGTCAAGTGAAAATATAATTTTATATAATTAGGGAGTAAGCCAGCATCCTTATTTGTATAAAATTATATATTAATTAAAATTCACCTTAATGGACATAACTTGTAATTAATTATATAGGTATAATAATTTTACCCCACAGGGATTTTATTATATTTATATAATTAATTAGGATAATATGTTAAATTAAATTCTCTTAATTTACCCCACAGGGAGTTATGGGGATTTAATTTAATAGTGTTATCAAAAATTTAATAAAGATAGATAATAAACCTTCATTTTCCTTAACTAATTGTTTAATTAAATCTATCATAAAGTTCATCTAATTTTATTAAATTTAAAATTTAGCCCACAGGCAATTTTAGATTTAGTAAAATTTTAATCTTCAGTTTATACTTTAGTGTCTAGTGAACCACATAATTTTAAATAATTAGGGAGTAGCCACAGCATCCTTAATTATATAAAATTATATATATTAAGTGGATTAAGATCACATAATGGACATGAATTATGTGAACATAATAATCTTACCCTACAGGGATTTTATTATATTTACATAATTAATATGTTAAATTAAATTCTCTTAATTTATCCCACAGGAAATTATGTAGATTTAATTTAATAATTTTATCATAAAGTATAAAATTTTGAAACATTTATAAATAATTAAGTGTTTCATACCTTTCATTGAGATAGAAATATTAAACTTTAAGTTTTTCATAAATTGTATAAATCTATCATAATCTACATCTAAATCTAATCTTATTAAATTAAAAATTTAGCCCACAAGCAATTTTTGTTTAATAAGATTTCATATGTAAGCATGTTTATTCATTGGTAAAAACATGATTCATTTAAACCTCAAAACTATATATGTAATTTTATTACATCACTATTCATAAATTTCTTCCATACCAGTAGAAATTTCCAAAAATTTATTCGATAACTTAATCTAAAATGTACGATTTTTCTTGTATAATTAAGAAAAATAAATCACACTTTATTATCACCAATAAATTTTAATTTATTGTGTATGAATTCATTCTAATATAGTTAATGTGATTATTAACACATAGTGGATTATTTTAGATTGTTATTCCACATTCATAATTTCTTGCAAGGTTTACAAATAAACCTAAGAAAGTTAGTAACTGTGAGCAAATCTTATCCACATACAAGATAAGTTCTCACATTTAGAAGTTTAAGGAACAAGCAATATAGTAGTGGCTTTGTTTTAAAATTGGCAAAGACCTTTATGTTCCAAGATTCTATTGAAACTTGATTTAGACACATTTGGAGGTCTTTACTACAAATGATGTCACTCATAAAGATATGCAAGTTCAATCTGACAATAAGAAATGTGTTATTAATAAGAATTCTTCTACATTATAGCACCAAAAAAATTATGGAACATATCTCCATAAATAGAATAAATGTTAGTAAATGGTGGGGATCTTCATTACACTTGATTTTACTAACTTTATTTAGAACTTGTGTGAATTTCATTAAGAATATGTATTCCAACAAGTCAAAATCGGTGCATACTAGAATTCTATCATATTAGAAATCATACAAGTCAATTAATTTTGAAGACATGGACTCAAATTTTGCATCTCATTTTTAACGATTACTCACATAAATAATTTTTCTACAAAAGTATAGATTTATATGTTTCAAAGACATTTAAATCTTAAGTAGAGAAATGGTGCATTTTGCATATTAAGATAGTGAGATCAAATATAAAATGGAGAATACTACATTAAAATTCGTGAGTATGGATAACCTCCCAGTCTATTTGTAAAGTTTCTTTAAAAGCATGGGTTCATTGCCCGATACATATGCTTGGTACACCCAAATTATAGTGTGTAACAGATTTAAGAAACTAAGCATTTTTTAGACATGGGGTGGAGCCTACATAGCAAACTCCAATCTTTCCTAAATCTTTGTCTATTGATACTCAACAATGGGGTGTACATATCGAATCGTGTTCTAACCAAAGTTGTTTCTCAAACATATTTTGAGTTGTGATAAGGTTGAAAACCGACTTGATGACATGTACACATTTTATAAATACCCATATATAGTTAGAGTACAATTGTCAAAGAAAAGATCTTGACCCAAAACCATAAATGAGCATATTTCATTTGAAAAGCTATAAGGTTTAAGGGTTACATATTTTATTATCCATCTCACAACACTAGAACTGTAGAATTAAGAATTGACTTGATCAGTGGGAGTGATCAATCTAGGAACTTAGTTTCCGAGAAAGATCATTCATATTTTCTCAAACTTCCACCTCAAGTGTTAGATTAATTATGATTCACAACAACCCTTAAGATTAATGGTTATTGAGAATTCATAACTAATCATTAATAATATACAAGTCATTGGTAAAATTCTAATAAGTTATGTTATTTAGTAATTGCTTACAATTTCTAAAATAACATGTTATTGAACCATTTGCTCTTTTAAGAGTTTGTTGGTCCATCCTTAAGATGACTTATTAGAACGATAAGATCAATGTTTTCTAGTGATTACATTTTGTACAATAAGAGTTCAACTACAATATTAATTTGAGACACAAATTAAATTATAGAATGATAAAGAATTGAAGTTGTAGTACAATATGCCACGAATGAAGAAATGAATATCTTAAAGAGCAATAAAGTTTATCTTTAGTAAAGTTGCCTAATGGTGTGGAGAACATTAATTAAGCATAAGTTTTTTCACCAATAATATTCATTAGGCAACATTGAGAAACATAAAGATATAAAAGAATATTCATTGCTAAGAAGTTCATTTTGAAATAAGAATCAGTAATAAATGAGATTTACATTCTCACTTGTTTTTATAAAAGATTCTATTATAGACCTTGGCATTTGTTGCATGTTTTAATTCATCAATCAATTCCAAACAGTGAACTAGAGGAGAAGGTATATAGACTGCCATAAAGATTTTCCTCTAATAAGTGGTGAACATATGCAAGCTTAAAGTGTCTACTTATAGATTAAAACAAACATCTCACAAATTGGTATTATATCATCTTTTCCTTTAGGTTTGAAAAGAGAATTATGGAAATAATTATATACCAGAAGGTTAGTGGGAGTAATATTTGTTTTATACGTAGACAATATGTTACTTGCAAATGATGATAAAAGTTTTCTATATAAGTTGAAATAATTCATATCTCAAATTATTATTTTGAGATAATGCATATAAATAACATATATAATTTTAATTAATTAGAGAGTAGCCACAGCATCTCTGATTAAATAAAATTATGTATTATTCATCTGATATAACTTTTATCTTTAAGTGTGATAAATTCAACTCGAACCAAACATGCGAAAAATGATGTCCAGAGTGAGAATAAATTAAGAACATTCATTTGCTTCTATTTTAGAAGCCTAATGTATGCCTAAGAGTCTGAATAAGACTTTGCATTACATTTGTTTCAGGATCGTTAAGTAGTATCAGAATAACTAAAGTTAAGACCACTTTATTCTTCATACAAAGTGATGAGGTGTCTTTAAGATACTAAAAATCATATTCATACATATTTTGCTAAGATGAATTGACCATCTGGAAATATAGTTAACCAATTAGATTCTAACGTACTTCACTGGTTGTATTGATTCACGTAAATTAATATTTTATTACGTCCTTAAGATTACCAGTAAGTTATATTGTAGAGAATCTTGATTGTTATTTCCACTATAGAAGTCAGATTCATTTATTGTTTTGAGGATACATCTCGTATGATGTATTATAGAGTTTCATAGTAGGCCTAGAGTTCAGAATTACAGTTTCATTAGGCCATTAAGAAAATTTTGCGATAAATTCAGCTACAATATTTATGGCTAATAACTCTAAGAGTACTAGTCGAAGCTAGCATATCGACATTAAGTATTTAGCCATAAAAAGGCGTGATAAGTGGTCATTAATCACGCAAGCTGAATTGAGTGATCGCATAGATCCTTGACTAAAGGCATGCCGCAACACAAATTCAAGGATCATAAAGTAAATATGGGATTCAATTAACCCATATGCAGTTTTTTTTTTATTTATTTGTACAACCAAAAATTATTTAATGAAACTCTAATTTCGATATTTTCTCATATTTATGTGCACCTTAATTTCATCTGAGAAAATTATCGTAAGAGGACCTGAATAAACATAAGGGTTAGGGTTTATTCGCTTAAGTATATTGCCACATAAAGTACATTGTTATATAGTAAATGTATTGTAATACATGGAAGATAATACTCGATTCATAATGAGGACATGTCGCTATGATTCGTATGTTTATTATATAATGAGGAACGTTAGGTTTGAATATTTAGTTTAAATGCTGACCAAGTGGGAGAATATTAGAATATTTTATTTATGGAAATTATTTTCTAATTAAGGAAATGATTTTCTATTTAAGGAAATAAATAAATAATTGATTTTCTGATAAATGAATATTTTATATTCATTGAATCTGGACAAAATCAATTATGTAATATTCTATATATGGTCAGATTTCTATATTCATTACCTGATTTGATTTCCTGAATTAATTGTCAAAATATTCTGACAATTAATGTGGCGCAGATACTGATGGAGTATCTCACCTATAAATATAGGGTCTCAGTCCCCGAGCTCCTCACTCATTCTGTTCATAACAGCAAATTCCATCTAAAGAGAGTTGAGAGAGCGAGGAAGCCCGATTACCCATGGTAGTCAATTTCCTTTGTAGATCAAAGCTTATGTGGGTTTGAAGCTCAAGATTCAATGGCTGGAGGTATTTCGATCCTTATTCATAGTGTATATATGTTTGATTAATTCCGCACTTTATACTTAAACATATATATTTCAGTTTATACATATAAATGTCTAACAAGAAATACTAGGAAAACCCCGCTGGCATTGGAACCTATGCTCTTGTACAAGACAAAGGGAGGCAAAAATGGGTGTGACCCAAAAAACTCTCGTGCCCCTGAACCTCCTTAAAAAACCACGAATCAAGCTAACAGACCTTCTCAGGCGCAGAAGACGCCAACGCCTCTAGGCTTAGACGTCCTTCAACCCAGATAGGCCTTGCAATGCCAAAGGATAATGGTACAATTTAAATGAGATTAATACTCTAATTAAAACGTTGTTAGGTTTCATACTTATCGGTTGTCGCATTAGACAACGATAGTGATATTAGACTGCCTCGTTAAGCGACAGTGTGATTAAATCTGTACCTGGATGTATACTGTTTATGTTTTCAATTTTCTTGCTGAGTCTTTATGAATCATGGGTACTTTATAGTGCAGGTTAGAAAGAACCGAGCTAGATCAGCCATGAGTTAGAGGTTTTTTCTGGTAAATGTACATATTAGCTTATTTGATCGGCGACACCGACAGGGGCGGAGCCAGGATGAAAAATTAAGGGGGGCCAAATTGTGTATATATTTAAGTGACAAATATTTCAAAATATATTATTAATTTATGATTAAAATACAAATATATAACATCTCTCTTGCATATTACGAAAGTCATTTATAAGTAAATTTACACTAAATTTTTTAATATTTTTTTTTGAGTAATTTGCAGTATAAATACTTAAGTTTAATTCTCTGTTGTAGATAAATACCCAAGTTTAATTTTTGACGGTAATAATACCTAAGTTATATTTCTAGAACTTTTGTAGGTACATGATCGTTAAGTGTCAAGTTATTATCCAAATGTCATTTTTTATTGATATATTTAAATTAATTTTTAATAAAAAATAAAAAATTTATTGACCTGAACTAATTAGGAATTGTTACATGGCAATTGACTTGACACTTAACGGTTAGGTACCTACAGAAATTTTAGAAATATAACTAAGTATTATTACCGTTAAAAATTGAACTTAGATATAAAGTTAAACTTAGGTATTATGCCACAAATTACTCTTTTTCTTTCAATATATACTAATAAACAATCACTTAAAAATTGCATCTAAAGTGTAATTTTTATTATATTTATAGTTGAATAGATAAACATATTTTAATTAGCTTTCAACTAAGCTGCTATGGTGACTAGATTAGGAAAACAGACTACTTAATATTATTAGGTAAGAAAAAATAAATATTGTAAAAAGGAAACATAATTTTTTTTATAAAAAATAGAAAGAAATTGTATTTAATTTAGCATTTAACTTTCTAATGACAAAAACAAAATTAAAAATTTGAAATTTTAGTTTGACTTTTTTGTGAATGGGGGCCACCATATAATAAATACCAAAAAAAAAAAGTTCACACTATAGCCTTAAGTGTGCATCCGACCCTGGGCACCGAGTAATTAGGGTTTTCATTTACGACAACTCTAAAAAGTATAAGTATATGGTTGTAATGTTTTAACAGAGTATTTGTAAACCTTTTTAAATTTAGGCGACTGTGAAACATCGTCAATAATTCTTCTTACTAATGACGACAGGTTTCAAGTGCTAGTAAAAAATTTGCCGACTTTTTTTTACCGACACCTATTCTACCTAGTTTTGTGACGATCGAATAGGCTTTGGTCTTAAAGATCGACGAAAATACTATACCTAGTCATAAATTGTAACAAACTCAAAAGAAGAAAAAAAATGTTATATGTATAAATAAGTGTTTAATTTTATTTTAGATTATGTTGTTTATATAATTAAGAATGAAATACACATTTATGGTAAAAAATAATATAATTTTATACAAACTATTAATACAAATTAATATTAAACATATTATTGTATTAAATTATATCAATATAATACAATATAATCTAACACTACAGACCAAATGAGCTTTTGATCTACTATTAAATTACTATTTTTTACAGTTAAATATTTATTGTATATGTATTTTTTAAATATATATATACACAAAAGAAATTTTAATGGTTACATCAAATATATAACTATGATGGTTATATTTACTTTAAACCATTAGATCATTATTAGACGATTGTGATTAATTTAAAATTTTACTAAAAATAATTAATTTGTAACTTGATATTTAATCTGAATTTATTTATTTTTTAAAATAAAGAAATAAAAAAATTATAAATATTGATTTTTGAAAAGGTTTTATAAAATATTTTTATCAAAAAATAAATTTATTTTAAGTATATAATTAATTTAAGTCTAAAAATAAAAAATTTACCTATTAATTACCTATTATAGCAAGTCATAAAAAAATGTATAATTAAAAATATTAAATATTTCACAAAAATATTAAAATTAAAAATAATTAAATATATTTTTTAAAAAAATATATATTTTTAAAATAAAAGATACATATAAAATAATCTAATTAACTAAAACACATAATATACTAATATTAGGGTACATGAACAAAATAAAGAAAGAAGAAAAAGGAAGGAATTGGTAATTATCTGAAGAATTGATATGGGTGGTAAAGTGCTTTCAAGTGAAGTTAGAGATCAAATTGGGCATGGCTTAAGAGAATTCACAAACACCAATAACATGTACAAAAGGAATCATTTTAATCCTGATATGTCACTTAAAGCAACCTAAAGAAACAACCCCTTAGCTGGGGCAAATTGTAGCTAAAGTAATTAAATAAGTAGAAAATTATAACAACAATTTATTACAGAGGCAGACCATTTTGTCTAAATATGGTAACTTTCATCTGAAGTTGATTCCTCTGTATCAGCTCAAATATGCACACATCACTTGGCTGAAGACAATTCCCTCTTGCAAATGCAGCCCATCCACTAGAAAACCTATACTCTAACCCAACTGATCTCTTATTAACAGTTAAGTTCACAAGCCAATTTTTCTCACCAACCCAAAAAGTTACAGTTTGTGCCTTTTTCTCAAAATAAAGGTTTCCAAAAGCCATTGGAATATACTGCACAAACAAGAAGTACCATACAAACATTCATGACTAGTAGTCTCTTGATCATGATATGAAAAAACAAAAGATGAACACAAAGATATAATGATAATAAAGTATATGTGTCCTTATATTGATTGATGTGTATAAGTAACATTTTCTCTACATACCGGTCTTCCTCCATACACCTGAGATGATCTCAAATTCACTTGGAGGTAAGGATTGTTTGAGATGAATTTGCTGGCTGCTTCAGAAGATGAAAGCCTCTTATTATTACTGCCTTGATTGTCATCAGTATTTGCTTCAGATTTCACCTTCATAAACTTGTCTGCATTAAATTTATAAGCAAAATATGTATATAAGCTAAGTTTTCTAGGGGAATGTTTGACATTATATTCTTGATTCATATAGACTTAAAATTACCTGAAGGTTCAACTATTTCTTTCTTTGCAATTAAGTCCTGTGAAACCATACTTTCTTTATCATTACTATTGTTGGTAAAAGAAGGTTCAATTTTCACACAAGGGGTTATCTTTGGCTTGGATGGTGTAGTTGAACTTCTCATATATGCAGCTGAAAACAACAATTGTATATATTAACTCTGTAGCCATATTGGTTAGGAGCATTATAGAACAGGGTTTTTGTTTTACCTGGTATTGGTAACATAGGGGAATTTGCTACACCATTTTCATGAAAAATAACCACTTCAAATAATACTATTCCAATGCTCTTTCTCAAAACAAAGGCACAAACATCACCTACTTTCAAGTAATTGTCTTCAACAAACGCCTTCCAACCACGTTCGATCCTGGTTTTCGAAGTTACTCTATCCGGTCTAACATAGTATTTAACAGACCAAGTTCTCCCATCCTGAACCTTAAGGATCATATCTTGAGAACTACTACTGATCCTGAAGAGGTACTCTTTTGCAAAGAAAGATGGTATAACCTTGGCACAAGAGTAAAATCAATGTGAGAAACATATTTGAAAAGATAAAGTTGTGATTAAGAAGCTTATTAATTACCATATTATAACTGGATTGGATCCAACATATGATGGGTGCATGGGAACTATGAAAAAGGGGTTTTCAGATTCAAAATCTTTTGAGTTAAAGAATGCACTGAAAGCAATTACACAAAACTCAGCTCAAAAGTGAGGCTGAGAAGAAAGGTTTTCATTTATACTCTGATGAAGAATACAAGCACTAATAACAAAGTGACATGTGGCCCTAGTGTTGGTGCCAAGGGAACAACCAAAACAGAAAAAAGAAAAATAGGAAACAATACTAACAATATCTGATAGTGACATTAAACAGAGTATTAATACTAAGCATGAATTAATTAACTTTCTTAACACCACCCCTCAAACAAGAGGGTGAGTGTCTCACACCGAGTTTGGAAACCAAGTAGTTGAATCTTGAATGAGAAAGAGGCTTTGTCATACAATCTGCTACTTGATCAGCTGAAGGAATGTATCTTACTTCCAATGACTTGTTCAGTACCTTATCTCTCACAAAGTGTATGTCGATCTCTATATGCTTAGTACGGGCATGATACACAGGATTTGAAGCTAAGGCACTAGCACTCATATTGTCACACCAAGTAATGGAACAAGTAGGCAGAGGAAATTTGATTTCTTTAAGTAAGGACTCGATCCAAGTTAGTTCTGCACTAACATGAGCAAGTGCTCTGTACTCAGATTCAGTACTGGATCTTGAAACAACTGCCTGTTTCTTTGATGACCAGGACACAAGGCTTTCTCCAAAATAGACACAATACCCGCCAACAGATCTTCTGTCATCAACATTGCTGGCCCAGTCAGCATTTGAGTACCCAGTGAGATTGAGTCTGTCACTACAACAGATATGAAGACCTTGAAAGCTAGTGCCTTTGAGATATCTTAGGATCCTTTTAGCAGCAGTCCAATGAGAAGTTGTTGGAGCTTTAAGGAATTGACTAAGGGAGTTGACAGCATAGCTTATATCGGGTCTGGTGTGGTTCAAGTACTGCAAGGCTCCAATAAGACTTCTGTAGATAGTTGGATCTTCCATTGGTTTCCCATCTGCTAGTGACAATGATTTTCCAGTAGCTATTGGAGTAGGACATGGCTTTAGATGTTGCAGATTGTTCTTTTCCAGCAGATCTTCTATATATTTTGTTTGGGTGAGATACAGGCCAGTTTCATTTCTGGTAACTTCAATGCCCAAAAAGAAGTGAAGGGCCCCAAGATCTTTAAGTGTAAACAGCCTGTTAAGCCTTTCAATGAATCTGTCTAGATGAATCTTGTTGTTACCTGTGACTATAATGTCATCAACATAGATCAATACAAGAATAATGACATCATGGCTGATATAGAAGAACAAAGATGTATCGGCCTTTGAGTTGCTGAAGTTCCATGACAGCAGGGTGTTTTCAATTTGTCAAACCATGCCCTCGGGGCTTGTTTGAGTCCATACAAGGACTTGAGTAACTTACACACATGGTCAGGTTTTGTTGGATCTTCAAAACCTTCTGGTTGGCACATGTAGACATCTTCTTCCAGATGACCATTCAAAAATGCATTGTTTATGTCCAGTTGTCTAACATCCCAGCCTTTTGACATAGCAATGCTTAGCACAATTCTTACAGTACTTGCTTTGACAACTGGACTAAATGTCTCTCCATAATCCAACCCTGCTCTTTGATGAAACCCCTGGGCCACAAGTCTTGATTTGTACCTTTGAAAAGATCCATCTGCATTTCTTTTGATTTTGTGCACCCATTTACACCCAATCAGATTACCAGCTTCTGACCTTGGAACTATAATCCAAGTTTTATTTCTTTTAAGAGCTACAATTTCATCATTCATGGCTCCATTCCACCCTCTATGCTGCAAAGCCTCAGGTACAATTCTTGGTTCTTCAGCAATTGGTTCCCACTTGGCTTGACTCAGGTAAGTTTTTGGTTTGAATATCCTAGCTTTTGACCTCGTGATCATGTGATGTGTAGGACCAATGTGAAGACTGTGAGTTGCATATGTCGAGGCTTCTGTATTTTGTTCTGCAGGTTCAGGATCAGCACTTGTGGAATTTTCATTTAGAGGCATCTGCTGTATGCAAAATTCATCTGCACTGGAACCAGCAGGAACGATTTCTGGTGTAATAGTTCCATGATCAAGTCAGTCAAAGTTTAGTTGAGATGAGTTTGTATGATTTACCTGATTTGAAGAAGTTGCTGCTGTAGGAGTTAAATCATGATGAGCTCGAGATGGTACAGAGGAATTGGTATTTTGTGACACAGAGGTGAAGTGTTTGAAGTGAAAATTAGGAAGCTGAGACCATGACTCGTTGTGAATAACAAGTTGTTTTTCAGGAGCTTGAGTATTCAGAAAGCCAGATTGGAATGGAAACATATTTTCATTAAATACAACATTTCGAGAGATATAAACTCTCCCTGTTGTACTCAAACATTTGTAACCTCTATATGAATCATTGTATCCTAGATTCACACACCTCAATGAATGGAATTGAAACTTGTGATTTTGGTATGGCCGAATGCAATGATAACATGCTGAACCAAATGTTTTGATTTGTTTATAATTTGGTTTTCTGCAATATAAAGTCTCGAAAGGAGTTTTGTTGTGTAAAACAGGTGTTGGCAATCTATTAATCAAGTAAACTAAATTTTGAAAAGCATCTACCCAAAATTTAAGTGGCATACTAGATTGAGCAAGGAGTGTCAATCCCATCTCAACTATGTGCCTGTGCTTCCTTTCAGCTCTTCCATTTTGAGCTGAAGTGTGAGGACATGAGTGCTGAAAATGAATGCCATTTGTTCTAACAAGTGTCTCAAATGCTTGATACTCCCCACCCCAGTCACATTTTATGCTTTTAATTTTTGCATCAAATTGGTTTTCAACAAAGGCTTTGAAATCAATAAAAGCATTTAGTGCATCAGATTTTTGTTTCAATTGATATAGCCATTTGAATCTACTAAAATCATTAATGAAATGTATGTAAAATCTGAAATTGGTATTGGATGCAACTGGAGCAGGCCCCCACAAATCAGTATGAATCAATTCAAGTACCTTAGATGCTCTATAGGAAGACAGTTTAAAGGGTAATGCATGAGATTTGCCTAACTGACAAGCTTCACAAAAATTTTCCATTTCATTCTTTGGAATTTTTACATTGTTCAATTCACACACAAGCTTAAGAACTCTAGTAGATGGATGACCTAGACGTCTATGCCACAAATCCTTCTTGGAATGATAAAAACTAGCTGTATTAACAGCATTTGATTTTGACAGACTCGAAACACCAGTAAAGAACTGAGACTGACTTTGATTGGGACATGGTTTGTTGGCGAATTGATAGAGACCATCTCTAAGCACTCCTTCCAGCAGCACCTTCTTTGTGATGTTGTCCTTCACAAAACAACAATTAGGATGAAATTCAACAAACACACCATTATCAGAAGTTAAACTTGACACACAATAAGTTCTTTGCAATATCAGGAACAAGAAGCATGTTATTCAGCAATAGAGATGCAAACTTAGTATTGGTATTTAGTTTTCCATAACCAAGATGGGAGATATGCAAACCATTACCATTACCAATGATTAGATTTTCCTTACCACCGTATTCCTGTTTCTGCACCATGTTGTTTTCATCAGCTGTCACATGATTACTTGCTCCACTATCCACAAACCAAGCCTCACTGTCGATTGTTTCTGGAGTAGCTGTGTATGCTGTTGGTGCTTGATTTTGTTTTTGATTTGTTTGGCCATGAAGCTTTGGATCAGATCCCATGTAGGCTTCATCATATCTGTTGTAACAGATAGCTGCAGAATGACCATAACGACCACAAACCTGACAAGTTGGTTTAGGTCCATTCGAACGACCACCACGTCCTCTTCCACTGTTACCACCTCCACGATTGTAGCTACTTCGACCTCCTCCTGACTGATTTTGGTGTTGATGACTTCCCTGATTTGAATAAGAATGGTTTCCACGGCCTCTGTTGTTGGGAAAAGAACGATTGGCTAGATTTGCATTTGGAGAAACACTGGGATGAGTCGTTTTGTTGCTGCTGTTGAGACTCAGATTCTGAAGCCTTTCCATCTTGTTGTCAAAGGCAAGGAGAATACCTTGCAGCTCCTGCCATGTTGTTGAAGGTCGAGCTTCGATTTGAAGAACAATGGGCAAATACTCGATATCCAAACCAGAGGTAACATTGGATACAAGTTGATTTTCTGGGTAAGGCTCACCAGCAAGAGCCAAGGAATCAGACCACGCTTTCTTCTGCTTCAGGTAATCTTCCATTGATGTAGAGCCTTTTCGAGTTGTCTGGATTAGGGTACGAGTATCATCGATTCGAGATCTTGAGTGAGCTCCATACAAGTTTTCGAGTGATTTCCACAGAGCAGCAGCAGTATCACATCCCATCACCTCAGTAGCTATACCTTCGGTCATTGAACTGTACAACCAGCCCATTAGTAGCTGGTCACTGACTATCCAGTGTTCATACTCTGGATTAATGGTGAGATCAACACCAGATTCACCTTCAGTTGCTGTTGGTGTTGTGATGAATTCAGTCGGACATGGTCGACTACCATTGATGAAGCCATCAAGATGATGACCTCTGATAACCGTTGAGACCATTGTCTTCCATAGGACATAGTTCTTACGATCCAATTTTAGAGGAAAGGGTTGATTGAGAGTATTGAAAGGCTGTGTGTATGTTGAGTGGGTAACAGGGACAGAAGAGCTAGCAGCACCTGCTGCAGCAGTGGTGGTTCCCTGAGGAGTCTGAGAATTAACAGACATTGGCACGGGCCTTCGTGCTCTGATACCAAGTTAAAGAATGCACTGAAAGCAATTACACAAAACTCAGCTCAAAAGTGAGGCTGAGAAGAAAGGTTTTCATTTATACTCTGATGAAGAATACAAGCACTAATAACAAAGTGACATGTGGCCCTAGTGTTGGTGCCAAGGGAACAACCAAAACAGAAAAAAGAAAAATAAGGAAACAATACTAACAATATCTGATAGTGACATTAAACAGAGTATTAATATTAAGCATGAATTAATTAACTTTCTTAACATTTTGCTCTCTTGAAAGCTTCAGCCTTTTCTTTCCTACTCAACTTCTGATTTCTTATAAATTTTTCAGGTACAGGAAATTCTTCGCAGGCTCAATTTTCTGACAAATCAAAATTCACTGAAAATAGATTCAACACATTACAAACACTACATTGCTTAATCAGTTCTGGGATGATCAATACCTTCTTCAGATTTACCATATGCACTTGTTTTCATTCTCTTGTGGGGCTGAGAACATGGTAATGGAGACTTGCCCCATACTTCAACAGAAATATCATCTTTAGTATCAACATTATGGTTAGGATCAAAAGGATAATCTATCTCAACCATGGTTTTGTTGAATATGATTACATTGAACCGACAGTTCCCTTCATACCGAAACACTAAGTTGTTTCCACGGCTTAAAGAACAATGTTGTGCAAAGGCTTTCCAGCCCTTGTCCATCCATACATTTCCATCACTACTTTTTGTCAACCCAACCTCCCATGTTGATCCACGTGGAAGCTTAAGAAATGCTTGACTCGATAAGGACTCACAATATTTCACCCAAAATGTCTTTGGAATTTGCTGCACAAGAGAAGACATAATAAATTGTTGATGGAGATTAATTATACCACTAAAGTTAAGCATTTGATCTGATGAAGGCACCTTTTTCATGTTGCAGAAACTATGATTAAGTAATATAGGAATTGAAAATTCAACATATATCATACAAGAGACTCACTTTAACATGCCATCCTCTTATTTTGAGAAAACAAAACAAAAACTAGGCTTGAATATATAGTACAGACAGAAATTTTGAGAACTCATGTAAGAAAAAGATACTGTACAATTTTTTCAAATTCAGATGAATCTTACAACAAAATTATGGCTATATAAATAATATATATGTTAAGTCATACTCTAATCTCTGGTGTGGTGTACATACATTATACATACATATATGAATCATAGGAAAATAATGTGTTGAAGCAGAGAAAGAGAGAGAGAGAGTAATAATAATGTATAGTATACTTACTAGCTTGGTATTACCAGGAATTTGGCCAAGAATAATCTTGGAAAAATGGGGAGCAGAAGGAGAAAACATTGTTTGAACCTTGGGAATATGGCTATCACAAGCCATGGTTGAACACGTTTTTTTGTTTTAAAACAAAGAACTCAACTCCAACACACATAAAGCTTTGGTTACCAGTTACCAGTTACCAGTTACCAGTTACCAGTTAAAGTCTTAACTAAGCCTTCAGTCAAAGGCAATATTGGGGTAAACGCAAAGGGAGAGGGTCTCATTAACTTCTACATCAAATTTCTGCTTACTTGTCTTATCACATTTATTCATATAAAACTCTTAATTATTATGAACATAATTCCAAGATTTTATTTTTTATTAATTACTTCTCTGTTGAGGTTTGAACACTTAAAATCAGTGTTACTGTCAGTTTTGACAGTTGGTAAAATCTGTCCAACTAACTTAACTGTTTTACAGTTAAGTTAGTTAGTCTAAACACCTATATATAATGCTGGAAGTGCCCTATGATAGATGATGAGTTGAAGACAAAATTCAGAGGGTTGAGAGAAGAAACAGAAAGAGAGAAACAGAAACTGAGAGTTGTGAGTCTTGTATCTCGATTGAGAAGCATGAGCAAGTCTCCATTGTTGCTTCAGGGTTTTGATCCCTGTTTTGTACCTCTGTTCAGAGTAATAAAATTCATCATCTCAGCCATGATTAAGGCTGCTTTCTCCCGTGGATTAAGCTCATGATCACCTTGATTATGTAGCCCAACCACGTAAGTTCTTTGTGTTCATTTAGTGTTTTCTTGCAAGTTATTTGCATTTGGTTTAATTCTTTTGGTTTTTATGTTGCTGGTTTAGTGCTGTTTGCATTTCTGATCTTTGTATGTTTAATTTGGTGTTGTGTTGGTTCTTGTTGGGAGTTCAAGCCTCCACTAATTGGTATCAGAGCCGAGGTTAATCTCGGTTGTTCAAGAATCAAATCAGTTCTTCAAAGAACTCACCAAGAAGATCAAGAATGTCCAGCTCAAAGTTTGAAATTGACAAGTTCAATGGTACCAATGACTTTGGTCTATGGAGAATCAAAATGAAAGCACTGTTGGTACATCAAGGTATTTCAGAGGCCTTGAATCTAGAAGCTCTTGCAGCTATTGATGATAAGAAGAAGAAGTTCGAAATAGAAACTAAAGCACACGAAGTGCAATTTTGCTCGGTTGGGTGATGAAGTTTTAAGAGAAGTCCTCGAAGTGAGGAGAAAGCCTTGGGATTGTGGGAAAAGCTATCTGAGATTTACATGAAGAAATCCCTAGCCAACAAACTATATCTCAAGAAGAAACTGTACACTCTAAGAATGGATGAATCAAAGGAATTAAGAAAGCATCTTGATGACTATAACAAGATTGTATTGGATCTGTGCAACATTGGGGTAAAGATTGATGATGAAGATCAAGCAATTATTTTGCTAAGTTCATTGCCTAAAAACTATGAACATTTTGTTGACACCTTTGTCCTATGGGAAAGACTCACTTTCACCATGACGAAGTCGAAAAACACTAAGTTCTAAAGAGATTCAAAGAAAGGATGACAACAAGATTGAATCAAATGGGGAAGGTTTATTCACCGGAGAAGCGGAAGCACGAAAAGAGAGTATAAAGGGAACAAGAATCATCATGGGAATGGAGGATACAAGGCAAGATCTGGTTCGAGAAATGCGACGGGAAACAATGCTACTATTGCAAAAAGGAAGGGCACTTTAGGTATGATTGTCTTGCTCTCAAAGCCAAATTGAAGAGAGAGCAAAACAAGAAAAGCAAGTTCAAGGGAGAAGGCGACCTAGGCTAACACAGATGGTTATGAGTCTGCTGATGTACTTGTTGCATCAAGCATAAAGTCTGGTGAAGAATGGATACTAGACTCGGGTTGTTCATTTCACATGACACCAAATGACAAACTGTTCAACACACTGTCTAATGAACAAGGTGGAAGTGTCCTATTGGGAAACAACAAATCATGCAAGATTGAAGGAATTGGATCAGTACAAATGAAAATGCATGATGGTGAAATTAGAACTCTGCAACAAGTAAGGTATGTACCTGATCTAAAGAGAAACTTACTTTCAATTGGTGCTTTTGATAAAAATGGCTATACTGTTAAGATAGATGATGGCACACTGAAAGTTACTAGAGGATCACTTGTTGTTGCCAAAGGCAAACTCAAAAATGGAATTTATTTTCTTGATGGGCACTTTCTACATTGGTCTGTTTGCACCGGTAATAGACAAATCACTGATGAATAGTATAAAAATGTGGCATCTTAGGCTGGGACATGTAAGTGAAAGAGGATTGATGGAACTTGACAAACAAGGTGTATTCAAAGGTGGTCTAAAAGAAAAACTAGAATTCTGTGAATCTTGTGTGTTAGGGAAAAGTTGCAAAGTAAAATTTCCTAAAGGAATGCATACGACTACAGAAAAATTAAGCTACATACATTCAGACCTATGGGGCCCTTCTAAGATTCAAACATTAGGGGGTGCAAACTATTTCCTTAGTATCATTGATGATTACTCTAGGAAAGTCTGGGTATTCTTGCTTAAAAATAAGAATCTAGCATTTGAAACCTTTGTAAATTGGAGAACAATGATTGAGAAACAAACAGGGTGTTACATTAAGGTTTTAAGGACTGATAATGGACTCGAATTTTGCTCAGAAGAGTTCAAGAGCTACTGTACAAAAGAAGGCATTAGAAGACACAACACAGTTGTCATAAATCCACAACAAAATGGATTGGCTGAAAGGATGAATAGAACTCTTCTTGAAAGAGTAAGATGTATGTTGAATAGTGCTGGTTTGGAAAGGAAGTTTTGGGGAGAAGCACTAAAGACAGCCTGTTATTTAATCAACAGGTGTCCCTCAACAGCAATCAACTTCAAAACTCCACAAGAAATGTGGACTGGTCAAATTCCTAAGTATGAACATCTAAAGGTATTTGGATGCACAGCCTATGCACACATTAGGCAAGACAAACTTCAACCTAGAGCCATCAAGTGTCTATTCCTAGGCTATCCTGATGGGATCAAGGGATACAAGTTATGGTGTCTTGAAAATGGTTTTAAGAGGTGTATCATAAGTAGGGATGTTGTGTTTAGAGAGGATGAGATGGCCATGAAAACCACCACAACACGGGCATCGAAGCTGCTCTCTTGCGGACACAAATTCAAGCGAGTTTACGGCTTAGTGGAACCAAATGATTCGGATCGGACACGAAAATTCGATTGAAGAAGAACGAGAGATCGAGGAAATGACCAGGAGGATCTCAGCAACTATCAGTTGGCCAGAGACAGAGAAAGAAGAGAAACAAAACCACCTGATAGACTTGGATATGCAGAATTCATTGCTTTTGCACTTACTGTTGCTGATGAAATTGACAGCTCAGTACCTTCAAATTTCTATGAAGCAGTAAATGGTAAGAATGGGAAGGCATGGTTACAAGCAATTCAAGAAGAAATGACCTCACTTAGAAAGAACAGAACTTGGATTGTGGTCGAAACACCTTTGGAAAGAGAGTTGTTGGTGCAAATGGATTTTCGAGAGAAAAGGAAGGTGATTCTAATGATGGTTCAAAGAAATTTAAAGCTAGGTTAGTAGCTGAGGTTTCACTCAACAAGAAGGGTAGATTTCAATGAAATCTTCTCACCCTGTTGTCAATGCAAGCCTCGATAAGAATGATACTGTCAAAGGCTGCTAAATTTGATCTTGAGGTGGATCAAATGGATGTAAGAACAGCTTTTCTACATGGAAATCTAGAAGAAGAGATCTATATGCAATTACCTGAAGGATTTGAAACCAAAGACAAAGATCAAGTCTGTCTCTTGAAGAAATCTCTATATGGCCTTAAACAAGCTCCTAGACAATGGAACTTGAAATTCGATGAATACATGAGTAAGATTGGCTACTGTAAGAGCAACTATGATCCTTGTGTATATTTTGCTAACAAAATCTACTTGCTTTTGTATGTTGATGATATACTGGTTGTTGGGAAGGAAAGGACAGAAATTGACAAGTTAAAGCACCTACTATGTGAAGAGTTCGAGATGAAGGATACGGGAACGACAAAGAGGATGCGGGAATTGATATAAAAAGAGAAAGACCTCACAAGATTACTCTATCTCAAACGATTACCTCGAAGGTCCTTGACAAGTTTGGAATGCAAGATTCCAAAGGCGTATCAACACCTCTAGCACCTGACATTTCAAATTATACTCTCGATCTCCAACAAGCGATCTTTCGAAAGAAAACACATGAGCAGTGTTCCCTATGCTAGTTGTGTAGGAAGTCTAATGTACTCAATGGTGTGTACAAGACCAGACATTGCACATGCCATGAGTGTCACAAGCAGATATTTGGCAAATCCTGGAATGAAACATTGGTCTGCACTCAAGTGGACAATGAGATACATTAAAGGTACTCTGAACACTGGTTTGGTATTTGACAGTAGAAATCAAATACATGGTGATGTTACTGGCTATGTAGATTCGGATTATGCAGGGAACATTGATACTAGAAGGTCATTAACAGGATATGTGTTCACTGTTTATGGAGGATGTGTTAGCTGGAAATCGAACTTGCAGAAAGTGGTTGCTTTGTCATCCGAGTGAATATATGGTCACTACGAAGCCATCGAGGAAGCAATTTGGCTCGAGGAATGTCATACGAAATGGAAATAAACCTACGATGATATCAACATTTCTGTGATAATCAAAGTGCTCTGCATCTCATGAAAAATCCCATGTTTCATGAGAGATCAAAGCACATTGACATAAAACTACACTTCATTCGAGACATAATCAGCTCTAAGCAAGTTCAAGTCAAGAAGATTGGGACTAATGATAACCCTGCAGACATCTTCACAAAGAGTACCACGGGTGACAAGTTTAGACATTGTCTAAACTTACTAAGTGTAAACTAAAAGACATGTCTCATATTGGAATTAGAAAGCAGTCTACATTTTTCAATGGAAACTTCAGAGATTTCAAGTGATCAAACCAGGTGGAATTGTTGAGGTTTGAACACTTAAAATCGGTTGTTCTTGTCGATTTTGAGTTGGTAAAATACGTCGACTAACTTAAGCGTTTTTACAGTTAAGTTAGTTAGTCTAAACACCTATATATAATGCTGGAAGTGCCCTATGATAGATGATGAGTTGAAGACAAAATTCAGAGGGTTGAGAGAAGAAACAGAAAGAGAGAAACAGAAACTGAGAGTTGTGAGTCTTGTATCTCGATTGAGAAACTGTAAGGAGCAAGTCTCCATTGTTGCTTCAGGGTTTTGATCCCTGTTTTGTACCTCTGTTCAGAGTAATAAAATTCATCATCTCAGCCATGATTAAGGCTGCTTTCTCCCGTGGATTAAGCTCATGATCACCTTGATTATGTAGCCCAACCACGTAAGTTCTTTGTGTTCATTTAGTGTTTTCTTGCAAGTTATTTACTGGTTTAATTACTGGTTTTATGTTGCTGGTTTAGTGCTGTTTGCATTTCTGATCTTTGTATGTTTAATTTGGTGTTGTGTTGGTTCTTGTTGGGAGTTCAAGCCTCCACATTCTCATTTCCCAACTTTTCAATTTTCATCAACCTATACGATATAACAATCTTAATAACAATCCAAATAATAATAATAATATGTGTTTTAATTATTTCAAGTATAATTTTCATTATTTTCTTTTTGTTCCATTAGTGAAAAAAAAAAAAAAACTTGTCCCCTGTAGTTTTATGTAGTATTTTACTAAATATTTATGTGCACACCAAAACTTTACAAGGTATACATATAATAATTTTGTGTTCATCAGTTTTTTTTTTTCGTATTTGTTTTGTATTATTTAAAAGAAAAATAGATATCTTCGTATGCTACCATACTTTAGAAAGTGAAGTTGAGAAATCATTAGGCATGGCCTAATACAGTCACAAATTCACAAACAGCAATAACATGTAATAGCAAGCCTTTCAGCCATAATTATCTCAAAGAAAAAAAAAACAATTTAGCCATAATATTAAAGGTCAGCTAAAAAGAAAAGAAAGAAAGAAAACTTCAGCTGGGGAAAGTGTACTTTCACATTTAAGCGTAGAAATCAAATGGGAATGGCTTAACAGAATCACAAATTTAGAACCATTTTAGTCCTGATATTAAATAAGGGACAATTATAGCTACCTAATTAAATGAGTAGAAAATTTGGCAACATAATTACAACAAATTATTCTTGAGCCATACTACTTTCACTTTGTCTAAATATAGTAACTTTAATCTCAGGTTTATTCTTCTTGATCAGGTCAAAGATGCATACATCACTTGGGTTAAGAGAGTTGTCTCGTGCAAATGCACGCCATCCAGCAGAAAACCTATACTCTAATCCACCAATGTTTGATGCCTTATTAAGAGTTACAGTCACATGCCAATAATCCTCACCAACCCAAAGAGTGACAGTTTGTGGCTTTTTCTCAAACCAAGGATTTGCATAAGTCAATGGAATATACTGCACAAACAAGAATCAATATTCATGTCACGATAATAATGTATATGTCACTTTATTCAGAATGATATGAATGAGCAACACTTTCTACATACCACTTGTGCATGTCCACCCACATTATATGGTTTCAATTTTACTTGGAAGTAAGGATTGTCTGAGAAGAACTTCATGGCTGCTTCAGAAGCTATGCCAAGTCCAGAAGATGAAGGCCTCTTATTATTATTAGTGCCTTGATTTCCAGTATTTTCTTCAGATACTGGTTTTGTAAACTTTTGTGCATTACATATAAACAAAATTTATATAAGCCGACTTTTTTTAGGAATGTTTTTGACATTATTCTTGAATTATAATAGACTTGTTACCTGAAGGTTTAATTACTTCTTTATTTGCAATTATGTCACGTGGAATCATAATGGCTTTATCATAATTATTGCTAGTAGATGAAGGTTCAATTTTCACACATTCAGTTTAACTTGTCTTATTTGCAGCTGGTAACAACAATTGTATAAGTTAACTCAGCAGCCATATGTGCATTCAATAATATTGGCTAGGAGCATTAATATAATTTTCACTTAGATTGTTCTAATGATGAAGACAGTACATTATTATCGAGCAGAGTTCTTGTTACCTGGTATTTGTTGTATAGGGGAATTCGCTAGTCCATTGTCATGAAAAATAACCACTTCGAATAATATTACTCCACTGCTCTTTCTCAAAACAAAGACACAAACATCACCTACTTTCAAGTTATTGTCTTGAACAAATGCCTTCCAACCACTCTCGATTGTGGCTTTTGAAGATACTCCTAGCGGTCTGACATGGTACTTTACACACCAAGTCCCCCCATCCTGAACCTTAAGGATCACATCTTGAGGACTACTACTGATCAGGTACGTTTTTGCAAAGAAAGATGGTACACCCTACACATAAGATGAACACAAGAGTAAAATCAATATGAGAAACATGTTTGAAAAAATAAACATGTAAGTAAGAAGCGTATCAATTACCATACAGTACTTGGATTTGGATCCAACAAATGATGGTTGCATGGCAACAATGAAAAAGGGGTCTTCAGATTTAAAATCTTTTGCTCTCTGGAAAGCTTCAGCCTTTTCCTTTCTACTAAACTCCTGATTTCTTATAAATTTTCTAGGTACAGGAGATTCTCCACATACTTTATCTGACTTGTTAACTGAAGTTTCAACTATTTCTTTCTTTACAATTAGGTCCTCTGAAATCATGCTGGCTTAATCATAATCACTAGTAAATGAAGGTTCAACTTTCACACAAGGGGTTATCTTTGGCTTGGATGGTGTAGCTGAAAACAGCAATAGTATAAGTTAACTCTGTGGCCATATTTGCATTCAATTATATTGTCTAGGAACATTATTATAATTCTCACCTAGATTGTTATATGTGATGTTTAGGGTGAAATAGGGAATGATCAAGACAGTACATTACTACAGAACAAAGTTTTTGTTTACCTGGTATTGGTAACATAGCCATAGGGGAGTTTGCTACTCCATTGTTATGAAAAATAACCACTTCGAATAATATTCTTCCAATGCTTTTTCTAAAAACAAAGGCACAAACATCACCTACTTTCAAGTCATTGTCTTGAACAAATGCTTTCCAACCACTCTCGATCCTGAATGTCGAAGATATTCCATGTGGTCTGACATGGACATAGTACTTAGCAGACCAAGTCCTTCCATCCTGAACCATAAGAATCACATCTTGAGGACCACTACTGATGCTGAAGAGGTGCTTTTTCACAAAGAAAGATGGTATAACCTTGGCATAAGATGAATACAATAGTAAAATCAATACGAGAAACATATTTGAAAAGATAAAGTTGTAATTGAGAAGCTTATTAGTTACCAAATTATATCTGGATTTGGATCCAACAGATGATGGTTGCATGGGAACGATGAAAAAGGGGTCTTCGGATTTAAAATCTTTCACTCTCTGGAAAGCTTCAGCCTTATCCTTTCTACTTAACTTCTGATTTCTTATAAACTTTTCAGGTACAGGAGATTCTCCACATACTTTATCTGAAGGTTCAATTACTTCTTTCTTTGCAATTATGTCATGTGAAATCATACTTGCTTTATCATAATTATTGCTAGTAAATGAAGGTTCAACTTTCACGCAAGAGGTTCTGTTATTTGCAGCTGAAAACAACACTTGTGTATGCCAACAATATTATTATAATTCTCACCTAGATTGTTATATGCATCAGCAGCAGCACAGTAACAATTATTATAGAATGATCGAATTGTTGTTTAATTACCTGGTAATACAGAAGAATTTGGTACTTCATTCTTATACAAAGTAACAACTTCAAATAACAGTATCCCAATGTTCTTTCTCTTAACAAAGACACAAACATCACCTACTTTCAAATCATTGTCTATAGCAAAGGCCTTCCAACCCCACTCAAATCTGGTTTGCGAACATCCTTTATACTTTCTATAATAGTACCTAGCAGGCCAAATCCGCTCATCCTGAACCTTAAGGATCACATCTTCATGCTTACTGAGACGGAGGTGATTTTTTGCAAAGAGGAATGGTATAGCCTTCACAAAAGAACAAAGTCAATATGCGAAACCTTTTCAAAAGATGAACTTGTAATAAGAAATTAAGTAATTACCATATTATACGAAGCTCCAACAAACGATGGTTGCATGAGAACAATGAAAAATGGATCATCAGACTTAAAACCTTTAGCTCTCGTAAGAGCTTCAGCCTTTTCTTTTCCAGTTAAACATTTGCTTCCTCATAATATTTTGAGGTTCCTTCCATCTTGGTAGGGAAGATTCTCCACTTATGTTATCTGACAAATCAAACTTCACTGAAAACTTATTCAACAGATTAGTCAAAACATACAACAAAATTTAATAATTACATGAGAATTTTATCTATCTTTAACTGTCATGCATTATTTTGCTCCTTAGAACAGCTAAAACTATATGGCTTAATCAGTTTTAGGATGATCATGAATACCTTCAGATTTACCATAAGGACTAGTTTTCCTTTTCTTGTGGGGCCGAGAACAAGGTAATGGAGACTTGTCTCTGGTTTTAGAAAACCATGAAAAGTCTGGATCTTCATTAGAATCATCAATATCAACATTATGCTCCTGAAAATGATTAGGAGTTAGAAGATAACTAAATACCATAACACTGAATTAGAGTTCCGTTAATATTCAAAAACCAACAGATTTCCACAGCTTAAAGAATAGTGTTGTGCAAATTTATTCCAACCCTTTTCTATTCATACCTTTCCATCACTACTTTTGGTCAACCCTACCTCCTCTCTTGATCCACATGGAAGCTTTACTTGACTCGATAAGGACTCACAATATTTCACCCAAAATGCCTTTGGAATTTGCTGCAAAAGAGATGACCATAAAAAATGGATAATGGAAGATGAATTACTACTAAAGTTCAACTACCAGAAAATATAACTACACATGACTGCAACCTATATAAATACATGTATACATATATCCTCCTCTTCATTCCAATCAAAGAAGCATTTGATTTGATGAAGGCACCTTTTTCATGTTGCAGAACTATGATTAAGTATTATATATAGGAATTGAAAATTCAACATATCACAAAGAGACTAACTTTAACATGTCATCCTCTAATTTTAGCACATTGACAATATTTCCAAACCAAAGTAGACAAATTAGACAAACTTCGGGTAAAAAAAATTACAACAAAATAAAAAAAAAATCAGGGCTATATATACATATGATAAGCTTACTTACTAACTTGGTGTTCCCAGGAGTTTGTTCAAGAATACTATTGAAAATATGGTAAGGAAACTTTGTCTGAACCTTGTCAAAATGGCTATCAGAAGAAGCCATGGTTGAATTGAAAAGTTTTTTCTATTTTTTTTTTTTTTTTGTCAGAAACAGAAAAGTGAAGCAATATAAATAAATATGCAAAGAAAGGTCAAAGCGCAGAGGCAGAAGGCGTCATCAGCTTCTCCCTAACAGAATAAAGAAACTCTTTATTATTAAAAATATTGCTTTACACGGCTATATGCCAAAAAGAATAAAATGATGAAAACAACTTAAGTATATATAGGGAAAATAAGTGCATGTTTGAAATCATAACTAAAAAACTGTTTTTTGTTTTTAAAAATAAAAAATTATTTTTAAAAACAATTTGGCTTGTTTGACTTTGCTTTTTAAAAACAGTTTTCCGAAAACAAAGTTACAAAAAACAAGAATTTTGAAAACAACAAAATGTTATTTTCTGTTTTAAAAACCAATTCACTTTTGGTCCATATTGTTTTTAAAAATCACTAACCAAACGTGACTTGTGTTTTAAAAACTTCAAAAACTATTTTTTGTTCTCATTTCTAAAAACAATTTTTTAAAACAAAAAACAGAAAACAATACCAAACATGCTCTAAGGCAGCTGCCCTAGAGGAATGGGCCAAGTATGAGGCCCAGTGGGCCAATAACTTTAATACCCTCCCCTCAAGATGAACTATATATATTTTTTAAGTTCATTTTGGTTACAATTGATTGGAAATAGCTTGGTAGAAGAGGTTTGGTAAGTATATCAGCAATGTTGTTTTTTGTGGTAACATGAATGAGCTTTAGTGTGCCTTCTTGGATCTTTTCTCGGACGACGTGGCAGTCAATCTCTATGTGCTTGGTGCGTTCATGAAAGACGGGATTCTCGGAGATATGAATGGCGGCGGTGTTGTCGCAATATAGGATGGCGGGATCTTTGTGAAGAATGCCAAAATCGCGAAGAAGCGCCAAAAACCAAGTGATCTCACATGTGGCATGAGCCATAGCCCGGTATTCAGCTTCAGCAGAAGAGCGAGAAACTGTTGACTGCTTTTTAGACTTCCAAGAGATGAGAGATCTGCCAAGAAAAACACAGTAGCGAGAAACAGACCTTCTAGTGTCACTGCAAGAGGCCCAATCAGCATCTGAAAAAAATTTGAGATGAAAGTCTTTGCTAGACATATCAGTTTCAGCATGAGCAGATAGATTAGTAGAAGATGCTGAGTAAAAGAATAGTCCTTGACCAGAGGTACCCTTGAGATATTGTAATATTCTGTGAGCAGCAGTGAGGTGGGAAACCCTTGGATTGGATAGAAATTGACCTAACTTGTTTACGGCGAATGAGATATTAGGCCGTGTAATAGTTAAGTAAAGAAGTTTACCAATGAGGCTGCGATAGGTTTTGGGATTGTCTAATGGTTTTCCAACATCGGATGAGAGCCGAATGTTGGATTCCATTGGGGTAGAGGCAGAAGATGCTCCTAGAAAACCTGTGGCAGTTAAAAGTTGAAGTGTAAAAGGGCGTTGGGAGACAGGTATTCCGGAGGAAGAACGACCTATCTCCAATCCCAAGAAAAAACGCAAAGGACCCAGGTCTTTAAGTTGAAACACAGAGTTAAGTTGCTGTTTAAAATCTGAAACAACATCATCATTGTTAGAGGTAATTACAATGTCATCAACATATATTAGAAGGGCAAGAAAAAGACCTTTATCATTTTTGATGAACAGTGTGTGATCTGAAAGGGACTGGGTGAAGCCAGTGGATAGAAGGTAATTGCTGAGTTTCGAGTACCATTGTCTAGAGGCTTGTTTCAAGCCATAGAGACTTTTGGTTAACTTACAAACAGCATTTGGGGGAATTTGTCCCTTGGGTTTATACCCTTTTGGTAGTGTCATATAGACAGTTTCATTTAAATCGCCATGAAGAAAGGCATTGTTTATATCAAGTTGGTACAGAGACCAATTGTTAATGGCCGCAATGGCAAGCATAAGTTTTAAGGTATTAAACTTTGCAACAGGAGCAAAGGTGTGAAGATAACCAATACCTTGTTTTTGGTTGAAGCCTTTGGCAACTAATCGAGCCTTACATCGATCAACAGAGCCATCAGCATTGTATTTTATTTTGTATACCCATTTACAGCCAATGGCATAGTGACCATCAGGAAGAGTCACAACTATCCAAGTGTCATTGGCTTCTAGAGCATCAGTTTCAGTGTCCATAGCTTTTCGCCATATAGGATCCTTTGCTGCCATTTTGTAGCTGGTGGGTTCTACAATTGTATGAGCAGCGAGAACTGCGGCTCGAAAGGGCTGTGTCAACCTATTGTAAGACAAATGTTTATTAATAGGGTGAGCAGTAGAAGAAGCAGTAGTAGTATTGCAAATATAATCAGAAAGACGTTTTGGTTTAGATAAAAGTCTTCCCATTGTTGAAGTGATAGGAGGAGTAGTAGACATGTTCTTAGGTGTGGATGGAACTTCATCAGGAGTAATATTTGTGACAGGCAAGCTGTTAGAGGATGAAGTTCCATCAGATGTGGGAACATGTGGAGGGTCCTCAGAGGAAGTATGTGAATGTCCTGTAGAAGGAATTAAAGAGAGTGAGAATAATTCATTTATAGATGTGGGAGATGTAGTGTTAGCAAGGGGAAAAATATCTTCATGAAAGTAAACATCTCTAGATTAAATGATCTCTTGAGTTTCGATATTTAAAAGATTATAAGCTTTCATACCAGGGGGGTAACCTATAAAAATGTAAGGTTGAGATCTCGGAGAGAACTTGTGCCGTTTGGTTTCTAATGTCGAAGCAAAAGCAAGACAACCAAAAACTTTGAGGTGAGTATAATTGGGAGCTTTGTTATATAGTATCTCAAAAGAAGTTTTCTTGTTAAGTAATTTGGATGGAGTACGATTTATGAGATAAACAGCAGTATTAATGACATGACTCCAATAAGGTAAAGATAAATGAGATTGAAATAATAAGGCTCTACCAACATTTAATATGTGTTGATGTTTTCGCTCAACCACAGAATTTTGTTGAGGACGGCCAACACAAGAATTGTTGATTGAGATTCCCTTGGTGGCATAGAAGGCTGATAGATTTAGTTCTTTAGCATTGTCACAACGAACAGCTTTAATGTTGACTGAAAATTGAGTGGCGATGAGAGAAAAAAATTGGGGAATAATGAAAGAAACATCAGATTTTCAAGTGAGCATGTAAACCCAAGTATAGCGAGAAAAATCATCAACAATAGTTAAGAAATAGCGGTAACCTTCAATACTACTAACATGAAAAGGACCCCATACATCAAGATGTATTAAATCAAAAGCAGAATTAGCAAAATTATTACTAGATGGAAAAGGAAGTCGCCTTTGTTTGGCAAAATGACATATAGAGCACATAAAATTAATAGGTTTTTCACAAAATTGCAAACTATTGTTTAAGATAGTAGAAATATTCATAGAAGGATGTCCAAGGCGGAAATGCCAGGGATCCTTCAAATTACATGTAGTGTTTGCAAAAACAGAAATATCCGTAGTAAGAAGACGATGATCCTGTTCAAAGAAAAAAAATTGTCCAACTTTCTTAGCTGTCCCAATCGTAAAAGTCAGGGAGGGATCCTGAACCAAACATTGATCAAAAGTGAAAGTAACTTTGTTAGGACAATGTTCAAGATAAGCATTAACCGAAAATAAATTGAATTTAAATTCAGGAATATACAAGACATTCGTTAAGACAATTTGGTCGGAAATTTTAACAGTTCCCGTTTTGTTGATATGAATCTGATGACCATTACGTAAAGTGACCAAGTTAGCAACATTATTTTTGTTTAAAGATGTAAAACAATGAAGAGAGTGACAAATATGATGAGTAGCACCACTATCTACAATCCATAAAAAAGGGGGAAAAGAGTTGTTATTACCGAAGACGTTAGAGACCACAGGAAGGTTTTCACTGGTGGAAGGGGCGCCTTGGATTTGTTGATTGAGAAGAGAGATCAGCTGTTGACTGAGCTGGATTTGTGAAGTGCCAGCCGCGAAGGGGTCTGGAGTGGGAGTCACCGTGGCTTGATTGGCCCGAGCAGTGGTGGTGGTCTTTTTCTTGTCTCCATATCCGGGAGGAAAACCGTGGAGGAAATAACATTTGTCAACAAGGTGACCCGGTTTGAGACAGTTGGAGCAAGTTGGTCGGGGTTTCTTGTTTCGAGATGGTTGGTTGGGGTTAGGTTTGGCCGAAGTAGCAGCAACAACGCCAGTATTGCCAAGGCAGCGTTGTCGTTCTTGTTGAACGACCATGGAGAACACCTTGGATAGAGAAGGCAGTGGCTCGTAAAGTAAAATCTGAGCCCGAATACCCCAGTAAGACTCATTGAGACCAATCAAGAATTGAATAATCTGGTCTCTTGTATAATAGTCTTGAACCTTTTGCATCGCGCCGCAAGTACAACCACAAGTGCAGGGAATATTAGGTTGGTATTCGTTGAGCTCGTCCCAAAGAGCTTGCAACTGAGTAAAATATGTGGTGACAGAATTATCACCCTGTTTGACATTGCCAACGGCGGTTTTAAGCTGTAAGATGCGGGGACCATTGCTTTGGTTAAAGCGGTCATGGAGGTTGGACCACATCTCACTAGCGGTGGTTTTGAACATGATACTAGCAGCGATCTCACGAGATACAGACTGAAGAATCCATGACATAACCATATTGTTGCAAATGTCCCATGCAGATCGAGAATGATCATTTGGAGGAGGACGGGGTATGGTGCCTTCAATGAAGGGGGTTTTGTTTTTGGCAGCAATATTGATAGAGGCTGCACGCTTCCATGACTGGAAATTTTCTTGACCAGTCAAGAGAAATGAAGCAATGAGATTGTTTGGGTGATCTCCAGTTCCTAGATAAAGCGGAGTACGCTCATCATGAGAAGGTCGATAAAAAACGGCACGAGATAGGCCGTGATTAGCATTAAACAAAGAGTTATCATTAAAAGATACATGGCTTTGATGTCCAAGATTAGGAATATTACCACCAAGAAGAACATGGCTCGGTCCGAATGTGGTGTTTTGGTTCTGCTGGCCGAAGGTCGGTTGGCCAAAGATGGGGGCAGGGACCGCGGTGGTGCCGGAAAAGGTGGCGGACGTCGGTTGAACCGTCGGGGTTGTGGTGGTGGCGGAAAAAGGCGGAAGCGGATTATATGGTAGAGATGCCGAGAAAGATGGCGGCGGCGTCGTGGTGGAGATGATCGGACAGAGGAGGATGGTCCGATCGTTCCACTAATGGGGAGATCGGCACCGTTGTCGGAGCCAAAAGCACCAGAAGTGGGAGGATCGGACCGAGGAGAAGGGGCTGCGATCGTGTCCGACGAAGGAGGAGCAGTCGGAAGTAGGGGCGGCGCAGCTTCGACGTCGGCGATGATGGTTTCGGCGGTGGAAAGTTCGTGGCCGGAGACGGAGGCGGCGGCCATGGAGTTTCTAGTCCTTAGAGCCATGAAGAAGAAGAAGGAAGGAAGGGAGGTGAAGAAAATGGAGGCTAGGGTTTTTTGTTTACATCTGATACCATAACATAATAAAGAAACTCTTTATTAATACTGATATTGCTTTACACGGCTATATGCCAAAAAGAATAAAATGATGAAAACAACTTAAGTATATATAGGGAAAATAAGGCAGCTGCCCTAGAGGAATGGGCCGAGTATGAGGCCCAGTGGGCCAATAACTTTAATACTCCGTTAAATGCTGTGTTTGGTAGACTGAAAAAGTGAAAGAAAATAAAAATTAAGAGAGAAAAGTGGAGAGAAAGAGATTATCATCAAGAAGACTGTTTTAATTGCACCCCTAAAACTTATTAACAGAAAATAAACTTAAATTTATTTTAAATATCACTCTTAATATTTGTTTTAAGAAAAAATTCATATTATTTTGGGTAAGTTTTAATAATTATTTTAAATTTTTTTCATATTCATTTTAAAATCATTTATATATATTTTTTTATTTTTAAAATAAAATTTCATATATTATTTTATTTTGTTTATTTTGTCTTAATATTTAAATATTTGTTATTTTTATTCTATATGTGTATATCTTAAGATTATAATTATAAATTAAAGTTATATATTTATAATATTAAAGATAAGAAAATCACTTTATATACTATTTTTTTTATTTTTTTATTTTAAATTTAAGGTTTGAGTTTTTCCGGTAGTTTTTACTATACATGTGATTTAGGTTTCTCTATTAGTTGCTATAGGGATTTTTACGTGGAATTCTATAAAAATGCAAAAAAAAAAAAAAAAAAAAAAAAAATCGATTTGGAGTTTTTTTAAAAAAAACCCCTTTAAAAATATAAATTTAAAAATATCAAAATAAAACTACCCATCGTGTCACAATAAAACTTAAAATTAGAGGAAATTACACTCCATACCCTTTTTATATTGTCCTCTTTTATTTTTACCTCTTTTTTTAAATATTGTAATAATTTTGCCCATGTCACTTCAAGATATTCTCCATGTGACTCTCTTATATCAGGGTATTTTGGGTACAATACATATAAAAAGATGTATGTTTCAAATAAATATAAAATTAGAGGTAAATTTGATTAATTGATTAATAAAAGGGGCATTTTTCAACTTCCCCCTTAAAATTATGAGGAACATAGGGCCCTATATTGGACCTATCGGGCTATCTTTTTCAACGTTCAACTCCTTCATCATTAAACTACCATCGGGTCCCATATCGAGCCTACATCGGATCTGCATCAGGCGAGGCGAAAATCATAGATTCCACTCCAAAATATAGATTTGAGCCTAAAAACCTCAAAAATTACATATTCTCCACTAAAAATACAAACTTAACCCTAAATCTGATTGCTTTAACCCTATATCATGAAAAAATAAAATAATTACAGTTAAAAACTCATGAAAAAAAATTAGGAATTACCTTTGACGAAGACATTGTCGGTGTTGGGTGGTATGGTCGCAGTGGTCCGTGGGTCGTGTGGTAGTGTGGTTGCAAGGTCGAGGTGGTCCGTGAGTTGTGTGGGTGGTCTGATTGTGTGCTTCTTCATGTTCGTGTTTACAGAGAGCGAGAGAGAAGGGAGAAAGAGAGAGAGAGGGTTGTTCAAATGGAAGGAGTACAATGGAGTTTTAGGAAAAAATAATATATATTCGACCAATATGGAATAGTTTAGGTTTAGGAAAACAATTTTGGTCCAATAAATACATTAGTCAAATTTACCAATAAAATAAAGTGTACTTATAATTTATTGGCATGTAAATATAAGCCCTCTAAATAAAACTCTATTTTTATATTAAATTACTAAATTATCCTCAAAAAATTTAATCAAAATGATAATTTTATTTTTCATATCAAAATTTGATGTAAAGAAATTTTCTTTTTTTCTATATCCACGAAAAAAAAAATAACAAGATGGAATGAACTTATTTTCTTTTCATTCTTACACTTTCATATATATATATATATATATATATATATATATATATTTTTGTATATTTCTTTCATCCTTGAAACCATATTCTTTCCTCTCTTTATTTTTAGGCTAATTAGTAATCTTTCTTCCTGAACTTTGACATGTACCAAATCGTGTCCCTTAAATATTTTTTGCCGTTAAAAATTTTCCCGAACTATTGAGATTGTTAAATTTAAGGACTTTTGCCTAATTTCATTTAATTTTACTATTTTAGTGATTGTTTATGTACTAAATCATGCTTCCTAAACTTTGATATCTACCAAATCATGCCCCTCAAATTTGATATGTACTAAATCATGCGTCTTACATTGAAAAGACTCACAAATATTTTGCAATTAACCTCTCAATTTCCTCACACACAGCTCTTATAGAATTTTGAAGCATGACATATACTTTAACATATTTGATTACTTCTGAGAGAATCTTTTAGAACAATTTTGTTAGCCATTAATTTAGTCTTAAGTTCCAAATTGGTCTACATAGGTTTTTTTATTTGTGTTATATGTGTTACACCAAAACATTACATAGTTCTTTTCATAGTTATTATTTACCATACATGAAAAAGTGAAGTTGAGAAATCAATTAGGCATGGCCTAAGACAATCGCAAATTCACAAACACCATTGTAAAAGCAAGCATTTTAGTCATTATATTATTATTTCAACAGTTTATTACAGAGACAAACCATTTTGTCTAAATATGGTAACTTTCATCTGAGGTTGATTCCTCTGTATCAGCTCAAATATGCACAAATCACTTGGCTGAAGACAATTCCCTCTTGCAAATGCAGCCCATCCACTAGAAAACCTATACTCTAATCCAACTGATCCCTTATTAACAGTTAAGTTCACATGCCAATTTTTCTCACCAACCCAAAGAGTTACAGTTTGTGCCTTTTTCTCGAAATAAAGGTTTCCAAAAGCCCTTGGAATATACTGCACAACGAAGAATTGATATTCAAACATAATTCATTCTTCATGAGATGAAATTATTTAAAAAGAAGACAATTTTGATACAAAGATGTCATGATAATAATGTATATGAATGGGCCACATTTTTTACATACCATTCTTCTTCCATGCACATGAGATGATCTCAAATTCACTTGGAGGTAAGGATTGTCTGAGATGAATTTGCTGGCTGCTTCAGAAGCTAGACTAAGTCCAGAAGATGAAGACCTCTGATTATTATTAGTGCCTTGATTGTCATTAGTATTTTCTTCACATACCAGTTTTGCAAACTTTTCTGCATTAACTATATAAACAAAATGTATATAAGCTAACTTTTCTAGGGGAACGCTTGACATTATTCTTGTCTTGAATCATAATAGACTTGTTACCTGAAGGTTCAATTACTTCTTTATTTGCTTTATCATCATAATTATTGCTAGTAGAAGAAGGTTCAATTTTCACACAAGGAGTTAAACTTGTCTTATTTGCACCTAAAAACAACAATTGCATAATTAGTAACCATATTTGCATTCAATTATGATGATGATGATGGTGAATATATACCTTCAGAATTACCATAAGGACTAGTCTTCCTTATCTTGTTGGGCCGAGAGTCTGAATCTTCATTAGAATCATCAATATCAACATTATGATCCTAAAAATGATTATTAGGAGTAAAAGGATAATCAAATACCATAACATCGAAGTCAGAGTTTACTTAAAGAATAATAGCATTAATTAATTGTGTTGTGCAAATTTATTCCAACCCTTTTTCTATTAATTCATACCTTTCCATCACTACTTGTGGTCAACTCTGCTTCCTCTGTTGATCCACATGGAAGCTTAGGAAATACTTGATTGGATAAGGACTCACAATATTTGACCCAAAACGCCTTTGAAATTTGCTGCACAAGAGAACACCATAAAAAAATGTTAATGGAAGATAAATTACCACTAAAGTTAAGCTACCAGAAAACATAACTACACATGACTGCAACCTATATAAATCAAAGAAGCACTTTTTTCAAGTTGCAGAGATTATGATTAGGGATATATTTAGAGGAATCGAAAATTCAACATATCATAAGAGACTTACTTTAACATGCCATCCTCTAATTTTAGCACATTGACAATATTTCCAAAGTAAACAAATTAGACAAACTTAGGGTAAAATTTCTTTTTTCCACAAAATCACAAATCAGGGCTATACATAAATATATGTATACATAATAAATTTAGACGAATTTACCACAAAATCAAGGCTATCAAGCTGTAATATCTGGTGTGCATACATAATAAATCATCGAAAAAGAATCAATTAAAGTTGATGCACAAAGAGTAGAGTAGAGTAGTAATAAGGTATGCTTACCAACTTGGTGTTGGGAGGAGTTTGTTCAATAATAATATTGAAAATATGGTGAGCAGTTAGAGGAAACTGTGTCTCAACCTGTGTAATATGACTATAAGAATCAGAAGAAGCCATTGTTGAACAATTTTCTCGTTTAATTTTGCTGTGAAACAAATGATTCAAACACTATTAAGTAAACAAAAAAAGGGAAATATGTAAGCAAAAGTTTCTTGTGTATCAAGTTTGGAAACTTTCCTTTTTATTGATATGAAAATCTTATAATTCCAATATTTTTAACGGAAAACTTTCGTTTCCTTTTTTTTTTTTTGAAAAGTCGTTTAAAGGTATAGGTTTACAATAAAAAATAAGGTATAGGTTCACAAAAATAAGATATGTATTTTTTTTTTTTTGTTCAGCAAAAAAAAAAAAAGGATATGTATTTTTTTTAAAAGAATATAGAGAAATGGGAGTTATTTTTACACTCAAAATACCTAAGACTAAAAAATAGGTATGACTGTATGAGTACACCTCAATTTTATTTTATTTTTTCAGAAAAAGTTAAAATATATTTTTATTATTTAGTGAAATTATTAAAATAGACAAGTTTTATTTTTATTTTTAATAAATATATTCCCCCAAATTAATGAAACTAAAATTGTTTTTAGGGCCTGAAACTGTTTTAAAAGAATAAATTCATGTTTAGTGAGTTATAATAAGGAATAATTACATAAGACACAATTTTTTTTTTTGTAAAATATTTATATTTTTACGTTCAAATAATATATTTTTTTTTTTTTTACATTTTTACGGTTTTCTGAGAAACAACACGAAAACAACATAAAATCAACAAGAAAACTACAATTGCTTATAAAAATCTTCAAGTGCTTAAGGGTGCTTGGCCTACTGTTCAACCTACGAATTTATGGAGATCTATCTGGGATCTTAAAGTGCCTCCTAAAGTTTGTAATTTCTTGTGGAGGGCTGCCTCTGGTTGTTTGCCGACATGTGTTCAACTTCTTAAGAGACATGTTCCTCTTAGTCCCATCTGTCCAGTTTGCAAAGGGGAAGATGAGACTATTTTTCATGCACTTGTGGCTTGCCCTGTTGCGAGATCCTGCTGGAACAGATCTTCAGTGGATGTTGGTAATGTTTTTTATGTTGATTTTTACACTTGGCTACTGGGGGCTGTAAATCGTGGAAGGATTGTTGAATTGGAGGAATTAGCAGTGATGGCGTGGGCTATTTGGCGAGCCCGTAACGAAGTGGTTTGACAACAAAAAGTCTCTAATGCAGTAAGTATAGTTGCATCTGCAAGATCATGCCTAGATCAATATAAAATTGCTCAAGAACGGAGAGGATTTTCTCTATCTCATCTTGCTACGGATGGGGTTAAAACTGAGCAATGGGAGAGACCCAATGGGAACAAGATCAAGGTGAATGTAGATGGGGCTTTGTTTACTCAAGAAGGACGTTTTGGATTGGGATGTATAGCCAGGGACAATACCGGTCATGTGATTGAAGCCTTTACTCTAGGTAGGACAGGTTTGGTCCAACCCGAAATGGCGGAGATTATCGGTATCAAGGAGGCTTTGAGCTGTATTGATAGACATGATTGGCAAAGTGTTGTTCTCGAAACTGACAGTCTACTGTGTGTTCAAGCAATTAAGAGTAACACTCCTATGTTATCTCAATTCGGTCTGTTAGTGATTGATGTGCGTAAGTTTTTATTGTCTAAGAATTATATTGAAATTTGTTTTGTTAAACGATCTGCAAACAAAGCAGCTCACTGTCTTGCCAGGAGCTCTTGTTTCTTTTCAGGTCGTGCATTTCAGCTTGAGGACTGTTCTGCTGAAGTGCGTTCAATTGTTATGAATGATTGCTATCATTAATAAAAGTTTACTACTTTATTCAAAAAAAAAATATATATTTTTTAGTGCCTGAAACTGTTTTAAAAGAATAAATTCATGTTTAGTGTAAGTTATAATAATTACAGTGTCTATTAATTACATTATATTTTAAAATATAATGTGGTATGTGTTGTTAATGATATATAAATTGTTAATATTTTATTTGTCAAAATAATTAATAATTATATAAGAAAATAATATGTTTTAATAGTTAATATTTAAAATAAAAAAATTATAATAATTACACTCAATTCTTATAGGGCCATGAGATTTGTAGAGTGTAATTGGATACTCTCAATTACTTTTAATTACATAATTACATTATAATTACATACATGGTCATGGTCGACAAACAAGTTGTGCAATTATCTCCAACTACACTTAAGAAACACCCTGTTATCTTTGGTAAGCTTAAAAATTCAACTAATTTTTAGTGATACTTATTTAATATTGGAGATGGTCTAATAAAAAGATAACAATAATATGTGACTGGTAAAAAAAAAAATTAATTGATAAAGTTTATTGTCCATTTAAAGGCATATTCAATCGATCCATATATATTGGACTTACATTGAACTTACATGATAAATAGATGTAAAATAAAAATAGGCAATAATTAAAATTTTAAACTAAATATAATAATAAGTCTAAATCCGACCATATTTTAAGGAGTTGAAATTGATTTTGCTTGTAGGATTGAAAATTGATTTTGATTTTCCTCATTACATATCTCAGTACAATAAAAATAGACTCATATCATCATTACTTGTTAAGATGTAATCTTCTTGTTGGTCTAAAGTATTTTTTAAAGTGAACTTTAGAAATCAAATAGGCATGCATGGCTTAAGAGAATTAATTACAAATTAACAAAACACTAACAACATCAACATTAATAAGCAACCATTTTAGTTGATATTGATTAAGGGTCAATTATATAAAATAAAACCCCTTCAGCTGGGGTAAATTGTACAAGTAGAAGATTTGGTATAATTACAAGAGTTTGTTGTTGAGCCATACTACTTTTACTTTGTCTAAATATGGTAACTTTGATCTCTGCAGGTTGATTCTTGTTGATCAGTTCAAAGAAGCAAACATCAGTTTTTTGAAGAAAGTTGTCTCTTGCAAATGCAGCCCATCCAGAAGAAAACTTATATTCTGGTCGCTTATTAATAGTTAAATTCACATGCCAATATTTCTCACCAACCCAAAGACTCACAATTTGTGCCTTTTTCTCAAATCAAGAGTTTGCGATAGCCACTGGAATATACTGCACAAACAAGAATCAATATAGTAAATTATCTACAAAGAAAGACAATTTTGATACAGAGATGTCTATGAATGAGAGTAACAACTTGTACATACCAAATTTCCATTTCCACGCAATTGATGTGCTCTCAATTTCACTTGAAAGTAAGGATTGTTTGTAAAGAATTTGGTGGCTGCTTCAGATGAAGGCCTCTTATTATTATTATTAGTGGCTGTGCCTTGATTGTCATGATCAGTATTTGCTTCAGATACTGATTTTGTCTTATTTGCAGCTGAAAATAAAAATTGCATAATTAAATTAATTCTGTAGCCATATTTGCATTCAGTTATGATGATGATGATGAATATATACCTTCAGAATTATCATAAGGACTAGTCTTTCTTATCTTGTTAGGCCGAGAGTCTGAATTTTCATTAGAGTCATCAATATCAACATTATGCTCCTGTAAATGATTAGGATAATCAAATACCAAATATTTAACTCAGAGTTTACTTAAAGAATAATAGCATTAATTAATTGTGTTGTGCAAATTTATTCAAACTCTTTTTCTATTAATTCATACCTTTCCATCACTACTTTTGGTCAACTTTGTCTCCTCTGTTGATCCACATGGAAGCTTACGAAATACTTGATTGGATAAGGACTCACAATACTTCACCCAAAATGCTTTTGAAATTTGCTGCACAGGACAACACCATTAAAATAAAATAAGTAATAGAAGATAATTGATGTTAATAATATAATAATGTATGGTTACTTACTGTTGACCGAGATTTTCTGCAACTAATAAAATATTATAAAATTACCGAGCTGTAAGAAAGTGAGAGAAGGATTTTTACGTGGTTGGGGCGTTAATGAGCCTTAGTCCACGAGTCTTTGTTATTTATGGATGTATTTAATACAGAGAATATACTTGGGAGAATTTCACCCTTATAAATACAGAGAATGTTCTTGGTGAGTATTTACTCTACTTGCTCATATGCAGCCCAAGATTCTCGATCCCATTTAATGAGCTTTGAGGGGATATTTATAGTGTTTTTGGTAGGGTAATCCCTAGAATTGTCCTTACAAGTGTATCTGTAAGTATCCATAAAATTGGGTATTCCCAATGAATATACCATGGGTAATGCATGGTCAAATCCCTAGGTGTTGTAGGGTTTTTATGTGGAATGTCCTTTTTGTCTTTTGATTGACGTGACTCTTCACGGTGTAGCCGTCGCTAGACTTAAATGATCATTCTTGTCTGCATTTCTTGGTTGGAGGTTGTTCTGTCAGACTTTATTGCGTGTAGCAGTCCCAACACGCTTCCTCCCATGCGGCATTTAATGCGACTTGATTGCTCAGGAGAAGCCTGACACCTCCCGGAGATGCCTTAGCGCTATTCGAGTCTCCGGGAGCATATAGGGTTCCATGTGCCTTCTCCGGGGGCTACGTCCTGGACGTTACCTTATGGCATAAAGACTTAGCAAATATTGTGAATTGCTTGATCCACGTGTCCTTATCTGATTGGTCCACGTATATTGGGCAAAATCAGGGGCAACATTTGTTGGAAATTATTTTACCAGGATCTTAGATCTACTCACAAGTATGTTTATTAACATCCTAAATATGAACTTTCTAAAACGATAAATTAAACACATATAAAGTTTAGGAAACCTTACATTGGGTGCAGCGGAATAATATGACTCCTTCCGTTCAGATATCTAGCCCTTGATTCCTTTCTGTAGCAGAGCATTATCAATATCTGAACCTGGATCTCTTTCTCTGAATCCTTGATGCTGAATCTCCTTTGCTGATGATCTTTCTTCACGATCTTTCTCACTATGATTGAGGTATCACTTGCTGTGTGTGGGCACTACTCATACACTAAGGATTTCGAAATTCAAGAGGGAAGAGAAAGAAGAAGTGGCAGCTAAAGATAGGGAGAGAGAAAGGCTCAGGTTTTTCTCTGAAGGAAAAATAGAAAAATTTAAGTGTAATTTTCCTGAAGCCTTCACTATATATTTATAGCATTCCACTAGGGTTAGGTTTGAATTATTTGGCATTAAAATAATGAAAATATCAGTTTAAATTTCCTACAAAAGTGGCTGGCCCTATACTAGTGGATTTGGGCCTCACTTTTTGCAATTTTGCAGTTTTACCTTTTCTACATCTGATTTTCTCAAAAATGCCAATTTCCTAATTCAACCATTTAAATGCCAATTCTAACTATTTAATAACTATAAATAATTATTAAATAATATTGTCATTTATCATATTTATTAATTGAACCATACAAAGTATCATAATTAACAAATATGCCCCTATAAACTCTTTCTTTACAATTTCGCCCTTACTTAGTGAAAAATTCACAAATAGACATAGTCTAATTTGAGAATTATAATTGATTAATCAAAACCAATTACATGAGTCTTACAAGCAATATTATCTCAACTAGTGGGGGGACCATGGGTCTATATAACCGAGCTTCCAATAAGTAGATCAAGAATTTAGCACTAAAATTCACTAACTTATTAATTCTTCGTTGAATCCACGCATTAGAACTTCGAATTGCACTCTCAGTATATACAATGCTCTATATGTTCCACCATATAGACACATCATTAGTTATCCATTGTTATAATCCTAATTTGATCAATTATCCTCTATATGAATGATCTACACAGTAAAAGGATTAAATTACCGTAACACCCTACTATGTATTTTATCCTTAAAACACTTGACCCCGTATAAATGATATTTCAGCTTATGTGAAATGAGATCTCCACCATTTATTTTCGTTTGGTCAAGCTCGAAGGAGATCATCCTTTGCTTACTATTCGCCAGATAGAAGCTATAGATTCCATGTTTATGCTAGCGCTCCCACTCAATTGCACTACCGTGTTCCCAAAATGTACGTATCACCCTGACCTAAAAGTAGGCTTAACTAACAAATCAAAGAACACGAATAGCCTTTCAAGATTGAGCCTAATCATAACAGGATTAAGATCATTTGATCTAGGATCAACTAGGCGATATTGACTTGAATAGATATTACGGTAAGTTTAATAAATCTAAGTCAAAGTTCAATATCGGTCCCTTCCGATGCATACTCCATGCATCCAACCTGAGCTTTACTTTAACCAATGTTTTGGAAAGAACATAGTATTTCTAAAAATACAAGTAAACTCTTGTTGTAGATTATCATATCAGTAAAATCCTGTGTCTGATAAATCTAGGAAACTTTATTCACATAGTCATGTTTACTTTCCAATGTGTTGACGGCACAATAAACAAGATCAAGTATGTGAAAAGGGTTTCAGATGAATTTATACATTATGTACATATAATCATGAAATAAATCATGTGAACCATGCAACATTAAATGTTATTTCTGATCTATATTAATAAGTAAATCTGATTATTTTGAAATGAGTTTTATTTAGGGCATTAAACCCAACAAACTCCCACTTGCACTAATATAAAACAAAAAGTGCGTTTCAAATAATCTCAACACCTTGATATATAAATCAAGTGTAGTAGTAGTAAACTCCTTGTAATAGGATCTGAAAGGTTGAATTAACCACAACCTTTTCTCCACTATTACTTTTCCTTAATCACAAAATCATTGATAATGTGAAATTCCTCTCTATATGTCTACTCTCTTGGGATACTGGATTCTATATCTTTGGCAACTACATTTGGTTAATCAGGAAATTAACACTAGTAGTTTAAGGCAATTCGGAATGATGCCAAAAATGTATAGAACTTTCCTTAGACTGAATAAGTACCTTTCCTGCAACCTTAACATTCAGTCCCTCTCTGGTAGACCTAGAGACTTCAGATAGGTTTTTACACTTCTCCAAAATCACTATTCCACCCCCAGAGTAACCACCATCTTATCAGAAAGATTTACTAGCACAAAGGCAAATTTCGAAATCTGATATGGTGTAGTCTAAGAGTTTTAAACACACCCTTATAGACTAACATATAGTTCCTCTTCTTAATCTTAGGATTTACTTGATTGTCTTCCAATGTTCTTCTCCTGGATTAATCTGATACCTACTCATTACTCCCACTCAACAGCAAGTGTCTGGTCTAAGGCATACAAAAGCATATCTAAGACCTCTCACTGTTGATATAAGAAATTCTTTCATGGCTTTATCTTTTCTGGAATAGTTAAGACTTTTCCTTAGATAAATAAAATCTATACCTAAGAAGTTGTGAAGCTTCTATAGATTGCCATTAGAAAGAAAATGCTTCAGCATCTTACTAAAGTAAGTTGCTTGCATTAGAGTAAGTAATTACCAGGTATACCACAAGCCATAGGTTTAGATAAACTCAAACCTATAATACTAGGAACAGGAAGTTTTGTTAAGTCCATTGAATGGACTTATAAACGAAAATTTCCTTTTATGTCCTTGTAATAGAAAACTTTAGGTTACTCCATGTGAATGGATTAAACCATAGTTCTATTGGCTTTCTTCTTAGTTTCTTATCTTAACAATCCATTACTTGTTTAAACTCACAATGGACATTAATCACTAGTGTCTCCCAAGTCATAAGAAGGTGAGTTCCTAGAAACTCTCCCACTACGACAAGGTACCGTGAATTATGTCGAAGAAAACTAAATGGTATTAACCTCTTTGGTTGTGACAAGACAACAGAGGCAGTGGGATCATCATATGTTATATAAGATGATAGAACACTTTTGGAATCAAGAAAAATATCTCCTTTATTTGCTACTTGTTTTTCAGACTTAGTCATTTTCTTAGAAAAGTAGTATTTGTTTGAACAAACACTTTCTTATCTATTGACAATGGGATGGTCCACCCCTAATCACTTAGAATAGCTAACAAACCATGGTTAATAGTTCTAGCTTTTCTTAAGATTTTGATTAGGTCATCCATGAATCTAGTAATGATTTACATTAAGTATACAACCATTACATCATTCTGAAATTGTATTACCATAGAAGGATTTAGGCAACGACTAGTAACTAATCATCAACATGCAACTCCAAATTTCTGGGGAGGTAAGTTTGGATATAATTCAAAAATCAATTTAATGATCTTTGAACTGCATATCTACTAACTATTTCTCCACCCCTATCAGTTCGCAAGATCTTTAACCACTTACCTTAATGGTTTTAACCATTGCTAGAAATTAATGAAATTTTTAAACATTTCAAATTTCTTGCTAAAAGGTATAATCTAGAGTTATCGTTTTAAGAATACAACGAAAAACTCATATCCACCCCTGAATGTACATCCATCTGCGAATGAGATGAACTACTTTCAGTGGATATAGGCATATTAACTCTTTGCAGAGATTGATCTTGTCAAATCCACTATGAACAAGATACAAATGCCATAGATTAAAAAAAAAGTGGTAGTGTCTTTTGATGACTTAGGTTTATAAAAGAATTTTAGAATAGTGCAAGTGGATCCTGGTCACAGAATACCTAACTCATATTCCATACAGTTTGAATCCATTAATAGAAGATGGATATTAAACCCTTGTGAAGGTGTAACTGTATTGCATCCTGGAATTAGAAATATAAGAAAATTTCTGTTTGGATTCTAAAATTAAAGTCAATGACTTAAATTCAACCAAATATAATGAGTAATTCTTTCTTGGACCACCACTACTAATTTAATTCTAAGTCTGATTTGCCCATACAAGTAGGAGATTTCTAAGATTGAGGATTTATATCAATTGGGAATAGAATTTCGGGATTATAATCATATGCGTCATTTAATTTCTTAAGAGAAAATATAGAATGACATGAAATGATTTATAGACCATTCATCCAATGATATGTTTTGAAGCTAATTCGAAATGAATAAGCTAAGAGGAATTAGGATAATTTCGTTTATAAATAAGAATCCAACGATGCTTCGATTAGCGAAAGACAAAGTAATCTTATTTATGTAATCTTCTTGTTTCATATTGTAAAAATACTAGTCTAAGGTGTCATCAATTGATGAACAGCTAGATGTTGCATATACAATATTTATCTTTCGAGATCTTACACTATTATGTATGTCTAATGGTGAAAATCCATTAGGAATTTATCTCATTAGATAAACAAACATGTTAGACCAACAATGAAGATTCGAAATTAAACTACAATTTAATAACAGAAATTAACATGGTTCAATATAAATTCATACACAATTCAGAAATTATAAGCATATAGCAAGTAGGAATGACAAGTGAAAATACTAAAACATACAATCCTAAATAATTTCCAAGGTTTTTCAACAAACTGATACAGTGTCCCGTTTATGCGAGAGTCAAAGCATCATCCATTGAATAGAGTTGTCAGCTCATCTAAAATGATAACCATTCTAGCAACCTTTTATTCGATCAAGATTGGAATTCAGCGTTGTCCCGTTTAGGCGAGAGTCAAGGCAATTCTATCTTATGAGCTTCCACCATTGTTTCATAATTTGCAAGTCAAGTATGGTCGTCACCATTAAGGTGATATATACCATACAAAACACTTACAAACTACTTATCATGCGAGGTTAAACGGTGCGAAATTGCTAATGAACGTTCCTCCATTAGGGAGGATTACTCACTAAAACAAACGCAGTGTAAAACCCACAATGGAGATCGAATGTCTTAATAATAATCAAGCTCATTATTTAAAGTGATATATTTTCTTTGATTCTCTTTATTTAATTTATTTATTTTAAATATATATTTATTTAAAATTTCCAATTTAAAATGAAAAATTCTAAATATAAATTTTAATTTAATATTTATAAATTTTACTTAGATGGATATGAAAATAACATGAATTATTTCCATCTTAGTAATAATTTCCAATAAATATTTAGAAAAATATTCAATTTAAGTTGTTACAAAATTAATATAAATTAATTTACAACTCAAATTTAATTTTCTATAAATATATATTGCATTTCGAAAAATTAAAGTATTTAAGAATACAATTTTCGAAAATGCATGTTAAAATAAAAAATTAATCCTGGAAAAATTATTCTAATTTAATGTTGGCCCAAAATTAATTAATAAAATTAATTTACAACAAAAAATATAATTTTCCTATTTAATTAAATATATAAGAAAAATTTCAAATATTTAAGTATGATGATGAAAATCAACTTAAATATTAATTTTCTATTTAATTAAATACACTTAAAAAATACTTCAAGCAAAAATATCATCTATCTAGATTTTCCTTTGACTAATTAATTCAATTTCTAATAATATACTTTAATTCAATTTATTTTAAATTAATCAATAAATGAAAAAAATCATTGATTTAAGTTGATCCAAGAATTAATTAAAATAAATAATTAATTTACAACTTAATCTATTTTTCAAGATAAAATTCGAAATTCTAGCATTTAAGAAATGCAATTTCGAAAATTGATTAATAAAATAAAGAAAAAATATATTTTGAAAATTATTTAAATTTAGTTGAAAAAATAAATTTCAACTAAAAATAATTTTCTATTTAATTAAATGTCATGAAAAAGAAATATTTAAGTATGATGATAAAAATCAACTTAGATATTTAATTTTTCAAATTAATTAAATGTATTAAATTCAAGAAATAAATAATTAAGTGTAGAGAAGGCTTAATTATTAATCTCTAGTTTAATACTAGGAAAAAATATACTTAAAATAAATTGTACCAAAATTAATTATTTAAATAATTAATTTCACAATGTATAATATTTTCCTATTTAATATTAGAAATAATAAGTAGTCTAGAAATAACTATCTAGAAAATATCTTATTTGACTAAGTATCTTTTCCACAAAATTTGAAAAAAAAATATCTAATTTAAGTTGTATTAGAAAAAATCTAGAACTTAAATATTTTTCAAATTTAAATTTAATTAAATATCAAAAATTAAGTTGTAACCACTTAATTTGAAAATATTCCATTTTAAGTTAATATTTAAAAAGATATTAACTTAAAAAATATCTAAAGAATCTTAATAACCAATGCCTAAAATTTCTCAACTTAATTTTGAAAATTTGAAATTCAAAAGATATTCATATTTAAGTTGGTTAGTTGTAGATAACTAAATATCAACTTAAATAAGAATATTTAATGAAAAATTTAAATTATGTTCCAGAAAGAATCTAGATGGTTATAATTCTATATTTAATTAAATACAAGAAAATACATATAGTTTAGCTTAGAATAAAGAATTCTTTAAACTATAATTTTCTTAAATTAATTTCAAAATAAATGAAATTAATTATGTTGCTAATCAATTTTATTAGGTTAAACTAGTGTAATTAACCTAGTACAGTTGTTCAAATCAGGCAAATGGGTCTTCACAATTGGGGTGGTTCATGTGAGGGGGTGCTGGGTTCAGTATGTCGTACCCACTTCTATGGCTCCCAACTCTCACACAAGGCCCAAAAGAGAGGAATTTAACCTTAATAAGAACAATTGTTATTAATTGAATAAGCCCAAAAACTAAATGGGCCTAAATAAATTCTATCAAGAACTATGATAATTTATTTTAGCAACATTAACCTATATGCATCTATAATAAAATTAAACACATAGGCTCACACAGGCACACGTTGGATGGGTCCTATCATGTTGTTAGGTCATACACAGATGAAAGAAGATTGTAAATATACCTGTTACAAATTATTATCTTGACCAAGGGAGCCATCAGATCATTAGATCTGGCAAAAAGTAACCATGGCTATTTGCAATCAAGTAATAATAGGTTTTGAAAACTTACACATAAGCTAAAACACATACTCCTGCAACAAGGTTAGCTGGATAGTTGGATGTAGGATTTATTTAATTTTAAATTAAATAATTAATTTCGAAAATAATTAATTAAATAATTAAAAATTTTCGAAAATTTTAAAAAAATTTGAATCATTCAAAATTTTAAAAAAAATTTAAATTTAAAATTAAACCTACAATTTTGAAAAATTAGGTTTCAACCAACCTAAATATCATTTCAAAATTTGCTAACTACTTTTAAAATTTAAATGTTATTTTATAAATAAAAATTAAATAAAAATTAGAAAAGATAAGTTAAATATCTTTTTCAGATTTTAAATTTAATTTAAATAAATAAAATAACAAAATTTAAAAGTTAGCAAAATATCTTACATCTATTTAAAATTACATGATTATAATTATCTTATTTTAAATTTAAATAAGATTAAAATATCTAAAAAAAAAATTAATTTAAAAAATATATATAAAATCTGACCTTAAATTTAAAATTAAGATAAGATATAATCAAATTTAAAAATAAGATAGATTTTTAAGCAAGAAGATAGATACTAATTCTATTCAAATTCAAATTACACTAATATCTTGAATTAAATTTAAAAAATATTAAATTAATTCAAAATGATAATTAGAATTGAATTAGGAATAGTAATAGTATAAATACAAAAATACACCAAAAATCGGAAGTTAATTCCATGAAAAAGCATGAAAAATCGAAGAAAAACGAAAAAATTGTGAACTGTACGGACAGATTTGCGATCGCAGGAAAATTTCAAAGACGGCCAGATTTTTTCAAATCTTCAAAAATTCATAACTAATTCAAATAAAATCAAAATTGAGTTCTGTAAAAGGCTAACTTGCTTAATTTTTTCCATACTATCCAATAAAAATAATTCCAGAAACAAAATCGCAATTATTTTTCACGAAAATTTACAAACATCAATCAATCATCAAATAACACTCAATACAACATGATACCATCCAAAAACATACAAACAATCGTTTTAAAGTCCAAATTTCTTGCAAGTAAATCAATTACCATGGCTCTGAGGCCAGTTGTTGGAAATTATTTTACCAGGATCTTAGATCTACTCACAAGTATGTTTATTAACATCCTAAATATGAACTTTCTAAAACGATAAATTAAACACATATAAAGTTTAGGAAACCTTACATTGGGTGCAGCGGAATAATATGACTCCTTCCGTTCAGATATCTAGCCCTTGATTCCTTTCTGTAGCAGAGCATTATCAATATCTGAACCTGGATCTCTTTCTCTGAATCCTTGATGCTGAATCTCCTTTGCTGATGATCTTTCTTCACGATCTTCCTCACTATGATTGAGGTATCACTTGCTGTGTGTGGGCACTACTCATACACTAAGGATTTCAAAATTCAAGAGGGAAGAGAAAGAAGAAGTGGCAGCTAAAGATAGGGAGAGCGAAAGGCTCAGGTTTTTCTCTGAAGAAAAAATAGAAAAATTTAAGTGTAATTTTCCTGAAGCCTTCACTATATATTTATAGCATTCCACTAGGGTTAGGTTTGAATTATTTGGCATTAAAATAATGAAAATATCAGTTTAAATTTCCTACAAAAGTGGCTGGCCCTATACTAGTGGATTTGGGCCTCACTTTTTGCAATTTTGCAGTTTTACCTTTTCTACATCTGATTTTCTCAAAAATGCCAATTTCCTAATTCAACCATTTAAATGCCAATTCTAACTATTTAATAACTATAAATAATTATTAAATAATATTGTCATTTATCATATTTATTAATTGAACCATACAAAGTATCATAATTAACAAATATGCCCCTATAAACTCTTTCTTTACAATTTCGCCCTTACTTAGTGAAAAATTCACAAATAGACATAGTCTAATTTGAGAATTATAATTGATTAATCAAAACCAATTACATGAGTCTTACAAGCAATATTATCTCAACTAGTGGGGGGACCATGGGTCTATATAACCGAGCTTCCAATAAGTAGATCAAGAATTTAGCACTAAAATTCACTAACTTATTAATTCTTCGTTGAATCCACGCATAGAACTTCGAATTGCACTCTCAGTATATACAATGCTCTATATGTTCCACCATATAGACACATCATTAGTTATCCATTGTTATAATCCTAATTTGATCAATTATCCTCTATATGAATGATCTACACAGTAAAGGGATTAAATTACCGTAACACCCTACTATGTATTTTATCCTTAAAACACTTGACCCCGTATAAATGATATTTCAGCTTATGTGAAATGAGATCTCCACCATTTATTTTTCGTTTGGTCAAGCTCGAAGGAGATCATCCTTTGCTTACTATTCGCCAGATAGAAGCTATAGATTCCATGTTTATGCTAGCGCTCCCACTCAATTGCACTACCGTGTTCCCAAAATGTACGTATCACCCTGACCTAAAAGTAGGCTTAACTAACAAATCAAAGAACACGAATAGCCTTTCAAGATTGAGCCTAATCATAACAGGATTAAGATCATTTGATCTAGGATCAACTAGGCGATATTGACTTGAATAGATATTACGGTAAGTTTAATAAATCTAAGTCAAAGTTCAATATCGGTCCCTTCCGATGCATACTCCATGCATCCAACCTGAGCTTTACTTTAACCAATGTTCTGGAAAGAACATAGTATTTCTCCAAATACAAGTAAACTCTTGTTGTAGATTATCATATCAGTAAAACCCTGTGTCTGATAAATCTAGGAAACTTTATTCACATAGTCATGTTTACTTTCCAATGTGTTGACGGCACAATAAACAGGATCAAGTATGTGAAAAGGGTTTCAGATGAATTTATACATTATGTACATATAATCATGAAATAAATCATGTGAACCATGCAACATTAAATGTTATTTCTGATCTATATTAATAAGTAAATCTGATTATTTTGAAATGAGTTTTATTTAGGGCATAAAACCCAACAACATTTACCCCCCAAGCCTTGTTTATTTGAAAAATGAAGCAAGGCTTGTTCAAGTACTTCCGGTTGACTCCTCGGTTTCCTGGCACGAGCTTTGAGCGCGTGGGGGTGTATTTAATGATGGCTTTTAATGCAGCGATTCACTTTTTGCAGGGGTCGATTCGTTTCGCGCCCATTGATTGATACGGCGCATTAATGGTGTCAGACGGATACTCAAGCGTTTCCACCGCCTTTATTGTAAATCAATCTGGTCCGTTGATCTTTGAGCATTTGAATCGTGCGCCTCCCCCACCGTTCGATTGGTAGGTGATGACGCCTGTTCCTCATGCATTTTTGCCTATAAAAGCCACCACCTTTTCTTCATTTCGGTTACTTCCCATTTCTTGCCATCTTTGCTCAAATTTCCTAGAGAGAAAATTCTCAGACCTAGAACAAGGCCTTTAAACACTTTGCGATTTTCCCAGTTCTTCTTCGCTCGTTGCTACCACTCCTTCTTGTCTCTATTCGACTCACAGCAAGACCCCCAGTTTCAACACTTCATCGTAAGTTCTTTGCATCCTTTGCTTTATTATTTAATGGCATGCTATTACTTATCTGCTTGTTCTTTTCTGGGTTTGCATTCGAAATTTCTGGGCATGCAAGTGTTTAAATCCTTCATACAGGATCTGTTTGAGTTTACTGCTCTAGTGATAGGATTGTTATTGTCACGCCTCTGTTGTTATTACTTTCTTTGCAGAAGGCCATACGTCCTTCGTATAATGGTTGCTTAGGGCATAGGACAGACTCTTTTATTTCTGTTTTCTTTATCGCGTAAAGCCGTCTTCTGTGAATTTATTGCACCCGACTCTTGTCCAGGGAATCCTTCCAGGGTTTCCTGTGTGACACGTGTCCGGAGGGGGCCTCTTTCCAGCGGTTAGGGGACCCCCATTCCCTTTTTCTTAATTTAGGGTTTGGTATGGGGCCTAACTGCTGGAATTTTACTCTTTTTACAGAATAGAAAAGTGTCTGCTTCTGGCTCAAAGTCATCAAAGAAAAGTGGTAAGCGCATGGCTACCCTTGAAGAGGTCTCCCTGGAACCCGTTGCCCAGGAGGGGTACAAGTCCCGGGCGACCGAATGGGAAGCGGCTGAGCTTTACTCCACCTTGACCTGTCCCCATCAATTGGAAAACATTGTGGAGGTTGCTGGAATCAAGCCTTCCACCTCAGGGACCTACCACCGGCCACCTCGCGACGGGGAGACGCCCAACCACAACTACGGCGGCTTCGGGGCCTGGAGCCAAACGCATCTGATGGTCGGGGCCATGCTTCCTCTTCAGGATTATTTTGTTAATTTTCTAGTTTTTGTCGGCCTTGTGCCATACCAACTCATTCCCCAAGCATACCGCCTGCTTTCCGGCTTATTTATTTTTTACACCGCCCAGGGATGGGGATCTCCCCGCCCGGCGGAAATTTTGTATTTTTATGAACTTGTTTCCGTCCCCAAGAAGGGGGACAAACTTAAGGACGGTTTTTATGGGTTCCGGGCCCACCCTGCTAACGAAGGGGTGGTCCCGTATAACAGGCAAACTCATGTTAAGGAGTATCGCCATCGTTTTTTCTTCTCCTCCGGGTTCCGGGCAGTGGACCATCCGGAACTCCTTACTGAGTGGGTGAGGATTCCCCCCTATGAACGGACTGCACCTACTCAGGCCTTTCTTCGGAGAGCCCATGCCTTTGCCTCTTACAACCGGGTCGATCTTGACGTTGGGGGTCTGGTCACTAAGGAGAACTGTAGGAAGGCAAAACTCATCCTTCCGCATCAATCCGTGGAGGACTCTAACCTTTCCCGGGTTATCTGTCCCAATGTGAGGGCGCCGGTCGCAGAGAAGACCTTCCGGGACGAGATCATTGCCACGGCAGAGAAGAAATACCAGGAGTATCTCTACCAGAAGGCCCAGGAGAAGGCGTACTCTAAGGCCCAGGCGGCTTCCGGGAAGACGCTCCGCTTGGGGAGCCCGGTGGAGAGAAGGAGTCAGGCGATTGCCGGGAAGCCCCTTCATATTGGGGATTCAACGGAGAGAAGGGCTCCCAGGCCACAGCCTTTGGTTCCAGAGCCGAACACTGGGGCTCCTGGTGCCAGCACTTCCGGCGCCGACGGTAAGTCTCCTTTGGTAGTTCATTATGTTCCTTCTGTTGGCGAGTATGCCAGTCTTAGGCCCGTAGGGTTCGATGAGCGTGTGTATAGGTTTAGGATGCCCTCGACCCGGTGGGGGGATCACTTGAAGGAATTTTATTTTTCAAACTTAGGAGATTTCTTAGGTCGGTCCCGGATGGGTTCTGGTCCTCGGGAGCCCGTTCCCTTAGGTCCTTCAGCTTACATTACATCCAGCTGGTTCCGGCCTTCGGACAGCTATCTCGGAGATGATGCTGCCAGCATAAAAATTCGAAACTTTGCTAGGGCCGAATTAGAGAGTCAGGGTAGGACTAGCTTATTTGCCATATCTTGTGTTGGTGGTTTCCCACGGATGTTCTAACACTTGCTTTCTTTTGTTGTAGCAGGTATCTCCATGGATGCCATTTTGGATCAGCTCGCTGGGGTTCACACTCGTGAGGCTCCTCCTGCCTTTACTTCTTCCCCGCTGGCCCCTGCTCTAAAGATTTCTTCCAGCGCTCCTCCAGACACTATTGATTTATTGGATGACGAGGAGGTGCTGCCGGGAGAAGGTCAAGAAAAGCAATGGGGCTTTTCTGAGGAAGTTGAAGAAGGTGTAGGAGGGCTCTGGGCTCTTCCTGAGGAAGCTGAAAAAAGTGAAGAAGAGCAAGAGATTGCTCTGATTCGCAAGCGTAAGGGCAAAATGATTGCCCAGGACGAGCCCAAGCGGCCTCGGAGAGCTGATACTCCGGCCCACGGCCTTGATGGTGGGATCTCTCCCATGGAAGAGCATACTGCCCCTCCCAACATTGTGCTGACTCCGGTCCATGGAGACGAGGCGAGACAGGAGCTCCGGATAGCTAAGCATAACTACGCCATGGATGAATACTCCCGGGGGTTTGCTGAGGTGGAAGCCCTTAGGAGGGTTCTGCAAGTTGAGGTGCAAGAAACCATCAACAACCCGGAGTACCAGGATCCGTGGGACCTAAATTTGGACCCCCTATCGGACTGGTTCCGTTGCTTCCTTGGGCCCACCTTGGCTCCCTTCGCCGCGGAGATGACTGGCGAGTTTGCGTCTCAGCTTACCCGGTGCGCGCCTAAGCGGTTCGCTACTTGTGCCTCCCTGAACTCCATCTTCCAGGTCCAGGATCTCAGCCACTCCCTCACTGTGGTAAGTGCTTCGTGATTTTGTTTTTTCCCTTATTCTCTTTGGAGATTCTTTCTTATACTTGAATTGTTGCTTAGCTTGCTGCTGAAGCTGGCCGCCTCTCCAAGAACATAATCAACCATGGCTTCGTTCTGTCTGATTTTGGGTACATGAACGAAGTCAGGAAGGTCCTTCAAGATCTTACTGCGGAGAGGCAGCTTTACCAGGAGGTTGCTGCCAAGGCCAATGAGGAGGAGGCTAAGCGGAGGGAAGCCCAGGCGGAGGCCATGATCCGGGATGAGGCCTTGCGGAGAGACAGGCTGGAGGCCAAGCATCAAGAGGAGCTGAGGGCGGAAGGTGAGGCCGCTGCAAAGGCCAGGCGGGAGCTCCGGAAGGCCAGGGAAGCCTTGGACGAGATGGTTGCCAAGGTGAGATCCTTAGAGGAAACTCACCAGGCAAACTTATAGTCCAGGGCCGCTCTAGCCGCGGAGCTGAAGGAGCTCAGGGACTTTAAGGAACAAGCCTCAAAGAAGGCAAAAAGAGCTGAGCTTCTTTCTCCCGTTTCCTGTGGCCGGTGCCCTAAGCGCTTCGATGATGGAGTCTTCATGGCTTGGTCTACCAATGACCAAAATATCAAGCTTACCTTCTACCCCAAACCTGAAGAGATGATTGACAAATTTAGGGAGAAGAAGAAGAAGCTTGATGCCATGGTGGAGGCACGCATCGGACCTCGTCTTCCTATGCACATTGACTAGGCCGCTCGAGATTAACCCAGTACAACCAGGATTTCACCCACTTCTCTTATTATTATTATTTTTTTATATATATTTATTTACATACAACTACTTTGAGACAATACATTTATGTAGCTGTTTTTTATTTAAAGGGGAGACAATTTCTAAGGCCTGTCCCCGGGCCATTTGTATATATTTTGACCTGTCCCTTGGGCTAGGATATTTATATGTGATCTCTTTTGACGCACATATTTCTCTTTTTTGACCTGTCCTTTGAATCAGGATTTTTACACTTATGCTTTTTATTTTTGTGCATACTTTTTTTTTGACGTGCCCTTTGGGTCAGGGTATTTTACTTAGTTTGTTTTCTGTCTGTCCGTGCGGTATACCCTAGTACCCCCCTGAGTGGCATAGAAACTTTGTTTTTAAGGCACTCAGTGTTATTCAACGTGCGGAGGAGGTATACATTTGGATGGTACAAACTCTTTAAACAAAGTCTAAGTTACATTTTTGGCTATTGGTAATATTTTCTGAGGTGATCGGCATTCCAGGCTCTTGGCACAATGGTTCCATCCATTCTTTTTAGCTTGTAAGTGCCGGAGCCGATTTCGTCCTCGATTTCATATGGTCCTTCCCAATTTGGCCCAAGTACCCCCACTCCGGGTTCCTGGGTGGCTGGGAAGACTCTTCTTAGGACCATATCCCCAATAGCAAATTTTCTGTTTTTAACCTTAGAGTTAAAATACTTGGTCACCTTCTTTTGATAAGCTGCCATCCGTATTTGTGACTCATCCCGGAGTTCTTCGACTTGATCCAAAGCCTCTTGAAGCAAAGCTTGGTTCGTGGCTGGATTGTAAGTCGTCCTCCTGTGGGATGGGAATAACGTTTCTACCGGGACCATCGCTTCACAACCGTACGCCATTGAAAAAGGCAAGTGACCGGTCGTGGTTCTGGGGGTCGTCCGGTAGGCCCATAACACTCTTGGCAACTCTTCAGGCCAGTTGTTTTTGCAGGCCAGCAGCTTTTTCTTCAGGGTGACCTTTAGGATTTTATTGACTGCTTCCGCTTGACCGTTTGTTTGAGGTCTGGCCACCGCGGAGAAGCTTTTCACTACTCCGTGTTGGTTGCAGAAGTCAGTAAATTCCTCACAATCGAATTGCTTCCATTGTCAGAGACTATTTTGTGAGGCAAGCCATATCGACACACTATGTTTTTGATAACTAAGTCCAGTGCTTTTTTGGCAGTTTTTGTCTTCATGGGCTCAGCCTCCGTCCATTTGGTGAAGTAGTCTACTGCTACTATTGCATACTTTACTCCTCCTTTTCCTGTTGGCAGGGACCCAATAAGATCTATTCCCCATACCGCGAAGGGCCAGGGACTAGTCATCAGGGTGATTTCATTTGGAGGAGCTCTCGGTATGTTCGCGAACCTTTGACACAAATCACACTTTTGGACGTAGTCTATGCAATCTTTTTTCATTGTTGGCAAGAAGTACCCTTGTCTCAATATTTTCTTTGAGAGACTAGGTCCTCCCGTATGATCTCCACAGAACCCTTCGTGGACCTCTAGCATGATTTGTCTAGCTTCAGGGTCCGATACACACCTTAAATAAGGCATGCTGAGTCCTCTTCGGTAGAGAATTTGATCCATCATCACATAACGATGAGCCTGATACTGAATCTTCCGAGACAGTGCCCTTTCTTGGGGGAACTCACCTTTTGTTATGTATTTTATGATTGGGACCATCCAGCTGGGTTCTTGCCCAACCGTTATCGTGGTCTCTTTTATTTTGATGCTTGGCTCTGCCAAGCGTTCCACTGGTACTACCCCCAGCTCTTCGATTTCGCTATCTGAGGCTAACTTAGCCAGACAGTCCGCGTGAGCGTTCTTTTCCCGGGGGAGTCTTTCTATTTTGTAGTCCGCGAACTCGTGGAGTAGTTCCCGGACTATTGTTACGTACGCGGCCATTCGCTCGCCGCGTGTTTGGTATTCTCCAGATACCTGGTTTACGACCAGTTGGGAATCACTATAGACTTCCACTCTTTTGGCTCCTACAACTTTCGCTAATTTCAGTCCTGCTATTAGGGCTTCATATTCGGCCTCATTGTTTGAAGCTGCGAAGTCAAACCGTAGGGCCGCCTGGAGTCCCAGTCCGGTTGGTGATATCATAGCCACTCCGGCTCTGGAACCGTTTTCATTGGAGGCTCCGTCTACAAATACTCTCCATGTGGGGATTAGCGGTACCGGCGTGTTCGCGGTTGCCTCGACTTCGTTGCATTCAGTAATGAAGTCTGCCAAGACTTGGCCTTTTATAGAAATTCGGGGCATGTAGTGCAAGTCGAATTGACTTAGCTCCATTGCCCACTTGAGGAGCCTTCCGGATGCTTCAGGTTTTTGGAGGACTTGCCGGAGTGGGTGATTGGTCAGGATCTTGATCGGATGTGCTTGGAAGTATGGCCTCAATTTCCTTGACGCCATCAGGAGGAAAAAAACCAGCTTTTCAATGACTGGGTATCTGGTTTCGGCTCCTATCATGCGCTTGCTGACATAATACACGGGATGTTGAGTTTTCTCTTCTTCCCGGACTAAGGCAGCGCTGACCGCGTGTTCGGAGACAGCCAAATAAAGAAATAGGTCTTCTCCGAGAACAGGTTTTGATAAGATAGGAGGCTTGGCCATGTGCTCTTTTAGCTTTTTGAATGTCTCCTCGCACTCGTCCGACCATTCAAACTTTTGGCACTTCTTTAACACGTTGAAGAAGGGTATGCACTTGTCCGTGGACCGTGAGATGAAGCGGCTTAAAGCAGCTACCTTTCCAGTCAGGCTCTGCACATCTTTATGCTTTTTGGGGGATGGCATGCTCAGGAGAGCCTGGATTTTTTCTGGATTTGCCTCAATCCCCCTTTGACTGACGATGAAGCCCAGGAACTTTCCTGATTTGACCCCAAAAGTGCATTTCTTTGGGTTGAGCTTCATGCCGTATCTCCGGACCACTTCGAAGCATTCTTCTAAGTCGCTTGCATGGTTGTTGCATGCTTTGGATTTGACGAGCATGTCGTCTACATAAACCTCCATGTTTTGCCCCAGGAGGCCTTTAAACATCCGGTTAACCATTCTTTGATAGGTTGTTCCGGCGTTTTTCAGTCCGAAGGGCATGACTAAGTAATAGTATGCCCCCTTATCGGTCTTGAAGCTAGTGCACTCCTGGTCTGCCGTATGCATTTTTATTTGGTTGTACCCAGCATAGGCGTCCATGAAGGATAGCAGTTTGAATCCAGAAGTGGCATCTACCATTTGGTCGATCCTGGGCAGCGGGAAGTAGTCCTTCGGACAAGCTTTGTTTAGATCGGTGAAATCTATACAAACTCGCCAAGTTCCGTTCGGCTTGGGCACCAGGACCGGATTGGCCAGCCACTCCGGATAGTATACGTCTCGGATCATGCCGTTAGTCAAAAGCTTGTCCACCTCTTTCTCCAGAGCTTCGGCTTTCACCGAGTCGAGCGGGCGTCGCTTTTGCTGGAAGGGGGGCATGTCCGGATTGACGTTGAGTACGTGGGTGATGACATGAGGGCTTATGCCAGTCATGTCTTCTTGGCGCCATGCAAAGATGTCGATGGCGCCCTTCAGTGTTGTTATTATTTTTTCTTTTTCCTCCGGATCTAGGTTCTTCCCTAGCCGGAGTACTTTGGTGGAGTCGAGGTCGCACACTGATACTTCCTCGACATCCTCCATTGGTTCCACAATTCTTTCGGACCCCACACGGGGGTCTAACTCATCCTCTTCAGCCTCTTCTGGCTCAGCTGACTCCCGGACCATTAGCACGGGCAGGTGGGTTGCGACATTGTAACATTGTCTTGCTTCCCCCTGGTTTCCCCTCACTGTTTCGATCCCGGCCTCACGGGTAGGGAACTTCAGGCACAGGTGCCGAATCGATGTGACTGCGCCAAAGTCTACTAAGGCCGGTCGGCCGAGGATCGCGTTGTAGGCTGTCGGACAGTCCACCACTACGAAAGTGCAGTATTTAAATGTGCTCTGGGGGGTGTCCGGGCACAAGGTGACTGGGAGCCTTACTTTTCCCATTGGGATAAGTGTCGTCCCGTTAAACCCTGTGAGCTGGGACCCACTGGGTGAGAGGTCCCGGTCCGTCAAGCCTATCGCGGTGAAGGCTTCCTTGAAGAGTAGGTTCACGAAACTTCCATTGTCAATTAAGACTCTGGCCACCACTTTATTCGCGATGGGGGTCTCTATGACCAATGGGTCATGATGAGGGAAGCGCACTGTCTTGGCGTCTTCTTCCGTGAATGAGATGGGTTGGTCCATCAACCGGGGCCTTTGAACTGGGAGTTGAGTAACTTCCCACACCTCATTGTGTTTCGCGGCCCCTGCGTATCGCTTAAGCTCCTTGCGAGTAGTTCCTCCGATATGGGGACCTCCGGAGATCATGACTACCCTCCCATTAGGCTGGGGCGGCAGACCGGGGATGTGCTGGGCGTCGCCTGTGGGAGCAGCTGGAGCCAATGCCCCTGCTGTACCCCCTGGTGTTCCCTGAGGCATACCCACAGTCGCCTGGCCCGGATTGAGGTGGGGCAACCTATTTTTGATCCACTCGTAGAGGTGGCCTAATCGGATTAGATTTTCAATCTCGTCCTTGAGATTTTTACATTCATTGGTGCTATGACCGATGTCGTTGTGGTACTCGCATCTCTTGCTCGGATCTCTCCGGGAACTATCTTTGTACAACGGTTGTGGTCTCCGGTAGTGTGTATTTTGCCTAGTAGCAAAGTACACGCGCTCTTGGGAGTCCGACAGCTCCGTGTATTGAGTATACTGGGGGGTGTGCCCCCTTTTCTGGCGCTTCTCCCTCGTCCGGGTGCTGCCCTTGGAGGACCTTTTACTCATCGAACCCTGGGAAGGGCCTGCCAGACTAGCAGCTGGAGTAGAGTGTGAAGGAGCTTGTCCATTCACTCTGGACGGGTTGCCAAAATGGGATGATGCTGGTGCCAAGGCTTGGCCCTGGCTATATCCGGGGGTAGCAGAGAATTGTATGCCACTTGCTTGTGGAGTGGTGGTCGGGGCAGTACCCGAGGGCGATACTCCGGGCATGTACCCTGCTATCCCGGTGGGATAGTATCCTCCGTAAGCCACGATTTGGGTTTCTTCGAGGTTGATATATTTTTGGACTCTCTTCTGGAAGTCCTGAAGGCTAGCAGCTCCTTCTTGCTGCAGTTCATTCAAGAAAGGAGTCCCAGTGCGGATGCCTGCTTGGAGAAGTGCAAGCTGTTGTCCGTCGTCAACTTTCTTGGTTTTCGAGGCTTCCTCTCGAAACCTCTTTATATAATTCTTCAAGGTCTCGGTGGGCAGTTGCTTGATATTAGTCAAGGCACTGACCTCCAGATTGACCTTTCTTGCGGCGACAAACTGTCTCCAGAAGTTGGTCTGTAGTTTGTTCCAACAGCCCACGGATCCTAGTTCGAGTTTTTTGAACCATTCCTTCGCAGACCCACTTAGGGTAAGTGGGAAGCACAGACATTTGGCGTCATTTCTGACCCTCATGACCGTCATGACACGGTTGAACCGTGACAAGTGGTCGCTAGGATCGGAGTTCCCGGTATAAGCTGCCATTTCGGGCATCTTGAAGTTCTTAGGGAGCTCCGCCTCTAAGATGTGCTTAGCACATGGCTCTCGATCCTCGCTGTCTGAGTCGGAGTCATCTCCTTTCTGTCTCCGGGAGACTCAGGCAATGTCTTTTCGAAGTATGGCGAGTTCCGCCATAATTCCTTCATTTAACGTACCCGTGGAGACCGCAGGTCCGTATCTTTTTTGGTCAAGGTGATCTCGGAGATCACCTTGGTTCCCATTGATTTGATTTCTCAAATTAACGGGAGGACACCTCTGTCCTCTTCTCCCTCTACCCCCGGGTTCTTGGTGCACGGAAACGCTTTTTCGGTCCCCTCGATCCTGAGGGCCAAAGCTCCCTTTTTGGGGCTTGCCCCTCTGCGGACCTTTCCCTTTAGGGAAATCTGAGCGGACCTTTCGCGGATCCTGCGCCTTTTTCTTTCGCCCCGGGGTAGAAGTAGGGTTTTTTGTTTGGTTCCCTTCAGCAGGGTACCTTATAGGGCTAGGCTCCCTAGATTTCTTCTGTTGGGAACTAGGCGAAGACGTCGCTGGCTCTTTGTCAAGTCCAGCGGTCATTGCCTTGGGGTGCACGTGAATGCCAGCTGCCTCCATGGCTTTTTGCATGGCCAGCATCACTTCTTACATGATCTGATTTTGCGCTTTCTGAGCTTCGATCTCGGCTTCGTGATCAATAGCTTTTTGTCTGAGAAGCACCAGTTCTGAGTAACTACCTTCGTCATAGGCATACTCGTCGAGGTTTCCCTCGTAGTCATCATCGGGGATTATTTCCTCTTCCTCGAACCCCTCTGCTGCTCTTGAGGCTACGTCTTCCTCATTCGGGTCTTGAGCGTCTTCAAGAGGGCGAGGCTGACGAGTACTTCTAGTCTCCACCATGTTTGTGAAGTCAAGTGTTTGTTTACAGTGGCTTTCTTCAGCTCTCAATGAAAGCACCAAAATGTTGACCGAGATTTTTGGCAACTAATAAAATATTATAAAATTACCGAGCTGTAAGAAAGTGAGAGAAGGATTTTTACATGGTTGGGGCGTTAATGAGCCTTAGTCCACGAGTCTTTGTTATTTATGGATGTATTTAATACAGAGAATATACTTGGGAGAATTTCACCCTTATAAATACAGAGAATGTTCTTGGTGAGTATTTACTCTACTTGCTCATATGCAGCCCAAGATTCTCGATCCCATTTAATGAGCTTTGAGGGGGTATTTATAGTGTTTTTGGTGGGGTAATCCCTAGAATTGTCCTTACAAGTGTATCTGTAAGTATCCATAAAATTGGGTATTCCCAATGAATATACCATGGGTAATGCATGGTCAAATCCCTAGGTGTTGTAGGGTTTTTATGTGGAATGTCCTTTTTGTCTTTTGATTGACGTGACTCTTCACGGTGTAGCCGTCGCTAGACTTAAATGATCATTACTGTGCCGCTGCTGGTTGGAGGTTGTGCCGTCAGACTTTATTGCGTGTAGCAGTCCCAACACGCATCCTCCCATGCGGCATTTAATGCGACTTGATTGCTTAGGAGAAGCCTGACACCTTCCGGAGATGCCTTAGCGCTATTCGAGTCTCCGGGAGCATATAGGGTTCCATGTGCCTTCTCCGGGGGCTACGTCCTGGACGTTACCTTATGGCATAAAGACTTAGCAAATATTGTGAATTGCTTGATCCACGTGTCCTTATCTGATTGGTCCACGTATATTGGGCAAAATCAGGGGCAACACTTACCAACTTGGTGTTGGGAGGAGTTTGTTCAATAATAATATTGAAAATATGGTGAGCAGTAAGAGGAAACTGTGTCTCAATCTGAGCAATTTGGCTATCAGAAAAGGCCATAATTGAAGAGTTTTCCATGCTTTAAAAATACTAAATAATAAAGGGGAAATATGTATGGAAATAATTAAGGTGAAAGCGCAAAGAACAACTCTTTGTTGTTTCTGTGTCTATGATCAAGTTTACTCTTTCACACCCCAAACTTTCCCTTTTTTATAGATATCCAAATCTTATAATTACAACATTTCTATTTTTAATGCCAAACTTTCTTTTTTTATAGTTTTAAAAGGTATAGGTTTTCTTTTTTTTTTTAAAAAAATTATTTTACAGAAATATCTTCTTTTAAAAAAACGTTAAAAATATAGAAAAATAGGAGTTACATTTCCACTCTAAATATGCGCCTATGAGTACACCCTAATTTTTTTTTTAGAAAAAAATAATTAATTAATTAACAAAATTATTTAATTAAATTATACATATGACATTCAAAATGCCACATAAACAATTTGTTTGTCATGTATAACTTAAAATAAGAGGAGCAAACAAGAATAGTTCAAAAAAAAAAAAAAAATCAGACGGCGTAATTTGAAAATAAAAATTGTTCAGAGAAATATATCCAATTTATTATTTATAATTTTAATTAAAACTGACTAGGATAATTTGATAATTTATCTATTTTTTTTTTAAAAAAAAAACATCTCTATTTTCTCTCGACTTTTGGGAGGATATTTTGATGTAGGCCCTACACTATATAGTTTTTTTTTTTTTTTTTGAAAAGTCGTTTTTATAGTTTTTAAAGGTATATGTTTACAATAACAAAAACCTTATAGGTTTACGTAAATATTATTTTAGACCTTGTATTTTGTAAAAGTTATTAATTAGACTATTTATTTTGTTAAATGATAAAATAAACCCTATATTTTTAAAATTGTACAAATAAGACCGTGAATTAATTTTTTATCAAAATAAAACTTAATAATAATCTGTTCTAAAAATTTTATGACAAAACTGGTTGCATTTTCTGTATCTGTTCGTGTTAGAAATTATCTTAAAGTTGGTTATATTAAAAAAATAAAATTATTAAAAATTGAGCTCATTGTCTTATTTTTATTATTTTAGAACATTCAACCTTGCAAATTTGTCTTTACAAAAAGTGCCACAACCCTTATAAAAATAAGATATATATTTTTTTAAAAGAAAAAAAATTATAGAAATTTTTTTAGAAAAAAAAAAAGTTAAAAGAATATAGAAAAATAGAAGTTATATTTGCACCCAAACTACCCAAGACTAAAAGATAGGTATGACTGTATGAGTACACCTCAAATTTAATTTTTTTTTGTCAGAAAAAAAGTTCAAATATATTTTTATTGTTTAGTGAAATTATTAAAATAGACAAGTTTAATTTTTATATATTCCCCCAAATTAATGAAACTAAAATTGTTTTTTTAGTGCCGAAAACTGTTCTAAAAGAATAAATTTACATTTATTAGTGTTGGTTAATAATTAGAGAGTCTAATAATTATACTATATTTTAGAATATAATGTGATATGTACTGTTAATGAAATATGAATTCTTAATATTTTGTTTGACAAAATAATTAGTAATTATACAAAAAAAATAATATTTTTTAATAATTAATATTTAAAATAAAAAAGTTTTAATAATTACATGGTATAATTACACTCAATTCTTACGAGACTATGAGATTCGTAAAGTGTAATTGAAATCTCTCAATTACTCTTAATTACACAATTACAGTGTAATTACATACATGATTAGACAAGCGTGCTAAATTGTACAACCTCTAACTACACTCAAATCTATTTACACCATGACAAAATAACAAGTGGAATAATAAAATTCAAGAAACACCCTTGGTAAGCTTAGAAATTCTAACTAGATTTTTAGTGATACTTATTTGATATTAAAGATGATCTGATAAAAACAATATGTGATTGGTAAAGAATTTTTTTTTAATTGAGAAAGTTTATTATACATTTAAAGGCATATTTCAATCAATCCATACAATTACAAGAGTTTATTGTTGAGTCATACTACTTTCACTTTGTCTAAATATGGTAACTTTAACCTCAAGTTTATTCTTGAGGATCAGCTCAAAGATGCATACATCATTTGGCTGAAGAGAGTTGTGTCTTGCAAATGCACGCCACCCACTAGAAAACCTATGCTCTAATCCAGAAGATGATGATCCCTTATTAACAGTTAAATTCACATGCCAATATTTCTCACCAACCCAAAGACAGACAATTTGTGTCTTTTTCTCAAACCAAGAGTTTGCAATAGCCACTGGAATATACTGCACAAACAAAAATTAATATAGTGAATTATCTACAAAGAAAGACAATTTTGATACAGAGATATCTATGAATGAGAGCAACAACTTGTACATACCAATTTTCCATTTCCACGCAATTGATGTGCTCCCAATTTTACTTGGAAGTAAGAATTGTCTGAGAAGAATTTGCTGGCTGCTTCAGATGAAGAGCTCTTATTATTATTATTATTAGTGCCTTTGCCTTGATTGTCATGATCAGTATTTGCTTCAGATACTGGTTTTGTCTTATTTGCAGCTGAAAACAACAATAGTGTATAATTAAGTTAACTCTGTAGCTATATTTGCATTCAATTATAATTCTCACCTAGATTGTTATAATGATGATGATGAATATATACCTTCAGAATTACCATAAAAACTAATCTTCCTTATCTTGTTGGGCCGAGAGTTTGAATCTTCATTAGAATCATCAATATCAACAACATTATGCTCCTGAAAATAATGAGTAAGAGAATAATCAAATACCATAACATTGAACTCAGAGTTTACTTAAAGAATAATAGCATTAATTATTTGTGTTGTGCAAATTTACTCCAACTCTTTTCTATTAATTCATACCTTTTCATCACCACTTTTGGTCAACTCTGCCTCCTCTGTTGATCCACATGGAAGCTTACGAAATACATGATTCGATAAGGAGTCACAATATTTCATCCAAAATGCCTTTGAAATTTGCTGCACAAGGCAACACCATAAAAATAAATTAATTAATGGAAGATAATTGATGTTAATAATATAATAATGTATGGTTACTTACCAACTTGGTGTTGGGAGGAGTTTGTTCAATAATAATATTGAAAATATGGTGAGCAGTAAGAGGAAATTGTGTCTCAATCTGAGCAATATGGCTATTAGAAAAGGCCATAATTGAAGATTTTCCATGCTTTAAAAACACTAAATAATAAAGGGGAAATATGTATGGAAATAATTAAGGTGAAAACGTAGAGAAAAACTATTTGTTGTTTCTCGTCTCTATGATCAAGTTTACTCTTTCACACCCCAAACTTTCCTTTTTATAGATATCCAAATCTTATAATTACAACATTCCCATTTTTAATGGCAAACTTTCCTTTTTATAGATATCCAAATCTTATAATTACAACATTCCCATTTTTAATGGCAAACTTTCCTTTTTATAGTTTTAAAAGGTATAGGTTTCTCTTTTTTAAAAAAATAAGATATTTATATATTTTTTTTTTTAAAAAAAAACGAGATCATTTTATGGAAATATCTTTTTTTTTTAAAAAAAAAGTTAAAACAATATAGAAAAAAAGGATACTTTACCTTTATTTTTTTTAAAAAAAATGAAAAGTTAAATATATTTTTATTCTTTCGTGAAATTATTAAAATAGACAATACTAAAATAAATTTTATTTTTTATCTTTTAATAAGAATATTCCCTTAAAATACTGAAACTAACCGTTTTTTTGTTTCTGTTAAGCAAAAATTTTTACATTTAAAATATTAAAGTAAATGCAAAACACAATTTCACCTATGCCAAAAGTATAACATAAGAGTTTATTAATTTAAGTTCGACCCATCCAAGATTATAAAAATAATCTCTTAATTACAATCCTTTTATTTAAAGGAAATACCCTTTGATTCCAATTATAATGACATTAAATAATTAAAACAATTAGGGAAAATTTGGAGTGAATTTGGAATTGCAGCTGAACTCAGTCCATTTAATTAACCGAGCTGCCTACATACCTTCTTTATGAAGGATCAAGCCTAGTTCAGAATACGGTATTTTAGAATTTGGATATAAGGATTCCGGTAGATGACCACTTTCAGGAATCCTGTGCTATTTTGAGAATTTAGAAAAATTCCTAGGCATATGACCTTTTATGGAATTTTGAGAGTTGTGTTTTATACCATTTTGCGGTATCGGGGACTGCACTTAGTCTTAGCAACTAAGTTGCCTACGTATCCTTTTATAGAAATCAAGTCAAACGTAGTTCCAACAATCTTTGTGAAAGTTAATTCACTTTGCCATTTTGAGGTGAATGACCTCATTTAGCATTTTGAGATAAGAGAACCTCACTTGAGATTTTTTGAGGTAAAAGACCTCATTTGAGAATTTTGAGGTGAATGAGCTCATTTAGAGTTTGATGAGGTTAATGACCTCATTTGGAATTTTGAGGATTTGTGATTGTACTTAATCTTAGCAATTAGGTTGCCTACGTACCCAAAATGGGAACAAATCGAACGTAGTTCATAATTTTAATTTTTTTTATGAGGTGAATGACCTCTTTTTCTTTGGAATGCCATTTAATTTGTTATGGCTTTGAATTTTAGTGCACTTTTTAATTTTTAGGTAAAATTACCATATTTGAGATTTTTGTGAGGTTAAGACCTCTTTGAAATTTGGTGAGGTGAATGACCTCTTTAATATTCCAAGATTAATTTTAGTGAGCTCATTTGGAATTTTGTGCCATTTTGTATGACTTTGGAATTTTACTACTTTTTTGTGATAAATTTGGGCTTTGAAATCTTTTTATTATCTTTTATAAACTTTAGAATTTTATTACTTTTTTGTGATGAACTTCAATTTTGTTATCTTTTTATAAAAAGATAATTTGATTGATATTTTAATTAATTATTCAAAATTTAGGGGAATAATAATTATTTATTATCAATTGAGATACTTTTTTTTTAAATTGAGTCATGTGAGTAAGACAGATACAATTTTGATATATTATATATCATTATTTTATACTTAAAATCTGATACTGATTTTAAATTAATGATACGAAAATATCAAATGTTTGTATCCTAATACCTCTGTGAATTTAAATCATTATACTCTATGAAATAGGAATAGTTTAAGAGGTATATAAATCTGAGCCCACAATCGACTCACACACATATATACATCCACATGGAGTGAGTCAGTAGAGGTCTTTTTTATTTCATCTTCGTACATACGTCATATATGGATACTAGTTAGAAGTTACGTGCCAAGGCACGTAAATATTAGTTTTATTTAAAGTTTAGTTTTGTGTTTTTTTATTTAGATTGTATCTAAATGTATGATCATGCGAATGATTTGTTTTTATTAAAGTAATAATATAATTAGGTATATTTAAGTCATAACAAAATAATACTTATTATTTACTTATAGAAAATTTAAAGGAACAAGATATAAGTTTTGCAAAATTTAAAACAAACATTATGTAACTAAAATTAAAGAAAATGTGCAATCTTAAAATAGAAGAAAAAATTATTAAAAAAGTCTTAATATATGGAATATTATTTGAAAAATTAAAAAGAGTATAGTGAAACTTCTTCCTAATCTTCTATTGGTTCAGCTGCTTGAATGGTGAATTGATTGTACTTTCAAATCATCGTTCGTTTTGGATCTATATACAACTGAACTCTCCATTTAAAAAACCTACTCAATTTAAAAAAATACAAGTTGAGAAATGTCATTAGACAAGCACTTTTAATATATAAAGATATCTATTTGTATTTTTTGTTTGCTTTAGAAGTGTTCTACGATTTAGAGTAGTATATAGATTTTTTACTTTTTTAAAAAAATACAAAAATAAATAGATATGTTTGAGATATTTTAGATAGATAAAAGTTTAAAAAATAGAGAAAAATACGAGAAAATAAATAAATATTTATAAATTTAATAAAAGATTTAAAAAAAATAAGAGAATTAAGAAAAAAACAAATAGTGCTATTTGGAGATATTCTAAAGTGTCACGTCACTGTCTCATATCTCTTTTTTATGTATATAACTAGTAAACAAACTGCGCTTCGCGTGCGGTTGTAAAACTATATTAAATTTCAAATTTTGATATTTTTTTATATTATATATATGAACAAAATAAGATTTAAAAAATATTACTTATAAATCTATACAAAACTCATCATAATTTTAAAATTATTGTCCTCATCGTATATGACTTTCACTATTTCTCACTTATAAGTTGTAATCACTATTATATTAAAGGTCATTGTCATCACCGTATTAACAATTGAGAATAAAATAATGAAATAAAAATTTGAAAATGAAAATGACCATGTAAAATTTAATAATTGATGAGTAATTATACTGTAATTTAGTGACTAAAAAAATAAATTTATATTATTTATTAATTAGTTAGGAATAGCTTTCAAATATTTCTAAATATGTGTTCTAACAAATATCTATATTATATTTGTACCTATTATAGAAAATTTTGATCTATTATCATATCATCAAATAAAAAAAAAAATAGAAAGTGCATAAAGAAAAAAAAACCTTTTTAGTTCACTAAATCTTCCCCCGTACTGTTGTTCAATGTCATCGATTCTGTTGATTCCAATAGAACACCAATACCTATCAAAACAATTAAAATAGATGAGTAAATTAATTTAAAAATTATTAAATATTTATTATTTGTGATAAAAGAAACATGGATATATGAAAAAAAGGGAGTGGGAGTGGGAGTGGGAGTGGGAGTGGGAGTGCCGTAAGTAAGGAGTGTGGTGTGCTCCGATTGTTTAACAGAAAATGTGTGCCTGATTGGCAGTTTTTTAATATCTCCCTAGCTATTTTAGATTTAATTAATAGTTTTAAACTTTGTAGCTTCAGATATGTTAAGCGTACGAACTTGGTTTTTGTCGATGGGTTGGCCAAAAGTGTGAGAACTTCTGCACTCTCACCTGGTGTTTATGTAGGGGAGGGCATTTTTCCTGTAATGCCCATTTTGTTTTCCCAGTAATGAACTTATTGTTCCTTCAAAAAAAAAAAAGTAAGGAGTGTGAGAGATATAATATATCTATATGTAGGTTTTTGTTAGGATATTTAATAATTTATATGGGTTTAGAAAGAAAAAAAAAATATCTACTTTTTTTATTTTGTTAAATTGAAAAAATATAAATATGTTTTTTTAAGGAATTCAGTATAGACGAATATATTGCGTATACGATTTTTTTTTTCTTTTAACTTTATTTAAGTATATAAATATAGATGTGATTTTTTTTAATTAATTAGTGAATTAATAGTTATAAATTGAATAAAAAATAAGAAAAAAGAGAAAATTAAGGAGAGAACATATAAAGTTATTTAGAGTGATTGTAGACTGCCACATCACCGCCTCATACTTCTCCTTTATATATTGTAGACTGTCACATCACCGCCTCATACTTCTGCTTTATATATATATATATATAGACTAGATGAGAGTTACGTGGCGAGCCACGTAAATATTAGTTTTATATAAGTTCTAGTGGTTTTTGTTTAAAAATTCAGTAACTAAGCAACAGGAACAACAATGGTCAATAGATCTATTTAAGTTTTTCATATTTGTAAAGATTATAAATCTAAAATTTTAATTTTCTTGATTTGAGATTTTGAATTGTTCTGATTTATTTGTTTATGAATTTATTGAAATACTTGAATATTTATTTGTTCTGATTTTGAATTGTTCTGATTTATTCATACTTGAATATTTATATTGATGATTGTTAATGAATGAGAACTATATACTATATTTAAAGAAATGGATTCATTTATTAATTACTAAAGAAATCAAATTCATTAATCCTAATTAAAAATATATTTTTTTTTTGAATAAGTTAATCATCAAGTTGCTAATTCTGGTAGCCACCTTTGTATATATTCTTGATTGTATATAACCCGAACTTTGGGATTCTCATCAATAAGACTGATTTCTTCTTCTTCAATTCCTTTATCTTCCTCTCTTTCTCTTAAACTCTTTCTTGATTTTATAATGGTCTAGAAGAACTAATAATTAGTAACTAATGAACTATCTCTCAACTTCCAGCCAAAAAAGAAAATTAACTATCTGTCAACAACGGGGATTGACAAGTTATCCCATGAATTGTTTAATATTTTGTCATAACAAAGCTAATTATGTAAACCAATTGATCACTCCAATTCTCCAAACATGTTTATGAATTGTATACTTTATGTACAAACTCTTTCAAACACAAGCAGAGTTCCTCGTTCAAAAGTTATCGTAAGAAAATAAATAAATAAATTAATCTGTTTGGATTTTACAGAATTTTCGAATGTTCTTCTGTTAGCATTTGTTATCCTGGGAATCAAATTCCTAAGTGGTTCAACTACCGATGCAACGGGTCTTCTATACACGTTAAGCTTCCACATCAATGGAGAAACTCCAACTTCTTGGGATTTTCTCTATGTGTTGTTGCAGCGCCTTTTTCAGAGGACAATTTCCACCAGCAAATGTGGAAAGAAAGATTACCCCTATTTTTGTATACGTTTATCGGTAATGGAGGAAGAAAGATAGGTATTTTTGAATGGGGATAATATATTTTCTTAAAAACCGGAGTGCAAAGCCATAGCTGCGTTTGGTTGATCGTAAACCAAAGCTAGAGAATTGGATTTGATAATTTGGGGATATATAGTTTGTTAGAGATATATGTGGCTAAGATATTTTTTTTAATTTAAAAAAAGATTGTTTAATTTTTTGGGTTTAATTATTGGGTTTATTTATTAACGGGAGATCAAACCTATTAACATCGTTAAATTTAACAGAATATTCTTTTATTTTTAAGGTATATTCTGTTAAAGTAAGAAACCAAGAAATGTCGTTAGATAGACACTTTTAATATATAAAGATATATAGATTGATTGATATATTAATCTTTATATATTGATTTATTTTTTCAATGCAAACCATGCAACAAGCAAAAGAAATTAGATTTTGCATATTTGAGCTAGTGTTTGAAAAGTATCAATTGGAAATTAGGGCAAATAATATTCGATTTTGGGTCAATTTAAAACCGGCAAAAATAAATTTTTTTGTAGTAATAAAACTTTTTTATAATTTAGTTCCTTATGCAAAAAAAGACAAGGATAAATTAGAACTTTGTGATGTATCTTCTATATATATTTTATAATTTGAGTGGAAGTATAAAATGGAATAGAATAAAAAGAGATAATTTTCATTCCATTGTCTTATTTGATTACATATTAAAGTATTGAAATGTCATTCCAATAAAATGACCTTTCTAATGTTTTGGTAAATTAATTATTTCATTTTGAAATGAAAATAAATTCTATTCCAAGACATTATGAAAAAAAACTAATAATTTTTATATTAAATTTTTTTTCATACATTTTAAGTTTTATTCTATTTTATTTTTACTTTTATTTCTATTCTCATTACTCTTTTTATGTTTTCATTCCCACACTTTATTTTACGTTTTCCTATTTCTTTATGGATTGTATTTATGATGGCAGTTATCTCTTTTTTTTTTCCTTATACTTTTTTTATTATTATTTTTCAGAATTTAGTACGTCCTTAAAGATAAAAACTTTGTGTACAAGTGGTACAAAGTAACATATATCTTTTTTATTTGCTCCTATTGTAATAATCAAAATAGGATATAGCTAAGATAGCTTAGATTCTAAAATAAAACAAATTAAATAAATAGGATAGTAACAAGAGTCTGACCCATAATTATCCAAGTATATAGAACGTATAGTTTTGATTGTTACAATGAGAAACAAAACATTCATGGTTTGATGTGGGGATGAGTTGGTGAAGCACTATATCTTCACATAATCCAAAACTGCATACGTATGGGCTTACAACACAAACACTTTTTAGTAACTGGTAGCTAGCTATTTATACAAACATGACTGAGAAAGAAAAAATTAAAACACATCTTGTATACTAAAGGAATGGTATGTAAAAAGACAAATAAACAAATTAATAAATATGCAAGAGATAAAGGGAATATCAATTCTACTAAAAAAATATATTTCATAACTGTTCCAATCATATATATCTCAACATCCCAAAAACCTTGCAGAAAGAAAGCCATTACTGAAGAAGCTCGACTAAATGTAATGTAATTAAACCAAGCCAAAAATGAAATATAAGTATAAAGTGGTTGTTTTAGTGATACAGAGGCAATTCTTAATCTCCAAGTTGGTTGATTGGCAACACTGGAATCAGGTTTTGAGAGAGATGAGTTGAAAAAACAGGGGAAGCTGAAACTGAGGACAATGGGACAAAGCCTGTGCTAGTAACGGTCTGACTCTTCTTTTGAGTTTGAGGAGAAACTTCAGGTGAAATCACAGCAGGCAATTCTGTCTTTGATGCAGATATCAAACCCTTAGCAACTAACGAGCTAAGGAGGATAGATATTGGATCAAAGGCTTTCTTAGCAACATTCCAAATATTTTCCTGCAGGAGACGAAGATAGTGCAAGAGATAAGACATATAGGTCTTACAAATTATGAATTGAGACAATGACTTTGACTCAGGTAATCTCACAAATAAATATGAGAGTATAATATAAAGAATAATCAATCCAACAGCAATAAGGATGTAAAAAACCAATATAAAATTGAAGTGCCTAACAAGTACTCGAGCTGATCCATAGCTCCTCTCCTCTAAAAGCCAGCATAATATTGAGGAATTAGAACATAGGAACTTATCTAAAATTAAACAAGTAAGGAAAATACAGAATAAACAGCTGCCTTACCTGGAAAACACGTGAACTGAACAGGTTGATGGTTGATACACTGCTTCCTTCTTCTCCTATATATCCAACAGAAAAAACATACATTATTATAGATAATAATGGATATAATCCAGACAACAAATGATCACATTTGAATACCATATTCTTTGCTCACCTTCCATCCACATCGAATGCAATAATAATAATAATAATAATAATAATAATAATAATAATAATAATAATAATAATAATAATAATAATAATAATTTTATTAACTAATCGCAACTACACCCAAAAACAGTTTTTATGTGCAACAAATGTGTATGATGCTCTTTGCCTTTTCAAAAGACTTGTAAGGTTCAGAATGCTCATTTCCAATTAAAAGTGCCATTACTTGAAAAGATTGAAAAATTACAATAAGAGTAAGTTTACGTTTATAGTGTGAGGAATTAATGTTGCGAAAATTATTAATTACTACGCAAGTGCACGCAATCAAGTAGTATACTCACGCAAGTGAGGTCGAACCACAGGGAATTGGATTAATTACTACTAAACTATACTTATAATTCTATTTGGCAAATCAAAAGTATTTATGATTAAAAAAGGAAGAAAGAAATTCAAGAAACTTAAAGAAACAAGTGAATATTAATCAAGATGAGAGATTAGGGAGGAGAATCCTGTTGTTAGTTTACCACAATCGTTAATGCCTAATTGCTATTCTTTTCTTGAAGTGAATGACAGATTATAAATTAACCTAACTCTTTTTCAGATCTTTTAGGTTCTAAATCACATGTTCTCTAATTAATCTCTTAATTAAACTAACATGAAATCAGCATTAAGCAATAATCTAATTGTCACAAAGGCTATGCAAATACTCTCGTTTCACATCAAAACCTAGATTATCCAATTTTAGCATTCTCAATTCTCACTTTTCAGATTTTGAATTGAGATCATAGAACATGTAGAAGGTGATCAAGCTTACACATGGAATTAAGCACAAATATAGATAATTTCACAAACCAAGATTGAAGGAATGGCAATTAATCATTAACTAGGCAAAACTTAAAACAACATTCATCATCCTCCCTAAATAGGAGTTTAGTTCAAAACATCCATAATCAAATCCATAATTAACATTGAAACAAAAAATAGCATAGAAAAATTAAAGAGAAGAGAAAGAACTAGTTGAAGCAATTGATCCGGGTCGCCACAAGCCGCTCTTCTAGCCTCCTCCTTTATTTCTAGGGCTCCAAATCTGAATGAATCCTAATTTTCACGAACTCCCTCTATTTAAACCAAGTCTCATCTTTAAAATTCGTGAAATTACAAAACTGCCCAAAAATCCCGTCACTGGGGTCCCCGTCGCGACTGGCAATGCCCCCGTCGCGACGGGGTTGAACTTCGATTTCTTGAAAATTTCTCTGCCAGTTCCCGTCGCGACTGGCATGTTTCCCGTCGCGACTGGAACAGGCAGCGACACAATTTTTGGTTTTTCTTCTCGATTCTTTCACCACTTTTCCTCAATTCTTGTACATACTTTCTTTAAACACCCGAGGACCTGAAACAAAAGAATCAAGCGTAATATAGTCCTAAAACTAGAAACAAAGAGTGAAAACTAACCGAAAATAAGACCCAAAACTTAGACTAAAATTAGCCTAACAAATTCCCCCAAACTAGATTCTTACTCGCCCTCGAGTAAGATAAATGCTACTAACTACTAATCTACTAACTGCGCTATAAGATAATCACAATACTACTGCTCATGTGTTGTTCTCTTCCATTGCTCAAACTAGAATTTCAATTCTACCAACTCTAACAATTAATTTAGATGCTCAATTTTTCACATACTGCACAAACACAAGATGACTTCACAATCGAAACAATGTTATAATGGTTTTACTCTTTCCAACCATTCCACTACCCGATAACTCATATGCTTGCATGCTTACCTCTCTCCACTAATGTTGACAACATCCTTTCGGAATCAATAGGGCTTTTTGAGGTTTAGAAAGTATGGCTTAGATATTTGAAAAATGAAAAACAATTTTGGCTAAAGATATCATAAGCACAAAAATAACCCCCAAGCTTCTTCTAATTTCAAATTTCCCAAAGTATTCCCACAACTCGCCATGATTGAAAAAAATTATTTTCCTTCTTATCCTCAACGTCACTGAATTTTATTATTTTTTCCTGAATCATGTTTTTTTTCTTTTCTTTTTCTTTATTTTTTTTCTTTTTTTTTCAGTGATATTGATCTTACAACTTATATTTTTTTTTCTCAATCTTGCACGTTTTTTTTTATATCTTCTCTCACACCATGCATTTTGCTCCCCCAAACTAATTATATAGCTTATGATATCATTGATAAAATAGTGAGGACAAAATTTAACAGGGTGGATACATATTTCGGTTCAACAGGTGAAGAACAAAACAAGTTTAGGCTCAAGAGGGTTAACTAAGGATAATCATTTCATGGTAGGCTTGAAAGGCTCAAACTATCCAATAAATGCCTAAATCATATTCCTATTGAATGTTGTCAAGGATTTCGCCTCAAAAGAATAAAACATGCAAGTTCTAAGCTATCCAGTCAATCTTACCACAAACCATAGTAAAATAATTATAACATATTTCACAGATCATCAAATTGCATTCTTACACATGTTATACAAGCATCCAAACTAATCCAAAGAGTTAACAGAATTAAGCACACAGTTGTTTTGCAATTTCAGAGCACATTACATTAAAGAGCAGCACACGATTATCTTTTAGCTTATTGCCATCCTTAACTAAAACAGAAAAAAAACTAACACAGAAAATTAAAGTGCAGAAAATAAAATTTTTAAATCTCTCCCCCCAAACTAAATATGACATTGTCCCCAATGTGTTAAAATAAAATTGTGGTTGAGAGATACTTACCTGAGCGCCACATCAACAAGCGGTTGACGCCCGTAATAAGCGTCATGCAAGACAACTTGAAAATTATTGTTGTACTCGCCTTCAAGCTTGGCAAGCGATGAGTTTGAACAAAAGTCAGCACCAACAACATAAGACTTTGGATGATGTGCTTGGGGAGAAGCCTTTGGTAACTCGAAGAGACTACAATATGGAGAATGCGGCATTAGTGGAAAATAAGGGTCCATTGGTGGTTCATAATATAGTGGTGTTGACAACCTCAAATCAACAACTACAAGTGATTCTTCTACCACCAATGGCACCTCTTTCTTGCTTTTCTTAAATAACCTCTCAATTGGTTGTTCAGTTTCCTCATGACCATCCACATCCTTGACTATGATTTGATCTTCAATAATTTCATCATTGAGGATGGATGTTTCTTCATTCACCGAATTGAGTTCATCATTTGTTGAGCAAGCATCCAATGTATCCAAATTTTCAACCACTTCAAAGGATTCTTTCTCTTCAATTCTAGGCTCAGTCTCTTCTATGTATTCATCTGATGGTGCTTCTACTATATTCAAACAACTCTCATAACTTTCGTTATTTGAGTTATTATCCTTAAAACTCTCTGAATCCTGCGCCATTAAATTATCACATAGAGCTTTCACCATGTCTGCCAATCGATTAATCTCTTTTGGAAGTGATAGAATATCCTCCTCTTCTTCAATTGGCTGGGGTGAGTTTGGACAATAAGGAGGGTATTGATGACTCCAACCTTGAAGTGATGGATTCGAATGTCAATCATAATCAAAATCTGCCATATCATTCAACAGATTTATTGCTTCATGGCCTCTCCTTAACAAATGCTCTCTAGTAACCTCTGCTCCATAATCCACCCAACTTTTTGTTTCATCATCAAGTCCATTATAAAAGAGCCACGTAAAACATCCACTTTAGAAAGTGGGATAACATCTTTCTCCAAGCTCTTTAAATCTCCTCCAAGCAGAATAGAATGATATTCATTGTGTTGTTGGCCAAAATCCTCAAGATATAGCATCTGGATTTATCTTGCAGGTCAAACTCATAAGTACAACATTAGTAAAATTAAAAAAAAAAAAAAAAACTAAATTAGTACTAAAAAGATAAAAAATTTGAAACAATAAAATTAATACTAAAACTAAAAAGAAAAACCAAATTAGAACAAAATTTAATTTTTAATAATATTACAAAATTTAATCTAAAAGAAACAGATTAGAAATAAGCAAAAATAATTAACCAAAGTAGAAGATAGTATAATTTTATGTAATATCAATCTTTATACAATTCCCCGGCAACGGCGCCAAAAACTTGTTGCGAAAATTATTAATTACTACGCAAGTGCACGCAATCAAGTAGTATACTCACGCAAGTGAGGTCGAACCACATGGAATTGGATTAATTACTACTAAACTATACTTATAATTCTATTTGGCAAATCAAAAGTATTTATGATTGAAAAAGGAAGAAAGAAATTCAAGAAACTTAAAGAAACAAGTGAATATTAATCAAGATGAGAGATTAGGGAGGAGAATCCTGTTGTTAGTTTACCACAATCGTTAATGCCTAATTGCTATCCTTTTCTTGAAGTGAATGACAGATTATAAATTAACCTAACTCTTTTCAGATCTTTTAGGTTCTAAATCACATGTTCTCTAATTAATCTCTTAATTAAACTAACATGAAATCAGCATTAAGCAATAATCTAATTGTCACAAAGGCTATGCAAATACTCTCATTTCACATCAAAACCTAGATTATCCAATTTTAGCATTCTCAATTCTCACTTTTAAGATTTTGAATTGAGATCATAGAACATGTAGAAGGTGATCAAGCTTACACATGGAATTAAGCACAAATATAGATAATTTTACAAATCACGATTGAAGGAATGGCAATTAATCATTAATGTAACGCCCGTATTTCATAATAATAAACTCGAAAATTAATTTTAATAATTTATATATTAATAACCATATGGATCGGGATCCTGAGTATCAAAAGTCAGGTTAAAAGTACTTTACTATTACATATATATATATTTTTTAAAAGTTTTGCGGACATGCATCTTCAAAATACAGACTCAAAATAATAAAAGACCGAAACCCTCCGGGTTGCACTGCCGCGATATGTACAATCATGCCGAGTTCTGCCTCACTGTTCCTCCAGCTTTGCTTTTCCTTTACCTACACAAGGTAGCAAACTGATGAGTCAACAGACTCAGTAAGATATGCAAGAAATATATAAAAGTATTGCAATGTCGGCTTTATGATTAAGCCGCCCTGAGCTCAATAATCAAGCTCACCAAATGGTTAAGAACGTTCTTAAGGGTAGGACGACTACTGTACCAAATACACTAAAGTACCAACTCTGTACTTGTGTTGGTAGAGCCCTAACTGTACTCCCGGGAATTACTAAGTGTTGTACCACGAACACGACGTACCCTGGGTACTCGTGTTGGTAACACCGTAACCACATTAACATGCAATACTATATCAACACTCTAGTAATCATTTTAAATTAGTGCTAGTAGTATAACAATCAAAACAAGCATATACATTCATTTATATATTCTTACGCTATCTTACCTCGTTCCGTGCTCAAGTGTGCCGATCAGCCTGAGTGGAAGTGCAGCTCGACGTTTTACAGGGCCCTAAACCATAATGTTCAAAATCCGATGAGAGACTCGCTAAAACACTTATCGGGGATTTAAAATAGAAACTAAGCTTAACCCTATCGATAAATAGGATGCCAATACCCTAAATTACTTAAAAACGGGAAAAACTAGGGTTCCGGAAAAATTCCCAACCTAAGCAGCCTGCCCAACCGGAACCCCAATTCTCGGGTACCAACCGCCGGCCAGGTTCTTCAGAGGCTTCCTAGAACCGGTCGACCGGTTCATAGCTGGAAACCTCAAAATCGACCCCCACATCACAATTCAATCCCAAACTTTGTAATAACCTCCAGAATACCTGCATACACTACACTAAACCAAACCCAACTAACAGAACCCAACAAATCCAACAAAATCTCAATCCACCATTAGAGAGCTAGGTTTGAGTTTTCAAACTCAATCCTTGCCAAAACCTTGATATAATCCACAAAGACAATTTAAAACAATCTAAACTATCACCAATAAGCTCCAGAATTATAATTAAAGTAACAATTATACATACAGCACCAAAAATCCCAAAACTTAAGCTTAAACCTAACTTATGCTTACTAGAATAAAGAAAAGGATAGCTAGGAATCTTTACCTTAGGTTGAATATTCTTTTTCAGGTTTACAAACTCTAAATTCCAGCAGCAAACACTCCTTCTTGCTGGTTCTTTGGGGTGCACGACAAAGAGAGAAAGGGAGAGATACCTTCTCCTAAGGTTTCCTTCTCTTTTAAGCAAAGCCAAACCTTTTCTTTTTCTTTTTAAATTAATAAACTTATTCACAGCCAACAAAATAACTAGCATAAGACAAAAGAAGTCTTGTAAAAAGACCTTCTTGCCCCCCTCACTAAAAAAAAGGAATTAAAACATCACAAGGGTAAAATGGTCATTTACTAAACCCCGAAAATACCAATACCGCTAAAACCTAACAAAGATACCCCGAATAAATTCTAAATTATATAAAATGCGACTCTCTATAGGCCCAACGTCGCTTTCCACAGCTTCCGAACACAAACACAGAAATTAGGTAATTTACATTAAATAGCATAAATGATATTAAATTTATTTTCCAAAATATACCTTTCATAATTATTAATTAATTTCATACATAAACCTTAATTATTTATCATTTCAGAGTATTAGTCATAGGCGGTCTTTACAATTATCCCCCCGTTAAAAAGATTTCGTCCCCGAAATCTACCTAAACAATTCAAGATGCTGAGTCTTCATATCAGATTCTAGTTCCCAAGTGGCTTCTTCCACTTTGCTATTCCTCGAGAGTACTTTAACCAACGATATGGTTTTAGTTCGAAGGACCTTTTCCTTCCTATCCAGAATTTGCACTGGTTGTTCATCATATGATAAGTCAGGTTGCAATTCCAAGGCTTCATAACTCAACACGTGCATTGGATCAGATACATACTTCCTCAGCATGGAAACATGAAATACATTATGCACAGCTGACAATGATGGAGGTAAAGCCAATCGATAAGCTACTTGCCCAACCTTTTCCAGGATTTCAAAAGGTCCAATAAACCTAGAGCTCAACTTGCCTTTCTTCCCAAAACGTCTGATTCCTTTCATTGGGGATACTCGTAGAAAGACATGATCACCAGGTTGGAATGTAACATCCCGTCGCTTGGGATCTGCATAACTTTTCTGCCTGCTTTGAGAGGCAAGCATTCGAGCTTTGATCTTGTCTATTGCTTCATTCGTCTTCTGGACTAATTCAGGGCCTAGGTATTTCCGTTCTCCTGTTTCGTCCCAATGAATTGGGGAACGACACTTCCTGCCATAGAGCAGCTCATAGGGAGCCATTCCTATGGTACTTTGATAGCTATTGTTATAGGAAAATTCAATCAAAGGCAAATACTTACTCCATGACCCTCCAAAATCCATGACACAAGCTTGTAACAAATCTTCAAGTATTTGAATGGTTCGTTCAGATTGCCCATCTGTTTGAGGATGAAAGGCTGTGCTAAATTTCAGATTAGTTCCCATAGCTTTTTGCAAACTCATCCAAAACTTTGATGTAAATTTAGGGTCTCTATCTGAAATGATTGACTTCGGTACTCCATGAAGACGAACAATTTCTTTCATATACAAATCAGCATACTGATCCACTGAATAGGTTACCTTAACAGGTAAGAAATGTGCTGACTTTGTAAAGCGATCCACTACAACCCAAACTGAGTCGTACATTCTTGTGGTTCTAGGTAACCCAACCACAAAGTCCATTGCAATGTCTTCCCACTTTCATTCTGGGAGTGTTAATGGCTGAAGTAATCCTGCCGGCCATTGATGCTCAGCTTTGATTTGCTGACAGGTTAAGCATTTAGTGATGTAGTCCACTACATCCCTCTTCATCCCATACCACCAGAAGTAGGGCTTCAAGTCTTGATACATTTTGGTGGTTCCTGGATGTAATGAGTAAGGGGTAGTATGAGCTTCTTCTAAAATTTCCTTCTTAAGTTCATTGATATCAGGGACACACACCCGTGCTTTAAATAACAACATCCCATTGTCAGAAATTGAGAAGTCCTTAGCTTTACCTGCTAAGACATCTTCTCGAGTTTTAACCAATTCAGAATCTTCTAACTGGGCCATTCTGATTCTTTCCAACAAATCTGACTGAAGTGTCAGATTAAATAATTTCTCAGTCACTAACTCAATGTTTGCCCTAGTCATTTCCGAGGCTAGCTTAGAGGAAATCATGACCATGTTGGATATCTGATCAGGTCCTTTTCTGCTTAGGGCATCAGCCACAACATTTGCCTTTCCAGGATGATACAAGATTTCACAGTCATAGTCTTTTACCAATTCTAACCACCTTCTCTGTCTCATGTTCAAATCCTTCTGAGTGAAGAAATACTTGAGACTCTTGTGGTCAGTATAAATCTCACACCTTTCACCATACAAGTAATGTCGCCAAATTTTCAAGGCGAACACCACTGCTGCAAGTTCTAGGTCGTGAGTTGGGTAACGCTGCTCATAATCTTTCAATTGCCGAGAAGCATAGGCTATGACTTTATCTGTTTGCATTAACACACAGCCTAAACCCTGCCTTGATGCGTCACAGTACACCACAAACTTTTCTTGATCAGATGGCAAAGCTAGAACAGGAGTTGTAATCAATCGTTGCTTCAACTCTTGGAAACTCTTTTCACATTTATCTGACCATATAAATCGCTGATTCTTCCTAGTTAGCTCGGATAACGGCGTCGCAATTTGGAAAATCCTTCCACAAAATGCTGATAATAACCCGCTAAACCGAGAAAACTTCGAATTTCGGTGACTGTTTTAGGTCTAGGCCAATTCTTTACCGCTTCAATCTTCCCTGGATCAACCATAATTCCATCTTTTCCAACAATATGCCCCAGAAAAGACACTTGTGACAGCCAGAACTCACACTTTTTGAACTTTTCATAAAGTTTATGATCTCTAAGTCGCTGCAGAACCATTCGAAGATGTTGCTCATGTTCTGCTTCTGACCGAGAGTATACAAGAATATCATCGATAAATACAATTACAAAATTATCGAGGAAATCCTTGAATACCCTATTCATGAGATCCATAAAGGCTGCCGGTGCATTTGTTAACCCAAAAGACATAACCAGGAATTCATAATGACCATACCTGGTTCGAAAAGCTGTCTTCGGGATATCCTCTTCTCGAATTCTCAACTGATGATATCCAGACCTCAAGTCAATCTTAGAGAATACTGTCATGCCCTGAAGTTGGTCAAACAAATCGTCAATTCTGGGGAGAGGATATTTATTCTTAATGGTTAACTTATTCAGCTCCCGATAATCAATACACATCCGAAGAGTTCCATCTTTCTTCTTCACAAATAGCACAGGGGCTCCCCAAGATGACACACTAGGCCGAGTGAACCCTAGATCCAACATCCCTTGGAGTTGTATCTTCAGTTCTTTTAATTCAGCAGGTGCCATTCGCTAGGGTGCCTTTGAAACAGGTTCTGCTCTAGGAATTAAATCAATAATGAAATCTATTTCCCGCTAAGGTGGTAATCCAGGCAATTCCTCTGGAAACACATCTAAGAATTCCTTAACTACTTTAACTTCTTCAGGTCCAAGTAACACAGGTTTACTAGAATCTACCACCACTGCTAGAAATCCAACACATCCATTTCGTAACAAATCCCTAGCCTTCAACGCTGAGATTCTTGGAACACGAGAACCTTGGACCGAACCAACAAAAACAAAAGGTTCCTCATTCTCCGGTTCAAAAGTCACCATTTTCCGTTTACAATCAATACTAGCAGAGTATTTGGACAAAAAGTCCATACCAAGTATAATATCAAATTCGGCCAATGGTAACTCCACGAGATCAGCACTCAATTCTCTATCTTCAATTCTAATTAATACTGACCTAACCCACTTTCTTGATACAATTAACTCACCATTGGGCAACAGGGTTCCAAACCCCGTCTCAAAAATATCACTGGGTCTATCAAGCTGATCAAGAACCCTTGATGACACATAAGATCGAGTAGCACCCGAATCAAATAAAACAGTATAAGCAAAACCGTTGATTAGAAGCTGACCTGTAACTACTGAAGGACTGGCAGCAGCATCAGCCTGAGTTATAGCAAAGACACGAGCAGGTACAGGCACAGGTTTGACCTCGGGCTTCGGTTCCTCTTTCTTCAACTGAGGACAGTCCTTCTTGAGATGTCTCACTGAACCACACTGAAAGCAGGCCCTCCGGTTACAAGTTCCGGGGTGATGCTTCATGCAACGCGGGCACTCAGGATAGGAATAAGTCTGACGTCCTCCTCTGTTCTGGTTTCCTCGAAACCTTTTTCCTTGCCCTGAACTTCCTGAAGATGGGAAAGTTCTTTTCTTCTGTTCAAAGGTAGAACTCCCACTCTCTTTTTCAGGACCAGACATAGGGAGAATAGTGATCCCACTAACACCAGAAGACTCTCGGGTTTCTTGCAAAAATTTCACTGCTCCTTCAGCTCGAAGAGCCTTATAAGTTGTGGTATCATTTGTTGTAATAACCAGGTCATGCCTGATCTTGGCATTCAGCCCAGCCAAATACTTTTCTTTCTTGCTAAAGTCTATTGGTACGATTCCGGAGGCCAACTTGGCCAAGCAATCAAACTTGGTTGTATATTCAGTCACTGACATAGCCTCACCTTGTACCAACTCAACAAATTCCTTCCGCTTTGCACTGCGGACTGCCTCATTGTAATATTTGGCGTTGAATAATTCCTGGAACTCTTCCCAGGTCATTCTGGTCACATCCCTGGTGAGGGATACCATCTCCCACCAAATCAGGGCATCTTCTTGAAATTGAAACGTGGCACATGCCACTCTATCATTTCCGACCACTCCCATAAAATTCAGTATTCTTTCGATAACAGTCAACCACTGCTCAGCCTTAAGAACATCAGGACCTCCCAGAAATACTGGAGGTGCTTGTTTTCTGAACCTCTCATATAAAGGCTCCATGCGGTTACCAGCAACATTTTGCTCAGCTGGCACCGCAGGGGCTGCAGGAACCGCAGCAGGCGGTTGCGGGGGAAGCTCAACAGGAGCATCCCGATGCCTAAGTCGTCGGATCTCTTCTTCTTGTTGCTCAATTCTAGTTTGCATCTCAGCAAACCTTTGCTCCCAATCAACCGGGGCCTGAGGTGGATTCTCCTGTCCACCTGTCGGGATACGACCGCGGCCTCTACCGCGTCCACGGGGGTTTTGGGGATTTCTACCACCCCGACCACCTCCGGTCTCAACCAATTCACCCTGCCTTCTAACGTTTCGCTGGTCGTCCATTATTTAGGACTTAGCCTGCGAACCCACAAGGCATGTAGGTCAGACAGTGGTCAAAATATTTTCAAGACCGCAATTAAGATTTAAAACATCTCAATTAATCATATATACAACACAACATATCTTAAAAACAATTTGCAAAAAGAAATAAAGCTTACGAAACCGTGAGTTGAACTCGACACTGGCCTTGATTGTACATATCTTGACGGTCTTCAGTGGACAACCCGGTGGCTCTGATACCAAACTGTAACGCCCGTATTTCATAATAATAAACTCGAAAATTAATTTTAATAATTTATATATTAATAACCATATGGATCGGGATCCCGAGTATCAAAATTCAGGTTAAAAGTACTTTACTATTACATATATTTTTTTTAAAAGTTTTGCGGACATGCATCTTCAAAATACAGACTCAAAATAATAAAAGACCGAAACCCTCCGGGTTGCACTGCCGCGATATGTACAATCATGCCGAGTTCTGCCTCACTGTTCCTCCAGCTTTGCTTTTCCTTTACCTACACAAGGTAGCAAACTGATGAGTCAACAGACTCAGTAAGATATGCAAGAAATATATAAAAGTATTGCAATGTCGGCTTTATGATTAAGTCGCCCTGAGCTCAATAATCAAGCTCACCAAATGGTTAAGAACGTTCTTAAGGGTAGTACGACTACTGTACCAAATACACTAAAGTACCAACTCTGTACTTGTGTTGGTAGAGCCCTAACTGTACTCCCGGGAATTACTAAGTGTTGTACCACGAACACGACGTACCCTGGGTACTCGTGTTGGTAACACCGTAACCACATTAACATGCAATACTATACCAACACTCTAGTAATCATTTTAAATTAGTGCTAGTAGTATAACAATCAAAACAAGCATATACATTCATTTATATATTCTTACGCTATCTTACCTCGTTCCGTGCTCAAGTGTGCCGGTCAGCCTGAGTGGAAGTGCAGCTCGACGTTTTACAGTGTAATAACCAAAATATATATTTGGTTCTTATGTTAGTCTAGAAATCTCGATGTGGAAATAGTAATTTCATAGAATAAGTTGTTAGAAAAATAGTATTTTTGTGAGTAAGTATATGCTTGTGTTATTTTTCTAAAATAAAAGATATTTGAGTATTAGCACTTATTTAGCTCAAAGATGAATATAAGCATACTAATGTATAGTATTTATAACAAAAAAAAAATGATTAAGTAGAATTATTATGTTATTATTGGATTAAAATTGTAATAGTAGTGGTAGTGGTCGTATGGTACCATATAGACATTGGGACAAGTTTGAAATAGTCTATAGGTGGCGAGCAATGGATGGAAGATAGTTAGGCTACTCCAACTAAAAAAAAAGAAAGTGTAGTGTAGATGGCTATCAAAAATTCAAAATTTTAAAAAAATCTAGTTGGACTTGCACGTATAGTGTAGAAGTGAATGGGGATTAGTTTACTCAAATGATTAGCGGAACGTATAAATGGTACAATTGGAGATTTTAGTGGAAATTAGTTTAGAGTAAGATTACATTTCAAATTCAAAACAAAAGAGACCTAACTAAGTGCGGTGTAAACACATTGCTTGTTGAGATTTAAAGAGACTTTCCATTTTATTATGAATGTCATGCAAGTGTATAGTCACCTATTGGTTATTTTTTTTTTCATAGTATAGATAAATACTAGTTGTTGAACTTAAAGTATATATGTGGTTAGGAGTCCACGTGGAGGTCATAAATTTTAGATAAATTGACTATTTTCTTGAAGGTTTTATTGTAAGATTTATTTAGAAAATTTATTATTGGGAATTAGAATTATTTGGATATGACACAACAAATGTAAGACTTGAATTTTAATTATGTAACATGTGGACGTGTGCATGAAGAGCATCCAAGGAAACAATTCAAATTTCATTGTGGTTGGATTATGTTAGTTAAGAGATTCTCTCCTCTCTTGACCGAGTATGGAGAAAGGGGTGCAACTTTAGGTGGGTTATTCAAATTTTAAATGTTAATCTTGACTAGTGTAGGATTAGTTTTAGCCTATAAATACTACTATGTACTCTTCATTAATCTTGTCACTTAAAAGCCAAACAGAATACCCTCTCTCTCTCTCTCTCTCTCTCTCTCTCTCTCTCTCTCTCTCTCTCTCTCTCTCTCTCTATTGGGCTCTCTAATCTTCATTACCATTGCATTTATTATTTTTTTTCATCACCATTACTATACACCACCATTATATATATATACATAAATATTGCCTATCATAGCTAAAGTCACAATCTTCATCATTTTCTCTATCATCCTTTTTACAATTTCTTTTTTATCATTTCACCATCCTCTCAAACACTATTCCCAACCAATTATTTCATCTCCATCATTCTTGTCATACTCACATAACACCACCACCAACCTCTTACTTATTCATATATAGATACTCCACTATTATTTACTTATATATATCAACATCATCACCACCATTATTTTCCTGCCAGATTTCCTTTCTAATCTAAGGTATCATTCTATAATTTTAGATTTGTAGATTCAATGTTAAGGTCTCGTATATATATATATTTATATATACCATTGTAATATGTTCTAATTAATAAATATGAAATTTAGGTTTTTCATAAGATAATTTTTGGTTCTGAAGGATCACTTTTGCAATCAACATAGGATCTCCACATTCGAGGTAAGGAAATTAAGTAGAAAAAACATAAGTTTTCTGTATGTAATAACATTCATAGGAAGAGTGGGAATAGTAAAAGGGAAGTTAACTAAGGTCTTCTAGACTCTTTATTGTTTGTTATTTATTGTACTGTATAATATATATTTAAATAATATGTTTATAAGATTCATGTTATTTATGTATGTTTACAGTATTAGAGCATGGCCATTGCTAAAGGTATATATTTAAATAATATGTTTATAAGATTCATGTTATTTAAGTATGCATGTAAATAGTGTGTTTATAAGATTCACATTATTTAGTTATGATTGTTATGTTATTTAAATAATGTAATGTATAGTAGTTTGACATTATTTAAATTAGGCAGATTATAATTTATGTGACATGATTTGACTGAAAAGATAATGGTTAAATACTTGACTGTTGGGTCTATATGGTAGATAGGGGGCCATTTAGTAGTGGGTACGATTTTACTGAACCCAGCCCTCCGCCATTTAGTCCAATAGCTCGAGTTTATTTGCCAAAGTCGGACTCGGGCGTAATCATTAATATGTGATTTAGCTTAGAACCTAGTTATTAGTGACTAGTGATATAATTAAGTTTATGTTTTGCTATCTGTTTAAATGTGTGCATGTGCATTTTAGCTAAGATTTATTTTTATTTATGTGACTACCTGACACACATTTCCTTACTGAGTTTAGTAACTCACCCTTATTAAATTACCATGTGCAGACCAAAGTAACTACAAGTCTAGAATGCCGGTGGCGAGTGGAACTTTGAACGCTTGTGTGTGTGAACTCGCTGAGGACCATATAACTGTGGGCGGTCTAGGGCGCTCTGTTTATTTATTTACGCTATTAAACTTATGTCGCAATTATTTTAGTTATTAATTATTATGTCTTTTGTACAAAAACTGGCCAGTTGTGAATATTTTCAAGTATTAAACAAAATTAATATTTTTATAAAAGTACGGGCGTTACAAATAGGGCCCTAAACCATAATGTTCAAAATCCGATGAGAGACTCGCTAAAACACTTATCGAGGATTTAAAATAGAAACTAAGCTTAACCCTATCGATAAATAGGATGCCAATACCCTAAATTACTTAAAAACGGGAAAAACTAGGGTTCGGGAAAAATTCCCAACCGGCAGGCCGGTTCCCAACCGGAACCCCAATTCCTGGGTACCAACCGGTCGACCGGTTGCTAGAGGCTTCCTAGAACCGGTCGACCGGTTCATAGCTGGAAACCTCAAAACCGACCCCCACATCACAATTCAATCCCAAACTTTGTAATAACCTCCAGAATACCTGCATACACTACACTAAACCAAACCCAACTAACAGAACCCAACAAATCCAACAAAATCTCAATCCACCATTAGAGAGCTAGGTTTGAGTTTTCAAACTCAATCCTTGCCAAAACCTTGATATAATCCACAAAGACAATTTAAAACAATCTAAACTATCACCAATAAGCTCCAGAATTATAATTAAAGTAACAATTATGCATACAGCACCAAAAATCCCAAAACTTAAGCTTAAACCTAACTTATGCTTACTAGAATAAAGAAAAGGATAGCTAGGAATCTTTACCTTAGGTTGAATCTTCTTTTTCAGGTTTACAAACTCTAAATTCCAGCAGCAAACACTCCTTCTTGCTGGTTCTTTGGGGTGCACGACAAAGAGAGAAAGGGAGAGATACCTTCTCCTAAGGTTTCCTTCTCTTTTAAGCAAAGCCAAACCTTTTCTTTTTCTTTTTAAATTAATAAACTTATTCACAGCCAACAAAATAACTAGCATAAGACAAAAGAAGTCTTGTAAAAAGACCTTCTTGCCCCCCTCACTAAAAAAAAGGAATTAAAACATCACAAGGGTAAACTGGTCATTTACTAAACCCCGAAAATACCAATACCGCTAAAACCTAACAAAGATACCCTGAATAAATTCTAAATTATATAAAATGCGACTCTCTATAGGCCCAACGTTGCTTTCCACAGCTTCCGAACACAAACACAGAAATTAGGTAATTTACATTAAATAGCATAAATGATATTAAATTTATTTTCCAAAATATACCTTTCATAATTATTAATTAATTTCATACATAAACCTTAATTATTTATCATTTCAGAGTATTAGTCATAGGCGGTCTTTACAATTATCCCCCCGTTAAAAAGATTTCGTCCCCGAAATCTACCTGAACAATTCAGGATGCTGAGTCTTCATATCAAATTCTAGTTCCCAAGTGGCTTCTTCCACTTTGCTATTCCTCCAGAGTACTTTAACCAACGATATGGTTTTAGTTCGAAGGACCTTTTCCTTCCTATCCAGAATTTGCACTGGTTGTTCATCATATGATAAGTCAGGTTGTAATTCCAAGGCTTCATAACTCAACACGTGCATTGGATCAGATACATACTTCCTCAGCATGGAAACATGAAATACATTATGCACAGCTGACAATGATGGAGGTAAAGCCAATCGATAAGCTACTTGCCCAACCTTTTCCAGGATTTCAAAAGGTCCAATAAACCTAGGGCTCAACTTGCCTTTCTTCCCAAAACGTCTGATTCCTTTCATTGGGGATACTCGTAGAAAGACATGATCACCAGGTTGAAATGTAACATCCCGTCGCTTGGGATCTGCATAACTTTTCTGCCTGCTTTGAGAGGCAAGCATTCGAGCTTTGATCTTGTTGTTGGAAATTATTTTACCAGGATCTTAGATCTACTCACAAGTATGTTTATTAACATCCTAAATAAGAACTTTCTAAAACGATAAATTAAGCACATATAAAGTTTAAGAAACCTTACATTGGGTGCAGCGGAACATAATGACTCCTTCCGTTCAGATATCTAGCCCTTGATTCCTTTCTGTAGCAGAGCATTATCAATATCTGAACATGGATCTCTTTCTCTGAATCTTTGATGCTGAAACTCCTTTGCTGATGATCTTTCTTCACGATCTTCCTCACTATGATTGAGGTATCACTTGCTGTGTGTGGGCACTACTCATACACTAAGGATTTTGAAATTCAAAGGAAGAAGAAAGAAGAAGTGGCAGCTAAAGATAGGGAGAGAGAAGGCTCAGTTTTTCTGAATCAGAAGAAGTGTCTGAAGAAAAGTCTATTTTTCCTGAAGCCTTCACTATCTATTTATAGCATTCCACTAGGGTTAGGTTTGAATTATTTGGCATTAAAATAATGAAAATATCAGATTAAATTGCCTACAAAAGTGGCTGGGCCATGCTTAGTGGATTTGGGCCTCACTTTTTGCAATTTTGCAGTTTTAACACCTTTGTATCTGATTTTCTCAAAAATGCCAATTTCCTAATTCAACCATTTAAATGCCAATTCTAACTATTTAATAACTATAAATAATTATTAAATAATATTGTCACTTATCATATTTATTAATTGAACCATACAAAGTATCATAATTAACAAATATGCCCTTATAAACTCTTTCTTTACAATTTCGCCCTTACTTAGTGAAAAATTCACATAGACATAGTCTAATTTGTGAATTATAATTGATTAATCAAAACCAATTACATGAGTCTTACAAGCAATATTATCTCAACTAGTGGGGGGACCATGGGTCTATATAACCGAGCTTCCAATAAGTAGATCAAGAATTTTGCACTAAAATTCACTAACTTATTAATTCTTCGTTGAATCCACGCATAGAACTTAGAATTGCACTCTCAGTATATAGAATGCTCTATATGTTCGACCATATAGACACATCATTAGTTATCCATTGTTATAATCCTAATGTGATCAATTATCCTCTATATGAATGATCTACACAGTAAAGGGATTAAATTACCGTAACACCCTACTATGTATTTTTATCCTTAAAACACTTGACCCCGTATAAATGATATTTCAGCTTATGTGAAATGAGATCTCCACCATTTATTTTCGTTTGGTCAAGCTCGAAGGAGATCATCCTTTGCTTACTATTTGCCAGATAGAAGCTATAGATTCCATGTTTATGCTAGCGCTCCCACTCAATTGCACTACCGTGTTCCCAAAATGTACGTATCACCCTGACCTAAAAGTAGGCTTAACTAACAAATCAAAGAACACGAATAGCCTTTCAAGATTGAGCCTAATCATAACAGGATTAAGAACATTTGATCTAGGATCAACTAGGCGATATTGACTTGAATAGATATTACGGTAAGTTTAATAAATCTAAGTCAAACTTCAATATCGGTCCCTTCCGATGCATACTCCATGCATCCAACCTGAGCTTTACTTTAACCAATGTTCTAGAAAGAACATAGTATTTCTCCAAATACAAGTAAACTCTTGTTGTAGATTATCATATCAGTAAAACCCTGTGTCTGATAAATCTAGGAAACTTTATTCACATAGTCATGTTTACTTTCCAATGTGTTGACGGCACAATAAACAGGATCAAGTATGTGAAAAGGGTTTCAGATGAATTTATACATTATGTACATATAATCATGAAATAAATCATGTGAACCATGCAACATTAAATGTTATTTCTGATCTATATTAATAAGTAAATCTGATTATATTGAAATGAGTTTTATTTAGGGCATAAAACCCAACAAACTCCCAATTGCACTAATATAAAACAAAAAGTGCGTTTCAAATAATCTCAACACCTTGATATACAAATCAAGTGTAGTAGTAGTAAACTCCTCGTAATAGGATCTGAAAGGTTGAATTAACCACAACCTTTTCTCCACCATTACTCTTCCTTTAATCACAAAATCATTGATGATGTGAAATTCCTCTCTATATGTCTACTCTCTTGGGATACTGGATTCTATACCTTTGGCAACTACTTTTGGTTAATCAGGAAATTAACACTAGTAGTTTAAGGCAATTTGGAATGGTGCCAAAGATGTATAGAACTTGCCTTAGACTGAATAAGTACCTTTCCTGCAGCTTTAACATTCAGTCTCTCTCTGGTAGACCTAGAGACTTCAGATAGGTTTTTACACTTCTCCAAAATCACTATTCCACCCCCAGAGTAATCACCATCTTATCAGAAATATTTACTAGCACATAGGCAAATTTCGAAATCTGATGTGGTGTAGTCTAAGAGTTTTAAACACACTCTTATAGACTAACATATAGTTCCTCTTCTTAATCTTAGGATTTACTTGATTGTCTTCCAATGTTCTTCTCCTGGATTAATCTGATACCTACTCATTACTCCCACTCAACAGCAGGTGTCTGGTCTAAGGCATGCAAAAGCATATCTAAGACCTCTCACTGTTGATATAAGAAATTCTTTCATGGCTTTATCTTTTCTGGAATAGTTAAGACTTTTCCTTAGATAAATAAAATCTATACCTAAGAAGTTGTGAAGCTTCTATAGATTGCCATTAGAAAGAAAATGCTTCAGCATCTTACTAAAGTAAGTTTCTTGCATTAGAGTAAGTAATTACCAGGTATACCACAAGCCATAGGTTTAGATAAACTCAAACCTATAATACTAGGAACAGAAAGTTTTGTTAAGTCCATTGAATGGACTTATAAACGAAAATTTCCTTTTATGTCCTTGTAATAGAAAACTTTAGGTTACTCCATGTGAATGGATTAAACCATAGTTCTATTGGCTTTCTTCTTAGTTTGTTATCTTGACAATCCATTACTTGTTTAAACTCACAATGGATTTTAATCACTAGTGTCTCCCAAGTCATAAGAAGGTGAGTTCCTAGAAACTCTCCCACTACGACAAGGTACCGTGAATTATGTCTAAGAAAATGGTATTAACCTCTTTGGTTGTGACAAGACAACAGAGGCAGTGGGATCATCATATGTTATATAAGATGATAGAACACTTTTGGAATCAAGAATTAAATATCTCCTTTATTTGCTACTTGTTTTTCAGACTTAGTCATTATCTTAGAAAAGTAGTATTTGTTTGAACAAACACTTTCTTATCTATTGACATTGGGATGGTCCACCCCTAATCACTTAGAATAGCTAACAAACCATGGTTAACAGTTCTAGCTTTTCTTAAGATTTTGATTAGGTCATCCATGAATCTAGTAATGATTTACATTAAGTATACAACCATTACATCATTCTGAAATTGTATTACCATAGAAGGATTTAGCCAACGACTAGTAACTAATCATCAATATGCAACTCGAAATTTCTGGGGAGGTAAGTTTGGATATAATTCAAAAATCAATTTAATGATCTTTGAACTGCATATCTACTAACTATTTCTCCACCCCTATTAGTTCGCAAGATCTTTAACCACTTACCTTAATGGTTTTAACCATTGCTAGAAATTAATGAAATTTTTCAAACATTTGAAATTTCTTGCTAAAAGGTATAATCTAGAGTTATCGTTTTAAGAATACAACGAAAAACTCATATCCACCCCTGAATGTACATTTATCTGCGAATGAGATGAACTACTTTCAGTGGATATAGGCATATTAACTCTTTGCAGAGATTGATCTTGTCAACTCCACTATGAACAAGATACAAATGCCATAGATTAAAAAAAATGTGGTAGTGTCTATGATGACATAGGTTTAGTTACATCAAAGAGTTCTTAGAATAGTGCAAGTGGATCCTGGTCACAGAATACCTAACTCATATTCCATACAGTTTGAATCCATTAATAGAAGATGGATATTAAACACTTGAGAAAGTGTAACTGTATTGTATCTGGAATTAGAAATATAAGAAAATTTCTGTTTGGATTCTAAAATTAAAGTCAAAGACTTAAATTCAACCAAATATAATGAGTAATTCTTTCTTGGACCACCACTACTAATACAAACTCTAAGTCAGATATGCCCATACAAGTAGGAGATTTCTAAGATTGAGGATTTATATCAATTGGGAATAGAATTTCGGGATTATAATCATATGCGTCATATAATTTCTAAAGAGAAAATATAATGACATGAAATGATTTATAGACCATTCATCCAATGATATGTTTTTAAAGCTAATTCGAAATGAATAAGCTAAGAGGAATTAGGATAATTTCGTTTAAAATAAGAATCCAACAATGCTTCGATTAGCGAAAGTCAAAGTAATCTTATTTATGTAATCTTCTTGTTTCATATTGTAAAAATACTAGTCTAAGGTGTCATCAATTGATGAACAGTTAGATGTCGCATATACAATACTTATCTTTCGAGATCTTACACTATTATGTATGTCTAATGGTGAAAATCCATTATGGATTTATCTCATTAGAAAAACAAACATGTTAGACCAACAATGAAGATTCGAAATTAAACTACAACTTAATAACAGAAAATAACATGGTTCAATATAAATTCATACACAATTCAGAAATTATAAACATATAGCAAGTAGGAATGACAAGTGAAAATACTAAAACTTACAATCCTAAATAATTTCCAAGGTTTTCAACAAACTGATACAAAGGTCCCGTAGGCGAGAGTCAAAGCATCATTTATTGAATAGAGTTGTCAGCTCATCTAAAATAGAAACCATTCTAGCAACCTTTTATTCGATCAAAATAAGAATCCAACGTTGTCCCGGTAGGCGAGAGTCAAGGTTATTCTCATTTTATGAGCTTCCACCATTGTTTCATGTTTCATAAGTTTATCTCTAAGTAGTCACCGTAGGGGAGAGTCTAATAGAGATGAAAACTTACAAAACACTTATCAAATGAAATCTTACGGTGTTAAATGCGTTCAACGAATAACCATCCATAGGGGGACGAAGTCTAGCGTCTCGAGGTTATATTGAAAACATTTAACTTTGGTAAGACCAACAATAGAGATCGAATATCTTAATAATAATCAAGCTCATTATTTAAAGTGAGTTGTATTTTCTTTGATTCTCTTTATTTAATTTATTTATTTTAAATATATATTTATTTAAAATTTCCAATTTAGAATGAAAAATTCTAAATATAAATTTTAATTTAATATTTATAAATTTTACTTAGATGGATATAAAAATAACATGAATTATTTCCATCTTAGTAATAATTTCCAATAAATATTTAGAAAAATATTCAATTTAAGTTGTTACAAAATTAATATAAATTAATTTACAACTCAAATTTAATTTTCTATAAATATATATTGCATTTCGAAAAATTAAAGTATTTAAGAATACAATTTTCGAAAATGCATGTTAAAATAAAAAATTAATCCTAGAAAAATTATTCTAATTTAATGTTGGTCCAAAATTAATTAATAAAATTAATTTACAACAAAAAATATAATTTTCCTATTTAATTAAATATATAAGAAAAATTTCAAATATTTTAGTATGATGATGAAAATCAACTTAAATATTAATTTTCTATTTAATTAAATACACTAGAAAAATACTTCAAGCAAAAATTCATCTATCTAGATTTTCCTTTGACTAATTAATTCAATTTCTAATAATATACTTTAATTCAATTTATTTTAAATTAATCAATAAATGAAAAAATCATTGATTTAAGTTGATCCAAGAATTAATTAAAATAAATAATTAATTTACAACTTAATCTATTTTTCAAGATAAAATTCGAAATTCTAGCATTTAAGAAATGCAATTTTGAAAATTGATTAATAAAATAAAGAAAAAATATATTTGAAAATTATTTAAATTTAGTTGAAAAAATAAATTTCAACTAAAAATAATTTTCTATTTAATTAAATGTCATGAAAAAGAAATATTTAAGTATGATGATGAAAATCAACTTAGATATTTAATTTTTCAAATTAATTAAATGTATTAAATTCAAGAAATAAATAATTAAGTGTAGAGAAGGCTTAATTATTAATCTCTAGTTTAATACTAGGAAAAAATATACTTAAAATAAATTGTACCAAAATTAATTATTTAAATAATTAATTTCACAATTTATATAATTTTCCTATTTAATATTAGAAATAATAAGTAGTCTAGAAATAACTATCTAGAAAATATCTTATTTAACTAAGTATCTTTTCCACAAAATTTGAAAAAATATCTAATTTAAGTTGTATTAGAAAAAATCTAGAACTTAAATATTTTTCAAATTTAAATTTAATTAAATATCAAAAATTAAGTTGTAACCACTTAATTTGAAAATATTCCATTTTAAGTTAATATTCGAAAAGATATTAACTTAAAAAATATCTAAAGAATCTTAATAACCAATGCCTAAAATTCCTCAACTTAATTTTGAAATTTGAAATTCAAAAGATATTCAGATTTAAGTTGGTTAGTTATAGATAACTAAATATCAACTTAAATAAGAATATTTAATGAAAAATTTAAATTAAGTTCCAGAAAGAATCTAGATGGTTATAATTCTATATTTAATTAAATACAAGAAAATACATATAGTTTAGCTTAGAATAAAAAATTCTTTAAACTATAATTTTCTTAAATTAATTTCAAAAAAAAAATGAAATTAATTATGTTGCTAATCAATTTTATTAGGTTAAACTAGTTTAATTAACCTAGTACAGTCATTCAAATCAGGCAAATGGGACTTCACAATTGGGGTGGTTCATGTGAGGGGGTGCTGGGTTCAGTATGTCGTACCCACTTCTATGGCTCCCAACTCTCACACAAGGCCCAAAAGAGAGGAATTTAACCTTAATAAGAACAACTGTTATTAATTGAATAAGCCCAATAACTAAATGGGCCTAAATAAATTCTATCAAGAACTATGATAATTTATTTTAGCAACAACAACCTATATGTATCTATAATCAAATTAAACACATAGGCTCACACAGGCACACTTTGGATGGGTCCTATCATGTTGCTAGGTCATACACAGATGAAAGAAGATTGTAAATATACCTGTTACAAATTATTAACTTGACCAAGGGAACCATCAAATCATTAGATCTGGCAAAAAGTAACCATGGCTATTTGCAATCAAGTAATAATAGGTTTTGAAAACTTACAAACAAGCTAAAACACATACTCCTGCAACAAGGTTAGCTGGATAGTTGGATGTAGGATTTATTTAATTTTAAATTAAATTATTAATTTCGAAAATAATTAATTAAACAAAATAATTTTCAAAAATTTAAAAAAAAAATTAAAAAAAAATTTCGAAATTTAAAAAAAATTTAAATTTAAAATTAAACCTACAATTTTTGAAAATTAGGTTTCAACCAACCTCAATATCATTTCAAAAATTTGCTAACTACTTTTAAATTTTAAATGTTATTTTATAAATAAAAATTAAATAAAAAATTAGAAAAGATAAATAAATATCTTTTTCAAATTTTAAATGTAATTTAAATACATAAAATAACAAAATTTAAAAATTAGCAAAATATCTTATATCATTTAAAAATTACATGATTATAAATATCTTATTTTTAAATTTAAAATAAGATAAGATATAATCAAATTTTAAAATAAGATAGATTTTTAAGCAAGAAGATAGATACTAATTCTATTCAAATTCAAATTACACTAATATCTTGAATTAAAATTTAAAAAATATTAAATTAATTCAAAATGATAATTAGAATTGAATTAGGAATAGTAATAGTATAAATACAAAACTATACCAAAAATCGGAAGTTAATTCCATGAAAAAGCATGAAAAATCGAAGAAAAACAAAAAAATTGTGAACTGTACGGACAGATTTGCGATCGCAGGAAAATATCAGCACAGCCCCGATTTTTTCAAATCTTCAAAAATTCATAACTAATTCAAGTAAAATCCAAATTGAGTTCTGTAAAAGGCTAACTTGCTTAATTTTTCCCATACTATCCAATAAAAATAATTCCAGAAACAAAATCGCAATTATTTTTCACGAAAATTTACAAACATCAATCAATCATCAAATAACACTCAATACAACATGATACCATCCAAAGAACATACAAACAATCGTTTTAAAGTCCAAATTTCTTGCAAGTAAATCAATTACCATGGCTCTGAGGCCAGTTGTTGGAAATTATTTTACCAGGATCTTATATCTACTCACAAGTATGTTTATTAACATCCTAAATAAGAACTTTCTAAAACGATAAATTAAACACATATAAAGTTTAAGAAACCTTACATTGGGTGCAGCGGAACATAATGACTCCTTCCGTTCAGATATCTAGCCCTTGATTCCTTTCTATAGCAGAGCATTATCAATATCTGAACCTGGATCTCTTTCTCTGAATCTTTGATGCTGAAACTCCTTTGCTGATGATCTTTCTTCACGATCTTCCTCACTATGATTGAGGTATCACTTGCTATGTGTGGGCACTACTCATACACTAAGGATTTCGAAATTCAAAGGAAGAAGAAAGAAGAAGTGGCAGCTAAAGATAGGGAGAGAGAAGGCTCAGTTTTTCTGAATCAGAAGAAGTGTCTGAAGAAAAGTCTATTTTTCCTGAAGCCTTCACTATCTATTTATAGCATTCCACTAGGGTTAGGTTTGAATTATTTGGCATTAAAATAATGAAAATATCAGATTAAATTGCCTACAAAAGTGGTTGGGCCATGCTTAGTGGATTTGGGCCTCACTTTTTGCAATTTTGCAGTTTTAACACCTTTTGTATCTGATTTTCTCAAAAATGCCAATTTCCTAATTCAACCATTTAAATGCCAATTCTAACTATTTAATAACTATAAATAATTATTAAATAATATTGTCACTTATCATATTTATTAATTGAACCATATAAAGTATCATAATTAACAAATATGCCCTTATAAACTCTTTCTTTACAATTTCGCCCTTACTTAGTGAAAAATTCACATAGACATAGTCTAATTTGTGAATTATAATTGATTAATCAAAACCAATTACATGAGTATTACAAGCAATATTATCTCAACTAGTGGGGGGACCATGGGTCTATATAACCGAGCTTCCAATAAGTAGATCAAGAATTTAGCACTAAAATTCACTAACTTATTAATTCTTCGTTGAATCCACGCATAGAACTTAGAATTGCACTCTCAGTATATAGAATGCTCTATATGTTCCACCATATAGACACATCATTAGTTATCCATTGTTATAATCCTAATGTGATCAATTATCCTCTATATGAATGATCTACACAGTAAAGGGATTAAATTACCGTAACACCCTACTATGTATTTTATCCTTAAAACACTTGACCCCGTATAAATGATATTTCAGCTTATGTGAAATGAGATCTCCACCATTTATTTTCGTTTGGTCAAGCTCGAAGGTGATCATCCTTTGCTTACTATTTGCCAGATAGAAGCTATAGATTCCATGTTTATGCTAGCGCTCCCACTCAATTGCACTACCGTGTTCCCAAAATGTACCTATCACCCTGACCTAAAAGTAGGCTTAACTAACAAATCAAAGAACACGAATAGCCTTTCAAGATTGAGCCTAATCATAACAGGATTAAGAACATTTGATCTAGGATCAACTAGGCGATATTGACTTGAATAGATATTACGGTAAGTTTAATAAATCTAAGTCAAACTTCAATATCGGTCCCTTCCGATGCATACTCCATGCATCCAACCTGAGCTTTACTTTAACCAATGTTCTGGAAAGAACATAGTATTTCCCCAAATACAAGTAAACTCTTGTTGTAGATTATCATATCAGTAAAACCCTGTGTCTGATAAATCTAGGAAACTTTATTCACATAGTCATGTTTACTTTCCAATGTGTTGACGGCACAATAAACAGGATCAAGTATGTGAAAAGGGTTTCAGATGAATTTATACATTATGTACATATAATCATGAAATAAATCATGTGAACCATGCAACATTAAATGTTATTTCTGATCTATATTAATAAGTAAATCTGATTATATTTTATTTAGGGCATAAAACCCAACACTTGTCTATTGCTTCATTCGTCTTCTGGACTAATTCAGGGCCTAGGTATTTCCGTTCTCCTGTTTCGTCTCAATGAATTGGGGAACGACAGTTCCTGCCATAGAGCAGCTCATAGGGAGCCATTCCTATGGTACTTTGATAGCTATTGTTATAGGAAAATTCAATCAAAGGCAAATACTTACTCCATGACCCTCCAAAATCCATGACACAAGCTCGTAACAAATCTTCAAGTATTTGAATGGTTCGTTCAGATTGCCCATCTGTTTGAGGATGAAAGGCTGTGCTAAATTTCAGATTAGTTCCCATAGCCTTTTGCAAACTCATCCAAAACTTTGATGTAAATTTAGGGTCTCTATCTGAAATGATTGACTTAGGTTGGTGGTCCGTACTATTTGACGTATCACGTCGGTACAGGCTGGAGTATGACCAGCAGCCGGAGTATGACCGGTTCGACCGATCAGGCTGATACTGTAACACGTCGGTACAGGCTGGAGTATGACCAAGAAATGAGTATGACCGGTTCGACCGATCAGGCTGTTACTTGTCAATAGTACCGTCCCTATGAACGTTCAGAACTCAGTACCGTGTTGGACACGGTAGTTAGGGGGACTCAGTATCGTGTTGGACACGGCAGTTAGGGTTATGATCAGGGGTATGGGCATCTGATCATGACCGGGATTTATGTATGAGTATTCTTATGCTTTTCTTACTGAGTCTGTCGACTCACAGTGCTATGTTTATGTGTAGGTAAAGGCAAGGCTAGAGCTAATGGACCGTGAACGAGCCTATGAAGATTGTACATGTCGGGGCGGTTAGGCCTGGAGCGTACGATCCTCGGGACAGCAAGGCTGATTTTTGTAACTAGTCGCTAGGCGACAATTATTTTGTATGAACAGTAAACTTTTGTAAATGATTTTGTAATCGGGATCCCGAGTCTTTTGTATAAATATTTTATAAGTTTAATTAAAAAGCAAAAAAAATTTAATTAATCACGTTTTCCATAAACCTCGTTGATTAGCAACGAGCTGCACAGCATGTTTAAAAATCACGTAATACGCCTATATTAGTTAGGGTGTTACAATTTGGTATCAGAGCCGCCAGGTTGTCTTCCGAAGATCGTCACGACATGTACAATCTTCATCAGCAGTTAGCTCGTTCCACGGTTCAGTAAGCCTTTATTGCTTTAGCAGTTTATTTATTTATTTTATGAATAAGAAAAGCCTGATAGGAAGCATGTTAGTAGCCTGATAGTAGAATAGGCGCATGTTTCGTTTTAATTTCCAAATTAAGCGGCATTAGTAAGCTCTCGATGATTTTGACCTGAAGTGCCAACTCGGGATTTCGAGGCGGTTCAGACTAGATGGACGCCAGACAAAATATTAGGAGTCAGGGCATCTCAGTCGGGTCAGATCAAGGTCAAGGAGCTCAATTTTTCCCCCAAGTGTTATGGGCCGAGGTAGAGGTCCCAGGGGCAGGGCTCGTGGTCGGGGTGATGTTAACTCGCCACAGGTTGCCCAAGTCAATCAGGAAGCTCAGAATCGGGAAGTTAGGTTTGCTGAAATGCAAGCCAGAATAGAGGAGCAAGATAATGAGATTCAAAGATTGCGGCAGCAGGGTGCTCCTGCAATGCCGGTGCCAGAAGTTCCAGTAGCACCCGCCCCTGCTGCTCAGGCCGAGTTAGTGGTAGCGGCAAAGTGAATGGAACCTTTGTAGCAACGGTTTCGAAAGCAAGCACCTCCGGTCTTTTTGGGAGGTCCAGATGTGATGAAGGCCGAACAGTGGCTAACGGTGATCACCGAAATTCTGAATTTTACGGGTGTCATCGGGAACGACAGAGTGGTGTGTGCCACCTTCCAGTTTAAAGAAGACGCTCTGGTCTGGTGGGACATGGTGTCTCAGATCCATGACGTCACCACCATGACCTGGGAAAGGTTCCAGGAACTCTTCAACGCCAGGTATTATAACGAGGCGGTCAGAAGCGCCAAGAGGGAAGAGTTCGCTCACCTGGCCCAGCGAGAGAATATGAGCATGACAGAATATACTACTCAGTTCGATCGGTTGGCGAGGTTGGCATCGGGAATTATGCCAACCGATTTCAGTAAGAAAGAAAAATTTCTTGATGGAGTTAATGTGAAGATCAAGTATGACCTTATGGTTACTACCGACGACAAGACCACGTATGCTGTGATGGTGGAGAAGGCAGTGCAAGCTGAGGGCGCAGTTAGATGTATGTTGGAATCAGTTAGGACTCTAGAATGTGGCGGGGCTCCTACCCCTCCTGCGTCAGGTTTCAGCAGGGGAGGTAGTGGTTCGGGCATGGACTAGAGGAGGAAATCATCCACTGCATCCGGTGGCTCGGGGCAGAACAAGAGGTTCCGAGGGAACCAGAATCAAGACGGTCGTCAGGGTAGTGTTGAGACCCGTTATTCCTACTGGAGTGTCTCATTAGTAAGAGGCATCCTCCGGGTGAGCGTTTAGGTCAAGGATGTTCTTATGTGGCAGCCAGAGTCTTTAGAAAATTGGAAAGACCGTATGATAGATATGAATCAGGGTTTGGAACCCTTTTTCCTGGCGGAGAGTTAGTTATCTCCAAAAGGTGGATTAGGTCTATGCCGATCAGAATAGATGGTAGAGAGTTAAGTGCTGACTTGATAGAGATGAGCTTAGTAGAGTTCGATATTATTTAAGGAATGGATTTCCTATCTAAATATTCGGCGAGTATTGATTGCAAAAGGAAGATGGTGATCTTCCAACCGGAAAGTGAGGAACCTTTCGTGTTTGTTGGTTCAGTTCGGGGATCTCGGATCCCGGTGATTTCGGCTATGTCAGCTAGAGAATTATTACATGGCGGATGCTTAGGGTTTCTGGCCGTGGTGGTGGACACGGCTCGGCCAGATACCATTCGGCCAGAGGACATCAAGGTGGTTCGGGAATTTTTGGATGTTTTTCCTGAAGAACTTCCAGGGTTACCATCTCAGCGGGAGATTGACTTTGTGATAGACTTGGCACCAGGGGTGGAACCGGTTTCCAAAGCCCCATGTAGAATGGCTCCAGCTGAACTTAAGGAGTTAAAGATTCAGCTCCAAGGGTTGCTTGACATAGGGTTTATTCGGCCCAGTGTATCACCCTGGGGAGCCCCGGTTTTATTCGTCAAGAAGAAAGATGGATCTATGAGGATGTGCATCGACTACAGGGAATTGAACAAGCTGACAGTGAAGAATAAATATCCATTACCTAGGATCGATGATTTGTTCGATCAGCTTCAGGGAAAGACGGTCTTTTCTAAGATTGATCTCCGTTCGGGTTATCATCAGTTGAGAATCCGAGAGGAGGACATTTCGAAGACGGATTTCCGCACTAGGTATGGACATTATGAATTCCTGGTTATGTCATTTGGACTAACCAATGCTCCTGCAGCATCCATGGATTTGATAAGTAGAGTATTCAAGGATTTCCTCGATATCGGGGTGATTGTGTTTATCGACGACATCCTCGTGTACTCTCAATCAGAAGAGGAGCATGAATTACATCTTCAGATGGTACTGCAACGGCTTCGGGAACACAAGCTTTATGCCAAGTTCAAGAAATGCGAATTTTGGCTATCTCAGGTGTCCTTCCTAGGGCACATTGTGAGCAACGATGGGATCAAGGTGGATCCCGGGAAGATCGAATCCGTCAGGGATTGGCCGAAACCGAAGACAGTGACAGAGATTAGAATCTTCTTGGGTTTAGCTGGGTACTACCGTAGGTTTGTGGAAGGATTCTCTAAAATTTCAATGCCCCTAACCGAACTTACAAAGAAGAATCAGCGGTTTGTCTGGTCAGACAAGTGCGAAGCTAGTGTTCAGGAGCTGAGGCAGAGGTTGATTACCGCTCCAGTGCTAGCTTTGCCTTCAGACAATGAGAAGTTTGTAGTTTATTGTGATGCATCCAGACAGGGTCTGGGATGTGTGTTGATGCAAGCCGATCGGGTTATCGCTTATGCTTTCCGTCAGTTAAAGGATTATGAACAGTGATACCCGACTCATGATCTAGAGTTGGCTGTGGTAGTTTTTGCTTTGAAGATTTGGCGGCATTACCTTTACGGAGAAGGTGTGAAATCTATACCGACCATAAAAGTCTCAAGTATTTCTTTACTCAGAAAGATTTGAACATGAGACAGAGACGTTGGTTGGAATTAGTGAAAGATTATGACTGCGAGATTCTTTATCACCCTGGGAAGGCCAATGTAGTGGCTGATGCCCTGAGCAGAAAGGGTCCCGGGCAAGTAGCAAGTATGGTTCAGATCTCGCCTCAATTAGCAGAGGATATGGTTAGATCCAGCATTGAGTTTGTGGTAGGTCAGCTTCACAACTTAACGCTACAATCTGATCTGTTGGAAAGAATAAAAGTCGCTCAGATGACGGATCCAAAGTTAGTGAAGATCAGAGATGAGGTGTTGGCGGGTCAAGCCAAGGACTTTTCAGTGTCAGACAGCGGGATGCTTCTATATAAAGCTAGGGTTTGTGTTCCGAATAATGTGGAACTCAGGAATGAGATCTTTGAGGAGGCTCATTCTACCCCGTATTCTCTGCATCCCGGCACCACTAAGATGTACCAAGATCTTAAACTGTACTTCTGGTGGAGCGGTATGAAGAAGAATTTGGTAGAATTCGTATCGAGATGCCTCACCTATCAACAGATTAAGGCTGAACATCAGAGACCAGCAGGGTTGTTGCAGCCTCTAACCCTACCAGAATGGAAGTGGGAAGATATCACGATCGATTTTGTGGTCGGGTTACCTAGGACCACGGGTTTATTTGATTCCATCTGGGTAGTGGTGGATCGATTTACGAAATCTGCTCATTTTCTGCCGGTTAGAACAACATTTACAGTGGATCAGTTGGCAGAGTTGTATGTCAGAGAGATCGTAAGACTTCACGGGGTACCAAAGTCTATAGTTTCGGACAGGGATCCGAAGTTCACCTCCAAATTTTGGCAGAGTTTGCAGCGAGCAATGGGTACAAAGCTGAAATTCAGTACAGCATTCCATCCTCAGACAGATGGTCAGTCCGAAAGGACAATTCAGATATTGGAGGACATGTTGCGAGCCTGTGTTATGGATTTTGAAGGCTCATGGAATAAGTATCTACCGTTGATAGAATTTTCTTACAACAACAGTTATCAGAGTACGATAGGGATGACTCCCTATGAACTGTTATACGGTAGAAAGTGTAGATCTCCCATTCACTGGGATGAGACAGGGGAGAGGAAATACTTAGGTCAAGAATCAGTGCAGCGGACCAGTGAGGCAATAGAGAAAATAAAAGCTAGAATGCTTGCCTCACAGAGTAGACAGAAGAGTTACGCAGATCAGAAACGCAGAGATGTTGAGTTCCAAGTAGGGGACCATGTGTTTTTACGGGTATCTCCGATGAAGGGGATCAAACGTTTCGGGAAAAGAGGCAAGTTATGCCCTAGATTTACAGGACCTTTCGAGATTCTCGAGAAGATAGGTCAAGTGGCATACCGGTTAGCATTGCCTCCAGCTTTATCAGCAGTTCACAACGTATTCCATGTCTCGATGTTGAGAAAATACGTTTCAGATCCCTCTCATATACTCGCTATGAGAGCCTTGAGCTGCAGCCAGACATGACTTATGAAGAACAGCCAGTGCAGATCCTGGATAGAGAGGATAAAGTCCTTCGGAATAAGACCATAGCATTGGTCAAAGTTCTCTGGAGAAACAGCAAGGTGGAGGAATCCACCTGGGAGCTAGAGTCAGATATGAGAGCTCAATATCCAGAGTTATTCAGGTTAGATTTCGGGGACGAAATCCTTTTAAGGGGGAATAGTTGTAAAGACATCTTAGTTTAATTTGGAAATTAGCAGTTAATCACGTTTAATTATGAAATTATTTATAGCTATTTAAATAATTTATTGTACTGTTATTATTGAATTCAGAGATGCATTTCTATGTCATTCAGTAGTTTTCATATTTTTGCATTTCCGGTGCCCGGTATTTTGGAACTCGGTGTTTGGCTCAGTAGAAATCACAACTTAGTATGTTAGTAGTTTGGGGCGGTTTATTAGACATTGGGAATGTCGGGAATGGCCGGGAATTTAGAATTTCCCAAAAATACCCTTTAGTATTATTTATGTGGTTTTAGTGTGGAGGGGCAAAATGGTCTTTTTCCCCAATGATATTTTGTCTTTTTGTGACTTATTAATTGAAAAATAAATGTTATTTGATTTTAAATATTGGCTGAAATAAAGAATAAGATGTTGCATGTAATTCATTTTCATTTCAAAATTCTAAGTTTAGAAAATAGAAATTTCAAAACCCTCTCAAGCTCTCTCTTTTCCTCTCTCTCTCTCTCTCTCTCGGCCGGTTGCATGGAATTCTAGGGCTGGTTTTCATTGATTTTCAAGCTAGCTTCAACCTAAATTTGTGAACTCTTGTTGTGGTATGTTCTCTCTAGCTTTTCTCCTTTTTTTCTTGAAAAAAATAGTGAAAATATGAGTTATGCATGGATTATTTGGATGTTGTTGCTGCTGTGTTTTGTTGTTAAATTCTGTAATTTAAGCATGTTTAATTGAAGTTAAATGAGCTGTTTGTGAAGCATGATAGTTAGGTTAAGTAAAGCTAAAGTTTTCTTATGCAAAAGTTTGGTTTTCAACATGAAAATTGTATGTTCTGTTGCTGTGATGTTGTTGATGTTTGTAGTTGTTTCCAGAGGCTATATTATGCTTGTTTAAGTAGGTTTGGACTGGTTTGATTGCATGTTAGCTAGGTTTACTCAAGTTTGAGTTTAGAACTCAAAGCTTGAGCTTTAATGGTGATTTTTGATTATGTGCAATCTGGGTGGTTTTGAAGCTTTAGAAATGTTCTAGGGGATATATAGAACAGGTCTGGAAGGTTTCATGTGAATTGGAGTTGATTTGAGCAAGATATGAAATTTTGATGTTGCTGCCTGGGAGGAACCGGAATTCCGGTTGTACATCCGTATTCGGATGGGGTTCGAAATTTCCTGCAACCGTAATTCCGGTTGGGCAACCGGTCTACCGGTTGGGGAAAATTCTGAAACCCTAGTTTTCCTCGTTTTTATGTTTTTGGGGGTATTGCCATGCTTTTTATCGATAGGGAAACTTTTAGTTCCTAGTTTAAGTCCCCGAGAAGTGATTTAGCGTGTCGCTTATAGTGTTGTGATTTTTATGGTTTAGGAGCCTGTAATCCGCCGCGCAGATAGTTCCAAATAAGTTGACCGACACCCGAATTCGGAATCCGTGTAAGATTAGTATAACAAGATGCATATGTAGATTACATGTTTAGCGTGCATGTAGGAAGCCTGTTAGATTACATTAGATATGTATGTTGGCTTCGAACCATCCAACTGTGTCACGTCGGTACAGGCTGGAGTATGACCAGCAATGAGTATGACCGGTTCGACCGATCAGCCGATACTTAGGTTGGTGGTTCCGTACTATTTGACGTATCACGTAGGTACAGGCCGGAGTATGACCAAGAATGAGTATGACCGGCTCGACCGATCAGCCGATATCGTAACACGTCGGACAGCCGGAGTATGACCAAGAATGAGTATGACCGGCTCGACCGATCAGCCGATACTTAGGTTGGTGGTTCCGTACTATTTGACGTATCACGTCGGTACAGCCGGAGTATGACCGCCAGCCGGAGTATGACCGGCTCGACCGATCAGCCGATATCGTAACACGCTCTGCAGACAGCCGGAGTATGACCAAGAATGAGTATGACCGGTTCGACCGATCAGGCTGTTACTTGTCAATAGTACCGTCCCTATGAACGTTCAGAACTCAGTACCGTGTTGGACACGGCAGTTAGGGGGACTCATTATCGTGTTGGACACGGCAGTTAGGGTTATGATCAGGGGTATGGGCATCTGATCATGACCAGGATTTATGTATGAGTATTCTTATGCTTTTCTTACTGAGTCTGTCGACTCACAGTGCTATGTTTATGTGTACGTAAAGGCAAGGCTAGAGCTAATGGACCGTGAACGAGCCTATGAAGATTGTACATGTCGGGGCGGTTAGGCCTGGAGCGTACGATCCTCGGGACAGCAAGGCTGATTTTTGTAACTAGTCGCTAGGCGACAATTATTTTGTATGAACAATAAACTTTTGTAAATGATTTTGTAATCGGGATCCCGAGTCTTTTGTATAAATATTTTATAAGTTTAATTAAAAAGCAAAAAAATTTAATTAATCACATTTTCCATAAACCTCGTTGATTAGCAACGAGCTGCACAGCATGTTTAAAAATCACGTAATACGCCTATGTTAGTTAGGGTGTTACAGGCATGTTTACCGTCGCGACTGGAACAGGCAGCGACACAATTTTTGGTTTTTCTTCTCGATTCTTTCACCACTTTTCCTCAATTCTTGTACATACTTTCTTTAAACACCCGAGGACCTGAAACAAAAGAATCAAGCGTAATATAGTCCTAAAATTAGAAACAAAGAGTAAAAACTAACCGAAAATAAGACCCAAAACTTAGACTAAAATTAGCCTAACAATTAACATAAAAAAGAATAAACTCATACATTTGAAGAAAATCAAATATGATAACTATTGTGGTTAGGAAAAAAGTAATGCCCCACCAGTTTTTTGACACAACATTGTAGTCCATGAACAAATTAGAAAGGAGTAAATTGATCGTGGAAAAAAATATATTAAAATAGGACCATTTATATAAGTAGTACATGAAATACATAAGAAACGGTAGAATTGTGCAACTAAAAACATAAAAAACCATCATTATAATACATAAAATATCCATTATATCAGTTTCAGCAGAGCCCCTGGAGAAAGAACGAAAAAAAAGTGAGAAAATTAAAGCCTATGAAGAAAACCAAATCCAATTTTAATATAAAAATGAATGAAAGAAAGAAAAAAGTTAATATTTCTTTTGTTGATGAAACATTTGGCAAATAATCTTATATATAAAGGGGACCATCCACCCAATCCATGTTAGACAATTTATATGTATAAACTGAAATATATGTATGTGTATATATAAACTGCGGAATTAAATCAAACATATATACACTGAGAATAAGGATCGAAATACCTCCAGCCATTGATTCTTGAGCTTCAAACCCACATAAGCTTTGATCTGCAAAGGAAATTGACTACCATGGGTAATCGGGCTTCCTCGCTCTCTCAACTCTCTTTAGATGGAATTTGCTGTTATGAACAGAATAAGTGAGGAGCTCGGGGACCGAGACCCTATATTTATAGGTGAGATACTCCATCAGTATCTGCGCCACATTAATTGTCAGAATATTTTGACATTTAATTCAGGAAATCAAATCAGGTAATGAATATAGAAATCTGACCATATATAGAATATTACATAATTGATTTTGTCCAGATTCAATGAATATAAAATATTCATTTATCAGAAAATCAATTATTTATTTATTTCCTTAAATAGAAATTTATTTCTTTAAATAGAAATATATTTCCTTAAATAAAAAATATTCTTATATTCTCCCACTTGGTCAGCATTTAGACTAAAACATTCAAACCCAAACGTTCCTCATTATATAATAAACATACGAATCATAGCGACATGTCCTCATTATAAGTCGAGTATTATCTTCCATGTATTACGATATATTTATTATATAACAATGTACTTTATGTGGCAATATACTTAAGCGAATAAACCCTAACCCTTATGTTTATTCAGGTCCTCTTACGATAATTTTCTCAGATGAAATTAAAGTGCACATAAATATGAGAAAATATTGAAATTAGAGTTTCATTGAATAATTTTTGGTTGTACAAATAAAAAACTGCATATGGGTTAACTGAATCCTATATTTACTTAATGATCCTTGAATTTGTGTTGCGGCATGCCTTTAGTAAAGGATATATGCGATCACCCAATTCAGTTTGGGTGATTAATGACCACTTATCACGCCTTTTTTTTATGGCTAAATACTTAATGTCGATATGCTAGCTTCGACCAGTTTTCTTATAGTTATTAGCCATAAATATTGTAGCTGAATTTATCGCAAAATTTTCTTAATGGCCTAATGAAACTGTAATTCTGAACTCCAGGCCTACTATGAAACTCTATAATACATCATACGAGATGTATCCTCAAAACAATAAATGAATGTGACTTCTATAGTGGAAATAACAATCAAGATTCTCCACAATATAATCTTACTGGTAATCTTAAGGTTGTAATAAAATATTGATTTACGTGAATCAATACAACCAGTGAAGTACGTTAGAATCTGATTGGTTAACTATATTTCCAGATGGTCAATTCATCTTAACAAAATATGTATGAATATAAGTTTTAGTATCTTAAAGACACCTCATCACTTTGTATGAAGAATAAAGTGGTCTTAACTTTAGTTATTCTGATACTACTTAACGATCCTGAAACAAATGTAATGCAAAGTCTTATTCAGACTCTTAGGCATACATTAGGCTTCTAAAATAGAAGCAAATGAATGTTCTTAATTTATTCTCACTCTAGATTATTTTTCAGATGCTGGTTCGAGTTGAATTTATCACACTTAAAGATAAAAGTTATATCAGATGAATAATACATAATTTTATTTAATCAGAGATGTTGTGGCTACTCTCTAATTAATTAAAATTATATATATTATTTATATTCCTTATCTCAAAATAATAATTTGAGATATGAATTATTTCAACTTATATAGAAAACTTTTATCATCATTTGCAAGTAACATATTGTCTACGTATAAAACAAATATTACTCCCACTAACCTTCTGGTATATAATTATTTCCATAATTCTCTTTTCAAACCTAAAGGAAAAGGTGATATACTACCAATTTGTGAGATGTTTGTTTTAATCAATATTTAGACACTTTAAGCTTGCATATGTTCACCACTTGTTAGAGGAAAATCTTTATGGCAGTCTGTATACCTTCTCCTCTAGTTCACTGTTTGGAATTGATTTATGAATTAAAACAAGCAACAAATGTCAAGGTCTATAATAGAATCTTTTATAAAAACAAGTGAGAATGTAAATCTCCTTTATTATTGATTCTTATTTCAAAAATGAACTTCTTAGCAATGAATATTCTTTTATATCTTTATGTTTCTCAATGTTGCCTAATGAATATTATTGGTGAAAAATCTTATGCTTAATTAATGTTCTCCACCCCATTAGGCAACTTTACTAAAGATAAACTTTATTGCTCTTTAAGATATTCATTTCTTCATTCATGGCATGTTGTACTACAACTTCAATTCTTTATCATCCTATAATTTAATTTGTGTCTCAAATTAATATTGTAGTTGAACTCTTATTGTACAAAATGTAATCACTAGAAAACATTGATCTTATTGTTCTAATAAGTCATCTTAAGGATGGACCAACAAACTCTTAAAAGAGCAAATGGTTCAATATGCATGTTATTTTAGAAATTATAAGCAATTACTAAATAACATAACTTATTAGAATTTTATCAATGACTTGTAGATTATTAATGATTAGTTATGAATTCTCAATAACCATTAATCTTAAGGGTTGTTGTGAATCATAATTAATCTAACACTTGAGGTGGAAGTTTGAGAAAATATGAATGATCTTTCTCGGAAACTAGGTTCCTAGATAGATCACTCCCACTAATCAAGTCAATTCTTAATTCCACAGTTCTAGTGTTGTGAGATGGATAATAAAATATGTAACCCTTAAACCTTATAGCTTTTCAAATGAAATATGCTCATTTATGGTTTTGGGCCCAAATCTTTTCTTTGACAATTGTACTCTAACTATATATGGGTATTTATAAAATGTGTACATGTCATCAAGTCAGTTTTCAACCTTATCACAACTCAAAATATATTTGAGAAACAACTTTGGTTAGAACACGATTCGATATGTACACCCCATTAAAAGAGTATCAATAGACAAAGATTTAGGAAGGTTTGGAGTTTTCTATGTAGGCTCCACCCCATGTCCAAAAAATGTTTAGTTTCTTAAATTTGTCACACACTATGATTTAGGTGTACCAGGCATATGTATTGGACAATGAATCCATGCTTTTAAAGAAAATTTGCAAATGGACTGGGAGTTTATCCATACTCATGAATTTTAATGTAGTTTTATCCATTTTATAATTGATCTCACTATCTTAATATGCAAAATGCACTATTTCTCTACTTAAGATTTAAATGTCTTTGAAACATATAAATCTATACTTTTGTAGAAAAATAATTTATGTGAGTAATCGTTAAAAAAGAGATGCAAAATTTGAGTCCATCTCTTCAAAATTAATTGACTTGTATGATTTCTAATATGATAGAATTCTAATGTGCACCGATTTTGACTTGTTGGAATACATATTCTTAATGAATTTCACACAAGTTCTAAATAAAGTTAGTAAAATCAGTGTAATGAATATCCCCACCATTTACTAACATTTATTCTATTTATGGATATATGTTCCATAATTTTTGGTGCTATAATGTAGAAGAATTCTTATTAATAACACATTTCTTATTGTCAGATTGAACTTGCATATCTTTATGAGTGACATCATTTTGTAGTAAAGACCTCTAAATGTGTCTAAATCAAGTTTCAATAGAATCTTGGAACATAAAGGTCTTTGCCAATTTTAAAACAAAGTCACTACTATATTGCTTGTTCCTTAAACTTCTAAATGTGAGAACTTATCTTGTCTGTGGATAAGATTTGCTCACAGTTACTGACTTTCTTAGGTTTATTTGTAAACCTTGCAAGAAATTATGAATGTGGAATAACAATCTAAAATAATCCACTATGTGTTAATAATCACATTAACTATATTAGAATGAATTCATACACAATAAATCAAAATTTATTGGTGATAATAAAGTGTGATTTACTTTTCTTAATTATACAGTAAAAATTGTACATTTTAGATGAAGTTAACAGAATAAATTTTGGAAATTTCTACTCGTATAGAAGAAATTTATGAATAGTGATGTAATAAAATTACATTTATAGTTTTGAGGTTTAAATGAATCATGTTTTTACCAATGAATAAACATGCTTAAATATGAAATCTTATTAAACAAAAATTGCCTGTGGGCTAAATTTTTAATTTAATAAGATTAGATTTAGATGTAGATTATGATAAATTTACACAATTTATGAAAAACTTAAAGTTTAATATTTCTATCTCAATGAAAGGTATGAAACACTTAATTATTTATAAATGTTTCAAAATTTTATACTTTATGATAAAACTATTAAATTAAATCTACATAATATCCTGTGGGATAAACTAAGAGAATTTAATTTAACATATTAATTATGTAAATATAATAAAATCCCTGTATGGTAAGATTATTATGTTCACATAATTCATGTCCATTATGTGATCTTGATCCACTTAATATATATAATTTTATATAATTAAGGATGTTGTGGCTACTCCCTAATTATTTAAAATTATGTGGTTCACTAGACACCAAAGTATAAACTGAAGATTAAAATTTTACTAAATCCAAAATTGCCTGTGGGCTAAATTTTAAATTTAATAAAATTAGATGAACTTTATGATAGATTTAATTAAACAATTAGTTTAGGAAAATGAAGGTTTATTATCTATCTTTATTAAATTTGTGATAACACTATTAAATTAAATCCCCATAACTCCCTGTGGGATAAATTAAGAGAATTTAATTTAACATATTATCCTAATTAATTATACAAATATAATAAAATCCATGTGGGGTAAAATTATTATACTATATAATTAATTACAAGTTATGTACATTAAGGTAAATTTTAATTAATATATAATTTTATACAAATAAGGATGCTGTGGCTACTCCCTAATTATATAAAATTATATTTTCACTTTGACATTAGGTATTGAAATCTACTTAAAAGTAATTTCATTATTAACATAATAGACAATCACCGAGATTAGTGCTCCTAGTGTGGTCGTCCGAAGATCATTAAAAACCGTTCTAGATACGAGCATTTGTCCCAAATTCATGTTTTCTTATGTCAAACCACAAAATTACTTACATCTTATTCATATTTTATTCATTTTAGGAAGTTTTATGAATATTTTATGAATAATTTTATTAAGTTTTATGAAACTTAATGTGCTACATAAAATATTCAACCTATCTTAATGTTTGAATATTTCTAAATATATCTAGCACTATAAAAGGAATTTATGTATAGCATTTAAATCATACAAATCAAAATTAATTATATTAAAAATAAATTTACCAAATAAATACAAATTAAAACAATTATTGTATGATAATAAATTAAATGCTTAATTCCATGATATGTAATTAATTATGCATTTATAACCATATAATATCTTAAGTATTTGTACTAATAATTAATTTGTATAAATAAGGTAAATATACAAATTAGTACAATTAATTATATGAAATGAATTAAATGCAAAATTAAAGAATATACTTAATGACAGATTATCAATTAATTTAATCAATAAATTACTTAATTGGTAAATAAATATAATAATTGCGCACTTAATTGTAGAATAATTAAATATTCACATTCTTAAAATATCACAATTATTGTAATTACATATAAAAATAAAGCATGTAATTAATTTACCAAATTAAAAACTTTCCATAATAATTTATTACTAAATAACATATAATATATGAAGATATATGTTAAATAAGAATGGAAAGTTTAAACAAATGTAATTTAATTGACTAAATAAACAAAAATAAGAAAATAAAATAAAATTCCAAAAATAAATCAAAATAATAAAATTTCGGAATTTTCTTAAATTTTTCTTAATTTTCCTTTTTTTTTTTTTGAAAAATCTGCCCTGAAAACCGAAATAATAAATTTTTCTTAAACTTCTAAAAATCATGAAATCAATTCAAAAATGATCTAAATGAAAAAAATTAAGAGATCTATATTGATTTCAAGCATTGAAAACACGCAAAATGTATACTTTAATTTCAAAAAGTGTTCTCGGGTCCGAATGGATTTTTCCAGTAAAATTTTCAGATTTTAAAGTATTAAAATTATTTTAATGCACAAAATCGATCTATAATATCTTATAAATATAGTAATGAATAGAGGATTCAAAATAAATACCGAAAATGAAAACGAAAAAATTACAGACCGAAAAATAAAACTTTCATGTATATATATACTCGTATACAATGAATATATACTGCATAAAATCATCATTAATGTATGAAATAGAGTATTACATACAATTTTATGCAATAAAAATATGAAAGCATTGAGTATTATATATAAACATATATACATGAAAATTATATGTATACACACAGTATATGAATATAAATATGAATGTATATATATATGAACATATAGATTATGAAATATTAATATAAAACTATATATATAAATATGAATATATATACGTAAATAAAAAGAAAATGTATATAAAATATATATATAAACAAAAACCAATACTGTATATGTATATATATACATATATACTTGCATATACACATTAAACCATATAAAATATCATAAAAATATATAAAAGAATATGATAATCAATTATATGGAAAGAAATCAATGAATATAATATGAAAGTGTATACTCAGAAATATATATATATTATACGGTATAAATAAATGTATATAATATATATATATATGAATGTAAATATGATGATGAATATATATATGTATATATATAAAAAAATTGAGTATGAATATGTATATAATCGAGATTATATAATATAAATATATATATAATATATATAATTTATATATAATATATATATAAAATATATATAATTTATATATATAATATATATATATAAAATATATATAAATATATATAATATAAATATATATATAAAATATATATAATTTATATTATAAATAAAGAACCCCGTAAATGTATATATATCTATAAAACTCAAAATAAATCAAGGCAGAGATATATAATCCGCTCTGATACCAACTGTTAGACAATTTATATGTATAAACTGAAATATATGTATGTGTATATATAAAATGCGGAATTAAATCAAACATATATACACTAAGAATAAGGATCGAAATACCTCCAGCCATTGATTCTTGAGCTTCAAACCCACATAAGCTTTGATCTGCAAAGGAAATTGACTACCATGGGTAATCGGGCTTCCTCGCTCTCTCAACTCTCTTTAGATGAAATTTGCTGTTATGAACAGAATAAGTGAGGAGCTCGGGTACCGAGACCCTATATTTATAGGTGAGATACTGCATCAGTATCTGCGCCACATTAATTGTCAGAATATTTTGACAATTAATTCAGGAAATCAAATCAGGTAATGAATATAGAAATCTGACCATATATAGAATATTACATAATTGATTTTTTCCAGATTCAATGAATATAAAATATTCATTTATCAGAAAATCAATTATTTATTTATTTCCTTAAATAGAAATTTATTTCTTTAAATGAAAATATATTTCCTTAAATAAAAAATATTCTTATAATCCAAACACTACAATTATCATATAGATTTGCATTTATTTAAATGATAATTCTGTGTATAATAAGAATTTTATAAAGGATTTTATAAGCGGAAAGTACAGGTTTATTATTTAGTTATAAGAATTAGAAAGAAAGAAAGAAAAATCTCACCAGACAACAGCAGCGAGTGGAGTCGAGCCATTCTCCGACGACTGAAAGCGAAGCGAACAGCGACCTGAAACTGAAAGAAATCAAATTAAAAGAAATCCAAAAGAAAGAAAGAAAAAGGTTAGTAGAAATCCAAAGAACTGGCTACTAATCGGGTGGAAAGCTTTAGATGAGTACAGATTGAAAGCAAAATCCCCATAGATTCGGAAAAAAAAAAGATCAATTATCAAATTGATACGTTCGTACACCCATGTAGATTAACAGTAAAGAATCTCACCAGCACTGAGTGGAGTCGAGCCCGACGACTGAAAGCGAAGTGAAGAGTTATTCAGCCACCTGAAACTGAAAGCAATGGGAAGTTCTGAAATTTCTAAGAGAGAGCTCTCTCTCATATACACATATATGTACATACACGGCAAATTTTATCTTTCATTGATTTCAAAAAAAAAAAAAATGGGTAAATGATGTTTTCCAAAATTTTATGTATAAAATAATGCACACCTCTTTTTGATTTGAGCAAGAAAAAGAGACAAAGAATGAAATTGAGAAGAAAAGCTGCGTTTGGAACGTCGTATTAGGTCGTATTGTATTGTATTATATTGAATTGTATTTTATGCAATATTTTTATGTAAAACTATATGTGGTATCAACTTTTATGGACACCTATATATATATAATATTTTAGTATAAATTAAAGTTTAACATAGTATTATATAAAAATATGATATATAATCTAATTCAATATAATACAATACAATACGACCTAATACGGCGTTCCAAACAAGCCCAGAATATTTTATACATATATTTAAATCTTTTATGTATATATATTTAAATTCCTTTATATATACATATACCAATAAGTTAAATTCTTTTTCGTCATCACTCATGAATATATTTTTTATATATGCTTAATGATATATATATATACATAATTGTCATTTTTTTATATGAATAATAATATTCACATATATAAGTATATATATAGTCACTAATCGCCTATTCTTCTCTTGTTTTTTTTGCAGAGAGAATTTTCACCATTAATTATCATATCGACAAAGTGAATTTGGCTTAGAATATAATCGATTGAACCTATATTATTTTTGGAGTGTTTAGTAAGTAATCAATCAACTTTCTTATATTGCTCTCATTTCTTTGGTATGAGAATCTACATTTTATGATAATTTTGGTGGCATAATAATTTCTTTAAATCTTATATTCTTCTCTTTGGTTATGTATCATATTGTCGACTTATTTTCAGAAGTCTAGTGAACCAAAAGAAAATCATAGGAATTTACAATGAATTAGACAGAATAACACCATAAAATTTATATTATTCTCTTCGATTATATATCACATATTGACTTATTTTCTGAAGTCTAGTGAATCGAAGAGAAATATAAAATAACACCATAAAATTTATATTATTCTCTTCGATTATATATCACATATTGACTTATTTTCTGAAGTCAAGTGAATCGAAGAGAAATAAAGAAATTAATGATGAAATTGGCAGCATAAAAATATTAGTCTCTTCCTTTCCCTTTGATTATATATCACATCAACTTATTTTCTGAAGTTTAGTGAATCAAAGGAGATTGGAATGACTGCACATGAGTTAGCAGTTCGTGCACTCAGGGTGGATGGCGAATTAGTTTGGATGGATGATTTTCCTCCATTTCTCTATGATGTACTAAACTCTGATTATATTCAATGAAAGTTCATTGTCAAAAAAAAAAAAAAAAGGAGACTGGAATGACTATTTGCAGTAAACAAAAATAAAGAGAAAGAAGAAAGAGAGGTAGATCCATTTATGGATCTTTGCTTACCTACAAACTTGAAAAATCACTTGGAATAATGCAGTTTTTTTTCTTTTTTCTTTTCTCTCTTTTTTCTTTTCTCTTTTCTCTCTTCTCTCAGATCTATTTTCTCTGTTCACTCTTACGTATCAATTGCCAAAGATATTTTTTCCAAAACCTTTTTTTCCTTTTTTCTCTAACCGTCCCCCACCCTCTCTCTCTTTATAGCCAATTTTTTTATTTATTTTTTTTTTGTTGATAAAATCCACTTAACGTGAAAGTGGTGGAGGTGGAGAAAATATCTCCTTAATTTTCTCTCCTCTTTTTTGACTGACTCATTCCTATTATAATAATTATTATTATTATTGTTATTAAAAAAAATTCGTTCAACAGTTTCGTAGTGCAACTCTTCTAAGAGAGTAAATTTATCTTTATATATTAAAAGTGCCTATCTAACGTCAATTCTTGGTTTAACAGAATCTTTTTTTAATTCTGTTAGTTTTAACGGAGAGACTAACTCTTCCGTTAACTATTGCAATTCACCCAAAACCCACCTTGCGATTTTAATCTCCATTGTTTGCGCTTTCTAAAATAAGAAATACCATTCTCTACAATTCTTCTTTCTTCTACGCATAGCAAATTCTTTTTCCAACCCTAAAATTGATACTCCCGTCTCTCTATTTGCCGCACTCTATTCAAATTCCATCATCGACTTCTGAGTCTCAGGTAAGTTTGCATCAATAACATCTAGGTGTGAGGATGGTTTAGTTTTGTAATTTTTGATTTAAAAATTGCTTTTATTATTGTAATTTACTGAATCATTTATATTGTACATATCAAAAATGAGATTTGAAATTCTTTGATTTTTGGTTTGGTTATTGATTTATTTGATTATTATAATTAATTCCAATCCTATCTTTTGTTTCATGAGATTTGATTCGGTCTTCAAATTGATTTTGGGAAAATAACAGGCTAAAAGAGAGGAGAAGCTAAAAGAGAGGAGAGGAAGAGGGCTGGTCTTTTAATAGATCATTTGAGAAAATCGATTCTTATAACAGGAAACGTAAGAAGATTGAGGCAAGTGAATAATAAATATGTTAGTATTTATCTATAATGGATTAATCTAATATTTGTCTTCTCTTATCCTAAAATCGAGCTATTTTTTCTACCTTTGAATTATCTTTTTGCCCATATCATATTTATCATCTTTCTTTGTTGTTCTCTATTTCTTCATATCTAATTTTCTTTTGGTTCAACACACTCTTTGAGTCCAGTGAAATTAAAAAAAAAAATCTCCTCAAATAAATACATATTAGCCTCACAAATAGACTCTTAAAGTATAATATGACATTTTTTTTCAGAAGAAATACTAATTTTTTTTATGGGTTTTTTATAATCTTTATCTTGTGATTAAATTTGATGTCAGGCAAAGAGGAAACGAAATATTTTTTTTTTATTATTTTTCTTCTTCTTATTTTGGATGATTGGGTGTGAGAAAATGGTATCACTTTTTATGAGGAAAGCATCAACAACTGAATTAGAGGTTTTTTACCCAATTAGGACAGAATGCCAAGAAGATGTACCCAAGACCCGTTTTAAGCTCGAGGTATGCATTTTAATCTCAGATAGAGTTTATGTTTAATCTTAGTTGAATTTGATGATTGGATTTTATATATTTTCTTAATCATCTCTTAACCCGAATAGGATTTTGGTAATTGGTAAATACTGTGTTTAGTGTAATTAAATTGATAAAAAAGAGAAGACATGTGTGTTATATTATACTTTACAACTACCAAGCACCCATAATAGAATTTTGATAATTGGGTAAATGTTGTGTTTGGTGTAATTAACTTGATAAAAATAAATCTTATTCTTAATCATTTGGGATTTAGGATACTAAAAAGTTCTGAGTGTTTTAATATCAAAAATTTTGGGATTTTATTGATTTGTTGCAACTGTCGTTAGTGTTGGTTTAAAACCTACTTTGACAAGCAGGGAAAACTCAAGCCCAAGAAGATGGAATGCTGCTTTCTCTGAAGATGGTCATCTCGATATAGCCAAAGTTCTTAGAAGGATCCAAAGAGGGGTACCCTTTTTTTTTTTTTTTTTTTTTTTTTTTTTTTACTGAACCAGCTTGTACTTTGATTAATTAACACTAGGTGCAGTCATCTTGTTGTGTCTTAAGAATCGGTACAATCATAAATTGTTTAACATGACTTTCTATGCCAGGGCGTTCATCCTTCGATTAAAGGAGCGGTATGAGAATTCTTGTTAGGTTGTTATGATCCAAATAACACCTTTGAAGAGCAAAATATCCTTAGACAGCGCAGAGGTAAGGTATTTGTTTAACTGTATTTTGGTCTTAAAATATGCTCCAAACATCTGAAGGGGCTTTTTGTTATGATCCAAGATAGTGTTCAAGTGGGGGGTTGGGTTCATGTTGTATCTGATACTATGCTGCAATATTTTCGGGTGTAGAAAGAGATCGGTATGGTGTGATGCGGTTTGAAAAACTCTGCCTTGATGGTTAAATGCTTGCTTTACTTGCACCATGGGAACTAAAGATTACATTTTTGCTGTCCTTAAAAATTTTGCTCTACTTGAATTACTACTTCAGTTGTCTCAACAAAATTCTGTTTGTGTTTTCTAAAATCAATTGACATGTGTATTATTGATCTGGTGTGATACTTTATTGATTGATACTCTAACTTGGCCTTTGGAATTCGCCATTGTAGGATTAGATGTGGCTCGAACAGATTGAGCACTTGCCTTTTATGAGAAGGAAGCTCATAAAGGAAAACTTTGGGATATTCTATTTGTTTATGCTTGGTGAGACAATGATATTGGGATATATTGAAATTAATGTAATTTTTTTACTAATAACAATGTACATATCATACGTTTATAGACACAATTATGTTTTACTTATTAAATACATTAATCCACAATTTACCTTTATAAAATAAATTGTTTAAAAAATCATACCACTTTACTTATAGATAACTAAAAAAAACTAACACCTTAAATAAAACTAACAATACGTGGCTCGGCACGTAACATTCATCTAGTATATAAATATACATATATAAATAAATATATATCTTTTCCAGTATTACACTCTAAAATAATTTTATTTTACTCAATTTTTTTTTCTTTTTTTCACATTTATAATCAATATAAATATTAATTAATTTAAAAAATATAAGTATATAACAAATTTAAAAATATCACACTATAAACTTAGATTTCACACTTAAACATATAAAATATTAAAAGTTGATGTGATCAATGCATGATCAAACACCTCGCAAATAACACAATGCAAAGAACTTGATTAAGACCAGAACTAGCAACTAAAATTAATCAATGCAACAGTGAACAAGAACAGTAAAACCAGTTGCAGAAAACCAGTAACAAGAACTTGAATATGGCAATAATGGACAATCAATTTTAACAGTAAGAGATTTAGAGAAGAGAGATCAAACACAATAGATTTACGAGGTTCGAACAAGTGATCTGCTGATCATTTGCCTACTCCTCGGCCAGAACAGCCCCAAAGGCTTTGAGTCTTTATTAATGCTAGATTGAGAGAGAATTACAAGTTGTTTTACAAAGTGTTCATGACACACATACACTCAAGAAGCCATGCTTCAATAACAACTCATCTCACACAAAATTTCTCTCTATGAAACACTGAACTAGCTCTCTCTAAGTTCCCATAAACCACACCTATTCAATGTTGCAGCAAATGGCTATTTATAGCCTTATCCTACAAGGTTCGATCCTAACTGTCATAACAGATAGTTAGGTAAAACCGTTATGTTTAGTTGTGTAGGATTTAGACTTAGGTGATGTGTCATTCTTCTATTAGTGACCAACACAACAATTATCCACCTTGGTCATTAATAGAAAGAAAGATTTGATGATGCTTAGGGACTGAACTGGTCTTGAATCCTCACTCAGCAATTGAGGATGTTTAGCAAATCTAGGCAAAGCCTAAACTTGGCTAAACTAACATATTTTGTCATCATGTCAGCAGGGTTCTCCTTGGTTCCAATTTTCTTCACACAAACCTCCTTTTCAGCAATGATATCTCTGATAAAATGCAGCTTGATATCTATGTGTTTTGATCTTTCATGGAACATGGGGTTTTTCATCAAATGCAGTGCACTTTGATTGTCACAGTGCACTGTTATACTTTCAGATTTGAACCCCAGTTCATGTGTGAATCCTTTGAGCCAAATAGCTTCCTTAATGGCTTCAGTAGCAGCCATGTATTCTGCTTCAGTTGAAGACAGGGCCACAACCTTTTGCAAATTCGATTTCCAACTGATGCATCCACCTAGAACAGTGAAAGCATAACCAGTTATAGACCTTCTTGTGTCTATACTACCTGCATAATCAGAGTCAACATATCCATTTACTTCAATTCCTTCTTGAAACTTGTTATCATAGACAAGACCAATGTCCATAGATCCTTTTAGGTATCTGAGTATCCATTTTACTGCAGACCAATGTTCCTTTCCAGGATCTGCTATGAATCTACTAACCATGCTGAGTGCATAGGCTAGATCAGGTCTAGTGCACACCATGCAGTACATCAAACTTCCAACACAAGATGCATAGGGCATGGAATCCATGTACATCTTGTCCTCCTCTGTTTTTGGTGACTGATTTTGAGTCAGTTTGAAATGCTGAGCCAGAGGAGTGCTAACAGATTTAGCCTCATTCATACAGAACTTGTCTATCAATTTCTGAATGTAACTCTTTTGAGATAGTGAAAGTCTTTCAGGTCTGGTTCTTTTGATATCAATCCCAAGTATTCTCTTGGCTTCACCAAGGTCCTTCATTTCGAATTCATCACTTAGATTTTGCTTCAGCTTGTCAATGGCCTGTCTTTTCTCACCAATTATCAGTATGTCATCCACATACAACAATAACCAGATTGGTTCATTGTTGAAATAGACACATGGATCATAGTTGCTTCTGGTAAACCCAATGCTCATCATGAATTCATGAAATCTCAAGTTCCATTGCCTTGGAGCTTGCTTGAGACCATAAAGAGATTTCTGTAGAAGACAAACCTGATTTGGTTTGTTACTTTTGAATCCATCTGGTTCTTCCATGTAGATTTGTTCTTCAAGTTTGCCATGTAAGAATGCTGTCTTCACATCCATTTGGTCCATTTCTAGGTTGAACTTGGCTACTTTGGTCATCATTATCCTTATTGATGTCTGTCTGACCACAGGGGAAAAAATGTCATTGAAATCAATACCCTCTCTTTGATTGAAGCCCTTTGCAACTAACCTAGCCTTAAATCTGATTTCTTCACCTGGTAGACCTTCCTTTTCTCTAAAAATCCACTTGCAGCCTATCAATTTCTGTCCTGGTGGTCTTGTTACAGTTTTCCAGGTCTTGTTCTTGAGTAGAGAATTCATTTCTTCATTGATTGCAGCAAGCCATTTCCTTTTATTTCTCGAGTTGATAGCTTCCAGGTATGAACTAGGAGTAGTAGTATCAATTTCTTCTGCTGATGCAAGAGCAAAAGCTGTGCAATCAGCAAAGCCAAATCTTTCTGGTGGCTTGATTTGTCTTCTTTCTCTGTCTCTAACCAGCATGTATTCTTGTGAGTCATCAGGTAAGTTCTCTTCCCCAGTTGCATGTTCATCAATTTCTGAATGTGACTGTTCTTGAGTATCCACCTGATCTGTAGTGTCTTCCTTTTCCCTGTTGCTTTGAATTTCTAATCCTGCTGTTTCTCTGTCAGTTTGTTTATGATTTGCAACATCAGTTTTCATGGCCATTTCATGTTCTTTGAAAACTACATCCCTGCTGATAATGCATTTTCTATGGCCATCTTCTAAACACCACAGTTTGTATCCTTTTACCCCTTCAGGGTAACCAAGGAACAAGCACTTGAGAGCTCTTGGCTCTAGTTTGTCTTGTCTGGTATGTGCAAAGGCTGTACAACCAAACACTTTGAGATGGTCAACACTTGGAACATGTCCACCGTACTTCGTGGTGTTTTAAATTTCAGGGCTGTGGATGGACACCTATTAATTAGGTAGCAAGCAGTTTTCAATGCTTCTCCCCAAAATTTCTTGTTAAGTGCAGCACCCTTTAGCATGCACCTTACTCTTTCCAATAGAATTCTATTCATCCTTTCAGCAAGTCCATTTTGCTGTGGATTCTTCACAACAGTTTTGTGTCTGTCAATCCCTTCTAATTGACAGAATCTATTGAACTCATCAGAACAGAACTCAAGTCCATTATCTGTTCTTAGTTTCTTTATTTTCCTTCCAGTTTGGTTTTCAATGAGCCTTTTCCAAGTGACAAAGGTATTAAAGGCCTCATTCTTGGTTTTGAGTAAGAAAACCCACACTTTTCTGGTATAGTCATCAACTATACTCATGAAATAACTTGCACCTCCTAGTGTTTGAGTTCTTGAAGCCCCCCAGAGATCAGAGTGTATGTAGTCTAGTTTGCCTTTTGTTGTGTGTTTTCCAGGTGAGAATTTTAACTTGCAACATTTGCCATATACACAGTCATCACAGAATTCCAGCTTTTCACCAAGTTTTCCCTTGAGAATACCTTGCTTTTCCAATTCACTCATGCCTCTTTCACTCACATGACCTAATCTTAGGTGCCATAACCTAGTGCTTTCCATGTCAGGCCCTTTAACTACCATGTCATTTTCACCAGTGATTGTCTTTCCCTTGAGATAATAAATCCCATTCTTAAGTTCCCCTTTCATGACAACTAAAGATCCTTTCATGACTTTGAAAGAACTATCAATCTTTATGGTATGACCCTTCTCAATCAATTCACCAATAGAGAGTAAATTTCTTTTTAAATCTGGTACATACCTGACTTCCTGTATGCTTCTCACTTGATCATCATGTAGTTTCAATCTCACTGTTCCAATTCCAGCAACCTTGCATGCTTTGTTGTCTCCTAACAAGACTGATCCACCATCTAATTTCTTGAAAGTTGTGAACAGATCTCTTCTTGGTGTCATGTGAAATGAACACCCTGAGTCAAGAATCCATGAATCACCTGATTCTTGGCTAGATACAACCAAGACATCAGCTGACTCATATCCATCAGTTGCCACACCAAAGATCTCCTCTATCTTTACTCTTGTCTCTTTGAAGTTTAGCTTTGAGAGCCCTGCATTCATCCCTGAAATGTCCCTCTTTCTTACAGTAATAGCATTGTTTCCCTGCCTTTGAGTTAGGTTTTGACTTGTGTGATTGACTTGAACACCTGTACTGTTTGTTTCTGTGATTGGATTTGTGAAATCCACCTTTGTTTTCTCTGGTTTCTGATCTACCTCTGACAAACAAACCTTCACCATAGCCATTTGACTTGTCTTCATTTCTTTTCTGAATTTCCTTGGAATTCAGTGCAGATTTCACTTCTATCATGGACAGAGATTCTTTTCCATAAAGAATTGTGTCCACAAAGTGTTCATAACTCTTTGGTAGTGTGCTGAGCAACAGTATTCCTTGATCTTCATCTTCAATCTTGACACCAATATTACTTAGGTCCAAGATTATTCGATTGAACTCATCAAGATGCTTTCTTAAATCCTTTGATTCATCCATTCTCATAGTATACAGTTTCTTCTTCAGGTAGAGCTTGTTGGCCAGTGATTTCTTCAAGTAAATCGATGCCAACCATTCCCATAACCCTACTGCAGTGTCCTCATTTGACACTTCTCTGAGAACTTCATCTCCCAGACTCAACAGAATGGCACTGTGTGCCTTGTTTTGAATTTCCTTAAGTTTCTTCTTGTCATCTCCTAAAGCAGCAAGCTCATCTCTATCAATTGCCTCTGATATTCCTTGATGTACCAGAAATGCCTTCATTTTAATTCTCCATAGACCAAAGTCGTTTGTCCCATTGAATTTGTCAACTTCAAACCTGGTAGAAGCCATAGCAGATTAGTTCTTGGTTCTGTTCTTGAAGTTCTTGATGTCCTTGTTTCAGTTCTTTGATGATCCCTTTCGACTGAGCTCTGATACCATTTGATGTGATCAATGCATGATCGAACACCTCGCAAATAACACAATGCAAAGAACTTGATTAAGACCAGAACTAGCAACTAAAATTAATCAATGCAACAGTGAACAAGAACATAGAAAACCAAATGCGTAAAACCAAGAACAAGAACTTGAATATGGCAACAATGGACAATCAATTTTAACAGTAAGAGATTTAGAGAAGAGAGATCAAACACAATAGATTTACGAGGTTCGAACAAGTGATCTGTTGATCATTTGCCTACTCCTCTACGTAAATTTACCCCCAAAGGCTTTGAGTCTTTATTAATGCTAGATTGAGAGAGAATTACAAGTTGTTTTACAAAGTGTTCATGACACACATACACTCAAGAAGCCATGCTTCAATAACAACTCATCTCACACAAAATTTCTCTCTATGAAACACTGAACTAGCTCTCTCTAAGTTCCCATAAACCACACCTATTCAATGTTGCAGCAGATGGCTATTTATAGCCTTATCCTACAAGGTTCGATCCTAACTGTCATAACAGACAGTTAGGTAAAACCGTTATGTTTAGTTGTGTAGGATTTAGACTTAGGTGATGTGTCATTCTTCTATTAGTGACCAACACAACAAAAGTATTTTCAAAATTTTAAAGTATAAAAATATCACACATTCACTATTAATCACATTGAAAAATAATAACAAACAAATACCTAACCGAAAAAAGGTCACACTATCACGTTTTCTAAAATTATTTTTTAGATAAACAAATAATATTATTTACTTATTCTTAAATTATTTTTATTAATTATATAATTTAATTACTACTTAGAGTTTTTTTTTTCATAAAGTGTTTTTTTCTGACCGACTTAATTTTTATTGAAAAAAATATTGTTATTATTTTTATCCATAAACGTAAAAATTACAGTTTGTAGAAAATAACAACTCCAAATTCAACTATATTTTAAGTTAAAATCGATGCATCCACATAGGGTTGAAAATATGAGTATCTGCTTCTTTAATTGAGACCTTCTATTAGTTTGATTCCACTAATTACATGGTACAATAGGAATTAGGTGGCGTTTGGTTGGGAGAAATGAAAATATTTATTCAATATAAAGTGTGCCCTTGTTTATGAGAAATTTATGGGTAATTTTTTATTTTTATTTAATTAAATAATAAAACAAATCTATCTATTCTATTTAAAGTGTGCCTATATAACTGAATTCTTGGTTTATGAAAAATTCATGAGTAATTTTTTGCGGGTTAAATCCCCAATTTATTTTTATTTCAGATGAACGAGATTTTGCTAAAGCTATAAACTTTCGGTGAACCTTAAATTTTGCATATATACTTCGTGGTTGGCTCGCGTAAATAACGCTTCAATGGCTTCCCACCTGCTGAGGCGCGTCCTCGGAACCCGCTCCAACCAGATCATCTCCTCGACCAGCCCGGCATCACCACTTGCGGCCGCGGCTAGGCTTTTATCGTCGGTTACAGCTCCGATCACGGTCACCCTTTTCCCCGGAGACGGTATTGGGCCCGAGATAGCGGAGTCCGTCAAACAGGTGTTTCATCAGAATTAACACTCTTATTATTATAATATTTTGTTTTCTTTTCTTCGCATTTTCGAATACAATTGAATTTATTAGGGTTTTGTCGGTGAAGATTTGTGGTTTTTATTAGAATCTTAGGTTTGTGATTTTATATTGATTTAGGTGTTTAGAAAAGCTGAAGTACCGATTGTATGGGAAGAACATTATGTTGGAACGGAAATTGATCCGAAAACACAGAGCTTTTTAACGTGGGAAAGTTTGGAATCAGTGTGTCGAAACAAGGTCGGGTTGAAAGGTCCAATGGCTACACCAATTGGGAAAGGCCATCGTTCTTTGAATCTTACTTTAAGGAAAGAGCTTAACTTGTTTGCCAATGTTAGACCTTGCTACAGTCTGCCTGGCTATAAGACTCGTTATGATGATGTTGATCTCATCACTATACGTGAAAACACTGAGGGAGAGTACAATGGACTTGAGCATCAAGTAAGTGTTCTTCTATATGTTTTGATCTTAATTATATATCTTGAACATTAAGGAGCCTATGGAAAGTTACATATGATAATTGAAATTGTGGTTATTAGTGGGAACTAACAAGTTAGCTATGTAATCGATGACTCTCAAGTATATATATACTCTCCTATTCGCAAAGGGACATGGAAATTGATACCGATAAGATATTCTCACAGAGTTATGAAATCCTCACACACAACCTCTTTATTGATGATAAAATAAAAGAATAATCTAGCTTTCGAGATGCACATTATTTCAATCTCAATGTGTTATGGTACCAATGACAACATCTCTCTTTTTTTTCTTTCTCATTTTTTTTTTTTTGGTTTGCAGGCGAAAACTCCCTGTTCAGCATCGTCTATCTCTATCACCATCAACGTCCCTGACCAAAGCCACGACGTTTAGTCTCTCACTACCGAAAGGAAATTTGTTGTCGAAATGGTCAATGCAGTGATTAGTGGAGTTCTTGATTCATTGATTAGTGGGTTGGAGCTTCACAATTCAAGGAGAAGGGGAGTTCTCCTATTTCATACTTACTATCGTTGAAGAGGCAAAAATCGTTGAAGGGGGACTTCTTGATTCATTGATTAGTGGGTCGACTGTTGCCTAGGTTTAATGAAACTTAGAGCCGCTATGGCGATTACGAAATGAGTTTTTTTTTCCTCTTTCAGACCCATGTTTGAGTAGGGTTGATGTTGTTTCCAAAATTTTATATTTATATGTAAAGATTTAAATTATAATTATTTGTATTGTTACAGGAAATTGATGAAGAGAATTGTTCTTTTCAATCAACCCTACTCATATGTAAAGATTTTGATTTCGTCTGAGCCCAAGGAGACGATTGATGGAGCGATTTTCGATTTGATTTCATCTCTTTCGAGCAAAGCGAACAATGGTGTGTATAAATTATTAGTCTAAGACATTAACTATGGTACTAATTAAGACATATACACTTTTTTCGTAGTATACACTTTGATTTCTTCAGATGTGAACCTGATTTACTTTAGGTTTAGCTTTGGAAATTACTTGGTCTTCTTCTTATTTGTATAAAGCATTTTAAAGTTACTTGTGTAATACATATCATTTTATGATCGTTGTGAATTATCCTTTAAACTCTATGTATAAGGTTTTTTAGTCTTCTGGTTACATTAAGATAGCATAAGAATGTAATTTATGATTCTTATTAATTCACAACTATTTTCTTCTGTTAGTACATAGTAGCATCATATTTGCTTTTTGTTATTGTCTCAGAACAATATACACACGTACGCAACTAGATTGCAGCCAATCCAAAATGGGATGGGAAAATATCTCTTGAAGCCTCTCATCAATCTCATAGCACTCCATGATAAACTCAACAAAATATATGTGTTTATGTATATTTGTTTTGAGCAAATCAGTAAACATATATTTTCAACAAATTAACCCGATAAACTCAAGATCCACACACACACATATGTATATATAGCTAAGTATTCAAATACAATTGTAAAATCTAAACTTAAAATAAAATCAAATGGACAATTCAGCTCAACTAAAGCTATATATATACTGATATGATTACATCAACCCAAATATTCTTACTTGCTATAACCGAATTATAAAAATTAAAAAGTATAATTTGAGATATATAGACTAAAATCATCCAAATAAACAAATAAATTAGTTACACATAGAATTATAAATGATACTTTTTTTAGAGTGTGTTTGAAACTTATGTGAAATTTTTTGAATTTCTTCACTACTATTTTTTATCTCTATTTTTTTTTTTTGTATAAATATATATGTATATAGAGAATTTATATTAAAAAAAATGAAAAATATACGTACATATATTTTATTGTTGTTAATTAAATTTAAAATATTATAGTAATAGAGAAAATTTAGAAATTAGATTTTTATTATGAATTTTTATTTATTTAAAATAATTAACTTTAATAAAAAAAAATTAGAAAAAATGAGAGATATACGTACAAGATTAGGTATATATATTTTGTTGGTTTTAATTAAATTCAAAATAGGATAGTAATAGAGAAAATTTGGGAATTAGATTTTTATCATGGATTTTTATTTATTTAAAATAATTATCTTTAATAAAAAAAATTTAGAAAATTAAAATGAGAGATATACGTACAAGATTACGTACCTATATTTTGTTGGTTTTAATTAAATTCAAAATAAGATAGTAATAGAGAAAATTTAGGTATTAGATTTTTATTATGGAATTTTATTTACTTAAATAATTAACTTTAATAAAAAAAAATAGAAAAAATGAGAGATATACGTACAAAAATATAAAAGGGAAATTATAGTAAATGACCCCAAATCATAGGAGTATGTTAGTTTATGTCATCTTTTCAAAAAAATATAGCAAATGGCCCTAAATCATAAGACTATGTTAGTAAATGTCCTTATTTCAATTTTTTTTTTTTTTAATTTTTTTAGAATTAGAAGCAAATTATTTAAACATTATGGTATATCTATATTAGTTTTGTTAAAATCTTTTTTATTTTAAAGTTATGTCAATTTTTTTAATTTTTTATGAGTTGTTTTGGGTTGTTGGTATATAGATTTTGTTGTACGGTATATTTCTATTTTGTTGTATGGTATATTATTATTCTTAGATGATATTTATTTTTTATTATGATATGTATAATAGTGGTATATAATTTTATTAGCATAATAAAAATATTTTAATGTATGTATATAATTTTATTGTCATGCTACATATATTTAATTATTATTTTTATATTTTTTTTGATTGTATGATTATTTATTTTAAATAATATTTAATTAGTTTTTATTTTATTATATACAATGGTCATGGTATATATATTTTAATTGTGGTATATAATTTAGTTAGTATAGTATACATACATATATGTATATGGAACACTTCTTAATGGGTAATACCCATTGATGGGAACTAAAAAAAATTAATAAGGTAATAATCCAATAATCTTTTTATGGAAAGTTTCTAAAAATTATTTTTTTTAAAAAAAAATTATATTTATTTTTTATAAAATTGGAAATAATAATTACAACTAATAATTTGAAAAAAAAATTATAAATTATTTTTAAAAATTAATTAAAATTACTACTTTATTATTTTATGAAATTATGAGTTTATTAATAATTTATTATTGTACAACTAAAAATCATTTACATGTATATTAATGTATTTTTTTTTATTAGAAGAATAGGAGCTTGATTGTGGAATCCAATTGTCTTAATATTATTTATATTCTTAAAAATAAAATGCTACAATACTTCTTAGTTCTTACTTAGGCTAAAATATTATACCATCCAATGATTTTTTTGATATTACCATGAATCATTCTCCTAGAATAACTAATGAAGTGTTGTTCATTATTTATATTTTTAGGATTGGAAGATGATAATCTTGTCTAGGGGTCAAATATAATTTTTGTCATGAAATTCTTGTGTTGGCAATTGCCATTATTCAATAATGTTTATGACACTTTTTTCTTCCTTCATTTTTTTTTTGTTAAAATTTTCTTCATTGGTTTTGTTCTTATAGATTTGGTAAGCTCAAGTATTTTTTTTAAAAAAATAAAAACATATAAATAATTGTTAATTATTATAAAATTAAAGATTTTAGGTTTAAAAAAAAATCTTATACATTTTATGTGCATTACAGTTTAAAGCTTAAAATTATTATTTTTTTATTTTCAGTAATACAATTTAGAATTCTAGTATGAAGAAAATTTTTAAAAAGATAAATATACACTTTTATCTTTTTAATCTTTAAAATGATTTTTATTAAAAAAATAGTTTGTTAATTTTTTTAGTTTGTTTTATTTTTTAAATAATAATTCCATTTATAAATTTTTTATTTCTATTAATAGTTTTATCTATTTTAGGAATATAGAGAATAACAAAATAGGAAATATTAATTTTTTAATATTTAATTAATGATTATAAATATCAACCATTAGATATTTGATCCAATGGTCAAGAATAAAATACCCATACATGGGTAATACCCATTAAGAGCATACCCATATATATATATATATGTATTAGTAATCTATATTATTATTATTATTATTATTATTATTATTTGTATATATGTTTTGGTGTATGGTATATGTATTTTTTGCTATACGGTATATAATTTTTTTAAATAATATTTAAGTTTTATTTTCTATTGTACTTTTGTTGACATGATATATAACTTTATTAGCATCCTATATATTTTTATTTTTATTTGTTGTTATTATTATATATATTTTTATTGTAAGGTATATATTTTATGTTATATGGTATATAAGTTTTATTGTATAGTATATTATTTTATTTTAGATAATGTATGTTTAGTTTTTATTTTAGTATACATAAAAGGTGATATATAATTTTTTTTAATATGATATATATAATTTTTTTAATAATATTACATTATTTTGTTTTATTTTTTATTGTAGGTATATACGTTTTATTGTATGGTATATGATTTTTGTTGTTTATAATATATTATTTATATTTAATATGATATTTAGTTTCTATTTTATTGTATATAAATTTTTTGGTATGTATTCATATTTTAATGGTGATATATATAATTTTGTTAGCATGATATATATATTTTTTGAGTATTAATTTAGTATTGTTATAATTTCTTTGTGGTATATAATTTTATTACTACGGTATATTAATTTTCTGTACTACGATATATCTAATACTACTGTATATATTTAAATGATCTAATATATTTATTTATTTTTGTTACAATATAATAATATGCAATACTAAAAAAATTATGTAACTTAATTTTGTTATTATATATAATGTTTTTTAAAAAATATGTGATAAATCTATTTTTATAATTTTTATTACCTAATTTATTAAATTTGGCCATTTTCTTATTTTTTTTAAAAAGTGGACATTTACTAACTTAGTTACTAAATTTAGGGTTATTTTGCATCTCAACCCAATATAAAATAGGATAGTAATAGAGAAAATTTAGGCTTTTAAATTATTGGTCACCAATAATTTTTCATAAACCAAGAATTCTGTTATATAGACACATTTTATATAGAATAGATATATTTATATTTATATATATAGATATAGATAGGGGTTGACTATTCAATGGTTACATTTTTATTGTAACCATATGGTTACATTTTTCTTTAACCTGTAATAGCAGGTTACTAATGGGTAGACTTTCCTTTTTTAGATTTAATTAATTATAATTAACAATTTTCTTAAAATAATTAATTAAATAGACATTCCTTTTTTAGAATTATTTAATTATAATTAACTATTTTCTTAAAATAATTAATTAAATATTTAACTAACAAGAACTCTTTTAGCAGTTAATATTTATATTTAAATCCTTACTTGAATTATTTTAATAATTAAGCCATTTAATTATAATATTTACAATAAAATTTATTTTTTTTACAAAAATTAAACTTATTTTGACACAAATAAAAATTCTCTTCTTATAATAAATTTTCAAATAATTAATTATTTTTAAATGATGTTTAATTATTTTGTTACAATTATATGAACTAAGTATGAGGCCTCAAGCTAATCAATCGATAACAAGTGCAGCCATTTTTTTTCTAAAAAATCCTTCAACTTATTTCATTTTTTACTTTTTAAATATTTAAATAAAAAAATTAAATAATTAAGTGTAATAATTTAAAATTAAGATTACAAGTATAATAAAATTTAAATTATGAAATTATATGTGTATAATTTTAAATTATAAAAAATTTTGCTATAAAATTTTAAATAATTTAAGTATAAAAAAATAAATTGCTAAAAGATCCCTTATATAGTAATAAATTGCAAAAAATTAATTAATAATTATAATTAATTTAATTTTAAAATATAATTAATCTTAATTAAAATTTTATAAGGAAATAAATGATTAGGTTACTTTCAGGTTACAAGTTATTTATTATTTATTTTTATTTAATTTCCAAATTAATTACAACCATTTAATAGTAATCCAATGGCTTAAAAAAATGTAACCATAATGGTTACAATAAAAATGTAACCATTTAAACCTCTTCCATATATATATATATAAATATATATAGTTTGAAGGTAAAATTAAAAGCCTCTCATTATAAATTGTGTACACATGCAAAAAAAAAAAAATCATTCATAAATATTGTGACCTTTCATTTTTTTTTTATGGTAAGTTTTATTTTGTGTGGTACATATATAGAGAGATATGTTACGTAAGGTTATAATTGAAATGAACTTATTGTATATATTTTAACTTTATATGTATATATTAAAAGTGAAGGAAGTAACACCCAGAAAGGAGTTCAGTTATATGTATATATGTAGGTATCACATTTATATTAATAACACTGAATTTATAGCTTCTAATCTTTATTAATCTTTTGAAATTGAAGGGAGTGCGAAAATTTATGGTTTAAATAATATCACATGAGAACAATATATAATATTGTATATATATATATATATAAATAATATCAGTTCAAATATCAAATATCAGTTTAAATGAGATTTGTTTTATTTTTATTTTATTATTTTATTATATATAAATAATATTTTATTATTTTATTAAATATAAATAAAAAGTCACCCATGAATTTCTCATAAATCAAGAATTCAGTTATATAGGCACACTTTATATAGAATAGATATATTTTAAGTTCTTTTTCATTTTCATCTCAATAATCAATTATTGTTTTATTTGTATAATAGGTGAACTAAATGTTGGCAGGTCTCAACTACTACTGACGAGCACATTTTTTTCTAGAGGTATTATTTTGTTTAGAGTCATTGCTGCACTAAAAGGCTATTTATGCTAACCCAAACACTGTTGTTTTTGCATAAGTGAAATGCATTCAAACTGGTGCTTACAATGAAAGGTAACATCACTTTGATCATGTAAAAATTATACTACTTTCTGATCTTATCATTTGGTTCAAACAGGAAAATGGATTATTTGAAATTTATCATTCAAAATTTTTCAAAAAGGAAAATATATTGGGCTCCTCCAGGAGAAATGTTTGGAACTTACTGCTTCAGAAAAGAATAATTTGATTACAAGCACAGTAGAAGGAACATGGTTGAGGCTGTTGTGGTTTTCAATATTGTTGAAAGTATTTATAAAAGTTGTTAAACAATTAAACTTATTGAAAATACTTTTCCCTTGACCTCATTTTATAGAGATGTTCAAAAAGCTTGTGTTTATGATGGTAAAATTTTGATTTTTAATTTATTTTTGGGGGTTTCGCAGGTATGGTTCTTCCTTTCTCAGCCATTCCTTATTCTGTAATTTCTATTTTGTTAATTCAAATATTTGATTGATTTGTTTGGTTAGAACTGTATTATTACATTATGGTTTGCTCTCTCTCTCTGTTTTCGTGCTAGATTTCTATTGGATTTTATGCCCTAAATAAAACTCTTTACAATCTGATTAGTAATCAATATAAGAAATTTGAAGTGATTTATGTTAATTTGCATGAATTTTCATGCTAATGGTTTAATATGTTTATTACATTTACACACAAAATCAGTTAAATCCAGATCATATGTTTATTCACAATTACAGTATCGTCAACACAGTGGAATGTGATTGTGATCATATGAATCAAAAGACTAAGTCCCTGTTTCATCAGTGTTTTCGATTTACACTAATGTGATAATCAGCGATGATGTGTACTTACACTTGGAGTAAGTGTTATGCTCTTTCCAGGACATTATTAAAGTATACTAATTTCGAATGTATGGAGTATACATTGGACTGGACCGATATTGCAACTTAGTTAAGATATTATAAACTTACCGTTATATCTTTCCAAGTCAATATCAGTAGTTGATCTTAAGATTAAAAGAATCTAAATCCTGATATGCTTAGGCTCAACTCAGGAGTACTATTCATGTTCTTTTTTTATTAGTTAAGCCTACTTTTGGGTCAGGGTGATACGTATATTTTGGGAACATGATAGTATGATTGAGTGGGAGTGTTGAACATAAATATGGAATCTATAGCTTCTACTGGTGTATAGAAGTCAAGTGATGATTCCCTTCGAGCTTAGCAAATAAAAGTAAATGGATGAGCTCTTGTTTAAGTGACTAATACTTAGATCACTAAACATCATTTACAGGTAGCTAAGTGTTTTAAGGGGCAAAATACATTGAGGGGTGAGAACGGTAAAATTATCCCATCTCGATGTAAATCATCTATATAGAAGATCTTTGATCACAATAAGATTATAACAATGGTTAAATGAGATAGCATATCTATATCGTGGAACATATAATATGCTCTATATAAGTCTGAGAGTGCAATTCTAAGTTCTAAGAGTGGATTCAACGAAGAATTAATAAGTAGGAATTTACTTAGTAAATTTGGTTCACTTATTGGAAGCTCAGCATATAGATCCATGGTCCCCATTCTAGTTGAGAACATACTGCTTGTAAGAGTCAATAGTTGATTTGTGATTAATCAATTATAATTCTAAAGTTAGACTGTGTCTAATTTGTGAATTTTCACTAAGTAAGGGCGAAATTGTAAAGAAAAGAGATTCTAGGTTTATTTATTTATTAATAGACTTTATATTTCTAGTTAATAATTAAATTAAATGACAATATTATTTAATAATCTATTTTAGTTATTAAATAATTAGTTTTGGCATTTAAATAGTTAGAATTGGAAAATTGGCGTTTTTGAGAAAATAGAAATAAAATTTGTGAAAACTGCAAAACCAAGTGGGGCCCATTACACACACCATGGCCAGCCACTTTATGTGGATTTTCAAATTGATATTTTCATTATTTTAATGCCAAATAATTCCTAACCTAAACCTAGTAATTGCCTATAAATAGAAAATGATGGCTCAGTCAAAATACATGCTTTCACAACATCTTCTGACAGAAAATTCTCTCTTCAGAAAACTGAGCCTTCCCTTTTATCTCTATTGGCCGAAATCATCTCTCTCTCTTTTCTTCTTCTAAATTTTGAACCTTAGTGATAGAGTAAGTACCCACACACAGCAAGTGGTAACTCAATCATAGATTGGAAGACTGTGAAGGATCACACACAAAGAGAAAGACATTCGGGCTCAGATCTTGATAATACTCTGCGACAGAAAGGATACAAGGGTTAGAGATCTGAGTGGAAGGAGACATTAATTCCGCTGCAACCAATGTAAGATTTTCTTAACTTTATATGTGTTTATTTTATCGTTTTAGAAAGTTCATATTTAGGGTGTTAAACAACATACTTGTGAGTAGATCTAAGATCCTGGTAAAATAATTCCCAACAATTTCATGGTTGAACCCCGTTCAGATTTCCTGATAAACATTCCAGATCTAATTATATTTGGTTAGTGATGATACAAATCAATACAATCACTTATGTCTCTGTACCATGTGAATATTTGGTCTAATTAAACCCCTTATTATGTATTATTTTTTAGGTAACCACATGATGAATTAGGCTTTGTTAGGTTACTTTTATTAGTCTTGCGTTATTAAATTGATTAGTCTTTCTGTGGATTCAGGTACAAAGCATGGGTACCCACATCAATTATTAGTTTATTTTGGATTAACTTAAGAACATAATTAAATCATTAAGCTTTTTTAAACACTAATATATTGCATTCGGTATTCACTTTTAATTGACAACATTATAAACTATAACATTTAGATACACATAATAATTATATCACCTAATAACTAATAATATTTTTTCTTTAATTTTTAATTGTATCACTTTTAAATAACATAGAAAAAAATTAGCATAAAATTTAGTATACGTGCCTCGCACGTAGTTTTTTGCTAGTAGAAATATGAATGCTAATGAAAATTAGAATAGAAATGGAATAAAATTTAAAATACATAAAAAAATTGATAAAAACAATTATTAAATTTTTTTCAAATCTTGCATTAGAATGGTCTTTCCTTCCATTTTAAAATAGAATAGTCATTCTATCATAATGGTATTCCAATAGTTTTAAATGCAACCAAACAAAGAAATAGAATAAAAATTATTTCTTTTCCATTCCATTCCATTTCATTACCTCCAACCAAACGTCACATAAGGGCTCGTTTGGAACGTCGTATTAGGTCGTATTGTATTATATTATATTGAATTAGATTATATATGATATTTTTATATAATACTATGTTAAACTTTAATTTATCCTAAAATATTATATACTTAGGTGTCCATAAAAATTAATACCACATATAATTTTACATAAAAATATTGCATAAAATACAATTCAATATAATACTATACAATAAAATACAATATAATACGACGTACCAAACGAACCCTAAAAATTGTAATTAATATTTAATTATCACTGCGAAAGAAAAAATAAAAAAATTAGCATTTATTTGTCAGCTTCCTTCTCCAGAATTTCCATCCATAAAGATTACCTCTTTAAATTCCTCATCTTCGTTTTGGCTTAATAGAAATGCAAAATGAAATTATTTCAGATATCTTGTGAAAAAAGTGAAGTAAAAAAAATGTAGTGCAATAGTATCATTCTCACAACCACATACACAACAATTACTATGAGGTGATATACGACTAAATATCTAAAGAGTTTTGTTAAATGACAAAATGAACCTTGTATTTTTTAAAATGATACAAATAAGATCCTTAATTAATTTTTTTATCAAAATAAAATTTATTTATAATCCGATCTAAAAGTGCTATGACAAAACTGTTTACATTTTCTATATTTGTCCGTAATAGGAATTGTCTTATATTAAAAAAAAAGTTGCCAAAAATTAAACTCAGTGTCCTATTTTTGTCATTTTGGAAAATACAGGGTCCATTTTGTCATTTAACAAAACAAAAAGTCCAATCAGTAACTTTTACAAAACACAAGGTCCAAAATAGTATTTATCCATATCTAAATAGTACCGAAAATAAATTTCAAATATGACTGTTTTTTTAATATATAATAAATAATTATTTAAAATTTATTTTCTACACAATAAATTATTTAATTTTTTAAAAAAATTTACAAATAAACTTAAATAATAACAAACACAATGAAGAAAAATTCGACTAAAAATACTATAAACTATTCAAAATATTTTAAACATTTACAAGTAATTTTAAATAAGAATTTTTACGCAAAATGACTATTTTGACCAATTTTTAACATTTATATTATCCTTTCTAATTTTTAACATTTTTACTTTTTAAAATTTTCTTTAATACTTTTTTAAAGTTTTATAATTACATATTTACCTTTTGTTCTTCTTCCTCATATCTAACCTCATTCAGATCTGGGTTCAACAAGTCATCTCTTACTCTCTCATCAAGCTTATCGAGCTTTCACACTCGTCTTCGCACAATCACCATATGTAGCTTCTCATCATCACGCAAAGCCTCTTCTCAAGCCACCATTGTCGTTCAATTGATGTTTGTAAGGTCTTCTTCTTCTTCTTCTTCTTCTTCTTCTTCTTCTTCTTGGGCTTCGACGGGGATAGATCGACTTGGGCTCGCGATTGGGATGGATCATTTTGGGCTCGCAACGACTTGGGTTAAACTTCACGATGAAGGGTCTGGACGAGAAGGAAGGATGCTCAGGTGGTGAGGTCTGGGCCGTAAGATGGTGGCGATGTATGGGACGGAGGAGAATGGTGGTGGACGACTACTTAGATTTAGGGCAGTGAGAGAGAACGAGAAAAAGAGAAATTTTTTGGGAAATTATTTTTTTCTTTTTTTATTGTTCTTTAATTTTATGATTTATTTCTTATTTTAGATTAACACGAAATATATATGAATCGGACTAGGATTGACTAATTATACATATCATTCTGAATAAAGTGACACATACATTATTATTTCTTATTCGGATTGAGATTTATTGACACGAAATATATATGAGTCGAGTTAAGATTGACTAATTATACATATCAATATCAATATCAATATGCATAACACAAACACGAATATCACACGACAACACGAATTGCCTCCTAAATTAGAGGACTCTCCAAGGTTAAGACCAAAGAAAACAAACTTGAAAAGATCCCATTGGCAGGTAATTTAACATCATGAGTCCATTTTAATTCCACAAAAAAGCTAAAACTTCTGCTGGAAACTAAAAGCATACTTGTAACACAAAAAAACCATCCCTCATAAAAAATCCCTAATCAAAAACATATAATTTTAAATTTTAGTATTTTATAGTCTCTAAGTCCATGGGTGAGAATCTAAAATTTCATTCATTTTGATAAATAGATAAAATTGTTAATTGAGTAATTATAGAGCGGTTTAGATAAGGCTGCCTTAATTGGCTTATCTAAAGAGAAAAGAAAAAGTCCAAATTCAACCATATTTCAAGGAGTTGAAATTGTTTCATCCACTCCTTCCCTCATCTGCTCAATTGTTATCACTCTTGAAGACATTCTATTAGTTTAATTCTGCTCAATATGTTTTCATATTCATTTATGATTCATAAAGAACATCCCTATAAAAGATACGTCTTCATTTTGGCTTAAGAGAATCACAAGTTAACAAAACACTAATAACATGTACATTTATTAGCAACCATTTTAGTTCTGATACTGATACTGATTAAGGGTCAGGGTCAGTTATATAAAAACAAAACCCCTTCAGCTGGAGTAAATTGTAGCTAAACTAATTAAATAAGTAGAAGATTTGGTTCCTATAATTAACTTCCATACATAATTACAACAGCCTATTCTTGAGAAATCCCATAACTTTAACCTCGGCTTGATTCTTCTTGATCAGCTCAAAGATGCATATATCAGTTGGGTTAAGAGAGTTGTCTCTTGTAAATGCACGCCATCCAGCAGAAAATCTATGCTCTAATCCAGAAGATGATGATCCCTTATTAATAGTTAAATTCACATGCCAATATTCCTTACCAACCCAAAGAATGACAGTTTGTGACTTTTTCTCAAACCAAGAGTTTGCAATAGCCAATGGAATATACTGCAGTGGCCAATATTCAAACATTCATCATTAGTACTTTATTCATGGTATGAAATTATCTAAAAAAATTTACAATTTTGATACAAAGATGTCATAATAATAATGTATATGTCACTTTATTCAGAATGATATGAATGAGCAACATTTTCTAAGTACCAGTTGTGCATGTCCGCGCACATGAGCTGATCTCACATTCAATTGGAAGTAAGGATTGTTCGAGAAGAATTTGCTGGCAGCCTCAGAGGCTATGCTAAGTCCTGAAATGAAGGCCTCTTAGTATAAGTGCCTTGATTTCCAGTATTTTCTTCAGATACTGGTTTTGTAAACTTCTTTCTTTACAATTATTGCTAGTAGAAAAAGGTTGAATTATATTTGCATTCAATAATAGTGGCTAGGAGTATTATTATAATTCTCACCTAGATTGTTATTATGATCAAGACAGTATATTACTACAAAATAGGGTTCTTGTTTACCTGGAATTGGTACAATAGGGGAATTTGCTACTCCATTTTCATGAAAAATAACCACTTCGAATAATATTATTCCAATGCTCTTTCTCAAAACAAAGCACAAACATCACCTACTTTCAAGTCATTGTCTTGAACGAATGCCTTCCAACCACCCTCGATCCTGAATATCGAAGATATTCCTGCGGTCTGACATAGACAGTGTACTTGACAGACCAAGTCCTTCCATCCTGAAACGTAAGAATCACATCTTGAGGACCACTACTGATGCTGAGAGATACTTTTTCGCAAACAAAGATGGTATAACCTTGACATGAGATGAATACAAGAGTAAAATCAATATGAGAAACATATTTGAAAGATAAAAGTTGTAATTAAGAAGCTTATTAATTACCATATTATACTTGGATTTAGATCCAACAGATGATGGTTGCATGGGATCTATGAAAAAGGGGTCTTTAGATTTAAAATCTTTTGCTATCTTCAAAGCTTCAACCTTTAATGTTCTGCCTTTTAACAAAGACACAAACATCACCTACTTTCAAATCATTGTCTATTGCAAAGGCTTTCCAACCCCAGGCGAATCTGAATTGTGAACGCCCTGTATACTTTCTATAATAGTACCTAACAGGCCAAATCCGTTCACCCTGAACCTTAAGGATCACATCTGCATGCTTACTCACACTTAGGAGGTGATTTTTTGCAAAGCTAAATGGTACAACCTTGACAAAAGAACAATGTCAATATGACAAACATTCTCAAAAGATGAATTCGTAAGAAGAAGCTTAATAAGTAATTACCATACTATACGAAGCTCCAACAAACGATGGTTGCATGAGAACAATGAAAAATGGATCATCAGACTTAAAACCTTTATCTCTCGTAAGAGCTTCAGCCTTTTCTTTTCCAGTAAACATTTGCTTCCTTACAATATTTTGAGGTTCCTTCCATCTTGGTAGGGAAGATTCTCCACTTATGTTATCTGACAAATCAAACTTCACTGAAAACTTATTCAACAGATTAGTCAAAACATACAACAAAATTTAATAATTACATGAGAATTATATCTATCTTTCACTGTCATGCATTATTTTGCTCCTTAGAACAGCTAAAACTATATGGCTTAATCAGTTTTAAAATGATCATGAATACCTTCAGATTTACCATAAGGACTAGTTTTCCTTTTCTTGTGGGGCCGAGAACAAGGTAATGGAGACTTGTCTCTGGTTTTAGAAAACCATGAAAAGTCTGGATCTTCATTAGAATCATCAATATCAACATTATGCTCCTGGAAATGATTATGAGTAAATACCATAACATTGAACTCAGAGTTTACTTAAAGAATAATAGCATTAATTGTGTTGTGCAAAATTATTCCAACCCTGTTCTATTAATACCTTTCCATCACTACTTTTCATCAATCCTATCTCCCCTCTTGATCCACATGGAGGCTTTACTTGACTCGATAAAAAGTCACAATATTTCACCCAAAATGCTTTTGGAATTTGCTGGATAAGAGAAGACCATAAAAAAAATGTTAATGGAGGATAATTACCACTAAAGTTAAGCTACCAAAAAACATAACTACACATAACTGTAACCTATATAAATACATGTATTGTATACATACATTCTCCTCATCATACAAATTACCTTTTACATGTTGTAGAAACTATGATTAGTATTATAATATAGGAATTGAAAATTCAACATATCAAAAAGACTTAACATGCAGGTTTACAAACATGTCATCCTCTAATTTTGGCACATTAGACAAACTTAGGGTAAAAAAATTGCCAAAATAATTACATACATATATATAAATACTAGCAAAAAACTACGTGCGAGGCACGTATACTAAATTTTATGCTAGGTTTTTTTTATGTTATTTGAAAGTGAGATTATTATTACTGAATGCAATATATTAGTGTTTAAGAAAACTTAATGATTTAAATATGTTCTTAAGTTAATTCAAAAATAAACTAAAAATTGATGTTCCAATACTTAAAGAAACATTACTTAAATGGGGGTAAGATAAAAGAAAATTAAAAATTAATCTCTAAATTGTTGATAATTGAAGATAGCATTAGTCTAAAAATTGTAGATAAGAAAACTAATGATAGTCATTGGTGGATTTCAATCTTCATTTTCTTTGATAGAGACAATAGTGTAATTTTTGTATTTTGTACTTTTCATTCTAGCCGGGTCCGCATATATCTGGATTATCCATTTTTTCTTTGATAAATTAAATATAGTAGTGTCGACAAAGCGGCGGTGTTCCTGCAAACAGTGATGTATTTTCATTTAAGATGATTAGACATGGTGTGCATAATTTATTTAATTAAAAAATCAACTTATGAAAGGCATGTAAAACTATTTAATTTTTTAAAAACTACACCTCTGCAGTATATTTCATTAGTTGGGCAGCATTACACGAAAATATTTTTTTCACAATATCTGCGAACATGACAGCAGATAGGCTCTTTGTATTGTCATCAAGTTCAACATATGCTATAGCACTGTAAAATGCATAATAAGATTGTTAGTATATTTTTTTATTTTAACTTAATTTCAATAACATCATATGTTTTTTGATGACATATTATTATTCTCAGCTAGCTCTGATATAAATTAGAATAAGAATATCCAAATTATAATAGGAAAAGGAATACATAGATATTTAATTTTTAAATTCTTTATGGCGAACTAAATAATAAATAAAAAAAGATAAAAAATAAAACAAAAGCTAAATAACAAAAAAAAATAATAAATAAAAAAAAGATAAGAAATAAAACCACTAAAACCACTCTGAGTTAAGGGGAAACATCTACACCATTGTCTGCTGCAACTTCAGATCCCAATCTGTAAAACCACTCTCTTCAATTTAGTTCACTAAACACTTGCAAATTATAAATTATAACTTTGTGAAACAAACAACCCATTACCTTGATGATTAAATGTTGGGTCAACAGATGTCTCTCTAATCAAACCCCAAGCCTCCACAAGAGTTCGTTGAACTCTATTCACCTAAGCAAACAAGACAAAAACACTTCATTCAATCAGTGATTCATCCAAAATTTCAGCCCAAACATAAAAAAAGATCCCAAAATTTCAATCACCTCAGGAGCTCGAGAAACAGGAAAAGCAACAGTAAGAGACTCAGCAAGAGCCAAGGAATCGCAATAAACCGAAAACAAAGCCAAAAGCATGTGGGAGTATACTCCAAGGACTCACCTTCTCCACTGCCACTCATTCTGATTTCAAATTAATTCAGATGGATTATTCTTCTGTTGAGCAATAATTACCTGTAAATAAGCTTCTCCGAATGAAATATCCAGCTATTATCATCCCACAAACTGCTCCAATAACACTTGCAGCGATCAATGTTTACAATCTACTATCACCTTTTGCTTCTAATTTTTTTATTTATTGTCATCGTCCCGAGACAGAAGAAAATTAAAGCGAAATTGTAGGACAAACACAACAAATAAATGTAAACATCTCACTTAATAGTATATAATATAAGGCTAAAGTTTATACTTACTTAACTCTAAAGCTGGCATTCGCATGTATACATCTTGGCCACCCCCAGGAATTTATTCAATATCAATTAAGTCACCAAACCACATAGCACAACCACTACCATCTCCATGGATATCTGTGTTAGAATAAGCCATACATGAACAGTTAAAAACCTGCTCTCATCTATGTCACTCCACCATCAAACGTCGATTTGAGGTTTGATATCGATCAAAAGGCAGAGAAGGCGAAGTGGGCAGTGCAAATTTTGATGGTATAAGCGAATATTTAATATCAGTTCAAATATTAATAGGATTTGTTTTATTATTATTTTATTATATATAAATAATATTTTATTATTTTATTAAATAAAAATAAAAAGTCACTCATGAATTTCTCATAAACCAAAATTTCAGTTATATATGCACACTTTATATAGAATAGATATACAATACACAATAAATTATAGAAATGTAATGTGTTGAAGTTGATGCAGAGAGAGAGAGAGGGATTAGTAATAATGTATACTTACTAACTTGGTGTTCTCAAGAGTTTGTTCAAGAATAGTATTGAAAATATGGTGAGCAGTAGGAGGAATTTCTATCTGAACCTCGGCAATATGACTATCAAAAGCCATGGTTGAAAATTTTTTCATTTTTTTTCTTCTCTGAAACAAAAACTCAAACAGCAGAGTCAGAGGGTATCATCAGCTTTAGTTGTAGACTGTGTTTAGTAGAATAGAAAAGTCAAAGGAAAGAAAATATTAAGAGAGAAAAAAAATAGTGTAGGGCCTACATCAAAATATCCTCCCAGAAGTCGAGAGAAAATAGAGATATTTTTTTTTAAAAAAAAAAAAAATAGATAAATTATCAAATTATCCTAGTCAGTTTTAATTAAAATTATAAATAATAAATTGGATATATTTCTCTGAACAATTTTTATTTTCAAATTACGCCGTCTGATTTTTTTTTCTTTTGAACTATTCTTGTTTTCTCATCTTATTTTAAGTTATACAAATTGATTATGTGGCATTTTGAATGTCATATGTATAATTTAATTAAATAATTTTGTTAATTGATTAATTATTTTTAATTATTTTTTCTAAGAAAAAAATTAGGGTGTACTCATAGGCGCGTATTTGGAGTGGAAATGTAGCTCCTATTTTTCTATATTTTTAACGTTTTTTTAAAAGATATTTCCATAAAATAATATTTTTTTTTTTAAAAAAAAGACCTATACTTTTTTAAACTATAAAAAAGAAAGTTTGCCGTTAAAAATGAAAATGGTGTAATTATAAGATTTGAATATCTATAAAAAGGGAAAGTTTGGGGTGTGAATACTAAACTTGATCATAGACACAAGAAACAACAAAGAGTTGTTGTCTGCGTTTTCACCTTAATTATTTCCATACATATTTCCCCTTCATTATTTAGTGTTTTTAAAGCATGGAAAACTCTTCAATTATGGCTTTTTCTGGTAGCCATATTGCTCAGATTGAGACACAGTTTCCTCTTACTGCTCACCATATTTTCAATATTATTATTGAGCAAACTCCTCCGAACACCAAGTTGGTAAGTAACCATACATTATTATATTGTTAACATCAATTATCTTCCATTACTTATTTTATTTTAATGGTGTTGTCTTGTGCAGCAAATTTCAAAGGCATTTTGGGTGAAATATTGTGAGTCCTTATCGAATCAAGTATTTCGTAATCTTCCATGTGGATCAACAGAGGAGACAGAGTTGGCCAAAAGTAGTGATGGAAAGGTATGAATTAACAGAAAAAGAGTTGGAATAAATTTGCACAACACAATTAATTAATGCTATTATTCTTTAAGTAAACTCTGAGTTCAATGTTATGGTATTTGATTATCCTAATCATTTTTAGGAGCATAATGTTGATATTGATGACTCTAATGAAAATTCAGACTCTCGACCCAACAAGATAAGAAAGACTAGTCCTTATGGTAATTCTGAAGGTATATATTCATCATCATCATTATCATAACTGAATGCAAATATGGTTACAGAGTTAACTTAATTATGTAATTTTTGTTTTCAGCTGCAAATAAGACAAAATCAGTATCTGAAGCAAATACTGATCATGACAATCAAGGCACAGGCACTAATAATAATAATAAGAGGCCTTCATTTGAAGCAGCCACCAATAGTATAAGTTTTCTTCTAGATGGGCTGCATTTGCAAGAGACAACTCTCTTCAGAAAATTGATGTTTGCTTTTTTGAGCTGATCAACAAGAATCAACAGATCAAAGTTACCATATTTAGACAAAGTGAAAGTAGTATGGCTCAACAATAAACTCTTGTAATTATATATATACAAGTTTTAACAACCAAATCTTCTACTTATACAATTTACCCCAGCTGAAGGGGTTTTATTTTTTATAAGTGACCCTTAATCAATATCAGGACTAAAATGGTTGCTAATTAATGTTGATGTTATTAGTGTTTTGTTAATTTGTAATTAATTCTCTTAAGCCATGCATGCCTATTTGATTTCTAAAGTTCACTTTAAAAAATACTTTAAACCAACAAGAAGATTACATCTTAACAAGTAATGATGATATGAGTATTTTTATTGTATTGAGATATGTAATGAGGAAAATCAAAATCAATTTTCAATCCTACAAGCAAATCAATTTCAACTCCTTAAAATATGGTCGGATTTAGACTTATTATTATCTTTAGTTATATTAAAATTTTAATTATTGCCTATTTTATTTTACATCTATTTATCATGTAAGTTCAATGTAAGTCCAATATATATGGATTGATTGAATATGCCTTTAAATGGACAATAAACTTTCTCAATTTTTTTTTTTACCAGTCACATATTGTTGTTATCTTTTTATTAGACCATCTCCAATACTAAATAAGTATCACTAAAAATTAGTTAGTATTTCTAAGCTTACCAAAGATAACAGGGTATGAGTGTAGTTGGAGATAATTGCACAATTTACATGTTTGTTGACCATGACCATGTATATAATTACACTGTAATTGTGTAATTAAGAGTTATTGAGGAGTTTCAATTACACTCTACGAATCTTATGGCCCTATGAAAATTGAGTGTAATTATTATAATTTTTTTATTTTAAATATTAACATTAAAAAATATTGTTTTCTTATATAATTATTAATTATTTTGACAAATAAAATATTAAGAATTTATATATCATTAACAACACATACCACATTATATTTTAAAACATAATGTAATTAATAGACACTGTAATTATTATAAGGGATTATTTCACAAAAACATAAAAACAACAAAAAAAAAATTACAAAAATACGGTTTCACGGAATTTTAAATATTTTTACGATTTTTTTTATTTTATTTACAGAAAATACGGTCTTTTTATATTGTAATCTTGTTAATTTGTTGTTGATTTTTTATTATCTGTTATTTTTTATTGTTAGTTTGATGTTATTTTGATGTTACTTTTATGTCGTTTTCATGTTGATTCGTGTTGTTTCTCAAAAAACCGTAAAAATGTAAAAAAAAAATATATATATTATTTGAACGTAAAAATATAAATATTTTACAAAAAAAAAATTGTGTCTTATGTAATTATTCCTTATTATAACTTACACTAAACATGAATTTATTCTTTTAAAACAGTTTCAGGCACTAAAAAACAATTTTAGTTTCATTAATTTGGGGGAATATATTTATTAAAAATAAAAATAAAACTTGTGTATTTTAACAATTTCACTAAATAATAAAAATATATTTTAACTTATCTGTAAAAAAAAAAAAAAATTGAAATGTACTCATACAGTCATACCTATTTTTTAGTCTTAGGTATTTTGAGTGTAAATTTAACTCCCATTTTTCTATATTCTTTTTTTTTCTAAAAAAATTTCCAGAATTTTTTTTTCTTTTAAAAAAAATACATATCTTATTTTTGTAAACCTAACCTTATTTTTTTTATTGTAACCTATACCTTTAAACGACTTTTCAAAAAAAAAAAAAAAAAAAAAACACGAAAGTTTCCCGTTAAAAATCTTGGAATTATAAGATTTTTATATCAATAAATAGGAAAGTTTCCCAAACTTGATACACAAGAAACTTTCCCTTATATATTTCCCTCTTTTTTGTTTACTTAATAGTGTTTAAATCATTTGTTTCACAGCAAAATTAAACGAAAAAATTGTTCAACAATGGCTTCTTCTGATTCTTATAGTCATATTGCCCAGGTTGAGACACAGTTTCCTGCTCACCAAATTTTCAGTATTATTATTGAACAAACTCCTCCCAACACCAAGTTGGTAAGCATACATTGTTACTACTCTACTCTCTCTCTCTCTCTCTGCATCAACTTCAATTCATTATTTTTCGATTATTTATTTTATTATCTATGCACACCAGATATTACAGCTTGATAGCCTTGATTTTGTGGTTAGATTCGTCCAAATTTATTATGTATTCATATATTTATAGATAGCCCTGATTTTGTGATTTTGTAATTTTACCCTAAGTTTGTCTAATTTGTTTACTTTGGAAATATTGTCAATGTGCCAAAATTAGAGGATGGCATGTTAAAGTAAGTTCTTGTGATATGTTCAATTTTCGATTCCTTTGTATATCCCTAATCGTAATCTCTGCAACTTGAAAAAGGTGCTTCTTTGATTTGTATGATGAGTAGAATATATGTATACAATACATGTATTTTTATCGGTTGCAGTGTGTAGTTATGTTTTCTGGTAATAGCTTAACTTTAGTGGTAATTTATGTTCCATAATTAATTTATTTTTATGGTTTTATCTTGTGCAGCAAATTTCGAAAGCATTTTGGGTGAAATATTGTGAGTCCTTATCGAATCAAATATTTCCTAAGCTTCCATGTGGATCAACAGAGGAGGCAGAATTCACCAAAAGTAGTGATGGAAAGGTATGAATTAATAGAAAAAGAGTTGGAATAAATTTGCACAACACAATTAATTAATGTTATTTTTCTTTAAGTAAACTCTGAGTTCAATGTTATGGTATTTAATTATCTTAATCATTTTCAGGAGCATAATGTTGATATTGATGACTCTAATGAAGATTTAGACTCTCGACCCAACAAGATAAGGAAGACTAGTCCTTATGGTAATTTTGAAGGTATATATTCATCATCATTATTATTATCATCATCATAATTGAATGCAAATATGGCTATAGAGTTAACTTAATTATGCAATTGTTGTTTTCAGCTACAAATAAGACAAAATCAGTATCTGAAGCAAATACTGATCATGACAATCAAGGCACAGGCACTAATAATAATAATAAGAGGCCTTCATCTAAAGCAGCCACCAAATTCTTTACAGACAATCCTTACTTCCAAGTGAAATTGAGAGCACATCAATTGCGTGGAAATGGAAATTTGGTATGTACAAGTTGTTGCTCTCATTCATAGACATCTTTGTATCAAAATTGTCTTTCTTTGTAGATAATTCACTATATTAATTCTTGTTTGTGCAGTATATTCCAGTGGCTATTGCAAACTCTTGGTTTGAGAAAAAAGCACAAATTGTGAGTCTTTGGGTTGGTGAGAAATATTGGCATGTGAATTTAACTATTAATAAGCGACCAGAGTATAAGTTTTCTTCTGGATGGGCTGCATTTGCAAGAGACAACTCTCTTCAGAAAAGTGATGTTTGCTTCTTTGAGCTGATCAACAAGAATCAATCTGCAGAGATCAAAGTTACCATATTTAGACAAAGTGAAAGTAGTATGGCTCAACAATAAACTCTTGTAATTATATATATACAAGTTTTAACAACCAAATCTTCTACTTATACAATTTACTCACCTAAAGGGGTTTGTTTTTTATAACTGTCCCTTAATTAATATGAGGACTAAAATGGTTGCTAATTAATGTACATGTTATTAGTGTTTTATTAATTTGTAACTAATTCTCGTAAGCCATGCATGCATATTTGATTTCTAAAACCATCTTTCTTACTTCATCTCTGTTTTTTTTTTTTGAAAGAATATTTCTTACTTCTTATTTCTCCCATTTTTCTCATTGTTAAGTCGGTTTATAAATCAATCTAAAACACACCATTTATTTATTAATAATATTACTTTTTTTGACATAATTAATAATATCACTTTTTAAATTACAAAAAAATTAAAATATCTAACACATTTTTTCTCTCAGCCGTACTCTCCAGAAAAATTATTTAACCAATAAAAAAATCTCTAAACTATATCACCAAACTGATCGTATAATTCCCAAATATCACAACCATTATATATTTAAGTTTTCTCATGTAAAGCCCGCTTAGTTAATTTGGAAATTAGCAGTTGTTTATAATTAATTATGAAATTATTTATAGCTATTTAAATAATTTATTATACTGTTATTTATGGAATTCAGAAATGCATGGTTATGTTATTCAGTAGTTTTCATATTTTGCATTTCCTATGTCTCGCATTTTGAACCTCGGCGTTTCTGCCGCAGAGAAATCACAACTTAGCATGTTTTTAGTTTGGGACGGTTTATTAGACATTGGGAATGTCGGGAATGGCCGAGAATTTAGAATTTCCCAAAAATACCCCTTTAGTATGATTTATGTGGTTTTATGGTGGAGGGGCAAAATGGTCTTTTTGCCCCATTAGTGTTTTGTCTTATGTGAGTTTATTAAATGAAATAAATGTTTATTTTTAGTATTATTTGGCTGAAATGAGATTTATGTAATGTGAGTTGATGTCATTTTATCAAAAAAATTACTAAGTTAAAAATTAGAAAAAATTGGAAAAGCTTTCTCTCTCTTTTCCCTCTCTCTTTTCTAACTGTTGTGGCTGTGCAAAGGGCTAGGTTTTGCTTGATTGATTCTAGTGGTTTAGCAAGATCAAAGTGATTTTCATTGAGGTATTTCTTTGTTTTAGTTTCTTACCTTGTTTTTCTTGAAATTTATGATGAAAATGGTTGATGCATGCTTGAATCTTTGATTTTGTTGCTGCTGAAATCTTGTTGTTGTTTCTGAGATTTAAGCATGTTAATTTGTGGTTATTTAGGTTGTTAGTAATGAATGTTAATTGCTTTGCTCAAGTTTGGAATTTTTAGCTCCAAATATGGTTTTCAAAGAAAGTTGGTTAGATTCTGTTGCTGTGATGTTGATGATATTTTTAGTTGTTTTCAGAAGCTTAATCATGCATATTTAAGTAGAAATAACCAGGTTTGAATGCATGTTAGAGGGATTTGCTCAAGTTTGAGTTTAGAACTCAAAGCTTGAGCTTTAATGGAAAATTTTGTATCTGAGGTTTCTGGGTTGTTTTTGTGCCTTGAAAATGTTCTTTGGGGTATTTAGAGCAGGTCTAGAAAGTTTGGTTTGAATTGGGTTCGATTTGAATGAGTTAGGAATTTTTGAAAAGTTCCTGCGAGGAACTGGAATTCCGGTTGTGCAACCGGAATTCCGGATGAGGGTCCAAGAATTCCCGAACCGAATTCCGATCAAGCAACCGTCCGCCGTGGGGAATTTTCGTAACCCGTGTTTTTCCTCGTTTTTATGTTTTAAGGGGTATTGCCATGCTTTTTATCGATAGGGAAACTTTTAGTTCCTAGTTTAAGTCCCCGGGAAGTGATTTAGCGTGTCACTTATAGCGTTGTGATTTTTATGGTTTAGAGCTCGTAATCCGCCGCTCAGCCTAAAGTTCCAAATAAGTTGACGCACACCCGAATTCGAATCCAGTAAGATTAGTATAACAAGATGCATATGTAGATTACATGTTTAGCGTGCATGTAGGAAGCCTATTAGATTACATTAGTTATGTATGTTGGCTTCGAACCATCCAACCCTCGTCACGTCGCATGTAGCCGGAGTATGACCCGGCTAGCCGAGTATGACCTAGCTTGACCGATCAGCCGACACTTGGTTGGTGGTTCCGTACTATTGACGTATCCCGCCTGACAGCCGGAGCATGACCAGCACGGAGTATGACCTGCTCGACCGATCGTGAGGATATAGTAACACGTCGGTACAGGATGGAGTATGACCAAGAATGAGTATGACCGGCTCGACCGATCAAAGTTGTTACGTGTCAATAGTACCGTCCCTATGAACGTTCGTAACTCGGCACCATGTTGGACATGGCAAGAAGGGCTCGCATCGTGTTGGACACGGCAAAGAGCGGGACTCGCATCGTGTTGGACACGGCAGCTAGAATTATGTACGAGTATTATTATGCTTTTCTTACTCGATTCCGTCGACTCACGCATCTACGTTTATGTGTAGGTAAAGGCAAGGCTAAAGTCGATGGACCGTGAGCGAGCTTGTGAAGATTGTACATGTCTGGGGCTAAGTTAGGCCCGAGCGTACGATCATCGGGACAGCGAGGCTGATTTTTGTAATTGGTCGTTAGACGACATTTATTTTATGTATCAGTTAATCAGTTAAATCTTTTGTAAATGATTTTATAATCGGGATCCCGAGTCTTTTGTAATATTATTTTATAAGTTTTAATTAAAAAGCAAAAATTTTAATTAATCACGTTTTTCCATAAATCTCGTTGATTAGCAACGAGCTGCACAGTATATTTAAAAATCACGTAATACGCCTATGTTAGTTAGGGTGTTGCATCTCATTTTTTATAATTTATATAAATTAATAAACCAATAAAAAAAATCTGTTAACTATAACCGTACCACATACCAATTACCAAAGTCAAAGCTAAGATTGCTTATGATGTCTCATATGGCTAAAATATAAAGAACTATTTGTAGCTTTTACATAGGCTACATTAAAACATGTATGTAATTGTCAAGCTCTTATACTCTATCTATAATCTTCTCTTCTTTCCCTTCTTCATGCATTAACCTTTTAGTCTTTTTTGTCAAAATTTAATTCCAATAATTTGGTATATATTTTTACAGATCGTATAAAAATAAATATATAGTTAATTCTATATTTAATTTGTTTTACTTACAACAAACCTATTAAAAAAATAGTAATGACTATAAGTAACATACAGTGATGATGATAATATTTTTGAATATAGTGAATATTACAAATGAGATACAGTTATGATAGTAAATTTAAAATAATATAATGAGTTTTCCATAAATTTATTAATAGTCTTTGTTATAGATTTTTATTTTGTAGGATGATTTTTTTTATTTATAATATTTTCTTCCTTTACTTAAATATATTTATATTTATTTTGTCATTATTAATTATTAGATTTCATTTAAATATAAGTAAGATATGGTCATGAAAATAAATTTTTAACTCAAATGATGATGTGTAATATCTTGATTTATCAATTATTAGAAATATGTATTTTAAATTCATATTTATTTATTCAAATGATATATTCATAATAACTTAATTAATTAATTAAAAATTATTATTTTTAAAGTTCAAAATAATTAGAAAAATTAAAACTAATTTTTTTAAAAAAAAAATATCACAACAAAATATAATCGTACATGAAACGCATTTTGTTTTTTAATTTTATATAAAACATGTCATTGTGTCAAATTTAGCACACATGAAATTAATATATTTTTTTTTATCTTATAATATTGCTATTAACATTACTAATTAACTTTAACATATTTTTTAATTACAATATTATCATTATTTAAATTAAAAAATATAATTATTTTATTAATTATCATTATTAATAATTATTTTTTATGTCAATTTATATTTTATTTTGCTATTGTGCATTGGAGCGTACAATTGTTAAATGTAGATACAAGAAAATCACTTACTAGTATGGTGTTTTGTGTGTGTAAAAACATAGTGAGTTGGAAGTCTAATATGCAAATTGTTGGAGCTGAGTACATGGCAGCAGCATAAGCATTTATTACGCAAATTGTAAACAGCTACACAAGTATACGTGATAAATTGCAGTTTTATACTCACACAGGTGAGGTCAATCCAGGGAATTAATATTGAATACCACTAAATTAGATTTGTGTTTCTATTTGGTAAAATCGATAATAAGGTTGAATAATTAAATAACTAAAAATTGAAAAACAGAAAAATAACAATAAAAAGTGTAATTAATTATGGATGAATGTTTAGGAATATGAATCATGTTAGTTCCGTTTCCCAATTGTTAACGTTAATTATTAATTCTCTCTCTTTTGGTAATGACAAATTATCAAATTAACCCTAACTCTTCTCAGATCAATAAAGTCGTAAATCATATATTATATACTTGTATCTCTGAAGTAAATTAACATATAATTTGCATTAAATTCAGAATCTAAAAATTGCATAAGCTATGTAAATACTCCCGTTTTACATCAAAACTTATGTTTGTCTTATTAGAGCATTTCTAATATTCAATTTTCGGATTTCATATTAAGATCATAAATCACATTTAAGATGACCAGTCTAAAATATGTAATTAAAACAAATAAGAACAAATCATACAATATATAGAAGAAAAACTAATAATCTCATTAACTAAATTGAAGAAACATCATTTAACATTCATTATATCTCTAAATTGGGAATTTAGTTCATAAAACTCATGTTCACATCCATAATAAAAATTGAAACAGAAATTAACATGAAGAAATAAAAAGGGAAAAGAAAGAACTAGTTGGTGATCTCGCTCCAAGTTGCCACAATTGCTTCACTTGCTTCCTTCTTTAGTTCTAGGGTTTAATTTTTGAGTATTTTGCTTCTAAAACACGAGACCCTTATATAGAAATTAACGTTGATATCTTCAAATGGCAAAATTTAAAAACTACCCAAAAATCTCGTGTTTAGCCCATTCTTGTAACTTCCTAAAGCCTAGTCGCGACCACATAATTCGTCGCGACTATGGATTGTGGTGGTCGCGACAATTGAAGCAAATTGCCAGTTTCAGCAGATTTTTCTCCAGTTTATTCCGTCTTTTCACCAATTAGTAGAATTTAAACTCTAATACCTGGGACCTGAAACAAGTAAAATCAAGTATAACACCATTCTAAAAAATAACATAAACAAAAGAAACAACTCTAAAATCGACTTGAAACTTAAACTAAAGATAGCCTTAACAATATCCACTCTTGAAGACATTCTATTAGTTTGATTTTGCTCATTACGTATTCAATACAATAAGAATAGACTCATATCATCACTTGTTGTGGATTTCTCAGCGGTTTGCGATGAGTTTTACTGTTCCTTTCAAACCATATTATCCAAGTTGCAATTAACATTTCTTTATAAGATTCCTTCATTTCTGATGCATACAGAATTCCCTTTTAAAAGATATGCTAAATCAAGTTGTTTAAAGTGTACTTTCAAGTGAAGTGTAGAAATCAATTGGGTGTAGTAGCTTAAGAGAATCACAAACTCACAAACACCAATAACATGTACAAAACCAACCATTTTAGTCTTCATATTAATTAAGTGTCAGTTAAACCTACCTATCCCAACAAAAGAAACCCCTTCACATGTGGTAAATTGTAGCTAAACTAATTAATTACAACAGCCTATTCTTGAGAAATCCCATTTTGTCTAAATATGGTAACTTTAATCTCAGGTTTATTCTTGTTGATCAGCTCAAAGATGCATTCATCATTTGGCTGAAGAGAGTTGTCTCTTGCAAATGCATGCCATCCACCAGAAAACCTATGATCTAATCCAGAAGATGATGACCCCTTATTAACAGTTAAATTCACATGCCAATATTCCTCACCAACCCAAAGAGTAACAATTTGTGCCTTTTTCTCAAACCAAGGGTTTGCAATAGCCATTGGAATATACTGCACAAACAAGAATTTATATAATGAATTATCTAAGAAAAAAGACAATTTTGATACAAAGATGTCATTATAATAATGTATATGAATGAGCAGCATTTTCTACATACCATTGTTGGACGTCCACGCACTTGAGATGATCTCAATTTCACTTCGAAGTAAGGATTGTTTGAGCAAAATTTGCTGGCTGCTTCAGAAACTATGCCAAATCCTGAAGATGAAAGCATCTTATTATTAATGCCTTGACTAATAGTATTTTGTAAACTTTTCTAAATTAAATATATAAACAAAATGTATATAAGCCGACTTTTCTTGGGGAGTGCTTTCAATTGCTTCTTTCTTTACAATTATGTCATAGGGAATCGTACTGGCTTTATCATAATTCTAGCTAGAACAAGAAGGTTCAATTTTCATGCAAGGAGCATTATTATAATTCTCACCTGGACTGTTATAATGATCAAGAATGTATATTATTAAAATCAGAGTTCTTGTTTACCTGGTATTGGTAACATACAGGAAGTTGCTACTCCATTGCCATGAAAAATAACCACTTCGAATGATATTATTCCAATGATATTTCTCAAAACAAAGGCACAAACGTCACCTACTTTCAACTCATTGTCTTGAACAAATGCCTTCCAACCACCCTCGATTGTGGCTTTCGAAGATGTTCCTAGTGGCCTGACATAGTACTTTACACACCAGGTCCTCCCATCCTGAACCTTAAGGATCACATCTTGAGGACTAGTACTGGTCCCGACAAGGTACTTTTTTCCAAAGAGAGATGGCATACCCTAGACATTAGATGAACACAAGAGTAAAATCAATATGAGAAACATATTTGAAAAGATAAACTTGTAATTAAGAAGTTTATTATTTACCATACAATACTTGGATTTGGATCCAACAAATGATGGTTGCATGGGAACAATGAAAAAGGGATCTTCAGATTTAAAGTCTTTTACTCTCTTGAAAGCTTCATCCTTTTCTTTTCTACTCAACTCCTGATTTCTTATAAAATTTTCAAGTTCAGGAGATTCTCCACATACTTTATATGAAGGTTCAATTACTTCTTTCTTTGGAATTATGTCATGTGAAATCATACTTGCATTGTCATAATTATTGCTAGTAAAAGAAGGCTCAACTTTCACACAAGGGGTTCTGTTATTTGCAGCTGAAAACAACACTTATATATGTCAACAACATTATTATAATTCTCACCTAGATTGTTATTATAAAATAATCGAGTTCTTGATTAATTACCTGGTAACACAGGGGAATTTGGTACTCCATTCTTATAAAAAGTAACAACTTCGAATAACATTATCCCAATGTTCTGTCTCTTAACAAAGACACAAACATCACCTACTTTCAAATCATTGTCTCTAGCAAAGGCCTTCCAACCCCACTCGAATCTGAATTGCGAACGCCCTGTATACTTTCTATAATAGTACCTAACAGGCCAAATCCGCTCATCCTGAACCTTAAGGATCACATCTTCATGCTTACTCACACTTAGGAGGTGATTTTTCGCAAAGCTAAATGGTACAACCTTGACAAAAGAACAATGTCAATATGACAAACATTCCCAAAGGATGAACTTGTAACAAGAATCTAATTAAGTAATTACTATACTATATGAAGCTCCAACAAACGATGGCTGCATTAGAACAATGAAAAATGGGTCATCAGACTTAAAACCTTTAGCTCTCGTAAGAGCTTCAGTCTTTTTTTGTCCTGTCAAGTACGTTTGCTTTCTTATAATATTTTGAAGATATTGGAAGGACTTGAAGAAACAATGCAAGTTTTCTTTCAGCTCTCTATAATAAGGAATTTTGTATACTTTTCTGTGCATAGTACTACTGGCCATTCATGTTAGGTTATGCTTATATTGCCTATTGGATGCACTGTAGTAGCTAGGAAGTTGAATCAGGTCTAGCAAAACTATTGAAGTTGACATTTTATTTTCGTCGGTATTTTTGGTCCTTGATACTGCTGCTTAGAGAGATTATACTGTTAAAATTGTTCTATGCATACATTTTATTTTCATTGTTAAAAAGTAACTAAATACAAAAATATTAAAGATAAAGAGTAGTCGTGCGTCCTAACTTAGTATTGAATATACTCTTCAGCCGGAAGCTTGTGTCGTCTGTGACTTCTTCGAACTATTGGTCTAGCGGTCTTGTTATTCAAAGATAGTTTGAGTCAAAATTGAAGCTGAATTTTTAGTCTGTCAAGTATCTTGTGCTGTGCACTAAGGAATTCTACTATTTTTTTTGTTCACTAAAGGGAATTAGCTAGATGACTATCGTTAGCTTGTTAGGAGGGATTGGTTGTTAATCTCATTGTGGAGTTCATTATGTTTGTAATCGGATTTGAGTCAGTTTTGGATCAAGAGAGAGTGACCATCCGAATTAGGTAATGTGTTATTTTACCAATGTATGTTCACTAAAGAGATTTAGTTAGATGTTACGTTGATAGTGTTGGTGGCTAAGAGTTTGGTGAGTATTGTGAGCTTGTTAGGAGGAATTGGTTGTGAGTTAAGCTCATTGTGGGGATTTATTATATTTGGAATCGGATTTGAGTCAATTTTGGACCCGAGAGAGAAGAGACAGTGACTATCCTAATAGGTTGTGTGTTTTGTGCTTTAGTCCCTGATTTGGGGACAACGGTTTTGACTAATAAAGAAAAAGAATTTCATATATTTACTATGTACTCATTGAATTCTATCTAGAAAATGTAATTGACTAAATGCTTCTGAAATTATTTATATAGATATCAAAGTTGAATGCCTGTGTTCTTTACTTAATTGAAGGGAGAATAAACCAATGTGTTCAAGACTCTGTAAACTGATTTCTTCTACAAGTCATGAATAATATATTAATCAATGAAATAAGTTCTCTCCAACAGCTATAAACATTATAGTTTCAAGAAATTCAAATTTAAGATTTGGTAGTAACACCTTTTACACTCTTGGCTTTCTGGGTTTTTATTTGAGCTTCGAATGTCTTTTGAGAGTTGTAATGAGTTTGAACTACTAGGTGAAGGACTGGATCTAGGCTGTCTTTTTGGCGGAACCAAAAATAGATCTAACATATAGTTTCTTCAAGCGGATTAACCATCTTTTTGAAGGTACAACAATTTCACCCTTTCATGGTTTTATTAAGTATATTCTATGTTGTTACTGGTGGTTTTTTTTTTTTATCTTATTGTTGGTTGGTAATCGCTGGATGTTTGTTTATATTTTTCTGGAAGTTATGGGGCTTTCTGCAATATTATTTGGGGTTATTATTGGCTTTTCTGTGATTGTCTTTTAGTTGGAATGTTTTGTTTTCGATGTTTTATCAGAGATTTATATTCAAAATTTTGTGGGTGAGCATTTTTTGGGGTTTGTTGGATAACTGTGTTGTTGGGATTTTGGTGGGGTTTAATTGTTGCCTGTTTAGTTGAATAGAGATGTTCTTCATGAGGTACCTCATGATTTGTTTTGTGTTTGCTTTATAGTGAATTTAAAGATTAGTTTCTACTTTCTGTTTTGATTCATGATGTGGTTCTTCATGAATTTGTTTCTGCATTTTAAGAATTTTACATCTAGTTTTTTACATTCTATTTTGATTTAGTGTGGTTCTTTTGATTTAACTGGTTTAATCGGTAGGAAGACTTATTTTGAGTTGTTAATCACGAGTCTGTTTTCTTTTCAATAGTTATCATATCATGCTGTTTTTAGCTTTATTGTTATGTTTCATTTGGTTTAATTGTGTTTCGTCAACTTTAGATCGCTGTATTCTTTGTGGCTAAAGTCTAGGATTTCATTGATATTGATACTAGTCGGCTCTGTTTTTGGTTAGGAGTGGTGACAATTTTTAAGTGAACATTTTGATGAAGTTTCAAGTAGGGATTATTTTGGTTGGTTCACTTTCTATGTCATAGTAGTTTCTGTTAAACTACGTTTTGTGTGATGATGGTGGGCTTCAATCTATTTTATTTCATGGGTACGTTGTTTGGAATTCTTTTGATGCATGAGGTTTCATGTGTGTTTTAGGTGGTAGTGTTGTTTTGTAAGAATTTTCACAAAGACTATCTGTACCATTTTTTGCGACATAGTTATATGCGTTGCGAGGAGTTGATGTTTGGAAATTAGACTCTATACCCTCTTTTTTAGTCTTTTATTTCTACTTTTTATTTTCAAACACTGTACCTATTTTGTCCCTGCCATTATTCCCCTCTCATTTAGATTTTGCTGAAACCTTTCTCCACCTCTCAAAAAACACTGCTACTCCCATTGAGATCTTCGAAGTTTAGCTTCTAAGGATTCGTAACCACCATTTCAGAGGCAGAAGACGGTAACCATACATGCTAAAGCTTCATGATTTATTGGCTTGTTTGTGTTTCTTCTCTCACTAACTGATCGGCGAAAGGTAATTTCGCTCAGATTGGTTGGATTAAACATCATTACTCCACTTTAAATCCTTTCCTCTACCATTAGCCATACATGAGTTGTACCTAAAATCTATTATGAATTTATATATATGTGAAATATCCGGTTAAAAGAATATATTGAGGGAGAGATTTGAGTGTTTGGACAAAATAACTTAAATTGCTTTACATCTTGGAATCAAGGATTCTAAGGAAGGGCTTATTGTGATGTTGATAAAAAAAAAGGGCTGGTCTTGAATAGGTTAATCGTTAATGTGCTCTGCAGTCTTACAACAGTAGGTTTGTTTTTACAAGCCAAGATTTGATGCTTCCATCTGTTAATTTGGGAATTTTACTCTAAATATTTAGTGGCTAGACAATTATAAGAAATTATTTTTATTTGCCTCAATTCTTTTTTCTCCAGTTCTACACATTGACATCTAAGTCTTATTCATATTGAATTTGTTAGCTAACAATTTGAGATTCTTTTTCACTGTGAATGTAATACCCGGAATTAAGAAATGGATTAGCAAAACCCTAACTAGATAATTATGTATAATGGAGGAATTATATTATTATATAGTTCAATATATGTGATTTTATATGAATTTTAATATATTAAAGACTCCATTGGTGAGCCAGGGGTATTTTGGTAATTATGACCCGAGAAGGGTAAAATGATGAAATTAATTTAATTACGTGCTTAATAGAACTATATTATTATATAGTATGCATGTGTTGTCTTTTCAGGTGTGTTCTGACAGGTTAGCGCGGTATAGTCACAATCAGGAATTTCGGGCCGAACCGCGTTCGGGCCCGAAATGTAAATTGGATTGATAATTTGGCATTTTATTTGATGAATGATAATCTGAAATTTATTTGAAATTAATTGAGTATTGAAATGACTTATTTACCCTTGTAAGGGTGTAGGTGTGAATAATAAGCCATGAGGGCATTTTGGTCATTTGACCCCTATTTACTATGTTTGATTAAAATTGATTTTTGATGAAATGAAATGCAATTTTCTGGTTTTACTTTCACTCTTGGCCGACCCCCTCTCTCTCCCAAACCCTCTTGTTATTTCAAGTTGAATTTGAAGAAAATTGATGTGAATTGGAGCTAATTTTTGGAGCTTGATTGTGGGGATTATTCTTGCTTAGTCTTGAGGTAGTCTCTACAGTTTTTAATTGAGTTTCTAATTGATTTTCCTTGCTGAATTTTATGGTTTAATAGCATGTATAGTTGATGTGTTCTTGTGTATGCATGTTGTTAAGTTTGGTGTTTAATCTTGGTGAAATTGCATGATTTGGTTGGGACTTATGTTTGTTGAGCTTGGAGTAAGATTTTAGGGTATTTTCTACGTTGAAAATACATGTTTTATTTGGTCTTGAGCTGCTGGAAAATATTGGAAAGATGTTAGTTTGAAGCTCAAGTTTAGAGCTTGAAGTTTTGGAGTTTAAGGCATGATTTTAATTATTGTGCAATCTGAAATTATGGGGTTTATTGTTGGATTTTAATGCATAAATATGTTTTTAATCCTATAATATTTGATAGCTGCTGTAAGTGGATTAATTGTAAATTTGGTTGTGAAAAGCAAGCTTGAGTTCATGGAACTCAAGCTTGGTGCTTTAATGGCACTTTTTGATTTTTAGTGCAATTGTTGGGTTTAAGTTGTGAAATATGTTTATTATGACATATATTGATGCTCTGGAAAGTTTGGGAATGTTTGGGGATGATTTGAGTGAGTTTTGGGGGTTTAAAGATTGAGAAATTTCGTGTTCTCTGCCCAGACAACCGGAATTCCGGTTGGTTCATCCGGAATTCCGGTTGGAGTTCATCGGGAAATGCTGAGATTTGTTTTGGCCATAACTTTTGACTCGGGACTCCGTTTGGGACGTTCTTTATACCATTGGAAAGCTCTTTTCGAGATCTATGTGATTATCTGTATTTGAAATGCCATGAATTTATTTTATGAATGTGAAATCAGGGGTTAACCCTATTTGTGAAAATCGCGGATTGTGTGTGACTAGGATTACTGGCACCTGGTCAGGAGCACCCCGGGGATTTGGAATCTCTACTATTGCGGGATAACAGGTAAGACAGTGATTAGCACGTAGAGTATGCGCAGTGGCGCTTATATTGAGAATGATATGCATGAATGTTTAAGTAACCGGGATTAGGGTTATTACCCTAATAGGAACGGTCTAATAGCCTAGGGTTATTACCCTAGTGATATATGTGTATAAATGCCATGCCATGTTAATTGAAATGAGATTTAAGGATTATGTGCTCAAGGCATAATCAGGTTGGACTCGGTACTCATAACCGAGATGAACCACTTCTAAGGCCTTAATGTATTTAGACGTGTGAGAGTAACACGTGGGTCTACGTCATGTAGATTTAATTAGATGTGTGAGCGCAACACATAGGTCTACGCCACGTAGACATAAATGGGCAAGATGAAATAATGATCAAGTCTGTGCTATACAGACATATATGAATGAGCATAATATATTTGTTATGATTTATCTTTATTTCTTTGGGCTTGGCTCACTACTCTCTTGTGCGGGGAAAGGGTAAGGCATTACCTGATCAGCCATGAGTTTCAGGAGCAGGGCGAAGAATGTACATGTTCATGCCACTTCAGACCAAGCGGGTTATGGGTCTAACAATGTTGACTTTTGTATTCTATTTTGCCGCTTAGGTCGGCTAGTAAGAAAGAACTTGTAATAAGTTTGTAAATATTTTTGGGATCCCAACTATTTTGAAAATTTTAAATATATTACAAGTTTATTTTGAGTCTGTTTAATATAAAAGTTTAAATTCTACGCTATTTTAATTAGTAATCCCGATTAGGGGATTAGGGTTTCATAAGCATTATGGGTAGCGTGCCTAATTATTTAGGGCGTTAAAATTTGGTATCAGAGCGCCAAGGTTTTTCAACTTCCTGTAGACCGGCCGAGCATGTACATTCGTCGTCAGAGATAAGCTCGACTCATGGTGCAGTAAGTATTGAGAGTAAATACTTGACTGTATGTGTGATCATCTGTTTACCGCTTTCCATTTTAGGCAGTATGCAAGCATCTTGAGTATGTATGTGTTATGTGATGCCATGCTATAAATGCTATTTGTTTATGTAAATATGTATGAGGTAAATAGATGAGTTAGGGTTTAAGGCAATAAGTGCGTAAGTGTGGTATTGGTGCTTAACTCGCTGGGGTTGCTGATTACAGGGGTACTAGTAATGGACCCTCCGCAATCATCTAGACCATAGGGCGAGCAAGTAGAGCCCGGGGTTACCCAAACCGATCCACCAGCACTGCCTCCACCTCCGCAAAATCCGGGGGATAATGCGGGGGCCGTTAATGCTAATCCTCCCGCTCGACGCGGCGGATGTTTCATGAAATGCGAAGTGTCATACTTCGTCAAGAGGAAGAGTTGCAACGTTTAAGGCAACAAGCTGCCCCAGTTAATCAAGGGTTACCACCAGCTCCTGTGCCAGTGGTGGGTAACCAAGGGTATATTATGCCGCATCGGGACTCTGTGTTCGAGCGGTTTGGGAAGCTGCAACCTCCGACTTTTCTGGGAGGCATTGATATTATTAAGGTTGATCAATGGATGAGCACGGTTACCCGTATCCTCGATAATATGGGGGTGACGGGAACTGAGAGGGTGAATTGTGCGGCCTTTATGTGTCAAGATCATGCCCGCGTATGGTGGGATATAGTGAATCAGACTCGAGATGTCAGTGTGATGACATGGGAAGAGTTCAAGAAACTTTTTGAAGAAAAGTTTTATAACGTTGCAGTGAGGACTTCACACCAAGAATATTTTGTGAAGTTGACTCAGGGGAAAATGTCTGTGGCCGAATATACTCTGGAATTCGATCGGTTATCTAAATTTGCTGGTGATCTAGTGCCTACAGATTTCACCAGAAAACAAAAGTATGTTCGAGGACTAAATGCTACAATTAGTCGGGACTTGAAGATTACCACATCACATGACACTCTGTATAAGAGAGTGGTAGACTTGGCCTTAATTGCTGAGGAGGCCGAGCAGCAAGTAATGAAGGAGCAGGCTGCAAAGGATGCCGCCATGGCATCAAACCCTCCTGCTGGTGGTAATGTCAGTAAGGGGACCGACAGTGGCAACCCTGAGCACAAACGGAAGGCTGAGGCTTCCAGAGCTTCAGGGGGAAATAGAAAGTTTCGGGGAAACATAGGTGGCTGTCAGGGTCGCGGGTTCTCATTCCGATCATATCCAGAATGTTCTAAATGCAAGAAGCATCATCCTGGTGAGTGTCGAGCCAAGGCATGTTTCTAGTGTGGCATGGTGGGCCACTTTATCAGAGACTGTCCTCAAGCCAAGAGAGAAGAGCCTAAGAAGAATGTTGCTCAGAACCCGGGGCAACCTTTCACTATAACTCAGGTAGATGCTGATGCTAGTCCGTCAGTTGTGACAGGTCAGTTATCTATTAATGGTTGTGCTTATACTGTGTTATTTGATTCGGGAGCTACTCATTCATATGTATCGAATAGAGTGATAGAAAGTTTACATAAGCCATGTGATATTTATGCTTCAGGGTTTGGAACCTTGTTACCCTCGGGAGACCTGATAGTATCCACAAGGTGGATTCGGTCCATATCTTTATGGATTGACGGTTGTGAGTTGACCGCCAATCTAATTGAGCTACAATTATCTAATTTTGACATAATCCTGGGAATAGATTTTCTGTCTAAATATGGAGCGATGATTGACTGCAAAAGGAAGATGGTGGTGTTTGAGCCCGACAGTGCTAACCCAGCGGTGTTCGTGGGTAAAGTTCAAGGGGCACGCATACCGAGAATATCATTGTTGAAAGCTAAAGACCTGATGGGTAGAGGTTGTCTAGGGTTCATAGTTACTACAGTGGACACTAGCCAACCTGTGACATCAGGGCCTGAGAATACGAGATTGGTATGTGAGTTCCTTGATGTCTTTCCAGAAGACTTGCCGGGATTGCCACCTGTTCGGGAAATTGAATTTGTTATTGAATTGGCTCTAGGAGTGGATCCAGTGTCTAAGGCACCGTACCGAATGGCTCCAGTTGAGTTGAAGGAATTGAAGATACAATTGCAAGAGTTACTGAATCTGGGATTCATTAGACCAAGCTACTCACCTTGGGGTGCTTCGGTTTTGTTTGTGAAGAAGAAAGACGGAACCCTGCGAATGTGTATTGACTACCGGGAGTTGAACAAGCTTACCATTAAGAACAAGTATCCTTTACCTCGAATTGATGATCTGTTTGATCAACTGAAGGGGAAGACGGTCTTTTCCAAGATTGATCTTCGCTCAGGCTATCATCAGCTGAGAATTCAAGAGGAAGATATCCCGAAAACTACGTTTCGTACTCGGTATGGACACTATGAATTTCTTGTGATGTCTTTTGGACTCACTAATGCCCCGGCGGCATTCATGGATTTGATGAATCGGGTGTTTAAGGATTACCTGGATAGGTTTGTGATTTTGTTTATCGATGACATTTTGGTGTACTCTGAGACAGAAGAAGAGCATGAATTGCATCTCAGAGCGGTTTTGCAAAGATTACGGGATCACAAGCTTTATGCTAAGTTCAAAAAGTGTGAGTTCTGGTTATCTCGTGTCTCATTTTTGGGGCACATAGTGGATAAATATGGGATCATGGTGGATCCGACTAAAATTGAAGTTGTACGGGATTGGCCAGTACCGAAGTCAGCTACAGAGGTCAGAAGTTTTTTGGGTTTGGCTGGTTATTATCGTCGGTTCTTTGAGGGTTTTTCAAAGATTGTTGTACCCTTAACGGAGCTGACTCGAAAGAACCAGAAGTTTGTTTGGACTGATCGGTGTGAGAAAGGTTTCCTGGAGTTAAAGCAACGCTTGATTACCGCTCCTGTACTAACTCTTCCTTCAGATAAGGAAAAGTTTGTGGTATATTGTGATGCCTCGAGACAGGGTCTCGGCTGTGTGCTTATGCAGGTTGGGAGGGTAATAGCTTATGCTTCTCGGCAGTTAAAGGAGTACGAGCAGAGGTACCCTACTCACGATTTAGAACTCGCAGCGGTGGTATTTGCGCTAAAGATTTGGCGGCATTACCTTTATGGCGAGAAATGTGAGATATACACTGATCATAAAAGTCTGAAATACTTCTTCACCCAGAAGGACTTGAATATGAGACAAAGACGTTGGCTAGAATTGGTGAAGGATTATGATTGTGAGATCCTTTATCATCCTGGTAAGGCCAATGTGGTTGCTGACGCTTTGAGTAGAAAAGGTCAGAGTCAGTTGAGTACTATGAAGCAAATCTCTCGACAGTTAGCAAATGAAATGACTCGAGCTCAGATTGAGTTGGTTGTGGGGCAATTGGCTAATATTACCCTGGAATCCACTCTTTTAGAGAGAATTAAAGAAGCACAAAAGCAAGATTCGGAGTTGATAAAAACCCGAGCTAGGGTTTCGGCTGGGAAGGCTAGTGATTTCTCAGTAGAGGAAACGGGAATGTTGAGATTTGGAAGTCGAGTTTGTGTGCCTATGGATGAAAACATCAAGAAAGAGATCATGGATGAGTCTCACACGACTCCTTATTCAATTCATCCAGGGTCGACAAAGATGTACCAAGACCTGAAAGCCATGTTTTGGTGGCCAGGCATGAAGAATGACATCACTGAGTATGTTGCCAAGTGCCTTACGTGTCAGCAAGTGAAAGCTGAACACCAGCGACCTGCAGGGTTGCTACAATCGCTGAAAATAGCAGAATGGAAATGGGAAGATATATCTATGGACTTCGTGGTAGGTATGCCTAGAACCACGGGACAATTTGACTCTGTGTGGGTCATAGTGGACAGGTTTACAAAGTCTGCTCACTTTTTACCTGTTCGGACGAATTTCTCCATTGATCAGTATGCTGAGTTATATGTTAGAGAAATTGTTCGTTTGCATGGTGTCCCAAAGTCCATTGTGTCGGATAGAGATCCGAAGTTTACATCGAGATTCTGGGAGAGTTTACATCGAGCTATGGGTACTCAGTTAAAGTTCAGCACAGCTTTTCATCCTCAGACGGATGGACAATCCGAGAGGACCATTCAGATTTTAGAGGACATGCTACGGGCATGTGTGCTTGACTTTGAGGGATCATGGGTAAAGTACCTTCCCCTGATCGAGTTTTCTTATAATAACAGCTATCAGGCAACAATCGGGATGGCTCCTTATGAACTTTTATATGGAAGAAAATGTAGATCACCCATACACTGGGATGAAGTGGGTGAAAGAAAGTTCTTGGATCCCGAAGCTGTTCAGAAAACAAGTGAGGCAGTTGATAAGATTAGAGCGTGAATGCTCGCAGCTCAGAGTAGGCAGAAGAGTTATGCTGATCCAAAGCGTCGAGATATTGATTTTCAGGTCGGGGACATGGTATTTCTCCGAATATCTCCGATGAAAGGCATAAAACGCTTTGGGAGGAAAGGAAAGCTTAGCCCGAGGTTCATTGGACCTTTTGAAATCCTTGAGAGGATAGGGCAAGTAGCGTACAGGTTGGCTATGCCCCCAGCGCTGGAAGCTGTACATAATGTGTTTCATGTTTCAATGCTTCGAAAATATGTCTCAGACTCGTCCCATGTTCTGAGTTATGAAGCATTGGAACTTCAGCCGGACTTGTCATACGAGGAACAACCAGTGTAGATACTTGATAGAAGAGAAAAAGTCTTGAGAAGTAAGACAGTGGCACTGGTGAAAGTACTGTGGAGGAATAGTAAAGTAGAAGAGGCAACCTGGGAACTCGAGACGGATATGCAGCAGAAATATCCAGAGTTCTTTAGGTAAATTTTGGGACGAAATTTCTATAAGGAGGGGGTAATTGTAATACCCGGAATTAAGAAATTGATTAGCAAAACCCTAACTAGATAATTATGTATAATGGAGGAATTATATTATTATATAGTTCAATATATGTGATTTTGTATGAATTTTAATATATTAACGACCCTGTTGGTGAGCCAGGGGCATTTTGGTAATTATGACCCGAGAAGGGTAAAATGATGAAATTAATTTAATTACGTGCTTAATAGAACTATATTATTATATAGTATGCCTGTGTTATCTTTTCAGGTGTGTTCTGACAGGTTAGCGCGGTATAGTCACAACCGGGAATTTCGGGCCGAACCGGGTTCGGGCCCGAAATGTAAATTAGATTGATAATTTGGCATTTTATTTGATGAATGATAATCTGAAATTTATTTGAAATTAATTGAGTATTGAAATGACTTATTTACCCTTGTGAGGGTGTAGGTGTGAATAATAAGCCATGAGGGCATTTTGGTCATTTGACCCTTATTTACTATGTTTGATTAAAATTGATTTTTGATGAAATGAAATGCAATTTTCTGGTTTTACCTTCACTCTTGGCCGACCCCCTCTCTCTCCCAAACCCTCTTGTTATTTCAAGTTGAATTTGAAGAAAATTGGTGTGAATTGGAGCTAATTTTTGGAGCTTGATTGTGGGGATTATTCTTGCTTAGTCTTGAGGTAGTCTCTATAGTTTTTAATTGAGTTTCTAATTGATTTTCCTTGCTGAATTTTATGGTTTAATAGCATGTATAGTTGATGTGTTCTTGTGTATGCATGTTGTTAAGTTTGGTGTTTAATCTTGGTGAAATTGCATGATTTGGTTGGGACTTATGTTTGTTGAGCTTGGAGTAAGATTTTAGGGTATTTTCTACGTTGAAAATACATGTTTTATTTGGTCTTGAGCTGCTGGAAAATATTGGAAAGATGTTAGTTTGAAGCTCAAGTTTAGAGCTTGAAGTTTTGGAGTTTAAGGCATGATTTTAATTATTGTGCAATCTGAAATTATGGGGTTTATTGTTGGATTTTAATGCATAAATATGTTTTTAATCCTATAATATTTGATAGCTGCTGTAAGTGGATTAATTGTAAATTTGGTTGTGAAAAGCAAGCTTTAGTTCATGGAACTCAAGCTTGGTGCTTTAATGGCACTTTTTGATTTTTAGTGCAATTGTTGGGTTTAAGTTGTGAAATATGTTTATTATGACATATATTGCTGCTCTAGAAAGTTTAGGAATGTTTGGGGATGATTTGAGTGAGTTTTGGGGGTTTAAAGATTGAGAAATTTCGTGTTCTTTGCCCAGACAACCGGAATTCCGGTTGGTTCATCCGGAATTCCGGTTGGAGTTCATCGGTAAATGCTGAAATTTGTTTTGGCCATAACTTTTGACTCGGGACTCCGTTTGGGACGTTCTTTATACCATTGGAAAGCTCTTTTCGAGCTCTATGTGATTATCTGTATTTGAAATGCCATGAATTTATTTTATGAATGTGAAATCAGGGGTTAACCCTATTTGTGAAAATCGCGGATTGTATGTGACTAGGATTACTGGCACCTGGTCAGGAGCACCCGGGGATTTAGAATCTCTACTATTGCGGGACAATAGGTAAGACAGTGATTAGCACGTAGAGTATGCGCAGTGGCGCTTATATTGAGAATGATATGCATGAATGTTTAAGTAACCGGGATTAGGGTTATTACCCTAATAGGAACGGTCTAATAGCCTAGGGTTATTACCCTAGTGATATATGTGTATAAATGCCATGCCATGTTAATTGAAATGAGATTTAAGGATTATGTGCTCAAGGCATAATCAGGTTGGACTCGGTACTCATAACCGAGATGAACCACTTCTAAGGCCTTAATGTATTTAGACGTGTGAGAGTAACACGTGGATCTACGTCATGTAGATTTAATTAGATGTGTGAGCACAACACATAGGTCTACGCCACGTAGACATAAATGGGCATGATGAAATAATGTGAATGAGCATAATATATTTGTTATGATTTATATTGTCTTGCTGGGCTTGGCTCACGGGTGCTCTACTGTACAGGAAAGGGTAAGGCATTAGCTGATCAGCCATGAGTTTCAGGAGCAGGGCGAAGAATGTACATGTTCATGCCACTTCAGACCAAGCGGGTTATGGGTCTAACAATGTTGACTTTTGTATTCTGTTTTGCCGCTTAGGTCGGCTAGTAAGAAAGAACTTGTAATAAGTTTGTAAATATTTTTGGGATCCCAACTATTTTGAAAAGTTTAAATATATTACAAGTTTATTTTCAGTCTGTTTAATATAAAAGTTTAAATTCTACGCTATTTTAATTAGTAATCCCGATTAGGGTATTAGGGTTTCATAAGCATTATGGGTAGCGTGCCTAATTATTTAGGGCGTTACAGTGAATCTGCTACATGGGTGTAAATTTGTACTAGGATTGTGCGAGGAAAATGACAAGTAATGTTTTGTGAGAGGAATATGACAAACAATGTTGTTTGTGTAATAAGCAATATTGGTTGGCTGGGGAGGAAATGTAAGAATGCTCTTTTTTAGAACTGATGTACAACATTTGAAACAATCTACATATTAATTTGTAATTTTGTATATCATGAAGTTTTACTATTTCCATTGCCTACTAAATTACAATACTAATTTTGGGATCTTAAACGTAGTAGTTTATGTAATGCAATTATATTAAGTAATAGTGCTTTTTTGGGTTCATTTTCTTGTGTCGTGGTGAAGGCTGAGCTGGTACAAGATTATTGGTCAAGTTGCAAATGGAAACTGTAGTTGATTGAAACTTCATTATTCTTGACTATTATAATTATTGTAATTCTACAACATCAACTACTAGCTGCGAGATAGAGAGAAAGAGAGAGATTATGGTTAGAAGAAGAAAAAAAGAAAAAAAAAAGAAAAAGAAAAAAAAATTCTAATTCCAGAAGAAAGAGAAGGAGAAAGAAAAGAAAAAAAATAAAGATTTTTTTTTTTATTTTTGTAAATTGTTTTTTATAATTTTAAATTATATTTTTTATTAATATTATGTGGGCCACTTAAAACGTAGACACTCTACCGTGACAGTTAACTGAGATTTTGGAACGAAATGGGTAAATAGTTAGGGTTTGGGTAGTTTTGCTACCAAAAAATTGATTTAGGTGGTTAATTTTTAAAAAATATAAAGTATAAGTAGTTTTGCCGCCAATATTCCTTCTAAAAAAATATTTTTCATGACGTGTTTGAATCTGTAGGCTGTAATTCGAAAGAAAGATTGTCTCTTTTATTGTTCTGATGCATAGTGAAAAATCAGTAATTAACTTGTGTTTTGAGCTCAATGTAGAACATGAGAGAGTTGTTACTTAGTAGTTTTATTGGTATTGTTTTTGGTGACCTGTTAACATATCTCAATATTTTTTTCCATATAATTTATCTCAATTTTTATCAACTAAAATAAATTCTTTGAGTAAAGAATTAGTATTTCACACCTATACTTAATCACACCCATAATAATTTATTGAAAAATAAAGTTAAGATTTTATGGTAACTGGATTATTTTTTTTCTTTTTGAATAATCAAAATAAAAATAAAAGTTACACCTCCTCATGGTTACATAAAATATTATTTGGTAACTTGGTTATGAAATAATGAGATTTAAGATGTACTGGGAGACTTTATCAGGAATGGGCATCATATCACCTATAATCTTCTCATTAGGGTAAATTAGTTGCCAATTGAACCTTTTAACTACATTGTGGGGTTTCTCTCCAGATGAGATGATTGGAGGTTTTTCCAATTTGACGGTCATTTGTCTTTAATAGGGGTTCTTATTGCTGAGTCTTTTCAAAAGTTACCTTTGCTGTCCCTAACTAAAAGCTTCCTTTTGTTCTGTTTTATTGTGCCGTTTTTTTCCACTGTGTAGTTGTTTTGGTTTAAGTTTTTTGAGTTGACTTTACCCTGTGAGTACATTTATTATTCAAAGGTTGGTTATTCCCCTACCAACACTGCTGCATTGATGAGTGAGTTGGTAAACCAGGTAAATAATATGGAAGGCATCATTAATGAAGGAATGAATGTCGACCAAAGGGAGGAGACTCAAACTCCCACTCTGATCCGTGAAGAGGTTACGGAAGTCATTAATGTCGATGAAGGGGGGCCCTCTGTAGAGGCTGAGAAGGACAAGAAGGAAGAGGAGCTGGATGTCCTACGTCGGACTTTTTTGGATAACATGACACTGGACTTGGAGCCTGACTTTGAGCTCAATGTCGAAGTGACACGAACAGGGGTGCTGGCGAGTTTCTTTGAAGGAAATGGTGTGTCAAGAACTAGGTTGAAGGAGATATTGGAGCAAATCTGGAAGCTTAAGGGTCACTGGAGATTCAAGACCCTCAAGCTTGGTGTTTGGGGAATCTTTTTTGATAAAGAGGAAGATTGTGTTACGGTCCTAGACCATAGGCCATGGCTCATAAACAGGAAGCTACTGATTGTTCATGAATGGCCTGAACATGGAAGTTGGAATATGGTGGACTTGACAAAAGCAGTTTTTGTTGGGTTTTGTGCCCTAAATAAAACTCATTTCAATATAATCAGATTTACTTATTAATATAGGTCAAAAATAACATTTAATGTTGCATGGTTCACATGATTTATTTCATGATTATATGTACATAATGTATGAATTCGCCTGAAACCCTTTTCACATACTTGATCATGTTTATTGTGTTGTCAACACATTGGAAAGTAAACATGACTATGTGAATAAAGTTTCCTAGATTTATCCGACACAGGGTATTACTGATATGATAATCTACAACAGAGTTTACTTGCATTTGGAGAAGTGCTATGTTCTTTCTAGAGCATTGGTTAAAGTAAAGCTCAGGTTGGATGCATGGAGTATGCATCGGAAGGGACCAATATTGAAATTTGACTTAGATTTATTAAACTTACCGTAATATCTATTCAAGTCAATGTCGCCTAGTTGATCCTAGATCAAATGATCTTAATCTTGTTATGATTAGGCTCAATCTTAAGAGGCTATTCGTGTTCTTTGATTTGTTAGTTAAGCCTACTTTTAGGTCAGGGTGATACGTACATTTTGGGAACACAGTAGTGCAATTGAGTGGAAGCGCTAACATAAACATGAAATCTATAGCTTCTATCTGGCGAATAGTAAGTAAAGGATGATCTCCTTCGAGCTTGACCAAACAAAAATAAATGGTGGAGATCTCATTTCAGATAAGCTGAAATATTATTTATACGGGGTTAAGTGTTTTAAGGATTAAATACATTGTAGGGTGTAACGGTAATCTAATCCCTTTACAGTGTAGATCATTCATATGGAGGATCATTGATCATATTAGGATTATAACAATGGATAACTAATGATGTGTCTATATGGTGGAACATATAGAGCATTCTATATACTGAGAGTGCAATTCTAAGTTCTATGCGTGGATTCAACGAAGAATTAATAAGTTAGTGAATTTTAGTTAAAAATTCTTGATCTACTTATTGGAAGCTCGGTTATATAGACCCATGGTTCCCCCACTAGTTGAGATAATATTGCTTGTAAGACTCATATAATTGGTTTTGATTAATCAATTATAATTCTCAAATTAGACTATGTCTATTTGTGAATTTTTCACTAAGTAAGGGCGAAATTGTAAAGAAAGAGTTTATAGGGGCATATTTGTTAATTATGATACTTTGTATGGTTCAATTAATAAATATGATAAATTACAATATTATTTAATAATTATTTATAGTTATTAAATAGTTAGAATTGGCATTTAAATGGTTGAATTTGAAAATTGGTATTTTTGAGAAAATCAGATGCAGAAAAGATAAAACTGCAAAATTGCCAAAAGTGAGGCCCAAATCCACTTGTATAGGGCCGGCCACTTTTGTAGGGAATTTAAACTGATATTTTCATTATTTTAAATGCCAAATAATTCAAACCTAACCCTAGTGGAATGCTATAAATAGATAGTGAAGGCTTCAGGAAATTTACACTTAAATTTTCTATTTTTCCTTCAGAGAAAAACCTGAGCCTTCTCTCTCCCTATCTGGCGGACCACTCCCTCTCTCTTTCTTCCCTCTTGAATTTTGAAATTCTTAGTGTGAGAGTAGTGCCCACACACAGCAAGTGATACCTCAATCATAGAGAGGAAGATCGTGAAGAAAGACTTTCAGCAAGAAGGAGTTTCAGCACTAAAGAATCAGAGAAAGAGATCCAGGTTCAGATATTGATAATGCTCTGCTACAGAAAGGAATCAAGGGCTAGATATCTGAACGGAATGAGTCATTATATTCCGCTGCACCCAATGTAAGGTTTACTAAACTTTATATGTGTTTATTTCATCGTTTTAGAAAGTTCATATTTAGGGTGTTAATCAACATACTTGTGAGTAGATCTAAGATCCTAGTAAAATAATTTCCAACAACTGGCCTCAGAGCCATGGTAATTGATTTGCTTGCAAGAAATTTGGACTTTAAAACGATTGTTTGATGTTTTGGATGGTATCATGTTGTATTGAGTGTTATATGATGATTGATTGATGTTTGTGAATTTTCGTGAAAAATAATTGAATATCTGTTTCTGGAATTATTTTTATTGGATAGTATGGAAAAAATTAAGCAAGTTACTTTTTTACAGAACTCAATTTCGATTTAATTTAAATTAGTTATGATTTTTTGAAGTTTCAAAAAAATCGGGTTATGATCCTGGTAAAATAATTTCCAACAGTTTTTTGGGTCAAAGCGACTGGACTACCAACCCCCTACCTTAACCGGACAAACACTCCCACATTGCAGCAAAGGCAGGGGATTACAAAGGATGTGATACTGTGGATCAAAAAGTTATTGTTCGACGAGGGTTTCTGAAATACCAGGTGGAAATCTCTACGAAACACCAGCTTTCGCCGGGATTTTTTCTTGACATTTACAGAGGTAGGAAGGAATGGATTCAATTCCAATATTTTAAGTTGCCGAAAATTTGTTACAACTGTGGTTATCTGGGTCATGATAAGAAGTTCTGGATAAGATCAACGCCTTACGCTTACCCTCCGGATGGCGATGCGGTTCCTGCGTTCGGGCCATGGATCAAAGCGGAATCGGCGGTAATCAGTTGTTTCAATACCAGGAACCAACTAGCCTTTTTCCGGGACAACACGAGAGGAAACACTACTCCGACTGCCCATGCTCCAAGCAAAGGTACAACGTTGCATGACAAAGGAAAAGGATAACTTCCTAGTAACGAGGGGAAGCAGCAGGGTCGGCAGGACACTTTGGGGAAGTTAAGCAAAAAGGCAATAAGGGTGCAGGGAGAAACAACAGAAGCCATTTCGGGGAAAGTTTTGAAAGTTGTCAACAACAATCCTACAGGCAAAGAGATTATTCAGTCTCAAAGTATGATAGATGGGGAGAAATCGAGTAAGAAGGTTTCTAAAGGAAGGAGAGCCAAGTCAGTCTCACCTCGTTCCTTGAGTAATCATCAGAAGGGAAAAAATATAGTTGTTGAGACTATGGAGGAAATAATAAAAAAATACTCCTCTCGTCCTTTACCTACAGCTAGAGATGCAGGTGTTATTACAACTATCATGGGCCATATGGGACCTACTTACAATGAAATGGTTGAAAAGCCTCACGTGGAGCTATGTGTTTCTAGGAAACCCCACAAACATCCGAACCAACTCATTTTCCATGGCCCATCTATGCCAATGAAATTGGGCTGACTGAAGAGCTTATGGGCCCTGCCCCAATAGATAAGTTAAATGACAATATTATTTAATAATTAATTTTTAGTTATTAAATAATTAGAATTGGCATTTAAATGGTTGAATTTAAAAATTGGTGTTTTTGAGAAAATCAGATGCAGGAATGATAAAACAGCAAAATTGCATAAGTGAGGCCCATTATCCAAGGTTCATGGCCGGCCACACTTATAGGCTTTTATCATTTATTTTTTCATTATTTTAATGCCAAATAATTTTAACTTAAACCTAGGTGGTTACCTATAAATAGATAGTGATGGCTCTCATTCACACTTAACTTTGTGAATTCTGTCAGATGAAAACTGAGCCTCTATCTTTTCTCTATAGGCCGAACCTCTTCCCTTCTCTTTTCTTCTCTAAATTTCGAAATCCTTGAGTGAATGAGTGAGTGCCCACACACATCAAGTGGCATCTCAATCATAGTGTGTAAGACTGTGGAAAATCAACCAACAAGAAGGAGATTCAGCATCAAAGGAAGGAGAGAAACAGAAAGGAATCAAGGGCTAGATATCTGAACGGAAGGAGTCATTATATTCCGCTGCACCCAATGTAAGGTTTTCTTAAACTCTTATGTGTTTATTTCATTGTTTTAGAATTCATATTAGGATGTTAATGAAACATATTTGTTAGTAAATTTAGATCCTGGTAAAATATATTCAACAATTTGGGCTTCAAGGACCGGGTGGATTGAGGGCGCTAAGATCTTTAGGTGAATGAGAGAGATCTAGAAGGAGAAATAGAGAGAGGAAGGTGGTGGCTCGAGATGTGGAGAGAGAAATAAGCTTTTAGATTTTTTAAGTTTTTGAAATAAAATAAATGAGAAGGATTTTTTTAAGTATAGTGTGAAATTATTAGGATAAAATGGTATAAATTTATTAGAAAAGTTTTTTTTTGTAATAGGGACTATTATTTATGATTAGTAAATGAAATTTCCCATTTTCTAAGAATTAGTTTGACTAGTCAGATATTGAAATATTGACAAGTATGTTGTTTGTTTGTAATATGTATGTTTGAAATCTGTTAAAACCTTTGGAAAACAACAAACTATATTTAAAGAAGAAAATAAAAAGAATAAAACTATGGTTTTGATTTGCTCTCCATGTGTGAGCATCATTGATCTCATCATCCTCGTATGACAAGAATATTAGACCACCTCTTCAGATCCATACTATTTACCTTTTCCTAAGGTACCCTCATTTCATTTCCAACCCAAATCTCAAATTCATTTTCTTTAATCAATCTTCAATTTAATTTTCAATATTATTCTCTCTATCAATATATTTTTAATTTCGTGTGATTAGGTTTGACAAATTTCTCTACAAACCAAATTGAGATACAAAAAATGGAATCTTTTGGATTGAAAATGGTAAAAAGTACTTTAGAATGGGTGACACTGGCTTTGGACGCTCCTTCTGCTGGAGCTGTTGTTTACGGAGTTCATATCGGCGGTACTCCACCTTCTCCAATTCAGATTCTGTACATTTTTTCCTATTCATATATTGGGTAATTTAATTTTACCAATATTTTGATCTTATGTTATTTTCTGTTTGTTTTCAGGACATTATTTTGTGGAAGGTCTTTTGTTCGTGGTGATCCTTTTCTTGTTATCCCAGAAAAGTTATAAGCCTCCTAAACGACCATTGACAGATAAGGTAGATGTTCTAAAATTCATATTCCTATGTTGAATCAAGCTATTTATCCATGTATCTTGTTAGATGTTTACTTTGAATAGTTCTATTTAAGGGTTTGATATGAGATTTATTCTTACTTGTTTAGTGAATGAATCTCTATGTAGGAAATAGATGAGTTATGTGAGGAATGGGTTCCAGAACCTCTTATTCCTCCTATCACAGAAGAAATGAAGTTGGAACCCCCGGTGTTGGAAAGGTGAAGTTAGTTCATCTCTTCATTGGGCTTGACCCTTTTCTATTATGATTTCTTCTCATGGTCGTTTTTATTTTTTAATTTCCTTGTACATTGGCATTGTTCAATAGTTTCCTTGTTCTCTCCTCCGAATACACAGGAATTGCTTCTAGTATCTTGTGTTCCATACTATGCTCTTAATGTGGTTACTACTATTTGTTATGTGTGAATGATGTTATGGTTGGGAGTAATTTCAAACAATTTAAACATTTTCCTTACAATTTAAGTTTTATTCAGTGCTGCAGGACCACATACAACTGTCAATGGCAAAGAAGTTGTGAACTTTGCTTCGGCAAATTATCTCGGATTAATAGGACATGAGAAGTTAATTGTAAGGACCAAAATAGAAACACTATCTTTGTAATCTTTGCTTTCTATTGTTTTGAATTTTGTCCTTGCAGTTTTCTTAGAAGGAGCGTTTCTAACAGTGCTTTATATCAGGAATCATGTACCTCTGCATTGGAAAAATATGGAGTCGGTTCCTGCGGTCCTCGTGGGTTTTATGGAACAATTGGTACAAATGAATTAACTTCAAAGAATTGCAGTAGATTTTATATCTATATTTATATTTTTTTTCAAAAGTCTTATAAGTTTGTCCTTTTGAATTAGATGTCCATCTCGATTGTGAAGGAAGAATCGCTAAGTTTTTGGGTACTACAGACTCCATTCTTTATTCCTATGGACTTTCCACTATGTTTAGTGCTATACCAGCTTTTGCCAAAAAAGGAGATATAATTGTTGTGTGAGTATGCCTACTCTTTTGAATTTGAATGAATGTTATTGAACTTGTTTAGCGTCGAGTTACTGTTATGAGCTCCTTGTATGACACCATTTTTCATTTCCTTTTCTAGAGATGAGGGTGTTCATTGGGGAATACAAAATGGTTTATATCTGTCGAGAAGCACTATTGTTCCTTTCAAGCATAATGATATGGAATCTTTAAGAAACACCTTGGAGAAGGTCACTGCTGGAAATAAGCGTGCTAAAAAATTGCGGCGCTACATTGTGGTTGAATCAGTTTACCAGGTGTCTATTGTCTTTTATGCATATTGAGTTTTACTCTGTTAATATGCTAAAATGTTTGTCAGACCCAGTTATATTGATAGGTATATAAGTAGTGGGAGTATGTGGGTCATCGTAGTTCGGAATGGGAATGAGCAGAAATATGATAATATAAAAATGAATGAGAGGAATGAGAAAAGCATGATGATAATTATTATATTATAAGTTGTCTTGACTCTTGGGAGAGTGCTGAGTCTTTTTGAATACTCAGTTGCTTTTCTATTTCTCTTTGGTTTTCTATAGTATTGGTTTTGAGTTTACCATTTCGATCCCAATTTCTATATTGGGGTACATCAAAGTTCTTTTTTTAAAAAAATGCAGCGACATTGATTTTTCAATATCCATTTAAGTTTTCCTAGGTTATTGATGACATGTAGGAGGCAGCATTTTGACATGTCTGTAAATATAAATATGTAACAGCTCTGGCCAAGGTATTGATAGTTTGTTTCTAAATTTCCAGAATTCTGGGCAAATAGCCCCTTTAGATGAGATTATTAGACTGAAGGAGAAGTATCGATTTCGTGTTTTATTGGATGAAAGCAACTCGTTTGGTGTACTTGGGAAAAGCGGAAGAGGTCTGACTGAACACTTTGGAGTTCCGGTATTTTTCATTTCATATTTCTCTTTCATGAATTGTTTTTCTTAAATAGAAAATTGAAAATAATATTAGAATTTCAATAGATTTAAAATATAGGTGTAATACATATGTTGGACTGGTGGTACAGGTTGAGAAAATAGATATAATTACTGCTGCAATGGGACATGCATTAGCTACAGAAGGAGGATTTTGCACTGGAAGTGCTAGGGTCATTGATCACCAGGTATGGTGGCAAGACTTTATCCAGAAGGCCTTCTATCGAGTGTTGTGTTTATTAGAAATTAAATAAGTAAAGAAACTTACAATGTTCTTTATTTTAGTAATGCTTATACATATTCTTGATCATAAACTGTATACACATCAATTTCAAGGTACTCACATCCTATAGTGCATGCTAACCCTTGACAGCGATTGAGTAGTTCTGGATATGTATTTTCTGCTTCATTGCCCCCATATCTTGCCAGTGCTGCCATTACCGCCATTGATGTCCTGGAGGAAAAGCCTGATCTCATAACAAAACTGAAGGAAAATATTGCAATACTGTGGAAAGGTTAGTTCGGGTCTCGCTACCAATTTATCAAGTGGTGTTAAAGAGAATGTGTTAGATTTAGCTTCAGTATCCACTCCAATGAATAACTGTGAGACACAACTATCTGATGATAGCACATAACCCACCCATACATGCGGGATTTCTGTCATCCGTGTGTTGTTATGAGATAGTATTCTAGAGTTCTATAATATGTACATGTGAGATTTCTTCCGTCACTGTGCTCTTATCTATAGTGCAGTTACTTTGAGTCAGCTAGAGGAGTTACCTGGTAGTCTTAAGATTGTGAAACTTGGTGGATAGACTGGTCTGGACCACCGCAAATTTTTAACATGTTTGAAATTTCAGGATTATCTGACATACCAGGACTTTCGGTAGCAAGCAATCCTGATTCACCTATTGTTTTTCTAACATTGAAGAAGTCGATGGGCTCATCAAAAGCCGACAGGGATCTCCTTCAAGAAATTGCTGACAGTGTAAGTAATTGGTTAATTGTTTCATCCTAATCTGAATAGGTCGATTTTACCACTGTTCCTAATTCCCCGGATTCTTCCTTACAGGTATTGAAGGAAGAGTCAATACTTGTGGTGACCTCCAAGAAATCAACACTAGATAAATGTCCATTGCCTGCTGGAATCAGATTGTTCGTCTCTGCTGGGCATTCAGAATCAGATCTGCTTAAGGCATCGGAATCATTGAAAAGAGTTGCAGCCTCAGTGTTGGAGCGTTGTGCTTGAGTGTGAAACACGAAGCCAATTAGCTTGTTTTTCTCACCTTGCCCCATTTGTGCAATTGCAAGTGATCAATCTAGCTCGGCCTCTTAGCATAACTGTCCTAGTAAAGAAAAAGAAAAGAACAATTTTGTAATGTAGGTATAGCTCAAGAAAGAATGGCCTCTGATTGTTGATAATCTTACATAATTTGCTTTACGGTTGATTATTACAATTGCTTTTGTTTTGTTTTGTATTTATTTGATTTTGCTCTTTAAGATGCCAAAGGTTTCATAATAATATTAGTCTTAGATCAAAATATTAGAAAGCAAATTACGAGATAAAAAAACTCTGATATTAGAGCAATGCTTTTTTCCTTATCAAAACAACAAGTACGAAAAATATAATTAGAATATGAGTAACCAAAATTATATATCCATAGCACAAAAAGTAGAAAATAACCAAATATAAATACAAATTTAAAATATGATCTACCAAATATACCACAATATAAATATAGAAATAATAATCATAATATTGAAATAGTTTTATACTCATGTACTGTACAAACGAAAATTATACATGCAAAATAAGAGACTTTATTAGATAGATCTATAACACTTCTTAATTGGGTGTTATCTATTAAATAATTTAACTATAAATATTAATTTTAAAAATATTAAACTATTAGGTTTTGATTCAATGACAAATAATAAAAGAGAAATTTAAATTTTTATACTTAATTAAAAAAAATATCAAAAAATATCACTTATTACACTATATTAAAAATATGTTTATATAGAAAATATCAAGCCCAAAATATCGGCCCAACTATAGGAACGAAGGAAGTGGCTACGTCTCTCGCTTCACGTCAAGGAACGAAGACAGCGGCTACAAGAGCGTCGTCGTCATCCGTACGTCGTCCGCTGGTGTTGCCGTCGGACAGCCACCGTCTGAGACCGGTTCAAGAGCAGTCGTCGTCAGTCATCTATGAGGGGCTCAAGAGCAATCCTCTGAGAGTGATTCGGTTCAGTTCAACGACGTTCTGTTTCAGATTTTTATTTGGGAAATTTGACAATATATGCTTAAAAATAGCATATATTGTTTTAATATACTAGGTAAAAAAAAAATAAAAAAAATACTCTCCAATTAATTTTAATCCCAACTTTACCCTTCCCATTTCAAACTTTCACTCTCCCTCTAACTCTCGGTCTCTCTCTCTCTCTCTCTCTCTCTCTCTCTCTCTCTCTCTCTCTCTCTCTCTCTCTCTCTCTCTCTCTCTCTCTCTCTCTCTCTCTCTCTCTCTCTCTCTCTCTCTCTCTCGTTCTCACGCAAACCAGACAGCCCACTCACCCCACTCACCGGACCACCTCACGGACCACCCCCTCACTCACCAGACCACCCACGACACCCACCCCATTTCTTCTCCACTGACGGACCACCCCCTCACCACCCGACCCCAGCATCCAGAGGAAATCGCGAAACCCATCTCAGACGACATCGCGAACTCTTCGAAGAAGAAATCGTGAAACCCCAGACGACCAGCAGAGGATATCACTAGCACCGGAGACGAGATCGAGAAACCCCAATTCGCGACACCCCCAAACGAAACCCAGATCCAAAACCATAAAAAAAGGTATTTTTCTAAACTTTTTTGTTGTTTCATTACTTTTTAATTGTTTGTGCTTCATTTTAAAGTAATGTAGTTAGTTTATGTTCAATTTGTTTGATTTCGTTTGAATTTCATTGTTTTGGTATATTTTCTGGTTTTTGTGCAAAATTTGCGACGTATCGCGACTATGTTCACGACATAACGCGATATCGTCTAGAAAAGTTGGGGATTTTCTGATAACCATGGTTTTCACGACGTGTTGGCGATATACTAGCAACATATTTAGCGATATTGCATTTAGTACGTAGGTTTCATGATTTTTATCGACTTGTATGTGTGTTTGGCGACATGTTTGCGATATATTAGCGATATATAACAGTTATACATAGGACTAGTTTTTCATCCTCCTTTTTGTGTTTAACGATTCATTAGCGATATATTAGCGACGTATTTGGCGATTTGATTAGGATTATGTTTAGCGATATATAGCGACATACGGCGACATGTTTCGCGACATACTTCTAACAAATTTGTTGACAATTTCGCAGATGGCTCCTGAACTTAAACTTCCAATTTCCTCTCATTTCACGGGACGTCTTACCTATCGGGGTACAGATAGGTTCAGATATATCAAGGCCAAGTTTACTGAGATGGATTTGGTTGAGACAGTGAAGGCTAGTCCTTTCGGACACTTTTGGGAAGCTGGAGAGTTGACTTTCTCCGGCGCGTTGGTCCGCAGCCTCCTCTTACGAAAAATGAAAGTGGACACAGAAAAGGAGGATGAGGTTTGGTTTCATGTAGGGAGAAATGACATGAGATTCGGACGGATAGAGTTTGGACTCATTACTGGCTTACCTATGGGTAGTGCCCCTACAGACGAGGAAATACACGCCAAGTCCAACGACCATCTAGTTCGGACTTATTTTGAAGGGAAGAGTTCTGTTCAGTTGGACTCCCTTATGCTCCAACTTGAGAGGTGCGAAGATAAAGATGATGCCTACAAGCTTGGACTGATCGCTTTCATTGAAGGTGTATTAGTATCAAAGGAGGGCAATGTCCAAGTTTGGCCTGAGATGTTGAAGTTTGTTAACGATCTCGAATTCTTCTTTAAGTATCCGTGGGGTGAGCGCGCTTTTCGTAAGCTGATGGAGACATTAGGAAAGAATATGCAACATTACAAGGATAATGTTGACAAGAAGAAGGGGAAGAAGATTGCTTAGGAGGCAAAGTACACTGTTAGTGGTTATGTACCTGCCTTTCAGTACTGGGCATATGAAGCAATTGAGAAGTTGGGGAAGAAGTATGCCCACTGCAACGGGACCAAGTTCCCCAGAATGTTGAGCTGGAAAACACCGGAGGGCCAGCGGAAACAAGATGTCAAGGCAACCGACATTGCACTGTTATTCAACAGTCGGGTATGTTTCTTTACTGTTCAGTATTTTATTTAAATTTATTGAAAATGAACATTCGCGACATTGTTCGCGATATGTTAGCGACATTATGCGATGTCACAAAAGAAATTGCTGCATCTCTTATCGCGACATATGTCGCGACATGTTATCGACATGTAGCGACATTGTGCTGCTTTTTGCAATTATCATAATTTTTGACTTCTTTTCACAGTTTTTAATTATTCTGTGTTTTCTTTTTTGTTTCAGTTGGTGGTGAAGAAGTGCTTGTTTCCCCGGCCCAGTGAAGAGCCATACTTCAAGAGTATTAATGAGGGTAAAGCCCCTCTTTCCTTTGAGATGGACGTAGAACAAACGGTGGACGTTGATGGTACACAGGAGTCTGTGTTTGAAACTCAAGCGAAGACCATCAACGAGGCCGTGACAAAGGAAAATTTAGTTCCACCACCACCGGCACCTGAAGTACACAAGCCATCTACTTCAGCAGGTCCTTCTGCTCCAACCAGTACAACTGTGGACACTGACCTTGTAAAGAGGTTGGATAGCATTGAGGCCCGGCTGGAGAAGCTTGAGTCCCAGTAGGAAGCCGTCATGTTGGCACAGACGGGGTTAGTAAATAGCCATCTCAGTATGAGGCGGTCCTTCACAGAGAGTCAGAAAGATCTGAAGGAGACTCTACTGGCTAAGATGGACGAGTTGATGGCTATGGTAAAAGGAGCGCCCACACCTGGAGAGCCCACACCTGCACCGCAAAATGAGGAACAAGAGGCGAGTGATAACGAAGATGTCTTCCCAGAAGATTGGGAAGCAGATGATAACGAGGCACCGTCAACTCCATTGGAAGCAATTATCACGGCCATTGGGGATACACAATCACAGGACGAAGTCCTACTTCTACCTGGACCCCCAGAAAATGTGCCATTTGTGAGGAAGAGGAAGCCGCCAAAGTACTTGAACGACTACACTGCGGAAAAGAAAAAGAGGCGAGTTCTTCCAGAGAACGTAGACCCGGAGAGACCAGTAGACCGTAGATTGTTTCGTACGTTCAAGAGGTGGTTGATTGGAGACATTCCCAATGCCCGACCTAGGAATGTGCACACCGGTGTTGGCGATGTCAAGTTCTTCACAACTTTGTTTCTTAGGTCGGATTGGCTTCACGATGATGTAAGTATTTAATCATTAATTAGTATTTTTAATTTTTTTTGCAACATATATTTTATTGTCGATGTGTTAGCGACAATGTCGCGACATTTTTGCGACATTGTTGCTGATACAGAAGTTTTTTCTTTCTGTTTTATTTGTCGACATATCGCGACATTGTCACGACATTCTCGCGACATGGTCACTTTTTTTGTACGTTCTGTTTAACGACATGTCGCGACATTGTCACGACATTGTCGCGACATTCGGCAAATTTATCTAACGACATTGTTCGCGACGTTTCGCGACTTTATTTACGACATTGATTGATTAATCTTCTCTTTTTTTTATGCAGCACATAGATGCCATATCACACTTGATGAGGAGGAGACGCCATCATTTTCCAGAGTTGTACCCTCAGCCAGGTGTGATTTTTGACACAACACTTCCACAATTCCTCATAGGCATTTGGAGAGCACGGTAGTGACATAAGTACGTTCGAATGGCCAGATGCAGTGAACCAGTACTATCTGGGTATGGAGAGCCGTTACATGCCATGTTGGAAGGATTTGAACTTCATATACTTCGTCCTGTACTTCGATCATCAAAAACATTGGGTTGCTGTTGAGGTAGATATTGATATGTGGCAGATTCGGGTGTACGATAATGATTTATCATGCACCACCGACGCACAGTTTGATGCCATCATGCTACCTTGGACTGAGTTGTTTCCACATCTGCTGAGGTCTACTGGCTATTATGATCAAGTGAACAACAACATTCTGAATGTGGACTTAGGGGACAGTAGCCAACTCAGATCAATGCATGCTAGACGCATGCCAAGTGAGGTGGTTCCCCAAAGTAAAACAAGGTAATTGTTAATATAGTATATTATTATTTCATTTGCCATTACTCTTTAAATGCAGTTCAGTCTCTAAATGTAATTGTTGTTAATTTTTCAGTGGTGATTGTGGGGTGTATGAACTTGAGTACATCGAACACCTAATGCTGAATCGGTCCTTGGACAACATTACAGACGATAGCATGAGAATGTTCAGAGATCGGTGGTGTGTAGACTTGTTTTATCAGAACTTAACTTGGTGAAATATAATTTACAAGGGTTGTAATTTTTTTGTATTTTAAGAACTCCATTACAATTGTACAAACATAGTGGCATAGTTTTTTTTAGTACTGTACAGTTTTTATATATGGAAAAGTGTTCAATTTTAAAATTTTTACTTACATGTCGCCACAAAATCGTTAACATGTCATGTAATGTCGACAAAATTTTGTTTCTGAGTGTTTGGTTTCATGTCGCTAAAGCACCTCGAACATGTCGTTAAAATGTCGATAGTAAAATCATGTTTTGACACTTCAGTTGATGTCGTCAACATGTCGCAATTATGCCGCGAAACGTCGATACGAAAGACGTTTCCACATTAAATGGTAATTAATGTGTGACATTTATTATCCCGCCTAACCAACTACTTCACTATGTCGATAACATGTCGCCCTGTGTCGTGACATGTCGCGAAAATTGCCCAGATTGCTTTGTGCATGACAAACATGTGTACAATTGTGTAATTCAATTTTTACATTTATTATCCCACCTTCCCAGCTACTAGTTTTCTCTATAAAAGCCAATTGTCTATCTCATAAGTTACATATTTTCTTTATTTTTACCCCTACAAGATAATTCTCTTAGCAATGTCTACTAGAAGGAACAAGGGCAAATACCCGATTCTTACTCCTGAAGAGATCAAGCAGGAGCCTGATTGTGGGGAAATTACGCCTCAAATGCAAAAAGTGCTTGACGACATGAAACGTTTTGAAGATGAACGGGTTATGAACGAGTGGAGGTTTCTAAAACTTGAAAAAAAATTTAACAAAACAGGTGTATGGCCGGCTCCACCACCAGGGTTCCCCGAAGGCTGCCGTCGCTGCAAGTTAGGATATTTAAATGGTAAACAGGTGAAGCTTGGATCTCTATGCAAATATTGCAAGGCTACATGTCGCTTCATGTCGCAAATGTAATCGTTAAACGTCGCTAGATATCGACTTTTCACTGAATAAATAAAAGTTCCATTAATGTCGCACAATGTCGCTAAAGTAATCGTGAAACGTCGCTATTTTTTAAATTTTTCCAGAATTGATAAAAGTTCTTCCTACATCGCACCATGTCGCTAGTGTAATCGTGAAAAGTCGCAGTTTTTAAATTTTTCCAGAATTAATAAATGTTCTTCCTATATCGCAACATGTCGCTAGTGTAGTCGTGGAAAGTCGCGATTTTTTAATTTTTCCAGAATTAATAAAAGTTCTTCCTATATCGCGACATGTCGCTAGTGTAGTCGTGGAAAGTCGCAATTTCAGGACCTTGTCCAGAATAAAATAAATTTCCGAACATATCGTGAAAGTGTCGCTACATATCGCAAAATGTCGTGAAATACACAATTATATACAAAAATCTGAGATAGTGAGAGTAAACAACCACATACACAGAAAATAATGTCGATAAAACATAGTCATACATAAAAAAATACAAGTAACATGTCATAAACCATAATAATAATAATGGATGCAATTTAAAAACGAAAATGCTGCTCAAACCCTGGCCTTGCAAGTAGCTTTGTTGTGTCCCAATGCGCCACAGTTTGAACATTTGCGTGGTTCCTTGACTTTTTGACCGTTCGATGGAAATCAGTTAGTCCGTAGTCTTCCTGCATTACTCTTTCTTGGACGACCTACAGGTTTCTTCTCCACTGGTACACCGATTCTCATGTTCTGCATGTGTTCTGGAAGCACCCATTCATCCTCCTCGCCCACAACATTAATTGTTGCATCGTAAGTATTCTTCCACGTCTCCTTTGTGTAATAGGGGGATGACAGAGCGTAGACACTGATATTCTGAGTAAGCGCTGCGGCACATGCATGGGGACAAGGAATTTTCAACAATTGGAACATGCCGCAAGTGCATGTTTTCTCAACTAAGTTCACATCTCCGCCTTTTTCAAAGTCAGAACCGTCAGCACCTCTTCCAACATTAAACAATTGTGCACCGTTACGTCTGTTCTTCTACGTCTACCATCCTCGTGTTGCTTTATCAAATCTTCCTCAAAATGAGTTGCCAAAGGGGTAACACACTTACTTGCCTTCTCGAGACGGTTAGCAAACCAATTTTGTAGTGTGAACCTTATGAACTCAACTAGAGTAGTTATTGGATATGCCCGGAATTCTTCAGTCACGTTGTTAAGGCTTTCTGCAGCGTTGTTTGTCATGATGTTGTACCTGTCTCCTAGACAATAAGGACGAGCCCATTTTTCTAATCCTATATTGTCAACATAAGCAGCGATGGGAGGATCCATCTGTCGGAGCACCTGCAAATGTCTATCACATTCCCTCTTCGACCATGCGTAAGCGGCCAACCATATTTGCGTGTAACATACATCAGTCTTGAACTTGTGGGTGACATTCATAGAAATATGTTTGTAGCATGCACAGTGGCATGCTTCGGGGAAAATAACCTCGACAGCATGTTCAATGCTTTGATGCCTATCCGATACAAACACTAAGTTTTCAACCTCCCCAATCGCTTCCTTTAACTTCTGCAAGAAATACTTCCAAGAGTCATGATTCTCGCTGTCAACAATTGCAAAGGCAATCGGAAACAATTGGTTATTTGCATCGTACGCTACAGCAACTAGCATTGTGCCCCCAAACCTTGTCTTCAAGAACGTGCCGTCGATACTAATCACAGGACGACAAAACTTAAATCCCCTCCTACAAGCAGCCAGTGACCAGAAACAGTACTTGAACCTGTTATCCTCTGTGATAATGTCTGTAATAGTACATGGATTCTTCTGTTCCAGCACGTAAAAGTAACCAGGTAACTGACTATAAGCTGCTGCTGGCGTAACCCTCGAATACATAAGTCCCTTCTCTCGGCACCTCCAAGCCTTCTCATAGCTCATCTTGATCCCATACTCCTGAAACATATCCCTTTGTATGTCTTTAGCTTTGTACTTAGTTCCATCTGATTTGAACTTGTTCTTAATGAGGTGGCCAACAACCCACGGTGCTGCTTGACGGTTATCAGCATGTCTAGAATCCAGGCTACATGTGTGTTCGTTGTGGAATACAGTAACCTCAAACATGTCACAACGTGCCCTCTTCCTCCCCCTCACTCTCCATTTGCAATCTGAACCCCTGCAAGTTGCATAAAAAACATCGGTCCCAGACTTCTTCACCATGAACTCAAAATTCATTTTCAATGCAAACCTTCCAACCACATTTTTCAATTCAGTCTTATTTGTATACAGCTTGCCAACATATATTTCCCCTGAATGTGTACCAGTAAAAGAAGTTGTATAAACATTATTTTACTCTATGTATTTCCTTGTCCACACAATAGGTTTGAATTTTGTACAAACTTCAAAATCAGATGGTACAGTACTACGAGGAGGACCTGGGCGGTTGCTACTAGTGCCTGGTGTTTCGTGATTTTCACTCCGAGGGGTTCTTCTTTCTTGGTCTTTCCTTTGCTCCCTTGGACGTGGTGGAGATGGTGGAGGTAGTTCTAACCTTAAAGAAGGTACCTCTATAGGTTCATGAACTTCCAACTCCGCATCACCATCCTCGTTCAAATCTACTATAGGATCATTGTTGTAAAATGCACCATCAAACTCATTGAACTGGTCAAATCCATAATCAACCCTATTATCCTCATCTATATTAGTAGGGGTCTGCTCATTCATCCCTACGGCTGGATCTGTTTCTGGGACAAAACTCCCAACAACACTTCTTGGGAGGACAGTTGGCGGAATAGGCCCCAAAAGCGCATGCCTTTTAACCTTAGTCACAAACAGTGGCAGCAAGTTCTCCACACTCATTTTTGCCTTCATTCTTAAGAACAATCTTACTTGACTATCTTTCACTAAAACTTCTGGCGGTATCATATTGCCTTTCATGTACATATAACACACCTCTATTTTCAGTTCATACACAATAGGGTCTATATCCAACTCTTCATACAAAATATCATTCATCTTTTCTAAAGTAGTGTCAACCTCAAACATTAACATCTTACTTTTTGGATTATTGAATATCCAGTTGAAACCTTCAACTGCCCAAGCCCCATCATATAGTACAACTACAAACACATTTGAATCTGCAAACCAAAATGACCACAAATTATAACAAACCAAGATGTCGCAAGATATCGCGAACCTATCGCTACTTATCGCGAACCAATTACAAAAAAAGTATGTCGACAAACGTCGCGAACTTGTCGTGAAAAATAAAAATATCCACAATATAACACAATAATTCTATGTGTCGCGACTTGTGTCGCGACATGTCGATACATGTCGTTAAATGTCATCCCTAACCTCTTGTCAGCTAGTAATCGCTAAATATCGCTAACCATGTCGAAAAATATCGCTAAAATTGCAAAAAAAACCAGTAAACTCGCAGACTTGCTGCATTTCGTGTTTCATTGACAAAGGGTGTCAAAAGGGTACATAAAAACCACGGATATGTGTAGATCTATTACTTTCAACATAAATACATCTAAATCAAACAATAATTACTAAAGAAATTACATACCCATTATTGTTTAAAGGAATGACTTTCTTAGAGCTTTGGTTGGGTTTCAAGTTCCCTTTGAGTAAGGCGGCCGAACACTAGCTCCGGTGGTGGCAATGTGTGTATTCTAGAGAGAGAGAGAGAGAGAGAGAGAGAGAGAGAGAGAGAGAGAGAGAGAGAGAGAGAGAGAGAGAGAGAGAGAGAGAGAGAGAGAGAGAGAGAGAGAGAGAGAGAGAGAGAGAGAGAGAGAGAGAGAGAGAAAGTGTTATGAATATTTTTTATTTTATTTGTTTTAGGGGTAAAATTGTAAGGGAAAAATGTTTTAAGTATAGTTTGCATAATGTAAAAAATGCTAGCATAGTTTTAGTGTACTATTTATTTTTAAGCATATATTGTCAAATTTCCCTTTTATTTTCACTTATTAATTTACTATTATTAGTTTAAATCCAATTAGTGTTTTTATGGGGTTAGAATTATAAGGAGTTCATTCCTTAATTAATTTTAATGTTGTGATCGTGTTTATGTGTTGAAACTAATTTAGTTTTTCCCATTAGTCTTGTCTTTTGACATGGTTCTTTAGTCTTTTCTTTTATTTTTTTTTGGTTCGATTCTTGTTGGTTCTTGTTTTCTTTTTTTGTTTTCGGGATTCTGCTAGTTGTGGTACGATTATGGAAGACGGTACAAGGGTGCATATGGTAGAAGTATTCAAGAAGGGGAAGATTGGTTGTGTTCAATCCAAAATTGCTGAGATAATAAACATTAAAGAAACTTTGAGTTGGATTGCAACTCATTAGTGGGATAGAGTCATGTTGGAAACAGATAGCTTGGTGTGTGTCCAAGCGATTCATAGCGGTATTTTTATGCCTTCACAATTTGGTCTTTATTGTTCAAGATGTTCGAAAATTGCTTTTGACTTTATCTTTTTGTTGATTTGTGTTTTCTAAAACGATCTGCAAATAAGTATTCATTACTTGGCAAGAGACTCTTGTTTCTCTACAGGTCGTCTGCTTCAGCTGAAGAACTGTTCCTCTGAAGTGCGTTATTGTTTTGAACGAATTAATTAATTAATAAATTTTATGATTTTTATTCAAAAAAAAAATATGTTTATATATAAGATACTTAAGTTAAACTCATTTTTTTTTTTGCCGAAAAACTTTTTTTGTTAATTTTTTTTTCAACCAATGGAACAACATCAACTCATGTAATGTAAAAATAATAGATTTTTTTAATTAGATAGACAACTTAAGTATAAAAACTCACATTTTCATAATATAACCCATAAATGGGTAATACCTATTAAGAGTGCACCCTTATTTATATATATACATATATTTAGATGTAGGAGCTTAAATTTTAAAATTTAAAGTTAAATTAAATATATGTTACCAATATAAATTATAAGGCAAGTCTACAATTCATTTAAAAGGGTGTTTAGATAAATCTTCTTTCTGTTTCACTATATAAGAGAGTTTTTTAATCTAATTTTTTTTTTATGATTATATATGTTATAACTCTTTAAGATTACTTGTAAAATTTTAGAACATTTCGAATAATTTACAATACTTAAAAATAAGATTTATATATTTTGTTGCATGCGTAACTATTTTTTTGTATATATTGTAACTTTATTTTTGACTCTGTAAATTATTCAAAAAAATTTTAAAAATTTACAAATGATTTTAAATAGCTACAATGTATGCAATCATTAAAAAAAAAATAAACTAAGAAATTCTACTCGATATCAAAACAGATAGAAAGTCTACTAAAAAAACCGTTTAAGGGGTCTTTTTTTTTTTTTGAAAAATGCGTTTATAAATAAAATTAAAGTTAGACCTCATGGTCATTACAAAAGATATTAACAGGTATAGTAGATATGTCTACCATGCCCGTGACATTGTTGGCAAACGCCCATTTAGCCACATTATGGGCCGCAAAGTTACAGTTTCTAGCTATAGAAGAAAAATTACAATTAGTCATAAAAGTAGAGAGGAGTTTGCAGGGACGCACATAGTTCTCAATCCCCCAAGTAGGGTTATCCCCTTTTAGGTTCTTAATTACAATCGCTGAATCACTCTCCACCAAAACAAAAGGATGATGCAAAGAAACCGCCGTCTCCATGGCTAAAAGACAGGCCGCGGCTTCTCCAGCGAGTGGGTCAGAGAAGTGTAGCCTTTTTGCTGCCACCCACAAAACTGATCCGTTATGGTCTCTCGCAATCGCAACAGCACACATAGTTTCACCTCCGACTTTGACATCGCAGTTGATTTTAACCCAATCTTCTGGCGGCGAAGACCAAGCACAGGTCTCGATAGGCTTGTGGAGGGGGAGAAGGCAGGAACCATAATCTGTGTAACAAGAAGAAATGGAGTCAATATAGTGCTTAATGTTACCCATTGATTTATTATGCACCTTGTCGTTGCGTGCCCTCCAAATCGTATCTACCACAATCGAGGCATAGAGGAACAACTTATCAGTATCAACTCCTCTGGATTTAAGGTTCCATAGAAAGGTAACCCAGTCCCACATCCGGGCTCCCGAATCCGGAACAGGCATAACCCCCCAAGGAGAGGATCGCCACAAGTGAAAGGCAAAGTCGCAATACAGGAACAAGTGCTCTGTGGTCTCCTCAGCCTCCCCACAAATAGGGCAGGAGACCTCCTCAAATCCCATTCTCTTAGCAAGAGGGGCTCTTAAGGGAAGAGCATTGGAAAGGATACTCCACCAATGAACCTTATGTCGCTCCAAAATCTTTGAGTTCCAAAGTTTGTTCCATAGTGCCGGAGCAATGTTGCACAAAGGAGCCCGAGCAAGGGCTTGAATAAGATAGGCAGACTTGGTTGAAAACAGACCATTTGATTCTTTTGTCCAGACCCATCTATCCCTTCCCTGGCCACTCGGATTACCGCCTCTTAAGATGTTACTCACAGTTTCCTGGTCAAAAAGGTTGCGAAGCTTTAGTGTGTCCCAATTTCCGTCTGGTAAAAGTAAATCCGACACTTTTTCCAAGCCCCGCTGTTGACGATAATTGGACTTAGGGTAAAAATCCGTACCATGGATAACCCAAGGGTCATCCCAAATACTTGTCTCTCTCCCATCGGATATTAGCTTGCACGCCCCTTTTCTTAAAATTTCTTTTGATCGCACCACATTTCTCCAAAACCAAGAATCGGAGCTCTTAACCTCACAGTCAAAAAACTGTTTACCCTTAAGGTACTTAGATCTGAGAACATTACAGCACAATGACTGTTCCTCAGTAAGCAGGGCCCAACCCCACTTGGCCATCAAAGCCTGGTTCATCTCCCCAGTCTTTCTAAAGCCAAGGCCCCCACGGGACTTGGGAAGGCACAACTGGTCCCAGGCTCTAAGATAGATGCCTCTATTACCTTGTTCACAGCCCACCAAAAGTCCCTCACCATTCCATCAATCTTAGATGCAAGCTTTTTAGAAAGCTTTGTCGTCTGCATCGTGTAAACAGGCAAAGCAAGCCCTACCGATTTAATCAACGTAGCACGACCAGCCTTTGATAACGATTTTAATTTCCACCCATGGAGTTTTGACACCAGGTTATCAAGGATGAAGTTAAAATCCGCATCCTTTTGGCGGGATCTAAAGAGTGGGAGGCCCAAATAGTTTATGTTACCCATTTCACGGTTCAATCCCGAGCACACGATGCCTCGTTTCATACCATCACTAGTGTTACTGCTAAAGAAAATGGAGGTTTTGAGCTTATTAATTCTCTGGCCAGACCAGTCACAAAACTTTTCCAGGCAATGCCACATACCCCTTGCTTCTTCAAGGTTTGCCCTGCCAACCAAGATCAGATCATCGGCAAAGAAGAGATGGGAGAGTTTGGGGCCCTCTCTACTTAGCTTTATACCACTTATGGTACCGTTATCAAGGGCGTGCTCAAGGATGCGCGAGAGGATTTCAGCAGCCCAGATAAAGATGTACGGAGATAGGGGGTCTCCTTGCCTGATGCCACACTCTGGGGTCAAACTGTTAAATTTCCTTCCATTGAGAAAAAGGTTGAAGGAAGTTGTTGTGATACATTGGCGTACCCAGTGGCAGAACTTGTCAGGGGCCTTGAAACTACGCAAAACGTGGTCAATAAATTGCCAACTTAGTTTATCGTACGCCTTGACCAGGTCAATTTTGATTGCAAAAAACCCCTCTTTCCCTTTTTTCCTCTTGAAGGAATGTATGATCTCCTGGATTAAAACATTATTATCTTGGATGTTCCGGCCCGGGACAAAAGCTGCTTGAGTAGGACAAATCAATCTGGGCAGGAACCCTCTGATTCTATTTGCAATGATTTTCGAGATCACCTTATAAATCACATTGCACAAAGAGATAGGTCTGAATTGAGATACTTTTTTAGGGTTGGTGACCTTAGGAATGAGAGTAATATTTGTAGCATTAAAGCCTCTATGCATACTCCCTGACTGGAAAAAGTCAACAACTGCATCACAAAAGTCTTGTCCCACAGAGTTCCAATAGTGTTTGAAGAAGAGAACTGACATACCATCCGGACCCGGTGCCTTCAAGCTTCCCATAGAGAACAGCGTTTGTCTAATTTCCTCGTGACTTGGGATCACCTCAAGCTCAGATTGCTCCAAAGGGGAGAGATGATCATGGATTAAGTAATCTAAGTTTTCCAGAGGGCCCTGAGGCGGGTTTTTGAAAATGTCACCCAGAAACCCAGTAAACTCGTTACCAATCTCTTCCCTATCAGTTATCCACACACCATCCTTGTTCAGGATACTATCAACCGAGTTTCTTCTATTACGAATCGTGGCGGAAATGAAGAAAAAATTAGTACACTTATCACCATCTCTAATCCAAGAAATCCTGGATCTCTGTTGCCAGTAAGTTGCTTTCCGCCTTAAAGCCTCATTAAGCTCATTCCTCACCTCAACCTCCGTAGCCCAACTTCTGTCACCAGCAGGAAGATTTTGGATAGCTTGTAATTGACCCTCCAACTTAGAGATGCAAGAATCCAACTTGCCAAATTGCACCCGGTTCCAGTGACTTAGGGCCAAGCGGGTCGCACCAACTTTCTTAAACACTCTAGCTGGGGCCCAAACATGGGAAACAGACCCCCACGCTTGATCCACCACCAAGGAGCTACGAGGGTCCCTTGTCCACCAAGCTTCAAATCGGAAAGGCCTTCTAGCGTTGGGGACAGAAAAATCGGTATTAATAAAGAGGGGTCGATGGTCAGAATTACAGGTTGTGAGCGACCGAACGACCGTCTTAGGAAAGAGTTGCAACCATCCATTATTAACAAGAGCTTTGTCCAGGGCTGACTTAATGTGATTAGCACCGTCTCTATGATTGTCCCAAGTCATGATATCCCCTTTAATAGGCAAATCAACCAGCGCATGACGGTTAACTAATTCCAAAATGAAGGGGATAAATTGATCCCTCCCCTTGGACCCAACCCGCTCTGAGTTGCTCAGCACAAAATTTACATCACCCAAGATTAACCAAGGGCCACCAAACTTTTCACCATTAACCATCAAGCTAGACCAAAATTTCTTCTTTTCATGGAAGTACGGAGGACCATAAACACAGGACAACAGCCAGGGGCTCCTTACAGGGTCAGAGTACACAAAACCGGTAATCTGATTTTTAGAAACATTAATACTTTCAAATTCAAAGCCCTCTTTCCAAGCTAAAATTAATCCCCCTGCACATCCCACTGCTGGCACTACAATATTATGATAAAAGTGAATTTTCTTTAGGGAACGTACCAGACTTGAAGCATCCACTTTTAGTTCGGTAATGAAAATGAAATCAGGATTGCACGACCGAATCAGGGCTTTTAACTCTAGAACTGAAGAGGTCTGCCCTAACCCTCTACAGTTCCATGCTACACCTCTCATGGCTCCTGTGGAGGAGATAATACATTCTCCTCCACAGGGGTTTGAGAGTGGACAGATGAGCCAGAGTCGAATTCTTCAATCACCAACGAATCAATAAGCGGGTTCTTCACAATACCGTCAGAGAGAGACAAGGAATCTGAAAAAACTTCAGAAGGGTCTTCAAAATCAATTTTGGATGCTCTATCTAGTTCCTGTTCCTTTGTGACCCAAGGGAATTCTCGGGTAACAGTCTGGTGTCTCTGAAATAGCTTATGGCACATCATATTCAAATGACTAGAACAAATTGGTGTCGAGCCTTCAACAAGCTTCCTCCTCATGAGCGGAGAATTGCAATCAAATCGCCGAAGAACCAAACCGGCAGCAAAAATCCCGCAAAACGTACGAATTTTAAGGAGGCCAAGCTCACCAAATTTTCCAAGAACTCTAACATCTATCACATGAGGTTTGAAAAATTTTGCCCAAAAACTACCCTCCTTAACAAGGTAAATACTAACATTACCCATCAATGAGCCAACCAATGAGCCCACAACGTGGCTCATTCGAAGAAGGGTATTGATCACCCACACGGCCAAGGGCCTCTGACCACTACTACCAAAAGAACCAAATTTAGGAGCCAACCCCATGGGCCCAACAAAATTGGAAGAAGGCTCACCCAATTGGCCAAGTAAAACAATAAAACCCAACCACAAAACCGGCCCACACAAGTGGCTAAAACACAAGCTCCCAGGCCCAGAAAAATGCATATTACAATCCCAAATCAAGTGCCAACTCAGCATTGAAGACTCCTCCACCTCGGGTCCCACACCACACCACTCACTAAAGTTCAAATTAAACTTCAAACGGTCATTAAGAAAATAAGGTACGTGAATAGTACCCTTTCCATGCATGCCAGAAAGCAAACACAAGGGATTAACAAAAATGGTAATCCCACCAACACGCGTGGGGAACCAAACAGCCAAACAGCTTCCCCTCCCCACTTCTCGAGATCCACCAGTCACCATCATCAATCTTGACAAACCCGCCGGAGCAAAACCGGCCAGGCCATGAACCGCAGCTCTCACAAGAACCATCTCAACCTCCGCAAGAGCCTCGGTCGGAGAAGTCGAACGTAGAATCCCACGAGAGGTAGCCTGCGCACTTTTCTTAACATGAACCCAAGAAGGTGACAAAACAGGACTAGTCGTATTATTATTCTCGTAATAATACTGATTATTACTACTCCTCGAATCGTTTCGATCCAACTCACTACTATACTCGGACCCACCACCACAATCACAGTAAACACTCCTATTCTCCAGTTCCGTCTCCGGCTCCGGTTCCTCCTCGGGCAAAATCTTTACTCTCCAAACCGGTCCATGATGATCGTCCAACACCGCCAAACACGCATGCAAACAGTTCCCTTCCTCTCTCCGCCAGATTCGAATCGTCGTATCCTCCGATCCACTGAACACCATCTTCTCCACCGCCACAACGCACAGAACCGCAAACCAATGACCCTGCAAAAACCCTCCGTGGTTGAATCTGGACGACATTCTCTCTTTCTCCCAGACATTTATGGTCCCGTCGCTAGATTCGGAATACAGAAACCTCGTTCCACCACCACCAGCGTCCGATCCCGAAGAAGACGATGAGCTCAGAGCTATGGCGTTGACCGGAGAAGGTTGGTATCGGAGAATCATAGTGGGAGTTTTAATACAGATGGTTAAACCTGCATTCTCTCTCTCTCTCTCTCTCTCTTTACTTGGATTGTTTGTAGGATTATGTTACAAATACACTAAAATAACAAAAAAAAAAAAAAAAAAAAAACATTATAAAATAGTTGTATGGAATTTTAAATATTTTTATGATTTTTATAATTTTATTTATAGAAAATATTCGTTTAAGGGGTCTACTTACTACATAAATTTTCTAAATTATATTATAACCATGAAAATGTTAAAATATTATTTCTTTCAGAAACTTCTATAATTATTTTCGTATGTAGTGTAAAAAGTGATTTAAAGGAATACCTACTAAATAACTATCTGTAGATAAAAAATTTAAAAAACAAAACAATAATAACATTTATTGTTGTGATTTTTTTGTTGTCTATTAAAGAACCCAGTTTATCGAGGAAACATCTGCAATAACTATAACAATAGATACTAACAGAAAAGGTCTCACCAAAACACCCATAAATTATTACACTTATGCCTCCATAAGAGATATAACCCCCTCGCACAAAACACTTTTCTGTTTATAAGAAGCCTAGCATCTCTGGTAAGCTCATATCAAAACTACTAAAGAATGAAAAAATGGAGAGAGAGAGAGAGAGAGAGAGAGAGAGAGAGAGAGAGAGAGAGAGAGAGAGAGAGAGAGAGAGAGAGAGAGAATATTATAACAAAGGGAATTAAAGCTTAGTTACATATGGTGTTTGTGTACATACATACATGTCCATCTGCAATTAGCAGCCAGCAGCTTTTAAAAATTTGTCATAAGGACTTGAAGGTGGTAGCTTGAAAGAATTATTATGTCCATACTCATGTGAACACAGGGCAAGCTGATCTCTGACTACAACTTGCTCCTTCTTTATCAACTTTAGGCCGCCATCTGTATACTCCCTTGTCTAACATAATAACAACGAAAAGTGTCAGTATGTCTGCCTTTTATCAGCACAAACAAATAGCTCAATGCCTGCTAAATAGCAGTTTTGAGTCTAACAACAAAAAGGAGAAAATCTAAGTCATGTACATGGTTGAACAATAACTAAACGCAATTATAAGATTGCATAATATTCCATATTCCAAAGGAGTTCAAGACCACTTTCAATTTTCATCTGAAAGGAAAATGATTAAAATGGTTTGTCTAAAACAGAAACATTACAAGATGTTAGAAAGTGAACAAAAGACATCATTTTATTTTTGCCTGATTCATTGACGAAAATCTTGCTAACCTTATCTGGAAAGGTGGGATAGTTGATTTCATTAACACTGGAAAGAGCTAGGGCATTTGCTTCTTGCTGCTGCTTAAAACTATGTAGTACTGACATCTTTTGTTGTTTACCAGTTACGAGAGCTTCGCATTGGTCTTTCATCTGATCATAGGGTATTGGTGTTGAAGAAACTGGGAAGCTTGCAACTTGTCGCGCTGTTTCCAAAACCTGTTGGTAAAATTATAACCAAGTTTATCCAGTGTATTTGAAAATTACAGCAAACTGTTTGCAGTAAAACTCAAACATAAACATTACATGCAATAAAAGGCTAGCCTTTCAAGTAAGACTTAGTTATGGAATATGGCTTTACTAAATGATATACTCTAGCATCATATTTCATTCAAACCACAGATTGGCCCTGTCAAAGGCTTATATGAATCAAAGTGCCCATTTTAATGACACTGAAACAGTTTAAAGAATCAACAAGCTCCCTAAGAAATATTTGATGAGATCAACGACATTTTACAATGTTCATAAACCATCCCAAAAAATTAAAAATTATTTCATGTTGAAACTGGGTATTAGTCAGACTTTCTCCCACTTAATGTGATTTAAGTTATGTTTTCATCAGATACTATATTAGGAAAACAACTCTTGCATTTTCACTTGGTGCATTAACATCCTTGGGAAACAGCTCTTGGACTTTCCCTTGGTGCATATACTCACACATCCTTGGAACTAAAGCTATTGTCACAAGATTATACCTTATACAAGTTAACAAAAACATATACCATGTTCGACTATGTCTTACCGATTCTAGAAGTTGATTAACACTCAAAATGTCAAGGCTGCTGATAGAGATTGATGTTTTGCGATCAGACTGGCTTCCACTTGGTTCTGGAAAAGCTTCTTCATCTGTCAATGCACCTCCAGGCATCACCTGATAGAAAATCTTGTCAGGGAAGGAACAGAAAAAAAAATTAAAGCTTACTACAACCATGGGATAGAAGTAAGATGCATGAAATTTACCTCATCATGATCAGGAAAATCTAGCTGGGCAAGAGGAGAGCATGGCCGCGGTGTTTCCATGAACAATGGAGCTCCTAACGGATATGCATCATCAGGAGAAAATCCCTGTAAGAGTTGCTTCTTGATGCTCAATAACTCATCCTAATGATAAGGGAACAAAGAGTGTCAAATTGCAAAACAAACCTAGATGTTGTCTTCGTATTCAAAGATATTATACAGAAGTTCAATAGGATTGACACATTTCTAAGTTGACCGGCTATCCTATCCTTCATTCCAAGACCAGCCAAAGTGAAAATTGGAATGCATAATCAGCATAAGATTTCTTTTAACCAGCAAGAAAAATTCAGGTGTAGTGTAGCCAGTTCATAAATTTCCAGTGTAGTCAGCAAAATTATAACTTTTTTTCAATATCCTCTTCCAATTAATGTACACTAAACTAGAATTTGTTCTACGTCAATTGATTTTCAACGTTATTGATATACTTTGTTTACAAGAACCTTCCTATATTTCACAAGTCCACATGATTAGCATTTCATTTGTTGAATCCTTCTATAGTTCTGTATGACTTTGGATTTTCCACATTTTAAATGCCTCTTAATAAACCAGAAAAAAAGGCAACTAATAAACTAAAGAAAAATTGATTCTCACCTCTGACAGTTTTGTGAATTTATTCATGAAGAGGGATATCACGGTTTCTTTTAACCGTTCTTCATCTAACTCTATTGCTGAAAGAGAATCCAATGCAGAAACTTCATCGTCCTGTGATCCATATGATATATCCCCCTTATCATACCCTGTAAAAGCCGCTTGCAGCCATGCATCATCAACCAATTGAAGATGAGGATCAACCTATAAATATCAATATTGAGAAAGGTTAAATAAATTACAGTAACCATTGTCAAGGAATTTGACAGGACAACAAAACAAAGAAAGGCCCATGAACTTTTGAATCAAGAGATGTTAGTGATTACCGTCTTATTTGTCAATGATGCCTTAACAAGAGGAATTAGCTCTGGGAAATTGCCAACCCTTGCGGAAAATATAATCATGAATGATGCAAAGGTAAAAAGAGACTTTCTGCGAGAGGGCTGCCCACCTAAAACGCATCAAATAAACATAAATTAGGACAGAGCACAACCATACTACATTACTATCTTCTCATTTTTAATAAATACCACAATACTGTACTTGACAAATCAATCAGTACAAGTGCATGTACAATTTTAATCGAATTTATTTTTTAAAATTTGATACATTTAAAAAAAAATCAAATTTAATTATTAACTTTCTATAAAAGTAAAAATATGACTAAAAATTTAAAATAATTTAATTTAATTAAACCATAAATTTGTCTATCAATAATATTATTCGTATTCCTATAATTGAAAACAATTAAAGAAAACATAAAATATATATTTATATTAATGACTTAAAATTTTAGCTTTTTAAAATATAATAATATTTTTATTCTTAAATTTAGATTTGAACTTTGAGATATATATTTTTTTTTTTTATAAATTTTGATTATTATAAGGAACGAGAACAAAGTAATTGGAACGATAAAAAGTTGAGAGCATGGGAACCTCTAGCACAAAAAGCAACAAATTCCTGAAATAAGCAAGAAAGAGATAATCCCTTTTCAATGGTAGAAACCCACAAAAATACCAAAATAATAATCATTCAATATCCCTGAGATTTCAGCTGAGCAATGATATAGAAATTCCATTTGTTCCTTTCCAAATTTCAACCAGGCAACCATAGAGAATAAATTAAGTTTGATAGTAAGCTAGTGTTTGGGCATTTAGTTGGAAAAAAAAGTGTTTCCTTGATAGATTTCAATATTTTTCTAATCTGGAAATGTGAAATGCAGTTAAATAGGTCCTTTATTTATTTTCTCAACGATAAAAGAGAGATTTTTAGGTTTTCATCTGTGTACTTTATTTCACTGAACAAAACACTTGGTCATAACCATTTTGTGGTTGATTTATTTCTGAAATGAAGAACCCTTAACTGTTAATTTTGGTTTTATACTTATTTCCTTTATAATAAAATCTATTCGTTCAAATACATAAATAGACAGTGTCACGTGCCAACAGTTCTCTACTATATACACATTCAACACCATGATTCAAATAAATGAGAGAAATATCAGAAAAATAATAAAGCCAAGTACCTTCTTTATCGAAAGAGAGAGCCCTGAGGGAAAATGCCAGCTGAAAGCATCTCACCAGCACCGTATGACTAGAGGACTATCACAAAACATTATACATAATCATATATGTTAGAAGAAATCGAGTAGATACAAGATAATTGGTCATGAAAGGTTATTGATAACATCATAACACACTTGCAAAGTCTCACTTTGGATCGGGTGAACATTAAAGCAATGTTATAAGTGTGGGCCATTGCTTCAAAATTTGCAGGAGTATTTTCAGCAGATGTTGCCTGAACCCAAATCGAAGAAAGCAATAGATTCACTTGGTGACTGCTTAACCGTAGTGAGGTTAACTCCTGTAAATTCAAAAACCAAATCACTGTGTGAATAACATGCAGACATGTCTGTTGAAAATTTTTGGTCGCTAAGTCAAATTTTGTTGTATGTAGGGAAAATGACTTTGCTTCCAATACATAGATAAGTTATAATCCCAATTTTTTATATGACAATGTCTTTTATAATTATAACAAACCTCCCACCAATTTTCGAGAAATTAAAAATAATTTACTGTGCCAAAAACACCAGTCAAACAACAATTTGTATGCATGTTTTTGAATGTTGTCTGAACCCAGATTCGGGATAGGAAATATTAACAATTTCTCAAAAACAAGTGGAAATTTTGCTATAAGTAAAATCTATATCATCATATAAAAACATTTAGATTATATCTTATCCAAGTGCTAGAAACACGAGAGTCCACGACCCCCCTACATTTTATAAGAAAAAGACTAATGACTTAAACTGTAATTTTTTAAGATATAAGTTCAAATTACGTACAGTTTTTCCTCCAAACAAATAACCCTTGTAGCTGTAGGATGGTGCATGTTGCTTCATATGGACATCTGATACCTGACTTGCCTCTTCCATCAGTCCATCAATGTTCTCTGCAGTGTCTTTACTTTCATCCTGAGAGGATAATCTTCCATTACCAAAATTCTTCAACTTACCGTCAGATAATCCAGAAACAGCCCCGGAAAATTTCACTTTCTGATCCACACAAGATGAAAAGACGGATGGCATAAGAACCATAGAGAAAATGCTATGTGCTCCAACTCGTGTTTCATGGTCTGGGTGGGTCATTGCCAGCAGTAGTTGATGAAACAGAGCATCAGGAAATGGCTGTAAAAAGCTTAGAAGTTCAAAATAAGAGCCTATTGCACATATTTACATATAGTAACATGTACAGGAAAGCTCACTAACCATCTTGTGATAATAAACATTAGGGACAGATGACACAAGCTTCGCTGTTTGGTAAATTGCAGATATGGTTGTTCTAGCAACAATGGTACTAGTTGGTATATTCTCAAGCACCACAGCCATCATATCAAGTATGGGACCAACATCTCCAACCTATCAATAGAAAAATATTTATCACATCCTGCTAAATGAGTAAATGTGAGGAAAATAAATAAAGAAATAAGAAATAAATAATCACCTATCTCTAGGTGCACTTTGCTAAACAAAGGAAAAGTTTCATTTTTAAGAAAATATTACAGTGACACTCCCATACTAATCTCTAAATTACAAGGACAGCCCTCTAAACAAAAGATATTACACTAAAACTCCTGAAAGAGTTACAGACACGTCCTTCACAAGTTTTTTTTTTGGAAAAGAGAAAGAGACCACGTCCTTCACGGATTCATTTTGACCAAAATTTGGTCAATCAATTTTATTTGAAACAAATGAATTTTTCTTATTTTATTTTTTTGGAAAAAGAGAGGTCATACGTCATGACCTCCTCCCAATTTATTAGGGAGCCTCACTTGTAACAGTCCCTTTTATTTTCACTTTTTATAACTCCGCACAAGAGACTCCACGACTCCCCTACATTTTGTAAGAAAAGACTAATGACCTAAATTATAATTCTTGAAGATATAATAAGTTATAAAAAGGTAAAAATTAAATTTCACTGTTACTACAATTATCTTGGTTGAGGGGGTGTCGATGTAATTTTGACAATCTTCACATTAGTATCCACTGAGAGAGAGAGAGAGAGAGAGAGAGAGAGAGAGAGAGAGAGAGAGAGAGAGAGAGAGAGAGAGAGAGAGAGAGAGAGAGAGAGAGAGATCCTATGCTTTCAACAAGCATATAAAGGAATTATGTCAACAAGCCAAGAGAAGCATTATCTTTTTATTTGTATCTAAGATGATCTCAATATATCCTATCATCTTCTACTGTTGATAATATCTTATCATCTCTTGAAAATCTTATTGTAATCCTTCCTTTCCTCGTTTATAAAAAAATTTAGTTTGCTATAAAAACTAAATAATAATAAAAGTTGAAGGCATATGACTCCAAGAACCCAAAACTTAATTGGCGCATGTCCACACCCTTTACATGGAAGATAAACATAAAACACAATCAAAAAGGTCCTATTTAATCATACTTTTGTCTTTTTCTCCACCACAGACAATCAAGTTTAGCAATAATTCTATGAAAGCACACACCAACCTTATCGGAGAGTTGTGAGATGCATCTTTCAAGGGATATCTGAACATCAGAATTACACTTATCTGAACTCTTCGGGTTGGATGCTTCAGCTTGATTTTGCAAACATCTACGCAAATGCTTCACCAGATCAGTTAGTGCACCAATGAGTGTCACTGAGGCCTGCTGCTTTGCATTTTTAGCAAGTTTTGTTGTAACATTAAGAATATTTATCTGTAAAAGAGGTTGTTTGACGACATTCTTATGATCCAAGTGCTTGACCAATATGGATAACAACAGATGGGAGTTCTCTCCTGGTATTTTGAGACTACATATGTCAATCAATAATTATATTTACACTAAGGCATGGTTGAAAAAACATTTTAAAGAAAAAAATTATTAAGGATCTAACTCTTACCTGATTCCTCTAAAAGTGATTGTAAATACATCAAAACAGGATATGCAAGTCCTTTCTCTGGGGACCAGTGGTTTTCAGAATCAAAATTTTGGAAAAGAGGTTCTAGTACACGACGAACAGTTGTAGCTTCCTTTGCCAATTTGGCCATATTACTCAAGCATATCCTAGACCAGTAAGAGGGTCTCTTGCTGTTATCCCTATAAAACATGACAAGTCAGCCAGAGGATATCAGAAAGCTATTTCGTAAGTAATGCATAAGAAACAAAGTAAACTATTTATTTAGCGTAGATTCAACGAATAATCACATTGTTGGATCCAATTCAGATTTTGTCACAAGTGTTGGCACTGAAACAACCATCTGATTCATTTCTGACGAAGTTGAATCATGAACATCAGCAATTGTGAGAACTCCCTGAACCTCTTGATCATGTGATTGAATTTTTCCTATCTTCTCCTTGGCATTATCAGGGTTGACTTGAAAATCCACAAAGTTTTCCAAAGTCACTGATATAATCTACACAACAGGATAATTTTCAAAATCAAGAATAAAAACTGTAATACACTTAACAATCAAAGATCAAATTCAAAACTTTATACAAAAGATATAAAAAAATATTATGATTATTTTGAGGGCCGTAAGAAAAACAGAAGTGGTAAGGAGTTGAATCGCTCACACTATCAAAGTCCATTGAGATGTGAGACTGCTCACCCATGAACAGAATCTGCATCCAAGATCAAGAAATATAAGCAAAATACATGAAACGTGCGCAAAAGAAACATAAATAAGTTCTCTAGAAAAGGGAACTATAATCATCACCCTCCCCTAACATTTTTTTTTCCAAATGGGAAGTTAACACTATGTTTGGTAGGGAGGAAAGAAAATAGGAAGGAGAGGAAAAGAAGAGGCTCATCTTTGGTAAAGTGAGAGGAAAGAAAATTTCCTCTTTGGTATTTAAGTTAAAATTGCAAGAGGAAAAATAATAATTTAGACACTTCTACCCTTAAATTACTTTTGTTATTTATTTTTATACATTAATATTACTCATTATTTAAAAGTTAAATTTTTATTCTTATAAAATAATTATTCACACCCTTCTCTATTTTTTGTTTCTATCTTTCACATTCTTATAAAAATACATTTAAATAATATACATAAATATATTATATATATTTTTAACTAGAATAAAAAAAAAATGTAAAATTAATGTATATACTATCTTTGACTAACATATATACATATATATAAAGATAAAAGATACATGAAAAAAAAAAAAAAGAGAAAATAAAAGAAGAAAGAGAAAAGGAAAAAAAATGTTGAAAACAAATTATTAAAATAAATATACATAGGATGCTTAGATTAATAATAATGATATTTACGTGAAATTTTTTTAAAAAATACATTATTTATTAAAAATAATATGAAGAGAAATTAATCAAGGATATTTTGGTAAAATAAAACTTTCCCAAAGAAAAATTAAAAATTAATGGTGGGTCCCACCTATTTTTTCTCCCCCATTTTCCTTTCCTTCTTCATTTTATCTCCTACCAAACACACATTCTTTTTCACTTCTACGAAAAACTTTCTTTCCTAACTTTTCACCTCTACCAAACAAAGGGTGTGTGGTTCCCTATTTTAAACACTACCCGAGTAGGCAATTCATTATGAATAGAAGTTTCAATATAATATCTCAATAGAACATACCATAGAAGCCAGAACTTGTAGTCCAGCTGCTCGCAATTGTAGAGCTACGTCATCATCTCCAACTTCTTGAGCTAATTGACAAAGTTTAGGAATGAGGCCCTCCAAGTTGAACATGTATGTACTATCCATCTACTTTTATATGAAAAAGTCAGATCAATCACCCAAATGTGATAAACGTTATAAGTTTTGAATCTGAAGGTCTATGAACAAATTCTAAATGGAACATAATTAAAGAACTATTCTGCGTCGGGATATTTAACGGTTCCCCATTGGATATAGAATAGAATTAATAAGGTTGTCTAACACAAACATCAATCATTTTTCCCTCCTTGTGTTGATTCAGAAAATTATTTATGAGAACATAAATTTCCTCTCTTTTTTCCCTTTTAACATACATTTAGGTCAACTTGAACTTTGGACCACTCACCCACCCACTTGAGCCAGCCTCAAGCGACCTTGAAAAAGTACTCCAGCATATTAACTACTGTATCCCTATTAATAGTATACTAATCAATTACTCTGGAAGAAAAAAAAAACAGAGTATCTCTAGCAAACATTTACCTGGCAACTTATAAAATCAACAAGAGTATTACAACCCAAAAGCCGCATGTCCAGCTGCCGAGTTTGCTCCAAAAGAGTCCGAACAAGACCTAATAAGCTACTAGCAAATAGTGGCCTGCAACCATTAAAAACACCAGTGAATATCATCATACATTTATGTGGCAAATCATAGAAAATCGTAAACAGGTTGCAAGCAACAACAGCCCATGATCAAACCAAAGGAAATAAAAAAACACAGTATGAGTTTAACGATGATACAAAATCTCTTGGATATCATTACACCCTTGCACTCCACAACTCTCAAACATAGGACTTGACTGACCACTTTCAATATTTACAAGACCACCATATAGTCCACATTGTCTTGTATTTCACATTGTAAATTGTAAGATAGTTGAGTAAAATAGAATAAAAGAAGATCTACGAAAGGGTTGACCCTTTTTAGATAATGATGCCTCCCATCTTGATGCAAAAAAGAAGGAAGGTTCTGCAACTCAGTAACTAAAACCTAAAAGTTCATAAAGCCTGCTTCTCACTTGTGGAAATGTGTATGCTTATCGAGGTCATGGCAAAGGCAATGGTTTATATGCACTCACAGTTTAAGCTTTCTTTTAGGCAATTTTGTAGGAGAGGAGCAATAAGTTTTTTGAAACAAGCACTTGTCATCTAACATAAGGACGGGAAGTGAAGCAAAAATATAACGTCATAAATTTAGAATTATATGAAACTTACATCTGGTCCTTGCATAACAGCAACAACTTCTTGTAAATGCTTAACACAACTTTTACAGATCCAAAGTTCTCATTGCGCAAATCTTTGTAAAATCTTTGCTCTAGGAGGTCTGTGATCTGTTAATGATAAACACTGGAAGAAATTATGCATTTAATTTTAATGGAAAAGGAAGAAAATTGCACCCAACAACAAACAACTACAATTTTACAGCAACTATAACAATCTCTAATCGCATTCACAATAAATGTCAGGAGTATCATAAATAATCCTAACTCTGGAACAAAATAAGAGGGATATTTTTTTTTTTTTGAAACGAGACAGAGGTCATATGTCTAAGACTGAGGTCCTCCATCCTCCAAAATTGATTAAGGAGCCTCACTTATGGCAGAGAAAAACCGTGGTAACAAAAAAAAGTGAAAACATTAGAATAGCTACAAACTTCTACACAAAACCTATGTTTTCAATACATAAAGCAAGAAAAACATAGGTATTACTATTTTTCATATGAAGTTCTTGCTTCTAATACTAGAACTAAACAACCTACTTCATAGCATTAGATCAAAAACCATTAAAAATTCATCTAAGAGCATGCATCTAAAAAATAGAAACTGTACAGAAAAATATAAGAAAAAACTGCTAAAAGGAAACGAAAACCACTTACTTTAGGAATTCGCAACGGATTTTTTGAAGCGTATACACAAAGTTTGGCGATTTTCCTATCATTCGGTTCAGCATCCTGGTAGACGGTGTTAATGAAAACAAGCAAGCATATAAGGACCCAGAAAATTATATCAAACAGAAAAGAAACAAGAAACACTATACTCAACTAAGCTTCTTCACTGGACACCCCCCCCCCCCCCCCAAAAAAAAAAAGTGAGAGATTTTAATACCATAACTGAAACATAACAATCTATAATTCAATAAATTGGATCCTACAGCTTAATTCCAATTGTGCAAGGCATGATATTGATAGTAAATGAAAAGAGAAGAAAGAAAGAAATGTAAACCTGATTACGAGGGAAGATATCAGAGATCAAATTCTTGTAGCGTTTCACAGGCTGTCTTGACCTTGCTCGCATGGAGGGACAGAAGAAACAGAGGTTGCCACAGGCAGGGATTACCCGCCTCGACATAACCCCCATTTTCTATCTCTCTCTGCAGACCCCTCACTCTGAAAACCCCAATCCAATGTTACCAAATATATATAATGTATATATATTTCTTACAACAGAAGAAAATTAAGAAAACTGGAAAAACCCCAATTGAGTTCAGAAGTGCATCTTCATCCTAAAACCCAAATGGAGTTGGTTTTATCCTTAAAAAGAAAAACCAGATACAATTCTAGAAGAGAAAGAGAAAGAGAAGACTTGGCAACTGTTGGTTTTAGAAACTATGAAATAATTATTAAATAACGGACTGTTATCTCCTAATTCAACCGAAATTAACAACAACGAAAGACAGATTCCCACCGATCGCGATCTGAATTAGCCAAACAAATCCAAGAACAACAAGTTTGACCTTATAAGCAAAATGGATTTAATAAAATGATTTTATTTTATTTTCTGATAAAAGACAAAATGATTGATATTTTTAAAAAGGAAAAGAGTGAAGTTTTTTATTTTCTTTTTCTTTTCTTTTCTTTACCTTTGAAAATCAGCTAACAGGATAGGATAGGGGAGAACTAAACAATTCCCTCAGCCTGTGTTTTGTTGTTCCTCTCTCTTGTACAATAATATCAGAGGAAAAAAATATATATTTATTTTAGAAAATTAATTTGTTTACGTAATAAAACATTTTTTTAAAGAGTTTTTTATTAGCTGAAAAAGAAAAGAAAATTTGTGATATCGTCACGCGACGGTGAGATTGTAAATGACGAGCGAATAAGAAGAAGACAAATTTTTGATAGAGATAGGTGGGACCCAGATTGTGTCCTTTGCCTGTTGCTGAAACTCTCAGTTAATAAATACCAAAAAGGACAAAAGCCCAACGGTCCCGAAAATTAAGGGAAGATAGCTGCCTTTTTATGACAAAAAAGTCCCTCAACTATTTGCTTTTTTGACTTTATGCCCTCACTTCTTGCTTTACTTTCATTACTAATCATTTATATTAGCTTAATTAATCACTCTCTTCTACCCAACAAATTTCCAAACGCCAATAATATAGTAAATTCGTAATAAGTAAAAGATTACAATGTCAAATTTACTATGTAATGAAGTTTTCTTATTTTTCTCTGTCCTACTTTTTCTTGTTCTTATTCTTATTCTTCTTTATGCTTTTTATTTACCTCTGTTCTAGAAAGATAATGTTATATGCTTTTTTTTTATTATTATTATTTTTTTCAATCACAATATTTTTTTTTGACACTACAAAAATGGATAATGGCCTCTGCAACAATTATAGTTAGCTTACTTCCTTGTACTTATAACTATAAACATTAGTTGGCATTAACTTGAGAAACATCAGTAGAAGTCAAGAGAAGAAATTAATACATATAATCAACTAATCATGATCTATGTAAATAAATAGATCATACACTGATTATTTTGATCATTTCCTTGTACCTATAAACACTGTACAAAATATATCGAGTCATGAAGAGTTATAAAGTTGTATTTGGTTTCACAATTCATTACTCATCCTCATATGATTATTGAACAGCTCACTTCTCTTGCAAGACAACAAAAGTTTGGCTCCTAGCAAAGAATCAATTAAAATATTAAAAATCTATGAGAAAATAAAAATATTAAAATATATAGATATATATTATGTAATTGTGACCCTTACCAAGTAGTTAGTCGATAATTAAAGCACTAATATATTAAGTTTGATTTGGTGTGTATGAGTGGGTTTTACACATAAAAAAAAAAGGCTAAAAAGCATTCATATGCAGCTCATCGTCTCTCCTTGATTTGGTCCCATATGGGCGACTTTATTTATGAATGAAGTGATTGGCATGGTATCTTTTGGTGCCTTAAAGAAACTCATATACACTATAGCCACATTTACAAGCCAAGAGTAGTTGTCTGTCTTGCCTCATCATCACACAATGCCACAAAGACATCTACCATGTGACTAGAGGTCTTGGCTCATATAAATTTCAGTCTCAATGCTTCATAATTGCACACCGCAACCAAAAGAAGTCCTACAAGTTCATTAATTAATAAATGAAGAATTTTATTAATAAAAAAAATAAACTTAAATAATTTTTAAAAATTACTTTTAATATATTTTTAAAATTTTTTATCGCATTATTTTATGTTAATTTCAATACTTATTTTAATTTTATTTTCATATTTTTTAAAAAATCATATATATTTTTATTTTTTAAGAAAATTTCATGTAATTTTTTTGTCATAATATTTAAAATGTAATTTAATTTTATTTGATAAGTATATTTTTTAAGAATATAAATCGAAAAAAAAATTAAAAACATAGTACAATTAAAAATATAAATTTTATATAACATAAAAATTATTAAAATAGAGTGTCATTACAAGTTTTTGGATCATACTAATTATTCCTACTTTATCCAAAATTCCATTTTCATAAATATTTCTTTATCTACTCTCTCTCTCTCTCTCTCTCTCTCTCTCTCTCTCTCTCTCTCTCTCTCTCTCTCTCTCTAACATTCCAACCGAAAATGGTACCCATTAGCTCAGAAAAAATGTCAACATTTCCTTAAGATTACCCACTTGAACGAAAATATGTTGGTAGCATTGGCATGTAGGTTCCAGATCAGCGGTGGTATTAGGCCCTGTTATCTGCGTTTCTCGAATGGGACACGTGGATTCTATGTCTGTAACACCCTAACTAGTATAGGCGTGTTAGCGTGATTTTTTTTAACGTACTGTGCAACTCATTGCTAATCAACGAGGTTATTGGAAAAACGTGAATAATTAAAATTTTGCTTTTTAATTAAAACATAACATATTATACTTATAAAATTCCGGGATCCCGTTTACAAAATACAATTACAAAAGTTTGCTATTCATTTACAAAAGATTTGTCGCCCAGCGACTAAACAACAAAAGAGCTGCTGTCCCGAGGATCGTACGCTCCAGGCCTAACCGCCCCCGACATGTATAATCTTCATCTGCTCGTCGTCACGATTCCTCAGCTTTAGCCTTGCCCTTACCTACACATGGAAATAGCATTGTGAGTCGACAGACTCAGTAAGAAAAGCATAACATAAACATACAAATAACTCGGGTTATAACCTGGCGCCCATACACCTGATCATAACCCTAATCCCCGTGTCCCACACGGTACTGAGTCTAGAACGTTCATACGATAATACCATCGACCATAATGCCAGCCTATACTCAATATGCTAGTCATACTCTAGCCATATTGATGTGACAGCATCGATCAGTATTTTAGCCAACATACATTTATCAATAATCAGTACAACTCTATGTATACTATTACTGCTATCAATGTAATCTAACAGGCATAAACAACATGCACGCTAAACATGTAATAACATATGCATGACATTATACTAATCTTACCTCAATTCCGAATTTAGGTGTGTCGGTCAACCTGAGTGGAATAACTGCTCGGCGAATTATAGGCTCCTAAATCACATCGATCAACACACATAAGTGACTCGCTAAATCACAACCGGGACTAAGGTTTAAAACCAAAACCCTATCTACTGCAACTTAATATAATAATATTCCAAACTAGCAGGGAAATCAACTAATTAGAAACCTGAAACTGACACGAAACGACAAGCTAAAAAACCGGTTTTCCCCCCTGCTGCGAAACCTGGGTAACCGATTTTACAAGCAGTGTAAAACCGGTTAACCAGTTTTACCCAGAAAACCAACAAAATTCAAACCCCTAACCAAATTGTTTCCAAACTCAACCAAACTTTCCAGACCTGCATATTATACCCCAATAAATATTTTCCAAGTGATAGAACAACAATCAAAGCTCAAAATCAATTTTCACCATTAAAGCTCCAAGTTTGAGTTCTAAAACTCAAAACTTGATAAAACTTACTAACATCCCTTAAATCATGCTCAAAACAACATTTCTAAACATATAATAACTTCTGAAAACTGTATCAAACCCTAACAGCAAGAATAACCACCAAAAACACAAAAACATGCATGATCCACTTCTAAAAATTTAAGAAACTTAAGAGAGTAAAGACAAGAGTTTACCTAGCACTTTATAACACTTAAATCCAGCTGAAACTAACTTGAATGGAGGACAAATTTCAGCAAGCCCTACCTGCCTCAAGGTAAAATCGAAAGAGAGAGAGAGAGTGTGTTGAGAGAAAGCTTTCTTTTTTCAATTTTTTCTTATTTTGATAAATGAGTAAATACATTTTTGTTTTATTTAGAAAATATATCAGCTATATTAGTTAATAAAAATCACATTTATTAACATAGGCAAACTCACAAAAAGACAAAAGGCTAATGGGGCAAAATGACCATTTTACCCCTCCCACACTAAACAACATAAAAGGGGTACTTAGGGGTATTTTAGGAAATTCTAAAATCCTGACTATTCCCGACATTCTCAATGTCTAAATTATCGTCGCGCTATACTAAGAATACTAAGATGTGATTCTAATAGCCATACACCACGTTTCAATATTGTCGGGCACAAAATACACAAAATTATGAAATTTCTATATGTGACGTAAAAATGCATTCTGAATTCAAATAAATCATCATAAATAATTAATTCAATACTAATAAATAATTTTCATAATTAAAATCCTAATTATCTGCCAATTTCCAGATTAAAGCTAAGCGGTCTTTACAATGTCAGCATCCCAGACCCATCAGTGGGACCCTCATCAATGGTAAAGTGGGCCAAGCCCATCTTAATATGTCCTTCTGGGAGTTATCTTGGTTCTGTACTCGGGATACCTTCCGCGTTCTACAGATAGAGCCCGAAAGACAACTCTGGAGTTGTGAGCCTAGAGGGGGAAGGATGCATCATGCTCGAAAGATTCTTCCGATTTCTCAATTTGTTTCCTCCTATAAATAAGGAAACAGCATCTGTCAGATTGGAAAATAATATCATATATATTGTGATTAAAGAGGAAACTTCCCATAATAAGTGTAGGGCAATTATTTCAAAATATTCTTCCATTATAGTTGGATACGGTTTTGACCTGATCAACTCAAGCCCGATTTGCTTAGTCAGCAGGTTGTATCCTTCATGGACTGGACTTCATGAGCGAGCCCATGGACATTATTCAGTTGTAAACTCCCTAATAGAGGGAAAAGGGAAAACCTTAATGTGGTTCTCCAACTACTATAAATACCCAACTAATCTCATGGATTAGGGGTTGAATTCTCTTATGTACTTTTGCTCAGGCGAATATATGAAAATACACTATATGTACTTGTGAGATTATTATAAGTAATACACTACTGACTAAAAGTGACTCATGGACTAAGGCTTGTTGATTAATGTGCAAATTTGTATATTTTAAGCCTCTAGTTGTATACATAAGATTAATTTAATTAAATATTTTTATGGTTTTAATTGTAAAATTATTTTAATTGAAATATTTAATTTATTTTGATTTTGTGTTAATTCTCAAATTTTGAGCAAATAATGATAATAATATATATGTGAATGAAAATGTAAGAACCCAAATGAGTCCAAGCCCAAGTTCCCAGCCCAACATATCAACGTTAATCACCATGGGCTCCATTTATCTATCAATACACTTCTCCTCAATCTATCTATTAATGGCCCTTTGTAGTTTGGTTGATATTCATTAATTGAGGGGCTTTGTCCACCTGGTCCATGTTGGGTTTTATGCCCTAAATAAAACTCCATTTCAATGTAATTCATTTTATCTAACATCAATAAAGAAACAAAAGTATTTTTCATTCATTTGTGTATGTTTTGGTTCACTTTATCAATTGCTTGTCTATTTGATTTATAAATTCATCTTAAACCCTTTTCACATACTTGATCCCGTTTATTGTGTTGTCATCACTTTGGAAAGTAAACATGACTATGTGAATAAAGTTTCCTAGATTTTGTTAGCCCAAGATATGTTTCCAAGAGGGGGGGGGTGAATTGGAAATTTATACTAATTTCGGTAAATCAAAACTTTTAACACAAAATTAAGCAATTAGCCACTTAATCAAATAAAAGCAAGTAATATGGCAAGCAATATATTATGACAAATAATCAAACTTGTAAAATAAAGAGTTTAAGGATTAGAAGATGCAAACTCTCGATTTTTACAAGGTTCGGTAGAACTATGCCACCTACGTCCTTGGTCTTCAAAGCTATGGACCTAGCTTTGAGTTCCAATATCGAGCCAAGTTAACGGGCTTGACTAACCCTTACAACCGGGGAATTTTTCACCAAGGTTTTTCCCAAACCTCTCACAATAGTTTTCTTCCAAGGACTATCAACCTCGCCGGATTGTTGAAGTGCCAATCTCACTTTTCTCGGGTTGTTTACAAAATTGGTGTCAACCTCACCTACAACCGAGTTGTTTTTCTACCGGTGCCAACCTCACCTCTCAATACAATGAATATGTAATTTTGAAATACAAAGCAAACTCTCTCTAATAAGATGGAAAACAAAGTAAAATCCTAGAGAGAATTGCAAGCACACTAGAGAAGATAAGAACAAGTTTGGCTCAAGTGTGTGTGGTTGGTGTGTTTATGAAAAGATGATAATTCTTTAGTTTAGAACACTTAGAATGATATTATATGATGAATAGAAGCTCAACCAACCTACATTTTTGAGTGAAAAACGAGTTTATATAGTGTAGGAATGAAAACTAGCCGTTTATAGCCGTTAGCACATTTTTCGAGGCCACTTCAGCCATGATCCGGAATTCCGGATTGGTTACAACCGGAATTCCGGTTGGCAACCGGAATTCCGGATGGGAACCGGAATTCCAGATGCAAAAGGTTCATTTTTTCGAACTAAAACGTGCATAACTTTTTACTCGTTTATCCGATTTCAAAAATTCCAGTTGCGTTCTCTTAGTTAAATAATATGTGATCTTAAAAATCAATTTAGAAAATTTAGATATCATTTTTTGTGAAATAACTTGTCGCACAAGTTAGTGAGCCAAACTTTTGAACTTATAAATCCTAGTATACTATGCAAATCACTTTAACAAGACTAAAGCAAATTTATACCATTTGATTGTTTGTAGTCTTGATGTAGATGAGCCTCCTATCTTGATTTGCATGTTTTTGATCCCATGTTGAATTTTCCCGAGAGTTGACTTTTGACTTTGACTTTGACTTTGACTTTGACTTTCGGGTTGACTTTTGACTTTGAGCTTTTTGAAGACCTCTTTTGAATAGGGTCTTGACTTGTTGATCCCTTGATGAATCTTTTGCTCTTATGAAGTATGAAGTAGTTTATATACTTGTTGAATCTACTTCTTTGATTATGTTTGACTTTACCGAGCAAATATAGATACTCTGTGAACTTGCTTGCAAAATGATCAAGAAAAGATTAGTAACAAATAATAATCAAATATTTGTTTATCATCAAAATAAATGAGTGAATGACTTTTGGTCAACATTCTCCCCCTTTTTGATGATATCAAAATATTTGATTATTTAAACGGAAAGAAAAAGTAAATTGAAACATGTTGAGTTTAGCTCCCCTTTAATGTATGCATATGTTGTTTATACCGTTTTACCTTTGCATATTTAATGTTACCCTTTCTTAACATGACAAAGCTCCCCCTTAATCATATACTCAATAAACTTGTTAATACTTGAAAACATAATATGATTAATGCCAAAATAATCAATTCTAATATTTCTCCCCCTTTTGATTTCATCAAAAAGAGTGGCAGAGGAAGCAAGGTCAAGCTAAATATATTTCTCCCCCTTAATCATACAAGATATGACTTGTATCAATGAAGCACAATGGGTAAAGAGAAATTTCAAAATGCATAAAAAGATGAAAGTTCATATAGTCAAAACAAGTTTAAACATTCAATCTACCCAAAAAAAATATGTCAAAAACCTTGAAAGTAAGAGATGCAGGTAAATAATGGCATGGTTATGATTTCAAACCTTTTCTCATACCTCAAGTATGATAAAACAAATGTGTTCATGCACTTAAATCAATTAGATGACAAGAGTTGAGACTTTTTGGTAAGTTTTTCAAAAAGTTAAGCAAAAACAACATATGTACCAAAAATTAGTTTTATGCATCCTTTTTGAAAAATTCTTTTTCTATCAGCTTAAACATGATTAATATGAAGTGTACAAGCTGGAAAAATAGAAAAAGCTTCAAAAATGAGAGATTTTGGCAAGTTTTACTCGTTTTGGTCATATAAGGTCATTTTAAGCAACTTACTTACTAAAAATTGATTTTATGCAAAATTTTCATGCAAAATCTTTTTTGACAGCTGATATATGATAAAACAAACATGCTCAAACAAGAAAATCAGAAAAATGTCAAAAATCATAACTTTTCGGTAAGCTTTTCGATTTGCTTAAAAACTAGAAATCTACCAAAAATGAGTTCTATGCAACCAAATTGAAAAATTATTTTTCCAGTAGGTCAAAAATATGAAATGTGAGGTGTACAAACTTACGGAATTGAAAAATAATGAAAATTGAGCACGTTTAGAGAAAAACACTCTTTTAGGTCTTAAAAAGTCAAAATTATGCAAGATAGTACCAAAATCAAGATTTGAGCATTATTTTTGAAAAATTATTTTTGAGACAGTTTATATATGAGTATTTAGAGATGTACAAGCTTTCAAAACAACAATTTTCTCAACAATATGAAATTTTGGCTAATTTCACCCATTATGGCCTTAAAAAGTTGAAAATAAGCAAATGACATACCAAAATTTTGTTTAAAGTATATTTCAATCAAGAAAAACCTTTAGGCGTGCTAAATACACTCATTTGGACATGTTCAAACATATAAACACATATACTAGCCAAATATGTAAAAATTCACATATTCACTAGTTCAAAGGTATGTCCAAAGTTCACCAAAAATTTGCATAATGACCTATAATGTGAATTTTTCACCATGTATAGTTCAAGAATGTAAAAACTCAACTAATCAAAACTTTTATTCATAGAAATAGTATGTGACATACCAATTAAGCATGTATGCATAAGAGAGTGAACAAGAAGGATCAAAAGCAAGTCAATTAGCCAAACACTTCAAATTTCATTTTCTTTTTATCTAGGCATCTTAATCTCATCAAAATAAGTAGAATGAATAAGAATGATATTACCGATTCCCGAATTTGTTAATTTAGGTTGTGTTCAAGAATTGACACGCTCTTTTTCTATGCTTTTTGAGACTTGTTGGTAATGTAGAAAATTGGCATTCTTCTTTAAGCATCAACACCCAAGAGCCAACTTTGGTTCCTCTTTATTGATACCTACAAAACAAACTAATATCTTTCTTTTGGGTACCCACATGAATTTGGGTCCTTTGATGTTAGTCTTTAAAACCTTTGGTATCCAAATAGCCTTACCAAAATATGCATTCTTTTTCACATGGCAATAGGATTTAGTATGACCATCTTGGTTACAATAAGTGCAAGTTAAGTTCAAATTACTAGATGATTTGACAAAGAAATTCCTAAAAAAATTTTGTTTCACACTAGTGTTATATCCTATACCACTTTTTGAAAAAGCACATTTTTGACTCCCAAGTATCATTTCAAAATTCTCTTTTCCTTTTGTAAAATTGTAAACCACCTTGTTTAAATCATCAATTTTAGCTTTCAAGTTTACAACATCTTTTTCAAATAAGGAACACTTTTTGCATTGGGTTTCAATCAAAAACTCAATTTCTTTGACTTTCAAAGCCTCAACTTCTTCAAGCAATAACCTTATTTTCTTTCTTTGAGTTGAGTTCTTAGCAAGCAATTTTTCAAAATCAACAAGCAAATAATTGAAGGATTTTGATAATTCATCATAAGACATATCAAGTGCATCATCATCACTTTCACTTTCAAAATCACTTGTATGGTTAGGATTACTTACCTTATCATCAATGGCCATAAAGCAAGTGTTGGCTATCTCATGTTGTTCATCTTCAGAACTTTCTTTCTCACTTTCACTCCAAGTAGCCATCATTGCCCTTCTTCTACTCCTCTTTCTCAAAGGACAATTCGTTTTCATATGACCGGGCTTTTTGCATTCATAGCAAATAATTTGATCATCTTTTCTTGAGCTCTCCCTTGAGTTGTAAAATCTATTTGCATTCTTCTTGAACTTCAAAAACTTCTTAAAGTTCTTTGTGAGTAGGGTTATATCCTCCATATCACTATCAACATCCTCACTAGCTTCACTATCATCATGTGAAGTGGATTTGAATGCAATTGTGTTCTTCTTCTTTTTATCAACTTCCTCTTCTTCTTGAGCATTCATGAAAATCTCATGATTCATGAGAGAACCAATGAGCTCTTCCAATGGTAGAGTTGAGAGGTCCTTGGCTTCTTGGATGGCAACTACTTTGCCTTGGTAGGCTTTGGTGAGACTTCTCAAAATTTTGGTCACCATATCCTTTTGTGTAAGTACCTTGCCAAGAGAGTTCAAACCATTAGTAATAGTTGTGAAACGAGTATACATGTTAGCAATGGTATCATGTTGTAACATCTTGAAATTTTCATATTGAGTAACTAAAAGTTGAATTTTAGTTTCTTTCATGGCACTAGTTCCTTGATGAGTTACTTCTAACATTTTCCACATGTCATGAGCCGAGGAGGCATGCTCAATATTTTTAAATATATCTCTATCTAGTCCACATATTAAAGCATACTTAGCCTTAGCATTCTTAGACATCATCTTCTTATCATTTTCATTATATGCATCATATTTCTTTATAGTTTCTACACCATCTACAACATGCATAGGAATGTAAGGACCATAACATACAATATGCCACAAATCATAATCAATGGATTGAAGATACGTTTCCATTCTAATTTTCCAATAAGGAAAGTCTACCCCATCAAAGAATGGTGCTCTACTTGTGCTTAAACCTTCTAGCATGTTATTGTGTGAATTGCTTGGAAACGCCATGCTCTAGATTGTGAAATCTAATCAAATAATTTGAGCCCTTGCTCTGATACCAATTGTTAGCCCAAGATATGTTTCCAAGAGGGGGGGTGAATTGGAAATTTATACTAATTTCGGTAAATCAAAACTTTTAACACAAAATTAAGCAATTAGCCACTTAATCAAATAAAAGCAAGTAATATGGCAAGCAATATATTATGACAAATAATCAAACTTGTAAAATAAAGAGTTTAAGGATTAGAAGATGCAAACTCTCGATTTTTACAAGGTTCGGTAGAACTATGCCACCTACGTCCTTGGTCTTCAAAGCTATGGACCTAGCTTTGAGTTCCAATATCGAGCCAAGTTAACGGGCTTGACTAACCACCCTTACAACCGGGGAATTTTTCACCAAGGTTTTTCCCAAACCTCTCACAATAGTTTTCTTCCAAGGACTATCAACCTCGCCGGATTGTTGAAGTGCCAATCTCACTTTTCTCGGGTTGTTTACAAAATCGGTGTCAACCTCACCTACAACCGAGTTGTTTTTCTACCGGTGCCAACCTCACCTCTCAATACAATGAATATGTAATTTTGAAATACAAAGCAAACTCTCTCTAATAAGATGGAAAACAAAGTAAAATCCTAGAGAGAATTGCAAGCACACTAGAGAAGATAAGAACAAGTTTGGCTCAAGTGTGTGTGGTTGGTGTGTTTATGAAAAGATGATAATTCTTTAGTTTAGAACACTTAGAATGATATTATATGATGAATAGAAGCTCAACCAACCTACATTTTTGAGTGAAAAACGAGTTTATATAGTGTAGGAATGAAAACTAGCCGTTTATAGCCGTTAGCACATTTTTCGAGGCCACTTCAGCCATGATCCGAATTCGGATTGGTTACAACCGAATTAGGTTGCCAACCGGAATTCCGGATGGGAACCGGAATTCCAGATGCAAAAGGTTCATTTTTTCGAACTAAAACGTGCATAACTTTTTACTCGTTTATCCGATTTCAAAAATTCCAGTTGCGTTCTCTTAGTTAAATAATATGTGATCTTAAAAATCAATTTAGAAAATTTAGATATCATTTTTTGTGAAATAACTTGTCGCACAAGTTAGTGAGCCAAACTTTTGAACTTATAAATCCTAGTATACTATGCAAATCACTTTAACAAGACTAAAGCAAATTTATACCATTTGATTGTTTGTAGTCTTGATGTAGATGAGCCTCCTATCTTGATTTGCATGTTTTTGATCCCATGTTGAATTTTCCCGAGAGTTGACTTTTGACTTTGACTTTGACTTTGACTTTGACTTTCGGGTTGACTTTTGACTTTGAGCTTTTTGAAGACCTCTTTTGAATAGGGTCTTGACTTGTTGATCCCTTGATGAATCTTTTGCTCTTATGAAGTATGAAGTAGTTTATATACTTGTTGAATCTACTTCTTTGATTATGTTTGACTTTACCGAGCAAATATAGATACTCTGTGAACTTGCTTGCAAAATGATCAAGAAAAGATTAGTAACAAATAATAATCAAATATTTGTTTATCATCAAAATAAATGAGTGAATGACTTTTGGTCAACAGATTTATCAGACAAAGGGTTTTACTGATATGATAATCTACAACAAGAGTTTACTTGCATTTGGAGAAATGCTATGTTCTTTCCAGAACATTGGTTAAAGTAAAGCTTAGGTTGGATGCATGGAGTATGCATCGGAAGGGACCGATATTGAACTTTGACTTAGATTTATTAAACTTACCGTAAAATCTATTCAAGTTAATATCGCTTAGTTGATCCTAGATCAAATGATCTTAATCCTGTTATGATTAGGCTCAATCTCAGGAGGCTATTCGTGTTCTTTGATTTGTTAGTTAAGCCTACTTTTAGGTCAGGGTGATACGTACATTTTGGGAACACGGTAGTGCAATTGAGTGGGAGCGCTAACATAAACATGGAATCTATAGCTTATATCTGGCGAATAGTAAGCAAAGGATGATCTCCTTCGAGCTTGACCAAACGAACATAAATGGTGGAGTACTCATTTCACATAAGCTGAAATATCATTTATACGGGGTCAAGTGTTTTAAGGATAAAATACATAGTAGGGTGTTACGGTAATCTAATCCCTTTACAGTGTAGATCATTCATATAGAGGATCATTGATCAAATTAGGATTATAACAATGGATAACTAATGATGTGTCTATATGGTGGAACATATAGAGCATTTTACATAACTAAGAGTGCAATTCTAAGTTCTATGCGTAGATTCAACGAAGAATTAATAAGTTAGTGAATTTTAGTGCTAAATTCTTGATCTACTTATTGGAAGCTCGGTTATATAGACCCATAGTCCCCGCACTAGTTGAGATAATATTGCTTGTAAGACTCATATAATTGGTTTTGATTAATCAATTATAATTCTCAAATTAGACTATGTCTATTTGTGAATTTTTCACTAAGTAAGGGCGAAATTGTAAAGAAAGAGTTTTAGGGGCATATTTGTTAATTATGATACTTTGTATGGCACAATTAATAAATATGATAAATGAAAATATTATTTAATAATTATTTATAGTTATTAAATAGTTAGAATTGGCATTTAAATGGTTGAATTTGAAAATTGGTATTTTTGAAAAAATCAGATGCAAAAGTGATAAAACTGCAAAATTGCAAAAAGTGAGGCCCAAATCCAATCTGCCATGGCCTGCCACTTTTATAGGATTTATCCTCTGATATTTTCATTATTTTAATGCCAAATAATTCAAACCTAACCCTAGTGGAATGCTATAAATAGGTAGTGAAGGCTTCAGAAAAATAACATATTTTTCATTCAGAAAAAACTGAGCCTCTCTCTCTACCTTTGGCCGCCACTCTCTCTCTCTCTTCTTCCTTCATATTTCGAAACCCTTAGTGATTAGAGTAGTGCCCACACACAACAAGCAATACCTCAATCATAGTGAGGAAGATCGTGAAGAAAGATCTTCACCAAAAGGAGTTTCAGCATCAAAGATTCAGAGAAAGAGATCAAGGTTCAGATCTTGATAATACTCTGCTACAGAAAGGATACAAGGGTTAGAGATCTGAACGGAAGGAGTCATTTAATTCCGCTGCACCCAATGTAAGGTTTCCTAAACTTTATATGTGTTTATTTCATCGTTTTAGAAAGTTCATATTTAGGGTGTTAAACAATATACTTGTGAGTAGATCTAAGATCCTGGTAAAATAATTTCCAACAACTGGCCTCAGAGCCATGGTAATTGATTTTCTTGCAAGAAATTTGGACTTTAAAACGATTGTTTGATGTTTTGGATGGTATCATGTTGTATTGAGTGTTATTTGATGATTGATTGATGTTTGTGAATTTTAGTAAAAAATAATTGAATATCTGTTTCTGGAATTATTTTTATTGGATAGTATGGAAAAAATTAAGCAAGTTACTTTTTTACAGAACTCAATTTCGATTTAATTTGAATTAGTTATGATTTTTTGAAGTTTCGAAAAAATCGGGGTTGAGCAGTAGGGCTCCTGCGCGCGCGGATTTCATGCAAATCCTCATGCCGCCGAGCTTTCTCGCCCAAATCACCCCTATGCGCGTGCGGACGGGTATGCACAGCATCCCGTCCGTACAGCTCGCAATTTTTTCGTTTTTCTTCGATTTTTCATGCTTTTTCATGGATTTAACTTCCGATTTTTTGTGTAGTTCTGTATTTATACATTTACTATTCCTAATTCAATTCTAATTATCATAATTAAATTAATTAATTTTTTTTTAAAATTTAATTCATGATATTAGTGTAATTTGAATTTGAAATAGTCAATATCTATCTTTTTTTGCTTAATTATCAATCTTATTTTTAAATTTGATTATATCTTATCTTATTTTTAAATTTAAGGTGAGATATTAAACTTTTTAAATTAATTTTTTTTTAATAATTTGACCTTATTTAAATTTAAAATAAGATAACTATAATCATGTAATTTTAAATAGATGTAAGATATTTTGCTAACTTTTAAATTTTGTTATTTTATTTATTTAAATTAAATTAAAATTCTGAAAAAGATATTTACTAATCTTTTTTTTTTAATTTTTATTTATAAAATAACATTTAATTTTTTAAAAGTAGTTAGCAAATTTTGAAATGATATTTAGGTTGGTTGAAACCTAATTTTTCAAAATTGTAGGTTTAATTTTAATTTTTTTTTTAATTTCGATTTTTTTTTTAAATTTTCGAAAATAAATTTTTTATTTATTTAATTAATTATTTTTCGAAATTATTTATTTAAAATTAAATAAATCCTACATCCAACTATCCAGCTAACCTTGTTGCAGGAGTATGTGTTTTAGCTTGTTTGTAAGTTTTTAAAACCTATTATTGCTTGATTGCAAATAGCCATGGTTAACTTGTTGACAGATCCAATGATCTGATTTTAACTCATGGCTCCCTCGGTCAAGTAAATAATTTGTAACAGGTATATTTACAATCTTCTTTCATCTGTGTATGACCTAGCAACATGATAGGACCCATCCAAAGTGTGCCTGTGTGAGCCTATGTGTTTAATTTCATTATTGATGCATGTAGGTTGTTGTTGCTAAATAAAATGTCATAGATCTTGATAGATTTTATTTAGGCCCATTTAGTTTTGGGGCCTATTCAATCAATAACGGTTGTTCATTTTAAGGTTAAATTCCTCTCTTTTGGGCCTTGTGTGAGAGTTGGGAGCCATAGAAGTGGGTACGACATACTGAACCCAGCACCCCCTCACATGAACCACCCCAATTGTGAAGGCCCATTTGCCTGATTTGAATAACTGTACTAGGTTAATTAAATTAGTTTAACCTAATAAAATTGATTAGCAACATAATTAATTTCATTTATTTTGAAATTAATTTAAGAAAACCATAGTTTAAAGAATTTTATATTCTAAGCTAAACTATATGTATTTTCTTGTATTTAATTAAATATGGAATTATAACCATCTAGATTCTTTCTGCAGCTTAATTTAAATTTTTCATTAAATATTCCTATTTAAGTTGATATTTAGTTATCTATAACTAACCAACTTAAATCTGAATATCTTTTGGATTTAAAATTTCAAAATTAAGTTGAGGAATTTTAGGCATTGGTTATTAAGATTCTTTAGATATTTTTTAAGTTAATATCTTTTCGAATATTAACTTAAAATGGAATATTTTAGATATTTTTTAAGTTAATATATTTTCGAATATTAACTTAAAATAGAATATTTTCAAATTAAGTGGTTATAACTTAATTTTAATTTAATTAAATCTAATTTGAAAGATATTTAAGTTGATTTTTTAGATTCTTCTAAAACAACTTAAACAAGATATTTTCAAATTTTTTCCATTATATTCGAATTTTTTTTTCGAATTTAAATAATAATTGAAATTTAATTAAAGTTGATTTTTTATTTAAACCAACTTTGATTTGTAATTTTTCATTATTATAATATGGAACTTGTTCGATATTTATTAGAATTTATTTTTCGAATTAAATAATAATTGAAAATTAATTAAAGTTGATTTTTTATTTAAACCAACTTTAATTTGTAATTTTTCATTATTATAATATCGAATAAAATGATTATACATAGTACATATATTTTTAAAATAATGAGCTTTTAATCAAGAGACATTCGATCTCCATTGTTGGTTTTACATCGCGTTTGTTTTAGTGAGTAATCCTCCCTAATGGAGGAACATTCATTAGCAATTTCGCACCGTTTAATCTCGAAAGATAAGTAGTTTGTAAGTGTTTTGTATGGTATGGATCACCCTAATGGTGGCAACCATACTTGACTTGCAAATTATGAAACAATGGTGGAAGCTCATAAGATAGAATTGCCTTGACTCTCCCCTAAACGGGACAACGCTGAATTCCAATCTTGATCGAATAAAAGGTTGCTAGAATGATTATCATTTTAGATGAGTTGACAACTCTATTCAATGGATGATGCTTTGACTCTCGCCTAAACGGGACACTGTATCAGTTTGTTGAAAGACCTTGGAAAATAAACTATGTTAGATTTAGTATTTCTATAACATATGTAATTATTTGTTATTTTCTGAACTTGTGTATGAATTTATGAACCAAAACCTTACTTCTGTTTTATTGATGTGTTGTAATGTCATTTGAATAACCCTCACCCCGATCCTCTCCTAGTTAATATCTTAGCAAAAGAACTCTATAGTGTGAAACTGCATCCTGGTAGTTGCATAAACTCGCACCTGTTGATGATGAATCTGAAGTTCCAAAAGGCAAATCTACTAGGAATTGGTTTATCAAGAGAACAATGGGTCCAACTCATCCTTAATAGTCTTCCTCCGGAGTATAATGAATTTATTATTTCTTATATGATCAACAATTTCAACTCCTCTGACATGGACAAGATCGAAGCAGAATTACGAGCCCATGAACGGAATCTGATTGCAATGGGTCCCCCTGGGTTTGCAATTCATAATCAGAGGAAAAGGACTAGGTATGAAGGATCTAGCAAAGCTGCTTCTTCAAGTACAATTATCAGACATAATCTTCTATGTTCGAATTGTAATGAAAAGGGACATCAAGAAGAACGATGTCCCAGGCTTCTAAACAATTCAAACGAAGGTAATGCTTTTGTCTTTGAATCATGTGTTTTAGAGAACGAAAAATCCGTCCGGATTGTTGATTCTGGGTCTACTAACCATGTATGTTCTTCACTGCAGTTGCTTGAAACTTGGGAAAATCTGCTTCCAGGAGAGTTAAAGCTTAAAGTTGGAAATGGCGAGTTAGTATCGGTCAAAGCTAGAGGAAAAGCCCGCATCAAGTTTCAACAAAAATTTTTAATTTTAGAAAATGTTTTATTTATTCCAAACTTTAGTAGAAACTTGATTAGTGTCTCATGTTTGCAAACACAATCTTATATATTGAATTTTTCGAGTACAAATTGTTCAATTTCTCGTAATGGATTTCAAATATGTGTTGCTACCATGGAACAAAGGCTTTATGTTTTAAGACCGAATACACAAATCTCACTAAACAGTGAACTTTTCAATGTAGCTAAACCTAGAAACCTCAAAAGAAAAGAGATTGATAATGATGATCAAACTTACCTATGGCATTTACGTTTAGGTCATATAGGCTTTGATAGACTCAATAGGCTAACCAAAGGCGGTCCATTGAAAAATGTCGTCTTAGGTGAACTGCCAGTATGCGAGTCCTGCCTAGAAGGAAAAATGACTAAACGTTCTTTCTCTGCAAAGGGAGAGCGTGCCAAAATCCCCCTAGGGTTAGTGCATTCCGATGTCTGCGGACCTTTGAATGTAAAAGCCCAAGGTGGTTATGAGTATTTTGTCACTTTCATTGACGATTTCTCTAGATATAGTTTTCTTTAACTAATGCAAAAGAAATCTGAAACGTTTGAAAATTTCAGGAGTTTCATGCTTTGGCTCAAAACCAATTAGGTAAATCATTAAAGATCTTGCGAACTGATAGGGGTGGAGAATATATGGATATGTAGTTCAAAGATCATTTAATTGAACTTGGAATTGAATCCCAATACACTGCCCCAAGCACTCCACAACAAAATGGAGTTGCAGAAAGAAGAAATCGCACTCTTTTGGAAATGGTTAGGTCTATGCTGAGTTATTCAACTCTGTCTACGTCCTTCTGGGGATATGCTATCCAGATGGCAAATGACATTTTAAATGTTGTTCCATCTAAAGCAGCCCCTAAGACACCCGTCGAACTTTGGAATGGTCGTACACCTAGTTTACGCCACTACAGAATTTGGGGGTGCCCTACTCATGTCTTAAGAAAGAAAGAAGGCAAACTTGAATCACGTACCGAAGTATGCATGTTTGTCGGAAATTCTAAAGAGACTAGGGGTGGACTATTTTATAGTCACAAGGATAACAAAGTGTTTGTTTCTACAAATGCTACTTTTCTTGAAGAGAACTATATTAAAGACAACAAACCGAAAAGTAAAGTTGTTCTAGAGGAATCGCTATCAGATATAAGTCCTACCATTGTTCCGTCCTCTTCCACTCGTGAAGAAGACAATCCCACTCCCTCAGTTGAACCAACTGAGAAATCTACTACTAAAGTTTCTGTTCAGAAGATCACCGCACCTCGTCGTAGTGGGAGGGTTTCAACAAAACCAGCTCGTTATGGCTTGGATGGTGAAATCAATATGGTCGTAGGTGACGGCATTGATGACGATCCATTAACCTATAAACAGGCAATGGCTAGTCCGCAACGGAAACGATGGTCGGCCGGCATGGATTCAGAAATGGATTCCATGAAAAAGAACAAAGTCTGGGAATATGTAGACGCACCTGACGACTATCATCCGATAGGATGCAAGTGGGAGGGTTTCAACAATGGATAACTAATGATGTGTCTATATGGTGGAACATATAGAGCATTCTATATAGTTGAGAGTTCAATTCTAAGTTCTATGCGTGGATTCAACGAAGAATTAATAAGTTAGTGAATTTTAGTGCTAAATTCTTGATCTACTTATTGGAAGCTCGGTTATATAGACCCATGGTCCCCGCACTAGTTGAGATAATATTGCTTGTAAGACTCATATAATCGGTTTTGATTAATCAATTATAATTCTAAAATTAGACTATGTCTATTTGTGAATTTTTCACTAAGTAAGGGCGAAATTGTAAAGAAAGAGTTTTAGGGGCATATTTGTTAATTATGATACTTTGTATGACACAATTAATAAATATGGTAAATGACAATATTATTTAATAATTATTTATAGTTATTAAATAGTTAGAATTGGCATTTAAATGGTTGAATTTGAAAATTGGCGTTTTTGAGAAAATCAGATGCAGAAAAGATAAAATTGCAAAATTGCAAAGAGTGAGGCCCAAATCCACTTGTATAGGGCCGACCACTTTTGTAGGGTTTTTCCCTCTGATATTTTCATTATTTTAATGCCAAATAATTCAAACCTAACCCTAGTGGAATGCTATAAATAGATAGTGAAGGCTTCAGGAAAATTACACTTAAATTTTCTACTTTTTCATTCAGAAAAAACTGAGCCTTCTCTCTCCCTATCTTTGGCCGAACCCACTCTCTCTCTCTCTTTCTCATTGAGATTTCGAAATTCTTAGTGTATGAGTAGTGCCCACACACAGCAAGTGATACCTCAATCATAGTGAGGAAGATCGTGAAGAAAGACTTTTAGCAAGAAGGAGTTTCAGCACTAAAGATTCAGAAAAAGAGATCCAGGTTCAGATATTGATAATGCTCTGCTACAGAAAGGAATCAAGGGCTAGATATCTGAACGGAAGGAGTCATATTATTCCGCTGCACCCAATGTAAGGTTTCCTAAACTTTATATGTGTTTATTTCATCGTTTTAGAAAGTTCATATTTAGGGTGTTAATAAACATACTTGTGAGTAGATCTAAGATCCTGGTAAAATAATTTCCAACAGTAATTTACCTCCCTGTGGATACGACATAGTCCATTTACTACTGCGACCGCAGTGTAACTAATTGGGCTACATCACTTGTTAACGCCCAACCATGTAAAAATATGTGTGTTCCTTATTACATTTTCTCTATCATTTATTATTTCTTAAGTTCTTATTATTTTAATTCGTTTTCGAAAATCTCGTGAAACATTTTTGTATTTTCATTGAGAGCTAAAGGAAGCAGTGAGGACCACCCACTAGTTACTCAGATATTTTAATTTTCGCAAAATAGCACCTCAAAGTGATTGTTGTTGGGTTTGGCTTAAGAAGATAATCGCACCTCTCCTAAAGACAAGAAATGGAGGTGATCAAATAGTCGATTTCCTTCCCAAAGTCCAAGCTTGCAATTTCCTCTGCAGTAGCTGTCTTGATCACTGGCGATGGAAGATGGGAATATTATCGAGCCCTAATTCTCAGCAACAGGCGAAGGCAGTAATCTACTGTGTCTTCCAGATGATCTTCCTTGAATGCGATTCGAAGTTTTTGGATGGCAAGAAGTCTGATGCGATTTGGGAGTTAGAAAATTTGGAAAAGAAGGCAAAAGTGGTAACTGAAGGATTACCAAGGGTATTTATACTCCAAGACAAAATGTGAGGAAGGAGTGGATGGCCACGATCTTTTCGGAACGAAGTGCGATCCTCATCCAATGACCAAGGAGACAAGAAGATAATCGCACCTCTCCTAAAGACAAGAAATGGAGGTGATCAAAGAGTCGATTTCCTTCCCAAAGTCCAGGCTTGCAATTTCCTTTGTAGTAGCTGTCTTGATCATTGGCAATGGAAGATGGGGATATTCTCGAGCCCTAATTCTCAGCAACAGGCGAAGGCAGTAATCTACTATGTCTTCCAGATGATCTTCCTTGAATGCGATTCGAAGTTTTTGGATGGCAAGAAGTCTGGTGCGATTTGGGAGGTAGAAAATTTGGAAAAGAAGGCAAAAGTGGTAACTGAAAGATTACCAAGGGTATTTATACTCCAAGACGAAATGTGAGGAAGGAGTTGATGGCCACGATCATTTCGGAATGAAGTGCGATCCTCATCCAATGGCCAAGGAGACCAAAGATTTATGAGTATCTCTGCATTTAATGCCTTTCGAAATCAAGGTGTGAATGAAAATGCTCTTTTTCAATTTTTATGTCAGTCAGTGAGCAGTCGTCGAAATATATTCGTTCCTCTACTACCAATGTAAGATTTTCTATTACTTTATATGTGTTTATTTTATTGTTTTAAGAAATTCATATTTAGGATGTTAGATTATAGATTATAATCAAACATACATGTTAGTGAATCTAGATCCTAGTAAAATAAGTTCCAACACTTATATCCCAGGCATAGTGTAAAGTCAACAGAGCGTCGAGGAACTTACTTGGTGTTTGGATGGAGACTGGAAAGTTTTCGCGAAAATCTGCCCAAAATGTTGAACCCAGTCGATCAAGTGGTTGTAGCCTGCCTGAACGTCGAATTTCTCGTCTAGCTAGAGGTGAAGTAAGTTCGAATTTATGGGTTCGACATTTGGAAAATGAAATGAACAAAGATTAAAGAAATATCGGAGGAGACAGTCAAAAGCCTCTTGCATTCATTATTAATGGCGACAGTAAAATAATAAGTGTTTAGAAAATAAGTGCTCTGATTCATGAAAATTGCAAAAAGGCTTGTAAAGATTAAAAATGATAAAAAAGGGAAAAATGAGTTCTTGGAACCTATTTATAATCCAATCGCAAACATTGCAGTTCGAAATAAATGGCCTAGATTGTTCCTCCCAAGAAGCACCTTTTGATCCAACAAATGGGAAATCGAAAAGACCACATTTAATGCTCAACCTTAACGTTTAAATACCGTGTATTGTACGCATTAAAAGGGGGGTCACCTCAGTTGTCCTATCCTCATAGAAACTCCTCCCAAGGAACACACCCTTATGTGTGCGTAGCATTAGCAAATGCATCAGAAGCACTGCATGCGGGCCACACCAATGATACATTTGGTTATTATCCCAATGCGTGATGACAACTTATGGGATGCATCCTGCGGGTTCGACCAACACCACGTGTCTAAAATTTGTTTCAAGAAGCGGAGAAGTATTGCAAGCTCTGGGACCTCAAAGCGTCTCAAAAGCTTGGGGTAAATGTTATCCGCATTTTTACAAGACATGACACGTGACATGAAAGGGAGAAAATCACATCAATCCTCCCATAATCATAACACTGCTGGAAGGTCTTCCTGAACCAAGAACCATCCACGATGACAAGGATGCAGAAGTTCACTCAAGCCTGCCTTTATTTCCCATATGTGGAAGGCAAAGTGCTTCTCCCAGACCTAATGGGGAAGCTCGCTTAGTTTATGTCCGGTAGGCAGAAGAAAGAGCTAAAGCAGATGTTGACCTTCATGGGGGATTGCAAATGTCAACTTTTCTCATATGCTAGGTCACCGAAGTAATGGTTATGTTTTTTCTAACAGAATCAGATCTTGTCTCCTACATCCAAGCATAGTAGTGTGCGCACCCCCACCTTCCTTTTACCAGATGGACACTACAGACTTCTATTTGTAAATGAGCAAGCTTTGAGTGACACGTGTCTCTCGCTTTTAAAGGTTAAACCTTTGTGTGACATGTGTCCAAGTGGTACAAAATGGTCTCCATTATCCAGCTGCTACAGGCATAAGCATAATGCTACCCACGGGATCAATCAATCAGCTTTACATTGCATGTAATTTACTCTAATAGCAGGATTTAAGCAGAAATCTTAGACGGGTCATAGGTCTAACCATACCCGCTACTTAGCCTATAAATACCCCTTCGTTCTCATGTAAAGGGGTCAAGCCAAAAAAAATACATAGCTAAAACTCTACTGAAATTACCTTTGATCTTCTTCTTCTTCAAAAAGAAACTAAGGGTAAATAGTTAGGATTTCCTGCAAAATACTGTAAATTCATCAATACTGCCCTTAGAGGCTAATAGGCTGACTCGTGGACTAAGGTTTATTAACACCTGAACCACGTAAAAAGTCTTCCTCTCTTAATTTCTGCAACTTAATATTTAAGTTTCCAAAAATCTTAGTAAACAATATTGTGTGATCTTAATTCTCTTGTACAACCTTACAAGATCACACCATCTCTTTATGAATATAATTTTTTTTAGATATTTATCAATTATACTTCTATAATTAGCATATTCATTTATCTTATAATTGTATTTTATATATTTTATAATATATTATCTATTAAATACTTGTTTTTAGGGTACAAACTCTAACAGCGCTGCCGTTGTGTATTGTAGTGTTAGAATAATGGCCGTAGGACAAAAGGGATGTTCCTTTTGTTACGTGCACTCTCAAGGTCTGACATGAGGGATAATCCCTTGATTTGTTGGGATTTAGTGTCAAAAGATTGCCCCATCAGCCTTAGCCTGACTTCCAGGGTACCCTTTAGATGTATCCTAAATACTCATTCGGAAGGCCTTTGCTGCCTCTTTTTATTTAGATGAGGGGCCCTTTCAGATCTGGGGACATCCAACTCCGGATGTAGATATTCTGCCCTTGGATGGGCTTAAGGCTCATCTCTCCGTCCCATTATTTTGTAAGGCTTTTGAGCAGGCATAAATCCATTAAATTTTAATGTTAATTGTATCCCTTTCGAAAACATGAATAACAATTTTAATTATTTATTGCCTGTATGAAAACGAGCTTTATATTCTGAGACCTAATGAACTCCTTGCATTTAATAATGAACTCTTTAACATTACTAAACTTAGAAACCATAAAAATTAAAAGATTTATAATGATTATATAACATATCTATGACATCTACGTCTTGATTATATTTGCTAGGGGTGTGCATAAATCATCCAATCTAATAAAAATTGACCGATCCAATTACAACCGACCGCCAAACATTAAATCCAATTGTGATTGGATCAGATTAGATGTCATTTTTGAATATCTAATTGGATCAGATCAGATGTTGTATGGGGTGTCCAAAAGTCTAATACATCCAACATCCAATCAAACTAATTAGTATTTTCATTTAGTTTGGATGAGTAATTAAATTTTATATTGTTATACGTAAAATATATATGTATATATAAAAATTAACATTAAAATTTCACTCTTTTTTTCTTGGATTGGATGGATCCAATCCAATCCAATACATACTGGACCTAAAATATTGGATGGATCCGATCCGATCCAAAAAATACTAGGTCTAAAATATTGAATAAACCCAAATTGAATCGATACATATATATGAAATACATCCAATAGATAGAATCTATTTGGATATTGGATCGATTGGATGACTGAAATTAATTGGATCAGATCGGATGGTAAAATCTAAAATCAAATATATAATTGGATCGAATTTAGATAGGCCTAAAAATATTGGATGTAGTCCAATGAACACCCCTATTTGCTATATCAGAATTCGTAGACTAACTAAAGGTGGTTTTTTTTGAAAAACATGTCTCTTTGTGAGTTACCAGTCTACGAGTCATGTCTAGAAGGCAAACTATTAAACGTATCTTTTTTGTAAAGGAAAATCGTGCTATTAAACCACTTGAGATGGTACATTCAGATGTCTGTGGACTTTTGAATTGGAAAATCACGATGGTTATGAATATTTTATCTCTTTCATTGATGATTATTCTAGATATGCTCATCTTCACCTTATGCATAAAAAATCTCTACTTTTGAAAAATTTAAAAAATTTCATACTTTAGCTCAAAACCAATTAAGTAAAAGATCTTAATGTTAAGAATAGTTGGAGAAGTATTTTTAGCAAAAAAAAGAAAAAAAAATTTGGGTTGCATGATTTGAAAGTGAGAAATTTGTCAAAACGACCATTTGTCAAATATTTTTTTTAGTATTTTGCTAATAAAAATTTAAGGAATTATTTTATATATTATTTTTTAATTTACAATTTGGTTTGTTCTCATAGTTTTTAAGTGGGTTCTATATAAATTTTGATTGCTACGTTGGTTGATCCGGTACTCTAGTAATTCTTATATGCGTGTTGTTTTACTTGTTGCTAGGGAGGTTTTGATGTGGAATTTGTAAAAATACAAACATAATAGGTTTGGTGGCACAGTTCGTGCTCGATATTTTGTTTTTGACGAACCTCCAACTCGAATTTTGATTTCACTTTCATTTGTTGTTCTTTTGAAGAGAATGTCGACGCCCCATCTTAGTTGGTCCTTCCTAATCCTCAACTTACTCATCTTTCATTTTCCATTAAGAACCTCAGCAATCAGGTAACCCAATCTGCTGTTAGTTTTTTAATTTTGCAAATTTCAGTTTTCCATGGATTTTGTGTCTGTAATTAGATTCGGTTCTTGGAGCAAGAAAACGGGTTTATTTGAATGATCATCTTTCGTTCTTTATTCTTGAAATTTGTAATATACTTCTCTGTGATATTAGTTTTATAATGCAAATATGATCAAAATGGGTGACCATACCCATTGTTTCAATTCTGTTATTACAGGAAGGATATTGGATTAGGAAAACGTATTTGCAGGAATACGGTTCAAGGAAGATACTCACTGTCCGATGACAATGGTCAAGAATTTTCCCTTCTTTTATTCAAGCTTTTAATGCCTTTTTTTGTTAATCTTACCTTAACCTTTACTATGATGTAGATGTTTTGTATTTTTTAGTCATTTATTTGCATAAGAGTGCTTGTGTGTATTTTCGTTGGAAGATGATTTAGTTTCTGTATGGACAAGAAGAAGACATTGCAGAACACTCTCAGTAATTGCACAAAATTTCAATTAATGCATTGAGCAAAATGTCTATTTCATGCTGCAGGCACATTGGCTGCTTTAAAGTGTATGGTTAAGCTTATTAGGTTACACTTACTAGTTGCTAATTTGTTCATGCAAAGAGCTTAGAAAGACCAATTTTTAATTCATATACTCATTTATGCGATGAAGAATGTGGAAGATTGAAGATATAAATTGTTTTTTTTATGCTACAGCTAGTAGCTGACTGGTTCTTTCTGTATTACTAGTTTATCATGCTGTTTAGCTTCTTTCTTTCTTTCTTTCTTTTTTGGCTAGAATTCGCTTTAAGAATACTCGCACTGAAGTGGGTTGCTATAATGCTACTTATCTCTCTAGTTTCTTTTTAGCAATTGAGACACATGAAGTCTACACTTCTGTATTGCTTTGTTTCATTGTCAGTGTTTCCTAATTGCGATGTAGGCTATGTTTGTGATGCTCTATCAGTGGATTCAGAATCTCGCTGCTGTCCTGAAATAGGAGACAAATTTTCTTGTCAGTGAGTTCTCTCAAATGGATTGATGAAATGTTTACTGCTATATGCAAAAAAGTGGACAAAATTACACATTTTTGTTTTCCTGGTTGCAGTGGATGCAACCTTCTTTCACAGTGTTGCAATTCTTATGAATATTGTGTGTCTTGCTGCTTAAATCCATCAAAGGTAATTTTTAAATATGCCATTTTTCGTCTCTTTCTAACTGTTTGCTTTAACGTTCTTTCTATTTTTTATTAGTCATCTGCACAGTTGATTGTATTTATACTATTTATTTTGTAGACGATGAAGCACAGTATCATAAAGATGAAGATTGCAAAGCCAGCTACTGCAGGTTTAAATTTATAATACATATCCTCCACAAAATAGATTATTTCTCAAGGTTCCTTTATATAGCTTGCTACCATTTAGACCATTTACTAGGGACCAATTCTTTTGTAATTCTGTTGAGTGGGAAACAAAACATTTTTTTTTGTAATATGAATTTTACGAACTTAAGCAGCTACTTTTAATGGGCTCCGGAAATTGTTCATTTGGAACTAGATATATAGTGATAAGATTTAGTCAAAATCAAAGTTTCTTTTTCTAAATTGGAATCTCTCTTCAAATAACACGTGATGCATATAATGGTATTCACAGGAACTTATGCAAATGTCTTCGACTTTTGTGCTGGGAGGTGCCGTCATAATTCTGAGAGTGTGGTAAGTGATACTTCAATGAACTTTTTTGTTTTTTTATTATATTTGTATTAATGGAAAGAATAATACAAATATAAGGAGTACGAAGATTGTATTTCCATCTTACCAATAAAACATATGAAAAACGTTAACAAAATGCAAGAAACACGAACATTACAATAAAACTGGCTACTCTCTACATAAATCTAGAGAAACACACATCTCTAAACTCTTTCATATTGGACAGCCAATAGCTACCGAATACCTCACTTTATACCATAAAGCTTCTGCGCTCTCTTCTATCCCTTCGAAGAGTCATTTATATTTTTCCAACCAGATCACCCACCAGATAGTCATAATCCATGTCCTCCATAACAATATTTAGCTCCAGTCTCTAACACGAGCTGAAAAATGAGCTTCTCACAACTATTAGGCATGCATCAATGGTTGTTGAAGGACTTGAATAATCTTGACCATATCTTCATAGTAAAAGCGCAATGTAGAAAAATACACGAAGAATCTTCCCCACTGTTCCTGCATAAAACACAACTACCGAGAGAGTGTGAAGCATGAGGCTTCCTTCTTTGAAGAATATCATGAACACTTAAGCGATTTAGCATAGCAGTCGTACATTGACACAAACCTTTGATGGCACAAGACCCTTCCATATCACTTTAGCCTATAAGAACGAATAACTAGTGACATCTCCTACCAACATTTTGATGGCTGGCTTACATGAAAATACCTCAATTGAATCCCCAACCATATTCTTCTATCTTCCAAAACTGAGCAAAAGTAATGATTTTTCAGCCCTATGAATTAACTCAATACGATGAGGAACTTCTCTCTCACTTAGGTTGCGGTTGAAGTGAAAATCCCATTCCACACCTACCCTTCACTTAACACACGAATAGAGCAATGCAAGAGTTACTCTTCGCCAAAAGTCTAGTTAGTGTCAGACTAGGGAAATCAATTCTAAAATTTTTATCCCCTCACCGAGTTCCTTCTCAAAACCATACCAACTTCCCATCTTCGATTTTAAACTAGTTGGCAGTTGCCAATATTTATCATTTAAATTTCTGCAATACTTCTCCAAGGGCATCTAGAAGATTTCCCTTTTTCATGTCTCACCCATTTTCATGAAGACTGTATTTACTTTTAATAACTTTACACCATAGAGAATTAGTTTCCTAGGGAAATCGTCACAACCATTTCATAAGAAAGGCTTTGTTTTTGTCTCTAATGTTTCCAGTACCAAGGCCATCTTTAGCCGTAGGCAAACACCACCTCCCACAATACCAAATGCCCTCCTCGGTTGCTAGAAAATTGTAGAGTTTGGAAGGGAGATAGCTTTGGAATATTTTCGTGCAAATTTGCCCTTAACTTATTTAGAGGAAACAATGAAAGATTGATTGTAATATTTCTGATGTCATATGGAATCACCAATCCCACCTAAGTAAAGTCTTTTCATGGATGTTAATGTGGAATAGGAAATTATGATGCTCTCCATTAGTTTATGCAAGGAATAGATGTTGTGACGGACTGTTGTATCGACTATCCTTTGGGGGTTGTGGCTAGAAAGGAGTAGGACTTTCGAAGGACAAGATATTGATGCGGATAGCCTTTAGGATAAGATTAGATCTTGGGGAGCTCTTTGGCTACATATTTTGAAGGGGTTTAAGGAGGTTTAATTCTATGATTTACTTGGAGGATGGAATATTTTTTAAAAATAGCTTTCCCTCTTTTGTTTGTTTTTTGTACAGTTTCGTAACCACAATTTAACTAAGACATGAGTGAGGGCTCTCACTATATTTGGGAGGTACTCACTTATGGACATGTGACCTTTGTCTATATATATTTATTTATTTTTATCGAAAAAGAGAGAGGTCACTTCCGCTCTTCGGGGGTGTCCTCAGCGACGAGGAACATGTACTAGGGTGTATGTGCGACTCGTTCAGATCATGGATTAGGCCAAAAGAAAGAAAACAATTGATTCAGTATCAGTGCTCACTTATGGCAGAGGAAAAACCATGTTTACAAAACAATCATAAGACAAAAAGATAATAGAACATAAATACACATAATCCTTATTTGTAGCTGCCTATATTTTGTTAATCTAAATAAGACTCCATTCTCTAGTCAAATCTTGAAATGCTAGCCCCTCGAACCCTTTTGTCTTAAATAACCAGGTGGCCACCCAGAATTTAATCTTTCCCCAAACCACTTCAGCCCCATTTTCAACTCCTTCACACATCTTATCTTCCCATTTCTTTCCATCCATATACCCGAAAAAACTGCCAATATTGCTGCTGTCTACAGTTGTGTCATTCTTCTCCCACCTTTCAGGTTGCACATGATTAGCTGGCTACATGTCTGATCCATACACCATTTAATCTCGAATTCACACAATATTCTAGCCCACAAGCTATTACTAAAGGGACATTCCATAAACAAATAAGACGAAGTTTCACCATGTTTTCTGCAGCAGACTCACTAACCCAGAGAGAGTACCTGATAAGCTCTTTTCCTTTGTCTCTATTTGAAAATGAGCTCCCCCTTCCCAAAAGAATCTCCTCAACAATCTCTCAATAGTTTCAATGATTAAGGCTAGCGCCTTGAATAATGGCAAATATTTGATAGGTAGAGAAGAAAGAGCAAACTAAATGTAGTCCAACTCCCCTTGACAGATGTGCACATTTCCATCATGCCATTCTTTTAGACACCTTTGCCACCACCGGATCGCAAAGTATAATTTCTTGTTTCTTTTTTTTTTCCTAAAAAAAAAAAGAAAGAAACAGAGATTATATGTCTTAGATTGACCTCCTCTCAAATTTATTAGGGTGTCTCACTTTTGTGGAGGAAAACCGTGGTAACCGAAAGGCAACCCTAAGTATTTCATAGTTCAAGAGTTAACTTCACATCCAACTTCTTCTTCTCTATCAGCCACCCACTCATCATTAAAATTAAGTCCTACCAATTGGCTTTTGAGGCATTTGATTCTTAACCGTGAAACCATGCAAAAGGTCTTCAAAACTTTCATCAAGTGAGAAATATTTTGGTCCTTCACCTCAAGAAGGAATATAGTATCATCCATGAATTGCAAATGTGTCAACTAAACCTATATCATCTTCCCTACTTTGAAGCTTCTCACCACAGTTGAGTTTTTGCTGTATCTACCAATCTCCCCAACACATCCCCTGCGATGGTGAAAAGGAAAGGCGACAAAGGAACACCTCGCCTCAAACCTCTAGAACATTAACTTTCCTTTAGGTTGTCCAATAAGAAATATCGAGTAAGAGGCTGAGCACACATCCTTTTATCCATTTTCTCCACAAACTTCCAAAATCTTTCTCCATTCCAACACAAAGTCAAGGAAGTCCCATTCCACCAAACTAACAGTTCTATGAGCTCATAACAGAGAATGCTTATCTTTTTAGGGTGTAGGGAGTGCTAGTATTAAATTTTTAATCAAATTTATGTCTTATAGGAACTTGATGTTGAAAGTTAAACTTGATCTACTATTGCTTATATTTTGGTTCGAGTTTTTAATCTGGTTTCTTGATGGGATGTTTGTAAAAAAGTAGCGCTGAGTTAAATAATAGCCTTCCTGGCTATCTTACTTTCTAAATTGCTCATTTGATCTTGTCTCTTAATGTATGTAGGAGAGCTTTTGTGTTTTCTTTATATGACTTGCTACCATTCTACTTGGTTAATCTGGTATGGTATCTGAATGAGATTCAACATTTCAGGTTCATGAAAATGCATACATCAGCGATTTTCATCACTGTTTCTCCACGACATCAAAGTCTTCAGGTGGGATATCTTATATTTCTCTAGAAGTAAGTTTAAGTATGTTGAAATAACAACAAATCTTGTATGACTGCTAAAAGGTATCTTAGGCACTAAAGCACCATATATATATGCAAGAAGCCCCAATGTTATACTCTTTTGGTTACATCATTCTTAGCTTTTGATTTGTTACTTTCTATTGCTTATGTCTGCATGCACAATTATATTTTCGAACACATGTTTCTCATTGGATCCAAAATAGACAAGACTTAATTTTTATTCTTGTGGATTTATGTTGATAGGGGCAAATTCTACAATGCTAGAAGCCAGACTTAATGGCATTGATGTTGTTGTTGGAAGGTGGGGAATCCTGGTGATTATTTGTGTTTCTCAATTCTAGTAATCAATGTGAAGCTGTAGATTTTTCCTGGAATTCTCATTTCATGTTTTGTTGACAGGCAAGGTGAGTCATGTGATTCAGTTTGCAAGTCAAATGGACAATCATGTGTTCCAAATAAGCTTTTGGTGCTTAATCAATGTGACATGTAAGCTGATTATTACTATCACTCTTTAGGTTCAGATACAATTGTTTTACATGTGATGTGTTAGGTTTATGGTCATAATTAGAAATGGGGAGCTTGAACACATAGATAACCTGTTTTGATAAATAAACTTTTCCTGAGCAGTATGCAGAAATACATGCGATGCAAAGGAGCTTGTTTGTCAAGCATGGGATCCGATCAACCTGCTGAAGTTGTTGATAATGCCCCTAAACATTTGGTAATACTTTTTCACTATTTATTTATTATCTCGGGGCTATTTAATATTGTAGTAATCTATTTTCATGATAAAACATACTTTCAATAATTGAATTTCCATATATAAGTGTCAACTTGCTTCCAAAATGGGGTTCTTTGGATAAATGATGAGGAAAGAGTATTAATAAATTATTTTATATTCATAGCCCTTGATGGATTATGCAATTGATGTTCCACTGAACATCATGAAAATGCATGCTTGTTCAACACCAACTTTGATATTTTCACTACCTTAAATGTTATTGTTTTACCACCTGCAGATCTCCATTTTTTCATTGTTCCATCACTTTTTAAATCAATAGACAAATTGAGTTGTGAACTTTCGATGCTATATATTATGTTTTATATTTGCCAGAATCCTGGAGCATGTTTGTACACCCGGACGCAGTCCATGCTTTCATGTGATGGTTCTCATCAGCATACCAGGAGGTTGTGCCCTTGTGCATAGTGTGCATTTAATTGGTGAGTAGGACTGTCCATCATATGTATGTGGATCTACAGTTACACATGAAGATATTCTAATGCATTTAATCATTGGCAGATTCATGTATGTTCATATTGGCTGCTGTCTGCAGTTTTTCTAATGCTGTTTGTGAAGGTATTGAATGTTTCGAAAAGTTTTGAAGGCCCCCACAACTAGATGAAATTGAGAATCACACTATTGTCCAGTGGTCAAGTTTTGAAATTTCATTCCATGCATACGTTTAAATATTTTTGGTTAGTCGGAAACAAAACACAATGGTTATTTCAGGCACTATACTCCAGAGATTATAATCTTTGCTTTGTAATTTCAACCAAAAAAAAGTTGGCAATCTTGACGGAAATTCTGTATATACTAGGAAACATCAGTACCACTCTTGGGCATTTCTTATGAATGATGTTAATAATCGTAACTGATGGAATTTGTGTATCATTTCCTTCTAATAGCAACTTCTATTGATAAATTTTTAACCAAAATGGGTGGGATCAGATTTCCTCATTTATCATCATCCCTTTGTTAGGCTTTCATGATGTGCTTTCTAGCTTATTAAACTACTAGACAATTCTGTAGATGAAATTTATTGTTAATAAGAAGATAAAATAGATTATTAAAAAATTGTAGAAAAGGATGAAAGATGGGATTTTTGGAAATAATATCTATTTTAAGTTATGGTGTTCAGTTTATTTTTAGACTGGTAATGGGAAATTGGAATGAGTGGCATATTGATAAAAATTTTCTTTAATTTCTTTCCTTTTGGTAAAGGTGTATAAAAGAAGGATATAAGGTTCATTTGTAATAGTGATTACACAGGCATAAAGTTGTAATATTTATTCTTAAACTGTGTAATGATAATTACATTGTAAAGATATTATAAAGTTTTCAAAATCAAACTAAACATTAGAGTTGTAACAATGATTTTAGAGTAAATAGAGGCAAAGTTTCTAAACTTTCTTCTCGTTATCAATCAACTCTAAAAATTTATTTTTTGGGGGTAAGATTTCCAAAATTCGCGTTAGTAATTTAATATTTTTATTTATTTTTGGATGTTAAGTGTTTGGACTGTCTAATGTACACATACTATAATTTTATTGGTTCATGTAATAATTATTTGCAAAAATTAAAAATTAAAAAAAATTAAAATAAAAAAACAATTTTCATTTTCTCTTTCTTTTCTTTTCAACTTTTTTTTTTTTTTTCATTTACAACTCTCTCTCACCTAATTACTCAAAGAACAACCTCTCTTCCCCTTCCTTGAAGCTCAATTCCTCTTATATTAAGTTGCAGTCAAAACAGTTCTCTATATTTCTCTCTCCTAACCCTAACTCCCTTTACCACCCGAAACCACCATCACCTCAATAAAACCACCACCACCATGAAAACCAATCAAAGCTCACCTGAAATAGGAAAAAAAAAGTAAAAAATGCAGAAGCACAAAACACCAACCAGAAACCCAATCAAAGCTCACCTAGACGATGATAAATCTTTCGAACTAATTTCATAAACCGAAATGGGATGGCAAAAATCTGAAAATCGCCTCCCTCTCCACTTAAATTTGGAAAATGAAACAACATATAAGAAAGGGTTAATTGTGGCAAAACCCCCAATACTATTATTTCACTAGCAATTAACCTCCAAAACTCAAATTTTGGTGGTAAAACCCCCCAAACCACAATACCGTTAGCAATTTACAACTTCCATCCAAATTTAACTGTTAAGTGCCAGAATGACAGTCCACGTGTATCGTCCACATGTATACACGATACACGTGGCACAATTTTATTGATCTACGTATATAATTATTAAAAATAAAATAAATAAATTTAATATTTAAAATAAATCATTTTAAAACATATAAAAATTAGAAAAAAACCTAATTACCAATCATATTTTTATGTTTCTAACATTTCGTTTTTTTTTTCACTTTTTATTTTTCTTAATCATTTTCGCAATTCATAACATCACCACCACCACCACCATCCACAGACCAAATCACCACCACCACCACCACTATCAATACAGGTACCGAAACCACCACTACTCACCAACACCATCACTATAACTTATTTTTCAAACCCAAATCGCACAAATAAAATTTTCACAAAACACAATCTAACAAACAAACACACATATATATACATATGAAGCTCCAAACCCAGATCTAAAAATACCTAAAAATATTTAAACAAATTGATATCACATAAACACAAACAAACAAATACCTCCATCTCAAATCCACGGAAGAAACAAAGTAACAAACCCAGATTGAAAAAAAATCTCAGATCCAAAAACGAACCTACATCTGTCAACATTGGAGCCATTGATCCCGTTCATCGGCGCTGCCCACTATCCTATCGGCACTTCCCATTGAGAAGAATAGGAGCGAGAAAAGACAAAGAAGATGAAGGAGAAATTCATAACGAGAGAGAGAGAGAGAGAGAGAGAGAGAGAGAGAGAGAGAGAGAGAGAGAGAGAGAGAGAGAGAGAGAGAGAGAGAGAGAGAGAGAGAGAGAGAGAGAGAGAGAGAGAGAGAGAGAGAAAAATGAGGGTGTGATGGGTTAAGCAAGTTTCGTAATTGGTGAGGTCATCCATGGCCTCCGATTGAGCCTACGATACTGGAGGTAGCCCATCATAGCCAGGTTAAGAGGATCGAGCCAAACACGAGAGAGAGAGAGAGGAGTTCATGAGCGAGAGAGAGAACAAGCGGTGGTATGGGCGAAGGAACAACAATGGCTTCTCTCTGGGTGGCTTTTTTTTTGTTGATGGTGGTTGCTTGCATATTAGAGAGAGAGAAAGAAAAGAAAACTGATGAAGAAAATTCAATGAGAAAAAAAAAAGCAATTTTTTCAATTAAAAGTATTTAATTTTTATGTTAAATTAATTTATTTTTATTTCTTTTAAAAAATAATAATTTATTTACGTGGGCCAATAAAATTGTGCCACATGTACAATGTGTACACATGGATAGTCCAACCTGGCACTTAACAGCTAAATTTGGATGGAAGTTGTAAATTGCTAACAGTATCATGGTTTTGGGGATTTTACTGCCAAAATTTAAGTTTTGGAGGTTAATTGTGCTGGGTTTTATGCCCTAAATAAAAGTCAATATCAATGTAATCTTTATTCTTTAAATATCAATAAAGAAACAGAAGTATTTTTTCACTCACTTTGTGTATCAATTGGTTCATGTTATTGTTGGGTTTTGTGCCCTAAATAAAACCCATTACAATCTGATTAGTTATTAATCTAAGAAGTTTGAAGTGATTTATGTTTGCATGAATTTTTCATGCTTATGGTTTAATATATATTTAATATATGCACAAAATCAGTTAAGTCCAGAACATATATTTATTCACAATTACAGTATTGTCAACACAGTGGAATGTGATTGTGATTATATGATTCAAAAGACTAAGTCCTTGTTTCATCAGTGTTTTGGATTTACACTGATGTGATAATCAGCGATGAAGTATACTTACACTTGGAGTAAGTGTTATGTTCTTTCTAGGACATTGGTAAAGTATACTGGTTTCGAATGTATGGAGTATACATTGGACTGGACCGATATTGAAATTAGTCAAGATATTATAAACTTACCGTTGTATCTGTCTAAGTCAATATCACTAGTTGATCTTAGATCAAAAGAATCTAAATCCTGATATGCTTAGGCTCAATCTCAGGAGTTCTATTCATGTTCTTTGATTTATTAGTTAAGCCTACTTTTGGGTCAGGGTGATACGTATATTTTGGGAACATGATAGTATGATTGAGTGGGAGCGCTGAACATAAATATGGAATCTATAGCTTCTACTGGTGTATAGAAGTCAAGTGATGATTCCCTTCGAGCTTAGCTAAATAGAAGTTAATGGATGAGCTCTTGTTTCAGTGACTATTTCTTAGATCACTAAAACATCATTTACAGGTAGCTAAGTATTTTAAGGGGCCAAATACATTGAGGGATGAAAACGGTAAATTTATCCTATCTCGATGTAAATCATCTATATATAGGATCATGGATCACATTAAGATTATAACGATGGTTAAATGAGATAGCATATCTATATCGTGGAACATATAGAATGCTTTATATAAGTCTGAGAGTGCAATTCCAAGTTCTAAGAGTGGATTCAACAAGGAATTAATAAGTTAGGGAATTTACTTGGTAAATTCGGTTCGGCTTATTGGAAGCTCAGTAATATAGATCCATGGTCCCCATTCTAGTTGAGACCATACTACTTGTAAGACTCAATAATTGATTTATGATTAATCAATTATAATTCTAAAGATTAGACTATGTCTGATTTGTGAATTTTCACTAAGCACGAGTGAAATTGTAAAGAAAAGAGATTCTAGGTTTATTTATTAATTAAGAGACTCTATATGTCTAATTAATAATTATGTTAAATGACAATATTATTTAATAATCTATTTTAGTTATTAAATAATTAGTTTTGGCATTTAAATGGTTAGAATTAGAGAATTGGAGTTTTTGAGAAAATAGAAATAAAAATTGTGAAAACTGCAAAATCCAAGTGAGGCCCACTAAGACCTATGGCCAGCCACTTGAATGGCTTTTTCCAATTAATATTTTCATTATTTTAATGCCAAATAATTACTAACCTAAACATAGTAGTTTCCTATAAATAGAAAGTGATGGCTCAGACTAAAATAGGAGTTTTTCAGCAATTCAAGAGATTGCCTTTAAGAAAAACTGAGCCTTCCACTTTCTCTCTATAGTCGACCCTCTTTCTCTCTCTCTCTCTCTCTCTCTCTCTCTCTCTCTCTCTCTCTCTCTCTCTCTCTTTTCTTCTTCATAATTTTGAAACACCCTAGTGATAGAGTAGTGCCCACACACAGCAAGTGGTACCTCAATCATAGTTTAGAAGATCGTGAAGAATCCAATTCAAAGAGAAGGACATTCAAACTCAGATCTTGATAATACTCTTTGACCAAAAGGATACAAGGGTTAGAAATCTGAGTGGAAGGAGACATATTATTCCGTTGCAACCAATGTAAGGTTTCCTTAACTTTATATGTGTTTATTATCGTTTTAGAAAGTTCATATTTAGGATGTTAAACAACATACTTGTGAGTAGATCTAAGATCCTGGTAAAATAAATTCCAACAACAGGCCTCAGAGTCATGGTAATTGATTTGCTTGCAAGAAATTTGGACTTAAAACGATTTGTATGTGATTTGGATGGTTTGATGTTGATCAATGTGTTATATGATGATTGATTGATGTTTGTGAATTTTCGTGAAAAATAATTGAAATTTTGTTTCTGGAATTATTTGTATTGGATAGTTTGGAAAAAATTAAGCAATTTACTTTTTTATGGAACTCAATTTCGATTTTATTTGAATTAATTTTTTGAAAATCGCAACATATCGGGATGGTTTCACCCACCCTACGCGTGCGGATGAGGGTGCAACCCTCGGATGCACGTGCTCAGACAAGTGCTCGACCGAGCTTCCTCGGTCAAGACAAGATTTTGTCTGAAAACCGTCCCATGCGCGCGCAGAGAGGCTGCATGCAGCCTCTTGCGTTGAGGGACCTCGGTCAGCCCTCACTGCATACGAGCGCGGATCGTATGCATAGCATACTGTCCGCATCACTTGCAAAAATTTTTCGTTTTCTTCAATTTTTCATGCTATTTCATGGAATTAACTTCTGATTTTTTGTGTAGTTTTGTATTTTGATTTTTACTTTTCATATTTCAAATCTAATTATCAGAAATAAATTAATTTGAATTTTTAAAATTAATTTTAGATATTAGTGTAATTTGAATTTGAAAATAAGTAAAAATCTATCTTTTTGCTTAATTTTTTATCTTATTTTTAAATTTGATTATTTTATCTTATTTTTTAAATTTAAGGTCAGATATTAATTTTTTTTTAAATAATTTGACCTTATTTAAATTTAAAATAAAATTACTATAATCATGATATTTTTGAATAGAAATAAGATATTTTGCTAATTTTTAAATTTTGTTATTTTTTTTATTTAAATTAAATTATAAAATCAGAAAATAATATTTATTTATCATTTTTTATTTTATTGAATATTTAATTTATAAAATAACATGAAATTTAAAAAGTGGTTAGCAAATTTTTTTTTGAAATGATATTTAGGTTAGTTGAAACCTAATTTTTCAAAATTGTAGGTTTAATTTTAAATATTATTTTATTTTAATTAAAAATCCGAATTTTTTTTATTATTTATTATTTTTCGAAATTTAATTAATTTAAAATTAAATAAATCCTACATCAACCTATCCAGTACAACTTGTTGCAGGAGTATGTGTTTTAGCTTATGTGTAAGTTTTATAAAACCTATTATTGCTTGATCTAAATTGCCATGGTTAACTTGTTGACAGATCCAATGATCTGATTTTAACCCATGGTTCAATTGTCAATAGGTCAAGTAAATAATTTGTAACAGGTAAAATTTACATTCTTCTTTCATCTGTGTATGACCTAGAAACATGATAGGGTCTATCCAAATCTGTGTGCCTGTGTGAGCCAATATGTTTATTTTATTGTAGATGCATATAGGTTGTTGCTAAATAAAATGTCACACCCTGATAGATTTTATTTAGGTCCATTTAGTTTTTGGACCTATTCAATTAATAACAGTTATTTATTTTAAGGTTAAATTCCTCTCTTTTGGGCCTTGTGTGAGAGATGGGTGCCAATAGAAGTGGGTACGACATACTGAACCCAGCTCCCTTTCACATGAACTACCCCAATTGTGAAGGCCCATTTGCCTGATTTGAATAACTGTATTAGGTTAATTAAATTAGTTTAACCTAATAAAATTGATTAGCAACATAATTAACTTTTAAAATGTATGAAATTTATTTTCATTTTAATATTTTAAAGTTAATTTTAAGAAAAATTCTCTTAGTTTTAAGATATTATTTCTAAATAAACTATTTGTATTTTTCTTGTATTTAATCAAATAAAGAATTTTAACTAACTAGATTCTTTCTGAAGCTTATTTTAATTATTTCATTAAATATTCCTATTTAAGTTATAAATTAGTTATTTTAACTGATTTTTCTTATCAACTTAAATTTGAATATCTTTTGAATTTAAAATTAAGTTGAAGAATTCTAGGAATTGGTTATTGAAGATTCTTGAGATATTTTTTAAGTTAATTTTAAACTTAAAATGGAATATTTTCAAAATTAGGTGGTTACAACTTAATTTTTATATTTGATTGAATTTAAATTTGAAAATATTTAAGTTTTTTTTTAGATTCTTTCTATAACAACTTAAATTAGATATTTTTCAAATTTTTGAAAAGATACTTAGTTAAATTGAGATATTTTCTAGATAGTTATTTCTAGACTAGTTATTATTTCTAATATTAAAATAGGAAAATATCATAGATTGTGAAATTAATTATTTTATAATTAATTTTGGTACAATTCAAGTTAAGAATATTTTTCCTAGTATTAAACTAGAAATTAATAATTAAGTCTTCTCTATACTTAATTATTTATTTCTTGAATTTAATACATTTAATTAAATTAAAAAATTAAATATCTAAGTTGATTTTCATCATGATACTTAATTTTTTTTTCATGACATTTAATTAAATAGAAAATTATTTTAAGTTGAAATTTTTTTTACAACTTAAATTTGAATAATTTTCAAAATATATTTTATTTATTTTATTAATCAATTTCGAAATTGCACTTGATTATGCAAGATGATTTTGAATTTATCTTGAAAAATAGATTAAAGTTGTAAATTAATTAATTATTTTAATTAATTTTTGAACCAACTTAAATCAATGATTTTTTCATTTAATGATTAATTTAAAATAAATGAACTAAAATATATTATTATTAGAAATTGAATTAATTAGTCAAAAGAAAATCTAGATAGATAATATTTTTGCTTGAAGTATTTCTCTAGTAATTATTTTTATAAAGTATTTCGGAAATAGTATAGTTTTATACTTTATTTTTTTTTTCGAAATACAATAAATATATTCTTATGAAAATTTAAATTTGAGTTGCAAATTAATTTAAATTATTACAACTTAAATTAAATAATTTTCTTAATATTTATTGGAAAGTTAATACTAAGATGGAAATAATTCAATTTATTTTCATAACCATCTAAGTATAATTTTATAAATATTAAATTAAATTCTATTTAGAGTTTTATTCTAAATTTGATATTTAATGAATATATATATATATAGAAAATACATTTTAAATAATGAGCTTTATTATTATTAAGATATTCGATCTCCATTGTTGGTTTTACATACCTATTGTTTTAGTGAGTAATCCTCTCTAATGGAGGAACGTTCATTAGCAAGTTAGCACCGTTTAATCTCGAAAGATAAGTATATTTGTAAGTGTTTTATATTAGTATTGATCACCCTAATGGTGACAACTGTATTTGACTTACAAAATATGAAACAATGGTGGAAGCTCATGAAATAGGAATGATCTTGACTCTCGCCTAAACGGGACAACGTCGGATCCTCTTTTCGATCGAATAAAAGGTTGCTAGAATGGTTATTATTTTAGATGAGCTGACAACTCTATTCAATGGATGGTAGCTTTGACTCTCGCCTAAACGGGACACTGATATCAGTTTGTTGAAAACCTTGGAAATTATTTAAGATTGTATGTTTTAGTATTTTCTCTTGTCATTCCTACTTGCTATGTGCTAATAATTTCTGAATTAGTTTTTGTGTTAAACCATGATTGATTTCTATTTATTATTTTGTAGTATCCTGTATAGCCATGTCAAATCCCATATTATCACTCTTGACTGAAAATAAGCTAAATGGATCTAACTTCCCTAAATGGAATGAGAACATTAATATTGCTCTCATAGGTGAAAGTGCCCTGTTTGTGTTAACTGAGCCGTCTCCTGAATAGCCGGTGACAATGAAACTAAAGCTGTTAAAGAGAAGTTCGAGCGTTGGCAGAATGCTAACAATAAAGCTCGATACTTCATGCTTTCCAGCATGGTTGACACCTTGAAAACAAGGTTTGTAAAAACTGACACGGCTGCAGAAATAATGACGAAGTTAACTGAGCTATTCGGAATAGCATCTATCCAGTCTCGCTTTGACGCGACTAAGAAATTCATCAATGCACGGATGGAACCCCATCAGAATGTGCGTGATCACCTTCTCCAAATGGCAAGTTATTTCTAGGAAGCCCAGAATCATGGTGCTGAAATGGATCAGACAACTCAAGTAAGTCTTATCTTGAATAGTCTGACTCCAGCTTTTCTGCCCTATACATCAAATTATGTCATGAATAAAAAGGAGCAAGACTTTCACATGTTAGTCAATGACCTTCAGACATATGAAAATTTAATTGGAGGACCCAAGAAGAAAGGGAGTAAACCTCAGAATTCTGGAAATGGTAATAGGACGATTAAACCTGAGGCACATGTAGCCTCTACTTCAAGACCCAAGACAAAGAAGAAGTGGAAAAATACCAAGAAGCGAGCTCAAGCTGTGAAAACAGTTAAGAACAAAAAGGCTGCTGCTCCTGGTGATACACTAAAAGGAAAGTGTTTCTACTGCAATGAGAAAGGCCATTGGAAACCCCAATGTCCTAAACTTCTTGCAAAGAAACAAGGTATTTCTTTCTATAAACTGATGAGTTTTAGTGAATTATTATCCAATTGCATTAGTAATTCTGGACTACTAACCTTGTTTATTTGTTTTTCTTCTTATTATAGCCCAAGCTGCTTGAACTCAGGTGCTATCTTAGTGAGTTGAATCAGAAAGCTGGACAAAGGGGTGGAGTTCGTCCAAGATAAAGAAGAAGCTCATTTATTTATTTTTGAATTAATTGTCTCAGTTTAAAAACAATTTGGATTTCAATTATTAGTTTGGGATTTTTATTCCCTATTCTTTTCTCATAATGTTGCAAAATAATTTTCTTTAATTTTATAATTTTTTTTACAAATAAATTGCAATTTATAAGTTGAGCTTCATCTACTTTATCTTAAACAACAATTACCAATTATATTTATTTGTTTGTATGTGTAAGTGTTTTTATTATTGGTACAAATTCTACCATATTTTAAACTCTTCATAGAGTTATTACTACATAAACACTAGAAATTATTTCTATGTTTATGAATAATTGTTAATTCTAAAACAATTATTAAGAATTTGTTTAATAAAAAGATCTTTTGATCTGATAGGGGTGGAGAAAAAGTTAAGAATAATATGCAGTTCAATGATCTTTTATATCTAATGAACTCTGGATTATATTCGAAACTCCACATAATCTCTATAACAATTAGAGAATCATGATCTCTATAACCTTTTAGGGGTGGATCATAATCTCGAAATACTTAGGGGTGGACTTTATTCAAAGTACTCCCTGTAACACATATTTTCTTTAAACATGAAAGTAATATAATAAATTAGCTATTATCAGAATAAATCTTTGATCTTGATTATATGTTCCAGTTTAGATTCACTGATGTAATAAATAATGATACCAATAAAGTTCTTTGATAATGTATCACACTACCTTAATTGAGTGGGAGAATTTTAAAATTCTTTACCCATTTTCATTTGGTTGACACTTGTGATAGGAACTTAAGAACACTACTGAGAAAGCAAATCTAACCATTCATGTAAATAGAAATAACTTATCAGAATTATGAGAATAAGATAGAAGAATTCTTGCATAGTCTATTCGAATGACTTGAGCCAAGATTTCTAATCCTCATAACATTTTATGGTATCTTAATTTGATTACTTGATCTCTAGCAAGTATTTTACACTTCAAATACTAGACTGCTATGTTGATGTTTTAGTCTTAAAAGAAACTTACAGTTTCAGACTAATACAATAAGTCACAACTAGATATCCCTCCAAACAATAGTAAGAGGTTAAAAGTATTATTTAACCAGACATCTACTATGAAGTGGGAGCCATCTGAGATGTAATCAAATAAGGAACATTAGGAGATACTCAAGAAAGATTTATGAAAGTGATCTATATGTTAGATATTAAGAAACTATATATTAATTATCCTTATATCTACACCAACTCATTCAAGAATTTGAGATGGTGGTTACTTTGGGGGTGGAGGAGTTATTCTACAAGAGTGTAAAAACTCTTCTATGATAATTCAAGCTCTACCAGAGAAGATTTATAACTTTGTAAATTCGAAATTACCAGAAAGTTATTTTTGCTGAAGAAAATTCTACACTGTATTATCTCAGTTCCAAATTTTTAAAGTATGAGAGATATGTCTTCTGTTTATTCAGATGTACTTAATAAGCAGTAAGGATTTCAGTATCCCTTGATGAGTAAAGCATATAGTAAAGGATTTTTCATAATGTTTTATGAACCTGGTTCCAGAAGTTTGGGTGGATTCAAATATACTACACTTGATCTGAAGATCAAGACAACAAATTGATTGGAATGCACAATTTGTTTTATGTTAGTGCAAGTGGGAGTTTGTTGGGTTTTGTGCCCTAAATAAAACCCATTACAATCTGATTAGTTATCAATCTAAGAAGTTGTGATTTATGTTTGAATGAATTTTTCATGCTTATGGTTTAATATATATTTAATATATGCACAAAATCAGTTAAGTCCAGAATATATATTTATTCACAATTACAGTATTGTCAACACAGTGGAATGTGATTGTGATTATATGATTCAAAAGACTAAGTCCCTGTTTCATCAGTGTTTTAGATTTACACTGATGTGATAATCAGCGATGAAGTATACTTACACTTGGAGTAAGTGTTGTGTTCTTTCCAGGACATTGGTAAAGTATACTGGTTTCGAATGTATGGAGTATACATTGGAGTGGACCGATATTGAAATTAGTCAAGATATTATAAACTTACCGTTGTATCTGTCCAAGTCAATATCACTAGTTGATCTTAGATCAAAAGAATCTAAATCCTGATATGCTTAGGCTCAATCTCAGGAGTGCTATTCATGTTCTTTGATTTATTAGTTAGCCTACTTTTGGGTCAGGGTGATACGTATATTTTAGGAACATGATAGTATGATTGAGTGGGAGCGCTGAACATAAATATGGAATCTATAGCTTCTACTAGTGTATAGAAGTCAAGTGATGATTCCCTTCGAGCTTAGCTAAATAGAAGTAAATGGATGAGCTCTTGTTTCAGTGACTATTTCTTAGATCACTAAAACATCATTTACAGGTAGCTAAGTGTTTAAGGGGCTAAATACATTGAGGGGTGAAAACAGTAAATTTATCCCATCTTGATGTAAATCATCTATATAGAGGATCTTTGATCACATTAAGATTATAACGATGGTTAAATGAGATAGCATATCTATATCGTGGAACATATAGAATGCTTTATATAAGTCTGAGAGTCCAATTCCAAGTTCTAAGAGTGGATTCAACAAGGAATTAATAAGTTAGGGAATTTACTTGGTAAATTCAGTTCGGCTTATTGGAAGCTCAGTAATATAGATCCATGGTCCCCATTCTAGTTGAGACCATACTTCTTGTAAGACTCAATAATTGATTTATGATTAATCAATTATAATTCTAAAGATTAGACTATGTCTAATTTGTGAATTTTCACTAAGCAGGGGTGAAATTGTAAAGAAAAGAGATTCAAGGTTTATTTATTAATTAAGAGACTCTATATGTCTAATTAATAATTATGTTAAATGAAAATATTATTTAATTAATCTATTGTAGTTATTAAATAATTAGTTTTGGCATTTAAATGGTTAGAATTAGAAAATTGGCGTTTTTGAGAAAACAGAAATAAAAATTATCAAAATTGTAAAATCAAAGTGAGGCACACTAACACCTATGGCCGACCACTTGAATGGCCTTTTCCAATTAATATTTTCATTATTTTAATGCCAAATAATTACTAACCTAAACCTAGTAGCTGCCTATAAATTGAAAGTGATGGCTCACAGTAAAATAGGAGTTTTTCAGTAATTCAAGAGATTGCCTTTCAGAAAAACTGAGCCTTCCACTTTCTCTCTATAGCCGACCCTCTCTCTCTCCCCTTTCTTCTTCATAATTTTGAAACACCCGAGTGATAGAGTAGTGCCCACACACAGCAAGTGGTACCTCAATCATAGTTTGGAAGATCGTGAATGATCCAATTCAAAGAGAAGGACATTCGGACTCAGATCTTGATAATACTCTGCTACAGAAAGGATACAAGGGTTAGAGATCTGAGTGGAAGGAGATATATTATTCTGCTGCAACCAATGTAAGGTTTCCTTAACTTTATATGTGATTATTATCATTTTAGAAAGTTCATATTTAGGATATTAAACAACATACTTGTGAGTAGATCTAAGATCCTGGTAAAATAAATTCCAACAGTTATCATTTACTTGTTTTTTTGATTTATAAATTCATCCAAACCCTTTTTTACATTTATGTTCTTGTTTATTGTGTCGTCAACACAGTGGAAAGTAATCAAGATTATGTGATTAAAGATATTCCTAGATTTATCAGTACACAGGGTTTAACTGATATGACAATCTACAACATAGTTTACTTGCACCTTGGATAAATGCTATGTTCTTTCCAGGGCATTGGTTAAAGTAAAGCTTGGGTTGGATGCATGAAGTATGCATCTGAAGGGACTGATATTGAACTTTGATTCAGATATATTAAACTTACCGTAATATCTATTCAATTCAATATCACCTAGTTGATCCTAGATCAAATGATCTTAATCCTGATATGGTTAGGTTCAATCTCAGGAGTATTACACATGTTCTTTGATTTGTTAGTTAAGCCTACTTTTGGGTCAGGGTGATACGTACATTTTGGGAACATGGTAGTGCAATTGAGTGGGAGTGCTAAACATAGATATGGAATCTATAGCTTCTATCTAACAAATAGAAGTGAAATGATGATTTCCTTCGAGCTTGGCTAAACAGAGATAAATGGTTGAGTACTCATTTCACTTCACTGAAATATCATTTATACGGGGTTAAGGAGACGTTTGGTTGGGAGGAATGAAAATATAGGAATGGGAATAGGAATAGGAATAGGAATAGAATGGAATAAAATTTAAAATGCATAAAAAAAAAATAGATAAAAAAATCATTAAATTTTTTTTCTTGTTACATTGGAATGGTCATTGTTGGGTTTTATGCCCTAAATAAAACTCTTTACAATCTGATTAGTTATCAATATAAGAAATTTGAAGTGATTGATGTTTGCATGAATTTTACATGCTAATGGTTTAATATGTTTATTACATTCATACACACAAAATCAGTTAAATCCAAATCATATGTTTATTCACAATTACAGTATCGTTAACACAGTGGAATGTGATTGTGATCATATGAATCAAAAGTTTTGGTCCCTGTTTCATCAGTGTTATTGGATTTACACTAATGTGATAATCAGCGATGATGTGTACTTACACTTGGAGTAAGTGTTATGTTCTTTCCAGGACATTAGTAAAGTATACTAGTTTCGAATGTATGGAGTATACATTGGACTGGACCGATATTGCAACTAAGTTAAGATATTACAAACTTACCGTTATACATATCTTTCCAAGTCAATATCAGTAGTTGATCTTAAGATTAAAAGAATCTAAATCCTGATATGCTTGGGCTCAACTCAGGAGTGCTATTCATGTTCTTTGATTTATTAGTTAAGCCTACTTTTGGGTCAGGGTGATACGTATAATTTGGGAACATGATAGTATGATTGAGTGGGAGTGCTGAACATAAATATGGAATCTATAGCTTCTACTGGTGTATAGAAGTCAAGTGATGATTCCCTTCGAGCTTAGCAAATAGAAGTAAATGGATGAGCTCTTGTTTAACTGACTAATTATTAGATCACTAAACACCATTTACAGGTAGCTAAGTGTTTTAAGGGGCAAAATACATTGAGGGGTGAGAACGGTAAAGAAATCCCATCTCGATGTAAATCATCTATATAGAGGATCTTTAAATCACAATAAGATTATAACAATGGTTAAATGAGATAGTATATTGGTATCGTGAAACATACAATATGCTCTATATAAGTCTGAGAGTGCAATTCTAAGTTCTAAGAGTGGATTCAACGAAGAATTAATAAGTAGGAATTTACTTGGTAAATTTGGTTCACTTATTGGAAGCTCAGCATATAGATCCATGGTCCCCATTCTAGTTGAGAACATTCTGCTTGTAAGACTCATTAATTGATTCGTGATTGATCAATTATAATTCTAAAGTTAGACTATGTCTAATTTTATGAATTTTCACTAAGCAGGGGTGAAATTGTAAGGAAAAGAGTTTTCTAGGTTTATTTATTTATTAATGGACTTTATATGTCTAATTAATAATTAAATTAAATGACAATATTATTTAATAATCTATTTTAGTTATTAAATAATTAGTTTTGGCATTTAAAAGGTTAGAATTGGAAAATTAGCGTTTTTGAGAAAATAGAGATAAAATTTGATAAAATTGCAAAATTAAGTGAGGCCCAATAACACCATATGGCCGGCCACTTAAATAGCTTTTTCAAATTAATATTTTCATTATTTTAATGCCAAATAAATCCTAACCTAAACCTAGTAGTTGCCTATAAATAGAAAGTGATGGCTCAGTCACAACACATGCTTTCATTAGTAATCTGACAGAAATTTCTCTCTTCAGAAAACTGAGCCTTCCCACTTTCTATACCTTGGCCGAAATACCTCTCTCTCTTTTGCCTTCATCTTTTTTGTGACCCTAGTGAAAGAGTAAGTGCCCACACACAGCAAGCAGTAACTCAATCATAGATTGGAAGACTGTGAAGGATCAAACTTGAAGAAGAAGGACATTCGGGCTCAGATCTTGATAATACTCTGCTACAGAAAGGAATCAAGGGTTAGAGATCTGAGTGGAAGGAGACATTAATTCCGCTGCATCAATGTAAGGTTTTCTTAACTTTATATGTGTTTAATTTATCGTTTTAGAAAGTTCTTATTTAGGATGTTAATAAACATACTTGTGAGTAAATCTAAGATCCTGGTAAAATAAATTCCCAACAGTCATTCCTTTCTTTTTAAAATGGAATAGCCATTCCACCAAAATGGTGGAAAGAGCATTCCATTAGAATGTTATTCCGATACTTTAAAATGCAACCAAACAAAAGAATGGAATAAAAATTGTTTCCTTTCCATTCCATTCCATTTCATTACCTCCAACCAAATGCCACCTAAGTGTTTTAAGGATAAAATACATTGAAGGGTGTAACGGTAATTTAATCCCTATACAATGTAAATCATCTATAGAGGATCATTGATCAATTTGGGATTATAACAATGGATAATTGATAGCGTATTTATATGGTGGAACATATAGAGCGTTCTATATAGCTGAGAGTGCAATTCTAAGTTCTATGCGTGGATGCAACAAGGAATTAATAAGTCAGTGAATTTACTTGGTAAGTTCTTGGTCTACTTATTGGAAGCTCGGATATATAGGCCCATGGTCCCCATACGAGTTGAGACAATACTACTTGTAAGACTCAGTTAATTGATTTTGATTAATCAATTATAATTTTAAAATTAGACTATGTCTAGTTTGTGAATTTTCATGCCAGCAGCCCCTGGTGCCGAGTTTTCTCGGCTGTGCACTCTGTGGGCGTGCACGGATGAGTATGCAACGCATACCATCCGTACAACTCACATTTTTTTTCGATGTTCTTCGATTTTTCATGCTATTTTATGGAATTAATTTATGATTTTTGGGGTATTTTTGTATTTTGATTTTTACTTTTCATATTTCAAATCTAATTATCAGAATTAAATTAATTGGATTTTTTAAAATTAATATAAGATATTAGTGTTAATTTGAATTTGAATTAGGTAAAAATCTATCTGTTTTACTTAATTAATTATCTTATTTTTAAAATTTGATTATTTTATCTTATTTTTAAATTTAAGGTTAGATATTAATATTTTTTAAATTATTCTATTTTTTTTAAATAAATTGACCTTATTTAAATTTAAAATAAGATTATTATAATCATGATATTTTGAATAGATATAGGATATTATGCTAACTTTTAAATTTTGTTATTTTTTTATATAAATTAAATTATAAAATCAGAAAAGGATATTAAATTATTATTTTATTTTATTGAATATTTAATTTATAAAATAACATGAAATTTGAAAGATAGTTAGCATTTTTTTTGAAAGGACATTTAGGTTAGCTGAAACCTAATTTTTCAAAATTGTAAGTTTAATTTTAATTTTTTTTATTATTTAATTATTTTTTTAAAACCAAAAATATTTTTTTATTTTTTATTTATTTTGAAAATTTTAAATAAATTAATTAATTTAAAATTAAATAAATCCTACATCCAACTATCCAACTTGTTGTAGGAGTATGGGTTTTAGCTTATTTGTAAGTTTTATAAAACCTATTATTGCTTGATCTAAATTGCCATGGTTAACTTGTTGACAAATCCAATGATCTGATTTTAACCCATGGTTCAATTGTCAATAGGTCAAGTAAATAATTTGTAACATGTAAATTTTACATTGTTCTTTCATATGTGTATGACCTAGTAACATGATAGGATCCACCCAAATCTGTGTGCCTGTGTGAGTCTATATGTTTACTTTGAGTTTAGATGTATATATAGGTAGTTCATTTAATTTTCTTTAATTAAGATGAACTAGGTTTCTAAATAAAATGTCATACCATGATAGATTTTATTTAGGCCCATTTAGTTTTTGGGCCTATTCAATTAATAATATTTGTTCATTTTAAGGTTAAATTCCTCTCTTTTGCGCCGTGTGTGAGAGTTAGGGGGCCAATAGCAGTGGGTACGATATACTGAACCCAGCCCTCCCTCACATGAATAACCCCAACTGTGAAGGCCCATTTTCCTGATTTGAATAATTGTACTAGGTTAATTAAATTAGTTTAACCTAATAAAATTGATTAGCAACATAATTAATTTCAAAATCAATGGAATTATTTTTCATTCGAATATTTTGAAATTAATTTAAGAAAACACACTCAGTTTAATGAAATTATTTCTAGACAAACTATATGTATTTTTCTTGTATTTAATTATAGAATTGTAACTAATTAGATTCTTCTGAAGCTTAATTTTTAATATTTCATTAAATATTCCTATTTAGGTTATAAAATTTGTTATTTCTAACTAATTTTATTTATCAACTTAAATTTGAGTATTTTTGAATTTTAATTTAAGTTGAAAATTAGTTATTCTTTAACTAATTTTAGATCAACTTGATTTTTTTTTTGAATTTCAAAATTAAGTTGAAGAATTCTAGGAATTAGTTATTGAAGATTCTTAGGATATTTTTTTTAAGTTGAAAATTTGTTAAAATTTTGGCTTAACTTAAAATGGAATATCTTTTCAAATTAAGTGGTTACAACTTAATTTGTTATTTAATTAAATGTTGAAAGATATTTAAGTTGAAAATCTTATTATTTTAGAAGAACTTAAATTAGATATTTTTCAAGTATTTATTTTATTATATTTTATATTTTTCGAAATTTTATATATTTTATTATATAATGATTTTTGAAAATTAAATTAAAGTTGAAAATTAATTTTGGAGCAACTTTAAATTAATTAATTTTCATTATTAAAATATATGGATTAAAATAAATGATTAATTAAAAATGCATTATTTTAAATAATGAGCTTTAATCAAAGAGATATTCGATCTCCATTGTTGGTCTTACAATAGTTAAATGTTTTCAATATAACCTCGAGATGCTAGACTTCGTCCCCCTTATGGATGGTTATTCGTTGAAAGCATTTGACACCGTAAGATCTCATTTGATAAGTGTTTTGTAAGGTTTCGTCTCTATTAGACTCTCCTCTATAGTGACTACTTAGAGATAAACTTATAAAACATGAAACAATGGTGGAAGCTTGTAAAATGAGAATAACCTTGACTCTCGCCTACCGGGACAACGTTGGATTCTCATTTTGATCGAATAAAAAGTTAATAAAATGGTTTCCATTTTAGATGAGCTGACTACTCTATTCAACTAATGTTATCTTTGACTCTCGCCTATCGGGACACTGTATTTCATTATGTTGGAAACCTTGGAAAATAAAAATATGTTCGAGTTTTAGTATTTTTGCAAACATATCTGATTACTTGTTATTTTCTGAACTTGTGTATGAATTTATTGAACCAAAACTTACTTCTGTTTATTGATATTTGTAGTGCCAAAATGTACAACCCACATCCCAACACTCATCTAGAAATTGCCTTTAGGAATCAACTTGGAAGTGTGAATAAGACTCCTGGTCAGAGTAATACTTCACACTTGCTCATGATGAAAATGAAATTCCAGAAAGCAGCTAAGCTAGGAATTGTTCAATCTGAAGAGCAAAGAGCTCATAGCTCCAACAATCCTACTACTTCAAGCTCAGTTGAGAAGATTAGAGAAAGTGATTTCACTTCCTCAAATTATCCTTCACAACAGATTGAACCAGCAATAACAACAATTCAAAAATGATTAAGCAGTGATGCTTTAGTTTTCCAATCATGTGTTTTAGAGAATTTTAAATCCATCTGGATTCTTGATTCTGGATCTACAAACCATGTTAGTTGTTCATTTCAATTGCTTGAAAACTGGAATTATTAGAAATCAGGAGAGTTAAAACTTAAATTGGTAATGGCGAAATGGTATCGGTTAGAGCAAGAGGAAAAGCCAAACTCAAGTTTCAAAACAGAATTTTGGAATTAGACAATGTCTTATACATTCAAAATTTCAGTAGAAACTTGATTTCTGTTTTATGCTTACAATTGCAACAATACAAATTAGATTTTTTGAGTTTTGGTTCTACCATTTCTCGAAATGACATTCATGTTTGTGTTGCATCCATGGAACAGGGGCTTTATGTTCTACGACCAGACGAACCATTTGCGCTTCATAACGAACTGTTTAAAGTAGCTAAACCTAGAAACTACAAAAAGCAAAATATCGATAATGATTATGAAACATATCTATGGCATTTATGTTTAGGTCACATAGGCTATGACAGACTCAATAGGCTAACCAAACACGGTCCTTTGAAAAATGTCGTCTTAGGTGAATTACTTGTATGCGAGTCTTGCCTAGAAGGAAAGATGACCAAACATTCTTTCTCTGCAAAGGGAGAGCGTGCCAAAGAACCACTAGGCATAGTACATTCAGATTTATGTGGACCACTGAATGTCAAAGCTAGAGGTGGTTATGAGTACTTTGTCACTTTCATTAACGATTACTTTAGATATGGTCACATTTACCTTATGCATAAGAAATCTGAAACGTTTGAAAAGTTTCAGGAATTTCTTGCATTGGCTCAAAACCAATTGGGTAAAACGTTAAAGATCTTGCGAACTGATAGGGGTGGAGAATATATAGATATTCAGTTCAAAGATCATTTGATCGAACTTGGCATTGAATCCCAATTAACTGCCCCTAGCACTCCAGAACAGAATGGAGTTTCAGAAAGAAGGAATCGTACGCTTTTGGAAATGGTTAGGTCAATGCTTAGCTACTCAACTCTACCTACGTCCTTCTGGGGATATGCAATTCAGATGGCGACCGACATTTTAAATGTTGTTCCATCTAAATCAGTCCCTAAGACACCTTTAGAACTATGGAATGGTCGTACACATAGTTTATGCCATTATAGAATCTGGGGGTGCCCTACTCATGTCTTAAGAAAGAAAGATGGCAAACTTGAAAAGCGAACTGAGGTTTTCATGTTTGTTGGAAATTCTAAAGAGACTAGGGGTGGACTATTTTATAGTCGCAAGGATGATAAAGTGTTTGTTTCCACAAACGCCACTTTCCTTGAAGATGACCATATTAAGAATTTCAAACCACAAAGTAAAGTAGTATTGGAGGAAATGCTTGCAGATATAAGTCCTTCTAATGTTCCATCCTCTTCTACTCAAGTAGAGGATAATCCCACTTCCACGGTTGAACCTTTACAAGTTGATACAACCGAGAGAACTACCACTAAAGTTCCTGTTCAGAAGATCACCGCTCCTCGTCGTAGTGGGAGGGTTTTTACTAAACCATCTCGTTATGGCTTGGATGGTGAAATCAATATGGTCGTTGGTGACGGTATTGATGACGACCCATTAACCTATAAATAGGCAATGGCAAGTCCAGAACAAAAACGATGGTCAGCCAGCATGGATTCAGAAATGGATTCCATGAAAAAGAACAAAGTTTGGGAATATATAGACGCACCTGATGACTATCATCCAATCAGATGTAAGTGGGTCTACAAGAAGAAAAGAGGCGCTGGAGGCGAAGTCAAAACTTTCAAAGCTAGACTGGTCGCCAAGGGTTACACCCAAAGAGAAGGCGTGGACTATGAGGAAACTTTTAGTTCGGCCGCCATGCTCAAATCCATCCGAATTCTTCTCTCCATCGCAGCCGCTTTCGCTTATGAAATCTGGCAAATGGATGTCAAGACAACCTTCCTTAATGGAATTCTTGAAGAAACCACCTATATGGAGCAACCAGAAGGCTATGTTCTTACAGGACGGGAAAAGAAAGTTTGCAAACTCAATAGGTCCATTTATGGACTTAAGCAAGCTTCTCGCTCCTGGAACAAAAGGTTTGATGAAATCATCAAGACATACGACTTTCTTCAGAATGAAGATAAACCTTGTGTTTACCAACTCAAGGAAAACCAAGTGGTAGTATTCCTGGTCCTTTATGTTGATGGAATTTTGATCATTGGAAACAATATCAAGAAAATGACTGACATCAAGGAATGGCTAGACACTCAATTCGAAATGAAAGATTTGGGTGAAGCTGCCTATGTTCTCAGTATTCAGATTATCAGAAACCGAAAGAACAAATCCCTTGCTCTCTCTCAAACAACTTACATCGATAATGTTTTAGAGAGATTCTCAATGACTAACACCAAAGGGGCGACTATGCCTTCTAGATATGGTATCCGTCTATCTAAGGAACAGTGTCCCACTGATCCTCAAGAGATAGAGGACATGAGAAGGGTTCCTTATGCTTCTGCAGTTGGGAGTCTAATGTATGCTATGTTATGCACTAGACCTGACATTTGTTATGCAGTAGGAATCGTGAGCAGGTATTAGACAAATCCAGGACAGGAACATTGGAGTGCTGTTAAGCATATCTTGAAGTACTTGAAGAGTACAAGGTAATTCGTGTTAGTCTACAAGGGTTGTGCTTTAAATCCCGTAGGCTATACCGATTCAGATTTCCAGACATGTCTTGATGACAGGAAATCTACATCTGGGATGGTGTTTACTCTTGGGGGTGGAGCAGTGGTTTGGAGAAGTGCTAAACAAACCGCTATTTCAGACTCTACCATGGAGGCAGAATACATAGCTGCTGCAGAGGCTGCCAAAGAACTTGTCTGGCTTAGAAAGTTCTTTACTGGACTCGGTGTCGTCCCTGGAATGGAAAAACTACTGGTTTCGCTTTGTGATAACACTGGAGCCATAGCCAACAGTAAGGAGCCTCGAAGCCACAAGAGAAGCAAGCACATCGAAAGGAAGTATCACATCATCAGTGAATATGTGGCAAGAGGAGATGTACTGGTGGAGAAAGTGGACACAGAGGACAACCTAGCTGATCCATTCACCAAGGTCTTGGTAGGAACTGCATTCGAAAAGCACCGTCAGAATTTAGGATTAATTGAAATGTACTGATTAGTTTTATATTAGTGCAAGTGGGAGTTTGTTGGGTTTTATGCCCTAAATAAAACTCCATTTCAATGCAATCTTTATTCTTTAAATATCAATAAAGAAACAGAAGTATTTTTTCACTCACTTTGTGTGTCATTTAGTTCATGTTATCATTTACTTGTTTATTTGATTTATAAATTCATCCAAACCCTTTTCACATTTATGTTCTTGTTTATTGTGTCGTCAGCACAGTGGAAAGTAATCAAGATTATGTGATTAAAGATATATTCCTAGATTTATTAGTACACAGGGTTTAACTGATATGACAATCTACAACATAGTTTACTTGCACCTTGGATAAGTGCTATGTTCTTTCCAGAGCATTGGTTAAAGTAAAGCTTGGGTTGGATGCATGGAGTATGCATCGGAAGGGACCGATATTGAACTTTGATTCAGATATATTAAACTTACCGTAATATCTATTCAATTCAATATCACCTAGTTGATCCTAGATCAAATGATCTTAATCCTGATCTGGTTAGGTTCAATCTCAGGAGTATTACACATGTTCTTTGATTTGTTAGTTAAGCCTACTTTTGGGTCAGGGTGATACGTACATTTTGGGAACATGGTAGTGCAATTGAGTAGGAGCGCTAAACATAGATATGGAATCTATAACTTCTATCTAGCAAATAGAAGTGAAATGATGATTTCCTTCAAGCTTGGCTAAATAGAGATAAATGGTTGAGTACTCCTTTCACTTCACTGAAATATCATTTATACGGGGCTAAGTGTTTTAAGGATAAAATACATTGAAGGGTGTAACAGTAATTTAATCCCTATACAATGTAAATCATCTATAGAGGATCATTGATCAATTTGGGATTATAACAATGGGTAATTGATAGCGTATCTATATGGTGGAACATATAGAGCGTTCTATATAGCTGAGAGTGCAATTCTAAGTTCTATGCGTGGATGCAATAAGGAATTAATAAGTCAGTGAATTTACTTGGTAAGTTCTTGGTCTGCTTATTGGAAGCTCGGATATATAGGCCCATGGTCCCCATACTAGTTGAGACAATACTACTTGTAAAACTCAGTTAATTGATTTTAATTAATCAATTATAATTCTAAAATTAGACTATGTCTAGTATGTGAATTTTCACTAAGCAAGGGAAAAATTGTGAAGAAAGAGTTTCTAGGGTACATTTTTTAATTAAGAGACTTTGGTTAGTCTAATTAATAAATATATTAAATGAAATTATTATTTAATAATTAAGTTTTAGTTATTAAATAATTGAAATTGGCATTTAAATGGTTAAATTAGAAAATTGGCATTTTTGAGAAAATAAGATGTAGAAATGATAAAACTGCAAAATTGCAAAAGTGGGGCCCAATATCCTAAGCCTAGGCCGGCCACTTATGTGGGCATTTATCATTTATTTTTTTATTATTTTAATGCCAAATAATTTTAACCTAACCCTAGGTGGCATCCTATAAATAGGTAGTGATGGCTTCAGGAAAAAGATGATGCATCTTATTCCTTCAGAGAAAAACTGAGTGCCCTCTCCCTTAACCTAGCCGCCACCCTCTCTTCCTCTTCTTCACTTCTGAAACCGAACCCTTGAGTGATAGAGTGAGTGCCCACACACATCAAATGGTACCTCAATCATAGTGTGAAAGATCGTGAAGAATCCAGATTCAACAGAAGGACATTTGGGCTCAGATCTTGGTGATACTCTGCAACAGAAAGGATACAAGGGTTAGAGATCTGAGTGGAAGGAGACATTATATTCCGCTGCAATCACTATAAGGTTTCTCATACTTTATATGTGTTTATTTAATATCGTTTTAGAAGTTCATATTTAGGATGTTAAACAATATACTTGTTAGTAAATCTAAGATCCTGGTAAAATATTTCCAACAAATTGCTAGTGAAAGAAAAGTATTAGGGATTTTGCCGCAGTTAACCCTATAAGAAAATATGACTGACAAGAGCACGTCAAGAGAGAGGGCTCCGTGGATACTTGGTTTCGAGTGATGGGGAAGCCATTCGTGGCTTCCATTTTGTTCATTGATATACGGAGAAACTCTCTAACGTTGGGCCCAGCTAAACACACACACACATATATATATATGTATATATATATAAATATATATATATATAGAGAGAGAGAGTTTGGGTTTTTTGGACGGTGGGGTTTGATTTTGGGGTCGGTCTAGCCTGGGGGTGGTTGGAGAACCGCCGAGATGGCATGCCATGGCTACGCGATAATGAAGAGGGAGAGAGTGGGACATTGGCGCTGAGTGAGAAAGAGAATTAGGGTTTCTAGTGTCTAGTTACCAAAATTAAGGGTTTTTTTTAGTTTTTATTTAATTATGTTTTATTTTATTTTATTTTTAATTTTTTTTGTTTCAAATTAATTTTTTAAATAATTATTTGTATGGTCCAATAAAATTGTACTAAGTGTATATTATCTCCACGTAGATGTACACGTGGATAGTTCAACATGACACTTAACACTCAAAATGAATGGAAATATTAAATTGCTGAATTTTGAGAGGGTTTTGCTACCAAAAAATAAGTTAGGGGTTATTTGCTAGTGAGAATAAACTTTTTAGGATTATGCCATAATTTACTCATGATTTTATTACCATTACTATTAGGATTTTTTTTCTATTATAGCTAAAAAAGGCAAAATAATTACACTAATACAGTGGGTGGTCACTGTTACAATAATACAACCCACATAACAAAAATTACAAGAATACCTGTTACACACAATTATCAAGCTGCAAGACCCATGACCTAAGCTTCTCATCTTGGAGCACTTCATGCGATCAAATGAAGACGATAACTGTAAAACAACCCAAAATCAGAAGAAAGCCATTTCGGTAGAGAAGAAGAAGAAGAATAGACTCTCTCTCCACTAGAAGACCTGAGAAGCAAAAATGGCTGAATCTAAGGAGTCAACTTTTATTCCGCTCAATCAAACTGACTTCGAAGATGAGTCCAAGGCTCCCCCAACCTCACCCAGCTCCTCAACTAGCAAGGTTTGTCCTAATTTTGTTCTTTTCTTTCGATTTCACAATATTCACGAATCTCTCTCTTAATCGCAATGTATACACTTCATTGTTGAAATTTGAAAATGTAATTTTTTCAAATTAATTTCTCAATATTTTTTGGTAAGCTGTGTTATATGTTTTATACAATTTGGGTCTAAATCTTAGAAACTAAGTGTGATCAAAATCTAGGCAATGTCTATGTTTAAGAACAGTATTGTGTGAATTGAGTTCTTAAATTGGACTTTATTTTAACATAAACCTGCTTAATTTGATAATATACTGAACTTTAATGTAACAGATATTTTGTATCAATTAAAGATTTAACCAAATTATTTATTGATTATGATATGGTAAATTTTAGGACAAATTAGTTGTTAAATTTTAGTGCACTTCGTGCAATAAATTTTGTGTTTTATTACAGTTGCATTATATTTGCTTTTCTATTTTATTCACGCACTGATAATTGAAGGCAACACTTTTCTTAAATACAATCTATAACACGATCAGTTTTTTCTATATTTTTAATTAGTTTATTTAACATTGGTTACAATGTTCTAAATAGTTGTTTATCCAAAAAAAAATATTAATGTAAAAAAGATTATTGATCAGTGAAAAAGAAAATAAGTTCAAAATATTTGTATAACAGTTATATTTGTGCTACTAAAATACTATTATGTAAATAAACATGGCTCAGAATTGGCAATACACGACTTAAACAAGGAGAACTCAATTGTCGTAAGTTTGCCTAACAACAAATATACTTGTTGCATTGCATTTGTATTTAGGTTTTTCATAGTTGACTTACCTTAAATGAATTTTTAAATTCTCAAGAACAGGACGCAATTCTACTTCTCATTTTTACAATGGGTATTTTGATGAATGAATGAATTATGTAAATTATGAAGTCAGTGGCCAATTTATCTCAATAGAGTGCAAATATGAAGAACTAGTACACAACTTAAAACAAGCGGTGGAATGCAACCAAGAAGTGCCACCTAAAGGCCCCTCATCCTGAGAAGAAAACTCATTAGAGTTGTCCTCAGTCATGATACCCTTGCCTTTGCCTTTGTCTGTAGGCGTAGGCTGGGCAGGTCTTGTAGGCCCCTATAAGACCGGGGCATCACCAATAGTGCCCCCATAGAAAAGATGCAACTGAAGAGTGCAGTCCCTCATGCTCTCTATTCGGGCCACCTTTGCCAAAGGGACCTCTTCAACAAGCTTGCTCTTTTCCTTCCCAACAGCAGGCCTCTTCCCCTTGCTCTTCTCCTTTCTAACAGGAGCATTACCTAGGTCCTCAGGAGGGTTATTCGGAGCAGAAACACCCTCTCTAGAAGGTTACATACCATATTTATTAAAGTTCTCCTCATAGGCAACCGTACAAATATTGTGCCGAGTGACTGGAAGGGACAAAATGTGGTTGGACAAGTCCCTTAGTCTCAATGTGGGGAGTGGCTGACTGTAAGTTTGAACTCGGTGGAAAAATTGACAGACGCCTTTTATGTCATACGCCATAAAGTAACTCCTGATGTAGCTTCCAACCTTTGACATGGTTGCATCATTAGTGCCGCCCAGCCACTAATAGCCATCCTGGCTAAAGTAGAAGTACCCAGTTAGAGATGGAAATTTATACCGCGGGGATGGGTAACCGCGGGGACCCGCCCCTAATGGGGTGGGGATTCCCCATCTTGGTGGTTAATGGGGCGGTGGTGGGGGACAATTTCAATACCCGAAGCGGGGATGGGGCGGGGGCGGGGATAATACTATCCGCACCATATCCGACCTCGATATAGATATATATAATTTTTTTTGTTTTTTTTTCAAACTTTGAGACATATTTAGTTTTTATTTTCTATTATGTTATGCTTTTTTTAAGTAGTTTTATCTTTTATCTTCTATGAATTATGAATGTATAATAAATATTAGTGAGAATATTGGTTTAATTTATTTTTTTCAATTATTTTAAATTAATGTATTTTTTTTCATTTTACCTTAATGGATACCCGATGGGTTCCCCATAACCGATGGGTATTCCCCTACCCCGAATCCGTTGGTTATTAGACGGGGATGGGGCGGGGATGGGGGTATAAATAGGTAATGGGGATGGGGGCGGGGATTACATTCCCCGTACATTAACCGACCAATTTCCATCTCTATACCCAGTCCTATTCTGGCCTAGATTTGATTTTAGCTCAAAATAGTAATTCACCTCGAAAGGCGAAGGATATGGCTAACCTAACTCAGCATACAAGATAAAAACTGCTGACAAGTACTTGATACTTTTTGGTGCAATCTGAGTTGAAAAAATTAGCTACGTACCTGAAATACGGTTTAAAGGAAGCACCATACCTTGCTCTATGGGGGCCAAACCACGCTATCCAGTTTGGCTAAAGATGGTGAGCCAAGTGATCTCGAGCAACCCTAATGCATCGGACCTGACCGACAAGTCCACTATCGACGATGTCGTCAAGCTTGGTAGTGTAGAACGAGAAGATACCCATCTATCTCCTTCCCCCATTTATAAAATCCATGGCTCGGTAGCCTCGTCCTTAATATGGTCAACCCTAATCTCTGAGGGTTGACCCCTGCTGTTCAGAGGCATTCCAGCCTCACCGTAAGAGCCCAGGGGATTACCTTGGATCACGTCATGCTCCTTAGGGCACCTCCGAACAACCCTAGGCTCAATTTCAGACTCAACTTGATCTACTTCCAGCTCCTCCTCTTGGTCGGCCGTAGGCTCCTCTTCCTGGCCAGCCTCTGGTTGTTCAGTCTCCTCAACTTGACGGATCCTCCCCCTTGCATGAGTTTAGGAACGTGGAGATCAATTGGAGGTGCCTTTTGATAAGTTTCGCCAAGTTTGGATGTTGCTCGGAAAACTGGGCAACAATCACAATAGTCGCTAGTGCAAGAAGATCTCTAGATGCAGAAGTCGTTTGTCCAACAGGCAAGGTGTTAGCACACTCTGGTGGACAATGTAAGTCCGAGACTTAGGTAGGAAGTGTCTCCACCCATGGTTCAAAATTCAAAAAAATCTTCCGTAGATCTCACCACCTATTTGCTCAGAATAGTGGTGATGTTGAACTTTAGGTTCCGGAGAACCACTGTTCACTTCAAAGTCACTTGAAGAGCTACCCAAAGAGCTCTCAAAGGAAGAACTAGTTGAGCAATAGTCTTCAGACAGAATACGGAGTAAGTCCTCGTCGATCCAGCTATCACCTGCCCAATAGTCGTGCGTGTTCATCTATGCAGAAAGACAAAGGGAGGTGAACAACAGGAGATCACAAATATGATAAGGATAAAAACATGGGCTAACATGCCAATACTTGTGCGTACCAACCGACCAGCCCATGGGTGTCAAGCTATGAACCGGCTAGCTTATGGTTGGTTTGCCATAAATCGGCCAGCATCTGAAAGTTACACCAAGAACTGGCTAGCTCATGTTTTCTTCACCATGAACCAACCAATACAAAATTCAACCCCAAAAGGGCCGGATAGAGTTCCTGGAAAGGAACTAAGTATCAGCCAAAAGTCTAATACTAGACCAAGAACCAAGCAAGGTCTCTAATAGACCCAAAGCACTGGCCAGGTCCCTAAGTGGATCAAAAACCATATTTTTTTTAAGATTTAAAGCTACGTTCTTCATGTTCTTCGAACCTTGAAGATCAAAATCTCAAAACAGAGCACAAGATTCGATCTTTTTCATCAAGAAGTTATACATTATGCATCCTAAAGCTATGGAACGAATTATAATGTATAAAAACTATCCTAAGGCATGAGAATCAAAAAGTTCATAAAAGCTCTAAAACTCATCAATGGCATAAATTCAAAGAACGAGAAAGAAAGGGAAAGCTTTGAACTTACCCACTAAGAAGAAGCAAGGAGGCTTGAGCTAGTCCTCACAATAAATGTGGGTGTTAGAAACTTGAAAATCCACAAAGAACTCAAGCTCACAAGTTTTCAGGTCTATGGAGTCTTTGAGAGAAATTTTGCTTAGAGAATATAAAATGAAAAGTAAAGAATGAAAAGAGTATGATGCACTTATATATAGTTTCTTGAAAGTTTTCTCCCAAAAAAACTTAATAGAAAATTAATACCAAAAAAATAGGTATGCATGGGAAAGAGAAGACCAAGAATGACAACATGAGAAAGTGTGCAGCCGTCACAAAACTTCCTACATTGATCAACGTAAAATTTATAACTGCCATAAAATCACATCAATCAAAGAGTCCAATACCTGACTATGCATACCTGCATGGGAAAGGATGTTGCAATACCAAAAAAAGTATAAAGTCCCTACCTAACCAGATATCTAAACAGGGACATTGGGGGGGGGGGGCAAATTTTATCCTATTTTTTGTCCACTTGACGTGGCATCTCCACATGGCAAAAAGTAGAAAATACGTTGAAGGCAGGTTAGCACTAACCTGCTAGGATTAGCGCCGTCCAGCCTCCTAACCTTTGAGATTCCATGGTTGTACGGTGGACATAAGCAGAGACAGATGAACAAACCTACCAGGTCCTGGCCAAACCTATAGCTGGCCAGCCAGGGGTGACAACCTCCAAGTACCGGTTAGCCTTCAATAAAGCTGGTTGACCAACTATACAGAAACGCACAACACTTGTAAGCCTACTAACTCTCCTTTAATACTCACTTAGGAACAGTTCAAACTGCCCACAAAGATAGGGGCTCTTCATCAACAAATAACAATCCTATTATTGAGGGATTATTAATTATATATTTTGTAATGAAAATATAGTGCAACTTCCCTATTTTGTAAGAATATTTCTAAGGCTAGCCGTCGAATGTGGAGGCTAACCTTTGCAAGTTGAGGACAGGTTTGTTCACCGTTTCCCTGTAGAGGCTAAGTTCCCTTAGTCGAACGGATGCTCCCTTGGTGCCAAAGTCAGTTTTTGGTTGGCCAGCTTGTGCACAGATCCTGGCCAGCTGTAGGCTCACCCTGGCCAGCCTATAGGCTTCTCTTGCCTGGCCAGGGATGTTGGTACAACCCCTTGAGAGCTCGCTTCACTCTTTTCGATTGCTGCTTGACGATTTTGCCATACCTTGTATAGAGATACTGTCTTGCTACCGATAAGGTTGTACTCTACCTGTACTCTATATTTTGGCTTACATGGACATGCCACGTTAGGTGGATAAAATTTGGAATAATATCTAATATTTATTATCGTTCCACACATGATAAACATAAACGAGACCTGATCCTAATCAGACTCCGTCTTGGTTAGCTAAATTCACTGTCAACACATAATCCTACTATTTTTCTTTTTTTTAAAAAAAATGAATATATGGAGAAGTTATAGTTATTATTATTATTATAATTATCACAAATATATATACTGTATATTTCTTACACTTTTGAAATATATATATGTTGATATTGTTTATCCGTTTCTTTATAGTATTACAGTTAACGTTACCAGAGAGTGAAGATAGTATATTTTTCATGGGTTTAGTTTATTAAAAAAATGAAAAATTAGATAATTCATAATGAAGAAAACTTAGGCTGCAACATGACCTTCATTAGTAAGAATATTATATAAATATATAAATATGGTACAAGATTTAATATGTTCCTAGCTGAGATCTATTATTTTTATTGTGATGCTAAAATTTTATTGCATTATTGTTTATTTAGTAAATTGTAAATTGCACATATTGCACCGTATTATATACTGCATTTTTGAAGTACAATTTGAAATGGGAAATTTGACTTTCTATACTTACATATACCTAATATTTTGTCCCTAAACTAATACTTTTCTACACTGAAAATATATGAACACTTTTCCAAAACCCCAAAAATACCCCTCTTAAAAACTCAAACCCTTTCTACATTGAATTTTTTTTTTCAATTTTTCCGGGCTTTTAAGGGGTCAGGTCAGATGGGGCCCGATGCCGTCCGATGCCCGTCCGATGGGGCATTTTTTTGGGGTTTTGAAGTCGGGTCCAATGGGCCCGATACCAATTTTTTTTGGGTTTTAAGGTCGGGCCCGATGCCCTGATGCTCCGTCCGATGGGCCTTAAAAATAAAAAAAAAAATTGGTTTTTGTGCGGTACCGTGCGGGTCTCGATCGGAGTGGTCCGATAACGGTGCTGGTGGCGGTGGGTGGTCGTCCGTCGTCGTCGAAGGTGAAGCCGATGGTGGTGGGTGTGGGTGTACCGTGTGAGAGGGAGAGAGAGAACTTTTGAGCCTTTTGATTTTAGTTTTTCAAATGGGAGGGATATTTGTGGGAAATTAGTAATGTGGTCATATATGACCAATTTTAATAATTATGGATTTAGGAAAAATTTTTTAGGGTATTGTAAGCATGAAATTTCAAATTTTCCTTTGAAATTTTGCGGTATGATTGTGGTTTAAGAAATTGTAAAATGTGCATGTATGGATTGGTTTGAAAATATAACAATAATCCACACTATACCACCTCAAATGTTGTTATAGCTTATGTTCCTAGAGAGAAGCTAATGAAATGGGTCATATTTTTTTTTTGAATAATGAGCATATCATTAAATAAATAGAGTGTACAAAAAAGATGGACCAAAACCATACAAACAAGTTTTTAATTCATGTATGTACAACTAATTCACGAGATGACATAAATTAGGGATACTTCAAGAAAATTGAATAGCAAACTTGAAAAAATAACATAGTATAATAGTTGGAAAAAAATATTAAAAGCTAAACAAGTAAAGATTAAAAAAAAATGGGTCATAAATTTGATCTTTAGTGAAATTATAACTGTTACGAAAATTATGAACACTACGCAAGTATACGCAATCAAGTAGTAAAATCACACAGGTGAGGTCGAACCACAGGGAATTAGACTAACTACCAATAAATTATACTTATGATTCTATCTGATAAATCAATACTTTTTAGGAATTCAATAAAATAATTCAGAAACTTAAAATAACAAAAGAATATTAATCAAGAAGAGAAAATAGGGAGAAGAATCCTGTTATTAAGTTACCAATGTTAATGTCTAATTGCTATCCTTCTCTTGAAGTGAATGACAGATTATAAATTAACTTAACTCTTTTCAGATCTTTTAGGTTCTAAATCTCATGCTCTCTAATTAATCTCTTAATTAAACTAACATGAATTCAGCATTAAACAATAATCTATTTGTCACAGAGGCTATGTAAATACTCTCGTTTCACATCAAAATCTAGACTATCCAATTTTAGCATTCCCAATTCTCACTTTTCAGATTTCGAATTGAGATCATAAAACATGTAAAAGGTGATCAATCTTGCACATGGAAATTAAACACAAATATGAATAGTGTCCACAATCAAGATGGAGGAATGGCAATTATTCATTAACTAGGAAAAACTTAAACAACATTCATCATTCTCCCTAAATAGGAGTTTAGTTCAAAACATCCATAATCAAATCCATAATTAACATTGAAACAGAAAATAGCATAGAAAAATTAAAGAGAAGAGAAAGAACTAGTTGAAGCAATTGATTCAGGTCGCCACAAGCCGCTCTTCTAGCCTCCTTCTTTGTTTCTAGGGCTCCAAATCTGAATGAACCCTAATTTTCACGAACTCCCTCTATTTAAACCAAGTCTCATCTTTAAAATTCGTGAAATTACAAAAATGTCCAAAATCCCGTCACTGGGTCCCCGTCGCGACTGGCAATGCCCTCGTCGCAAAGGGGTTAAGCATCGAATACTTGAAAAACTTTCTGCCAGTTCCCGTCGTGACTGGAACAGGCAGTGACACAATATTTGGTTTTTCTTCTCGATTCTTTCACCACGCGTCCTCAATTCTTGTACATACTTTCTCTAAACACCCAAGGACCTGAAACAAAAGAATCAAGCGTAAAATAGCCCTAAAACTAGAAACAAAGAGTGAAAACTAACCGAAAATATGATTCGAAACTTAGACTAATTTTAGCCTAACAAATTCCCCCAAACTAGATTCTTACTCGCCCTCGAGTAAGATAACTACTACTAACTACTAATCTACTAACTACGCTATAAGATAATCACAATACTACTGCTCATGTGCTGTTCTCTTCCATTGCTCAAACTAGAATTTCAATTCCACCAACTCTAACAATTAATTTAGATGCTCAGTTTTTCACATACTGCACAAACACAAGATGACTTCACAATCGAAACAATGTTATAATGGTTTTACTCTTTCCAACCATTCCACTACCCGATAACTCATATGCTTGCATGCTTACCTCTCTCCACTAATGTTGACAACATCCTTTCAGAATCAATAGGGCTTTTTGAGGTTTAGAAAGTATGGCTTAGATATTTGGAAAATGAAAAACAATTTTGGCTAAAGATATCATAAGCACAAAAATAACCCACAAGCTTCTTCTAATTTCAAATTTCCCAAAGTGTTCCCACAACTAACCATGATTGAGAAAAAGAAAATTTTCTTTCTTTTTTCGTTTTTTTTCCCAACATCACTGATTTTTTTTTTTGAATCATGTTTTTTTTTTCATTATTTTTTTTTCAGTGATATTGATCTTACCAAATATCTCTTTTTTTCTCAATCTTGCAAGTTTTTTTTCTTTTCTATCTTCTCTCACACCATGTATTTTGCTCCCCCAAACTAATTATATAGCTTATGATATCATTGATAAAATAGTGAGGACAAAATTAACAGTGTGGATACATATTTCGGTTCAACAGGTGAAGAACAAAACAAGTTTAGGCTCAAGAGGGTTAACTAAGGATAATCATTTCATGGTAGGCTTGAAAGGCTCAAACTATCCAACAAATGCCTAAATCATATTCCTATTGAATGTTGTCAAGGATTTCGCCTCAAAAGAATAAGACATGCAAGTTCTAAGCTATCCAGCCAATCTTACCACAAACCATAGTAAAATAATTATAACATATTTCACAGATCATCAAATTGCATTCTTACACACGTTATACAAGCATCCAAACTAATCCAAAGAGTTAACAGAATTAAGCACACAGTTATTTTGCAATTTTAGAGCACATTACAATAAACAGTAGCACACAATTATCTTCTAGCTTTTTGCCCATTCCTAACTAAAAATAGAAAATTAAAGCAGAAAATTAAAAATAAATGCAAATTAAAATGCAGAAAATAAGATTTTTAAATCCCTCCCCCCAAACTAAAGATTCACATTGTCCCCAATGTGCTATTATATTCAAGGTGAGAAGGACTTACCTGAGCCCCCATCAGAAGGGGTTGGGCGAATTGGGGTTTTTATTTTGCTGAAGGAGGGTCCCGTCGCGACGGGCATGATGCCCCGTCGCGACGGGAATTGGCAGAAAGTTTCAAAATTTGTTCGTCGTCTTCCCAATCGCGACGGGCAATGCCCCAGTCGCGACTACTGTAGCCTGGTCCCTTTTTTTTTTCGTAAGAGGCCCAGTCGCGACGGGCAATACTCCCGTCGCGACTACTGTAGCAGGGGATCTTTTTTTTCACGATTTTCACGGTTTTAATATACAAATGCAAATCCAACCTAAATGCAATGAAACAAATTAAAATGATACCAAACACTTGTAATTGTTTTCTAAAAAATCAAAAGAAAAATAAAGTAAAATTAAATAAAAGATTGGGTTGCCTCCCAATAGTGCTGTCTTTATCGTCGCTCAGCTAGACGTTGACCGGGGTCTTCATAGTGGCGCCAGAATTATGGCGGACTTCTTGGTCAAATTAACCTCCCATGTTGCTAATTTCAGAGTTTTGCACAAGAGTAAGTTCACTTTCAGAATTACCACACATCAATCTTTTCCAACGCCGCCGAATCATTCGAAGTCGCTCTTTAGGCTTTGCTTTCTTCTTATCAGCTTTAACAAAAGAACCCTTCACCATCTCAATCTTGCAACAGGTAGGAATGTCGGTTGGGGCAAAAACATTAAAACTGACCTCTTCATCTTGCACTCGCAACTTTAACTCCCCCTTTTGAACATCTATTAATGTTCGGCCCGTGGCTAAGAATGGTCTTCCCAAAATAATGGGAATAGTTGAATCTTCCTCCATATCAAGAATTAGGAAATCAGCAGGGAAAATAAACTTACAAACCTTCACTAGTACATCTTCAATTATCCCACGAGGATGAGTCAAAGAACGATCTGCCAGTTGTAAAGTCACTGTTGTAGGCTTTGCTTTTCCCAATCCTAGCCTTTTGAAGACTGACAATGGCATTAGATTAATGCTTGCTCCTAGATCACATAGAGCTTTAGTTTCCACCGAACCCCCTATAGAGCATGGAATATTGAAACTACCCGGATCTTTAAGTTTGGGCGGTAGTTTCTTCTGCAAAATTGCACTGCCCTCCTCAGTGAGTGCCACTGTTTCATAGTCCTCCATTTTCCTCTTCTTAGACAATATCTCCTTCATGAACTTCACATACCTGGGCATCTGTTCTAAAGCTTCAGCAAAAGGAATGTTGATGTGTAGTCTTTTAAAGACCTCTAGAAATTTTGTGAACTGCTTGTCTAGATTGGTCTTACGGAGTCTCTGAGGATAAGGAATCTTCACATGATGATCAATACTGATTGGTGGAGACTGTTGTGGTGGTGCAGGACTATCAGTAGTCTTCTCTTCTGTTGATGTTGGAGTTGGTGCCGCTTTATCTATAATCTCTTCATCCACTGGTTGCATCATCTCGGGCCCATCATATTTCTTACCACTCCTCAGGGTAATTGCCTAGCAATTTTCTTTAGGATTAACTTCAGTTGTGCTAGGCAAGTTTCCCTGAGGACGGGTTGCTACCTGGATTGCTAGCTGCCCCATTTGAGTCTGCAAATCTTTAATGGAAGATCTAGTTTCAGTCATGAATTGTAGCAATAAATCTGTCTGCAAACTAGAGTTTCCACTAGAGCTTTGTTGCTGAGTGTACTGTTGGTTCTGTGTTTGGTTTTGATTTCTTTGCTGATAGAACCCACTGTTCCTTCGGTTACCTCCTTGGTTGAACCCATAATTGTTGTTGTTGTTGTTCTGCGAATAATTTCCAATGGCTTTTGCTTCATCCATTGGAAAATCATCCACATCTCCCTGACACTCAAAAAGGTGATGGTTGCCTCCACATATCTCACAAACAACTTGGGCTTGTTTAGCTTGTCCTGCGATCAGCTTTGTTAGGGCCTCAACCTGAGCTGTCAGCTTTATAATGGCATCGACCTCTAGCACACCAGCTACTTTCTTTGTTTGACTCCTTTCAGTTGGCCACTGCTGATTGTTTAGAGCCATCTCTTCCAACAGATCATAAGCCTCATTTGCACTCTTTCTCATAAATGCTCCACCAGCTGCTGCATCTATAAGAGTTCTAGTGTTACCAACCAACCCGTTGTAGAAGTTATGAACCAGCATCCACTTCTCTATACCATGATGAGGGTATTTTCTGATTAGATCTTTAAACCTCTCCCAAGCCTCATGGAGAGATTCATTATCTTGCTGACTAAAGTTGTTGATTTCACCTCGCAAGTTGGCTGACTTTGCTGGAGGAAAGAACTTGGACAGAAATTTTGTAGCCAAGTCATTCCATGTGGCAATGGAGTTGGGTGGCAAGGAAATTAACAAACTTTTGGCTCTCTCCCTGAGTGAGAAAGGAAACAGTCTCAATCGGATGGCGTCATCACTAACCCCATTTACTTTGAAAGTCTGGCACAACTCTATGAAGTTTGATAGATGCAGATTGGGATCTTCAGAAGAGAGTCCACCAAACTGGACTGAAGACTGCACCATTTGGAGTAAGGCAGGCTTGATTTCAAAGTTGTTAGCCTCCACTGCCGGTGCCCTTGTGAGAGTAGGGAGAATATAATCTCTCAAGCTACGACCATTAGCTTGATCTTCAATGGCACCTCCATTATTACCGTTGTTGCCTCTATTATTAGCATTATTAGCATTTTCAGCCATGATCTCTGGTGTTTCAACAGTTGCTAAAACTCTTTCTTGCCTCTTGTTCTTTCTGTTTCTCCTACAAGTTTTCTCAATTTCAAGATCAACTGGTAATATGACTGCTTGTCCTTGACGGCTCATACACTTAGGAGTCCTGAAATAGATAAAGAAAATATTGCAAGAAACAGATTAGTAATTAGCAAGAAAAATAAACCAAAGTAGAAGTTAGTATAATTTTGTGTAATATTAATCTTTAAACAATTCCCCGGCAGCGGCGCCAAAAACTTGTTACGAAAATTATGAACAATACGCAAGTATACACAATCAAGTAGTAAACTCCCACAGGTGAGGTCGAACCACAGGGAATTGGATTAACTACCACTAAATTATACTTATGATTCTATCTGGTAAATCAATACTTTTTATGAATTCAATAAAATAATTCAAAAACTTAAAATAACAAAAGAATATTAATCAAGAAGAGAAAATAGGGAGAAGAATCCTGTTGTTAAGTTACCAATGTTAATGTATAATTGCTATCCTTCTCTTGAAGTGAATGACAGATTATAAATTAACCTAACTCTTTTCAGATCTTTTAGGTTCTAAATCTCATGCTCTCTAATTAATCTCTTAATTAAACTAACATGAAATCAGCATTAAACAATAATCTATTTGTCACAGAGGCTATGTAAATACTCTCGTTTCACATCAAAACCTAGACTATCCAATTTTAGCATTCCCAATTCTCACTTTTCAGATTTTGAATTGAGATCATAAAACATGTAAAAGGTGATGAATCTTGCACATGGAAATTAAACACAAATATGAATAGTGTCCACAATCAATATGTAGGAATGGCAATTATTCATTAATTAGGAAAAACTTAAACAACATTCATCATTCTCCCTAAATAGGAGTTTAGTTGAAAACATCCATAATCAAATCCATAATTAACATTGAAACAGAAAATAGCATAGAAAAATTAAAGAGAAGAGAAAGAACTAGTTGAAGCAATTGATCCGGGTCGCCACAAGCCGCTCTTCTAGCCTCCTTATTTGTTTCTAGGGCTCCAAATCTAAATGAACCCTAATTTTCACGAACTCCCTCTATTTAAACCAAGTCTCATCTTTAAAATTCGTGAAATTATGAAATTGTCCAAAAATCCCGTCACTGGGTCCCCGTCGCGACTGGCAATGCCCCCGTCGCGACGGGGTTAAGCATCGAATACTTGAAAAACTTTCTGCCAGTTCCCGTCGCGACTGGAACAGGCAGCGACACAATATTTGGTTTTTCTTCTCGATTCTTTCACCACGCGTCCTCAATTCTTGTACATACTTTCTCTAAACACCCAAGGACCTGAAACAAAAGAATCAAGCGTAAAATAGCCCTAAAACTAGAAACAAAGAGTGAAAACTAACTGAAAATATGACCCGAAACTTAGACTAATTTTAGCCTAACAATAACCTCCAAAAAAAAATAATAAATAAATAAAAACATTCTCAAGATAATTCATCTTTTTATGATTTGATTCATTGTATTAAGTAACCACTTGATGCTAGCTCAAGTGGCCATAAGAGAGTGCGTGTGTGTTGGAGGTTCTGGGTTCGAATCCCAAGTTATGGATTGTAATATATATACGCTTAGTTCAAAAAAAATAAAATTCATTGTATTAAGTACCCTTTATCTCATTTGCCTAATCTGACTCTAAATAAGGGATACAAGCTTATCTTTTCCTTAAATGGAAGAAAAAACATGTGAGAGATACCTTGTGGGAGCAGAGAAATGCCTTAAAATAAATAAAGTAGCAGTGCCCATTATTATAGTACTGCGACTTCTGTTCACAAAAGAAGAAACTAAAGCCTATTGGTCTATTACTGCTGCAGTATCTCCTTTGCAGGAGATCCCCACAAGACTTTCTAAACTAAGCCATTAAAACTTAAGACCCATATTTATTTTGAAACCCACTTTTTACACTCTCATCTTCTCTTCAAAAATCAAAATGAGCGTACTTGGCCAGAAAAGAAAATGCATGGACCAAGAAGAAGAAAACTGTGATGATGATCAAAGGGTGAGCATAAAAGTTGTAAGTCAGGTATTGTGATTATTTTATCTGTCTTTTTACATTTTCTTGCATTGTATATATGAAGTTTCTTTCTCAACTGAGATCTAGACTTTTTCTTGAGAATATATATAATACACTCAAAAAACAGATGATGGTTGCTCTCTAACTGCTGATTACACACTCTACAGATTCTAGTGTCAATTCTAAAACATCAAGCAAGATTGTCCTTGTCCCTTGTAAAAAGACATTCATTTTTATATATATATATATATATATATATATATATATATATAGCTTGCCAAAGGATAAAATAATTTGTGTTTGGGTAAAGTCATAAAACACCAAACTGTTTTGTCATAATCCACTCTATCACAACGCAACAGATAAATAGAAATCCTGCTAATCTTATTCATGCACCAGCTTGCTTCTTGCTTTGGGGTGTACAGCCAAAAGTTCTGACCATTTAAATACATTTCACCCATAAACTCTCTTGTTTAGTCGTAATGGCCCTTAGCTATCAAATCAAAGCTTTGTTCCTTTCCCACTTTCTTTAAAGCCAATTCCTCTATATTTTTTAGGCAAGCAAATTTGTTCCCAAAGTAGTAAGATGGCCTTTGTTTGTTAATAACGATTTATTTGCTTTTAACGACTAAATTTTTTTATTTATTTATCTTTTTTTAATATTACCTACAAGAAAATGAGCAAAACATTTGCCTTAGTTCATCAACTTTGAGTTTTTTTTTTGCTTGTTATATTAAAATGAATTTATTAATTTTGTGAGTAAAGGGTACAGCAAACAAGGAGACTTACTTCAAAATCAATAAGAAGTGTAGGTTGTTCAAGCTCTTACAAACATTTTGCAATCACCAAAATGTTGATTATAGAGACATGCAGTTTCTCTTCAATGGCAAGCGCATTTCTCCAAAACACACTCCTCACTCAGTAAGTTTTCCTTTTTTTTTAATTTTTTTTTTTTTTTATTAATTAGTTCTTTTTCCTATTCTTTTATTCCAATTGCATCTTTGTTTTAAACTATTTCTGATATAATTGTACGATGAAAACTGAAAAGTTAAAAACTTATGTTTGAAGTCTTTAAAGCTGAGATTGTCATTATCAAAAAGGTAACTTAAAAGAGGTATCAGTATAATTTTCTAAAAATAAGTATATTATATAATTTATGGATAATTACATGAGGTATTATTTTTTTAAAAAAAAAATTACAAATTTATATTTAAAGATTTTTTTAATATTTTTTTTTCTTCATAAAAACAATACGAAAACAACAAGAGAACTACAAAAATAACATTTAAATAGCATTAAAATAACTAGGACTGAACATCGGACGGGTTTACCGAGTTTCGAATTCGCGGGTTTCGAGTTCACGGGTTTCAGGTTCAAAAAAATGAAACCAAACCCGCACCCGAATAGAGCACGGGTTGGCGGGTTTCATTTGGCCGGGTTGACCGGGTTGGCTGGTTGACCCGGTCAACTCAGTGAACTCTTTAAAAAAATTAATTTTTAATTCAAATAATTATTTCTTTTATTTTTTTTTTGAAAATATTTCTTTTATTTTTTAAATAAAAAATTATATATAAAAATATATTTAATTTATATTATTTAACAGAAAATAAATTTATAAAAAAAAATTGAGAGCATGGGGTGAGCATAGCACTATGTGTGCCGTGTGTGTGTTAGGGCTCTGAAAGTGTTAGGTTCGTGTTATCTTTTACGGTTTTTATTTTTTAATTAATAATTTAATATATAAATATATATATAAACTGTTATAAAAAAAAAATAAAAATATATATAATATATTTAAATTGCGGGTTGGCGGGTTCAACCCGAAACCTGGTACCCGTAAAAACTCAACCAGCGAACCCACCCTGTTGCCCCTGAATTCGCCCAAAATACGTGGACCAGTCGAAAAGGGACACGTGGATCAGATAACTTGTAAATATTTGATAAGTCTTTGTACGCCACAAGGAAGCACCCTGGGCATGGGTCCCGGAGGAGGCACCCGGAGTACAAGGTACTCCCGGAAGCTCGCATAGCATGAAGCCTCTCCGGGATGTGTCAGGCCTCTCCTGAGTAATCAAGTCGCATTTAATGCCGCATGGGAGGAAGCGTGTTGGGACTGTAACACGCAATAAAGTCTGACGGCACAACCCCCAAACAGCAGCGCTACAGTAATAATCATTTAAGTCTAGCGACGGCTACTCTGCGAAGAGTCACGTCAATCACAAGCCAAAAAGGACATTCCTCATAAAAACCCTACAGCACCTAGGGATTTGACCATGCATCACCCATGGTATATTCATTGGGAATACCCAACTTTATGGATACTTACAGATACATTTGTAAGAACAATCCTAGGGATCACCCCACCAAAACACTATAAATACCCCCTCAAAGCTCATTTAATGGGGTCGAGAATCTTGGGTTGCATAAGAGCAAGAAGAGAAAATACTCACCAAGAACATTCTCTGTATTTATGAGAAGAACATTCTCTCAAGTGTGGAATGCAGATAAATACATCCATCAATAACAAAGACTCGTGGACTAAGGCTCGTTAACGCCCCTGACCACGTAAAAATCCTCATCTCGCTTTCTTACGACAACTATAATCATATTTTAATAGTTGCCAAAAATCTCGGTCAACATTTTGGTGCTTTCATTGAGAGCCGAGGAAAATTTGCTACATAACAAGCATTTGACTTCACAAGAATGGTGGAGACAAGAAGTACACGTCATCCTCGCCCTGCGGAGATGCTCGAGATCCAAATGAGGAAGATGTGGCCTCGAGAGCGGCGGGAGTCGAGGAAGAAGAAGAAGAAATAGTCCTCGACGAGAACTACGAGGAAAACCTCGACGAGTATGCCTACGACGGAGGAAGTTACTCAGAGATGGTGCTCCTCAGACAAAAAGCTATCGATCATGAAGCCGAGATCGAAGCTCAGAAAGCGCAAAACCAAAAAATGCGGGAAGTGATGCTAGCCATGCGAAAGCCATGGAGGCGGGCGGTATTCACGTGCACCCCGAGGCAATGGCCGCCGGGCTCGACGGAGAGCCGGCTACGTCTTCGCCTAATTCCCGTGACAGAAAACCTAGGGAGCCTAGCCTATAAGACACCTGTGAGGAAAATCAAACAAAAAACCCTACTTCTACCCACAGGCGAAAGAAAAGGTGCGGGATCCGCGAAAGGTCCGCTCATTTCCCTAAGGGAAAGGTCCGCGAGAGGGCAAGCCCCAAAGAGGGTCTTGGCCCTCACGATCGAGTGGACGGAAAGCGTTTCTGTGCACCGGGGAACTGTGGGGTAGAGGAAGAAGAGGACAGAGATGTCCTCCCATTGATCCGAGAAATCAAATCAAAGGGAATCAAGGTGACCTCGGGATCACCTTGACCAAAAAAGATACGAGCTCGTGGTTTCTCGGGTACGTTAAACGAAGGGATCATGGCGGAACTCGCAATACTTCGAAAAGACATTGCTCGAGTCTCCCGGGAGCGGAGGGAGACGACTCAGGACTCGGACGGCGAGGATCGGGAGCCATGTGCCAAGCATATCCCGGAGGCGGAGCTCCCTAAAAATTTCAAGATGCCCGAAATGGCGGCATATACCGGGAACTCCGTCCGGTGACCACATGTCACGGTTCAAGCCGTGTCATGACGATCATGCGGGTTAGCAATGACGCCAAATGCTCGTGCTTCCCCCCTCACCGAGTGGATCGGGGAGGAATGGTTCAAAAAAATTTGGAACCGGGATCCGTGGGTTGTTGGAACAAACTCCAAACCAACTTCGGAGGCAGTTTGTCGCGCGAGAAAAGGTTAACTTGGAGGTTAGTGCCTTGACCAACATCAAGCAACTGCCCACCGAGACCTTGAAGAATTACATCAAGAGGTTCCGAGAGGAAGCCTCGAAGACCAAAAAGGTTGATGACGGACAACGGCTTGCACTTCCAAGCAGGGATCCGCGGGACTCCCTTCCGGAATGAGTTGCGACGAAGGCGCCGCTAACCTCCGGGACTTCCGAAAAGGGTCCAAAAGTATATTAACCTCGAAGAAGCCCGAGATCGTGGCTTACGGAGGCTATTATCCCACCGGGATAGCGGGGTACATGCCGTGAGTGTCGCCCTCGGAGTGCCCAGGCCGACTCGCGACAAGTGAGTGGCATACGGGTTCGGGTGAGGCCAGAAGCTGCTTTGGCACCAGCATCTTCCCATTACGGCAACCCGTCCGGAGTGAATGGACGAGCCCCTTCACAGGCTGCCCCGACTGCTAGCTTAACAGGCCCTACCCAGGGGTCGAGGAGCAAAAGGTCCTCCAAGGGTAGCACCCGAACGGGAGAGAAGCGCCAGAAGAAGGGGTACACACCCCAATATACTCAGTACACAGAGCTCACGGACTCCCCGAACGTGTGTACTTTGCCACTAGGCAAAATACGCACTACGGAGACCACGGCCATTGTACAAAGACGGCTCCGGAGAGATCCGAGTAAAAGATGCGAGTATCACAATGACATTGGTCATAGCACCAATGAGTGTAAGAATCTCAAACGACGAGATTGAAAATCTAATCCGCTTGGGCCACCTCTACGAGTGGATCAAAAATAGGTTGCCCCACCTTAATCCAGGGCAGGTGGCCGGGGGTATGCCTCCGGGAACACCAGGGGGTACAGCAGGAGTATTGCCTCCAGCTGCTCCCGCAGGTGACACCCAGCATATTCCCGGGCTACCGCCCCGGCCTAATGGGCGGGTAGCCATGATCTCCGGAGGTCCCCATATCGGAGGAAACACTCGCAAGGAGCGAAAACGATATGCCGAGGCCGCGAAACATAATGAGGTGTGGGAGGTTACTCAACTCCCAGCTCAAAGGCCTCGGCTAATGGACCAACCCATAACGTTCACGGAAGAAGACGCCAAGACGGTGCGTTTTCCTCACCACGACCGGCCCGTGCCGTAGAGACCCCCATCGCAAATAAAGTGGTGGCTAGGGTCTTGATTGACAATGGGAGTTCCGTGAACACCTTTCTTCAAAGAAGCCTTCAGCTGCGATAGGGTTGACCGACCGGGACCTCTCGCCTAGTGGGTCACGGCTCACGGGGTTTAACGGGACGACGCTAATCCCGATGGGAAAAGTAAGGCTCCCGGTTACCCTGTGCCCGGATACCCCCAGAGCACATTTAAATATTGCACCTTCGTGGTGGTAGACTGTCCAACAGCCTACAACGCGATCCTTGGTCGGCCGGCCCTAGTGGACTTTGGTGCCATTACTTCAATCCGACACTTGTGCCTAAAATTCCCTACCCGGGCAGCGGAGTCGGCTGAGGGGAAATCAAAGGAGAGGCCGGTGTTGTTACAATGTTGCCACCCACCTACCTGTACTCATGGTTCGGGAGTCTCCCGAGATAGAGAAGGCTGAAGAGGATGAGCTGGATCCTCGTATAGGATCCGAAAGGGTCGTAGAACCAATGGAGGACGTCGAAGAAATACCAGTGTGCGACGACGACTCCACCAAAGTACTCCGGATAGGGAAGAGCCTGGATCCGGAGGAAAAAGACAAAATAATAAAAACACTGAAGGGCGCCATCGACATCTTTGCATGGCGCCAAGAAGACATGACCGACATAAGCCCTCGTGTCATCACCCATGTACTCAATGTCAACCCGGACATGCCCCCTGTACAGCAAAAGAGACGCCCGCTCGACTCGGTGAAAGCCGAGGAGCCTTAGAGAAGAGGTGGACAAACTTCGTCCGATGGCATGATTCGCGACGTGTACTATCCGGAATGGTTGGCCAATCCGGTCCACCGAATGCCCCAATAGAACGGGACTTGGCGAGTTTGTATAGATTTCACGAGATCTAAACAAAGCACCGCCCAAAGGACTGCTTCCCGCTACCCGGGATCGACCGGATGGTAGACGCCACGTCCGGATTTAAGCTGCATCTTTCATGGATGCCTATCTTGGGTACAACCAAATAAAAATGCATACGGCAGACCAAGAGTGCACTAGCTTCGGGGACCGATAAGGGGGTATCTGCTACCTAGTCATGCCTTTCGGATGAAAACGCCGGAGCAACCTATCAAAGAATGGTTAACCGGATGTTTAAAAGCCTCCTGGGGACGAAACATGGAAGTTTATGTGGACGACATGCTCGTCAAATCCAAAGCATGCAACAGCCACGCAAGCGACTTAGAAGAATGTTTTGAAGTCGTCCAGAGATACGGTATGAAGCTCAACCGAAAAGTGCACCTTGTAAGGGTCAAGTCGGGAAAATTCCCGGGCTTCATAGTCGACCAAAGGGGGATCGAAGCAAACCCGAAAAAAATCCAAGCTCTCCTAGACATGCCATCCCCCAAGAAGCATAAAGACGTGCAGAGCTTGACCGGGAAAGTAGCCGCACTGAGCCGCTTTATCTCACGATCCACGGACAAGTGCATACCCTTCTTCAACGTACTGAAGAAATGCCAAAAGTTCGAATGGTCGGATGAATGCGTGGAGGCATTCAAGAGGTTAAAAGACCACATGGCCAAACCTCCTATCCTATCGAAACCCGTCCTTGGAGAAGACTTGTTCCTTTCGTGGCGTCTCGAGAGCACGCGCGGTGCCCCACAGTCCGGATCCGGGAGGAAGAAAAATTCGGCACCCGTGTACTATGTCGGTAAAGCGCATGATAGGGGCGAGACAAGGTACCCGTCCGAAAAATTAGTATTACGCCTCCCGATGGCATCAAGGAAGCCGAGGCCTTACTTCCAAGCCCATCAGGATCAAAATCTTAACCAATCATCCGCTCAGCAAGTTCTCAAGCCTCGAAGCATCCGGAAGACTCCTCAAGTGGGCAATGGAGCTAACTCAATTCGACTTACACTACGTACCCTGCATTTCCATAAAAGGCCAAGCCTTGGCGAGACTTCATTACCGAATGCAATGAAGCCGAGGCAACGAATACACTGCAAGCACCACCAATCCCCACCTGGAGGGTGTTTGTAGACGGAGCTTCTAATGAGAACGGTTCGGGAGCCGGAGTGGCTATGATATCACCAACTGGAATGCGGCTCCAGGAAGCACTCCGATTTAACTTCACAGCTTCAAATAATGAAGCCGAATACGAAGCCCTGATAGCATGGCTGAAATTGGCAAAAGATGTAGGAGCCAAAAGGGTGGAAGTCTACAGTGACTCCTCACGGTCGTAAACCGGTGTATCCGAATACCAAACTCGCGGCGAGCGGATGGCCGCGTACGTAACAATAGTCCGAGAACTGCTCCACGAGTTCACGGACTATAAAATAGAAAGAATCCCCCGAGAAAAGAACGCTCACGCGGACTACCTGGCTAAGTTAGCCTCGGACAGCGAAATCGAAGAGCTGGGGGTAGTACCAGTGGAACGCTTGGCAGAGCCAAGCATCAAAATAAAAGAGACCACACTAACGGTTGGGCAAGAACCCAGCTGGATGGTCCCCATCATAAAATACATAACCACGGAGTGAGTTGCCCCAAGAGAGGGCACCTTGTCTCGAAAGATTCGATCGTCAGCTCATCGTTATGTAATGATGGACCAAATTCTCTACCGGAGAGGACTCAGCATGCCTTACTTAAGGTGTGTATCGGACCCTGAAGCTAGACAAATCATGCTAGAGGTCCATGAAGGATTCTGTGGAGATCATACGGGAGGACCCAGCCTCTCAAAGAAAATATTGAGGCAAGGGTACTTCTGGCCAACAATGAAAAAAGATTGTATAGACTATGTCCAAAAGTGTGACTCGTGCCAAAGGTACGCGAACATACCGAGAGCTCCTCCAAACGAGATCACCACGATGACCAGCCCCCGGCCCTTCGCGGTCCTGGGAATAGATCTCATCGGGTCTCTACCTACGGGGAAAGGAGGGGTAAAGTATGCAATAGTAGCGTAGACTACTTCACCAAATGGACGGTGAGCCGATGAAGACAATAACTGCTAAGAAGGCATTGGACTTTGTTATCAAAAACATAGTGTGTCGATACGACTTGCCTCACAAAATAGTCTCGGACAATGGAAAGCAATTTGATTGCGAGGAATTCTGGAAACACGCAACCAACACGGAGTAGTGAAAAGCTTCTCCGCGGTAGCCGACCTCGAACAAACGGCCGGGCGGAAGCGGTCAATAAAATCCTAAAGGTCACCTTGAAAAAAGAAGCCGCCTGGCACTCGTAAAAATAATCGGCCCTCAGAAGAATTGCCAAGGGTATTATGGGCCTCTTGGGACGACCCCCGGAACCACAACCGCCACTCGCCCTTCTCAATGGCCTACGGTTGTGAAGCAATGGTCCGGTAGAAACATTATTCCCATCCCACGGGGAGGACGACTTACGATCCCTTGCCACTTAATCGAGCATCTTTGCTCCAAGAAGCTTTGGATCAAGTCGAGGAACTCGGGATGAGTCTCAAATACGGATGGCTGCTTATCAAAAGAAGGTGACCAAGTATTTTAACTCCAAGGTTAAAAATGTGAATTCGCTATTGGGGATATGGTCCAAGAAGGGTTTTCCGCCACCCAAGAACCCGGGTGGGGGTACTTGGACCAGAATTGGGAAGGACCATATGAGATCGAGGACGAGATCGGTTCACCGCACTTACAAACTAAAAAGAATGGACGGAACCACCGTCCCAAGAGCCTGAAATGCCGATCACCTCGGAAAAATATTACCGATAGCGAAATAAAACTTAGACTTTGTTCAAAGGGTTTGTACCAATCCAAATGTATACCTCCTCTATATTAAATAAAAGGTGCCTTAAAAACGAAGTTTCTATGCCACTGAGACTAGGGTATACCGCACGGACAAACGGAAAAACAAACTAAGTAAAATATCCCGACCCAAAGGGCGGAGTCGAAAGTATGCACAAAAATAAAAAGCATAAGCATAAAAATCCTAATCAAAGACGAGGTTAAAAAACATAAGTGTGACAAAAGAAAGATCGCATAAAAAATATCCTAGCCCAAAGGGCGGGTCATATACATATAAATGGCCCGGGGACGAGCCTTAAAAATATAATTGTCTCCTTCAAATAAAAGCTACATACCTATATATATATTGTTCTAAGGCGGCGGCAAATATGTACAAAAAAAAAGAGTTATAAAAGAAACGGGTGGAATCTTGGTCGGTTGTACGGCGGCTCGGTCGGCCGCGGAGGAAGGCGAGGTCCAATACGTGCCTCTAGCACGGCATCAAGCTTTTTTCTTCTTTTCCCGAAATTTGGCAATCATTTCCTCGGGTTTGGGATAAAAAGTAAGCTTGATATTTTGATCATAGGTGGACCAAGCCATGTAGACCCCATCGTCAAAGCGCTTCGGACACGGCGCGGGGAAACGGGAGAGAGGAGCTCGGCCCTTTTGGCCTTCTTGATGGATTGTTCTTTGAAATCCCTAAGCTCCTTCGGCCCGCTTACTAGAGCGGCCTTGGACTCTATGTTCGCCTGGTGAGTTTCCTCTAAAGATCTCACCTTGGCGACCATTTCATCCAAAGCCTCCACAGCCTCCGGAGGTCTCGCTCAGCCTTGTCGGCCCTCGGTTTGAGCCATAGTTCCTCCCCGGTGTTGGGCCTCCATCCCCGTCCCTCCGCCGGGCCTCGTCCGGATCCCGCAGCCTCCGCCCCGAGCCTCCCTCCGTTTGGCCTCCTCTTCCTTGGCCTTGGCGCCGCCTCTCGGCGCTCGGCGGCCCTCTGGTAGATCTCGCCTCTCGGTGTGAGGTCTGAAGGACCTTCGACATCGTTCATGTCCCCAAAGTCGGACAGAACGAAGCCATGATTTATGATGTTCTTGGAGAGGCGGCCAGCCTCAGCAGCAAGCTGAACCATAATGCAAGGATAAGAAGGAGAAGTTTCTCAAAGAAAAAATAAAATATAAGCAAAAATTGCGAAGTACTTACCACCGTGAGAGAATGAGGCGAGTCCCGGACCCTGGAAGATGGAGTTCGAGGAAGCGCAAGTGGCGAACCGCTTAGGCGCGCATCGGGGGTGAGGGCCGAGAGCGAACTCGCCGGTCATCTCCGCGCAAAGGAGCCAAGGTGGGCCTAGGAAGCGACGGAACCGGTCCGATAAAGTGGTCCGGATTAAGGTCCCACGGATCACAGTAATCGGGTGGTTGATGCTCGCCTCTCCGCCCCGCAATCCTCCTAAGGGCTTCCACTTCGGCGTACCCCCGGGAGTACTCATCCATAGCATAGTTATGCTTGGGCTGTTCGAAGCTCACCGCTCACCTCGTCCCCCGGAATCGGGGTAAGCACGATGTTGGGAGGAGCAGGATTTTCCTCCATGGGGGAGACCCCGCCGTCCAGACCATGAGCGGGAGTGTCGGCTCTCCGAGGCTTCTTCGGCTCATCGTGGGCAATCATCTTGCCCTTGTGCTTACGAATCAGAGCCACCTCAGACTCCTCTTCGCCCTCCTCAGCTTCCTCCGGAAGGGCTCGAGGCTCTCCCGCACCCTCAGCGGCTTCCTCCGAGAAGTCCCATCCCTTCCCTTGGCCTTCTCCCGGAAGCACCTCCTCGTCATCCACTAAGTCAATAGTGTCGGGGGGAGCGCTGGAAGAAACCTTCAAGGAAGGGGCCGTGGGAGAAGAGGTAAAGGCCGAGGGAGCCACGGGAGTATGAACTCCGGCAAGCTGTTCCAGAATGGCGTCCATGGAGATACCTGTTTCACAAAATAAGCAAGTGTTAGAAGTCCGTGAGGAACCACTTATACAAGATACAACAAATAAGCTACTCCTACCCGAACTTCCTAATTCGGCCCTAGCAAAGTCTCGAACTTTAATGCTGGCAGCGTCATCTCCGAGATAACTGTCCGAGGGCCGAACCGGTGGACGTTATGTGCGAAGGACCTGCGGAATAGGTTCGGAGGGCAGAGCCCATCCGGGACCGACCTAGGTAATCTCCTAAGTTCGAAAAATAAAATTCCTTCGGACGATCCCCCAGGGTCGATGGCATCCTAAATCTACGAAGACGCTCGTCGAACCCTACGAACTACGGCGGTGTATTCATCAACGGAAGGAACATAACGAATTATCAAGGGAGACTTACCGCCGGCACCGGAGGTGCTAGCACCAGGAGCCCCCGAGTTTGGTTCGGGGACCGAAGGCTGTGGCCGAGAAGTTTGCTTCTCGGAAGAATCTTCAATACGAAGGGGCCTCACCGGCGGGACGATCCCAATCTCTTCTTGAAGAATCTTGTCAAAAAATTTAGCCTCGGACTTCCCGCAATGGCTTGACTCCTCCGCACCACGGGGACTCCCCACGCGAAGTCCTCTCCCGAGGCACAGGGCACGAGAGTATGCTTTCTCACGGGGCCTTCCGGTAGAGATAATCTTGGTATTTTTTCTCTGCCGTGGCAATGAGCTCATCCCGGAAGGCCTTCTCCGCAACCGGCGCCCTCACGTTGGGACAAATGACCCGCGAAAGGTTGGAGTCCTCTACGGATTGGTGAGGAAGGATAAGTTTGGCCTTCCTACAATTCTCCGTGGTGACTAAGCCCCCAACATCGAGATCGACGCGGTCGTAGGAGGCAAAGGCTTGGGCCCTTCGGAGGAAAGTCTGAGTAGGGGGCGTCCGCCGGGTAAGGTGGGATCCGCACCCACTCCATGAGAAGCTCGGGTGGTCCACGGCCACGAACCGGAGGAGAAGAAAAGCGATGGCGGTACTCCTTAACGTGAGTACGCACAGTATTATACGGAACCACCCCCTCGTTAGCGGGATGGATCGGAACCCATAAAAACCGTCCTTAAGTTTGTCCCCTTTCTTGGGGACGGATACAAGTTCATAAAAATATAAAATTTCCGCCGTGGAGATCCCCATCCGCGGGCGGTATAAAAAATAAATAAGCCTGAAAGCAGGCGGTAAGCTTGAGGAATAAGTTGGTATGGCGCAAGGCCGACAAATACAAGGAAATTAACAAAATAATCTTGAAGCGGGAGCATGGCACCGGCCATTAAGTGAGTCTGACTCCAAGCCCCGAAGCCGTCATAGTTGTGATTAGGCGTCTCCGAGTCGCGAGGAGGCCGGTGATAGGTCCCTGAAGTGGAGGGTTTGATCCCAACAACTTCTATAATGTTCTCCAGCTGGTGAGGACAAGTTAGGGTGGATCGAAGCTCAGCCGCTTCCCACCCGGTCGCTCGGGATTTGTACCCCTCCTGGGCAACAGGTCCCAGGGAAACCTCCTCCAACGTGGCCATGCTTTTCCCACTCTTCTTCGAAGATTTCGAACCAGAAGCAGACATTTTGTGTTCTGTGAAAAACAAAAAGGGAAAAAGAAAATTCCAGCAGTTAGGTCCCATACCAAACAGCAGCGCTACAGTAATGATCATTTAAGTCTAGCGACGGCTACTCTGCGAAGAGTCACGTCAATCACAAGGCAAAAAGGACATTCCTCATAAAAACCCTACAGCGCCTAGGGATTTGACCATGCATCACCCATGGTATATTCATTGGGAATACCCAACTTTATGGATACTTACAGATACATTTGTAAGAACAATCCTAGGGATCACCCCACCAAAACACTATAAATACCCCCTCAAAGCTCATTTAATGGGGTCGAGAATCTTGGGTTGCATAAGAGCAAGAAGAGAAAATACTCACCAAGAACATTCTCTGTATTTATGAGAAGAACATTCTCTCAAGTGTGGAATCTGTATTAAATACATCCATCAATAACAAAGACTCGTGGACTAAGGCTCATTAACGCCCCAACCACGTAAAAATCCTCATCTCGCTTTCTTACAGCTCACAACTATAATCATATTTTAATAGTTGCCGAAAATCTCGGTCAACACACCCGAAGGGTACTAGGTTGAATCCAACCTGCCTGAACATTTATTTTTAAAAAAAAATTTGCAGGTTCACCGGTTCAGGTTCGGGCGGGTTGCTCGGGTACGGGTCGAACCCGCTCAAAATATTCAGTCCTAAAAATAACAATAAAATTACATACATATAACAAAAATTCAACAACAAATTAACAAGAGTACAATATAAAAAGACCGTATTTACGGTAAATAAAATTAAAAAAATCGTAAAAATATTTAAAATTTCGTGAAACTGTATTTTTGTAATTTTTTTGTTGTTTTTGTGTATTTGTGAAAAAAACCGTATTCCGTGAAAATGTTTTGCTAAGTTAAAAGAGGTATGCAGTGTAATTTACTCAAAAATAACTATATTAAATAATTTATTATAGGAGTTTTTATAAAAATATTAAATTTTGAGTAAAAGTTTACAATTTTACTGTCATATGGATTTTTTTTTTACAAAGATACTATCTTTTTATAAAACAACTGTGAAATAATAAAATTGAACAATTAAAATGACAGTAGAACAACTAAAAAATAACCGTAGAACAACCGTGAAAACTTACCACAGTACACAGTATAAAACTTACACAGTATTTTTGAAAAAAATTCTGCCCCACAGTAAAAAAAAATAAAAAAGTTGAAAATTTAAGTATGTGGTGTAAAAACAAAATTTATAAGATGTTACAAGTAAGTAATTTAAAATGGGAATTTTGATTTTATATACTTAAAAAATTAAAAAAATTTATTATTAAACCAAAACTTTAAACCCTAAAAAAACTATGACATTTTTTTTCAAAACCCCAAAAATACCCCCTCACAATTCACCCATTCTCTCTCTGCATCATCTCTCTCTCTCTCTCTCTCTCTCTCTCTCTCTCTCTCTCTCTCTCTCTCTCTCTCTCTCTCTCTCTCTCTCTCTCATCCCAACCGCCCACCCTCACCACCACCTCCGACCTCCATCCTCCGACCTCCGACCCTCACCACCACCTCCGACCACCAGCACCAACACCCCGACCCAGCCCCACTCTCTCGGACCACCCAATAGTCACACCCCCTCAACCCACTCTCTCTTCCTCTCTCTGAAATCGCAGAAAAAAAAATAAAAAATAAAAAATTCCCCCAGGTCCGATGGGGTCCGACCAATCGGACCCATCAGACGCAATGGTCCGACCATCGGACCTATATATATATATATATTTTTTTTTTTTGCGTTTTCAGAGAGAGGAAGAGAGACCCAGGTCCGATGGTCGGACTATGGGTCTGATTGGTCGGACCCCATGGTCCGACCATCGGACCTGGGGGAATTTTTTTATTCTTTTTTTTTCTGCGATTTCAGAGAAGAGGAAGAGAGAGTGGGCTGAGGGGGTGCGACTTTTGGGTGGTCCAAGAGAGTGGGGCTGGGTCGAGAGTGTTGGTGCGGGTGGTCAGAGGTGGAGGTGAGGGTCAGAGGTCGGAGGATGGAGGTCGGAGGTGGTGGTGAGGGTGGGCGGTTGGGATGCGAGATAGAGAGAGATAGAGATGATGCAGAGAGAGAATGGGTGAATTGTGAGGGGGGTATTTTTGGGGTTTTGAAAAAAAAGTCATAGTTTTTTTAGGGTTTAGGTTTTTGTTTTAATAATAAATTTTTTTAATCTTTTAAGTATATAAAATCAAATTTCCCTTTAAAATTTATAACATATATATATATATTGATGAATTTTATAGCATCTATGTGTTCTTGATAGAAAATTTCCAAAATGTTGTTTTTATAAAACCGAAAGAGTTTTTTTGCAAGGAATTTTATTTATATATGGATTTACAATAATTTATAATTAAAATAGTAAAAAAAATATTTTTACAAATAAATATCATAAAATATTGGCGGTTAAATCACTTGAACTTTACGTTTTGTCATACTCAACCACAAAAACCAGTGCCACTGTGGACTGTCCACATGTACACTTGTATACGTGGCAAGTTTTTAGTGGTCCATGTAATATTATTTTTACAAAATAATTATAAATATTTTAAAAAAATTTAAAAAATTAGAAAAAAAATTAAAAATATTTTTTTTTTACTTTTTTTTTCTTTTTCTTTTTTCGTTTTTTTTTTTAAAAAATAATTAAAAAATTATAAAAAAGAATTTAAAAATTATAAAAATAGATAAATTATAAAAAATAATTTTTTTATTTTTTTATTTTCTTTTTTTCTTATTTTTTTTTTCTTTCTTAATGGAATTTTAATAGAATCATTCAACTTATTGAACTATTTTTCTTAATTAAGTCGTCAAAATTGTGCAACTAATTGATATGGTAATAGATCTGATTTAATAAAGTGTTGATGCACGGATTTTCACTATGTAGCTGAAGATGAAAGATGATGACCAAATTGATGCAATGATGCATACTGATGGCGGTGGCAGTGGTTGTGACCGTGGTGGTAACAATGCATTTTGACTCTATATAAATTAATCTCACTCTATTTGGATTTGACTGCATATGAATCTTCACTATCTCAGAATTGTTACTCTCCCTTTGACTTCTTATTAGCTGTAGTTTTTTGGTTTCATATGATAGCCGTCAAAGTGCTAGTAGTAGTGCTCATGACCAAACTTCAATGTTTCTACAATTTAGATAATTTACAATGCAAAAATATTTCCTTTAGCAAATCAACATGTTTACTTTCTTCTTTTATGTTAAAAATAGGGTTGAATTTCTTAAAAGAAAAAAAATAATAATAATGAAGAATTAAGTTTCTGCATTGCTTTGTGGTGAATTCAAGTATTAAATTTGCTCGATCTTGGCAAAATGAAAGAAATATAAAATTAGATTTATTTCCCTTTTGACATAATTAATCTTACATATTGTCGTGAAAATTATAATGTACAGGAGTACATAGTCACAAACTTAAATCATTGTGGATAAACTTAAATTTTGTACCTGGAATAATAGTTCTCTTGATAAAATTTTAGGTTGTATTAAGAACTTGTTATCGTTCAGTCCTAACTTACCTATTAGTCATGTTAGTAGAGATGTAAATACTGTGGCTCGTAAGGTTGCTAAGTTAGGTTTAAGATAGATAATAAGTTAGTTTGGAATAATTCTCTACCTTTTATGTAACTTGCTTTTGCTTTGTATTTATTGCTTATCTATTGAAACATAAGTTTTATTCGAAAAAAAAAAAAAAAAGAGTACATAATCACAAATGAATCATCTTCACAAGGATGGCATGTAAAATTTAGTGTAAAAAGTAATTATTAAATAATTTAGAATCTATATGCTTATATTTCGAGCAGTAATATAGCCACGACACGAATATAAGAATTGGACAATAACCTGCTCGTAGTTATAAAAATATGGAAGGTTGGCTAACTCGCCTCGGAGAATACTAATCGTAGACGTGTTTAAATCTTTCTTTAGTTAACTAAGGATATGAGTAAAAAATGTTGTGAAGGTTTCCAATGTAAGGAGCACAAGAGATATCTTAAAAGCTTATTCTAAAGCTTATATAAGAAGTTTCCAATCTTAATCATGAACGACTAATGCGAGAAGAATGTTTAAGCAATTGTCTCGCATAAGTCATCTTGTCACCATAATGCGTAAGGCAAGCAACAAGTATGTCCTCTCAGAAAAATAATTGTTTCAGATAAGAATAAAAACAATTACAAGTTATTTAATTTATCTGACATGTTGTAAATATAAAACGTGAGAATTATTCACGTTTCATGAATAATTACAAAGTTAAGATCAAAGAGGAATAACTGTAATTTCTAAAATCCTATAAATAAGGGAGGGGTCCCAAAACCAAAGAAAGGTCAAGGGGAGAGGAGGAGAACCATTCTTGTATAACCATCATATTATTCTTGTATTTTATATAATTCAAAAATTAGAAATAAGATATATTCGTGGACTATGAAAATTTAAATTCAAAACTACGTAAAAATCTCTTTGTCTTTATTATTCATATTGATTTAAGTATAGATTATTTGTCAAAAAGGTTTAGTATTTTAGTTAACGAAAATCTATGTTAACAGTTTGGTGCTTTCATTGAGAGCTTTTTGAAAAAAAAATCTGACAAACGCATTTCTTTTGAATATTATTTGGGTCTTTTTCCCAACTAGGGAAAATTCTTCTCATGACAACAATGATCATCCAAGAGAAACAATCCAGCGTCCTCGAAAAGAAACTCAGAGAACTCATGGAGCGAATACCACTAAGAATCAAAACGCTAGGAGAGACTCTACTGAATGGGATGGCAAAAGAAACAATTGATGAGATCCTAAAGAGACATAACTAGGATGCATACGATCCTACACGCTATATTCCATTAGTGGAACTTGAGAATAGGCAACTCCGATAAAAATTAGCAGAATCTAACCGAAGGAATTCAGAGAAAGAAAGAGAGGTTGCACCAGCTAGATGCACTACCAGACGTCATTGAGGAAGGTCGTGTGGGTCAAGGACTAGAAGGAATAAGGATATACTTGTGGAAGAGAATGTTCAAGGAAACCCTACGAATCCCCAAGAAGAACAACCAGGGAATACTAGGGAAATTCTAATACACAGAGAAAATCCTCAAAATCCCAATAATACAAACACGAGGCAAACATGACCTGATAACCCCGAGCTAACTTGCAGGAATGAAAATAACAGGCAAACACAACTCGATGACCCTAAGTTGTCTTGCAGGAATGCGAATATTGGACAAACTCGACGAAAAAATTTGAGATCTAGATGAGCACCCAATGAATAGATCAGATTGCCCTCCACGTCCTTCGTGAGGTCCAAACTGAAATGAAAGAGGCAGTATGTACACTTACCTGAGTAGAGATTGTGTTGTAAATGTCTTTGAAAGGCGAAGGCCAACTTGAGATTAACATCGAGAGACAGGATCGAGCACATAAATTAGTGGGTCAAGGAGAACACATGGGAAAAGTCAGCCGTCCAAGTCGCATAGAAGAGAACGTTATTCACATAAGGAAAGAAATTGTTGGAATATATTTTACCAAGATCTAGATTTACTACCATGTATGTTTTTAACATCCTAATATGAATTTTTAAACAATTTAATTTAAACACATAAAAGTTATGAGAAACCTTACAGTGGGTGCAGCGGAATTAAATGACTCCTTCCACTCAGATCTCTAACCCTTGTATCCTTTCTGTAGCAGAGTATCACCAAGATTTGAGCCCGAAACTCCTTCCTTGTGTTTGGATTCTTCACAGTTTTACACACTATGATTGAGGACTAACTTGATGTGTGTGGGCACTTACTCAATCACTAATGGCTGAATTTATTTTGTGAAGAAAGGCTTAGTGTTTCAAAATTGAAGAGGAAGAAGAAGAAGGAAGAGGTCTCATCAGAAAGCTAGGTTTTTAGCTTTGGAGGCATTAGTTTGGATGAAGAGACAAAGCCTTCCTTTTATACTATCTTAAATAGGGTTAGGGTTGAATTATTAGGAATAAAAAATAACAAAAAATAGGGTGAAAAACCACTTGATGGCCGGCCACTTAATGAGCCCCACACAAGTTTAGGTTTTTTTATTTTTCCCAACTATTTTACCTATTTTTCATAAATACCACGTTTTACAATTTCAACCCTATAAATGCCAAAACTATTTATTTAATAATTAAAATAACTATCAAATACAATTTTCATTTATAATATTTAGTAATTAGACTCCATAAAGTCTCTTAATTAACAAATAAACCCTAAAACACTATTTCTTCATAATCAAACCATATCTTAGTGAAAAATTCATAAACTAGACATAGTCTAATTTTAGAATTATAATTAATTAATTAAAATCAATTAACTGAGGCTTACAAGCAGTTTGTCTCAACTAGTATGGGGACCATGGGCCTATATAACCGAGCTTCCAACAAGCAGATCTAGAATTTACCAAGTAAATTCACTAATTTATTAATTTCTTATTGCATCCACCATAGAACTTGGAATTGCACTCTCAGTTACATAGAACGCTCTATATGTTCCACGATATACATATGCTATTAATTACCTATTGTTATAATCCCAATAATCAATGATCATCTATAGATGATCAACATTGCATAGGGATAAAATTACCGTTACACTCTTTCAATGTATTTTATCCTTAAAACACTTGGCGACCTATGAATGATATTTTAGTAAACTAATATAATCACTAAAATGAGATCTCAATCATTTATCTCTATTCATCCAAGCTCGAAGGAAATCATCTTTTCACTTCTAAATACCTATAGAAGTTATAGATTCCATATCTATGTTTAGCGCTCCCACTCAATTGTACTATCGTGTTCCCAGAATGTACGTATCACCCTGAGCAAAAAGTAGGCTTAACTAACAAATCAAAGAATACGAATAACACTCTTGAGATCGAACCTAACCATGTCAAGATTATGATCATTTGATCTAGGATCAACTAAGTGATATTGAATTGAATAGATATTACGGTAAATTTATCATAGCTAATCCAAGTTCAATATCGGTCACTTCCAATGTATACTCCACACATCCGATACTGGTAAACTTTGCCAATGCCCTAGAAAAGATATAACACCTATCCAAAGTGTAAGTATACCTATCGCTGATTATCATGTTAGTCTAAATCCAGTGAACTGACAACTCAGGAAATTAAACTTTTGAACATATAATCATGATTATATTCCACTGTGCTGACAACACTATAATCATAAACAAATACATATGTTCTGGACTTAATAGAATTTATACATTAAAGATAATCATGAAATAAATCATGCGAACCATGCAACATAAAATGATTTCTGAACTTTATTAATTAGTAAATCTAATTATATTGAAATAAGTTTTATTTAGGGCACAAAACCCAACAGAAATACCCATCATGACTATCATGATGAGTGAGAAATCATTAGCAATCTAAAAAGTTATCAGTCTGAAAGCATCTCGCCAGTAAGATCAGTTAGTAATTATGATACAAGGTATGAGCGACGTCCTGAACTAAATCTTCGAGAACATTTGAATCGAAGACATCTTGACTTGCGTGAGAAGATAAACCGTAATACCCAAGATCTACGAGAGAAATTAAATTACAATACAAGAAATCTCTGAGAACAAGTCAATCAACTTGTTAATGATCCAATTCAGTTAGAAATAAAATTATAGCATAAGTTCAGGAGATACTAAGATGGGAAGTATGGAAAATTATTAAGATATAATTCTGACGAAGAGACCAAGCCATTACACCCAAACATAGTCAATTCCCATTTCCCAAAAGGATATAAAAATCCACATGTCACACCCTACGACAGGACCACTGACCCAGTAGCTCATCTGAATAATTTTAATACCCTAATGCAAGCAAGTAACATTGGCAACAACTTGTGATGCATGTTGTTTCTAACTTCCCTAACAAGACCAGCTAGCAATTGATTTGATAAATTTACGCACCATTCCATCACCTTGTGGGAGCAGTTTCCACAAGATTTCAAAAAATAGTTTCAAGCTGGGAGAAATAGGAGGCCAGAGGCCTCGTCGTTGACTAACATAAAGCAGTAACCCAAAGAGTCACTAAAGGCTTTCTTAAGTTGCTTTAATACAACGTGGCAAAGGTTGGGAACTTGAATAGTAGCATTCACTTAACTACACTCCAGGCCGAGATCACTGCAGGTGGTGAATTATGGGAAGACTTGAGAGGTCGACTAGTTAGATCAATAAATGAGTTTAATGACAGAGCCTTTGTAATGCCCTAATAATTAGGCACGCTACGCCAACCAGTAATATAACCTAATCAAGCTGAACTAGGATTACTAATAAGTAAGAGTGAAAAATTTAAACTTTAATTACAACGGAATGAAAATATAACTTGTAATAATTTAAACTTTACAAACAAACTAAAAAGACAACATGTCTCGGGATCCCATAAAAATTTTACAAAATATTACAAGTTAATTTACTTGCCGACCTAAGCGGCAAAATTCGAGATTACAAAATACATTCACTGGTAGACCCAACTTGCTTGGTATAGTATGGCTCGAATATGTACAATCCATCGCCAAGCTCTCGAACTCATGGCTGATTACAGACAGATTTACCCTTTCCTGCACAGTAAAGTACCTGTGAGCCAAGCCCACTAAAACAACATAAATATCATTATATATTATAAAACATATCACATATATATTAATGCCATTACACTTATTGTCTATTTGACATAGACCTGCATATTACGCCCACACGCCTATTTATGTCTATGTGGCATAGACCCACAAGTTACGCTCACATGTCTAATTACATTAAAGCCTTAGAACAGTTTATCTCGGTTCTAATTATCAAGTCTAACCAAATTATGCCTTGAACGCATAATTCTTTACTTCAACATATATAGCATGTCATATCGTTCAAAATCATTTAATCACTAGGGTAATAACCCTAGGCCATATAACCGCTCACTTTAGGGTAATAATCCTAATCCCGATTCTCAATTAATCACAATTATAATATTGAGCATGAGCACCAGTGCGCTTAACTCTACATGCTAACAACTGTCTTACCTGATGTCCCAAGTGTGTGGAGATTCCAAATCCCAGGGTGCTCCTGAACAAGTCACAGTAATCCTAGTCACAGTTCTCGGGATTCACAAATAGGGTTAATCCCTAAATCCAGTACTTTCACATAATCATACAATTGGCATCCAAATACAGATTAACATATAGAGCTCGGAACGAGCTTTCTAATGATATACTAAACACCTTAAACGGATTCTAAATCAAAAGGTTATGAATAATCAAATCTAATATTCAAAACTGCCCAGAAACCCCTAGGCGGGCCGCGACACTCACCAAGCATGCCGCGACACCTAGGTTGAAAAACCAAGAATTTCAAGTGGGCAGGCCGCGGCGCTCATAGAGCGGGCTGCGACACTTGGGTTCCAAACCCAGAAAATACCACTTTTCAGCAACCAAAATTCAAGCCCAAACATACCAAAACTCAAAAAAAAAAATATGCTCAAACTCAAACTCATTATTCACAGGTTAAAGCCATCAATATCCAAAAATTAAAGCACAAAAATAAGCTTTGAACAACATCCAAATATGCAATTACATAACTCATCATGCATCAAATTCCACTTCTCAAGCTTGAAAACTCACACCAAAATCTCAATTACAAACTCAAAATTTTAGAATATTACTCCAAGAATCAAGCTCAATTTCAGTATTTTAAAACCCCAATTTTCAACCTAAGAATCACAAGAAATTCCAGATGCAAATCACAAAACTTTCAAGCTTAATCAACATAAAAACCACCCATATCACCTCAATTCTTACAAACAAGCATTCAACTACCAAAAATACTAAAATACCTAAAATCATCATAATATTCAGCAACAAAACTCAAAGCAAAGAGGTGAAAAAAACTACCTCAAGTTCTTCACAAATTCTAGCACCACAATCTTCAATCACCAAGCAACAATCATCAACATTCAATTTGAATAAGATTAGGAAAGTATGAATATGGAGAAAAAGAGAGAGAGAGAAAGAGGGTACGGTTATGGGAAATAAAACCAGAAATGTTTTTTTTATTTTCCTAAAAATCTATTTTGTTGAAAATAAAGTCAAATGATCAAATGACCAAAATGCCCCTAGGGCCAATAAACCACATATGCATACAACAAGGGCAAAATTGTCATTTCATCACACACCAAACTTAAATAAATTTTAGATTATTCAATTATTTATAAAATGCCAAAATAAAATCTTGAAAATATATTTTAGGCCCCGAACCCAATTCGACCCAAAATACACGGTAGTGACTACACTGCGCCAACTTGTCAGAAAACACCCGCAGAAAGATAGAACAAATATAATATATAATAATATAGTCCATAAGCACGCTATATCATTAAAATTTTAGTTTTATCCTTCTTAGGTCAAAATTACGAAAATGCCCCTAGCTCACCAACGGGGTCTTAACATGTCATTTATCAATATAATTCATATATATTAAACTATATAATTTTATAATTCCACATTAATACACATTTAACTTGTTAGGGTTTGCTAATCTGATTCATTAATCTTAGAGTATTACAATTATCCCCTCCTTATAAAAATTTTGTCTAGAAATTTACCTGAACAACTCTGGATATTTTCTGCTGCATATACGTCTCGAAAACTCAAGATGCCTCTTCTACTTTACTGTTCCTCTATAATACTTTAATCAGTACAATTCTCTTATTTCTCAAAACTTTTTCTCTTCTGTCTAGTACTTGCACTGGTTGTTCCTCGTAAGACATATCTGGCTGAAGTTCTAATGCTTCATAACTCAGAATATGGGACGGGTCCGAGACATACTTCTGAAGCATTGAAACATGGAACACATCATGTACAACTGCTAGTGTAATGGCATAGCCAACATGTACGCCACTTGCCCTATCCTCTCAAGGATTTTAAAAGGTCCGATGAACCTCTAGCTAAGTTTTCCTTTCTTACCAAAGCGTTTTATGTCTTTCATAGGTGATACTCAGAGAAATACCATACCTTTGAACTAAAAATCAATATCCCGACACTTCGGATCGTCATAACTCTTCTGTCTGCTCTGAGCTGCGAGCATTAGCGCTCTGATTTTGTCAACTGTCTCACTTGTTCTCTGAACAACTTCAGGTCTCAAGAACTTTCTTTCACCTACTTCATCCCAGTGAATAAGTTATCTGCATTTTCTTCCATATAATAGTTCATAAGGAGCCATCTTGATTGTCGCTTGATAACTGTTGTTGTATGAGAACTCGATCAGGGGAAGGTACTTTACCCATGATCCTTCAAATCTAACACACACGTCTGTAGGATGTCTTTTAAGATTTGGATAGTCCTTTCGAACTTCCCATCCGTCTGAGAATGGAATGCTGTACTGAATCTAAATTGAGTACCCATAGCTCGATGTAGGCTCTCCCAAAATCTTGATGTGAACTTTGGATCCCTATAAGAAATAATAGACTTTGGGACACCGTGAAGACGATCTATTTCTCTAACATACAGTTCTGCATACTGATTAATGGAGAAATTCGTCCGAACAGGGTAAAAAATGCATTGACTTTGTAAACCTGTCAACTATGACCCACACAGAGTCGTACTGTCCTGTAGTCCTAGGCAATCCAACCACGAAGTCCATGGCAATGTCCTCCCATTTCCATTCTCGAAGATTCAGTGGCTGCAGCAAACCTGCAAGCCTTTGGTGTTCAGCCTTCACTTGCTGACAAGTTAAACACTTTGAAAAATATTCAGCTATATCATTTTCATTCCAAGCCACCAAAACATGGCCTTAAGATATTGGTACATCTTCGTTGTTCCTGGATGAACTGAGTGAGGAGTCGTATGAGACTCATTCAGAATTTCCCTTTTAACTGTCATCATCCATAGGCACACAAACACGGTTCATAAACCGTAGCATTCCCATATCATCCACTATAAAGTCACTACCCTTTCCAGCCAAAACACTATCTCGGGACTTCACTAAATTCAGATCTTGCAATTGTGCTTCTTTGATTCGTTCCAAAAGAGCAGATTGCAGGGTAATGTTAGCCAACTGCCCCACAACGAACTCAATCTTAACTCGGGTCATCTCATCTACTAATTGCCTGGAGATCTGCTTTACTATATTCATTTGGCTCTATCCTTTCCTACTCAGAGTGTCAGCTACAACGTTGGCCTTCCCAGGATGATAAAGAATCTCACAGTCATAATCCTTTACCAATTCTAGCCAACATCTTTGTCTCATGTTTAGGTCTTTCTGGGTAAAGAAGTATTTCAAACTTTTATGATCAGTGTATATCTCACATTTCTCTCCATATAAGTAATGCCGCCAAATTTTCAGCACAAATACTACTATTGCGAGTTCTAAGTCATGAGTAGGGTACCTCTGCTCGTACTCCTTTAACTGTCGAGAAGCATAAGCTATTACCCTTCCAGTTTACTGAAGAACACAGCCTAGACCCTATCTCGAGGTATCACAATAAACAACAAACTTTTCCTTATCTGAAGGAAGAGTTAATACTGGAGCGGTAATCAAGTGCTACTTTAACTCCTGAAAACTTTTCTCACACTGATCAGTCCAAACAAATTCCAAATTCTTTTGGCTAAGTTCCGTTAGGGGTGTTGCAATTTTCGAGAAACCCTCAACAAACCGATGATAATAACCAGCTAAACCCAAAAATCTTCTAACTTCAGTAGCCGATTTTGGTGTTGGCCAATCCCGAACAACTTCGATCTTGGCCGGATCAACCATGATCCCATATTTATCCACTATGTTCCCTAGGAAAGAGACACGTGGTAACCATAACTCACACTTCTTGAACTTAGCGTACAGCTTGTGATCTCGTAACCGTTGTAATACTGATTTGAGATGTAGTTCATGTTCTTCTTTTGACTCAGAATAAACCAGAATATCATCAATAAACACTATCACGCATTTGTCCAGGTAATCCTTGAATACCCGATTCATAAGATCCATAAATGTCGTTGGGGCATTGGTGAGTCCGAAAGACATCACTAGAAATTCATAATATCCATACCGAGAACGAAACGCAGTCTTCAGGAAATATTCTTCTCGAATTATCAGTTGATGGTAACCTGAGTGAAGGTCAATCTTTGAGAAGATCGTCTTACCCTTTAGTTGATCAAATAGGTCGTCAATTCGGGGTAGAGGATACTTGTTCTTAATAGTGAGCTTGTTTAATTCCCAGTAATTGATACACATCCGCAACGACCCATCTTTAATTTTCACGAACAACACTGGAGCACCCCAAGGAGAATAACTTGGTCTTATGAATCCCAAGTTAACTAACTCCTGGAGTTGGATCTTTAATTCTTTATATTTTGCTGGAGCCATTCGGTACGGTGACTTTGATACTGGTTCCTCTCTCGGAACTAACTCTATCACAAATTAAATTTCTTGGGAAGATGGTAATCCCAATAGGTCTTTAAGAAATACATCAAGGAATTCGCACACCAATTCTCAGGTCCAGATGACACAGGTTGGCTGGTATCCACTGCAGTGACTAGGAATCCCAGACAGCCTCTACACATCAAATCTTTAGCTCTTGAAAGTTTTATTCTAGGTATGCGTGTCCCCTAAACTTTACCCACAAACACTGCTGGGTTGGCACTGTCGGGCTCAAACAACACCATCTTTCGCTTACAGTCGATCGTTGCCCCATACTTAGATAGGAAATCCATTCCCAAGATTATGTCAAAATTAGACAGTTGTAACTCAATTAGATTGGCGGTTAACTCATAATCGTCAATCCAAAAAGACAAGGACCGAATCCACCGAGTGGATACAATTAGGTCTCCCGAGGGTAACAGGGTACCAAAACCCGAAGCATACATATCACATGGTTTATGAAAACTTTCAATTACTCTACTCCATACATAAGAGTGAGTCGCTCCCAAATCAAATAACACAGAATAAGAACAACTGTTAGTGGATAACTGACCTATCACCACTGACAAACTAGCATCAATGTCAGCCTGAGTCATAGTAAATAGACGTCCCAGGTTCTGGTTGGTATTCTTCCTTGACTCTTCTTTCTTAGCTCGTGGAAAATCTTTGATAAAGTGGCCCACCATGCCACACTGAAAGCAATTCTTGGCCCGGCACTCACCCTGATGGTGTTTCTTGCATTTTGGACACTCTTGATATGATCTGAATGAGGACCTGCGACCCTGACGACCACCTCTACTCCCCCAAAACTTCCTATTACTCCCCGATGTTCTGGAAGCTTTAGCCTTCCGTTTGTGATTAGGGTTACTACCATCGGTCCCCTTACTGACATTACCATCCACAAGAGGATTCGATGTCGTGGCAACATACTTTACGGTCTGCTCTTTCATCACATGTTGCTCTACCTCTTCAGCTATCAAGGCTAATTTGACCACTTTCTTATATAAAGTGTCATTAGCAAGTGTAATTTTCAAGTCCCAACTTATTGTGGCATTCAGTCCCCTCACATACTTTTGTTTCCAGGTAAAGTCTGTTGGTACCAGATCACCAACAAACATAGATAGCCGATTGAATTCCATGGTATACTCGGCCACAGTCATAATCCCTTGAGTCAACTTCACAAAGACTTCCATATGTGAAGTCCTTACATCAATGTTATAAAATTTTTCCTCAAATAGACTCTTAAACTCATCCCAAGTCATAGTACTAACGTCTCAAGTCTACCCACAATGTCCCACTAGACACAGGTATGATCTTGTAACATAAATGCAGCACAATTTACTCTTTTTGTTCCTGTCACCCCCATAAAATCTAGGATGCGGGTGATAGTGCTCATCCATTATTCATCCTTAATTATATCGGTACCTCCTAGAAACGTTAGAGGTTGCAGCTTCACAAAGCGCTCTAATACAGAATCTCTATGCGGTAGTATAAATCTCGAGTTACCCACCACTGGCACAAGAGCTGGTGGTAACACTTGTTGTATAGGAGCTACCGATGTCGGTTGCCTCAATCGTCGCAATTCATCTTCTTGACGAAGTATGATACTTCGTATTTCTAGAAACATTTGCAACCAATCAGCAGGCAGATTAGCATTATCAACCCCCAAATCATTCCTTAGATTCTGCGGAGGCACAGGCGGTGTCGGTGGATTGGTTTGGTCAACACCAGACTCTACATGCTCACCATGTGTTCTAGATGATTGCGGAGGGTCCATTTTACAAATAACTCTGTAATCAACAACCCCAGCGAGTTAGGCACCAATACCACACTTATGCACTTATTTCCTTAAATCCTAACTCGGCTATTTTATTTTTTATTAAATAAAAATTTATCAATTAATACACTCATCATGGCTTTCATATCACGAATACTAGATACTCACATACTGCCTAAAATAGAAAGCTGTAAATAAATAATCACATAAGCAGTTAAGCATTTACTCTCAACATTTACTGCACCACGAGCTAAGCTTGTCTCTAACAATGATTGTACATGTTCAGCCGGTCTACAGGAAGTTTAAAAACCTTGGTGCTCTGATACCAAACAGTAACGCCCTAATAATTAGGCACGCTACGCCAACCAATAATATAACCTAATCCCGCTAAACCGAGATCACTGTAGGCTTTCTTAAGTCGCTTTAATACAACGTGGCAAAGGTTGGGAACTTGAATAGTAGCATTCACTTAAATACACTCCAGGCCGAGATCACTGCACGTGGTGAATTATGGGAAGACTTGCAAGGTCGACTAGTTAGATCAATAAATGAGTTTAATGACAGAGCCTTTGTAATGCCCTAACAATTATGCACGCTACGTCAACCAGTAATATAACCTAATCAAGTTAAACTAAGATTACTAACAAGTAAGAGCGGGAAAAATTTAAACTCGTATTAGAATGGAATGAAGATATAACTTGTAATAATTTAACTTTACAAACAAACCAAAAAGACAACATGTCTCGAGATCCCACAAAACTTTTCACAAAATATTACAAGTTAATTTACATGCCGACCTAAGTGGCAAAATCCGAGATTATAAAATACATTCACTGGTAGACCCAACCTGCTTGGTTTAGTATGGCTTGAACATGTACAATCCATCGCCAAGCTCTCAAACTCATGGCTGATTAGAGACAGATTTACCCTTATCTGCACAGTAGAGCACCCGTGAGCCAAGCCCAGTAAAACAATATAAATATCAATATACACTATAAAGCATATCACATATATATTAATGCCATTACACTTATTTTTTATTTGACATAGACCTGCGTGTTACGCCCAGACGTATACTTATGTCTATGTGGCATAAACCCACATGTTATGCTCACATGTCTAATTACATTAAGGCTTTAAAATAGTTTATCTCGGTTCTAATTATCGAGTCTAACTAAATTATTCCTTGAACGGATAATTCTTTACTTCAACATATATAGCATGGCATAGCGTTTAACATCATTTAATCACTAGGGTAATAACCCTAGGCCATATAACCGCTCACTTTAGGGTAATAACCCTAATCCCAATTCTCAATTAATAACAATTATAATATTGAACATGAGCGCCACCATGCTTAACTCTACGTGCTAACAAATGTCTTACCTGATGTTCCAAGTGTGTGGAGATTCCAAATTCCCAGGTGCTCCTGAACAAGTGCCAGTAATCATAGTCACAATTTCCAGAATTCACAAATAGGGTTAATCCTTAAATCCACTTTCACATAATCATACAATTGGCATCCAAATACAGATAAACATATAGAGCTCGGAACGAGATTTTCAACGATATATGAAACACCCTAAACGGAGTTCGGATTGAAAAGTTGTGAATAATCAAATCTAACATTCAAAACTTCCCAAAAACCCCTAGGCGGGCCGCGACACTCCCCAGGCATGTCGTGGAACATGGGTTGAAAATCTCAAGATTTTAAGTGGGTTGGCCGCGATGCTCATAGAGTGGGCCACGACACCTAGGTTCCAAACCTAAAAAATACCACTTTTTAACAACCGAAATTCAAGCCCAAACATACCAAACTCAACAAAAACATGCTCAAACGCAAACTCATTATCACATGTTAAAGCCATCAATATCCAAAAATTAAAGCACAAAAATGAAGCTTTGAACAACATCCAAATATGCAATTACACAACTCATCATGCATCAAATTCCACTTCTCAAGCATGAAAACTCACACCAAAATCTCAATTACAAACTCAAAATTTCAGAATATTACTCAAAGAATCAAGCTTCAATTTCAGTATTTTAAAACCCCAATTTTCAAACTAATAATCACACAAGAAAATCCAGATGCAAATCACAAAACTTTCAAGCTTAATCAACATAAAAACCACCCATATCACCTCAATTCTTACAAACATGTATTTAACTACCAAAAACACTAAAATACCTAAAATCATCATAATATTCAGCAACAAAACTCAAAGTAAAGAGATGGAAAAACTACCTCAAGTTCTTCACAAATTCTAGCACCACAACCTTCAATCACCAAGCAACAATCATCAACATTCAATTTGAATAAGATTAGGAAAGTATGAAAATGGAGAGAGAGAGAGAGAGTAAGGGTTCGGTTATGGGCAATAAAACCAGAAATGTGTTTTTCATTTTCCTAAAAATCCATTTTGTTGAAAATAAAGTCAAATGGTCAAATGACCAAAATGCCCCTAGGGCTAATAAACCACATATGCATACAACAAGGGAAAAATTGTCATTTCATCACACACCAAACTTAAATAAATTTTAGATTATTCAATTATTTATAAAATGCCAAAATAAAATCCCAAAAAATGTATTTTAGGCCCCGAACACGATTCGGCCCAAAAAACTCAGCTCAAGTAAAGCTAACAATAGCACTATAACAGTGACAACAGGTGACATAAGCAAGGGAAACAAGCCAATGGAAAAAGGAAGGATGAGTCAAAAGATTCGTCAAAAGAAAAGAAAAATAGAAGAAACATGAGAAGTACATACCGATTTATTCTGTGTATACAAAGTTAAACAAAATTCATGAAAAAATATTCCTTGCAAACGAAAACAAGGTTGCATTTCCCAAACTAGAACCAATCAGAAATGCGAGGAACAAGCAGGATCTAAAAAAATTATTATTGATTCCATAAAGACATAGGACATGTCGATAGCTGAAAGACAAGATTAAAAGTCTTATTTCTTGAGGCTATTTCAGATAATATGTCGAAAATAGAGGAAATGAGCAAAATCAACCCAACAACCAAAATTAAAATGTGCAACCTCCCCCAATAGATGGCGAGGATATTTTGGTGATTTTTTGAGGGCCAAATCTCGTCAGAACCAGAAGCAATGCGCAAAAAAAAAATACATAAACTAGGTAAAAAATCAAAACTTGGCTTTTGCGCCTGAACTTCTCAAGTGTATAAGACATGAGGATCCACCAATAACATTTACCGAGGAAGATGCATCTCATGTCCAATTTCCACATACTGATCCCTTGGTCATCACATTTTATCTCGCCAATAAAAGGATAAAAAGGGTTATGGTAGATAGTGGGAGCTTGGTAAACATCCTTTATACGGAAAAATTAAGAAAGATGGGTTTGGAAGATGTAAAGCTTTAACCTTGCATGGAAAATTTATGTGTGTTTAGAGAAGATAGTGTAGCAAGCCTTGGAACTATTGAACTCCTACTTACAATGGGGGGAATTCCCATTATCTGTAACCCAGATTCAAGAGTTCCTCATGGTAGATCTTCTTTCATTTTGTAATATGCTAATGGGTTGCCCAACACTGATTGGAATGGGGATAGTCAACTCGATAACACATTTATCTTTAAAGTTCGCAACTCAAACTGGGGCTAGTACTTTGAAAGGAGACCAGCTAATGGCGAGATAATGTTACAGTATTGAGCTAAAATGAAGAATGGATGCTCATCTGTCATTGGTTGTTATAACTAAGGGAGATAGTGAAAAGAATGTAGAAGACTTGGACCCAAGAATCAAAGAGGAACATAGACAACTAGAGCCAGTAGAGGGTTTGGAAAAGGTAATTCTAGACCCTGGTGACCCAACCAAAAAGTGTAAAAATTGGTAAGGGATTAGGGGTAGAATTAAAATAGTAATTAATCATCTTTCTAAAGGCAAACCAGGACCAATTTTCCTGGAGCCATTTAGGCATGGTTGGGATTGATCCGAATGTAATTTGTCACCATCTCAACATAGACCTTCACCATCTCAACATAAACAAGATTTTGACCAACAACTTCATTAGAGAGGCTTTTTTATCCAACTTGGATATCAATTCTTGTTTTAGTCCTAAAACCAAATGGCACATGGAGAATGTGCATAGATTTGTCTTGCCATTATAAATCATGCCTAAAAGATTGTTTTCCTTTACCAAGAATCGACCAATTAGTTGATGTAATGGCAGGGCATGAACTCGTGACCTTTATGGATGCGTATTCTGGATATAACCACATAAAAAGGCACATCTCTGATTAGGAGCATAAACTTTTTGTCACAAATATGGGGCTCTATTGCTACGAGGTAATGCCATTTGGATTAAAAAATGTTGAGAAAACATACTAATGCTTCGTAAATGGTATGTTTAAAAATCATATAGGACGAAACATGGAAGTTTATTTGGATGATATGTTGGTAAAGTCAGCTAAGACTGAGGACCATGTAAAGGACCTCGTGGAATGCTTCATGATTTTGAAAAAGTTTAAGATGAAGTTGAATCTAAAGAAATGTTCATTTGGGATTTCTTTAGAGAAATTTCTCAATTATAATTGTATTTGCGAGGGGAATCGAGGCTAACCCCAAAATATAAAAGCTTTGCTCGAGATGCTTTCACCCAGAAAGATAAAAGAAGTCCAGTCTCTAGCTGGGAAAATGGCTACCTAAAATAGATTCATTTGGAAATCCACTGACAAATGTTTTCTATTTTTTAATGTATTGCGAGACAATAGAAGATTAGAATGGAACGAGGAATGTGACCAGGCCTTTTAAGAAATAAAGCAACATTTAATAACATCACTCGTATTCTCAAAAGCAATAATGGGTGAAGTATTATACATACACTTGGTTATCTCAGAAAATGCTATAAGTGCAGCTTTAGTCCGAGAAGAGGGAAAGGCCCAAAAATCAGTATATTATGTGAGCGAACGTTTACTGGGGAAAAATCTAAATATCCCCCTCTTGAAAAACTCGTCTTGACCTATTACATGCCTCACAAAAACTTCGACCATATTTTTAAGTGCACCTATTTAATTATTAATCAATCAACCACTGAGACAAGTTCTATCCAAATCTAATGCATCATGAAGACTGATAAAATGGTCAATTGAGTTGGGTCAATATAAAATAACTTATCACCCCCAAGCTACAATAAGAGTAAGGCCTTAGCTAATTTCTTGGTGGAAGAAATAAATTTCGAAGAAGTTATGAAAAAGAACTCATACCAGGAAATTTGGAAGCTATTTGTGGGTGGTTCATCCAATGACAACATGCTTGACATGGATCAACAAGTTATGATGCTTAAGCCTTTCACAAAGAGGGAAATCAAGAAGGCGTTGTGTAGTTTTCCAGAGACAAAATCTCCTGGACCTGATGGATTCAGATCAAGCTTCTTTAAAGATGTCTGGTCTGATATAGGATCCGATTTTTGCAATGTTATTACTGATTTTTTCATAACACGTACCATGCCTCAAGAACTTCATTCAACACTTATATCCCTCATTCCTAAGCATGATAATCCAACAACTGCAGTAGACTACAGGCCTATAGCTTGCTGTTCAACAATTTACAAGTGTGTTTCTAAATTTTTATGCTCAAGACTTGCTAAAGTGCTTCCGAGTTTGGTGAGTGAGAATCAGGGAGCATTTGTTCAAGGGAGATCCTTAGCTCATAATGTCATGATTCTTCAAGATCTTTTGAAGAATTACAAAAGGAAAAATGTTTCTCCCGGTGTGCTATCAAAATAGACATAAGCAAAGCCTATGATATAGTGAGTTGGGACTTCCTTGAAGCTTTGCTAAATGCATATAATCTGCCACAGAGGTTTGTCTCTTGAGTAATGGGTTGTCTTAGATCAACCTCTTATTCGATTGTCATGAATGGGAGAATTCAAGGGAATTTCAAAGAAGAGAAGGGGCTTAGGCAAGGTGACCCCTATCTGCATTGCATTTTGTCCTTGTGATGGAATACCTCACTCGATGTCTGCAAGTGGCTGCTCGAAATAGTGAGTATAGGTTCCATCTTTTATGCAAGAGCTTGAAGCTTATTAACCTTTATTTTATTGATGATTTGATTTTTTTTAGTAAGGGATCAAAGCAATCAATACAAGTCCTAAAATGATTCTTGATGAGTTTAGTAGTGCTTCAGGGTTACATGTAAACAATGCCAAATCTCAGATATATTTTGGTGGAGTTGATCCTGAAGTTAGAATTGAGTTATGCAATATCATCCGCCTAACTGAAGGCTCTTATCCCCTGACTTATCTGGGTAATCCTTTGAGACCAACAAAGTGGAAAGCGGAGGACTGTGGAATTGTGCTCAAAAAAATTAAACAGAGGATTCAAACTTGGACTAGTAGACACCTATCTTTTGCTGAGAGAGTTCAATTGATTCACTCAGTGTTGTTTGGTCTTAGAAATTACTTGATGAGTATTTTGTCTCCCAGAAAGCGTATGGAGGGCTTGGTTTTAATGATAGTGTTAGATGGAATCATATTATTCTCGCAAAGTATGTGTGGGCCATTTGCACTAAAAGAGACTTACTTTGGGTTAAATGGATCAATGCCATTTACCTAAAGAATGATTCGTTTTGGTCCTATGATCTCAAACAAGACACTAGCTGGTATTGGCCCAAGATTTGCAACTTGAGGAGGAAATTCGAGATATGTGAAATTCTGGTAAAATGTTAAGGTTTCAGATTGTTTTGGAAATTCTTGACTGTCCAGTTTGTGGTGCGTCTTTGGAATCACATGAATATTTATTTTTTTTTCTTATGATTTTTCCCAAAGAGTGATGGAGAAAATTTTTAATTGGTTGGGTGTTAGAGTGTGGCCTTTAGACTACATCAGTTGGAACATTTGGTTGGCTTCAAGAACAAAAGTTTTCATTCATTTTATGCATGTTACTGTGTTGGCTGCAACTGCTTACAATATATGGCTGAACATGAATCGTTGTGTGTTTGATGGATGTTCAAGCACTATAGCTCATATTATTTCGGATATAAGGAACACTACAATGTATAGATTGCAAATTGTTAGTAATAAGAAGATTAATTGTATAGAGAGAGTTTTTTTTTTTTTTTGAAGATTACAATGTAATTATTAACTGACTGTTTGTTTTTGGAGCTGCCTGATTTAAGGTGGCTTAGATTGTATTTGGTTTGTTTATTGATTAATGAAGCATTTTTCTTTTTGATAAAAAATAATTTATTTTTTTTATTTATTTTTAAATTTTGTGAGAATGTCATTTCATTTTTACATTATTTATTATTTTTTATACAATCTATCTATATCTATATATTTATATAAAGGAAAACACACAAGTGTGTAGGTGGCTCTTTATAATTTTCTCTTTCTATTTTTCTAATTTTGTGAGAATTTCATGTTAATGTGAAAAGCATGATTAGTCACTAATCTTAGTTTTGCTAATAATCAATCTTACCCAATTAATTAGTTGTAATTTTTTAAATTTATATAATCTATAATTTGTATTATTATAATTATTATAAAAATATATAATTTTTTCATTCTATTTTTTTAATTTTGTGAGAGAATTATTTTTTTAAAAAAAAAATAATTAAATGATTCTTTTATAAGTTAATTTTTATGATAATCTCATAATTGCGAGTCTTCACATATGTATTATAAATAAATTATTTTTTTATTTGTCTTAATTAATTAGTTATAATTATTGAAACACATCTATTCTATAGTTTATAAAAGAAAGTGTAAACGAGTTTAAATAATTTTTTATAGGGAAATTTGACAATATATGCTTAAAAATATATAATACACTAAAACTATGCTAGCATTTTTTACATTATGGAAACTATTCTTAAAACATTTTTCCCTTACAATTTTACCCCTCAAACAAACCAAAAAATATTCATAACACTTTCTCTCTCTCTCTCTATCTCTCGGATTTCTCTCTCTCTCTCTCTCTCTCTCTCTCTCTCTCTCTCTCTCTCTCTCTCTCTCTCTCTCTCTCTCTCTCTCTCTCTCTCTCTCTCTCTCTCTCTCTCTCTACAATACACACATTGCCACCACCGGAGCTAGTGTTCGGCCGACTTACTCAAAGGGAACTTGAAACCCAACCAAAGCTCTAAGAAAGTCATTCCTTTAAACAATAATGGGTATGTAATTTCTTTAGTAATTATTGTTTGATTTAGATGTATTTATGTTGAAAGTAATAGATCTACACATATCCGTGGTTTTTATGTACCCTTTTGACACCCTTTGTCAATGAAACACGAAATGCAGCAAGTCTGCGAGTTTACTGGTTTTTTTGCAATTTTAGCGATATTTTTCGACATGGTTAGCGACATTTAGCGATTAAGAGCTGACAAGAGGTTAGGGATGACATTTAGCGACATGTATCGACATGTCGCGACACAAGTCGCGACACATAGAATTATTGTGTTATATTGTGGATATTTTTTATTTTTCTCGACATGTTCGCGACGTTTGTCGACTTACTGTATTTTGCAATTATTTCGCGATAAGTAGCGATAGGTTCGCGATATCTTGCGACATATTGGTTTGTTATAATTTGTGGTCATTTTGTTTTGCAGATTCGAATGTGTTTGTAGTTGTACTATATGATGGGGCTTGGGCAGTTGAAGGTTTCAACTGGATTTTCAATAATCCCAAAAGTAAGATGTTAATGTTTGAGGTTGACACTACTTTAGAAAAGATGAATGATATTTTGTTTGAAGAATTGGATATAGACCCTATTGTGTATGAACTGAAAATAGAGGTGTGTTATATGTACATGAAAGGCAATATGATACCGCCAGAAGTTTTAGTGAAAGATAGTCAAGTAAGATTGTTCTTAAGAATGAAGGCAAAAATGAGTGTGGAGAACTTGCTGCCACTGTTTGTGACTAAGGTTAAAAGGCATGCGCTTTTGGGGCCTACTCCGCCAACTGTCCTCCCAAGAAGTGTTGTTGGAGTTTTTGTCCCGTAACGAGATCCCGGCCGTAGGGATGAATGAGCAGGCCCCTACTAATATAGAGGAGGATAATAGGGTTGACTATGGATTTGACCAGTTCAATGAGTTTGATGGTGCATTTTACAACAATGATCCTATAGTAGATTTGAACGAGGATGGTGATGCGGAGTTGGAAGTTCATGAACCTATAGAAGTACCTTCTTTAAGGTTAGAACTACCTCCACCATCTCCACCACGTCCAAGGGAGCAAAGGAAAGACCAAGAAAGAAGAACCCCTCGGAGTGAAAATCACAAAACACCACGGCACCCGCAGTGTACCGCCTGTGTCCTCCTCGTAGTACTGTACCATCTGATTTTGAAGTTTGTACAAAATTCAAACCTATTGTGTGGACAAGGGAAGACATAGAGGAAAATAATGTTTATACAACTTCTTTTACTGGTACACATTCAGGGGAAATATATGTTGGCAAGCTGTATACAAATAAGACTGAATTGAAAAATGTGGTTGGAAGGTTTGCATTGAAAATGAATTTTGAGTTCATGGTGGTGAAAGTCTGGGACCGATGTTTTTATGCAACTTGCAGGGGTTCGCATTGCAAATGGAGAGTGAGGGGAGGAAGAGGGCACGTTGTGACATGTTTGAGGTTATCGTATTCCACAACGAACACACATGTAGCCTCGGATTCTAGACATGCGTCGCATAACCGCTTGCCACGTGGGTTGTTGGCCACCTCATTAAGAACAAGTTCAAATCAGATGGAACTAAGTACAAAGCTAAAGACATACAAAGGGATATGTTTCGGAGTATGGGATCAAGATGAGCTATGAGAAGGCTTGGAGGTGCCGAGAGAAGGGACTTATGTATTCGAGGGGTACGCCCGGCCATACTTATAGTCGATTACCGGATTTACTTTTACGTGCCTTTGGAACGAAGAATCCAGTACTATTACGTACATTATCACGGAGGATAACAGGTTCAAGTACCTTGTTTCGTCACCGGCCGCTTGTAGGAGGGGATTTAAGTTTTGTCGTCCCGTGATTAGTATCGACGCACGTTCTTGAAGACAAGGTTTGGGGGCACAATGCTAGCTGTCTTTGTAGCGTACGATGCAAATAACCAATCGTTTCCGATTGCCTTTTGCAATTGTTGACAGCGAGAATCATGACTCTTGGAAGTATTTCTTGCGTGCTTAAAGGAAGCGATTGGGGAGGTTGAAAACTTAGTGTTTGTATCGGATAGGCATCAAAGCATTGAACATGCTGTCGAGGTTATTTTCCCCGAAGCATGCCACTGTGCATGCTACAAACATATTTCTATGAATGTCACCCACAAGTTCAAGACTGATGTATGTAACACGCAAATATGGTTGGCCGCTTACGCATGGTCGAAGAGGGAATGTGATAGACATTTGCAGGTGTGCTCCGACGAGATGGATCCTCCCATCACTGCTTATGTTGACAATATAGGATTAGAAAAATGGGCTCGTCCTTATTGTCTAGGAGACAGGTACAACATCATGACAAACAACGCTGCAGAAAGCCTTAACAACGTGACTGAAGAATTCCGGGCATATCCAATAACTACTCTAGTTGAGTTCATAAGGTTCACACTACAAAATTGGTTTGCAGTTTGCTAACCGTCTGGAGAAGGCAAGTAAGTGTGTTACCCCTTTGGCAACTCATTTTGAGGAAGATTTGATAAAGCAACACGAGGATGGTAGACGTAGAAGTGTCCTACGTAACGGTGCACAATTGTTTAATGTTGGAAGAGGTGCTGACGGTTCTGACTTTGAAAAAGGCAGAGATGTGAACTTAGTTGAGAGAACTTGCACTTGCGGCATGTTCCAATTGTTTAAAATTCCTTGTCCCCATGCATGTCTTTGCCGGCGCTTACTCGAATGTCGGTTGTCTACGCTCTGTCATCCCCCTATTACACAAAGGAGACGTGGAAGAATACTTACGATGCAACAATTAATGTTGTGGGCGAGGAGGATGAATGGGTGCTTCCAGAACACATGCAGAAGATGAGAATCGGTGTACCAGTGGAGAAGAAACTTGTAGGTCGTCCAAGAAAGAGCAATGCAGGAAGACTACGGACTAACCGATTTCCATCGAACGGTCAAAAAGTCAAGGAACCACGCAAATGTTCAAACTGTGGCGCATTGGGACACAACAAAGCTACTTGCAAGGCCAGGGTTTGAGCAGCATTTTCGTTTTGAAATTGCATGCATTATTATTATTATGGTTTATGACATGTTACTTGTATTTTTTTATGTATGACTATGTTTTATGGACATTATTTTCTGTGTATGTGGTTGTTTACTCTCACTATCTCAGATTTTTGTATATAATTGTGTATTTCACGACATTTTGCGATATGTAGCGACACTTTCACGACATGTTTGGAAATTTATTTTATTCTGGAGAAGGTCCTGAAAATGCGACTTTCCACGACTACACTAGCGACATGTCGCGATATAGGAAGAACTTTTATCAATTATGGAAAAATTTAAAAACTGCGACATTCCACGATTACACTAGCGACATGGTGCGATGTAGGAAGAACTTTTATCAATTCTGGAAAAAATAAAAAATAGCGACGTTTCACGATTAAGTTAGCGACATTTAGCGACATTAATGGAACTTTTATTTATTCAATGAAAAGTCGATATTTAGCGACGTTTAACGATTACATTTGCGACATGAAGCGACATGTAGCCTTGCAATATTTGCATAGAGATCCAGGCTTCACCTGTTTACCATTTAAATAACCTAACTTGCAAATGACGGCGGCCTTCTGGGAACCCCGGTGGTGGAGCGGCCATACACCTGTTTTGTTAAATTTTTTTTCAAGTTTTAGAAACCTCCACTCGTTCATAAGCCGTTCATCTTCAAAACGATTCATGTCATCAAGCACTTTTTGCATTTGAGGCGTAATTTCCCCACAATCAGGCTCCTGCTTGATCTCTTCAGGAGTAAGAATCGGATATTTGCCCTTGTTCCTTCTAGTAGACATTGCTAAGAGAATTATCTTAAGAGGGAAAAAATTAAGAAAATATGTAACTTATGAGATAGACAATTGGCTTTTATAGAGAAAACTAGTAGTTGGGAAGGTGGGATAATAAATGTAAAAATTGAATTACACAATTGTACACATGTTTGTCATGCACAAAGCAATCTGGGCAATTTTCGCGACATGTCGCGACACAGAGCGACATGTTGTCGACATAGTCAAGTAGTTGGTTAGGCGGGATAATAAATGTCACATTAATTACCATTTAATGTGGGAAAGTCTTTTGTACCGACGTTTTGCGACATACATGCGACATGTTAACGACAGCAACTGAAGAGTCAAAACATGATTGTACTATCGACATTTTTAGCGACATGTTCGCGATGCTTTAGCGACATGAAAACAAACACTCAGAAACTAAAAATTTTCGACATTCAACGACATGTTAACGATTTTGTAGCGACATGTAAGTAAAAGTTTTAAAATTGAACACTTTTCCATGTATAAAAACTGTACAGTACTAAAAACAACTATCGTCTATAATACAAAAAAATTACAACCCTTTTAAATTATATTTCACCAAGTTAAGTTCTGATAAAACAAGTCTACACACCACCGATCTCTGAACATTCTCATGCTATCGTCTGTAATGTTGTCCAAGGACCGATTCAGCATGAGATGTTCGATGTACTCAAGTGCATACACCCCGCAATCACCACTGAAAAATTAACAACAAACACATTTGCAGACGGAAACCGCATTTAAAGAGTAATGGCAAATTAAATAATAATATACTATATTAACAAATACCTTGTTTTACTTTGGGGAACCACCTCACTTGGCATGCGTCTAGCATGCATTGATTTGAGTTGGCTACTGTCCCCTAAGTCCACATTGAGAATGTTGTTGTTGACTTGATCATAATAGCCAGTAGACCTCAGCAGATGTGGAAACAACTCAGTCTAAGGTAGCATGATGGCATCAAACTGTGCGTCGGTGGTGCATGATAAATCATTATCGTACACCCGAATCTGCAACATATCAATATCTACCTCAACAGCAACCCAATGTTTTTGATGATCGAAGTACAGGACGAAGTATATGAAGTTCAAATCCTTCCAACATGGCATGTATCTGCTCTCCATACCCAGATAATACTGGTTCACCGCATCTGGCCATTCGAACGTACTTCGTCACCCGGTCACGGCTCAAATGCCCATGAGGAATTGTGGAAGTGTTGTGTCCAAAATCACACACCGAGGGTACAACTCTGGAAAATGATGGCGTCTCCTCCTCATCAAGTGTGATATGGCATCTATGTGCTGCATAAAAAAAAGAGAAGATTAATCAATGTCGTAAATAAAGTCGCGAAACGTCGCGAACAATGTCGCCAGAAAAATTTGCCTAATGTCGCGACAATGTCGTGACAATGTCGCGACATGTCGTTAAACAGAAGCAATAAAAAAGTACCCCATGTCGCGATAATGTCGTCACAATGTCGCGACATGTCGACAAATAAAACAGAAAGCAAAAAAACATCAGTATCAGCAGCAATGTCGCGAAAATGTCGCGACAATGTCGCCAACACATCGACAATAACATATATGTTGCAAAATCAGAAAAAAAAAACTAATTAATGATTAAATACTTGTTGGGTTTTATGCCCTAAATAAAACTCATTTCAATATAATCAGATTTACTTATTAATATAGATCAGAAATAACATTTAATGTTGCATGGTTCACATGATTTATTTCATGATTATATGTACATAATGTATAAATTCATCTGAAATCCTTTTCACATACTTGATCCTGTTTATTGTGCCGTCAACACATTGGAAAGTAAACATGACTATGTGAATAAAGTTTCCTAGATTTATCAGACACAGGGTTTTACTGATATGATAATCTACAACAAGAGTTTACTTGTATTTGGAGAAATACTATGTTCTTTCCAGAACATTGGTTAAAGTAAAGCTCAGGTTGGATGCATGGAGTATGCATCGGAAGGGACCGATATTGAACTTTGACTTAGATTTAATTAAACTTACCGTAAAATCTATTCAAGTCAATATCGCCTAGTTGATCCTAGATCAAATGATCTTAATCCTGATATGATTAGGCTCAATCTTGAAAGGCTATTCGTGTTCTTTGATTTGTTAGTTAAGCCTACTTTTAGGTCAGGGTGATACGTACATTTTGGGAACACGGTAGTGCAATTGAGTGGGAGCGCTATCATAAACATGGAATCTATAGCTTCTATCTGGCGAATAGTAAGCAAAGGATGATCTCCTTCGAGCTTGACCAAACGAATATAAATGGTGGAGTACTCATTTCACATAAGTTGAAATATCATTTATACGGGGTCAAGTGTTTTAAGGAATAAATACATTGTAGGGTGTAACGGTAATTTAATCCCTTTACAGTGTAGATCATTCATATAGAGGATCATTGATCACATTAGGATTATAACAATGGATAACTAATGATGTGTCTATATGGTGGAACATATAGAGCATTCTATATAACTGAGAGTGCAATTCTAAGTTCTATGCGTGGATTCAACGAAGAATTAATAAGTTAGTGAATTTTAGTGCTAAATTCTTGATCTACTTATTGGAAGCTCGGTTATATAGACTCATGGTCCCCCCACTAGTTGAGATAATATTGCTTGTAAGACTCATGTAATTGGTTTTGATTAATCAATTATAATTCACGAATTAGACTATGTCTATTTGTGAAATTTTCACTAAGTAAGGGCGAAATTGTAAAGAAAGAGTTTATAGGGGCATATTTGTTAATTATGATACTTTGTATGGTTCAATTAATAAATATGATAAATGACAATATTATTTAATAATTATTTATAGTTATTAAATAGTTAGAATTGGCATTTAAATGATTGAATTAGGAAATTGGCATTTTTGAGAAAATCAGATACAAAAGTGGTAAAATTGCAAAATTGTAAAAATCAAGGCCCAGTCCGCCTAGCCTAGGGCCGGCCACTTGTGTTATCTTTTTTAAATGATTTTTTCATTATTTTAATGCCATATAATTCAAATCAAGCCCTAGAGGAATGCTATAAATAGATAGTGAAGGCTTCAGGAAAATAACACTTTCTGAATCAGAAAAACCTGAGCCTCCACTCTCTTCTCTAGCCGCCACTCTCTCTCTCTTTTCTTCCTCAATATTTCGAACCTCTCTTAGTGATTAGAGTAGTGCCCACACACATCAAGCAATACCTCAATCATAGTGAGGAAGATTGTGAAGAAAGATCAACGACGAAAGGAGATTCGGCATCAAGGATTCGAGAGAAGAAGATCCGGGTTCGCATCTTGATAATACTCTGCTACAGAAAGGAATCAAGGGTTAGAGATCTGAACGGAAGGAGTCATTATAATTCCGCTGCACCCAATGTAAGGTTTCTTAAACTTTATATGTGTTTATTTTATCGTTTTAGAAAGTTCATATTTAGGATGTTTATAAACATACTTGTGAGTAGATCTAAGATCCTGGTAAAATAAATTCCAACAACTGGCCTCAGAGCCATGGTAATTGATTTACTTACATGAAATTTGGACTTTAAAACGATTGTTTGTATGTTCTTTGGATGATATCATGTTGTATTGAGTGTTATTTGATGACTGATTGATGATTGTGAAATTTTCGTGAAAAATAATTGTTATTTCGGTTCTGGCATTATTTTTATTGGATAGTATGGAAAAAATTAAGCAAGTTAGCCTTTTACAGAACTCAATTTGGATTTTATTTGAATTAGTTATGATTTTTTGAAGATTTGACAAAATCGGGGGTCTTGATATTTTTCATGATCGTTAACTGTCCGTACAGTTTCGGTTTTTTCCCTTTTTCTTCAATTTTTCATACCTTTTCATGGAATTAACTTCCAAATTTTTGTATGGTTTTGTATATATACTAATACTATTCCTAATTCAATTCTAATTATCATTTTGAATTAATTTTATTTTTTTTAAATTAATTCAAGATATTAGTGTAATTTGAATTCGAATAGAATTAGTATTTATCTTTTTGCTTAAAAACCTATCTTATTTTTAAATTTGATTATATTTTTTTTTAAATTTAAGGTCAGATTTTATAAATATTTTAAATGATATTTTGACCTTATTTAAAATAAGATATTTATAATCATGTAATTTTAAATAGATATAAGATAAAAAGTAGGTTTAATTTTTTAAATTTTTTTTAAATTTTCGAAATTTATTTTTTTTAATTCCGAAATTATTTTTTTTCGAATATTAAATTTTTATTTAATTATTTATTTATTCGAAATTTATTATAAAAAAAAAAAAAAAATTAAATAAATCCTACTTCCAACTATCCATTAACCATTGCAGGAGTATGTGTTTTAACTTATGTGTAAGTTTTTCAAAACCTATTATTACTTGATTGCAAATAGCCATGGTTACCTTTTGCCAGATCTAATGATCTGATGGCTCCCTTGGTCAAGATAATAATTTGTAACAGGTATAATTTACAATCTTCTTTCATCTGTGTATGACCTAGCAACATGATAGGACCCATCCAAAGTGTGCCTGTGTGAGCCTATGTGTTTAATTTTATTATAGATGCATATAGGTTAATGTTGCTAAAATAAATTATCATAATTATTGATAGGATTTATTTAGGCCCATTTAGCTTTTGGGCCTATTCAATTAATAACAGTTGTTCTTATTAAGGTTAAATTCCTCTCTTTTGGGCCTTGTGTGAGAGTTGGGAGCCATAGAAGTGGGTACGACATATCAACCCAAGACACCCTCACACAAACTACCCCAATTGTGAAGGCCCATTTGCCTGATTTGAATGACTGTACTAGGTTAATTAAACTAGTTAACCTAATAAAATTGATTAGCAACATAATTAATTTCATTTATTTTGAAATTAATTTAAGAAAAATATAGTTTAAGGAATTTTATATTCTAAGCTAAACTATATGTATTTTCGTGTATTTAATTAAATATAGAATTATAACCATCTAGATTCTTTCTGGAACTTAATTTAAATTTTTCATTAAATATTCCTATTTAAGTTGATATTTAGTTATCTTCAACTAACCAACTTAAATCTGAATATCTTTTGAATTTCAAATTTCAAAATTAAGTTGAGGAATTTTAGGCATTGGTTATTAAGATTCTTTAGATATTTTTTTAAGTTAATATCTTTTCGAATATTAACTTAAAATGGAATATTTTCAAATTAAGTGGTTACAACTTAATTTTTGATATTTAATTAAATTTAAATTTGAAAAATATTTAAGTTCTAGATTTTTTCTAGTCAACTTAAATTAGATATTTTTTCAAATTTTGTGGAAAAGATACTTAGTCAAATAAGATATTTTCTAGATAGTTATTTCTAGACTACTTATTATTTCTAATATTAAATAGGAAATATTATACATTGCGAAATTAATTATTTATTAATTAATTTTGGTACAATTTACTTTAAGTATATTTTTCCTAGTATTAAACTAGAGATTAATAATTAAGTCTTCTCTACACTTAATTATTTATTTCTTGAATTTAATACATTTAATTAATTTGAAAATTAAATATCTAAGTTGATTTTTATCATCATACTTAAATATTTCTTTTTCATGACATTTAATTAAATAGAAAATTATTTTTAGTTGAAATTTAATTTTTCAACTAAATTTAAATAATTTTCAAAATATATTTTTTTTTCTTTATTTTATTAATCAATTTTCGAAATTGCATTTCTTAAATGCTAGAATTTCGAATTTTATCTTGAAAAATAGATTAAGTTGTAAATTAATTATTTATTTTAATTAATTCTTGAATCAACTTAAATCAATGATTTTTTCATTTATTGATTAATTTAAAATAAATTGAATTAAAGTATATTATTAGAAATTGAATTAATTAGTCAAAGGAAAATCTAGATAGGTGATATTTTTGCTTGAAGTATTTTTCTAGTGTATTTAATTAAATAGAAAATTAATATTTAAGTTGATTTTCATCATCATACTTAAATATTTGAAATTTTTCTTATATATTTAATTAAATAGGAAAATTATATTTTTTGTTGTAAATTAATTTTATTAATTAATTTTGGGCCAACATTAAATTAGAATAATTTTTCCAGGATTTATTTTTTATTTTAATATGCATTTTTCGAAAATTGTATTCTTATATACTTTAATTTTTCGAAATGCAATATATATTTATAGAAAATTAAATTTGAGTTGTAAATTAATTTAAATTAATTTTGTAACAACTTAAATATTTTTTCTAAATATTTATTGGAAATTATTACTAAGATGGAAATAATTCATATTATTTTCATATCCATCTAAGTAAAATTTATAAATATTAAATTAAAATTTAAATTTAGAATTTTTCATTCTAAATTGGAAATTTTAATTAAATAAATATATATTTAAAATAAATAGAATAAATAAAGAGAATAAAAGAAAATACAACTCTTTTCAAATAATGAGCTTTATTATAGAGACATTCGATCTCCATTGTGGGTTTTACACCGCGTTTGTTTTAGTGAGTAATCCTCCTTTAATGGAGGAACGTTCATTAGCAATTTTCGCAGGTTTAACCTCGCATGATAAGTAGTTTGTAAGTGTTTTGTATGGTATGGATCACCCTAATGGTGGCGACCCTACTTGACTTGCAAATTATGAAACAATGGTGGAAGCTCATAAGATCGAATTGCCTTGACTCTCGCCTAAAACGGGACAACGCTGAATTCCAATCTTGATCGAATAAAAGGTTGCTAGAATGGTTATCATTTTAGATGAGCTGACAACTCTATTCAATGGATGATGCTTTGACTCTCGCCTAAACGGGACACT